>NC_081327.1:34780000-36030000 GCF_026419965.1 Kogia breviceps
GAGAGTCCGCCTGCCGATGCAGGGACACGGGTTCGTGCCCCAATCGGGGGAGATCCCACGTGCCGCGGAGCAACCAGGCCCGTGAGCCATGGCCGCTGAGCCTGCGCGTCCGGAGCCTGTGCTCCGCAACGGGAGAGGCCACAACAGTGAGAGGCCCGCGTACCACCACACTGTTAGAACAGAAATAATAAAAAGTGAGAAAAG
This sequence comes from Kogia breviceps, assembly GCF_026419965.1. NCBI lineage: Eukaryota > Metazoa > Chordata > Mammalia > Artiodactyla > Physeteridae > Kogia > Kogia breviceps. The sequence goes on from NC_081327.1 coordinate 34,780,205, forward strand.
GGAAACATATATAACTTATTAGAATGATGAATTTGAAGAACTAATATTTATTTTTAAATTTCATTATCATCTTTTGAGAATTGCCTTCAATTTAAAATTGTGTTTTTGTGTATGTGTGTATGTATGTATGAGAGAGAGAGACGGGGGTCCTGAAGGCCGACATATCGTTTAGGACCACTATGTCCAAGAACTTTGGTAAGGGATGACAGGAATCTGAATCAGAGCGGTACTCCAATGCTCATGAGGGTGAGGAGGATAAGTGTACCTCTTATTTCTCACTTTTTCTAGCATCGTGGCTATTTTTCCTGCTGTGTAGTATGGCATTCTTTTCTTACATTTTCTGAGTCTTAGCACAGGCCAAGAATTATCTGCAAATGGTACACTTAAAAAAGGAAGTGACCAATATCAGCGTAAAGTCCGCTTTAAATATAGTCATTATCACTCGATTACCATGAAGATTCTGCTGCCTTTCAGTGTTTTATCAAATGGGAGTTGCCCGTTTTACTTTTCAGACTAGGAATGGCTTCCCTGTGCTGCAGCTCTTTTGTGTTCTGAAAAACTTGTCTCCGTGTGTCACCTTTTCGGTTACAATCAACATTTTCTGCTACACTTTCCCTTGGGAAGGTTTATAGTTTCACCCTGTAAGGAGCAGAGTCAGTTCCTGCTTGGGATTTCAAATGAAAATCATCTTTTCTTGCACGGGGCCGTGACATTTCAAGTGTTACGCACTTAACTTACCATATTTGCAGAAGGAGTTCAGGGTCCTGGCTGTTTACCCATATGAGACACATAATTGCCATACGAAAAGTTGGAGTAAAATTACCTATTTTTCTTACATTTAAGACATCTTATAATATCTAAGAGAAAATCTGTTAAATACTTTGAGACAAATGTAGGATAGTCTATAAAAACGATTAATTCATTGATTAGTAATACTGTTCTCACTTTATTGTTCAGATTTTTCAATGTCCATCATCAAATTTAAAGGAAAAAAAAACTGTTACTTCTCATTCTGGGGTAAATTACAAAGATCTGACCATGTGAGATGCAACTTGATCAACAGATAATTTAATTGAGGGTGCCCTTATATTCCAAAGGGCTCATATCTGACATCACCATGCAATTCCCTATCTGTGAGTAGCTGCAAAATGTAGTTTCACATCTCACTTAGTCATCAACCAAACTAACTAAAAATACCTATTTAGGGTATACAGAGGGTCCCCGTACAGCAGTTTCCGCAGCCTCAGTACTGTTACCATTTTAGGTGGAAGATTTCTTTCTTGTGCATTGTAGGATATTGAGCAGCATCTTTGACTTTCATACACTAGATGCCAGTCTCACTCCTCCACCCCAGTTACATCAAAAAACTTGTCTCCAAAAATTTATAAATATTCCCTAGAGGCAAAATTGCCTCCCTGGTTTGAGAAATACTGCCCTGAAGTGAATTCCGTATGTATATTATTACCTATATATTTTTCAGCCCATCTCAAAAATCCTATCAAAACTGGCTAAAATAAATATGTAAATATAGGTGTAAGATCATCGGTCATTTTAACATAATGGAAAGTAAAAACTTAATTTTAATTATTTAGATACTTTCAAGGGTCCTATCTCCATTGACTATGGCATGATGGCTTCCACAAAAAGCATACAAGCATGGTTGATGGGAACCAGAGCCTTATATGGCAGCATAATCAAAACTGGCAGTACTGTTGGATTTGAATCAACAACCAATCATATTGAAATTACAGACGACAATATTCTCAAACAGCAGGTAACTGTTTTTAGGACTCACCACTACATTACAGAGTGAACACAAACTGGGTGAGAGTCTACTTATCCTTTAATCCGTGTGCATCACACAAAGAAATGCAAGTGGGCATTTTTTATTTTATTAATCAGAGCTAAAGTAAGTTTGTAAGTATGAGGCATATAAGTTAGCAATGATACCAATAGGGAATTTCTATAATCAGTTCTATAACTGATTATGAAACATAAAAAGTTATGTTACTATCCTGTTGAAAATTATATACAGTTTTTAGAGTCTGTTTTCTAATTAGTGTAATTAAAACCAAATTTTACATTTGGGCAAGGTGATAGATTGTGTCAAGTGCTCCTTCTTCATCTGTGAATTTTTAAATTGCACATTCATAATGTATTCATATTTAGTAAAGTAAGGAATTGTGAGACGTTTAATAGTATAGTATGAAATATAGCACATCCTAACTTTTTGTAAAGCAGTATTTTGAATGGAATAAACCTTATCTGATTAAACTCCAGAATCTACTCTTACATAGTTATATAAAATTTACATAGTCCAGATGTCTGCTCATTATAGGACTTGGCGGAGTTCCCTGCCTTACATTCTCATAAAGGATGAGAAAGCATTATTGAGAAAGCCTTAGCCTATTCCTCAAAATAATAATAATAATATAGTTTATAAGATACCATGTTTCTTAAATCAGTTGTGTTATTTGAGGTGTTTTTTTTTTTTTTTCAAATTACTGAAACCAACTTAAATTGGCTACTTTTTAAAATCCAGGTGTTATTATTAAGATAGCTTATGGAATTCAGAAGCAGGAGCATAGACAGGATAGGAAACAGAAACCGGAAATCATATGAAATTTCCTCCATCTCTGTGCTATTCAGTCCACAAGAAAGAATATCCCCAAAAGAAAACCTGAATGTTTACTGTCCATGAGAAACTAGATTCTAATGATATTTCATAATCCCAATTCCAAATTTGTAGTTAGAAAATCAGCTTGGATCAGAGGTGAGTATATAAATTGTGTCTAGAGCTTGCGTGGGGGGATTTAGTACACAGTATGACTCAGGGGACTCATCTAAGGAGATGAAGGAAACTGGTAAGAGAGACGGAGAATTGCTGTAATCTGGGAAGACTTCTACGAATATGTCGCTAGAAAAACATCCTGTAATTCAGACCAATCAGTACTCTCATTTACTTGTCCAAAGACTAACGCTTGACTTTGTCTCAGACACTGGATGTTTCCTGCACGGGTGTGTGCTGGGGTGCCAGTCTTTCCATTTGCTTTGTGTTGATTCTTTCTAACCGTCCCCAGCCTGTTCCAGGCTACAAACAGTGCATGGCTGCATTTAGGTATGAAAAGTCACCCAATTCATTTTTAATTTTATCTTCTCAGACTGACTCAAGCAGTTACTCTCCTTAGTACCTCTTGAATTTGTTGAATTAGTTACACTTTTTGCCTCAGTCTTCTTAATGCACCCCTTACCACTGAAAAAAATCTTCTTTGTGCCATTTCAAAGAAGTTCATATATTGGTTATGTGTCTTGTCGCTGCCAGCACGACCGAGGGCTCGAATTCAGGCGGCAAGGGGATGAGGAAAAAGTTTAAGAGGAAAGAGTGAGGACGGGAGGGACACCAGGAGCCATGGCAAACAAGTGTCAATTTTATTGTTTATATGCACAGCTTTTATAAAATGCAGTTACAGGGAGTTCAGGGAATTAAAGCATACTAGGTTCTGTTTAAGATTAGGTTAGTTTCTTTCGCATGGGAACAGTCTGTCCTTCATCCTTCTAGCTTCTTGATAACAATATTTCTACCGTCTGTGTTTGCACCCAAAGTTTCTGTTATGACTGGGCATATTGTTCTTGACCTTGTGATAAACATTAGCAAAAAGGGGGCTTTCATCTGTGCAGAATGGGCTTCACTTGCACCTGTCATGCACTGATCACCTCGGGGGGAAATGTGGGTTGGAGAAGTCCCAAGAGCGTTGGCTCCACCTTATTGAGGCACGCATGGATGCCTGCCTCTATTTTGGGAGCCTGTGCTCAATGGGTCATTCTCCCCCAGGCCGAATACCCTTAACGGGCATGGCGCGCTCCACAGTGTCTAAATAGCTGTACAGCCTTGTAAAAGTATTTAACACTTTTAAGGTTCAGATACCATATCTGTTAAATGGGCATAATAGTATCTATATCATAGTTAGAGTAAGGCTTAAATGGAGTAATCCATGTAAAAGACTCAATTTGGTGCCTGGTACAACTTAAGTATACCTCCCTCCCATGGATGTTAGCTACTGCTACTAGTGATAGTACTATTACTCATTTTACCACTACTGTCATCACCACCACCACTGATGCTACAACCGCTATTGCTTCTACTGACCTAGGAACCACTTGGGATGGTACCTCTGATGATGGATTTTGACTGTACTGTACGGTTTTGATGGACACTAGATACTCTGCTTAGGCCCCCAGGATATCCCAGCCCATAAAGTCCCCCACTATCTATACGGATGTTGGGAAGTGCAGGGAGATAAATAAATAAATATGAGCAAACACTAAAACAGCTATTTTAAATGAGTTAATTTTGGTCAATAAATATCTAATTTTACTTTAGACATTTATTCACCAAAATAAATGTTTAAAACAAATGTCTCCTGCGAGTAGAGCATCTTTTTGATCAAAATACCGTGAAGCAAATCCCCGTCACTGTGCCACGGGTAGAGCGAAATCATTGTTTGTGTCTCCTCAGTGCTTGCACGTCCCTCAATGGATGCTGGCCCTGGCTGATTCGGCCTGCACTGCTGTTCCAGGGGGATAACTGTTTATTCTACTCCCTTTATCAGGGAAGAAACTGGTGCCTTCTGTAACATGAGTGGCAGAAGCCCAGGTGCCATAGTACTTCCTTCATGACACCATTTCAACTCAAACGCTCTGGAACAACCCAGAAGGAAATTACTTGCTCATTCCATGCTTTCTAAAAAGAAAATAACAATAACATGTTAATAAATCCTCAGTTTAAAGATAGAGGACGTAATCACATCCTGTTGCAAGCCTCTGGTTTAACCAAAAAACAAGTATCACCACGGCCACATCTTCTTTCTCCCAAGCCAGGGCTGTTTCCATTACATCATTCTAAGGGACCATAAAGTCCTCATTTTAAACATTAAATAGGCAGACATTTAGGTTCACCATCTAAAATTTCATTGAGTATCTAAACCACAGTGGTGTGTAAATATCTCTAAGGTGCTAGACTAAACCTGATGATTAACATTCAATTAACATCACATTCAAATATTTCTCTTTTAAAGTGTTACATATAAAAATGGAGGGAACAACGGTAAACCTCTGTGCAGACCAAAGCTGGTTTGGTATTTTGTTTTGATGAAAATGAAGGGAGGTGCAGGTAGTTCAGCATAAATAACACAAATCGGTTGTCTCCTTCAGTCTCTGTTTTAATTAGCATTACAAAAGAGAAACATTGCATATATTAGGCATAATTTCTAACCTCAGAAAGAGAATGTCACCTTCAGTTCCACAGTGAGCACAAACTGAATTACTGCTTCAGCTCAGGGGAAGATATATTTCGGCTTCTTTGTAAAGTGTAAATTAGAGTGAGTGTTCTGGTGTCATAAGTTGGTTGGATTACCTGCTGTGGAGCCTGGTGTAGCTCCTCTCCTTCTGAATAATTAAGAAATAATTATTGAAAAAAGTATTGATTGAAAAGTACATGTAGGTCCATATATGCATCCATACAAGTGTGAGTGTGAATCTGTCATTCTGCGTACATCAGCACAAACACATTTGTACAGATATACATGTCTAATACATTCAAGCTCTAACGTCTAGACATAAAGACCTCTTGAGTAAATTTGATCTCTCAGTCTTTTCTGGCAGTCATAAAATACTACTAATAACAATAATAATAACTCTCTTTAACATTGTGAGCCTAGGGGGAGGGTAATTAGTACTAATTACAGTTATTTTTAAATAAACCTATTCCTACTAAACAGCATTGTTTCCATAGGTATGCATTTTCATGGTGGAGAGGAATGGGTGTAGGGTACTCATAGAAGAAAAGTGAAAAAAGGGAGTCTATTGGTTTAACTTCTAAAACCTGAGGAGCATGGAGAGGGTGCTAGCATTTCTGATAATCAGGCAGGTGTCCTGTGAAAAGTGTCATCCTTTGACCATCTTCTCTATGAGCCTCACAGACTTGCTTTCAAAGTGCTTCATCTAATATTATTTTATTAGAGTTTTAAAATCATCTATCTAACATAGTATCTTAATAATTGTTGAAAAAGCACCATTTTAGAGAATATACTCAGAGAGATCAGGTTCACCCCTGGTTACATCATGGCTACAGCAAGATGGAAGCAGAGAGCATCCTCTTCCACCTAGAATCAATCAGTTGTTTGAATCTGCTCAGCACCAAGTTCCTCTTATTCAGGGAATAAAACTCTAATTTTTCTTAGGAGACAACTGCTTATCCACCCTTAATTTGTGTAAGTTTGTGATTTGTGCGAATTTGTGTCTCAGTTCTGTCCAGTGAGATCTTTACAACCCCCTGATCGCAGTGAATTGGTTCAGAAGTAGGTAAGCATGGGAAGCTAGTAAGACCAAAAGAAGGCAACTTTGTACCATTGGTAGAACTACTGGGAAGGATATTTCCCTGCTGAGGTTGCTAAATTGTGAGGGTACAAGAAAGCTCTGTCCAGGTGGGGGTCTCATAACTTCGTCAGGTTTGAGAGGGTAGACAGAACTGAAAGATAGAGATCCACCCCCCCACTTCTCTCTCTCAGTTCAGAAGCTCATATTCAGTCCCTCACACTTTTACAAAAGCGAAGTATTCAGCTCAAAAGTCCAAGGTTCATAGAGCTCTTTATCACTACCCTACTATATATTTCCAGAAAATATATATATTTTCTGAAAATATATAGTATTTTCTTTGTAGATGGAAGAATCTACTCTAACATATGCAAGCAGGGAGAGATTTAACACAACTACTGAGTATTGTGCAGAATCTTTGGGAGGCTGCAAGCATTTGCTGGAAGCTAAGTTAATAGAAGCAACTTCCAGACGGCACTTTATTTTTGTTGTTGTTGTTTTTTAATTGAAATATAGTTGATTTACAATGTTGTGTTAATTTCTGCTGTACAGAAAAGTAATTCAGTTATACATATATATACATTATTTTAAAATATTCTTTTCCATTATGGTTTATCATGGGACATTGAATATAGTGCTCTGTGCTCTACAGTAGAACCTCGTAGTTTATCCATCTTATATATAATAGCTTACATCTGCTACCCAACTCCCAGTCCATCCTTCCCCCACCCCCCTCCCCCTTGGCAACCACAGACCTCTTCTCTGTGTCCCAGACCACACTTTACATTTAACTTGTTACAGAGCTGCTGTCGTCACTAACTAATGACCTTGTGCCTCTGCAGCAGTCTGGAAGCTTACACCAATAGCATAGACCACAGAATCAAGCCGCCTCTGCCATCACTGGTTGGCAGAACCCAACTTGTATGTCCACATTCTAGCTACAGGGGAAGCTGGACATTTTATTTATTTATTTTTCTACACTGGAAGCCTGTGTAGACTTCAAAACCTGCAAAATGGGGTATAAAAATGTTCCAGGTGAGCATGAACAATCAATGCCCACTGTGGCTATATTGTCCCCAATGTAGATAATTTAGAGTTGGGTGAGGAGCACGTTGGTATTTATTATCTCAGTCTCTCGGTGAGACTTGGTACCATCCAGCTGGTTAAATTCATGAGAATCCAGCTGGAGCCCCAAGCTGATCCATATGCCATCATAGGCTGATATACAGTCAAAGAGGTTCTCCTGGCCAGAGAAACAAAGGTCAGCTTTGCCCTCCAAACTCACACATTCAGTACTCTAGTTTCTGACACACTGGCACACAGTTGAGCTTTTCCTTTTAGGAAAATTAAATACAGAGTAGCAGATGTTGGCATTTATCAGGTATGATGGCTAAATGTTCTGATAATCAAAAAAATAAATACATAAAACAAATACAAAGCAGAACTGATTGTATTTCGAGAGATTTGTCTTTGTTTTCAATGTGAAGGCTGTGCACCCGAACTTTATCAAGCCGAACTTTATAATTTCTCGGGCAATTAACTGCAGTACGTCAGAACTTTGGTATCCTGATACCCCAGCTCAGGGATCTTTATTCTCACCACTCAGTACTTCTCCAGTGCATTCTGATACGATGTGTGCTGTTGGAAAAGTGATTTTCCTCCTTTGTAGGCTTTGGCATTCTTATCTGTGATGATTGTGATGATGACGATGGCGAAGACAATTTATTAAAGAAAACAAATGCCATTTATTGAATATATATTTGATACAATATTTTTTCACTACGTGTGGATGTTGGCTTATGTCTACAGTCACTTTTTCTATCACTCAGTATAACGTAATCCTAATAATAATCCTAATGAGGCTGGTATGTTACAGCTCTACTCCCATAGCCTAACCGCCTTGGAGAGGAAGCGTTTCCCCTGCTCCTCCCATCACATACAATAGCCCAGGATATGCTTTGGGGTCGATTGCTGCATCAGCACCTTAGTCTGTCTCTAGATGACTTAATCTGACTGAATCCACACAGGCAATCCTCTCTCACAGAATCCCAAGGTAGGACTGGTACCACCGTGTTGAGTATCACAGGCGAGGTGCTGGCTCCTGAGGCCACAGGTCACTGTTACGCCGGATAGCTTGCTATGATTGTTTGGAGAAGACTGAACCATCTATGGAATTTGGTTTCGCTCAATTCCTGATCAAAGGTTGTTGATATTTTCCTGGTTGTTTCTACATGTATGGTAAATTTCTAGCCCTTAATCTCTCTGGACATTTTTATAAAATCGTTTCTCTCTCAGCTTTTTCCTCTCTAGTTATCCATACCCAACCTCAACCACCAGCTTGAGGGGTAAGGATGGAAGGTAGGGCCCTGGTCTTCAGTGTAGATAAGTTCCTCAAATCCTTCTTAAACGTCACTCTTTCGTTTTTCTTTCTACTTATAATCGTACTCTTATCTGCATGTTTCAGTCTCAGAGCCACAGAGTTTCCTCTCCTTATTAGGTTAAGCTGCTGAAAACCAAAGAAGGAAGACTGGAAGAGCTTTCTGCCTTCTTCCCTGTTCCATCCCTCATCCCTAAAGCAATGAGCTGAGAACTCGTTGCTCAGATTGTGGAAAAGGAAAGCAGGAAAGAAATATTCTATTTCTTTCCTCCTAATATCTTAAAACTATTTTCCTGATATACACACATCTAAAACTGCCATGGTTAACCTTTTACTTCTAACTACCTCCCTGTATTGGAAAAGAGGATCATTTAAATGTACTGGGTAGTCTAGATATCAAAATCCAATGTTTCACCTGAAAATTAAGCTGCTGATGGTATGTGGCTTATGTGGTATTGGCTGCCCTACAAACATATTGTATAATTATATTCTCATAATATTTTAAGAATCTTTCCAATATCAAACACGATGATGGGTGAAAAACTACTGTATCAGGCATATAAAGTTTGGTACATTTCATATGGACCACTATTCTCTGCTACAGAGAAAAAGAATTTTCTTAACAGCCTCTCTGGGATTTTATTCATCCATTCACTCCATTTACACATAAGAAAAATAAGAAGGAGGAAGCAGGGAAGAGAAGCAAGAAGGAACATTTTGTAAATATCTATTGTGAATAACCTAACATATCTATATCTCTAATATCTATAACAGAAGAATATTCCCTAGAAAGAAATATGACAGAGGTCTGAATGGAAAGAGAAGGCCCCCAAATGGGAAGAAAGCAACTATATAACCTACAAAGAACAACTCAGGGTGTAAAAAGAGAAAGAAATAAAAGATGGTGACCAGTAGGGAAATGTGTCATTTGTAAGTAGTAATTCCCTTTTTCTTTGCTAGTAAGCTCTGAGGAATGAGTAGAGGCTGTGACACAAGTAACATAATTAATAGCACATTCTAGAATTCTGGAAGGTGCTTCAGGTTAGACTGATGAGCCATAGAGCATGCCTCATGCTTTCAGGTATAGACAGGGGGAGATACTGCTACAATTTAGCATTTGACTGTCATAGAGAGTTATGGTTTTCAAACTAGTTGCTATCTTTATTTCACTATATGCTATATTCTTTAATTGCATTTATTTTTAGTAAATATCACCTTTATCCCTATCATTTTCAACACTGCTGACCCTTCTATAGCATAAAAAGTATGAAGAGAATGCTGATTTCTAAGTTCTGTTCTTATCTGCTTTACTGAGTTCCTGGTCCACAGTTTTATTCTCTCATTTCTTTATCCTTACCATCCTTGGAGCCACTGAAAATTTTTAATGTCTACGTCTTCCCTGGGCTTCCCTCTATAGTTCACAAGTTTCCCATCTGACTTGGTTTCTTACATCTTTTGATTTTTTTATCATAGTCTGGAACTGTGGGAAGCAGACCTTCTTTTTGGCCAGGTCCTTATGGCCTGGCTAATCCACTATGCCATGCTCAAAAGGAGAGTAATTCAAATACATGAATATAAGATCGGAGTATGTCTTTAATATTTTATCTCCCAGGAGCACTATTAGAGAGGAACGTTTCTCTCTGTCAAAATTCCAGAAAGTGCCACGCTCATATATGATATATATACATAGGAGATGCTAGGCCAAGCAATTTAGGTGCATTGTCACATTTAATGTTCAAATGAACATATGGGGCAGATGCGATTGCATTAGTTTTTTTTCTTGAGCAACTTGCTTATGATCACACAGGCAAAATGCAGCCAAATTCTGATTCAACTTCAAGCTTCTATTGTGTTAATACCCTGTAGTTCAAGATTAGCTAGTCATTCATATTTAAGGATCTTAGGGAAATGACATATATAAGATATTCATTTGGGGGTAAAAGAAAAAAAATAGAATACCCTCTGGTTAGTTTGGAGGAAAGAAAGGATGCTAGAAATAAACTAGTCATGCCATTCTTTATACACTGGTGATGTACTTTGAATGTTGTTTGCACTATGCTCTCTCCTCATCACTTCCTTTAAGACCTGGGCCAAGTACCACTCTCCTCAAAAACTCTTCTAATACTCTGCCTTCTGAAATCTATCTCAGTTTTAAACCCTGTGTTAGTCAGTGAACACTTAGCACAACAACTCTAAATTATTATTTCTCCTTTTAAGAGTCCAGTTTCTACAATTAAGCTGTAATAAATAGGAGGCCTGGCAACAGACATTATTTATTATTGAACACTAATGACATTCACCTTGGCAGCTCACAGTATATGAGCATTGTTGTTAAACTGATAACCAAATTTAATTGATACTATCAGTTAATGAGATTTTACTACTTTATTCTCTTACATTTGACTTTTTTTTTGGCTGCTTTGGGTCTTTGTTGCTGCACACGGGCTTTCTCTAGTTGTGGCGAGTGGGGGCTACTCTTTGTTGTGGTACATGGGCTTCTCATTATGGTGGCTTCTCTTGTTGTGGAGCATGGGCTCTAGGCACACGGGCTTTGGTAGTTGTGGTACGCAGGCTCAGTAGTTGTGGCTCATGGGCTCTGGAGCACAGGCTCAGTAGTTGTGGCACACGGGCTTAGTTGCTCCGTGACATGCAGAATATTCCCAGACAAGGGCTCGAACCCATGTCCCCTGCATTGGCAGGCAGATTCTTAACCATTGCGCCACCAGGGATGTCCCCTTACATTTGACTTTTAATAGTTGCCTTCAATATATTAAAAAAGAAAAGGTGAAGTCAGTCTCATTTATTTTTAATCATGTAGAATACCATCTATAACTTTATTATACAGATAGATGTACATACAGATAACTTAAAAGATGAGGAAAGTAGAGAGGATTATGGGAAGAAGGTAAAGTAGTTAGCACCAGGAATCTGTCTCCCCACCTAGACAACAACTACACTGGCAGAATCTGTCTAATATAACTACTTTGGAACTCTGGAGCCTGTAGAAGGCTTGCAACTTCCAGAGAGAGGCTTTGCTGGTAAACTGTGTTAATTTTGGTCAATTTTATCTCTTAGCTAAGTAACAGCTACCACTCTCCACCCTCAGCCACATGACAGGCAGGCAACTGTGCATGTGTTCCTAGAGCAGCTTGCACATAGCTTGTGGAAGCCAACATGGGCAGAAAGGACCCTGTCCTTTAAATATCAGGAAGCTCTGCTGTCTTACTCATTTCTGCTTCTGATCACAGAGGCGCAGACAAAGAGGCAGGCAGCCATTATTGTTGCACCTCTCCCATTTTCACAAGCACCCGTCCCCTTGAGATGAAGTGGCTTCCAGGGGATGTAAAGGCCAGTGCTCTCCCCTCCTACACAACTTCTTTGACTTTTCCTCTTTTAGGAGCCAGACATTAAAGACTAGGACATTCAAAAACAGCTGCATATACAGAGAAAATCAGAGAGTAACCATACATGTCTAGGGAAAGGCTCAGAAAAGAACTGAGAAGAGAGCCTACAAAAATCAAACAAAAACAACAAAATAATAACAAAATCCAGCAAACCCTGAGAAAGAGGTAGAATCTGATTTCCAGAGTTACTATATTATTAGATGTAAATGTCAAACAAAAAAAAAATCACAAAGTATACAAGGAAACAGGAAATATGGTCTACTCAAAAAAACAAATAAATTAATAGAAACTGTCTGTGAAAAAGATCTAATGGCAGATATACTAGACAAAGGTTTTAAACCAGTTGTTTTAAAGATACTCAAAGAACTAAAGGAAGATGGGGAGAAAGTCAAGAAAACATTGTATGAATAAATTGGAAACATCAATAAAGAGATAGAAAACTTAAAAAAAGAAAGCAAAAAAATTCTGGAGCAGTAAAGTATAATAATTGAAATAAAAATCTTACTAGGGGAATTCAGAGGCACATTTGATCAGGCAGAAGAAAGAATCAGTGAACTTGAAGATAGAATATTTGGAATTATTGTTTGAGGAACATAAAGAAAAAATATTGAAGAAAAAAACTAGAGCCTAAAAGACCAATGGGACACCATCAAGAGTAGCAACATATGCATTGCGGATGTTCCAGATGAAGGGAGTGGGCAGAGAGAATATCTGAAGATATATTGGCTGAAGACTTGTCATATTTGATGAGCAACACAAATAAAACATCCAAGAAGCTCAACAAACTCCAAGATAAACTCAAGGAGATCCACCACGAGACACATTATAATCAAGCTTTCAAAAGACAAAGTGAAAACCATGAAAGCAGCAAAAGAGAAGCAAATTGTCACATTAAAAAAGATCCTCAATAAGATTATCAACAGATTTTTCATCAGAAACTTTGGAAGCCAGAAGACAGTGAGTCAATATATATATATATATTTTTTTTTTTTTTTTTTTTTTTTTTTTTCGTTATGCGGGCCTCTCACTGTTGTGGCCTCTCCCGTTGCGGAGCACAGGCTCCGGACGCACAGGCTCAGCGGCCATGGCTCACGGGCTTAGTTGCTCCGCGGCATGTGGGATCTTCCCGGACCAGGGCACGAACCCGTGTCTCCTGCATCGGCAGGCGGATTCTCAACCACTGCGCCACCAGGGAAGCCCGAGTCAATATATTGAAAGCACTAAAAGGGAAAAAAAGAAAAATCTGTCAACCAAAAATTATATATCCAGCAATGCTGTCTTTCAAAAGTGAGGGAGAAATTAAGACATTTGGAGATAAACAAAAACTGAGGGTGTTCATGAACATTCCTTTTGCCTTGCAAGAAATGCTCAAGGGAGTCCTGCAAGGAGAGGTGAAAGTACACTAGACAGTAAATTGAAGCTGTATGGAAAAGTAAAGATCTCAATAAAGGTAAACACATGGGCAATTACAGAAGGTAATAGTATTGTAACACTGGTTTGTAACTGGACTTTTTGTGCCCTCCCTGGTTTCAGAGTCTAATACATTTAAAGAAAAAAAAAAGAATAAAAGAATAATTATTAGTGTAAACACTATTACTATAACCTTGGTTGGTAACTCTGAATCTGGTTTTCTACATACTTTAAGAGACTAATGCATTTAAAAGATTATTACTTTATATTGTTGCAAACACAGTCTATAAAGGTGTAATTCTGTGACATCAACACACTGAAAGGGGTGGGAGTGGAGCTGTAAAGGAGCTCCTTTCTTGCTTCAGAAAGACTGTCCTCTACCTCTGAGCTTTAGTTATTTTTTTAATAAGTTTGTACAGAAATTCCAAAACCTAGGTCCCAAGATTTCTGATATGTGTTGCTTGAACAATAATGCCTCTTATTGACTGTACTCTCTCTTAAATAAAAATGTGGATTTGTGAATTGTTAGCAAATTATCCTCATTTTTAACATTATCCACAATGTCTCATACCTTTTAGATTAAGGCCTTCTTTTATTTTCTTCTCTTTATGAACATAGCAATCCCAGAGTCCTAATCATTAATGCCTACAGCTTTTCCAATGGGTTTGAACTCCAGTGCCCAACTTTGGGTGTGGTGACAAGCCATATGGTGTGAGAAAGATGCAGATTGCCACCTCATGGTATCTTTAATAGATTCCTCATCACCACAGATGAATAATTTGATGTGTTCAATAGTCATAGGTCAAAGTTTCAAATTTTTTATTTAAAGTGAATGAGGGCCATTTGCAAATGAAATAAGAATCTAATGAATGTTGCAGCCATTTTTTACGGGAAGCATTTACTAAAATCTCTGCTTTTTTCCACTATGCCTGCTTTCTATCACACATGCCACTGGTTTACCCTCTAGCCCTCCCATCACATTCCTATTCAGAAGGCAAACTGCACTAGTGACTTTGTTTGGAAGTAGCTCCAGATAGTCCATTTGCTCCTGGGCAAGAATAAATTAACATTTTAAGTACTAGGTAGTGGAAATGTTCAAATATCATCTGTAGTGTCTTGTTTGTAGCAAGACTACTTAATGGATATTCTATACTTAGGATGAACTGCAAAACAATAAGGCATAAGAAGGAAACAGACTGACAAAATTTGGCAAGCTAAGAAAAATTTCATCAGCCTGAGGACAACACTGAACATTTGATGTTGTTTCTCCAAGTCTTGCATATTGTATTGGTTGTAGCTCCCAGAAAGCAGCATTTCATGATTGCCTCTTTGAGTTCACCAGAGTGTGGCCATATCCACTAGAGTGCTGAACTTCACATCTAGCCAAGAATGATCTTGACTTTCCAGTGATCTGAGTGCTCAACTCTGTTTGATGAAGTTATATTGCATTAACTACCCAGGTGATATCTTGTTTCATGAACCACCTATTAAGCGTAACATCTGAGAATCCAAAGTTAATTTCAATGATATCTTACAAGAATGTATGGAAATTTAGAGAAAGTTCAATTAATATTAGGTTGCATATACACAGTATCTGTACCTTTCAAATTGTGAATAACAAACCATATATTTTTTCTTTTGCACTTTTATATGATCGCTATGTCCATTTTGGTAAAACTCTAGTTCTTTATACATTTTCTGATCTATCCACTGAACTAAGGATTTGAAATCAATATCTTACATTTTCATAGTTTCCTTCCTGAAAGTAAAACAATTCCAGGATAAAGGCAAAGAAAATCATGGGAAAATGCTGTGATGACTGCCGCTCTGTGGTGAAATTTTAAGAAGAGAAAGTTTGACTGTGTGAAATGAGTTGCATGTATTCTGGAAATCTGCATCTATGGATGTGTACGTGTGTGTATTGGCAACATAGGAAGTAACATTTGAAGCTCCCTGACCCATCTGCTTCATGTGCCTACAGCTAAAGTCCTCCCTTATGTCCTATCTTATAGGAAAGTTGAGTAAATGGATTCCTTCCCCATTCTGTTTATGTTGGTTTCAATAACAAGGTCTCTGCTTTAAGAACCTACTGGGAATGTCAGTCCTTCATAGCATCCACAGCTACTAAGTACTCAAGCTATAGTCTTCTAGCTCCAAGTCTAGCTAGCTTCTTATTTGATCATACCACTTTTGAATTTAGAGAAACATAATTTTATTACCTATTTACAAATACTTAAGAGTGACCTTTAGGTCCATCAGTGTCACTTACATGTGTGTAAAATTGTTTGGGAAAAAAACCAACAATAGTATTAAAAAAACACATACATAATTTCTAAATTGCTAACTGAAAAAAATCACTCATTTGCACAATTTGTTGTCATATTAAGACTAAAGGATGAAAGGACTTATTGGAAGACAATATCAGAATTTGCAAGCTATTGATTTATGTTTCTTTACCTTTCTCTTGTGACCCTTTGATCTATGATTTTATCAGTTGGCCTGCTTAAATTAAACTGGAGGAATGGCAGGCAAAATGAGTGATTTAAAATGATAAGCATTTGCCCTCATAAATCTGAAATAAAGCCTAGAGGCCACGTACTATCCTAAGCCAATTGTAGAAATGCTAGCTCACTAATACTTTCCATTTGGCACTCTTATTGGCATCATATTGAGATAAACTTTTATTTTTAAAAATTAAAGATAAAATTTAGGTACTAAATTAAGAAATATGTAGTGAGACTAAAATAATTTATCTTTAGATCAAATTTAATTCCATAATTCTGACAAGTGTCAGCAGCTGAATTATTAAAAATCACTAAGAACAAAAACAAACAAACAAAAAAATGGAGTTCCTTGGTGGCCTAGTGGTTAGGATTCGGGGCTTCCACTGCCATGGCCTGGATTCAGTCCCTGGTCAGGGAACTGAGATCCCGCAAGCTGTGCAGCGTGGCCTAAATAAATAAATAAATTTTTTAAAAATTACTGACCATACATAAATTTCCTTTCAGTCAAAAATCAATATTCTCTTCCACCTAATATTTGATCAGAATTACCACAGAGTTGCAAAATATCAAAAACAAAAGCAAAACTAGTTTGTTTCATCTTTGTCTACCTGTTTTCCCATGTCTGTTTGTGTGCAGTATGTGGATTATGTACTTGGAAATGCAGATATAAACAAAGTTGATGTTCAGAAATACTTGCTAACACATGATTTCTTTCCTTTTAGAGTTCGAGTTACATACAACTAGTTATAACACAATGTGATATATGAATATTTATGAGGAAATGTATACAATACACTATAAAATCCATGGAATATGTAATTATGAAATAAAAGCATTTGAGATACTTTAGATAGATGAGTATATATTTTAAATGTGGAGACAGAGACAAGTCATGAGCAAACAAGGATTAAAAAATTAAAAGTCATGTTGAGGAAATGGAGTGCAGAAACTATGGCTAGATTCAAGGACCGTTTTTAGAGATAAGGTTGTAGATGGAAGTTGAGAGCAGAAGATGGCAGACTGGGCCATAATTGTGCTGGAAATGGAATAGACACTGAGGGGTCACAAAAGAAGGAATGACATGATTTAACCTGCGCTCTTAGAAAATCAGTTTGGGAAAAATTACCTGAAGGGGGCTTGAGGCAAGGAAACTGTTAGGAAGCCAGTGCACTTGTCCAAGTGTGAAGCAATGAAAGCCTAAACCAAGGCAATGACAATGAAAACTGAGAGAAAGAGACAGTTTCAAATGACATTGTAAGAGTATAATTGGCACGATATTGAAAGTGATGCTCTATCCTAGGAGAGAAAGAAATTGAAGATGACTCTTAGATTTTGAACTTGTATGGTAGAATGATAATACAGTTAACAGATAAGAAAATAGCTAAAATAATAGTTTTCAATAAATGGATCAGCTCCAATAATAAGGTAGTATCTTTCGGAACCACTCTGATAAGGATGTGTGTCCAAATCTAAAGTCTTTGGGAAAGAGCATCATGATGGATTAGTTTTGTCTGCCATAGGCACAGGATGAGATAACATACACATGGATGTCAGATATTTTCCATCCTTGGTGTCTCATATGGGAAAAAAAAAAGAAAGAAGAGGTTCACTAGTCTGAATTATTTCTAATTGGTGGACTATTCTAAAGATTATTGCCAACAGATCTTTTTTTTTCTTTTTTTTTTCTTGTTATGTTTTTGTTATATTAAAATGGAATGCAGGGGGCTTCCCTGGTGGCGCAGTGGTTGAGAATCCGCCTGCCGATGCAGGAGACACGGGTTCGTGCCCTGGTCCGGGAAGATCCCACATGCCGCGGAGCCACTAAGCCCGTGAGCCATGGCCGCTGGGCCTGCGCGTCCGGAGCCTGTGCTCCGCAACGGGAGAGGCCACAACAGTGAGAGGCCCGCATATCGCAAAAAAAAAAAAAAAAAAAAAAAAATGGAATGCAGGAACAAAGATTTTAAAAATCTTAATATACTCACTTAAATACAATAAGGTTGATAATTAGGGTGGAGGTTACAGCTGAAGGATCAGTCAATTACAGAAGAAAACACATGTCCTTTGGGTAAAACAAAGTCTACATATGTGAGTCCAGAGCTCCCCATATTGACTTTGCTTCGTAAATCACATTTGTATTTTATGGGACAACAGGACTATCTAAGCAATATAATAATAGCTAACACTTATATGTAAAAGAACATGAGATATTTTCTGGCAAGTGTATTCTTTATTTAGTCAGTGAATGTTCACAATGGCTCACACAATAATGTGAGTTTAGTAGTAATACCAGCACCATTTTGTAGGTGAGAAACCTGAGGCAAGAGCTGTTAAATAGCTTGCCCAAGCTCACACAACTAGGAAGTTGTAAAGACAGAATTTGAATCAAAATAGTCTGACTCCAAAGTCCTAACCTATAAGGTGTGTACTGTAGACGGAAGCATTCTCTATGGAAAGGGAAGGTGGACTTTCCAAAGAAACACCAATATGACATGAAGTTGTTAATATGAAACCTAAGGGAACATCAAATGTCAATGCTAGGCTAGTACAATAATAGAAACAAATGAAGCAGTTTTGTAAATACAGAAACAGACTGAGATTTAGAGAACGAACTTATGGTTCCCTGGGGGAAGGGATAGTTAGGGAGTTTGGGATTGACATGTACACACTGCTATATTTAAAATGGATAACCAACAAGCACCTACTGTATAACAGGGAACTGTGCTCAATATTATGTAACAACCTAAATGGGAAAAAAAAATTGAAAAGGAATAGATACAAGTATACGTATAACTGAATCACTTTGCTGTACACCTGAAACTATCACAACATTGTTAACCAATGATACTCCAATATAAAATTTAAAAGTTTTTTGAAAAAAGAAAGAAAAAAATGAAGCAGGCTGGGAGCAGAGGGGGTTTAAATCATGCATTTCCTGTCTCAACAGAGTAGTTACTCTTGAAAGGCAGTGATGCTGATCCACTGTTGATAGTATTCATTCATCTTAGGGAGATGCCAGAAATCCAGAATGTTATGGTCAATCCCTTTAATTTTCAATATTGGGACCAAGTAAAAATCGTTTAAAGATGGTATGGGACAGAAACACAAAAACAAAAGTAGAAACCAAAACAAAAACGTGTAGTTGGATAAATCTCAGCCACAGACTTCCAGCTGAGCAACTTTTCCTCTAGGCATGAAAATGCTGACTGATTGGTCTAAGGACGCATGAGCCGAATGGTACCTATGTCAGAAATCCAGGCTTGGTTTAAGCCTGAGTGTGTTTGCTCCTTAATCACAGCAAAAAACCAGATACTAGAGACTTGAGATTTATTCAGTCATCAGAATTAGTTGTATGACCCTGGAGAAATTGCCTTTCACTCTCTCAGCCTTTGATCATTAGTGAAGTTTTTGGTGGAGAAGAAGATGTTTGAAAGTATCTTAAAAGTGCTTAGGGTTTTTCCAATCTAGCACTCCTCCCCACCCCTTTTCTTTCATTTATTTTAATTTCTCCATTTTTCTATTTTTTATTTTAAATGTGATTGTAAGAGTGTTTAAGACTTCTCCAAAACACCATATTATCTGTGGGTATAGACCCAGGAGAAAAGTAAAAAGGCCTAGATTAGATGCCTTTATTTTCTAGCTGATGGATAGTCGAGATTTTCCAAAACATTAATATTTCTTAGATCCTGGCGATGTCGAATAGTGGCTGAATTCATAAAGAGGTTATGCTTAAATGATTTTAGAGCTCCTGCAACTTGGTTCTCTAATCTTGCTTTTGAGTATTCATCAAAACCTTTGAACATTTATGATGATCACAAGATGTTAGAGGGCATGAAGTCCTCTTGGATCGGTAATTATATTCCTAAAAAGGGCCATCCTCAGGAATTTTTGTTAGGACCTGATAATACAACAGTGGGGAAAATAATAAAACAATAAATAAGATAAATAAGCAAATGAGTGCTTTGGGTTTTAGAAAATACTTTCAATGAATTGACCAAAATTCATAGAAGGAAATATTTGGACCCAATATTTGATGAATAGATGTCACTTCTGCTTTGTGGGAAATTGTCTACAATCGATGGTTATTTCTGGGTTTTCTGTCAGCATGCTGTAGAGCTCTCTAAAAGCTAGATATCTTTATAGTTGGCATATTAAATTTAATGCAACAAAAATTTGCAATTCAAGAAAAAATGTCAGATGGGGACACAGAGAACTTCTACATCAGTCAAATCAATTTTTATAACAAAACTCCAAAGTTACTGAAGCTTGCTCAATTATATATGTGAGTTCTCACATATATAATTGTTTAATGATGTCGTATAGCTTTAGGAAGAGAGGTACAATCAGGCTTTACAGGGACTAGAAACAGAAAGCTGGTAAGCACTCTCTGCCTCTTCCTCTGTCTCTGGGCTCATTTTTCTCATATGTGACTCTGCACTGTTGCATACTCCTTATCCACTGCTGAGCTGGCTTCTCTGTGCTCACATAATCTGCCACATGACCCAGTTCAGCAGACATGCTTTGGACTCTTTCAACACTTTTATTCTCTCTTCAGATTCAACCCGGGGAAAATTTTTCTAAAGTTCAGTTTTAATTCTCAAATTCAAGAATCATATTTAGTTAACCTAACCTCCTGAATGGTGGGAGGTAGAGGATGTTTGGAAGTCATCTTCCAGCTCTAAGAATTCTATAGTTTGTTTTTACTATCCCAACTAACAGTACTGGTGCAATGAAATAAATCTATGTCAAATGTTATTTGCTTATTCCTATTTTTTAAACATCTTTATTATAGTATAATTGCTTTACAATGGTGTGTTAGTTTCTGCTGTGCAACAAAGTGAATCAGCTATATGTATACATATATTCCCATATCCCCTCCCTGTAGCGTCTCCCTCCCACCCTCTCTATCCCACCCCTCTAGGTGGTCACAAAGCACCAAGCTGATCTCCCTGTGCAATGCGGCTGCTTCCCACTAGATATCTGTTTTACATTTGGTAGTGTATATATGTCAGTGCTACTCTCTCGCTTCGTCCCAGCTTATCCTTCCCCCTCACCATGTCCTCAAGTCCACTCTGTAAGTGTGCGTCTTTATTCCTGTCCTGCCCCTGGGTTCTCTAGAACCTTTTTTTTTTTCCAGATTCCATATATATGTGTGAGCAGACGGTATTTGTTTATCTCTTTCTGACTGACTTCACTCTGTATGACAGACCGTAGGTCCATCCACCACACTACAAATAACTCTATGTCATTTCTTTTTATGGCTGAGTAATATTCTATTATATATATGTGCCACATATTCTTTATCCATTCATCTGTTGATGGACACGTATGTTGCTTCCATGTCCTGGCTACTGTAAATAGTGCTACAATGAACATTGGGGTGCATGCGTCTTTTTGAATTATGGTTTTCTCAGGGTATATGCCCAGTAGTGGGATTGCTGAGTTGTATGGTAGTTCTAGTTTTAGTTTTCTAAGGAACCTCCATACTGTTCTCCATAGTGGCTGTATCAATTTACATTCCCACCAACAGTGAAAGAGGGTTCTCTTTTCTCCACACCCTCTCCAGCATTTATTGTTTATAGATTTTTTAATGATGGCCATTCTGACTGGTGTGAGGTGATACTGCATTGTAGTTTTGATTTGTATGTCTCTAATGATTAGTGATGTTGAGCATTGTTTCATGTGTTTGTTGGCAATCTGTATATCTTCTTTGGAGAAATGTCTATTTAGGTCTTCTGCCCATTTTAGGATTGGATTGTTTGTTTTTCTGATATTGAGTTGCATGAGCTGCTTGTATATTTTGGAGATTAATCCTTTGTCAGTTGCTTCATTTGCAAATATTTTCTCCCATTCTGAGGGTTGTCTTTTCGTCTTCTTTATGGTTTCCTTTGCTGTGCAAAAGCTTTTAAGTTTCATTAGGACCCATTTGTTTATTTTTGTTTTTATTTCCATTTATCTAGGAGGTGGGCCAAAAAGGATCTGGCTGTGATTTATGTCATAGAATGTTCTGCCTATGTTTTCCTTAAAGGTTTTATAGTGTCTGGCCTTACGTTTAGGTCTTTAATTCATTTGGAATTTCTTCTTGGGTGTGGTGTTAGGAAGTGATCTAATTTCTTTCTTTTAATGTAGCTGTCCAGTTTTCCCAGCACCACTTATTGAAGAGGCTGTCTTTTCTGCATTGTATATTCTTGCCTCCTTTATCAAAGATAAGGTGACCATATGTGCGTGGGTTTATCTCTGGGCTTTCTATGTTGTTTCAGTGATCTATGTTTTTGTTTTTGTTCCAGTACTATACTGTCTTGATTACTGTAGCTTTATGGTATAGTCTGAAGTCTGGGAGCCTGATTCCTCCAGCTCCATTTTTCTTTTTCAACATTGCTTTCACTATTCGAGGTCTTTTCTGTTTCCATACAAATTCTGCAATTTTTTGGTTTAGTTCTGTGAAAAATGCCATTGGTAGTTTGGTAGGGATTGCATTGAATCTGTACATTGCTTTGGGTAGTATAGTCATTTTCACAATGTTGATTCTTCCAATCCAAAACATGATATATCTCTCCATCTGTTTGTATTATCTTTAATTACTTTCATCAGTGTCTTATAATTTTCTGCATACAGGTCATTTGTCTCCATAGGTAGGTTTATCTCTAGGTATCTAGGTATTTTACTCTTTTCCTTGCAATGGTAAATGGGAGTGTTTTCTTAATTTCTCTTTCAGATTTTTCATCATCAGTGTATAGGAATGCAGGATATTTCTGTGCATTAATTTTGTATCCTGCTACTTTACCAAATTCATTGATTAGCTCTAGTAATTTTCTGCTAGCATCTTTAGGATTCTCTATGTATAGTATCATGTCATTTGCAAACAGTGACAACTTTACTTCTTTTTTTCCGATTTGGATTCTTTTATTTCTTTTTCTTCTCTGCTTGCTGTGGCTAAAACTTCCAAAACTATGTTGAATAATAATGGTGAGAGTGGACAACCTTGTCTTGTTCCTGATCTTAGTGGAAATGGTTTCAGTTTTTCACCACTGAGGACGATGTTGGCTGTGGGTTTGTCATATATGGCCTTTATTATGTTGAGGAGAGTTCCCTCTTTGCCTACTTTCTGGAGAGTTTTTATCATAAATGGTGTTGAATTTTGTCGAAAGCTTTCTCTGCATCTATTGAGATGATCATATTGTTTTTCTCCTTCAATTTGTTAATATGGTGTATCACATTCATTGATTGTGTATATTGAAGAATCCTTGCTTTCCTGGGATAAGCCCCACTTGATCATGGTGTATGATCCTTTTAATGTGCTGCTGGATTCTGTTTGCTAGTATTTTGTTGAGGATTTTTGCATCTATGCTCATCAGTGATATTGGTCTTTAGGTTTTTGTTGTTGTTGTTGACATCTTTGTCTGGTTTTGGTATCATGGTGATGGTGGCCTTGTAGAATGAGTTTAGGAGTGTTCCTCCCTCTGCTATATTTTGGAAGTGTCAGAAGGATAGGTATTAACTCCTCTGTTTGATAGAATTCGCCTGTGAATCCATCTTGTCCTGGGCTTTTGTTTGTTGGAAGATTTTTAATCACAGTTTTAATTTCAGTGCTTGTGATTGGTCTGTGTATATTTTCTGTTTCTTCCTGGTTCAATCTCAGAAGGTTGTGCATTTCTATGAATTTGTCCATTTCTTCCTGGTTGTCCATTTTATTGGCATATAGTTTGCTTATACTAATCTTTCATGATCCTTTGTATATCTACAGTGTCAGTTGTTAGTTCTCCTTTTTCATTTTTAATTCTGTTGAGTCTTCTCCTTTTTTTCCTTGATGAGTGTGGCTAATGATTTATCAATTTTGTTTACCTTCTCAAAGAACCAGCTTTTAGTTTTATTGATCTTTGCTATCATTTCCTTTTCATTTATTTCTGATTTGATCTTTATGATTTCTTTGCTTCTGCTAACTTTGAGAGGTTTTTGTTCTTCTTTCTCCAATTGCTTTAGGTGTAAGGTTAGGTTGTTTATTTGAGATGTTTCTTGTTTCTTGAGGTAGGATTATATTGCTATAAACTTCCCTCTTAGAACTGCTTTTGCTGCATCACATAGTTTTTGGGCCGTGTTTCCATTGTCATTTGTTTCTAGGCATTTTTTTATTTCTTCTTTTATTTCCTCAGTGATCTCTTGGTTATTTAGTAGCGTATTGTTTAGCCTCCATGTGTTTGTATTTTTACAGTTCTTTTTCCTGTAATTGATATCTAGTCTCATAGCATTGTGGTCACAAAAGATACGTGATATGATTTCAGTTTTCTTACATTTACCAAGGCTTGATTTGTGACCTAAGATATGATCTGTCCTGGAGAATGTTCCATGAGCGCTTGAGAAGAAAATGTATTCTGTTGTTTTTGGATGCAATGTCCTATAAATATCAATAAGGTCCATCTTGTTTAAGTATCATTTAAAGCTTGTGTTTCCTTTTTAATTTTCATTTTGGATGATCTGTCCATTGGTGAAAGTGCGGTGTTAAAGCCCCCTACTATTATTGTGTTACTGTCGATTTCCCCTTGTATAGCTGTTAGTATTTGCCTTATGTAATGAGGTTTTCCTATGTTGAGTGCATAAATATTTATTTATTTATCTTCTTCTTGGATTGATCCCTTGATCATTATGTAGTGTCCTTCTTTGTCTCTTGTAATAGTCTTTAGTTTTAAGTCTGTTTTGTCTGATATGAGAATTGCTACTCCAGCTTTGGTTTGATTTCCATTTGCATGGAATAACTTTTTCCATCCCCTCACTTTCAGCCTGTGTGTGTCCCTAGGTCTGAAGTGGGTCTTTTTTAGACAGCATATACATGGGTGTTGTTTTTCTATCTATTTAGCCAGTCTATGTCTTTTGGTTGGAGCATTTAATCCATTTACACTTAAGGTAATTATTGATATGTGTATTCCTATTACCATTTTCTTAATTGTTTTGGGTTTGTTTTGTAGGTCTTTTCTTTCTCTTGTGTTTCCTGCCTTGAGTAGTTCCTTTAGCATTTGTTGTAAAGCTGGTTTGGTGGTGCTGAATTTTCTTAACTTTTGCTTGTCTGTAAAGGTTTTAATTTCTCCATGAAATCTGAACGAGATCCTTGCTGGGTAGAGTAATCTTGGTTGTAGCTTTTTCCCTTTCATCACTTAAAATATGTCCCACCACTCCCTTCTGGCTTGCAGAGTTTCTGCTGAAAGATCAGCTGTTAACCTTTTGGGGGTTTCTTTGTATGTTATCTGTTGCTTTTCCCTTGCTGCTTTTAATATTTTTTCTTTGTATTCAATTTTTGATTTTTGATTAACATGTGTCATGGCATATTTCTCCTTAATTTTATCTTGTATGGGATTCTCTGGGCTTCCTGGACTTGACTGACGATTTCCTTTCCCAAGTTAGGGAAATTTTCAAGTGTAATCTCTTCAAATATTTTCTCAGACCCTTTCTTTTCCTCTTCTTCTCTGGGACCCCTATAATTTGATTGTTGGTGCGTTTAATGTTGTCCCAGAGGTCTCTGAGACTGTCCTTAATTCTTTTCATTCTTTTTTCTTTAATCTGCTCTGTGGTACTTATTTCCACTATTTTATCTTCCAGGTCACTTATCCGTTCTTCTGCCTGAGTGTTTCTGCTATTGAATCCTTCTAGAGAATTTTTCATTTCATTTATTGGGTTGTTCAACATTGTTTATTTGCTCTTTAGTTCTAGGTCGTTATTCAATGTTTCTTGTATTTTTTCCATTCTATTTCCAAGATTTTTCATCATCTTTACTATCATTACTCTGAATTCTTTTTCAGGTAGACTGCCTATTTCCTCTACATTTGTTTGATCTGGTGGGTTTTTACCTTGCTCCTTCACCTGCTGTGTGTTTTTTTGTCTTCTCATTTTGCTTAACTTACTGTGTTTGGGGTCTCCTTTTCACAGGCTGCAGGTTCTTAGTTCCTGTTGTTTTTGGTGTCTGCCTCCAGTGGTTAAGGTTGGTTCAGTGGGTTCTGTAGGCTTCCTGGTGGAGGGGACTGTTGCCTCTGTTTTGGTGGATGAGGCTGGATGTTGTCTTTTTGGTTGGCAATACTGATTCCGGTGGCGTGTTTTGGGGTGTCTGTGAACTTAGTATGATTTTAGGCAACCTCTCTGCTAATAGGTGGGCTTGTGTTCCTGATTTGCTAGTTGCTTGGCATGGGGTGTCCAGCACTGGAACTTGCTGGTCGTTGAGTGGAGCTGAGTCTTAGTGTTGAGGTGGAGATCTTTGGGAGAGCTCTAGCCGATTGATATTACATGGGGCTGGGATGTCTCTGGTGGTCCAATGTCCTGAACTTGGCTCTCCCACCTCTGAGGCTCAGGCCTGACACCCAGCCAGAGCACCAAGACCCTGTCAGCCACACGGCTCGTTTGCCAGGATGGAATTTCCCCTGGACCCTGCTGTTTACTTTCCACTCTCTCCTTTTCAGAAATGGAACAGCCAGTAGTCCTCCCTCCAAGGAAATGGCGAGCTGTGTCGTGACTATGAGACAAGGTCTTTTTTACTCCATTGGAATCACTGTTTAAAATTTCATGTTGAGCTTTTACATTTCCTTACTGACCTCAACCATAGTGGGTAGATTGAAAAGATACAGCAAAACATTTAAATTTATCCACATTTAGCAAAACAATACCCTTCCTCTCTGCCTTCCCAAGACTGCTTATTCCTGTTTCTAAAGAGAGTTTATATCGTTTTATTCTGCTTTATGGTATGATCTGTTTATTTTTATTGTTATCACATAGTAAAACATACACACACATAAATATATACATGTATATGTGTGTATGTATACATGTATATGCACATGTATGCACATGTGCATATGTACGTCTTTATTTTTAAGTTAAAATATCTTTATTGAACTTCTTGGTGGAAACCCAATATT
This sequence comes from Kogia breviceps, assembly GCF_026419965.1. Taxonomy (NCBI): domain Eukaryota; kingdom Metazoa; phylum Chordata; class Mammalia; order Artiodactyla; family Physeteridae; genus Kogia; species Kogia breviceps. The sequence goes on from NC_081327.1 coordinate 34,807,164, forward strand.
CCATACAGGAAATGAAACACTGGAAGGACAGTAGCCTGAGAGAGTAACCTAAAACAATTTCACCCACTCCTTTATATATCACCATTGTATTTATTCAAAATAGCTATAGATTACCCAGAAAAGAGGTGTTCCGAAGGACAAACCACAAAACGAATGCTTCTTGGTAAAAGTGTAAATACCAGTCAGTTATATAAGATACTTCATAAATAGGTGAAGAGAAAGCTCAGAGGCCTGGGGGAGATTTACATCCTGTGTTTAGAATCAAGCACTTTCCCTTACTAGACTCACATTTTTACAAATCACTTTTCTAGGTCTACATTTTTCCATTTATAAAAATGAAATGGTTAAAATGTTTTTCTCTGATGGAATTTCAAATTCAAAGAAATCCACGATCCTGTTTTTAACAATATTGCCTTCTACTATATTCTAACATGAAACTTCTTCTATTTGGGTCTATGTATTCTTCTCAAAGTAGATCATTAATATTCCTGGTGGAGTCAGAATGAGAGCTTGAATATGCAAGTTTGTGGATATGTAATATGCTACATTTAAAAAGTTTTGCCCCTCCAGATTTGCTCCTAGCCTTTTCTTTGTTTTTTAATTAATTTTCACTGGAGTACAGTTGATTTACAATGTTGCATTAGTTTCTGATGTACAACAAAGTGAATCAGTTATACATATACTATATCCACTCTTTTTAAGATTATTTTCCCATATGGGACATTACAGAGCATCGAGTAGAGTTCCCTATGCTATACAGTAGGTTTGTATTAGTTACCTATTTTATATATAGTAGTGTGTATATGTCAGTCCCAATCTTCCAGTTTATCCCTGCCCCTCTTTACCCCTTAGTAACCATAAGTTTGCTTTCTACATCTGTGACTCTATTTCTGTTTTGTAAATAAATTTATTTGTACCATTTTTTTAGATTCTATGTATAAGCAATATCATATGATATTTGTCTTTGTCTGACTTACTTTACTCAGTATGACAATCTCTAGCCTTTTCTAACCTTACTCTGTGACTCAGAAAGCTAGCCTCTATAGACTGTATCATCTGGGCTCCCTTGCCCTTGAATTTCCATTGTGTTTGGCCTATGGAGATTGGATGATGAATAAAGAGTGAATGCAAACTCCTTTCCTGCTGAGCCGCACTTTGATAATATCCTTCCCTACCCAAAGCCACAACTCCTGACTTACAGGTCTCTTGCCAAGGTTTAAATATAGGATGTTGTGGATATACACAAGAAATAAATCTTATTTAAAACTATAGATAAATATATAAATTAATTAGGGCCCTGGAGAAAAACTGGCATTTAAAAAGAGATGATTGAAGAGACTTTAATAAAGCATCTGCTTTTTTCAGGACCAGGACCAATACATACATCTATCATGTCATTTCAAGTATTATTTGTTTCTTGTGACTACCTGTGCATCTTACTTTTAAACCTTGGTCAGAGTGACAAGCTAAACTGACTTGGTAAGGATGTGGGAAAACAGACTATCGGTAGAACAATAAATTTGTGCAATCTCTTTTGAGGTCAATTTGGCAGTATCTATCCAAAGTAAAAGTGCACATATATGTTTTGTGAGCAAAAACATTGTTGAATGAATTCTACAGATGTATATAAATAGGCTATGTACATTTACACATATTTGTAAGTAAAGGAAGGTTTTTGTCACATTGTTGATAAGAGCATAAGACTGAAAATATGCTAAATATCCATCACTAGGAGCATGGTTATATTAGAATACACTCCATTTATTAAGAAAAAATAATCTTGTGTTAAGGGGAGCAAGAAAATCAAGTTTTCTGTGCATGGAATAGGAATATAAAACATAGTGGTTTTATCTAGAAAGAAATACTAGTGTTCTATTTTGGTAAATAGACTCTTTCATTGAATACACTTTTGTACTCCTTTTAATGTTTATTTTGTGCATATTTTACTTTCACTATTTTTAAAATCTTCTTAAAATCCACTGTTCAAAGCTAGAAAACAATTTATAAGCAGAAGGTATAATATTCACTCTGACTATTAAACACAAGGAAACAAAACTAGTTTGAGATGAAGATGTTGGGTGTTTTTAGCTAGGCTGCGTGGTTAATTCTGCTCACCAATCACATAGCAATTGGTAATTGCACAGAGGCATGAATTTGACTCAAACTGATGTATTATACACCTTGCAAGTTACTTCCAGAAGTAGGAATAATGGTTGTTGAATGGATGAACATTAAAGGTTTACTATGTTTTTATTTAAGTAAACACTTATTGAAGCACTCTGGACACATAGAGTACACACTTATTTCTAAAATCAAGAATTTGGTAATGTTGAGTTCAGGTGCATGGTTCTTCTTGAGAGCCTATTCAAATGCTGCTCATTCTGTGACTCCAACTTCAAGTACCAGTTGAAATTTAATCTTCTCTCTTTAGTCTGCAATGAATATTAATTATGTCTGCTGACCACTAAATCCCTGTTGTGTGGTCAGAGTCCTTCTGCAATGAATGATGCATCTGAATTTTTGCAGTAGTTATGAATGCTCATATTCACTACCTAGTTCTATGAAACCATTTATGTATGTTACTTCAATTCTACCAAAACCTTTTGAGCACATGTATTTACAAACTAATGTGCTAGACACTATGAGAATATAAGGATAAATAAGGTACAATTGACTGTAATGAAAATTACATTTAAGATTAGAGGATGTGAGAAATCATAAAATCAAACTGTCCAATACCATAAAGAGAGTCTATGGTCTAATGATTACATTACTCTGTTAGTGCCTGGCATTGGGTTATGCTTATTAAATAAAAATATTCCTAAACTGAACTCTTCAACAGCTTTTTAGTGAACTTTTTGTTTTATAACAGTTTTATAATTACATAAAATTTGTGATCATAGTAGAAAGTTTCATATACTTCGTACCCTTTCCACTATTGTTAATATTTTATGTTACTATGATACCTTTGTCATAATTCATTAACCAATATTGATATATTATTATCAATCAAAGTCCATAATTTCTTAGATTCAATAGTTTTTACCTAATGTTCTTCTTCCAATTCAGGATCCTATCCAAGATACTTCATTAGATTTAATTATTAGATCTTCTTAGACTCCTCTTGACTGCAACAGTTTCTGAGACTTAAAAATTTTTTTTTGATTACCTTGAGAGTATTGAGGAGAACTGATCAGGTATTATACAGAGTGTCCTTCAACTTGGATTTCTCAGTTATTTCTCATTATTGGACTGGAGTTTGTATTTGGGGGAGGAAGATCATGGTGGTAAAGTGTCATATTATATCAAATCAAGTGTACCTACTATTAACATGACTTATCACTGTTGATGTTAGCATTGATCAAACCAGCTGCTGTAGTGCTTGTCATGCTTTTCCAATGTAGAGTTACCCTTTTCCTCCATTTTCTTAGTGTACTTTTGGAAAGAAAGCAATATGCACAGTGGGAGTTATATTCCACTTCCTTGAGGGTATAATATCATCATTCATTATTTAGAATACTTCTACATAGGAGGCTTTTCTCTTCCATTTATTTCTCTTATTCTATCATTTCTTTATAGCAGTATGAACTTACAGATACTTATTTTATACTTCGAGTTATAATCCAATACTACTTTATTTTTTCTTCAAATTATTTTAGCCTTGCCATTGGGAGCTATTTCAGTTAGCTCCTGTATCCCTTTGACATACTTCCATCCTTGTGTGTGTATGTTTTGTACACTTTCTTTCTAGAACTATAAGATGCCACGCTGGTCTTAGAATTCACCATTTCTCCAAGAAACCCTGGGTCCTCTTTTTTTGGAAAATGGTATTAGAAACAAAGTTCTATACACTAGCTGTGCTCATTGCTACTGGGATGTTGTCGATTCTTGGATTTCTCAGCTGACAGAGCAAAGGAGTATGTGTGTATACACTAACTCACATATATGCATATCAATAAGTATGTCTGTATCTATATTAAACTAAACATTAGCTTAGGCTGATGTCTCCAACTATAAACCATTATACATGGATCATTGTAGCTTGCTCCCTTTGCTTATTTGTAACCTTTTACTCAACAGTTGGAAACTGAATTCCACCATCCACCATCCCTCTGTTTAATTGTTCCATTCCAGTATACATGTAGAGTGGTTTTAGAAATGTTAACCAGCACCACCGTGGGGAGGGTACTTTATCAACTAGAGTACAGTGCTTATATTTAGTTCTGTTTGTCTTTAATCTTACAGACTCCACTTACTTCCAAAGTTTAGGTCAGCATCCTACTATAGTTTGATTCCTTGGTCACATTCTGCATTCCATTCTGGGATCTCCCAACCTCCTAAATAATGTTTAGTTTTAATTTGCATGTATTAGGTTTCACTCTTTTGCTATGAATTTCTATGGATTTTACAAATATAATGTCATGTATCACCAATACAGTACCATAAAGAGTAGTTGTACCACCCTAAAAAAATCCCCTGTGCTTCACCTATTTACCCTCCTCTTCTTCCTGATCTCTGGCAGTCATTGATCAGTTTACATTGTCTATAGTGTTGGCATATAAATGGGATTATATAGTATGTAGCCTTTTCATCCTGGCTTCTTTCACTTGGAATTATGCATTTAAGATTCATCCATCTCTTGGAATGGCATGATAGCCGATTCCTTTTTGTCACTGAAGAGTATTCTCTTGTGTGAGTGTGCCGCAGTTTACTCTATCCACTTACTTGTAAAAGACGTCTCCGGTGCTTCCATTTTTCTGGTGATTATTAATAAAGTTGTTCTAAATATTTGCATAGAGATTTTTGTGTGGACATTGTTTTACTACTTTTTCACTTCTTTATTCTTAAGTAAAGCCTTCAACTTGAAGAAATTTTCTTCATATTTCATTGTATTTCACTTCCAGTACAATTGAAGTACATAAGAGTGCTTCTTAAATGGTTACTTGTCTAGCTTACAAATGCATTTTAAATTCCAAATTCTGCCTTCAGAGGTGGCTGTTCTAATCTAATCCTTTAATCTTATCCCCCGTTCAATGTTGTACTGATGGTAATTACCTATTTTATTGTCTGTCAGTCAGTTTTATGTAGATGGATGCTGTTAGTTTCAGACAGAATGCTTCTAATTTCTCTATTAGATTTCCCAGCAGAACTTTTTTGAATGGTTTACTAAACTCTAAATAAATTACACCTTCTGAATTGGTTTCCAACTCTAACAAGAGTCAAGGAAAGCTATCAGTTGTGTCTGACATGCTCAAGTTTTATTATCAAATACTATATGTCTGCCAGCAGACACTTTGTCTCCAAAAAGAGTCCTTTGGTCCATTCATTAAAAACAACTATGAATGTTGATGTATTCTTAGTAAAAAGGGTAATTTTAAAAAATGTGTCTGGACGAACATTATTTGGGTCTGAGGAATGCTGGCCTTTCTCTCTCTCTTCTATGAAGAAGATTCTGGCTTTCTCTCCCTACTCTATGTCCATCCTCTCTCTGCAAAATATGTTGCTGGTTGTTTATTCTTGGTGCTTTGAGCAGAATCTGGAGACAGAGGAGAGGTAGGAAGAAAAGAAATGTGATGGCTAGAGAAGAGATATGGACACAAGTGCTGCTGTGGATTGGAGGAAAGTGATGAGGAGAAAATGGTGAATTTTAAGAAGATTCTCTGCATCATGCTCAAGAAATGCAATAAAACACTTGAGCTAACTTGGAATTATTTCTGCCTTCCTGATTGTGTTTTCTAGACTGACTCTGCTCTGAGTTTGGATCAAGTGGTCTACCACTTCAAGGAGGTTACGGAGTATCTCTATGTCTCATTCAATCAGAGCATACACAAAAACAACAGTAGCTATAGCAAATACAACCACAGCAAGGCTAGCCTAAGACGGTGTAAAATGCAGGTGTTAAATGAAATAGAAATGTGTTTTTCTGAGTGATTTGGTTTAAAAGACTTTAAAAAGACTAGCAGAATTAGGAATTTCAGAGCTAAAATTAACCACTTTAGGAACCTGGAAGATACCAAAAAAGTGCTTCCCAACTTTGCTCAATCTGTTGTTATTTTGCTATAATTTTCTTTAGGTCTTGGCTCATTCTCCTCTTAGGATACATTATAACAGGAACACACAGTAGAAAAGCCAGAGCTGGCCCAGATTAGTTCATAGAGTCATTGACTTTCACAGGAGGTTGATGGAAAGAACACTAGACAGAATTAAAAAGCTCTAAATTCTGGTCACGGTTCTGGCTCTATAAACCCTGAGACCTTGGAGCTCACTTGCCCACTTGACTGCTGTAGTCCTTAGTTTTCTCATATGTAGAATGAGTTCAGATGAGATTCCTATGTCCCTTGGACATTAAACTAGTATCTGATCTCTCTGTCGCTGAAGCATTTTGAAGAATCCGGCACAGAACCAGAAACTAAAGGATCTGACTTCTAGTCCCACAAATGCTATCTACTATCCATCAATTAATAACAGTCTTCATCAGGAGTCTGCAAATTACTACGCATGAGGCAAATCTGGCCTCTGCCTCTTTTTATAAATAAAGCTTTACTGGAACAAAGACACACCCATTTATTTACATATTGTCTGTGGCTACTTTTGAGCTACAATGTCAGAGAGGAGTACCCACAAAGACAGAGATGACAGAGAACATACAGCCTGCAAACCCAGAAATATTTACTACCTTGCCCTTTACAGAAAACAATTTGCCACATCCTAGTCTATATAAATGTCGGTTTCTTCATTTATAAATGGAAGAAATCATATCTGTTTTGATCAACTCACTGAACTGTTGTGACAATAATTGGGGAAAATGTAAACAAAAAAATAGTATAGAAAATTACAGATGCTGGAATTTTTAAAAAATATTATTTCAAAGGATGAAGCTGATATTGTATTATTGTCCTTTCCACCTATTAATTTTGAGATCATGCATCCTGCACTTGTGTCTCTCCCCACTGCCAGATCTTCCCTTAATATATGCAGGGCCTCTCACAAAATCACCCATGGAACATACAGGCCACAAGCCTGAGCCTGACCCAAAGCCCAACCTGCTTCTTTTGTACCCCAATCTCTAATCCACATCTGAAGAAGCTAGCGCGCATCTGTGTGATCACCCCAGCTTACAGTGCATGGTCCACCACTCTACTACTAATAGCAACCCCTTAGCATACATTTAAAACAATGGTGTGGGCCTCCCTTGGGAGATCATATGAGGAAGGAGGTCTACATAGGCCTTGGAAGAAAACTGAAGGCCTTATAACAAACAGAAAAGTTGGACAGAGTCCAGAGCAGGCTCCTCTAAGCTCTGAAACTCAGAACACCAGTTGCCTGGAACTATTAGCAGGCAGAACTGCTCACTTCCATCTTCTGTCTAGTCCAAGCTGCTATTAGCTTCTGTGTAGAAGTTTGCAGCAGTCTCCTAATAGTCCTCTGTAAAAATATTTTCCCCTTCCATTTATTTTTAAACCTGATGGCAAAGTAATGATTTGAAAGGCAAAATTCCTCCCATAAACTTCCTACCTTCATTATCCTAAGAATGATAAGAATCCATGAAAGGTTTTAAAGACATAGACTTAAAAATGTGTGTGTTCTGGCCCCCGTCTACCTTATCAGCTTCATCTCATGCCTCTTTCCTGTGTGTATAAGCCATGCTGCCCTTCAAGTGTATTAATAGTGCCATGTTTCTTCTAGCCACAGGGTTTTGTCCATATTTGTCTCTATGCCTGAGATGCTACACCCCACATATACTACCCTTGCCTTGGTTAAACCCTTCCTCTTCCCTCGGAACTTGTAGACTAAGTCCATTTTTTCCTTTATATATTTATATTTCTCCATCCTAGCTGCACATTAAACTTCTCAAATACCAATGTCTGGGCATCAACTCAGATAAATTAAATCAGATTCATGGAGGTAAAGAGGTAGACATTAGTATTATTGCAAGTATGAGAATAATTGTTTCATATGCTACATCTTGACTCTGTTGATGTACCTGTCGTTTGTAATTCTATAAATTGAAAGAAAAATCCAGAAATATACCAAATATCTTTCTCCCTCCTTTGTAAGCCTCATGAGGGCAGTGTCACCCCTTATTAATTCTTTGATTAAGTATTTTTTAAGGGTCTTCTGTGTAATAGACTCTGTTCTGGTTGATGGGGATAGAGCAGCGAACAGTATCTTCGTTTCTTCTCTTACAAAATTTACATTTGGGGGCATTGTAGGGTTTCAGTATATATTTGATGGGAGGCTAAATAAATATTCCTGTGTATTCAATTTTATTTGTCTAGAAATGTAACATTTCCCTCTTCCTGAGGTAACTCTTCATTTCTTCCAAAATACTTAGAGGGGTGAAGTTCTGAGGTGAGTTTTTTGAGCACTTTAAGTTCAACTTCCTGCTTCATATCGTCTTTTATGACAGTCTTTGGATTTCTTAATTATTGCACTTTGTCTTTCTCTGTGGCTCTGATAATAAAACCATAGTCTGGCTCACCATTCTTCAGACAGAAGAAAAAATAAAAAAGCTTTCTGCTTTATTTTGTGACACCACTACGTCACCATTCCTCTCTGCCTTTCGAGATAAATTGTTGGCAGATCTGCAATTTCTTCTGTCTTGCTCCTCAGAACACTTGGCAACATGTCACCTGTTCCAACAGATTTTTATATTCAGAGCTCAATTCAGAGCTCAGCAAGAATTCTTGACTGATTTCCTCCAGTCATTAATCATCGCCTACTGCCTCACTATTAGGAAAGTATCTCAGTCCACACATGTGCATTCAGTTAAGGGTTGATTGTTTTCATTTACGGATTATCTAGCTACTGTGTTTTTTTCCCCTTCTCCATTCCTCTCCAATCCGTATTTCCTAACTTAATCCTTCATGGGCTTTTGTCATAAACAGAAGCATGGGGAGTGGAAAAAGTAAAAATAAAGTTCGTCTTTAGATCTCTGTTAGTAAATCTACCCCCAAATTTAGGGATATTCTAGCAATTGATCATGGAATAAATAGATTATATGATCATTACATTTGCTTCCGTTATTCTTCTTGTCCCTTCATCTTTGTGAAGAAGCAGAACAGTGAAATGGGAAATTTCAATAAGCTGATAGTCAAGACAGCTTAGCTTTGAGTCCTGGCTCTGTCACATAATAGCTGTGGTCTCAGCCGAATATCTGAGACTCAGTTTCTTCATCTGTGAAATCAAGGAATGCCATGACTTCCTGCATGTATCAAAGAAAAATTGATAGATTACAATAAGATTCCTGATTTAGAAGCTTTATGATATACATATAAGAATATCTTATTATATAGATTCACAGAAGTTATACCAAATCATTCTGTGTCAGTAAACAAATACCATAATACTGCTGCTTTAAAATCCACCTGAAAGCTCAGTCACTTAAAATACCCATCACCCACTCTCATGGATCTCTGGGTATGACTGGAGAAGCTCATCCTGCCTGCGCCCAGCTGGTGGTTCTAGTCCTTGTATGCTTTTTCTGTGGCCCAGATTGAAGGGATGGAGCTAATCTAGGAAAGCTCTTCTCATGGCAATGGCAGAAATCAAGAGGCCCAAGTTCAATGGGGACAAGCACATTCCAAGCCCCTCTTCGTGTTATGTCTGCTAATATTTCATTTACTAAATAACATCACATCGGCAAGTTCAGAATGAGACAGGGAAGTACATTCTAGCTTCAGGGGGAGGGATTATGAAATTACATAGCAAAGAGCATGGATACAGGGAAGGGTGACATACTGGGGACAAAAATCCTGTCTGTCCCACTTCTGATGATTATTCTAGATTCTGTCTATCCTCTTCAGCTGTCTCTCCTTCCTCTGACCATCTACATGCCACTCACCCTTTAATATTTCTCATGTAAGAGGATACAATTTTTATTGGAATCTTCAGTCTGTATTGTGAGACTGAGCCTTATGAATTATGTATTACACACAGACACACATGCCGTATACTCTTTTATGCAAGCACATTTGTATAAAATATTCAAAGTGATGCTTGATTTCTTCTTGCCATTTAAGAGGACATAATACTCCATAAACAAATTTTCAATGTAACAGGGCTATATCATTGAACAAATTTGAGTAAAAAAGTATTCTTGCTTGCAAGTATTTCCAGATTTATTGTATATCTTCCATCTGCAACACACAGACATATATCTGAACTTCTGTAACTTAGGTCCTTGTGATATTGTAATTTATAAAAAGAAATATATATTTGGGCTTCGTTCAGCTTTCTGGGCTGGACAGAGCTCCTAAAACCATTGAAATTTTCTAAGTGATGAGAATGATAGAGGTGCCTATTGTTATGTTAATGATGTGACTTTTGGAAAGCACCTGGGTAAACTTAAGGATAGGGGCTGGTGTCTACACAACCATGTGATTAGAGGGTTGGAATTTCAGTTTCACCACTGCCCCCCAACCTCTGGGGAGGGGAGAGGGGCTGGAGGTTGAATCAGTTGCCAATAGCCAATGACTTATTCAGTCATGGCTATGTAATGAAGCCTCCATTAAAAACAGCAACAACAACAACAACTAAAGGATAACTTTCAGAGAACTTCCGGGTTGATGGACATGTAGAGATTTGGGGAGAGTTGGCTACTCAGAGAGAGCATGGAAGCTACATACTTTCTCCATACCTTGCCATATGCAGCTCTTTCATCTGGCTGTTCCTGAAATTATGTCCTACTGTAATCTACTCGTAAAATGTCTATCTAAATTCTGTGAGTCACTCTAGTAAATTAATCAAACCCAAGGAAGGGTCGTTGGAACCTCTGATCTACAGCTGGTGGGCCAGAAGCCTAGGCAATAGGCTGAGCTTGCAATTGGAATTTGAAGTTGGCTAGGGGTTGCGGGGCGGGGGGGGTCTTGTAGGACTGAACAGGACACAACCTATGGAATCATCCAGTGCCTCAGTGGAAACACAGCACAAAATGCCAGTTTCAGCTCTCAAAGCTTTTTGTCCCACCTGAGACCTTATCCCTCAATTGCTCGCTTTTCTGACTTGGTTGGTATTCCTGTAGTAACTTCAAAGATTTTTTAACTCTTAATTTTTGATTTAAAAAAAAAAGTTAATTTCTCACTTTTTTGACTATTTCTCCAGTAACTTCAAACATTTTTTCTAGTTTTCTGAGTGAGAGGGTTAGCCAGAATCACCTAGTTCTTGACTGCCTGAAAGACTACCTTCAACTATAAAATGTTTAAAGAAAAAAAATCCAAAATAACACTTTCTAGCTCCCTTTATACCACCACCCCATTCCGCTAAGGCTGTTAAGTAATAGAGTCAGTTAGACTTAATAGAGAACAAATTAGGTGAATTATTTGTTGCTAGCCCAGGAGATAATGCTCTATATTTTTCAAGGCTTGTTATTCTGTTTAAAGCTATAGGGTTTTAATTATTACTTCGATTTGCTCTTTCAAAAGAAACTATAGTGTAATCACATTATTTTTTTGCCTTTAGATCCAGACGAAATTTACTGATCTAAAGGTGAAGACTGGGTCATTTCACTCATTCAACACAAAGTAAAGGACATATGTCACCACTCTGTTAAAAAAAAAAAAAATGACCAACTAAACAACTTGGCTTTTCTTCCTTTTTTTTTTTTTTTTTTTTTGCATCTGATACACAGGTTATAAAATTACACATCAGATATTCTATTCCTTTTGAGATAATATATTAACTATAAATAACCCTATTATTTTGGCAGAAGTTATTTTAACTTTGGGTTTGGGAAAATGTAAATATTGCTTCCCAGGCCCCAGCAAAAGACTATGTGTTTCATGCCTCATTCAGGCCTGCTGGTGTGTTTCCAGTTTTTATCCTTCTCATCAAAGAATATGAAACAGCATATACTTCATGCTCCATTAGTGTACAGATTGTTTCATTTCTCTTCATTTCTCTCTCTCTCTGTCTCTTTCTCCATGCCCACCTTCCTCCAAGATCAGTATATGGCACTTAGAAAATACTTTTTTGGATGACTGCACATTTCTCATAGTAAGCTCTCACTCAAAAGGGACATATTTACTAGAATTCTAGTTCCTTGGTTTATAGTGAAGACACTTACTGTCCTAGGGACCAGAAAACTTGCAAGTAAATTGTGTATTCTTTTTATTTACACTCTAAGATGCTACATAGAGCCCCTGTCCTTGCGGAGCCTGCCGTCTTGTGGGTTTCAGTCCTTCCTTATAATGTGCCACACACTGTGATTGGCATTTGACAGTCATTGAATAAATATTCACTTAAACGTGTGATTGAACAAAAGAAGGAAATGAACTGCTGATTGCTAGGTGACCATGGCATTAAAAGAATTAGATGTTTCAAATACTTAGTATCTAAGTTAGTTATACTAACTCATTATATTCATCTACACTACAGTAATGTCTTTCACATAAGTAAAAGGTCCTGGCCCCTGTTTTAACTTGATTAGCCTGGGTGAGGTATGGTAAGACCAGACACAGGTCAAGAGAGAGAAACCAGAAAGAGTTTTGCAGTTTTGCTGTGCTCACAGTTTCCTGGAGACAATACAGAGTGCCCTACAGAGCCACTCTGTACCGGGAAAGCGCTGGGGTTGGTCACGAAGCAGAAGAATGGAGGGAAAAGGTGGAAAAGAGCATTTATTGTGGTTTCTATGGGAAGAAAAGAGTGAGGCAGGGCAAGTAGCTTTAGGATTGGTTAATTTTTTTTTTTTTTTTTTTTTTTTTTGCGGTACGCGGGCCTCTCACTGCTGTGGCCTCTCCCGTTGCGGAGCACAGGCTCCGGACGCGCAGGCTCAGCGGCCATGGCTCACGGGCCCAGCCGCTCCGCCGGCACGTGGGATCCTCCCGGACCGGGGCACGAACCCGCGTCCCCTGCATCGGCAGGTGGACTCTCAACCACTGCGCCACCAGGGAAGCCCAGGATTGGTTAATTTTAACAATTTCAGCAGGCTCTGGGGCATAGGTGTTGTCCCTGGTTTTCTGATATCTGGCCCTGGGTGACTAGGGTGGGTGTATAGTGGCCCAGACTATGAGAGTTTAATAAGGGAAATATTAGGATGTTGATTTAATCTTCCACTCAAAAAAGGGAACTGATTGGCTTCTAGCCAGGGCCTCAAAACTGGCGCAAAACAGCACGCGCGCGCACACACACACACACACACACACACACACACACACCTATATTACAGTTCCTACATTCCCCCTTCCACCTCTGTGAAAAATTGCCAATGGCCTTGCCAACAAATGCTTCACAGATTTGGAAATAAAATTTTAAAAAATAATGATAATAGAAGAAAGAGAGAAGAAAGGAAGGAAAGAGAGAAAGGAAGGAGTAAGCTAATAAATTCCTCTCCTCCTTCATTAACAAACTCTTGATATAATACTAACATTGGTTAGTAAGTAGTCAGTTCATTCTTTTATGCCTGCATACAGTTTCATTTTTTAAGGTATCTTGGATTCTGAAAGCAATAGAAAGAATGAGATAAGAAAAACTTTAAGTAAGAGACTCCTGATTGTTATCACTCTGTTCAACACTTATTTTCTTCTGAGACAAAGGGAATGTGGGAGAGAAGTAAATGTCTCTGCTGTAGATTGAATGTGTCCCCCTCACCAACTGATAATAGTGAAATCCTAACTCCCAAGGTGATGTTATTAGGAGGTGGGGCCTTTGGGAGATAACGGATCATGAGGGTGGACCCCCCCCTCCCCCATGAAAGGGATTAGTGCCTTTATAAAAGAGGACCTCAAAAGCCCCCTTGCCCCTTCTGTCATGTGAGGTTACAGCAGAAAATGGCCATCTATGAGGGAGCAGGCCTGCACCAGACACTGAATCTGCCGATGCCTTGATCTCGGACTCCCCAGCCTCCAGAACTATGAAAAATCAATTTCTGTTGCAAACCACCCAGTCTGTGGTATTTTGTTATAGCATCCTGAATTGACTAAGACAGTTATTTTCAAATAACTTAGATTAAGGGAATAAAATGTTGTTTAATGGACAAGCTACACACTGGATTGTATTTCCATCTGTGATGACATTGGAAAACCAAGTAGAAACAATTAGCAAACACTGTGCAATATCTTTAATCATTCACTAAAATGAGGCTTATGAATTTTAATTGCAAAGTTTTCAAAACCTATCTTGGGTTATTTAGTCTTACAGAGAAATTTGCTTTCAATGTTACCAGGATTTATTTTCCTATAAAGGTTAGCCCAGCAAAAGGAGAGAGGAGAAGAAAAAGAAACACATACAAACACATACACCAACCAACAATGAGCATTACCTTCCTTGATACTTTCCAGTGCAAAACATTGACTTGTCACGTGACGGGAAATTTTGTCAGATGGCAGAGACCGCAAGACAATTAAATTTGATGTTGAATCTATCCGCTTGTATTTTTCTTTAAGAATATCATGCTGCTGTAAAAACCGGTTGCTAATGAGGTGATTGACTTTAAATGTCACCTCAGTTGCTTTCTAATGTTTGCTTAAGCATATTCTTTTTTAGAGATAGTTAACCATAATTTGAATTCTACATGGTATGTTGGCATAAATTCCATGTAGAGACATAAACATGACAATGTGCCACCCAGTTTTCCAGATAACTATTGGTTTTCATGGGATTACAATATAAGAAGGACTGCCATGGTGGCCACCCATGTTGAATTACTATTATGTAACCTAATGTGTCAAAAGCTCAACAGTTGCCAGGTTGATATACAACAGTAGAGCACACTTTTAAGGGGAAACTTTCAATGCTATATTGGAATCCTGATAATGAACTTCCACATTTTTTCCTTCTCTTAGTATCAATCATCAAGAGTTCACATGTTATTAGAGCATATAGCATGGAGTTGGAGAAATAGAAGGAAAGCTATGAGCTTTGGAAGAGAATATTGTGAGGACTTCCAAATTTATTCATTTTTCACTTTATTTAGTCATTCTTTCCACATATGTGCATTGTTTCCAACACATGTCACATGTACTCGTAAGTGCTGAAGATACAGAGATGAAACAGGTAGTTGCTGCCTATCACGGTTATCAGTCTCATTGTAGGACAAATTGACTGTGCAGTATCACACTCATCGAGATGGGTTTTTTATCAAGTGCCCTTGTATATTTATGTGATGGCTGTGTTGACATATAAACAAACCATAGAGGGTGAGTTATTTGATATGAGACTTCAGGTGAGAAGAGTCTTTTGTCTTGAGAATCCTGTTCACCTGAGGATGTAAACAGAATGTATTATGGTTGCAAAATATTACAAAAGCAAGTGTATGAGTAACACTGGAATAGAATTTACAAGATGGAGACACACAGAGATAAGGCCATGCCAAGCATTTAAAAATTTTGAAAAGAGAGAGTCATTAAAATTTTGACAGGATAATATCAGGACAAAATTTAATTGTAATACTAATGACTACATGATCCTTCTATACGATGGATTGCAGAGTGTGCCAGTGAATTGTTCGTGTGCTTTCCAATCTACTACCTGCCCTTCTCTTGTTCTGGTCTCTCATTCAGGGTAACTATATTTTCCAGAATCCCCTTTTCTCTGACTTCTAGTGTGTTCTTCCTTCAATAAGACTCCCTGGTAGAAGTGTGGAAGGGAGAGAGAAATGATGTATTTCTTACCTTTCCTTTGGCTTCCTGTGTTGCCGCTGACGATGGCTGCCTTACTTATCTGGTCCAGCTCTCTTTCCCGTCCCGCCATGGTTGCCTTTCACACTGAGAACTCCTGCTCTGGCTCCTTTTGGATGATTCTGCATTAATGGGTCTGGTATACCTACTTCTGTTAAACACCCAGCTCTAACGGTGTGGTGTCTTCCGCTGTTGCTAATCTCTGGATTTCCTCACTGTTTGCTGTTGGGTTTTCCAGTTTTTTTCTTTACTGATGTGAACAAGTGTCTAGCTAGCTAGCTAGCTAGCTAATATATAATTGAAGTATCTATATATAATTGAATGTCCGAAAGTTGTTCCTGTTTTCGTCTCGAAAATTGTACTAACATCTCGAAATCAGTCATGTAGAACAGTGAGATGGATAATACAGTAGACTCTCCGAATATAGGCCCTCTCTATCAATTATCCAGTGTGTCTAGTAATATAGAAAAGTGTAAGGTTATTTAAAGTATTTAAAGATAGAATTATAATTTTGGAATTTTTTGATGGTGAAGCAATGTCTGCCAAAGTACAATATTTCTTTTTGTATAGATTTAAGTTTGAATCAGGTAATTTATTTCTTCTGCCTAAAGAATTTTTTTTTCAAGTTTCTTATAGTGCTGGTCTGCTAGTAATGGAGTTTCTATTTTTATTTGTATGGAAAAAACTTTTATTTCTTTTTCAAATTTGAAAGATAGCTTCACCTGATATAGAATTCCAGACTGATATTTTTTTCTATTTACAGCCCTATCCAAATATCACTCCATTTCTCTTGGTTTGCATAGTTTCTGACAGGAACCCTGTTATATTTCTTATCTTTATGTAAATACAGTATGTTTTTTCTTTCTCTGCCTGCCTCCTTCAAGATTTTCTTTTGATCTTTTGATTTTCAGAAATGTTGAGTATGTGTCTGTGTGTGTGTGTTGTATTTATTCTGCCTACTGTTCTCTGAGCTTCTTGAATCTGCAATTTGACATCTTTCATTATTTTTGGAAAATTATCAGTCATTGTTTCTTCAAATATTCTAGGATTCCAGTTTCACAAATATTAGTCCATCTGATATTTTCCTATATTTCTTGATTATATCATTATATTTGTTTGTTCACTCTTTCTCTCTTTGTGTTTCACACTGGGTAATTTCATTGACCTATCTTCAAGGTCACTGTCTTAGTCAGCTTGGACAACCATAACAAAATACCATAGACTGGAAGGTTTAACAACAGAAACTTCCTTCTAACACTTCCAGAGGCTAGAATGTCCAAGACAAGGGTGCCAGCAGGGTCAGGTTCTGGTGAGAGCCTCTTCCTTGCAGATGGCCACCTTCTCACTGTATCCTCACATGGTGAAGAGAGAGAAAGCTCTGTCCTCTTTTTCTTCTAATAAGGACACTAATCTCATCCTTAGAATGCTACTCTCATGACCTCATCTGAATCTAATTATCTCTTAAAGAGCTCATTTCCAAATACCATCACATTGGAAGTTAGGGTTTCAACATACGAATTTTGAGGATACACATTCAAGTCATAACATTTGCCACTGGACCCCAAATTTTATGTCCTTCTTACATGCAAAATGCATTCATCCCATTTCAACAGTCCCCAAAACCTTAACTTATTCTAACATCAACTCTAAAGTCTAAATTCTGAAGTCTCATCTAAATATTCCCTAGATCAGATAATATAGTTAGACCGCAGGTACAGTTTATCATGAGACATATTTTTTTCTCTAGCTGTGAACTTGTGAAACCAGGTTAAGTTATACTCCTCCAAAATATAATGACAGAACTTGCATGGGATATTGTTCTCATTCCAAAAGGGAGAAATTGGAAGGAATAGGTGTTGAGTCCCTAACAAGTACAAAACCTAGCAAGGCAAGCATCATTAGATCTTAATGCTAGTATAATCCTCTTTGATTCAAAGTTCCACCTTCCCTACTGGGTGGTGGTCCTGCCTCCTTGGGTCTACCTGGTGGGAGCTGAACCCCCAAGACTCTGGCAGCCCCACTCCCAAGACTCCAGGCAAACATCATCTGGCCTGTTGACATTGAGGCAGTGGCTTTCCCCTTTGAAACAAAAGAGGGAGCCCTGGTAATCTCTGAGTCACCTTCAGGGTCATTCTTCTTTTGTCTTGAAGAATAGCACATGTTTACAGTCAAATGGTTCTATGTTCTTGTCCTGTAGGACCTAAGAAGTCTGACAGCTTTCCTTCATTTGTATCCCATCTACATCTCCTTCAGTTCAAACTAATAGCATTTCTGCTGGAGTGGATGATTATGTCTACGGTTCACACCCAGACTAATCACCTTATAAAATGGTTGCTTGTATACAGTCTTAGTATTCTCTTCAGAAAAAGAACTTTCTCATTTTTTGCAATATGGATAGCCTGAACATTTTCCAAATCTTTAAGTTCAGCTTTCTTTTGATTAACAATTTTGTATTCAAGTCATTGTTTTTTCACTTCTGCATTTTACTATAAACAGTCAGCAGAAACCAAGCTACTTCTTCACCATTTTGCTTAAAAATATCCTCCACCAAATTTCATCGTTTGCGAGTTGTATCTTCTACAAAACACGAGAATATGAACAGAATTCATCCAAGTACTTTGCTGTACTATAACAAGGATTACCTTTTCTCCATTGTCCAATAACATGTTCCTCATTTCCATCTGAGACCTCACCAGAATAGCCTGTAGTGTCCATATTTCCACCAACATTTTGCTCAGGATTCTTTGTGCATACTCTGAGAAGATGTAAACTTTCTCTATAGCAGATGTCCCCAGCCCCTGGGCCGCACAGCAGGAGGTGCCTGGCAAGCGAGCGAAGCTTCATCGGCCACTCCCCATCGCTCGCATTACCGCCTGAACCGCCCCCACCACCACCACATCCATTGAAAAATTGTCTTCCATGAAACCAGTCCCTGGTGCCAAAAATGTTGGGGACCACTGCTCTATAGCTTTCCTCTTCTCTTTCCGAGCTTTCACCAGAATCACCTTTAAAGGTCCTTTCATGGCGATCTTGGATTTTTCTATCTTGCACCTCAAAACTCCTCCAGCCATTACTCAGTTCTAGAGCTGCTTCCACATTTTTAGGTATTTGTTATGGCAGCAATCCACCTCTCAGTACCGATTTCTGTCTTAGTCAGCTTAGGCTGCCATAACAATAAGTAGTTTTAAAACAGAAATTTATTTCTCACAGTTCTGGAGGCTGAGAAGTAAAATAAAAGAGTGCCAGCATGTTGAGATTCTGGTAAGGGCCTTCTTCCTGGTTTGCAGACAGCTGCCTTTTCCCTGTGACCTCACATAGCAGAGAGAGAGTGAGTACTGGTCTCTTCCTCTACTTACAAGGAGCCTAATCCCACGATGGGCACCCCACAGTTACGACTACATTTAAACTCAATTACCTCCCCAGAGTTCCACCTACAAATACCATCACCTTGAGAATTAGGGCTTCATCATACATATTCTGGAAAGACACAAACATTCAGTCTATCACAGTTGCTGAATCTCTTTTGGCTATGTAGAATCTAATGAGGCTGTCAAAGACATTCTGCATCTCTGCTACTATATTTTGCTTGGTTTTGTTTGGTTTTGTTTTAATCCTAACATTCTCATTTGATTCTCTCTTGCAGATTCCATATCTTTACTAAAATATCCCATCTATTAAAATATCTACCACTTACAGTAAAAACGTTTACATATTAATCATAGTTATTTTAAGTTGCTTGAATGATAGCTTCAGCACCAGTCCTTATCTGAATCTAGTATTGATTATTTTGTCTCTTGACAGTGGGAATTTTATTTTTCTTTTCATGTTGTTTGTTTTTTGTTTTTTAGTTAAAAACTGATGATCAATAGGACAGTAGACAATAAGATATATAATACATATGCCTGGAAATAGGCATCTTTCTTATTCTATAGGCCTTAGCGTGTTAGTCTCTTTGGGCTACTATAACGCATACTACAGACTCAGTATCTTATAAACAACAGAAATTTATTTATTTATTTTTTTTTTGGAGGCTGAAAGTCCAAGTTCTGGGTGACAGCATGGTTGGGTATTAGTGAAAGCCCACTTTCTGGTTCATGGATGCTGTCTTCTCGCTGTGTCCTCACATGCAGGAAGGGGCAAGAGAGCTCTCTCAGGCCTCTTTAATAAAGGATTAATCTCATTCATGAAGGCTCTACTAGACCTCATGACCTAATCATCTTCCCAAAGGCCTGTAACTTCTAATACAATCACATTGGGCATTAGGATTTCAACATATGTATTTGCGGGAGGGGGACACAAACATTCAGACCATAGCAGGAAGGGAGTGGGAGCTTGAGTCAATCAACTCAATAGCTGAGCTGGCTTAGGGTTTTGTTATTCCTGTGGTTATCCTCAAATTCATTTGGTGTTACTGAATGGTTAGGATAAAATGTGCTTTGCCAGAGAGATTTTCTCAATGTCCTTGCTCCATTCTCAGCTTTAGGCTTCCCCTAGGAGCCTGATCTCCCACAGGGTCTTTCTCCATCCTTTTGCTCCTCCTCCCGTGCCATATTGCTATCTTTAGCTAATCATGTTTTTTAGATTGTGAGTGGGAGTGGGTAGGTCATGTGTGTCTGTGTGCGTGTGTGTGTGTGTGTGTGTGTGTGTGTGTGTGTGTGTGTATGTGTGTGTGAGTGTGTTTCTGTTGCCCTGGTTCATCCTAAGTCTCAGGCAATTTCTGTGTCTTTAGATCTAAATGGTGGGGCTTTCTCAAAGGTATGCCTGTGCTCCAGAGATGGTGTTCTACACAGGTCTGGGCTCAGGGTAATTTGTAGCCCCTCTCCCATGCTTCCTGCCTTTCCACAAGCAGCAACTCTCCTTCTCCAAGCATGCTCCATGAGGAATGCTTTCTGTAGACGACTGCCCTAACTCCAGTCTTTCACACTGTCACCTGGTGAGGTTCATGGAAAAGAGTCTGAGGATGCATGTGGACTCTTCTGTGTCTGCAACTCCCAGGGCTTCTGTATTCAGAATCTGTCACATACTCAGCATTTGCAAATTCTTTAAATATGTTAGCTGAGTTCTTCTTTCCTAATTATATGACTGCATGTCTTCTTCCTATGACTGGCTCTCCTTGGAGGCACTTTTATTTTCTTAGATTTCAGGCTAGTTGGTTTCACTATAATCTCAGTTCTCCGATCAGTAGGATTTTGTATATTATCCAGCTTTTCCTTGTTAGGATGAGTGAAACCCTCTTTCCAACTTTCCACATTCTAAGAAGAAGATGAAAGTCCTCAGAATATTTTCTATGCCATATTTTCACTTTGTCTTTACTTCTTTAATTATTCAGGAATTTAATTTATAATCAATAACAAAAGCAAAATTTGACTTCTACCCATGATCATGTTAGTCGCTTTCTTAACACTTCCCCTATCAACTCTGGAAAACAAAATTTGGGAAGCAGGAATTCCCCTCCCCATAATAAGGTTTTAAAAATGCTTCTTTGTTCGAAGCCAGGAGAATTATCACAAAGGTGTAGTTCTTAACTATGTGGTGCATCTGTCTTAGTTTGTTTGGTCTACTATAACAAAATATTATACACTGGGTGGCTTATAAACAACAGAAATTTAGTTCTGGAGGCTGGGGAGTTCATGATCAAAGCACCAGCAGATTGAGTGTCTGGCTGGTTTGAACTCTCTTTCTGCTTCCTCATAGATGCTGGCCTTCTTACTGTGTCCTCACATGGTAGAAGAGAGAGGGAGTTCTCTGAGTCCTCTTTTTTAAGACCACTAATCCCATTCATAAGTGGTCCATCCTCATGGAGTGTGAACCATCTCGCAAAGACCCCACTTCCCAATACCATCACACTGGGAATAAAAATTTAACACATGAATTTTGAGGGGACACAAACATTCAATATATAGCAGCATTCGTTGACATCATCTCCTCTTTCATACATTGAAAGCTAGTATGTACTACTACAGTGTAGAGTCTTCCAATGTTGGTACACTATATGCACATATCTGACATTGCTTCAAATCCTCAGATCTTTATATTGACTGTATCATCTTAGATTGCACATTTAAAATGTTACAGACAGTAGGCAGACTGGTGAGACCTCAGTAGTCAATAGTTTTGCTTGTCTATGTGTTTTGATCAGTGATGTAGTCTTTTAATAGCTGAGACAATTATTTCATGGGTCTGTCTACTATTACTATGATTCTGATTCTCTGTGGTGACAAGAATATTTGCTTATGTTTCCTTTTCCCATTGCATCACTCTTATCCTTCTTCTGTGAACACAGAGGTCACAGAGATCTCAAAAGTGACTCATCTGTCAAATTTCAACTCCAGTTTCCTTTCTAAGTGCCTACAGTTTTACCCAGAAATAATGTTTACCAACCCCACCATCATCCCATTACATACAAATATACACCTGCTATATGAAAGGGCAGAGACCTCTTTTTACACATCTGTAGTCAGGGTCATTGGAGCCATGGTCCTTTGTTAATACTTAGAGGGGATTAATCATAATAATTAGAGAGTACAGAATAAATGACATTTTAATATTATGTTAATGGTAAAATGAAGAAATTTTCAGTCATTCTAAATATGGCCCATGAATTTCACATTAGCCAGAAAATAACAACAGAAATAAAGAGAAACAGCATTTATTAAGTATGTACACCATATAAGATGTTGTGAAACATGTTAAATACAGTATCTCTAATTTTCCTTGCTTAATCCCTAATACCCAAGGGATTGAATCAGTTTCCTGAGGTCCAAGCAGGATATGAATTCAACTCTCCTCCATTCCAAGTCCTGTACTTTCTCCTCTCAACTCACATGGCTTATCTCTAATATTGGAAGTGCTCAAACATATTTGTTAAAGATATAAGTGAATGAATGAATTATGAAGTAGCCTGAAGCTTTACCCCTGAAACCACATGTAATATACTTTCTATGCATTTAGTCTCACCAAACCAATTCTATGATAAAAATCTTCTTCATAACAAAGACTATGACTGACCTATGATCTATATAAGACTATATAGCTTAATTGGGAGTATAAAGAGAGATAGAGAAAGAAAATTCCTGACAGAAGTGGTATTATGGGTAGTCAGGTTGTAACCATAAACTCATTCCTTCATGCAGGAACAGGAGAGTAAGTTATTAGACCAATTAGAGAGTCAAACTTGTCTAACTTGACTCCCAGCAATTGGTTCTTGCTACAGTTGCATGGTAACAATTGCAAGGCAGGCAGGGAATGAAATGTAGAGGAAATAGAAAAAAGGTCAAGGAAATTAACAAGAATCAGGAAGTAAGAAAAGTAGGGTCACAATATAAAAATAAAAAATAAAAAAAATAATTAAGGTATAGTAAATTACATTTTTCCCCAGGCCTGAAATTGATAACTGATTGTCTGCTGATCCAGAGAAGTGACGTGTGAGTGGCTAAGAAGGGGGTGGTATAGTGAGGAGACATGTAGGAGGAAGGGATGGTAGACCATGACCTTGGTGCAGGGAAACAGTGTCACGTGCAGAACGTTTAGGATACATCTCGCTGTCTACCATGTAAGTCCGAGGACCCTCAAAATGAAGAACAAGAAAATAGCTTCAATAATAACAAAAGTAAATATCATCAACTGAGTCTCTAGTATCAGCTGCCTGTATCTTACTAAGTCAAAGATTACATTCATTCACTTCTTGTTTTTCCTTTGTGCACATAAATATCCTGTGAAGTATTAATTATTATTATCATTTGATAGGTGGAAAAACTTGTCCCAGAGCTTCTCTGATAATAATTGGTAGAGGCAAGATTCAAATCCACATCTGTCACACTCCGTATCTCTTTTCATTATAATATTGATTCATGGCACATCCTTTACTACCAAATCCCCAATTTAAAAAAACAAAGCATTTAATCAGATATAAGTTGAGTTTAAGTTTGAGCCCAAACATCTGCACAGAAGCCAGGGTCCTTGACACAAGAGATACGGTTATAAGTTATCAAGATAGGAAATTACAGGATATTTAGGGAGACCGGTTATAATACTAATTGTTTTGTTATTTTCTAAATGTTTACTTGCTGTATTCCTATTGCATCCAAGAAAAGGGGGCTGGAAAAACATTGGATTATACTATATCTGGATGAAAGGAAAGTAATGATTACTGAATACCTACCATATCTCAAGTACTGTAGAAAATGTTTGCTATAAATTACCCCTATTTAATCCACTGAGAGCTATGAAATCTCATCCCATTTCACAGATGAGGAAACCGGGAGGTCAAAGCTCTAGGCCCTAATTCCAATGTCATAAAAGCGAGGACATTCTGGGACCTTCCTGGTGGTCTGGGGGGTAAGACTCCATGCTCCCAATGCAGGGGCACAGGTTAGATCCCTGGTTGGGGAACTAGATCCGCATGCATGCCTCAACTAAGAGTTCGCATGCCACAACTAAGAGTCCACATGCCGCAACTACAGATCCCACATGCCGCAACAAAGACCTGGCACAACCTAAATAAGTAAGTAAATAAATACATAAATAAATAAATAAATAAATAAATTAAAAACTAGGACATTCTGATTTCCTAACCTATGCCGTTTTCACACCTGCGTGCTCATTAGCTAGGATAAGGACATGAACAGCAGGGAGTTGTGCTGATGGTTGAATAATTGTATTCTCCTCTGTTGCTAGTGTGACAGCCATTGGAAATTGTTTGGAAGCTCCAGAGGAGTAGGAAAAGGCCATAACAGCAATAATTCGGACTTGTCCAATGAATGTCGATCCTGGAGTTCTGGGAACCTAGCGATTTCAACACTCCACTTTGGTTCTTTGAATAGATTTATGATATTTTTATTTAAAGATACACAATATAAACAGGCAATGGCAGTCCTCACAGAGTAACACAATAAAATATCATTAAATCATCATCAAATAGGTACAATGCCCAATAAGGAGTTAGAAATAGATTGAGCTATGCACAAGTATCAGCACAATGCTACAAAAAGACAGAAGGCAAGATTTGGATGTAAATGAGTGGATGAAGTAGAATACACAAAATATTTTAATAAAATGGAAGTTGAGCAGACTGTAAGATTAATAAAAATGTGGAGGAGGAGAGAGTCATATATGAAATGAGCACAACCTGCTTAGGGTTTTATTTGTCGTGTCCACATAAAAGGTACCAGAGAAAAATCTTATGCAGCTCACCAGGCATTCCAGAAAGAGCCCTGCGGGAAAAGGAGAAAGAAAACAATGTGACTGTTCTCTCCTTACCCCTGGTTGCAGATTCCCCAAAGCTTCCTTCCTTGGCATTTTACTGTGCACTAAGTCTCCAGGTATTGGTGGTCTTTACCTCATTACCAGATATATTCTCCTACGTAGGAGAATTTATAAACTGTCCAATCCTGATACCCTTGAATGATAAAATTCTATAACTTCAGGTTCTTAGTCCATACCCATCAAGGAACTATCTTATCATATTTTGAATCAAGCTCATAGGAAGAGAATGTGCAGGTAACTTCAACTGAGCCTTCTAGAAGGCCGAATAGGCTATTTGTTGTTTGGTTTATAATCATCCCCAAGGTTTACGGTTACCATGAGTCCATCTTTACAGATCCCACCAACCCAGAAGTAGTAAATAATCCAAATTACTGAGGCTACAATTCTGAAGTTCATCCCCTGGAGGACCATGAATTAATAAATGTATGTTATTCAGAAATTTTCGTCTTGGCATCTGTTAAAAGATCCTTAGATGGGACCTGAGACACCCTGTCGTTGCATTTCATTTTTTTTTTTTCCTCAGAAAAAGCAGATAATATTGATAGATGGGACTGATATTCTTCACATCAAGTTTATGATACACTTTTCATAACCTAGGCTTCTCCGCTTCAATGAGGGAAAATGTTGTCTGGCATCTGTAAGAACCTTTTGAAAGCCCTTTTAGAAACGCTGCATAAAATTTTGTTTGTCTGGGGCTTCCCTGGTGGCGCAGTGGTTGAGAATCCGCCTGCCGATGCAGGAGACACGGGTTCGTGCCCCGGTCCGGGAAGATCCCACATGCCGCGGAGCAACTAAGCCCGTGAGCCATGGCCGCTGAGCCTGCGCGTCCGGAGCCTGTGCTCCGCAACGGGAGAGGCCACAACAGTGAGAGGCCCGCATACCGCAAAAAAAAAAAAAAAAAAAAAAATTTTGTTTGTCTAAATAAACTGGAGACCAAATTTTCCCCTATCCATCCGCCTCACTCTTTTGCTGGAGGAGTTGGCCTGCGTTTCTTGTAGGGACTTCACTCTGGAAGGGGACAGGATTGACCCACAACCTAGAGCCAAAGAACCAGCCATACAAGGTCTGAGGACCCAGATTATTGATAACACTGAGGAATCCCATGTTTACTAGACACCGATTAGGTTCACTGCTAGTACCTGGGTAGTATTGGAAGTATCTTGGATAGAGACATTGAGAAATTAAATTATTGAACATGTTTTCATCAACTGGTGCCTTGTAATTTGTGTCGCATTTGATCAATAGTACCAAAACCCAGAAAAGACTTTGTGTGTAGAACGGATATAACATTAATTATGGGAACCTTCCCTGGTGTATCAGCCTAGATCCAATCAAGAAAAATAATGCTACTCTGAATTTCTGAAACAGAGAGAAATAATGGAGGAAACTGTGTCCTCGGTTGATGAAAATTTCAAAAGCCAAATAGGGGACCATAAGGCATGCCAGATATTAGCAACAGAAGAAAGCTTCTACCATCTCAAAAGAAAAAAATCAGAGGCAGTGTTAACTTATTCCAGAGGAAAATGGAGACGGGTGTGTCATTCCATGGGCACTGGAGCGGGGGCAGGAAATGTGCCCCTGCTTGATAAGCTTCTTGATGAAGGGAGAAGATAAGCATCCTGGGTTTTTATTTACGAATTTTTAAAATAATTTTTTGTTTGTAGTTCTTTTAGATTTATAGAAAAAATTTTAAAAAGGGTACAGAGTGTTCACACATAATCTTTGTCAAATTTCCCCTAATGTTAACAAATCTGACCATGGTACTTTACTATTAACTAATCTCCAGACTTTATTTGAATTTCATCTATTCTCCACTAATGTTCTTTTACTGTTCCAGAATCCAATGAAGGATACCATGTTGCATTTAGTTTTCACATACTTCTGTTTTCATTTCTAATAGAGCTTTCCAAAGACTGAAATTAGGCAGAGACCAGCTGATAGAGGAGCTGAGGAACACAGCCCGTAGGAATAAATCCACCTGCATGTATAGTAGAGCCGGAGAGGACAAGGTATTGCTGGGAGGACAAATGGGCACAAGATTAGCACACTAAATTATACCCTTTTTATTGAAATATTCTTTGAAATTTTAGATTGACTGAACCCTTATCACTATATTAAAGTCACACTTGCATTATTAATCATCTGTACAAGAGTCTTCAAAGTTACGTATTCTTGTCCTCAGGTCACAGAACCACTAATAAATAAAATAGTCAGGATTTAAACCCAAGTTGTTTATTTGGCACTTTCCACTTGCTACATTTAAGTTATAAAATCAACATAGTCATTTCTTAACACTATACCCAAATACCAAAAGTACACAGGCCGAGCTAAATGCAATACTATTTCATGACTATAGTCAAAGTTGGGAACATCTCTGCAATTCTTAATTAGATTATTCATCTACAAAATGGGAAGAATTTCATATAATCCTAAAGTTCTTAATTCAAACAGAGGTAAACCCCATCTAAATTGTGTTGACATTCTGACAGTGTCCGAAGTCCAGCTAGGAGTTGACTCTATCACCTTCTTTTCTGCTGGCTAAATGATTTTGTGCCATGTTCAAACCGAGGGTTAGTTTTGAATGGCACACTTTGGTTGTTCAAGGTGTGTATAACAGAATTCAACCATTTGTCCTTCCCCAAAGAAGGAACAAAATTATATACATGTTACAGGGTCTTGATGCTTGATTTCTATGCAAACTCATGAAAAGCATGCCAGCCTCACATTGATTGTCTCCGTTCAAATGCTCAGCTACTGGACCAGAGCCAACAGGGCAGCAAATGACGGAAAAAGGAGTTTCACATGTCAGCAGAGCTAAGCAGAAGGGACAGCTTTGTCTGTGGTTAACCACATATTGTATTTTTGCTGTTCTGTGTCCATTTTTGCTGAATCCAGTAAAGTTTTCATTTTTAGTGACCAAGCTTTGGACTTGTTATGTTTGTTCCCAGCAAACCGCAAATCATTGAAGTCAATCCACACGGCCTGAGAGGCAGGACATTTTCATGTACAGATTTCTTAAATGGTTAAATGGCCAAGGTAATGACTTAGAATTTCATAAACATATCTCCCCTCCCCGCAAACCCTCACTTGTAAACATCATGTGGAATAGAGAAAGTCCACTTGGGAGAATATAATGGATAAGGAGACAAAATTAAATGTGTTCAACTTCCATCTCTGTTTCTTAAGTTTTCATATCCCATGTAAGTCATTTGACGCTCTGTGTCATGAGTGTCAAAAAAAAAATCACTGATTCTAGAATACATTGATTGCTACGTTCCTTTTTATTACAAAATCTTTTTTTTTTTTTTCCCAGTTATCTTCCCTTCTTCAAGCAGTCCCGCATTCCTCTAAGGAGATTAACCTTTACTAGCTGCAATCAATTATGATGTTCTTATTTCTTCTTCCAATTATTGGTTTAGTAAAATGCCTATGACACAGTTCTCCTCAATGAGAAAAGATGCCAGAGCTTCCTGAGGAAGGATTTTATTCAGGACAATCCTGTTTTCTTCTTCTTGGATTTGTCATGTCTGGATGTGACGCTTAGAATTGCTGAACCTTCTTGAAACCATATAGGCAGCCAAAGCACAATCAACACCGAGTGTGACCATCAAGAAAGATTTGAAAAAACTGTATCCTCGGTGATACTGTTGGTCTCTGTATTAACAAAAAGTGGGACACGTAAGAGTTGGATAAATGAGAACATAAATATTTTAAATCTTTATGTTTTATTATTTACATTTACATTAATTCAACACTATAATTTGGAATTTCCTGCTGGTTGTGAATGCTAAGATAACAGATGATGCAATGAAAAGAGTCTAGCACAGTGTCTGAAGTATGATGGGTTTTTAGTAAGTCTTTGTTTTCTTTCCTGTTTTCCCTACTGCACATCAGGCAACCCAAGGACAGATCATATTTTCACTGAACCTGACAAAAGGACCCAAAAGTGTGTGTTTGAATAAGTGGCCTGAGGATTTATATTGCACAGACATAAGGAATGAAACATATATTCTGAAGGAGTTTTGCTTCCTCCTGCCAGGGAAAGGGGGACTCCAGTTTCCAGGAGTGACTCTTTATTACTTGTGAGGCTTCAATAGTAATATAGAGTGCAAGGACAAGAAATAAAACAAATCTCACAAAATCTCCAAAGGAGGCAATGAAAAGGAGAAAGGGCACACCAGCCCAAGGAAAATGACAATTCCAGGGCATTTATTATATGCAGTTACCTGTTCCCTGCTTACAGACACCATTCTGAGAGCATCTCTGCTTATTCCCACTTACTAATGTCAGCATTGTCCTCTTCTCTTCTTTTGTGAATGACCACTTTTGCCTGTTAACTTCCATCTCCCTGTTGTTCTGCTAATGGCATTCTTTGGAATATCTTGACTGAGATACCTGGCATGACCAGAAGGCTAGTAGATTCACTGTGATTTCCAGTCTCTTTCAGCAATTTGTTCCTCAGCCTTCTGGTGAAGTGACCAACCAAGGTCAATACTTATCACCCTGCTGTGAGTGGAAGCATGTAAAGTTCTGTTTATTTGCCTACTGTCAGTGCAAATGGATGTCTGTCTAATCCAGAAGATAGGCCATCGTTATTTGCCAGAAACAAGGACCCTCTTGTTCCGGGGACTCTATTTTGTTGATAATTTACTAACTTTGAATGCAGAATTTCCAAGCGTAAAGCACTAATAGAGCTTGTGAATAGATAGGTCACAACGTGGCCCAAACAAAACTACAAAACAACAGGCAGTGTTGTTACTTCCGTTGGCCCTTTGTGTAAGATTATGTGAACAAATTGTTTAACTGTCCCTTTCTCCAATTTGGGAAGTTGAAGAATTTAACTGATAAGACTCTAGATTAGTAAAAGAACGTCTTGGAAATACCATAAGCAATGATATGGGGCTGCCAAAACATTCTTTTCAGGCCACTTTCCCCAGTATTTTCTGTTGGAGGTGTTTTGAGGATTCTGATATAAGGTCTCAGAAAAAAAAAAAAAAAAGTCCTGGTAAGCATGGCTTCCAGTGTTGAACAATCTTTATCTTAATTTTAAATCTGATGCAATATTTTTGTCTAGTCTTGAAAAATTGTTCTGGGAGATTTTTTTGAACTGAGTGATCAACTAAGAAATTTTAGTATCTAAGTATCTATAATTCCAGTTTAGAACATTTTCCTGGAAAACTTAAAAAAATATATTTTGGAATCTGTAATAGACCGATGTGGGTAAATATCCTGGGTCATTAGCTTATTAGCTAAGAGATCTTAAGCAAGACTCAATATTTCAAGCATCCCTATCCCCATTTTCCAGATAAAGAATCTAATTGTCCCAAAATTTTTGTTAAAAGTAGATGACAATGAGATTATCTAAAATTCATAATTAACAGTGGACATTCAATACATACTGCATATTAAACCCCCTTAATTTCTTAAGTTCAAGTCAAAAGTTCTTGAAAGACTGGCCAAGGCAATTTTATTTTTATTTTTTTGGAAAGAAATTAATGGGTAAAAGGATTGGGGGATAGCTTTCTAAGCTAGAAGCTATGGGAGTAATAATGATTAAAAGATAGCAAAACTACACATATAATTACCTTCTAATCTATTGAGAATTTATAAACAGTATAACTGCCTCTTTGGGTAAAAAATTAATTGCCAAGATATGGAAGCAACCTAACTTTCCATCAACAGATGAATGGATAAAGCATCTGTGGGGTATATATATATTTTATATTTAATGGAATACTACTCAGCCATATAAAAATAAAATTTGGCCATTTGCAACAGCATGGATGGACTTGGAGGGTATTACGCTTAGTTAAATAAATCAGAGAGAGAAAGACAAATACTGTAGTTTATCACTAATATGTGTAATATAAAAAATAAAACAAACTAGTCAATATAACAACAATAAAAAAGACTCTCAGAAAGAACAAACTAGTGGTTACCAGTGGAGAGAGGAAGACGGGAGGCAAGATAGGAGTAGCGGATTAAGAGATACAAACTACTATGTGTAAATAAGTAAGGTATAAGGATATGTTGTACAGCACAGAAAATATAGTCAATATTTTATAATAACTAAAAATGGAGTATAATCTAAAATTCACTGTTGTGCACCTGAAAATAATATAATACTATAAATCAGCTGTACCTCAATTTAAAAAAGTGTTATGCATGAGTGAGTGTCAGTGACTAGCTTTGGAGATGTGTATCCTGGGTGATAGCTATAGATAGATAGATAGATATTATCATATAGTTTCATGGTATTTCAGAAACTTGTACTTTAAAAGAGTTATCTTTCAATACCTCATCTAGACACTTGCTCATGTATTGTTTATTAAGTATTTATTGTTGTATCTTTTAGAAAGAGAACTGAAATTATATACACAATGAATTCCATTGTAATACTCTGAAAATTAAGTGGTGCTCGTTTTCGAGTTGTCCCAGTTCCAATAAACAGCCAGTGACCATACTGAACTGAATAAGCTCCCTCACATACTACTTAGAATAAATAACTTATCAAGTCGATTCTCCTGCCAAAAAAAAGCTGCATCTCTGGCTGACAGTCACCTGAACGCTGCTGTCCTGAGCATTTTTTAAAGACCTCAAGGTATGAGCAGTGATTACTGTTATCTGAAAAATGCATCAAAGCTGAAGCAGACATGTGTTCCCCATGGGGTACTTCTCTAAGGAAGCTTCTATGTAGGTGTGTGTGGACTGGGAGAGGGGTGGGCTTGGTACATTCTGTGTATGTTTGCATGGCTGTCAAAGTCATTCTGACAAAGCACATATACAAGAATTAATTATGCCTTGAAGGTTGGGGTCCCAGGAACAATGCAGTTCTAAACAAAAATAAAGAATGATTCTGGGGAAAGACTTACAAAAAGTGTATTGGGCTCTGTTGAAGACAGTGTAAATACATGTAATTACTAACTGCCAGGAAAGCATCAGAACAGCTTTGAGTAATTGATAGCCTTTGTTATCTTCTAAAATGAAGAGAGAGGGAGGAAGCATTTAGGAGCATGAACAATGAAGGGGTGTGAGAGAGAAGAAAGGTGTGTGCCTGGCTAGCGAACCCTGCCAGAGAGAACCTGATGGTACAACAGCACTGTTCCTTTCTTCTTCCTGATCAAGAAAGGAGGGATTAGGAGAGAGAAATTCTCCTTATTTATCCTTGAAAATCTCACAGTTAGAGAGGCTTTGATTATTATTATTATTCTGTTTGGGGGGTGGGACGTCTATTGAAATAAGGATGGGGGCAAGTTAGAACCTTGAGTTAAAAGCAGGATTCCTGATTCTAGATTATTTCTCCTCTTTTACTAATTTTATAAAACAGAGCAAAATGCCTGCTCTGACTCACATTAGTGTTGCTTTGCAAACAAAATTAAATTATGGATGTGAGTTTCAAGACTGTAAAGTGTTCTTAACACTGTTTTTTTTTTCCGGACACTCAAATGTAGACAGTCCATTATTAGGTGTGGTGAGGAGACCCTCTCTAAGGAAAGAGTTAACATAAACCTTTGTGCAGAAGTGGGCCTTCAACTATCACAGAAAGATTTTAAATGGAGATTGAAGTTGCCCATTACAGCCTTTCGGATGAATCAAAGACAAGGTCTGGTAATCTTCTTAGGGTATGGTCCGAGGCTCTTTGGAGGGAAGTAGAAGAGAACAAAGAGAAAGTGTTTCTCTGTATGGATTATTAAATGACAGATGACACTACTACATCACAGGCATTGGAGTAAACAAGCTACATTCATCCCTTGTCTTGATTCGGTAGTTTTGTTTTTTCCAAACAAATCTAGAAAATACACAAAAGACTTTTACTTCGAGAGAGTTGAAAGAATGTCTTTTGCCTCTTTGCATTTGGCCTTTATTCAGTGGACAAAGAAGCAGAGTGGTTTTTTTTTTTTTTGGTTGTTGTTAGACTTCATCTCTGTAACATTATTACTGAAAATTTAAATATCTTTAAAAATATCTAAAGAAACCCACTTTTGTTTTTGTGAATGTATAGATTTTGAGTATCTGTTTCAATTGCTTAAAAATAGAGACAAAGTTTTCCAAGTTTCCAACAAAAAATAGGCAGCTTGTTTGCCATATCTTCTGTGTGGTAACTATCTGATGGATCAGAAGATGCTCATGACTAACGCACATACAGAGATTGTCTAAACGCTAAGTTTCAGCCAAATCTTATAATAAAACCTGCCTCCCGGGGCTTCCCTGGTGGTGCAGTGGTTGAGAGTCCGCCTGCCGATGCGCAGGGGACACGAGTTCGTGCCCCGGTCCAGGAAGATCCCACATGCCGCGGAGCAGCTGGGCCCGTGAGCCATGGCCGCTGAGCCTGCGCGTCCGGAGCCTGTGCTCCGCAAAGGGAGAGGCCACAACAGTGAGAGGCCCGCGTACCGCAAACAAACAAAAAAAACCTGCCTCCACAAAAGGATAATTATTCCAGCAGGAGTGACCTTACCCTCTTCTGAACTTCTCCATGATCTTATCTGTCTTTCAAGGAACCTCTCATGTTTTATTTGACCCAGAACACAAATAACTATGACTTACTATCCATTTCTGAGATTCATGAGAAAAATAAGGATGAAATAATAAGCATTAATTCAGTATACAGTCTTCTTATTCTCTTAATATGTATTCTCTTACTTCTCTTAATTAAGATATACTATATTCTCTTAATTGTGATAACTTCTGATAGTTCGATCCCCTTTTTACCCCAAATGAAATCTCAGGATCACAATGTTACACTCTCACAAGATCACATAGCTAGTAGGTGTCAGAGTTGAGATTTGGATCTAATTCTATCTTCAACCATAGTAACTATAACAATCATTTCACTTTTCTAGGTTGAGGATGAAGGCCATGTCTTATAGTCAAAGAACATATTATCTATGTGCCAGTTCGGCCAGGATCTTTGCTTCAGAATAGTGGTGGTACAGGAGAATAAGATTTCCAGACACTAAAACCCACTAAATACTAAGAGAATTGTGAAAGACATATGCACATCTGTGTTTAAGTGCAATACATGTAAATGTGAAAAGGTTGCACCATCCAATTTAATAGAACTAATATATAAATCTCCCCTCATTCAATAGCTTCTTAAATCACTGTTGCCGTTTGCATGTTTGCTTTTGAGTGATTCTTGTCTTCTGTCCTACTTATGGAAACTCTATGGCATAGTACAATAAGCGCAGGATTTGAAGTACACTTGATTTACATTGCAGCAAATCAGTCACCTACTTTATGTGTATTTGTGCATAAATTATTGTATTGTTCTTATATTATTCACCTCATCTTCAAGTGAGAATAATTGCTTCACAGGGTTGTGATGAGAATTAAATGGGATAATATATATAAAGTAATCTATACTCAATAAATGTAAGTTTTTTCACACTCCATAAATTATTAGGACAATGGGTATTAATTTTTAAATACAGTGTAAAATTCTAGTCTTTTTATTGTCAAGTAATTTGTCTCCTCTTCTAGTTTGAAAAATCATGTCTTATATGCCCCCAGGGCCTGTTATAGTAAATATTGCAAGGAGAAATTCAGTTACTAGTGAATACATTTATTAACACTAGACTTTATTCAATAAAGTCTTCAAAGGGAAAAGTTTTGAGATAAAGCCTCTGTTGTTGCCAAAATAATTGTCTCTATTCCACAGTCATTCTTCTCCCACCTACTTAGACAAATCCATGCTGGAGGTCCTTAGCCAGCTGCTTAGAGTATGTGTATTTCAGCTTCCCAAAATTAAGGGGATTTGCCTTAGGTCAGGTTCCCAGAAGCAGACTCAGAAATGAGGAACATTTAATAAGGAAGTGCTCTAAAGAAAAACAGGGAAAATAGTTGGGGAAATAGGACAAGAGGAAGTGGGGGAGATTTGGCAAGAGGAAGAAGCCAAACAAGGGTAAAATTTTAGGACAGTCTCAGCCTCCGTTCAGTACGCAGATGAGCTCTGAAGTGTCCACACTCTAGGGAAGGAAGCTGGGCTTTCCTAGTCCTGAACTAGTCCGTCCTTGGCTTTGAGTTGTCCCTGTTTGGTTTGAACTGTAAACAACCAGACAATTCTAATTTCTGTACTTTCAGGAAAAAGCAGCTCCAGTAAGCAAAGGCTGTCCTGTAAGAAAGTTGCAGGTACAAGACAGAAGACACACAGATCGCAGATGGGCACACAGAACAGGTAAGAAGGCTTGGGGTGGGAGTGGGGTGGGGGGGTTGAGTTTGGGCAGAGCAACTGACAAAGTCCACCCCTGGCCCCCAAACAGACGCAAGTCCATTTTAGTGCCTTATCTTATGTTTATCTATGGACATTTCATCACCAAAGAGTCTTAGACAAAGTCTAAAAATAATGATTTTGGTTTTCTTCTGAAACTCATCCTTTCAAGGAAGAGAAGACCAACCCATCAAAACAAGGGAAACTTTGGTGCAGAAATGCAGGGAGCTTTTGAAAGTTAGCAGACCAGAACCATCCATCCGTTCAGTCATACAAATTAATATTGTCTTAACCTGCTCAGTCCCCGACTGGTTCACATAGCAACAATGCTAAACAAAATTCACATGGGTCTTGTTGGTTTACAAAGTATTTTTCCCCTTGATTGTCCTAATTGAGCTTTTCTCACAGCCCTCAGAATCTGTCAAGTTAGGTATCAGTGCTTAGGTTTTGCAGAGAAACTCAAGGTCAGAGAGGTGATGTGATTTATTCAAGGTTACTCCCTAATAAAGTGTCAGAATTAGGTCTTAATATTTATTATTTTGTCTTCAAATCTAGTCTTCCTTCCTTACATATATAAGCAAGCATGAACTTCAGTTCTAAACACTAGGTGTCCATCAAAATTTATATATTGCTTTTTACATTCTACAGCAGTATTTTGCAGCTCTGAAGCTAGTCCCTATGGGCTAGTAGGATAACCTCAACAAAAAAGAAATAACCTCAGTATTATACATTTTTCCATGTCCCTAGTATTTCCTCTCTCCAAACATTTGTCAGCTTCAGTAAAATAATGAGTAATTACCTGTATTCCAGCTGGTCAGTCAGCTCTGTGATGGCAAAGTCTTGATTGGACTTTTTTGTTGACTTTTGAAACCCACTGCCTAGTTCCGTGCCAGGCACAGGACAGGTGCTCCCTAGGAAATGGCTGTTGAATGAAGCAGTAGATTAGACTCATAGCAGAAAGGCAATAAAGTTAGCTTTCATTCCTCTCCTTATTTCCAAGACGCAAGCTTGTTCCAGTGTCAGTCTCATATTTATCAATGGAAATTTCACCACCGAAAATCCACCTCAGGTGATGAATCCTCCACTACAAATGTCACTTCCCAAAGTCACTTTCCTTTGTTTGATGAGGGCCTCATATCCCTTCTCCTAACAAGTCTCCACATAACTCAAACGAGAGAAATCTAGTACTTTGTTGAGTAGTTTTCTTAATAGAGCTATCCTTTTTTAAATTTTTTTTTTATATTGGGGTGTAGCCGATTAACACTGCTGTGATAGTTTCAGGTGCACAGCAAAGCGACTCAGCCATACATATACGTGTATCCATTCTCCCTCAGACTCCCCTCCCATCCAGGCTTTCACATAACATTGAGCAGAGTTCCATGTGCTATACAGTAGGTCCTCATTGGTTACCCTTTCTAAATATAGCAGTGTGTACATATCAATCCCAAACTCCCTAACTATCCTTTCCCTCCACCCTTCCCCCCCAGTAACCATAAGCGCATTCTCTATGTCTGTGAATCCGTTTCTGTTTTGTAAATGCATTCATTTGTATCATTGCTTTTTAGACTTCGCATATAAGCAATATCATACGCTATTTCTCTTTCTCTGACTTACTTTATTCAGTATGACGATCTCTGGGTCCATCCATGTTGCTGCAAATGGCATTATTTCATTCTTTTTTATGGCTGAGTAATATTCCATTGTATGTATGTTCCACATCTTCTTTATCCATTCCTCTGTCGATGAGCATTTAGGTTGCTTCCATGTCTTGGCTATTGTAAACAGTGCTGCAATGAACACTGGGGTGCATGTATCCTTTCGGACCATGTTTTTCTCTGGATATATGTCTAGGAGTGGGATTGCAGGGTCATATGGTAGTTCTATTTTTAGTTTTTTTAAGGAACCTCCATACTGTTCTCCATTGTGACTGTATCAGTTTACATTCCCACCAACAGTGTAGGAGGGTTCCCTTCTAATAGAGCTGTTCTTTATCCATCTCTCTTCTTACTGACAGAGGGTAGGGTCAGAAGTTAGAAAGAAAAACAGCAACTAAAAATGGGATTGTCTATGATTGGGACGGCCATCAGCCAGGCATAGGATAAGGCTCAGGTCTGTTACATGCATGATAATAGATGACCTACTATTTATTACAACTGTCTAGCAGAGTGGCTGGCACAAAGCTGACTCCAAGAAAAGCCTTCTTATAGAGAAGAATATATTTTAAAGGGAAAAAATATGTACACACATATAATCTTGATAAAATTTGCTGTAAATAAATAGAAAGGGTAGATATTTTATTGTCAAGTCATCCAAGGATGGTTTCATACTCTTTTCCTATCTAAGCTGCACTTCAAAAGTGTACTCAATATTAGGCAGTAAGAGAGGCATGGATGGCATCTCTTCAAGAGGGAGCTGCATGAACAAAGATATTGGGAACCTTTAAAAGGTGATGATGACTGAGCTGAGTCTAAAAAAGATAAGCTGAATTAGCTGGTAAGTAAAGGTAGAAATTTGAGAGGGAAGGTCAAGCATAATGGTGTGGAGGTGTGAAAGGCAAGGTGTATAGTTTGTTAATAATAAAGTTTAAATTAGGAGGACAAGCTGTGGCTGGAGTTAAGAGAGAGGAACTTAGGTGCCAAGTCTGGCAGAGTTTGCAAACCATGTGAAAGAGCTTGTTCCTTGATGTGGGTGGTGTGGAACGCTTTACTGAATAAACAGATTTTCGGAAGGCTTGTTGGCCATGGGAATGTTAGTATACCAAGTCATAAATGCATACACAGACAAACACACACAATCTCTGACCAGTGATTTCAGGATTTTCTAGTCTTATTGAAGTGCAAATCATTTCACTATTGATTTACTTCTTAGGGAAAAATAAGACATGCTAAAGAACTTGAGATAATGCAAAATACAATTGTTTTGGACGTTCACAGGAATATGAGGAAGCAAAGAGTGTGCAGAATGGAGAGATGTGAAAAGTGAGGTGTGGTTGAGGTTTGGTTAAATTTTTCCTTTGATGGGAAGTGATGATAGCTGAGCTGGTGCAGCACATGGGATAATGTGTATCTTAAAAAGGAATTGTATCACTTCTTGAAGGAGGATGTGTTTTTGAGCCAGGAGGGGAGATAATCAGCAATTTGAATGGAAGGGTGATAGACGTTCAGATTTGAGTTATAGAAGGTACTCCCACCTGCCCCCTGCCAAACAATCTGGAGAATGGGTAGCCTGGTAACTAACTTCAGGCAAGAAGTCCAGTAAGTAAGCCTTTAAAATAATCCAGATTAAAAATAATTAGTTCTGAATTGAAAGAGGTGAGCAGGAATGGGGAATATAGTGCTATTGAAAAAGAATGTGAAAGGGACTTCCCTGGTGGTCCAGTGGGTAAGACTCTGTGCTTTGACTGCAGAGCACCCGAGTTCGATCCCTGGTCAGGGAACTAAGATCCCACATGCCACGCAGCACAACCAAAAAAAAAAAAAAAAAAAAAAAGAGCGAGAAAGAGAGAATATGAGAATAAGCCTCAAATTTGTAGCTAGATTACCTGAAGAAAACAAAACACTAATTCAAAAAGATACATGCGCTCCAATGTTCATTGCAGCATTATTTACAATAGCCAAGATATGGAAGCAACCTGTTTCCATTAATAGATGAATGAACGAAGAAGATCTGGCACATATATACATTGAAATCTTAGCCATAAAAAATGAAATCTTGCCATTGGCGACAACATAGACGGATCTAGAGAGTATTATGCTAAGTGAAATAAGTCAGACAGAGAAAGATATATACTGTAGGATCTCACCCTATATGTGGAATCTGAAAGCAAAAGAAACAAAACAAAATTAAAAAAAGACTCAGAGATACAGGGAACAAATGGGTGGTTGCCAGAGGAGAAGGAGGTTGGGGGGCAAAATAGGTGAAGGTGATTAAGAGGTACAAACCTCCAGTTATAAAATAAATAAGTCACGGGCATGTAATATACAGTGTAAGGAATATGGTCAATAATATTGTAGTAACTTCATATGGGGATAGATTGTTACTAGACTTATCCTAGTGATCATTTCATAATGTATTAAAATGTCAGATTACTGTGTGGTACACATGAAACATACATAATATTGTAGGTCAACTATATTCCAATCCAAAACCATGTAGCTAGAGTGCCTACGTGGCACTCATTAGCAAGATGCATAAAGGCGGGATCCTCTAAGTTTTTAAGATATACTAGGGCTTATGGTTCATTTTGTTGCTGTTAAGTTTGTGTCAGGCTGGGAATTTCCTGGCAGTCCCGTGGTTAGGACTCCACACTTCCAATGCTGGGGCCCAGGTTCAATCCCTGGTAGGGGAACTAAGATCCCAAAAGTGGCACAGTGCAGCCAAAAAAAAAAAGCTTTGTGTCAGGCTAAGGGACCAGTATTTAGACATTGCCTTAATCCAGCTACTGTTCCTGCCTCTGAAATCCCCAAGGGAGAGATATCCTAATGGGAAGCATGGTATCATATTCTTAATATTACTGAGAAGATGCTTACTGCAGAACTCTGGCAAGTGGGGATGAGGATAGTTTGGACTTGAGGCCGAAGGTGGGTTACCATTTCCCTGAATTAAAAGCTAGAGTTAACCTTGATTCTCTGCAGACCTTGAGGTGACTGTGTAGACAGTGCACAGGCTGGAGGAAGACAGGAAGGAGTAGAAATGAGGTGGAGGTTTCATAGCTGTGTCTGATCTAAGGCAGTACAGGTGAGAGACAGGTCCAGGTAAAGCCACACTGGGTGAACTTAAAAACAACAAAACAACAAAAACTTACTGTCATCAATTGTGAATACACATAAAAGCAGAGAGAATAGCATAAAGAATCCCAGTGTACTTATCATGGAGTTCAGCAATTATCAAAATAAGGCAAATAATGTTTCATCTATGCACCAAGCCCTAAATAATTATTATAATGAAGATCCAGGACATCCTGTCAACGCATCTGTAAGCTTTTCTGTTTTTATATCTAGGAGATAACATTCCCCCTACACCCATTTTAGTAAGATTTTAATCTCTTAGAATTTTGATCCAAACGGAATAGCCTGGTCCTTAGGACAAGGGTGGGATGTGGGTATAACTTTCTCTTTCTCTCACCTACATACACATGGGACATCCAGTAACACATTATCCATGGGACTTGCTGTTTTAGCTTCACCTGAAAGAAGTTTAAATCAGTACCCAAGTGTCACCTTCAAGTTGTAATACTGCAAAGAAAAGAAACCCAGGAATTTAAATGAAAAAAAATTGTTTCAGAATAATTTATAGGGATTTACATAGCAATATTTTACAGGAGTGAAAAATTAACCTCAGTATAAAACAAAACAAAACAGATTTTCAGTTCTCGATCCTCTTTTCTTCAGTCCAATATCACAAGCAGGATATTGCCTTTCTCACAGCTGGAGAATTAAAGTGGATGAGGACTAGGGGCCAATGGGGAGACTGGCAGTGAAGTGAAATCCAGTGGTTAAATGTCAGGGTTTTAGCTCTGATTTTATTTTTATTTTTATTTTTTTTCAGCCGCTCCGCGGCATGTGGGATCTTCCCAGACCGGGCCACGAACCCGTGTCCCCTGCATCGGCAGGCGGACTCTCAACCACTGCGCCACCAGGGAAGCCCTAGCTCTGATTTTATTGATGATGGAGTGGATTTAGGCAAAGAGCAACCCAAAATCTCATACCTATAAGTCTACTTATGAACAATTGAAACAGTTCTGAGACGTAATAGACATTCATTATTTTGGCAATTCTCATCATTATTGTAGCGACCATATTTCTCACAGATATGTAGTGCATTGTAATGTTTTTCCATATTTTAAAATAAATCATTCATGACATTAAATGATGACCAGGGCTTCCTTGGTGGCGCAGTGATTGAGAGTCCGCCGCCGATGCAGGGGACGCGGGTTCGAGCCCCAGTCCGGGAAGATCCCACATGCCGCAGAGCGGCTGAGCCCGTGAGACATGGCCGCTGAGCCCGCGCGTCTGGAGCCTGTGCTCCGCAACGGGAGGGGCCACAGCACTGAGAGGCCCGTGTACCAAAAAAATAAAAAAATAATAATGACCAAATGAATAGCTGCAGCCTCATTACAAAGTTAGAATTTTCAATATTTTATATAGGGGCTGGTTGTATTTTAGTCATATTCACAGTGTATTTTTTCGGGACTTCAATAACAATGTGGGACAAACCTATTCTCTTTGATATCAGCAAGAATAGATTAACCTTCCTAAGTAAAACAATCATTACTGAGAACTTCTGTGTGCCATCTCACTTAACCCTCACTCATCTCCACGCAGTAAATTTTTTTTTTTTCTTTTAACATCTTTATTGGAGTATAATTGTTTTACAATAGTGTATTAGTTTTTCCTTTACAACAAACTGAATCAGTTATACATATACATATGTTCCCATATCTCTTCCCTCTTGCATCACCCTCTCTCCCACCCTCCCTATCCACGCAGTAAATTTTAATATCTACTTGTAGAGGTAAAACACTGGCCCAGTTGTATAATATCACATACTGAGTCCTGACTTTACATCTCAATTGGATTTTCTCTCTTTCTCAGAGTTTGTGCTTCCTTTTGTGTATCAGCGTCTTCCACATGCCATTTTTTTAGGGGAATAATCATCCCTTTTTGCCTTAATAAATCCTAGTCATCCTTCAGGTATGGATTAACTTCCATATCACTTCTTCTGGGAATACTTCCTGGCTTGCCTTCTCCCAGGCTGTTAGGTACAAACTTCTCATCCTTTCATAGTCTTAGTAATTTTATTTGTAAATGTTCATATTAAATAGTAAAACTTACAATTCTCTTCTAATTAACCAAAATGTTGGTTTAATCAACACAGTACATTTTCTGGGTAAAAATACAGATACACAGCCAACAGGCTCCTCTAAGATGCCTTGACACTTGCTGCTACCATTTGCATTGTTTGTTTATTCAAATATGTTGTGTTTGTTTCCAACCCTATTTATTCCATTTGTATTTTTCATTGCAATTATTAATTGTATTTCATTGTGTTTTTGTAATATTTAATTAGAGTGTAGAAAGGAAGAATTGTTGCATTTATGAAAACAAAATGGGATATGTCATAAAGACACAGTAAAGAATGTAGCAAAAAAAAAAATGTGCCTACTTTACGTGAGCAAAAGCAATGCAAGAGTGGGAGAAATTCCAAATGGATGCTGTACTTATTTTATAAGTGCAAGTTCTCATATCTCTTTGCTAAAGTTAAAATCAGAAATTGGACAGGATTCATTAGATGTGAGAATCATGCGATAAAGGCAAGTTTGAAGTCTCATCAATAAGCATATATTCCAAAACTTCACTGTTTTCCTTACATTGAAGGAATGATGTGTAAATTTATATGTCTAAATTAAGTTTTTTAAGTTTTGAATACTCATCTTGATTCCCAGTTTAACCTTGTTCTTAGTGGTGCTCGTCATATCATCAAAGTTCAACAACGGAACACTAAGATTCTTCGATTCATGAGAGTTTAGTGAAAGGATATTTGCAGAAGTGTGAGCTAGTTTCAGGAAACTGACAATGGTTAACGAAACATCTAACTTCTGGCAGCCAGATGACAGTCCCACTTGCAGACCTAAAAAGGAAAAGGACGAAGTTGTGTTACTAGAACCAGGCATGATCTGGAACCTTGAAAGAGAAGTTTCTTAGAAGGAACTGTGGCAGTAAGTAAAGGAATCCAGCCCTTTCCAGAACCACAGCCATGAAGAAAACATATGAGAAAGAAGTATCCTGACTTCTCTTTCTTCTGGCTGTCCTGTCTCTGGCTGGTGCCTCCCATGGGTCCAAATTCATCTGGTATCCAAAGGAGCCTGGATGATGGAGTCCAACAGTTTTCAGCCTCCCAGGATTCATAGCAAGGCAGAAGGGGATGAAAATGGATGTGGTTAATAGAAATATCAACCCACTGACCAAGAAGCAGATCCTGTCATGATGGGCAAGTTGGTTTCCATAAACTTCACTTACCATTTACCTTCCCTTTTAGACTGTAAGCTCTGTAAAAGGAAAAGCATGCCTATTTTGTTACATTCTATAGTCATCAGTTAGTAAATACCTGCCATGGTGTGGACAATCAATGTTAGTTGACTTACTGATGATTTAGAAGAAAGAGAAGTTCAACTTTAACCCTGAATTGGCTTAAATGCAAGATCACTATATGAGATGGTGACAGGCACTGGTTTAAGAGATTGAATTTTGCCCATCCGTTTAGTTTCCACAAACGTTGAAAGAATGGTCTGCTAGATTTGGTTCTGATTACTGTAGCAGCATGTGCTGGATTGAAACCACTTACCCACATAGGAGAAGCCACATAGCCAAGGCTCTCAGCCGTGTGGTCCCTTCAGTAGAAACGTTAACTTAATTAGTTCTCAAGACA
Source organism: Kogia breviceps (assembly GCF_026419965.1). NCBI lineage: Eukaryota > Metazoa > Chordata > Mammalia > Artiodactyla > Physeteridae > Kogia > Kogia breviceps. Next base: position 34,850,676 of record NC_081327.1, read on the forward strand.
ACACTACATCTTTTATTGTTCACCATTATTTTTCTTTCCTCTTCTACAATCTTATGCTAATTTATTTCACCAAGTTCGCAAAATAGCTCCAAAAAGTAAATTATATACTCTCACCATGCAGTTGATTTATAATGCTTTCCTGGAAGAAAACAACTCATGTAAAACTCTGAGAATTAGGTATTCCTCTGTTGTATCTCTCAGTTTATTTGATTTTCTCCCTTTTATAATAGCACTTTGTCTTTTCGCATACATATCTTTGTAAGCATTAAGACCTAGAAAAGTATTTTTATGTCTTAGATTAGGTAGAAAGTTAACAAACCTAATAAATATGCTGGAAAAAAATAGGATGGGTTGGGAAATAGGTCTTAGTAGATGTGAACTGTTAGATCTTAAAGATGTATTACACATTTCTTGCCCAAGTCCATTATTTTACAGTAAAGTTGCTGAGGACCAAACAAGAGAATTATATTGCATATGATAACACAGAACCAGTACAGAAGATTCACTCTCTCTCTGGCATGTTACATGGACAGAATTTCAAGATTCTTCCTTTCTATTTGGGTTCCTCCATTTCCAGACCCAACTCTCAGAACATTAACAAAGGTACTGGGATGGTATTTCATTTGACGACATGTTATCTTACTATAATGTGGAAATTTGAAACCAGTTCGTTTCAGTCTCAGGTGATTGTAAGCATCTCTTTCTGTATTATATTTCATTTCTCTTTCTGTATTATATTTCACTTCATATCTCATATTATTTGTGTACCCTTTATAGTTTCCCCAGGAAATTGAGTTACCAGAAAGCAGGGATTATGTTTTAAACATTTCTATCGTCTCCACGGTGGGCAAAGTACTTAATACAAGGTGCCAAACACATATAGCATTTTGTGGAGAAAACAAACCACAACAAAACATATATCCCAGGTCCTTACCCAAGGATCTTTTCACTAGACTTTTTCACTGACTTTTTTTTGAGCACCTTTCTACAAACCAAATGCTGTTTCACACTACATATTAGGGGGAAAATATGTAAAACAAATACGAAATAATTTTGTTTCCATCACTTACGCTGTGCATTATTAAACGAGGAAAATGTTAAAACAATTAACATGTAGAAACCAAAACCTCAGTAACATTAGGCTCAAGTGCTCTTTCCACAAAATTAAATAAATCAAAATAGTCATGACTTCTTTACAATTCCAAAGATTAGATCAGGGAGTTCTGACTTTCCTTTGTCCCTCCGCATTGTGTTCAGAGCTACAGAAACATGTGTTTACAAATTGTTCTTTTGTATTTTCTACTTATCTAAACCCCCCAGATGGGAGTTTGAGAACAGATTTACAGGAAACCAACTTACTCTGACAGTTAAGCATGCAACTGAGCAAGACCTCAGTAGCCTAAAAGGGAAGACCTTTGAATGTGCCAGGGGAAGCATAGGCTGTTGCTATCACTGGTAACAGCCCTGGGTAAGTGGATCAAAGAGCAGGGGAGACATAAGCAGACACCTGCACCACGAGATGGGGGCTGGTGAAGAGTGTGGGAAGTAAAGAGCACTGGACATACCTGAATCCAGAGAGTCGGTGTTTGTCTTTGTGGCGATGCATGGGGGTGAGTAGGGGTTGGTTGTTATAGATGTTAGAAACAAAGCTTCTCTATCTGAAACTGTAAAAGTATCAAAGTTCTTAACTGTGTCACTAGATTCTGGGCTATGGCCTTTATGAAACATTCAGTTTTCCTACATTGTAACCACTTAACGAAGAAGTCAAACTATTTTTTAAATTAATAAACACACACACATACATCTGCACATATACAGGCATTTAGCAACACATATCTAGCACTTGCTATACGCCTTTCATGATCCAAAACACTTCACAACAATAAACCTATTTAGTACTCCAAACAACTTGTGAGGTAGCTATTCTAGATATTATTATTGTTTTAGAGATGAGGAGAATGAGGCATCCAAGGCTACGTAATTCAGAAATAGCAGAACCAAATTTTGAATCTGAGGAATGTAGCTCCAGGTTTACAGTTGCTCACTGTATCAGACTGCCTCTTGTGGCATAATCCAGTCTTTCATAAAATATTTATTGAGCACATTCTTTGAGTTGGACTTTATTCTTGGCATGAGGGTAACAGTAATGAACGACTCAAAAGTCCATCGAGTTCTCATGGTGCTTACATTCCTGTGGCAGAGGCAAGGACAGATAAGTGAACTAATACAAGAAATAACTTGAGCTAAAATATCAGACAAAAGCAAGAGAAAATAAAATAAAATCAGATAATAATAAGAATAGCTTTGAGGATATTGTTTATGAATTGATGAATAGCTAGCCTTATGAGGAAGAACATTCCAGACAGAGGGAGCAATAGGTACAAAGGCCTGGAGGTTTATTGCAGGAACAGAGAAGAACTTTGTGCCTGGAGCACAAGGAAGAGTATAAGGAGTTGCTGTGGAAAAGGCACTCATGCTAGTGGGTTCTGTTAAGGAGTTAAATAATGTTATCCATGATCCTAGTAGGGGGAGATACCACATGCAAATGCTATTTGCCATTCTCAGCTTTTACATGAATGCTTACTCTTTGTCCTAGCGGGTTCTTTCCGACGATTAAGATTTCATATTTATAGAATGTTTATTAATACAGTTACTTATTTTTTGGCTGGCTTAACCTGTTGTCTGATTTAATATTCTGATATATTCTGTGGAAAAAAAAATTCTTCCCACCTAAACAGCAATGCCCAGATCAACTTCTAAATGCAAAACTAAGACACAGACTCTGAAGTCCCTGTTCCTATCTCCACATTGCTAATTAAAATGAGGGAAGCATCAGTAATGGAATGGAAGAATTAACTATTTGGGAAGTGCATAATGGAATTTTCACTCTCAGAGCATGATTAAATTATTTTATTCTTCAAAAAATGAAATCTCTATCTGAGTAGTTTGTAGGTACTTCTATTTATTTAAATTAGATTGAATTTTTTCTGAACAAAATATAGAGGTGAAAACAATTACTAAAGAATTAACTTGGGTAGTTGAAAGAAGTCATCACAATTTTTAGTTTCATTTATGTGATTTTTTAAAATCTAAGTTGCTTGTATTGAACTAATGGATTGGCCCAAAAGTTCATTCGAGGTTTTCCATAAGCTATTACAGAAAAACACGAACAAACATTTTGGCCAGCCCGATATCTGTATTCTGTCGTTTGGCTTACTGTAGTCAGAATGTAAGGGATATTCTTCTACTCATGATTTTTCTCATAAAAATGATATTCCAGGCCTTATGAGAAGTAAGTATTTTATACATTTCATAAAAGTAAAGACCGGGTTATCTTTAAAACAAGGAGGAACAAGGGCAAGAACCAACTAGCATTTACAGATGAGGATTCTTAACAGTAAAATCCATTTCACAGTCAGTAATTGAGTTTGGAAAAGGAGTGACCTTGGGGTCAGGAAATTTGAGTTCTAGACTCTGCTTTGTAAACTGTGTACAATGTAATCATTTTATAATCAACAAAATAAAAAATTTGAACAAAATGATGCTTACTTAGAATTTAGCCAGACAACTTATTAAGAGATTTCAAAAATACCCCAATAGGCCATGCTTCATTTTTTCAAACCTAACTGTTTCCCATTAAGTTGCAAATGGCAGAGGTCATGTCCATCTTTATCAAATCCTCAGGTTCTAACACATAGTAGCTACTCAATAAATGTGCTAGTGGACTTTTGTTAAATTAATGTAGAAGTATGAGTAGACAAATACATAAATGAAAAAGAAAGCAAGGAAAATATAAACTTTTTAAAAAATTATTTTTAGGAGGCTCCTTCGATTGTAGTTGGTTAATAACTCAATGGGCTTTGCTCTCCAAAACATAAACTATTAGTTTATGCATCTTCCACAAGACTTCTAAATGCTACTTCCAAAAAAAAAAAAAAAATCTCTCAGAGAATATGACAAAATTTTATCAATGGAGAAAAAAAAAGATTTCTAAGTGCTGCTTTTAAGGTAGGCTCCAGATGCGCAGGCTCGGTGGCCATGGTTCATGGGCCTAGCCGCTCCGCGGCATGTGGGATCTTCCCGGACTGGGGCATGAACCCGTGTCCCCTGCATCGGCAGGCGGACTCTCAATCACTGTGCCACCAGGGAAGCCCGGATTGACCCTTTTTATGATAAAATATACATTTTCATCTCTGTCACATTTTTTATCTTAAAATCTGTTTCGTCTGATATTGCTATAGCCATTCCACCTCTCTTTTGATTTCTGTTTGCATGTTATATATTTTTCCCATTTGTATATCTATCAACACATTCATATTTTTTAATCTGCAGTATGTCTTTTATAGAAAAGAGAACCCTCATACACTGTGAATGGGAATGTAAATTGGTTCAGCTGCTGTGGATGACAATCTGGAGATTATTCAAAAAATTAAGAAAAGAACTATATGATCCAGCTATCTCACTTCTGGCTAGTTATCCAGAGAATATAAAAGCACTAATCTGAAAAGATACCTGCACCCCCATGTTCATCGTGGCATCAGTTACTATAGCCAAGATATGGAAACAACCTAAGTGCCCATCAACACATAAATGGTAAAGAAGATGTGATATATATATACAATAGAATATACTTAACCATGAAAAGAGATAAAACCTTGCTACTTACAACAACATGGATGGACCTTGAGGGAAAATACTAAGTGAAAATAAGTCATATGAAGAAAGACATACTGTATGATTTCACTCATATGTGGAATATAAAAAGCTAATAAACAAACAAACAACCAAAAACAAAATAAATGAACAAACCAACCAAAAACAAACACATAGATAAAGAGAACACAGTACGGGCTACCAGAGGGGAAGAAGCGGGGTGAGAGTGAGGGTGAAATGGGTAAAGGAGGTCAACAGTATGATGATGGATGGAAAACAAACTTTTTGGGGTGAGCACATTGCAGTGTGTACAGAAGTAGGAATACAAGGTACACATGAAACATACAAGGAGCACAATTTCTGGCTGATATGGTAAGAGTATGTTTAGTTTTGTAAGAAAGTCCCAAACTGTCTTCCAAAGTGTGTAAATAATTTTGCATTCCCACCAGCAGTATATGAGAATACCTGTTGCTTCACACCCTCACCAACATTTGTTGTTGTCAGTGTTCCAGATTTTGGCCATTTTAATAGATATGTAGTGATATCTTATTTTTCTTTTAATTTGCATTTCCCTGATGACATATAATGTGGAGCATCTTTTCATGTTCTTATTTCCCACTCTTTTCAGTTTTTAATTGTTTTTTCTCTTTGTTCTTCATATTGTATGATTTCTTCTTATCTATCTTTAAGCTTAGCAGTCTTTCTTCTACCAGTTCAAATCTACTATTGAACCCCTTGAGTAATTCTTTTTCATTTCAGTTATACTTTCCAACTCTAGAATTTCCATTTCATTCTTTTTAATAATTTGTCTCTCTTTATTGATATTTTCTATTTTGTGAGACATATTTCTCATACTTTCCTTAAATTCTTAGGCATAGTTTATTTTTTTAAACATATTTAAAATAACTTTTTAAAAGTCTTTGTCTAGTAAGTACAATTTGGGCTTTTCAGGGGCAGTTTACATTGGTTGATTTTTCTTCTAGTATAAAGGCCATACTTTTGTATTTTGTTGCATATTTCATTTTTGTTGTTGAAAACTGGACATTTTAAATAATACGATGTGGTAAATCTGGAAATTATTGGTAGATTCCTTGTCTCACTCCCCAGAATTTGTTATTTTTGCTGTCAATGAAGTTCTGGTCTGAGATGTGATTGAAAAAGTAGGGCAGCTTTGCACATTGGGAGTCAACATTCATTGTGTGTGTACTATTTGTGAAGTCTTGTGCTAGGTCACAAGGAAACAATGATGTCTAATTTCTCTAGACGTTAATGATATAGCGAGTGGACAAGCATAGAAACAATTGATTGTATTCATTGTGTTATGGTATTTATCGTCTTGCTAGGCAATGTGTTGCCATAGTGTTTCCGTTGTAACCATCTCTACCTCTGTCTGCAAGGACTGGATGTCCTGGAACTTACAGAAACCCTCACAATAACATTGTTCTCTGAGGAAGAACTGGAATTTACTAGATGTACAAGGAGGAGTGTAATTGGAGCAAAGTGGAAGAAAATCATAAATGCAGAAGCACAGAGGTACAAGTAAAAGGCACATGACAGATAGAAGGAAGTAAGTTTGGAGAAGACAGAGATAGCAGTTTAGACCTTTGACTTGATGTAATTTATGTAAAACTGGTAGTCATTTGGATAATCATTTTATCAAGGATGGAACTGAAGTAGTAAATTTGTTCAGTACAGTGTCTTACTGTACTTCACGTAAAACAGAGGTTTTGAACATTAGCTTTATTGAGGAAACCTCAGGTCCACATCACTTATGGAGAATTTCCATAGAAATTTGAAAATATGGCAGGTCATTTGACCTGCAGATTTTTACTTTTCTTTTTCATTGTTTCCAGATGGTATGAAAGAAGAGAGGCAGAGTGACGTGGCAGTTGAGAACGTACCTGGATAGTGTGAGGAAGAAGGGAAAGATGTAGAGAAATAGGAATCTTCTAGTCATAGGTTATAGTTAAGTTAGTGCAGTGATATTATGGAGATATTTGGGGGAAATTGAGTGGAAGTTTCTGGCCCTTAAATTGTATGCTAAAGCTCTTATTTCCCATATATATACTTCTAGTAAATATCTAGGGAACAGAAACAACTAAAAACCTAAAAAAATTTGAGACTGTTATATTGCATATGAAAATCATTTTATTTATAATTGACTTAGTTTGTGCTGACAAGATTATTTATTATAAGAAAGATTCCCACTAAAGGAAGATCAACAGGCTCACTAAGCAGCCTAAATGTGCCAAAAACAAATATTTTTTTGAAGCATTAACTGTATGTAGGTTTTTGCTATGCATGTAGTAGGCGAAGAAGCAGTCCAACAGAGACACTGTTTCTGGTGTAAGAACACACACGTGTGTGTGTGTGTGTGTGTGTGTGTGTGTGTGTATTACCTTTCTCACAGATATTTTCCCATGAATTGCCACTTCTTAAGTACTGAATATTATTGTCTCAGACAAGCATAGAGACAATTGCAAACATCTATAAGTTCACTGCAGACATTGGATGGGTAGCAAGTCACTCTGACAACACAGAGGAGGAGAGATGCTTAGACTGGACTCCTGAAAGAAGATAAGAAGGAAGGGTTGCCATTTTATTTATTCATTTATTTATTTATTGTTAATAAATTTATTTATTTTATTTTGGGCTGTGTTGGGTCTTCATTGCTGCACGCAGGCTTTTCTCTGGTTGTGGTGAGTGGGGGCTACTCTTTTTCAGTGTGCAGGCTTCCCATTGCAGTGGCTTCTCTTGTTGTGGAGCACGGGCTCTAGGCGCACAGGCTTCAGTAGTTGTGGCATGCGGGCTCAGTAGTTGTGGCGCACGGGCTTAGCTACTCCGCTGCAAGTGGGGTCTTCCCAGACCAGGGCTCAAACCCATGTCCCTTGCACTAGTAAGAGGATTCTTAACCACTGCGCCACCAGGGAAGCCCAAGTGTTACCATTTAATTAAAAATAATAATAATATGGAGAAAGGGAAATGGCACATGGATTTTCATGCTACGTTTAGGAGATCTCTAAGATCAGTGGAACTATAATTTCATTGCAACATAGAAGAAGTTTTATTTATTTATTTATTTTTAATGTGAAAATAAGTATAGGTTAGAGCCCAATTGCTAAAGTCCAAGACTTCTTGGTAAGAACTTTACTTTGGTGGGAAGAGGAGCCCCTGAGGATTTTTTTTTTTTTAATTAGGGGAAGGATAATACAGGAGAACCTCAAAAGTCCAATAAAAAAGGAAATTCTTCAACTTTTTTTTGGTTAAGAAATAAAGAGCTGGGGGTCTTGCAGAATCAAGAAAACTGAAATAAAAAGTAAACACAAACAGAAATCTATTATTGATTCTTTTAACCTGAGTATTCTCAGGGGCCTTGAATCTTCATTTTTTATATATTTTATTTTATTATTTTTTTAAAGGAAGTGAGAAGTGAAGGGAGTGTTGGAGGGAAAAATAAAGATTGAAGAAAGGGAAGAAAGAAAGCAGGAATGGTGATTTAATTCTACATGGGATTCTATGTAGGATACATAGGACTCACAGAAAGAAACAAAATAGTTTATTTTTTAAAACCCTACTTTTATTCATTCATTTCTGCAGCACTGTTTCTTAGAGGTAGTGCAGCATAGCAGTTGCAGGATGACGGTAGAGTCAGAGAAACCAGCTGGAATCCTTTCCTCATTTATAAATTAGTTAATACCTAAATTCAGGCAAATTGCTGTACTTCTGTCATCCTCCCCCTTACACACACACACTCACACACACACACACACACACACACACATACACACTCACACACATACACACCAATATGACTTTAAAAGTGCTATAAAGAGGTAGAGTTTTGTGGATAAATGGATTCAGAGAGGTTTATATATTTAAAAAAAAGATAAGGATAAAATAAGATTAATATTCAGTGAATACACAAGTCTCCACAGCAGAATATTGTTTTATGTTTATTGTTTATTGTCTGTCTCCTTCACAATACTGTAAGTACTTGGAGAGCTGATGTTATGGCTTTTTTGTTCAGTGATGTTATCCAGTTGTCTGGAACAGTGGCTACCAGGAATGAATGAATGAATGGATAGAAGAATGGATAAAGGGAACACAGATTGAAATCTCATCATCTTTTTGCTCCATTACTACGCTTAAAGTCTACAATGACAATTTTGTGATATTAAAGTGTACCTTAGTTTGTTTCAATAATTATAAAGACTTCAATTTCTATTTTACTACAAGAAGGGAAGGAGGCATGGCTAAGGAAAATGCTCTCCAACTATGCCATGAGATCATTTGATTTGGATTCCATGTGAATCTTGATTCTCCTTTGCCCACTAACCTCTGAATTGTCCTCTTCTCTATTTAAGAGCTGGATAATCACCGTCTCATATTACCAATATAAGCTTATTGTTTATCTGCAGCAGCAAGACAGCGGCTTATCTGATGGGTTCAAAGGAGCTCTCCCTGAAATGAGCCATATTTTTTGTTGGGCCATGTATCTAACAAACATGGTGCCCTATGAGGACCAAATGAAGTCTTCTCAAATCACTGCTACTGATTCATGGGGGAAAGCCAATTTGGATACCCTTAAGTGAAGGTATTGAAGGTGGAGAAACAGAGCTAGGGTCTCTCTGAGATGTGGCACCTATTGCCAAGGGCCCATCTGAAAGAGAGATTAAATTAGGCTCTCTTTGGAGGAAATTAGGATTCTTTAAGACTCTAAATATGGCAGGATATTAGGAGTGAGGTCTAATCTTAAACCCAATTTAAGAGAACATTAGCCTGTATCCCTTGAGTCCATGTCTCCAAATGTGAAGCAAAGAATTTTCCACTAATGAAGGCAAAGGCTTCAAGCAGGAGCCATTTCAAGTCTGCAGGGGGAAGACAGAGGGTGCCTTTCCTGGATCCACCAGGGAGATTTTTGTATGCAACATTGTTCCCAGGCCTGCTTGCCAGCCATCTGCATGGGACATTTAATAGACCCTGCAGTAGGAAATACAGGAGGGAATGCAAATCACATTATTGAAGGCTCTGTGCTTTGTCAAGATTTGGAAAATGTCAGGGTATTTTCTTTTTTTCATAATGCTGATGTGTTCTTCATTGAGGCAGTGGATGAAAGAAAGACAAATTCACACAGAGAATTGTTATTGACCACGCTGATTGTACAGGTATTTTTGCCTTCTGTTTTAACGGTCTGAAAGAACGGAGAGACCCTGATGATTAATTGAGTGAGGGAAGGAGAATGTATCTTAATAGAATTCAAGGCAAATATTTGCCAGATGCAAAAATGGTAGTGACTAACAGCCCCTGCCCTGACTACCACACTGGTTGCCATGAGGATTGGGTGATTTAATAAATGAAACTGAGATAATTAAGATTTTGAGTACTTCAAAATGTAGAAAAAGCTCCGTCTCTTCCCATCATGGGAAGAAATATTCTGCAACCCTTCCAGGCAAGAGTAGTTACATTGAGAAACATAAGTATGAGCGGGGTGAGGGAGAGAGAGATTGAGAAATATTTAGGGAGTAAGGCTTCATGTAAAGATTTGAAGGTATTTTGCAAGTCCTAAATTAGTAATAGTTTCTATCACATATTAATCTCTTTTAACCAGGCCTGGGCACCTAAAGAATTTTACTATCTCACTCCCCTGTGTTTTAGTGAGATGCTTGTAAATTCATTTTGCCTTATTAGGGATAATACGCATGCCAGGAGGGAATTTATTTTCTAATTGTGGTTGGTGTTCCATTCAAAATTGTGATGTCTTTCTGATTTTATGGGCCATGAAACATCTTTTCCACATTCACCTCCTGCCTCTCTCAGCCTCACTTATATTTGGTCCATATTCTCTTGTGGATGTCAAAGCATATAGTTCTAAATGAGTTTACCTTCTCTTAGACCTTTAGGGAAAATACAGATATACATTTCCTAAGGCTTTAATACATAAACCCGCCTCCCTATTCTCCATATATGCAACTACCATTTATTGAGTATTTATGATATACCAGGCGGCATGCTGAAAATTTACAGAATTATCTCCTTAAATTTGTACAGCTCAGGGCAGTCATTATTGTGAGTCCTAACTTATTAACAAGGAAGAAACCAAGGGTGGGAAAGTTTAAATAAGAGCCAATAAGTGGCAGATATTAGGTTTTAATTGAGGTCCATCTGTCTTTACCTCCTTAACCTCCATGCCACACTGCCCCCTCTTACAATAAAATTCCTTCCCTTTAGAGTTCCAAAGCCCAATTTCTCACTTTATATATATATATTTCTAATTTCCATAATTCATGGTAACTGGAACTTGAAATCTCATAATTTCCTAAAATAATTACCAAAGCAAATTTATGCATAAATTCATTTTTGGCTATACAAGAGTACTTGGTACCAAAATTTTTCCTTGTAGCTGAAATTCCATATAACTACCCATTAATTCTCATTATAATTAATGTAAAAATGTGCTGTTACTATTAATGGATGTAATTACATACTGTAGATAATCATAAACTCTATCATTACACCAGTGAAATGTAAAACATTCCTGAAGGAACCAGGAACTCTGTGGCAGCTGATACATCAGGTTGCAGTATTTCACCAGTTATTGGAGACTGGAGCAATGTTTGCAATGTTTGAGAAAAAGTTTTGCACAACACCCAGGTGATATTTTTTAAAAAAGATTAAACAGAATATTGAAACAGGGACATAGAGTACACCATGTAGAGAGTTACCTCAAAATGCTCAGGAAAAAAAGAAAGGCATGATGTGGGAATCCATGGTCAAGTGCCTCAGGGTGGGCTGCTAGTAGATTTCTTTTTAAAACGAACTGACATTAGAGTTTGTTTGTTTGTTTTTTTAAGTTATTTTAACCCCAAGTAGCTGCAAAAGCACCTGCCTCCTGCTGAAGCATAAACTTGCTTTTGTTTAGAAATAGCATCAGTGGACTTTCCTCTTTCCGATCTCCTTTTCTCTTTGCTTTCCTCTGCATTCCTTCAGAGTTTAGCACAGCTCATACCCTCACTTGAGTCTCTGCACAAATGTCACCTCCTCAGAGAGGCCCCCTCTGACTGCTCTATCTAAACTCTCCTGTCTCATTACCCTCATTCCATCTAAACTGCCTTTTTGTCTTTAAGGCATTCCATTTATTTGTTTACTTTTGTTTATTTATCATCTGTGTAAGGGAGGAAAAATCATTTTTCCTCTACCATTGTTAGCCAGCTAGGATTCCCTGCGTAATATGCATAGAAGCCAATACTATGGCATCAGCATTAGAGAAGAGGTTTATTGCAAGGTCAACTGGCAAGGAGACAGGAGGCAGGGCTCAAATCTCTTCCTTGATCCAGAGTCCAGGGTGAAATTTAAGAGGTTAGGGGAATTTCAAACTTGGAAGCTGATTGGCCAGTTTTGAGTAAGTCCATATAAGTTACTTGTGCTGATAGAAGTTAGATTTTACTTATTGAAGAACTTCTTGCTTTGTAAAGGGCTCCGGTGACAACATTTCCATTCTATGAGTTTTGTAGACTGAAATTCTTGGCTCCTAGGTCAACCTAGAGACAGGGGTTCCTGTCTTGCACATTCTCAGTGCTGACTCTGTAAAATAAGTCAAGGTTTGATTAATCAATAAACCTATGTAAGGAGACAAAACTAGTTTAGCTGGTCATTGTTTTAAGTGCTGTTTCACTCTTCTGGGTTCTTGGCTGAGACCCCTCTGTAACAAAAAGACAGATTAACAGCAACAACAAAAACAAAAACAGAAGTTTAATAACATGTATACCTCCTATGCACCTATGTACATGGGAGAGAACCAGGAAAACTAAGTAATTTCCCCCAAATGGCCCAAGCCATCACCTTAAATAACATCTCTAGCTAAAGACCAAAGAAAGGTCTTGGGGGTGGGGAAGGAGAGACAGTTTCGGGAGGTTACCAGGAAAAGTACAGTAAGTAAGGGTGTGGTTGTTATGCAGACTGATTTAAGTCCCTGCTTTCTTCATTGATAAGAGATTCTAGATATTTAGTCAACTCCTCTTCCTGGTACTGAGAGGACAACACCCTTACAGATGGAGATTTCCCTTATAAATATAAATGTCTCTAACAGAAGGGAAATTCTACTCAATTTTTAGAGCCTTTCCTATGTCTGCTGTTTCTTAAAAATAATTAGCCTAAAAAAAAAAAAAGAAAAGAAAAAGAAACAAATGAAAAATAAATAAATAAATATGAGCCTAAAATAATCCTTATGCCAAAGAGGCAGATTTTGGGGTGAGAAATTCTGCTTTCCTTCATCTGTCTGAAATGGCTACTAAATGAAAGTTCCATGAGGCAGTGACCTCATTGGTCTTCCTAACCTGTGTGTTTCCAGCACAGTAGTTATAAGCATAATAAGATTTTAAGAAATACTTTTAGGGACTTCCCTGGTGGTCCAGTGGTTGAGACTCTGCGCTTCCAATGCAGGGGGCGTGGGTTTGATCCCTGGTCAGGGAACTAAGATCCCGCATGCCATGCAGCATGCCCCCCACCAAAAAAAAACTATTATTTTTATTTTTATAATGTGTAAATGCATAGGCCAATCATTTTCCTTCTTATTACAGGTGAGAAAATAGTGTGTCTCTTATCAAATACCAATTCCTTTCCATCTTCTCTGGATTACAGCCTCCATCTTGTGTTGACCTGATAGACTACCAGATATTTCTCCAGCAAAGATGGGTTTATTCAGGATCAGCTCAGACTTGCAATTCAGGATCTGCAAACTTGGTGAGCCATGTTTAAGTTCCTACACAGCAAGGTAAGGAGAACTCTTCTATAGAGGGCAAAAGGAAGTTGGGAGGACTATAGTAAACAAAGAGTCCATGGTTTTTCATTTCATTGGCTGAGTACTTGCCAGGACAGAAGAAGAGGAGTCTTTCTTCTTCCTGTTGGTCTCTGCTATGGCCACAGGGCTTGTGTGTGTGTATACATATATATATACATACATACATACAACATATGTGTATATTGGTGTGTTATGTTTAAGCTGTTGCATCCCGGACGGACACACACACACACACACACACACACACACACACACACACACACTGCTAGATTAGCCTCTAGCAGATGAGGCCACCCAATAAACATTGGCTGAAAAAGCAACTATATAACAAATATCTTTTTTTTTTTTTTTTTTTTTTTGCACGATAGGTAGGTATACAAAGGTTTTCATACCAGGTGGGTAAAGAGAAAATTATTTCACATACATGTCTGATGAATTCATAGTCTCTGGAAATCATGATGTCACAGTTAGTTACTACTTATGTCATAAGTGTAAGAAACATTGAAACATTCTTGAATTATTGGATTGAATTTGATTGAATTTGGGTTGAATCAGATTGAGTTTTATAGTGGCAAAGTGGAATTTCTCCAAATGCATGCACAGGAAGAAGGGTAAGCTAGAACATATTGGTCCTAAACATAGCTATCTGTGGATGTAATGAAAGCCCCAGCAAAAAGTGACAGAGTTTCCCAAATTGTTTATAAGTAATGGATAAAAGCCTGATTTTCCTGGAGGTGAGAGAAAAGAGCGGGCTGAGGGTTATAGGAAAGTCAGGGGATGTTTTGATTCTATCTGAAGGTAGAAGTTTGTAAAACTGCCACAGTGGAGATGATTTAAAAATCTTGCGGAAACCCTATTGATACTAAGTGAGATCTTGTTTTTGAGCCCCTCCTAGAACTGTCTGTCATCTGATGGCAATTCATCACTCATAGGCTGTGAATGTCAGGCGTTGTAATCAGGTGAAAATCTTATTTTAGTCTAGTTACTTCACATTTAAGAGTCTCAGTTTCTTAATCTGTAGAATGGTGATAAAAATAGCGCTTATTTTATTGACATCTCCTACAAACCTGTGAAAACAATATCCCATAATGCCTGATCAAGTTCAGCAGCTTTCCACTTCCTTTGTTCCTGTCTACTTCTCTTTTATGTCTTTATTCTGTCCCCTAACAGGTGGTGAGATGCCACGAAATCAAAGGGGACAACTACTTTTCTTTGCCATAGTTCCTGTCACCTATACTACACATAAAACTTCAACTCTGTCTCCAAATTCCAGTAACTATTTAGTCTCATTTTCCAGTCAGGACTAAGAATGTTGGTGCATTCACTGCTATGGTTAGCTATGGGCTGTACCACACCCTCGATGACTACCCACTTTTGGAGTAGGGAGCAGAATAGAATGCAGAGGTCAAAGCATGACATCAGAGAAAATCGGGCCATGAGTGAGCCAGTCAACAAACCAGGCCACAAAGAAAATAATCAGAAAAGGTGGACATGGAACAATTTTAGTGTAGGGTCACAGAAAGTCATTATTGTTCTTTATCAAGTTCTTCCTTGTAGGCCAGGAGAAGGCCCTTCATCTTGGAGTACAGCCGTGGAGTAAACATTTGCATTTTCAAGTGAGCTGCATGGTTAGAAGAGACAATTTCAAATTTCTTAACTCTGTATCCCTCACCATATACGCCCCAATTGATCAGAAAGCTTTTACATGGTTTGATTGGAGTGATAAGTTGGTGGGTGCAGAATAGAAAATTAGTTTAATGATCTTACTTCTACACCTCTGTCTAGATATGGAGTACTTAACTCATTTAGGGAAATAATCTTGAAGACATCTTCATCACTCTCCCACAGGTACATTTTGGAAAGTTTATAATTCCCCACTGAGAGTCTTGGAGCTGAGTATGTGCCATCTTTCTGCACTATCAGAATTGGAGAAAAGAAAAGAGAGTGATCATTTTTTTTTAATAGATTTATTTATTTTATTTATTTATTTTTGGCTGTGTTGGGTCCTCGTTGCTGTGCATGGGCTTTCTCTAGTTGCAGTGACTGAAGGCTACTCTTTGTTGCAGTGCATGGGCTTCTCATTGTAGTGGCTTCTCTCGTTGCAGAGCATGGGCTCTAGGCACGTGGGCTTCAGTAGTTGCGGCACGTGGGCTCAGTAGTTGTGACTCACGGGCTCTAGAGCACAGGCTCAGTAGTTGTGGCGCACGGGCTTAGTTGCTCCACGGCATGTGGGATCTTCCAGGACCAGGGCTCGAACCCATGTCCCCTGCATTGGCAGGCGGATTCTCAACCACTGCTCTACCAGGAAGTGTGATTACAAAACCATTATGAGTTATAAAGCTAGCAAAGTTGATTTCTACCTTTTGCAATCCCAGAATATTGTCCTGCACAAATATAAAAATAATATGAACCTAACTTATATGAATGATAGACTATAAAAGACTAATACTCCATCCATTCAACATGGGCCTTTCAAACAGATTCCAGAAAGTGGAAAGTACAATGACATGGAAACACTTCCTCCCACTGCAAACATTGCTAGGATTGATGACTAATTCTTCCAGATTTTCAAGTCAGTCATATGGCAGCCATGACAACTTGTACAAAGTGCCTGCATTCCTATCCATGGTCTCTCTGATATCATAGACAAAATATTACAGAACAAAAACTCTATGTTCATTTTACTAGGAAATAAGTACTCTGATATTGTCTTTGCCCTATTTAGAAAACTTCAAAATTATTTTTCTGCCTTTCTCTTTTTGTCATGGGGAGTTCTATTGGCCATAATTAAATGTGCAGTTTTTTGAGTGAAACATACAAGCTTATAAATATTGGAAGGGAGTTTTGAAAAATGTTGGGCCAACTCTCCAGAAAGATTTTTCAGCCATAAAAAAATAATAAATAAACAAACAAATAAATAAATAGTGTAGTTTACTTGGCACCTCAATAAATAAAACAACAGTTTTTGGAGAGTTAAAATCAGGTGATGCTGGTAGTGATGGTGGAAAGTCTGTGACCCTGCTCAGTGACCTTCCTCTTCATCCCTAACAGCAGCACCTGGCACGTTTCTGTGGAGGACAATTTGAAAGCCACTGATGTGTGATCCTGTCTCTTTACAGAGGAGGACAATGGACCTAAGAGAGACAATTGCATGTTTAAGGGCATATAATCTAAGAACTGTGTCATATAAATCATCGTTTTACTCAAAGCTGTCAATCATGTCCATGTACATAAACCTGACAAATAAATGCCTGCCTGGAATTGGGTTAGTATTCTATTAGCCCCCTCAAAATAACCATTGCTATCTAAAGACAGCGCAGATGTTGAAATAGTTTTAAGTCTTTTTCATCTCCAACCCTTGAACTTTCTAGGACTGTTTCCTTTATTAATAAAAATAATTCACTCTAAACCCTCTTGATTATTACTAGAACTTCTGCCTAACTCCTGGTTGTTCAGATATGATCTTGTGACCACATACCCAACACTGAGATTGAAACTTGAAGAATAAATATGTATGTTGTTGAGTACCAGTGGGAAGGGCATTTCTGGGTCTTTTCAACAAAGGCAAACAAGAGGAGACTCTTATCTTGACCAAAGCAAGGGAGAAGACTTTAAATGAAAAGTTCAGTGGATCTATTGGCTTGGAGGTCACTGTTTAATATAGTAAGGGCCCTCTTCTCCTATGCCTAAAATCCAGACTGGAAGTTTCTTTGGGGCTGGGGCTGTGCTTTACCAGGACGTGATGCATAATAAGTTCTACAAGGACATACTGAACCAAAAAATGATTAAAAAGAATGATTAGAGAGCCTCTTTAGGTTAGTTACAGAAAAATGGCTAACTGTGATGTTTTAGAAGGTTTACTTGATAATAGAGATCAGAGATGGAGACACTATTCAGTAGACTACTGCAATAACCTATAGGAAAGGTAACTGTTTCACAAACCCCCTCTCCTAAATAGGGAAGGGAGGCCTAGCAGACAAGTTCAACTTCTCACACATTGCTTTATCTAGCCCTTCTGACCTTTCTTGAGCTTTTTCTTTTTGGAATACCGATTGACTAGACAGCTTCCCCACATTTTATCACTTTTTGAGACAGTGTCATATGCAGTAGGGCTTATCACCTAATTATCTCCATGTGTTACATTTCTCTCTCCAGTTAGCTCTGTGTGAACAAGATCTGTGATTTCTTTTACTGTTTTACTCCTAATCACACTTACCACAGAGATGTGTGCAGTGTAGATGCTCAATAAATAGATGATGATATCCTTAATATATCCTCAACAAAAGGAAGGGAATTAAATTAGATTTGATCATATCCTTTTTTTAAAATTTGTATTGGGGGATAGTTAATTTACAATGTTGTGTTAGTTTCAGGTGTACAGCAAAGTGAATCTGTTATACATACACATTGATCATATCCTTTTACTTCTTAAAAATCCTCAGAATTTGCCTATTGATTCCAATAGTAATACTAAAATTGTATTTCACAAAATACACATATCTAGAAAGATGAATTTGGTGTTTCAGTTTAAAAAATTATATTTGAGAAATCCTGGAATGAACAGATTAAACGTTTTCATTGCAATAGGATTTCTGAGTCTTTATATATATATATATATATATATATATATATATAAATTTATTTATTTATTTATTTTTGGCTGCATTGGGTCTTTGTTGCTGCCTGCAGGCTTCCTCTAGTTGTGGCGAGCGGGGGCTACTCTTTGTTGGGGTGCACAGGCTTCTCATTGCGGTGGCTTCTCTTGTTGCGGAGCACGGGTTCTAGGCACGCAGGCTTCATTAGTTGTGGCATGTGGGCTCAGTAGTTGTGGTGCACAGTGCGCCACCAGGTAAGTCCCTCTTAGAGTCTTTAGTTTGCAAATGTTGATTGTGACCTCTAAGAGGGGGATGGATAGTTGGAACAAATCACCAAATGTGAAATATATTTGAAAATTTAACTTTTACTCAGAATACTTATCAAAATCATATAGATTCCTGTTGTTCTGTAGAACAAATCCCATAGGCTGGAGTTCACCATCTATGTCTAAACTTCTTAGCACGTTTGAACTTTCATAATCAAAACACCACTTCCTAATGTTTTTTCTCTACTGAACACTAAGTCTAAGACATATGTTATTTATTGTTTTCCGTACACAATAAACATCTTATTTATTTTATTTTTATTTATGTATTCATTTCCTTACTGAAACTCAAATGCAAATAGTTGGGTCATTCTTTTTTCTCATGTGATGCAATAATAAATATTCTTGGATATGTGTCCTTTGTAAAGTGTATATTTGTGTGAATCCATTTTTAATTAGTATAGATGTTATGGTGCCATAAAGATCATTCTGTATTTTATGTTTTTTCACTTGACAGTATTTTCAAAATTGATATATGTTGGCCTATGTGAATTTATTTTTTTACTTCTAAATGCCCCATAGTAGCCCTTAATATCCATTCTCCTTGTGTAGATGAATACAATGCCTTCAGCATCTTGTTTAAAAAAAAAAAACAACAGTAGAATGAATAATATTATGTATATTTACCTATGAATCTGTGCAAGAATTTCTCTGGGGTTTATACCCTGATATGGCATTGCTAGATCATAAGGTAGATGTACTGTATGAAGCTTCTCATTTTTTATACTTTCAACAATACTTGGCCATATCCACCTTTTTATGGTTTGAAGTGAGTTTTAATGAAGTTTGCGTTTTTATGAGTTTTATGAAGTCAGTTTTTAATGTTTTAATTAAAACATGAGTTTGAAGTAATAGCTTATTGTTTTCACATTTCCATTTTTTCTGGCTATACTTAGTTTGATTATTAGTTCACGTATTTGAGTATGCTTCTGTACCTGCAACAGGAATGCCATAGATTTACTTTTTATTGCTTTTGTTGTTGTTGTTTTCTTGTTTTAGTTTTACAACTTGGTAGTAAGTCTTTCTTATCTGTAAGTGTGAGAAATACCCTTCCCTCCTCCACT
The DNA here is from genome assembly GCF_026419965.1 of Kogia breviceps. NCBI lineage: Eukaryota > Metazoa > Chordata > Mammalia > Artiodactyla > Physeteridae > Kogia > Kogia breviceps. The sequence goes on from NC_081327.1 coordinate 34,870,111, forward strand.
CTCTACTAGTCTTACTAAGTTTTATGTTGAAGAATGGAGCTCTATAACTACTAAAATCATATCTGAAAAAAAAAGATGTTGAGTTGGTCACAAAATTCTGCTATAATTTTGATTGTAATGGAATGAAAATTATAGGTTGATGCTTAGAATAATTGACATCTTTAACTTTTTAAGTCCTTTTATCAATGATATATCACTCAGCTGAACTCTGTTTAGTAGTAATAGTTTGTCTATTTATTCTGTTAACTTTTCTATGTATATGGTAATGTTACTTGCAACTAATGACGCTTCTTTACTTTTTCCCATAAATCTTTAAGTCTTTCTGTTTTTGATTTTCTTTGTGTAACGGTGGTAGCCAGGCTCTACAATATTATATTGAACCAAAGAAGTGAGGACAGCCATTCTTTTCTTATCTCCATATTAAAGGAATGTACCTTACAATTCTCTATTAAATATTTTATTTGCTATAGGATTTGGGTAGATTATTAACTTAAAGAACTTCCCATCTCTGCTTATTACTTAGTTTTTTTTTTCTTTTTTTAAACATTAAGTAGATCATGAAGTCTATCAGAATTTTTCTAATGCATCTATATAAATGTTCAATGATGTTTTTGTCTTTGATAGTCAATTAAATATAATACTAAATTATCTTTATATTCATAGAATGAACCATATTAAAATAAGATATATTTCTTATTAATACACTATTAAATTCCATTGATCTTTTTTTTTATAAATGTATTTATTTTATTTATTTTTATTTTTTGCTGCCTTGGGTCTTTGTTGCTGCACGCGAGCTTTTCTCTAGTTGTGGCGAGCCAGGGGCTACTCTTCGTTGCAGCATGTGGGCTTCTCATTCGGTGGCTTCTCTTGTTGCAGAGCACAGGCTCTTAGGCATGCAGGCTTCAGTAATTGTGGCACTCAGGCTCAGTAGTTGTGGCTCACGGGCTCTAGTGCACAGTCTCAGTAGTTGTGGTACACAGGCTTAGGTGCTCCGTGGCATGTGGGATCTTCCCAGACTAGGGCTCGAACCTGTGTCCCCTGCAATGGCAGGTGGATTCTTAAGCACTGTGCCCCCAGGGAAGCCTTCCATTGATCTTTCACCGGAAAAATAAATGGGTCTGTAATGGTCAGTTCTTGGTTTATCCCTGCCAAGTTTTAAGATACATACTATGTCTTCTTGAGGCTCTTTGGGTCTGTCATGCCCTCCTGGTTTTCACTTGTGATATTATTTTGGCTTGTACATTGCTTCTCTCACCTATATACTAACTGAATAACTTTTTCTGTATTGCATAAGTTGATAAATATTTTTGTACCTTTCTCAAAACTCAAGAAGCATTACTTATTTTGACTCAGTGCTCCTATAACAATATGAAAGTGCTAAAACTTGTTTCAAATCCCAATGCTATGATTTTTTAAAAAGTTGTGTTATGCTACCACACAAGACTGGATACTGTCACAGATAGGGATTGAATCTCATTGTCTTTGGCCAACCCCCATGACATCTTATAGCATAATAAGTGCATAACAAGTAAGGTGCATCCTTTTAAAATAGCTTTTTGTATAAGAATGTCTTATAAATATAAGTTGTTTTCCTCCAGACTGATATCACTTCAGTTCTATGCACCCAGCATTTATTAAGTGCCAAGCTCCTCAACTTACAGAGAACCAGATGGACTTATCACTAAGTGGCAATAAAAAAAAAGATTTTTTTGAGTGTGTCTTTTTCTGATTTTTTTTTTTTTTTAAATCATAGCTAAGCCACAAAGACCAAAATTCCTCCTCCTTTGAGAATTAGCATTCACTCTGAAGAAAAGGACACCTTGGGAATGCTTCCTGGATAATGTATTATGTTTATAATATAAAGCCATATGTGACCTTTTCCCTTGCTTTAAGATAATCATAGATAAATATTTCAGGATCTCACTCTTTATTTACATTAAGAAATGTTTCCAATAAGTGAATCCATCATATGCCAGCCAAGAGTGAACTCATTAATATGGAGGCTCTTTCTTTTTTCCTTTTTTTTCCTTTCTAGAAGGCTAAAGAAATAAAATAATCAGACTGGCTGGACTTTCTCTGCCTGAGACTAATTGTGTCATTTATGTATTGATATATAGAAGAATCAAAGCATAGTAACATTTTCTAGAAGGTCCTTTACGTACTCCATGTAGGGCTTTCCGCAGGACTCTAAATTCTGTTACCCCTCTGCTGTGGATGATGAGAGGAGGCAGCGTGTCTGTTTTGACAACCAGATCATCTGGTTGACATCTGGTTGTCAACCGAGTCATCCCCGTCTCTGTAAATGGCCTCACCCATGGCCTAGTTATTCAAGTCAAAAATTTTAGGGCTCAACTTAAGTATCATCTTTTCTTTGCCTTACACATCCAGTGAAATTGCCAATACTGTCAGTTTTATATCCACAATGTATCTGGATCTATCTGTCTCTTCCTTTTCTTTCCATTGGCCACCTCAGTAGTCAAAGCCAAGACACTCTCTTGCTTGAGCTACTGCAACAGTCTCCTATCTGGGTTTCTGCTTTCATTCTTGTCTACTATAATGACATTTCCATGCAAGAACCAGAGTGATCTTTTTAAAAATATAAGTCAGATCATGTCATTCTTTACCTTTAGATCCCTTCAATTGCCTACTCTTTGATGTAAAGTAAATCTGAGCTCCTTATTCTGGTTAACAAGGACTTGTATAATATGGTCTCTCCCCAACTCTCCACATCATATTGTGTCACTTTCACCCTCATCTACTTTTATCTAGGCATCATTTTCATTTCTTGCCCATTGATTTGGTGCAGCAGAACAACTAACACAAACTTTTCCTTAGACCTTTACGGTAGTTGGCTCTTATCATGGTGATTTCACATAGCAACTCAAATATCACTCTGTCCATTCTATGTATAACATCTAGTGTCCCATCCATTTTATGTTCTATTGTATCATCTTTTTTTTTTTTCCCTCACTTCTGCTCATCTACATTTCTCCTGTACCATCAAATCTTTGAAGAAACAGACCTCTCACACGTCCCGTCCTATTTACTGCTGTATTCTCAGCACTCAGATTAGTGGAAATCTTACACATATATTTGTAAAATAAATAAGGGTATTGGAAGTTTTGTCATATGGAGAATTTCATGTGGTAAGAAGCACTAACAGTAAAGTTCGTTGAGAGATTTATCCCAGCAGCACAATTCCTTTTCAAGTGCCTGGACCTAGCCTGACCTTTCTTACTGATGCTCCCAGTGTACTAATCTGCTCCGTCCAAGACTCACTATAACATAGCCTCTAGCAGTACAGTGTGCCTTGGCAGGGTTAGATATTATTTCTCTGAACTTTTATAGGACTGTCTGTTTACCTTTTCCATAGCATAGACAAATCTAATATTTTATTATTTATTTGTTTCTATAATTTATCAAATTCGACTCCATGTCTTAGAAAGGCAAGGCAAATGGTTTATGATTATAGAATCTAGCACATATTTGTAAAAAATTTAGAAAGATTATTTTTTTTAAAGTTTATTTGCAATATGGTTATTTGTAGCTCTGTCCTTGGGCTTAGATAGTCCATTCACTCATGAAACAATTAGACTTGACAAATGTGTAATAATTCTCAAACTTTAGAGGCTGAATTAAAGAAAACCTAGAAAATAACACTAGGTGAAGTGACAATGAGTGAATGCACATATTAGGGAGAGAGAAGGATCCCAGTAACTCCTGTTGTGTTCAGTTAGACCACAGCTGTTAAACCCCAGCTGATTTTTATGAGGAGTCACAGAGTGGCCCTGGATATCTTTGCATGAACAGAGGAGATCTGAAGGAATAAAAATTTGCCTTCAGTGATCTTTCATTTTCTTTTCTTGTCTGAGTCTCTGGGTTCATTGAAGCCTTTGTTTTCTACCATTTTCCTTCTCAGACAGCATCCTGTGCTATTCCTTCTAACAACCCTTCTTCTGTCATCTGTGGATAATAATAGAGGTACCTATGATCTATTAATAAAGATACTTGCAAGAGATAATACTTACACTCAAGATGTGTGTCAGATGATGGCAGGTAACTCAAGTTGGGGGAAGAGTGAACCAAATACCAATTCCTCCAGCAAATGCCTACCTGCCTTGCAACCCAGATGAAACTTCTATAAATAAAAGAGGGGGGAGCATGCACACAAAAACACAACTTCACAGTCCAAGCAATGAACTAGAAGACCAGAGTTTGATTCCTGCCTCTTTCACTTATTAGAAATGTAATTTAACCATGAAAAATCCCTTAAGACATCTCTGAACCTCATTTTTCTCATCCCCAAAACATGCCTCAATTTAGGCAAACCTAGAGTTCCTATGAGCACTCACTTTCCAGATCTTTCTGAATGTCCATAAAAATGTCATTAATCTATAAATGTGATCTTTTGATAATTTCCTCCTCTTAGTGTTGGGTGTTTGAAAAGCTGTGATTACTGTTGCTTCAGTTCTCATCTTATTTTAAAACTTCTCTATGAAGACTTCCCATTTAGAGTCACTTTCTTCCTCCTCAGTTCTTCCATATCACTGTATATAACTTAGTTTCTATTTCTTATCATTACAAGCCTCACATGATAATTACAGAAAATGTTGTTTAGTCGAAAGTCATGGGCTTTAATGTCAGACCAACCTAAGTTTAAACTTCGACACAAAGAACATTTGACAAGACCATAGAAAAAGAATGCTTTGACAATTAGCTTAGATGAGATTCATTAGCTCAAATTTATAAATAAAAGAAATATGTTTGGAGATGCTATCTCATCATCTCATGTAATCTTTCCATATCAACTACATAACACGATTCTTGAGCAGGGTGATGGCTCAATATTTGTAGGAGACACAATTCTCTTATAGGTAGACCATCAAGTCAGGGGGATTTTAAGTGGCATGACCCGCATAATACTAGGACTGGGTGGAAAATATTGGGACTAGAATATCTTTAATGTCAAGATTATATCATTTAAACAATAACAACAAAAAGTATACCAGGTGTATACCAGTATATCATTTATATATATACATATAAATGTATGTTGACTAAGAATAAAATAATGAAAATAAATGTCTACTTTACTCATTGAATTTCTGTCTTCTACAATCATCATAAAGAGCAATAACAGCAATGACAACAATACATGCAACATGGTCTGGCCAGCTGAGTAACTTTGCAAAGAAGCTTTGTATAGCAAAAATTTTAAAAGTACTGGAATAGAGGAAAATAAAAATATGTTGAAAACTATATTCCTTGCAAAATACATTCTACAATTATTGTCTCCACAGAAATAATAGTTAAAGAAATCTGATCCAGCTTTGCAGTGTTATGCATTTCATTCTAATTTCAGGTATTGCGAGTCATTATTTCATTCTTAAATAAAAACCAGCATTTAAAATCCTTTACCTTCAATCCAATTTCTTTCAAAGTTAGATTCAGAAAAACAAAAAGCCACCATTCCAGGTTTTTGGTAGCGTGTGATTGGGAGATGAAAAATTGCAAATATAAATTTATTTCTAAAAACTTGAGTGTGTGTTTATAAATATATATGTGTATATAAATATATATGTATATATACAGTCTTTTCAATGTTGATATTCATGTTTAAATTGTGCATTTATATTACTTTTATAGTGATGCCCAACTGTTACCTTATTTTTTGACTGACAGTGATGGGCTTTCAGTAATGCTCAGCCCTTCCGACAGTGCCAGTGATGGGATTTTTTGAAATCTTATTACTGCCTGCACTGCCCTGATCTCAGATGGAACTTTCAATCAAAAAGGCAATCAGAAGGTTATACATTCGTGAGATTCCCTGCAAAGTCAGTGATCGCATAATACAACTTGTTGGAAAGGCCTCCTTGCCTCCTGTCCTTATGTGGCTATAAAGAGTAATTGGCTACTTAGCTCTCAGCACCTGCTTTTCCTTCTCCAAAATTCAGCGTAGCCCAGAACTCTGTTGGGTCTCAGTGTGGAATCTTGCTGCTCCTAGGAGATTTCCAAGTCTCACGCCGAGACTTGTCTTACGTTAAGCATCTGATTAAGCAAACTTTCCCAAAGACACACTTGACTTTTTCTCAGCATTCTTGTTTCACTGGTGATGCCAGTGAATCTAAGTTTTATTTTATATACATACAAACACCCACACATTTCTCCAAATCACTTTTACTGTAAAGTCCATATTCTAGAAATCACAATTCTGCATGGCAAGGCTAAACTTGAATTTAATTTCTAGCATAGTTTAATCATTCTATTACAAACTATTTTAAATCTTATTACTGTACTCATAAAAGATTATTATAAAGAATGGCTTCAATACTCTTTAGTATACATATATGGATGTTCAAAAGACATTTTTGTAATTTGATTTGTTTATATAGTGAACAGGGTTGAGGCTGAATTGATCCCATATGGTGTCCAGTTACCCAGGGATGCATTAGTTCCCCAGGCAGGAACCTTGAACTGTGAAGTAGGCAGAGGGAGATAATTTTGTCTCACTTTGTTCCAACTCACTGGTTCTTCTCCATTAGGCAGAGAACCCTTGGGCAGGGATGAGTTTCAAGGATGAAAAAAGACTGATGCTTGGGACACAATAAAGACCTACAGACACATTAAAATGCCTATGGACTGAATGAGCATTTCTTTTGCCAAATAACCACCCATGTAATATGTAAAACATATGTCAGTATTGCTGCGACAGAAAACAATGCACAGAGACAAAAATAGTCACTTTAATAAAGTTTAAAAGTGCATTATTTAAAGAGTTGTGTATGGCATACTCTAATCCTACAAGTTTAGGAACCCCATCAACCTCTTTTGGTTCAGGAAGTTTTAGCAACTCTATTGCCAAAGTAAAAAGTACTTGAAGTCAAGGTAGGGATGTGTGTGTGAGAGTGTGTGTGTATATTCCTCAGTTCTTTATTAAATTCAGGGTACTCTAAAAGTATAGTTCATCCCTGTATGAACATGGTATCATTTTCTTGATTCCATATTAAAAAAAAAACCTTAAATGGGCTATTAAGCACAAAGAGTCAGCATGATGGTGACAAAGAAAATCAACAAGAAAACCAAACTTTCATTCTCTCTTTCTGGGCAAAGTAAATTTTGATATAAGATTGGATAACTGGTATACCAGATATTATCTCCTGCCCCTGACAATCACCATATGAAGATTATTTTATTGATTGCCAAGATTGGAAGATATGGATTTCATACTCCTGAAAACTAGTGTAATTTCTGTTAGACATGTTTATGTGTCTCTAACCTATGCCATTTCACTGAAAAGTACACTAGAAATGAGTCTGGTGTGCAAGAGATAAGTGAAGTAATAATCTCACCTTGGTTTAGAATGTGTGAGATAGTCAGAATATTAGTATTGGTTACTACTACAACTACCATTAATAATCTGCATTCACCAAGTATTTGCTTTAGTCTCTGTGCCAAGTCCTGGTGTATTTTAAAGTCAATTTGGGCCATCATTTTGACTTCATGGAAAAGTGTTCAATAGCCATGATGATAAGCACTAAAGACGAACTATTCTCAGGCAAGAGAAACTCAATAAGGTGTCAGTTAAGTCACTGAGCACTGGGTAGTTGTAAATTCTAAGTATAATAGTCAAACTTCATAAAAATCACAGTGGAGTCAGCCTCCAGAAGTTGGTGCCTTTGGTTTTCTAGCCAAAGCCATACTTTTCTCAGGCAGCCCCAAGCCAATGACTGAGATGGCAGGGCAACTGGAGTCTATGTTTTTCCTTTTTAAATATTTATTTATTTTTGGCTGCATCAGGTCTTAGTTTCGGCCTGCGGGATCTTTCGTTGAGGCCCGCGGGATCTTTCGTTGAGGCCCGCAGGCTCTTTAGTTGGGGCACACAGGCTTAGTTGCCCCGCAGCAATAGTTCCCTGACCAGGGATCAAACCCACGTCCCCTGCATTGGAAGGTGGACTCTCAATCACTGGACCACCAGGGAAGTACCTGGAGTCTATTTTTTCCCAATGAGAGACTCCCCTAACAGGACCCCATTAAAATCCCTGATTTGCCTTGCAAAGATTTGTCAGGTCTGCTTTTGCAGTCTAAGGCTCTCTTGTCAAATCCTGCTTCCTAATCTCTCTACTTTTACAAGTTTTAAAATCTGCATTCCTGTATGAAAACTTTCCCTGCTCAATCCTGTTTCCTCTCTCTTTTATCTTTTACTCCTAACTCTGATTTAGTGTTTGCTTCCAGGAGGACCCACCTGGCACAGCTGGACTAGCCTTTACATACGCTGTGTTTCTTTAATGTCCCTGTTGGTATCTTGCTGTGTGATCATTGCCAAACCATTTCTCTTTCTGGTTCTTTATAATGAAGGCTCTTACAAATAAAAGTGATCCTTATGATAATTTAGTTGAATGTTCTAGAATTCTAATTAGAGTTGATGACTCTGTTAATCGATCTTCATCTGATGGGAAAAAAAGTGATGACAACAAAGGTATTTATAAAAATATATTTCACAAAGTAGGAAACAATACAGGAGTTTCTCTGAATACAATACATGGAGTAAATAAACAATATTGCATTAAAGCAAAGTAGAAAATTAAAATGATCTGCATGTAGTACTTGAGTTTCATCATACATTTTCTACTCCTAAATGGCAGGTTTGCATTAAAAATTGAATATGCTCACATCTTCTAGTGCTGTTCTCTTTTCGAGTCTAAGACATTCTGTGCATCACCATGAAGATCAGGGAGAGAAGTGCTAAAAACAGAAGCAGTAAAATTATGTACAAATCAGTTCCTGCTCTAAAACTGTGGAGGCAACTTGAAGCATGTTTACTGGGCAGGGCATTATGTAGGCATCTAAAAGTCTAGAGTTTAAATATTCACATGAATCAATATACTTTCAGATGTTTGTGCTTGTAGTAAAAACACCAAATACTAGGATTATGAACAAAATAGAAAACAGTCCAAAAGTTTCTCTGGGAAAATGCTGTTCCTGCCATCACCAGTCACAATAACACTTTCTACTCTAAAGAGACTATTAGCTTCCCTTTTGAGAATATTGCCTGCCATACTCATCTCATCAAAATGTACATGTATTAAACATTCATTGTATATATATTTATATAAAACAATCTAAAGTATTATTAATGGATATAATTTCATTTCTTTTTTCATATAGTCCCTTAATCTATAGATTACCAACCTTAATAAATAAAAGCATTAATGGACATCAATAAAATATTTATTTCGAGGATTAAACAAATAAATTCACGCGCTAGCAAGAAAATCATCTGTCTCTTTTGTAGTCCACTGTGTGACACAGTTTATCTTTGTGTCCTTGTGGGAGAAGATGAACCGGGGGGAATGAGTAATCCTGCTTCCAGAGAACAAGCCTGTTTGAATGGGATTTCTCTCCTCCCATTACTGAGTTGGCAATCCCCACCCTGGAATGGATTACAAACGTGAATATTTTAAGGCTCGACACAATATTTAAAGATGCTATTCAGTCTCTGATGAATGGGGCCAACAATTATGTACAAGGTGTGGTCACCGTACCGTATAATCTAGGAGGCCTCCCAAAGCTCCAAAAAGTCAGAGTGTACAGCAGACCAAGTATTGCTTTATCATTTGTGGCGGGATCCTTATTGGTGAAGGGGAAAAAACCATTTGCATTTATAAAAATCCTTGCAGAAGACACATATCAGTAGCAAACTTCTTGCAGGTCCATTTTTCTAAGAAAGCACCTTTTTAAGTTTGATTTTTTCCTCTTTTTAAACCATTTCTCTAAGGATGGGCCAGGATCCCAATCTTTGTGGTGGTCAGGTAAATATCAAATATCCAAAGACTTCTAAACACTCCACATACTTTAATTCACACTCCACAAGATTTATAACCTCCTAACACATACTTTTTTATTTTTATTATTACTTTTTTGGTTCAACATTAAAATGTAGTTGGGTTTCTAGATGATTGGTGCTAAACTTGCCTCTAAAACAAATTGCCACATTGGTTGTATCTGAGGGGAGTGACCCTAGAATATTACAGAATGCTCAGTTCCCACTGATTTGTTCATAATCCACTGTCAAGTTTCTTTGTCACTTTCACCGACAGAGTAGAGTTCGCCCAGTCTCTTAAAGCGGGGACCCCAGTCACTGAGGTAGTCAAAATTCTGATCCGAGTCTGAGGCGGTGGACTCCAGAGAGCTGAGGGAGCCAGCCATGGACCCTCGGCCTTCATAGCCATAAATCTGAATGGAGTCATACGGTGGGGCTGTGGGGTCGTTATCTGCCTCGTGTAGCCGCACATTTATAAATTCATCCACATCAACACCGCTCGGAACTGGAGCAAGCCCTTGCCTTGGCATAAACTGCAAATCTGGTTTAATATCTTTACGGGGTAAAAATCCGTTAATTCCATCTGGGTTTTGTAACGTTGCAATGTCAAAAGCCTCCGTGTCTTCTTCACCTCCTCCTTCGTCATCGTAGCGAATGATGTTTTCGCGCACATCTTCATCATCTTTGATAATTAATGGCTCGTTTTTATGTCGCCGCAGAGTTACAAACAGCACCACGATGACTACAGGAAAACCACAAAATAGCAATTAGGCAGATTCACGTAGAATTTCACAGGCAAACGCATCGTGTATGTTAAGAGAGGGGGGCGCTATTTTAAAACTTACGAGCACGTACCTTTCATGCATTCACTTGGGAATTAAGTGAAATACCTTTCTGAAGTATGAGCACTGAATTTTGAGTGAATACTATTCCAGGTTGCTTCTGTTTAGTAAATGGTGACGAAGAAGTTGGGTTAAAAGAACAAGTTTGCATCTGTTTATGGTGAAAGCTGCATTTAATACCGTTAGGAGCTCTAGAGTGAATGGCCCAAAAAGGGAAACAGCACAGATACCATAACTAACTTGCTGTGTATCTTGGGCAGCTCGTTCAATATTTTTTGGCTCCATGACCCTCTTCTGTAAAGCAAAAGGAGCTGCATAGATCATATCCAGTACATTGTGTGTTTTTTAAAAATCAATCCTTCAAGACTCTTTCCAATAAAATAGTGTCCATTCACAGATGAAATGGTAAATTAAGGTGAATGTCAACTTTGCATGGGCAACTTCTTCTCTTGTATGAAAGCTAGCACTCCGCTATGTGGTAAGGTAGGCCCACAGGTGGGGGAAGGGAGAGGAACACATAAAAAACTAGCCAGATCAGCCACACCAAACTTGGGCTGATGACATTTTTAAAATGTGGCAGGAAACAATGATCAACTCAGGGTACTGGGTGAACAGATGTAACCAGGAAGGTAAAAACTGACATACCCTTTATCTAAGGGCAGGATAAGATATAACTTTCCTTTTGTATGTCTTCCTACTGTCTAATCTCATTTTTATAATTGGATTTTTTTAGTAGAAAAGTTACAAAAACTTTTCCTTATTTTGCAGTCTTCATCTAAAATTCGATTGTAGTAGCAATAAAAATATCTGAGAAACAATGCAATTTTGAAGAAAATGTATTTTTTGTTTGCTTAGTTTTTTTGGTTTGTTTTTATCTTACCAAATTTTGTGATTGGATGGACTCAGTAACCCAATCTGTACATTGTTTACATAAAAGAGTAGTTTGGACATCTGTGTGCCCCCATTGAAGTAAACTGGCGTGTATCAGAAGATCTGGAGGCCTTCTTATGTAATAGTTGCTGTTGTAACCACATAAAGGTCCATCCCCACTTCCACCACCATTATGCTTAGTTTTTTCACCAGTGATGGGATTAAAAAAGGCACTGAATAGTTCTCTCCAATTGAATATTTACTATTACAGTTCTTTAGTTCTTCCCTTCTCTTAGTGACCTCAAAGCTTGGAGAAGTATATACAAAGGAATTTTTTTTCCAAAGAATGCTAATTAGGGTTTTCTAGGCTGCGTTAGGGTTTTCTGTCCTTCTTTACAGTCATTTATGAACCAGAAAAATGGTGACCATTAGGCTATGAAGAAAATACATACCTAGCAGCAAAATGATGCATGCTAATATGGCAATTAAGGCGCCCATACTGAGTCCAATCGGAAGTACATAAGCTTCAACATTACAAGACTGGACAACACCATCACTGCTGCAGCCACAGACCCGGATGGTCAGGGTACTGGTGCTGCTCAGAGGAGGATTCCCACTATCACTGATTATGATTGGTAAAAGATAGACTTCTTGCTTCTGGCGGTTGAATCCATTATGCTTTGCCAAAATGCTGAGGGAATTATCTGGAAAAAGTGAAAATTACAATAGTTTGCATCATTTCAAAACGGCTGCCCAAACAACACTTGTTTTTCTAGTTCATAAATCCTCTGCAAGCCTCACGACAATCCCAACTCCACTGAACCACTCCAGCTCTCTCCCTCCCCCCTTTCCCACTTTCCAAGTTGGCATGGACCAAAACATCCACACCCTAACAGGTTCAGTGAGCTTGGTCTCAGGATAAACTAATGGAATTTTACCACCACCTTGTAAATGCAAAAGATTTCTTTTACAAAAATGATCTTCAACTGTCCTTTTAGAAGCCACAAATTACCCCAAGACCCCATAAATAAGTTTAATGTTCTCTCATTGGTCCTGATAATGCAAATGTGACAGAATTTCCTCACATTTGAAAGTCATGTTTGAGAAGCTTTGTGTTAAAAGTAGGCTCTATGACAGTATGGCACACAAAACAATGCATTTGACCCCCACAGGTACCTAAAAACAGTTACTCATGCTCTAGAGCATTTTACACTAACATGTAACAAAAGTCCCATTTACTGCCAATTGGAGGAGATATGCCACATATTTTTAAATTCTGCAGAGAAGACCTCTAGTGGTTACACAAATAAGAATTAAGTGATGAAAAGTCATAGGAGCAGGTGGTCCATTTTTAATGTATTAACTAATCATATGGAAATGTATACTGGGTATCTGGAGCAACACTTAAGGACATTTAAGCAATACTTAATGGCATACTTCAGCTCGATGTAGAACTGGCTAGTGAGAAGTGATTGGTCCCGTGGTAGCGCTATGTTTCTCAAAATTTCACCCCCAAATGAACTTTTTATTGTCATTCATCCCTATCTCATGAACTATAGCTATATATGTGTGCATATATGTATATACATATACATATATAAATTATTAATCTATTTTCTCATTTTGATTAATGAAAGACATAGGTCTATTCAACATGAGAACACTGATTATTTCACACTGATGTTCCAGCCAAAAGCAAATAAACATAACTTTGGTTAATGGGTGCAGTACAATTTGGGCAAAATGATTATTTCAGTTGGGATTTTTTCAAATATTGGCAAGGTTGCAGACCCCAGAACACTTGTCTACCTCGTTGTTGCATATTAAGGCAGGCATTCCAAACCATTGCTGTCCAGTTCCTGGTCATCAGTGTCCTACTGGTTTCCAGAATATACAAATACATGAATAGATATTCCACTCAAATGATTTTAAGTAAATGTGTTAAATTTTCTGTACCATATAGTACTATACCAGAATTCAAAAAAAGTGACATTCCCTAAAATAAATGTATAAATTATATTTGGTTTTGCTTTGTTTAAGATATATGTGGACCTACTATGCCTTGCTAGTAAGCGTTTGAAGAGAAAAAAAAGAAAAAACTCTGAGTTAACAATTTTTTTTTTCTAAATTATTGCTGGTTGTGCCTCATTATTTAGTAATTTGAAGAGTGAAAAGAAGTCTCTAGTGGAAGTAAGCAGTGGTATTCCAAATGATCTAGTAATCTTTATTTCCATGACATAGAAGGAAATACCATTAAGCTAAAAGCAGGAGAACATCATCTCAAAAAAGATACAGAATATATAGCTGTGTTACATTTCCAGAAAGTGTGTGACGAGATTGAATACAGTTAAAATTAGTACAAGGAACATTTGTGGGTGATTTCATATACCATAGTTTAAAACAGAAGATGGGAATTGTTCTTCAAGATGCAATTAATAAAATTACAACGAGGCTTTTGTCTTTTTGTGGTTAACATTATTTATATGAGAAACTATCTTTGCATATTCGCTCTTTAAAACAAACTATAATGATAATTTAGAAACTGCAGGAGTATTACTCATTGCAGAACAAAACCATCTCCTTTATTACTTAGAAAAGCATTGATGGGTCTAAGACCAAACTCATACTCATTTTTTACTACTCCTGGTATCTGCACATGTTGCTCCCTTTCTATATAAAGAAAATTATTGACTGAGTAAAGGGAGTCCATGAGTCATTTTTGCTAAAATTTACCTGCTACTTCCAGGCAAAGTCAATTCCCTATTTGCCTATTAATTTTTTACCATGTTTTTGATTGGAGCTTGCATTTATTAATTATTTAGTTATTTCATTAGGGCAAATTGAATTGTCATTATTTTACACTCAAAAAAATTGAATATTAGAGTTTCACGCACTTCAGATTCATGTATTTGAAATACTTGTTTCTTTCAATCTACAAGTTGCAAATATCTTTAAAAAGTTCTGGTTTGTTTCTTTAAAACATATGATGCCTTTTCATTTTATTAAAATTTTAATCAATGTAGTCAATTTTATCAAACTCTTTAATGGTTAGTAGTTTAGCCTTATTTTTTAAATTATTAATTATATAAAAATTACTTCTCATAATGTTACCTTTCACATTTAAACAATTGTATGGAATTGGTTTTTTCTGTGCTGATTATTGATTTTCCCAAGGTTAATTATAGAGTAACTTATCCCTTACCCACTGATCTTCAGTTCTCAGTCTCTCACAAATCAAATTTTTTTGCACCTTCATCCCTTTAGGCTATCATGTTCCAATACTCTGTTTTTCTAATCCTGCATTAATACCATGCTTTTTATGTATGAAAAATTTGTAAGAAATCTCGATGTTTGTTAGGGTATTTTCCCCTATCGTGTTCTTCTTTAGGAATATTTCAGCTGTTCTTGTTCATTTGCTAATCTCTGACAAATATAGAAGAGATTATCAAGTTCCATGAAAATTCCTATGAGTTTCAGTAGAAATTATATTAAGATGTAAATAAATTGAGAGAATTGACAGCTTTATTCTGTTTAGTCTTCTATACCAATATCGTGGTTTCTTATTTTCTTTAATACATGTTAACAAAATGTTTTTATTTTAGCTACAAGAGATTTTCACATATTTTTTACACTTATTATTAGTACTGCATGTACTTTGTTTTTTTAGTAAATATTACCTTTTTAAAATTATATTTTCATCTCATTGCTCATCTGATTGTTTTATGCATTGATTTTAATTTTAGTAAACTTCTAAACCTTTTTTTTTTTACTTATAAAAATATATCTCAACACAGCGATATGTGTGAGGAGCATGATAATATGAGGAGCTCCACGGAATTGCTCCCCAGTGGAACTGGTGAGAATTATAAAATAATATTTAAAAAAATTAATGTCTCTGGAAATGGTCCTGGAGACAAGCAGCAAATGCAGAAATGTTTATTCAAGAAAATCTATTAGAGTCTGGTAGGAATGATGAGAATGTAGTGTGTCAACCAGAACCTAGTTCCTTCATCCCTTCTCTCAGCTCTGCGAGATAGAAACTCCAAACTGGTTCAGCCAAGAACACAGGGCACCCCTCACCCCACCCCAGCTAGCAGTTGGAGGGCAAGGTGTTGCCAGTTCTCACCCTGCTCCTAGCTACCTTTGATCAACTAAATTCTGAATTAGCATGGCCAGGAAGAGGGGCTCCTTTCTTCTTTACAGCCTGTACTTGTGCAACAGAGGCTCTACCTTGGCAAGACTTCACAGGGAATACAGGGCCGCAATTGTGCTTGCCCTGGACCGTAAAGCAGTGGTTTCACACTGGAAGAGCCAAGCCAAAAAGACTTGAGGCTACTGTTCCTTTGCATCAAGTGCCCAGCTCCTAAAGTAGAGGCGTCACTCAGAGAAACCAAGCATAGTCTCCAATTCAGCTCCAAAGCCAATGGCTCAAAGTTTTGCCTCAGTGGAGAAGCAAAGAACCCAGGAAGGAGATACAGAGGAGGCTGCCAGGTTCAGAACAAATCTGGAACACTTGCCAAGGGAAATGCCCTTTTGAAGGAGCCCAAATTGGGTTGGATTAGTCTGTAGAACAATTTAGGGCCCCCAATTAAAAACAATACAGGAATCATCTGGCAATCAGTGGAGTTTAACAATTTGGGTGTCGTCAGGGAAAGAGACAGAAAACCCTGCCAAAACCACTGCCATTCCAGGGTGACTGTGGGCATACCCAAGGCTGGGATCCCCTGAAGTGAAACATTAGAGGCTTAACACTGCAGAGGGGAAGTAGACTTTACTAAAGTAATCTAGCCGATCATTAAACAAATAAACAAGGAAATTACAGTAACAGGCCTTCAGTGAAAAGTCAGTATCAGATTTGCTATAATATATTCTCTAAAAATGTCCAGTCTTCAACAAAAGATTACAAGATATACAAAGAAACAAGAAAGCATGACCCATAAACTAGAGGAAAACAAAACAAAAAAGCAGGCAAAAGAAACTGTCCTTGAGAGCAAACAGATATCAGATTAACCAACGACTTCTAGGGAGCCATTGTAAACGTGTTCAATGAACTACAGTAAACCTTTGAAGAAGGAAATGAAGGTGTGATAACAATGTCATATCATAGAGAATATCAAAAAAAGAACATAATGGAAGATGTGGAGTTGAAAAGTACAATAACTAAAATGATAAATTACAAACTATAAATTTGAATTGGCAAAAGAAAGCATTAGTGAACTTGGAGATAGATCTATAGAAAATATTCAAGCTGAAGAATATAGAGAAAAAAGAAAGAAGAAAAATGAAGAGAACCTCAGAAAAATGTGAGACATCATTAAGTGCACAAATATACCTGAGATGAAAATACTAGGAGACAGAGAAAGGAAAAGAAAAAAATATGGCTGAAAACTTCAAAAAATTTTGGAAACATTAGTCTCCACATTCAGAAAGCTCAACAAACATCAAGAACGTAAACACAAAGAGATTCACAAAGAGACAGAAAAAAACATGCTGCAAGTCAAAGTGCTGAAAGTAACAGAAAATTGACTCATCACTTCCAAGGGAACCCCAACAAGATTAACAACTAAATTTTTATCTTTATTTTATTATTTATTTATTTTTATTTTATTTATTTAATTTTTTTTGCGGTACGCGGGCCTCTCACTGTTGTGGCCTCTCCCGTTGCGGAGCACAGGCTCCGGACGCCCAGGCTCAGTGGCCATGGCTCACGGGCCAGCCGCTCCGGGCATGTGGGATCTTCCTGGACCGGGGCACGAACCCGTGTCCCCTGCATCGGCAGGCGGACTCTCAACCACTGTGCCACCAGGGAAGCCCACAACTAAATTTTTATAGAAATAATGGTCACCAGAAGGAAGACGGTTAGCACATCCAAAATGCGCAAAGCAAAAACTTTCAACCAAGAATCACATATTCAGCAAAGCTATCTTTAAAAAAAATGAAATAGAGACATTCCCAGATTACAAAAAAACTGAGGGCATTTGTCACCAGCAGACATGTCTTAAAAGAAACAGGAAAGGAAGTTCTTCAACTGAAAAGCAAATATCCCCAGATGGTAATTCAACTCCACATTAAAAACAAAGAGCATCAGTAAAAGTAATTATGTAGTTATCAAAGACAGTATAAATGCATAGTTTTTCTCTTTTCTTAACTTTTAAAAAGCAATTGTATAGGGCTTCCCTGGTGGCGCAGTGGTTGGGAGTCTGCCTGCCGATGCAGGGGACGCGGGTTCGTGCCCCGGTCCGGGGGGATCCCACGTGCCGCGGAGCGGCTGGGCCCGTGAGCCATGGCCGCTGAGCCTGCGCGTCCGGAGCCTGCGCTCCGCAATGGGAGAGGCCACGGCAGTGAGAGGCCCGCGTACCACAAAAAAAAAAAAAAAAAAAAAAAAAAAAAAAAGCAATTGTATAAAACAATGCATACATAATATATTATTGAGGATATAATAACTAGAAATTCAAAAGTAATGGTTTGGTATTCCAATATTCTCCTTTCAGGAATGGATAAAAAAACTAGTCAGAAATAAATAAGGAAATAGAAGATTTGAACAACAGTATGAACCAACTATACCTAACATATTTATACAACACTCTACCCAAATAGCAGAATAAATTTTCTTCTCAAGTACACATGGAACATTCTGCGATGTATACCATAGGCTAGGCATAAACTAAACTTCCATAAATTTAAAAGGATATAAATAAAACACAGTGCATTCTCTGACAGTAATAGAATGAAATTAGATATCAATAATAGAAAAAATTTTGGGAAACTCATAAATATGTGGAAATTAAACAATGCATTCCCCAATAACCAATGATTCAATGACAAAATCAAAAGGAAATTTTGAAAATGTGAGACAATGTAAGTGAAAATGCAGTCAATCAAAAAGTTATGGATGCAGCTATAGCAGTGCTTAGAGAGATAATTATAGCTTTAAATGCCTATATTAATTTTTGTTTTCATCTTAACTATACTAACAAGAACCTCACATACAATTTTGAGTGTAAGAAGTTATGGTAGACACCTGTACCTTGTTCTTGATATTAAAAAGGAGAAATAGCTTTTGACTTTGAACATTAAGTAAGATGATTGATGGTGTTTATTTGAAGATACTTTTTGTAAAAGTGCACTCTCATTTCTTTCTTTTTAATTTTTTCTTTTGTTTTATTTGTTTTACAATGTTGCAAAGGGAAAAGGCAGTCATATCAAGGATAGTAACTTAGCTGTTCACTACCTCTAAACTTGGCTTCAATTGTATTATTGTGTTATTTAAAAATCTTCTTTCCAGTCCTTCATATGTGCATGCATTTCCATTTTATATCATCTTGTTTTCTCTACAACCTAACCTGTTCTATCCTTATGGCTTCTTCCCTTACTTATTACATTTACTGCATTTATTTATTTTTCTTTTTGAGCATAACCAATATAAGAGGATACCTTGATAATGATTTACTAGAGAAAACATAGACATTTTCTAAAACTGAAAAATATATGAAACAAAAAGAGGAAATGACCATTGATTTTTTTAATTAAATCTTTTGAATTTGAGTATATAATGACAGAATTTGACAAAAGATAGAAAGATACTGTGCCAAGATCTATTTAAGAAGAGAATGGACCAGAAGCATTTGGCATTCTCTAGGATGGACGAATATCCAGGTGGATAGACTAATGTCCATGGATATGCTACCCATATAGTGCAGTTGAGTTGCACTGAGATAGGAACATATCGTAACTTTATCACCTAGTTCTCTGATATTCTCAATAGGTGAAATATTTAAATATTTGTATTCCCTATTATTTTTCTCAGTTACAGATTTTCCTGTTTTCACATCCTCCTGGAATGTTTTGCTTATAAGCCTTACAACAAGGAGAATGAATGACTCTATTTTTAAAACCTTGCTTCATACTCCACACCCATTTGTTTCTGTTTATGACCAACTGTTGAAGGAAAGATCATGAAGGGGAGTTAAAGTGGAGTAATAGCACCAGGCATACTTCAAATAACGATATTCCTAAAATAGTGGTTTGTTGCATTCCTTACTCCTTGTCTGAGTAATACAAGGTATATATCAAATAAATAGTAAAGAAAGGACCAGGTAAATAGTAGGTGCATAGGCTTGCTTGCTTTCAGATACCACATTACAGTTATGCCATTATGTATGAAATTTCTTTCAGATTCTGACAACAGACTAATTTTGAATAAAAAGTTACTTGTTTTCTTAGTTTTGTTGTTTTGTTATTCCAGAGCATTTGTTGTAATTTTACTGGAAATTGCTAGAGGCTGTTAACAAAGGCAGCCATTTTAAAATTAAGTGCTTAGAATTTTTATGCAACAGTTTTGACATTATAGATAACATTAAGACAAATAGATAATATTCAATAAAATGTGTGCATTATCTCACTAGACTCTAAGCCCCTTGAGGGAGACTAGCCTTAGTCACAGCACAGTCTCAGTCTCCAGCACAGGACTTGGCACAGACAGATTCTTACGATATTAGTCACATCGTTTAACCTACTTTTATTTGGTCTTGCCACTCTTCTTTCTCTCTTTTTTCCAGCTCTCCTGGTCTTTTCTGAGTTAAGGATTTTCTGTCCTCGGGGCTTTCATATTTGCTCTTTTTTCTGTCTCATAATCTCTCTATCCCTCCTCAGCCCTAATTTGAATTATTAAAATTTATGCATTCTTTATGTTTGTGCTTAAATATCACTCCTTTGGGGAAATTTTCTTTTACTAGTTGTCCCCAATCTCCTCAGATAAATTAGTTATGTAATCTTCTAAAAACCTTTTTATTTTCATCAAAACACTTACCACAAAGAAATGATATTGTAATGGGGATATCATAGGCCCTGGGGATACAGAAATAAACTAGGGTACTTCCAAGTAACAAACAACCAATTTATGATGCATAATGAATACTCAGCAAATATTTGCTGAATAAATGAAGAAGTAATCATTGGCCATATTTTGTGGGGCTCATATTTATTTCATGTTATTTTGTCACGGGGGGTTATATGTAGTTCAAAATAAGTCAGTGAGAAGAATCAATTTCAGGCTGTTGGAAAGCATATATAGCCAGGATCTTATATGGAAATTTAAAAGAAATATTGATGGTTTCCAAGTCTTTCCCTGGACATGCCTCATATCATGTAACATGAGCAATAAATTGAGGTTGCTTATATTTAAGTAGAGAAGGCTCAGAGGGGAAGAAAAATTGCTCTAAAATATCTGAAATACCATCATTTAAAGAGGTGCACATCAGAATTCTACTGAGGAGTCTAGGAGAAATTTCCTCTTTGATTCTTGATATTCAGTCTTTGAATCATTTGGAACTGGAAATCAAAGGATATTTTCTCATACAACATTAATATCCTTATAAAAAAAGTTTCCTTTAGCAAATAAGTCAATAAGTGTTTGTTATAGACTGAAAGTTTGTGTACATATGTTGAAACCCTAACCCCCCCCCCCACCAACACCCCCAGTGTGGCTATATTTGGTGATGGAGCTTCTAAGGAAGTAATTAAGGTTAAGGAAGTTCGTAAGGGTGGGGCCCTGATACTATAGAATTGGTGTCTGTAGAATATAGAGACACCAGAGAGCTCTCTCTTTCTCC
This sequence comes from Kogia breviceps, assembly GCF_026419965.1. Lineage (NCBI taxonomy): Eukaryota > Metazoa > Chordata > Mammalia > Artiodactyla > Physeteridae > Kogia > Kogia breviceps. Next base: position 34,891,257 of record NC_081327.1, read on the forward strand.
ACCTGTGGGCAAACAAAGAAGAGGTCATATGGAGCACACAGAGAGATAGTGGCCACCTATAAGCAGCCAAAAGAAGAGAGTTCAGGATGAAACACATCTTGCCTACCCCTTGATCTTGGATTTCCTCACCTCTGGGACTGTAAGAAATAAAATTGTGTCGTTGAAGCCACCAGTCTGAAATATTTTGTTATAGCAACCTCAGCACACTAGATAGTGCTATGGTCACTTATTAATTCTATATGCATACTCCATGAAAAACTAAAAAGTCTATCTGAAGAGATAGGCGGTGCCTACTTGGATAATTCTTCAACTCTATTTGTGTAATTTTCCCCACAGTCCTAAGTTCCTTCCTTCCTTTCTTCCTTCTTTCTATTTATTTTCTTTGGCCATTATTATTGCTGTTATTATTTAAATATCCCACCTTCTTTCCCCATTGTCTATTTTTTTTTTCCAGATAAAATAAAGCAGGCAAATCTAAATTCTCTATTTGTTTCAGTGTAGTTCATCTGTTGTTGTTGCCCTGATGCAGAAAGTTTACTTTGGTCTAGGTCCCATTTATTTGAAATCATGGAGTTATGGCTTTTGTTTATCCTGTTACATGCAAGCAAAAGCAACAAGGAGCCAGAGTTAATGAAGGCACTTGCCAGACAAATGTTTATGACAAAGGCATAGATGAAAAGAAGATCAGTAGATATTATGCCTTTTTGAGAAATGTCTCCTGTCATTTGACTTGCAAATTTAATTCAAATTTTCTTGGTCAAATCAAATGGAATGAAAATGGCAAGAAGGCCAAAACCAAGGGAAAATGACACTCTGTTCAGTAGGTATGGACAAGAGATTTAATTAAGTTCTTATCATTGTGTTGTGTCTGTTATTTCTAAAAACCTAGCAAAGCAATAAAGATACAAATCCATGGATTTCAGCATACTAGATAATATGCATATATAGTATCTAATATCTAGGAACATGAAGCAAAGATCATAACATCTACACTTCATTTATGTATTTTTACTCTTGTTGGAAACAATCAGGCTATAATGAATTAATAAAAATTAAGACTGTGAAGCCAGTCTCCTCCAGTACCATTATAATTTCCTACGTAATTCGTTGAAAGTATACTAACATACTAAGTCTGCAACATGCAACTGGATATTCTGAGTCACCTAATTAGATCATTTGTCATTCTTTTCCCTTTTTTTTCCTCATTAGATAGTGCACCATGCCACCTGATGTTAATAATCTCAATATTTATATGAATGTTGACTCATTACCAAATCTCCTAATATTTAATAATAAAATATGTATATCTAGCCATAAATGTTGACCAAGGTTTACTTTGGCTTTAGAAAAACTGTCACTGTGAATTCTTTTAGAAGTTCCTAGACTAATACCAAAGTTAATGTTTAGTCAACATTTTACAGTTACATATATAATAAATTAGTGCCTTTTTAACAGAAAAAAACTTATTCCACTATAACCATGCAGCACTACAATTCTATGAATATATGAAAGATTGACATTTTGCAGAGGAAATGTACAGAGAGTGGGCTATGCTTTTCACTTTACAAAAGTTAGGACTCATTAATCTATGAAATTTAAGCATCTTGTAAAATTCTTTAAGAATCTATATATACTGTTCTTAAATGGCTAATATAAGAGGAAATTTTTTCTTAGATCATATGAAGATGGTGTTCAATGTAGTGGTCTGAATGGTGACCCCCCAAAGAGACATGTATATGTCCTTTTCCTTGGAACCTATGAATGTTACCTTACTTGGAAAAGGGTCTTTGCAGATGTAATCAAATTAAAAATCTTGAGACGAAGAGTTCATCTAGGATTACCTGGTGGGTCCTAAATCCAGTAACATGTATCTTTAAAAGAAAGTCCAATAACATGTGTCCTTATAAGAGTAAGTCAGAGAGAGATTTAACACAGAGAAGAAGGAGAGAGAATGTGACCACAAAGGCAGACATTGATATGATGTGGCCACAGCCATGGAATGCCTACAGCCAAAAGAAGCTGCAGGAGATTAAGAATGAATTCTCCTCTATGGTTTCTAAGAGGGAGTGTGGGCCTGCCAGTACCTTGATGTCAGCCTTCCGGCCTCCAGACTGTGAGAATACATTTCCGTTGTTTTAAGCTTCCCTGTTTGTGGTAATTTGTTATGGCAGCCCTAGGAAATTAATACAATCAATAAATCTGATTAAATATTATTTACAGAAACAAGGTAGGCATTCCTATGGCCATTTTACCTATGAGAAACAGGTTTTTTTGACTGATAAAAGGTTTCTCAGCTGACAGTAAAGAATTACTAGCAAGTCCAATGTATTTCTACACTTTCTCTGTCATCTAAGCAAAAGTCACCTCAGGAAGCAAGGAGAAATGGGCTCTAAGAAGGTTATATTAAAGCTCAAGGATAAAGTAAAAAAGAGAAAGTGTGTGGAGGAGGTTTTTCCACACCATGACACCTTTATCAGAGACAAGGTAAAAGCTCAGTAGTCAAGGCCACTGGTAGGCAGAAATATAGTATTGTAGAGGCATCAAAAGGTATTCAGTACAACACTCTATCAATCTAAATCCCGTATTTTGAGACTCAATATAACATAGTATAGCATAGCATAACCTTGAATTAATTATCAAGAAATAAGCATTTTCGGTGCCAGAGAGGAATGCAAGTATCTCAAAGTCCAAGTTCCATGCTAGATATAATCACACTGCCCAAAGTCTTCTGAGTTTGATTATTTTTCTCCTGCACTTAATTTGCATGCTAGATCTTACTCAAAATGTTCCATGTATGTTATGCAGATCCCTTAGAACTCAGAGGAAAGGCAGATTTATCTCACTCCAGGCACCAGGGAATGAGAGATGAAGATTAATATTACCTTCATTTTATCTGAGAAATGGCTGAATTGACTAACTCACAAAAGTGAAAACTATACCAAGACCCAATTTCTATTTTGTTTGAATGGAAATTTTAAAGTTTTTATAAATATCAACAGATCTGGAAAATAATATTTCTTATCTACTTGGATTTATGCAGAACTGAAAAATGCATTAACATTTTTTAAGTGTACAGCTACTTAGGGGAAAAATACAAGGGGAAAAATACAAAAACAAAACAAAGAAATACCAAGGTCTTTAGTGGAGTTGTAAACATTTCAGAAATTAACCTAACAGTTGTTAAAAATCCAGACATTAGAAAGCTAGCATTGTCAGGAGAATGACTTTTCTACCACATCTCTATTGATTGAATAGATATCTCTAAATATTTAAGAAACTGGGAGTCCGAGATTAATTTGTTTGCACTGGAGCTGATAAGTTTTTGCCCATTAACACACTTGTTATATAGGGTAGTCGGACCAGGAAGTGAGACGATTTTAAAACAGCAATTAAAGTGAAGCATACATTGTGTATAAGATATGGAAATCATTAAATATAGTGAATAGAGAGCTGAGGATATAAAAGAAAGGAAGTACCTAAAGTAGTTTGTATTCTAAATAACCTGCTTTGATTTGAAGGAGGTTAAGTATCCCTGGAAATCGTCACTTTGGTAGACATCAACATCTTCCTGAAGATTTTGAATTTGCACATATGAAACTAAGACCTAAGTGTCTTTAGATCTTAGTTTCATACGTGCAAATGGTTTCTTAGTTTCCTAAGAAAGTGAAAGCCACCAAAAATTGTACAAATTCATTTTCCTTTGCCATCACCCATGCCTCCACCTTAATGTCTTTCAAATCCACACTGACACATTCAGTTAATTCTCTCAGTTATTCAGTTCCTCCTGTCTCCAAGACATCGCCGTCAGAGGAAAGTCTTCTTTGGCATGTATTTACCCAGCATACTGCTATACAGTCAGGTGTGATGGTTTTCTGCCTCACCAACTGAAAGATCCTTGGATGCAGAGATTTTGTCTTTAGTGAATGCATCCTATTGACTATCATATGTGTCACCATATAGCAATCTTCATGGGTAAGATTTTAATTAATCCTTGTTGAATGAACAAATGGATGACTTTTAAAAATGATTACTGACCTCAAGGAACTTCTGACTCAGAAGGGGAGAGAAAATAACATATAACTAGCCAAAATGTGAGTCAGCTGATACTCATTCTCTAATTGTGAGCCCTGTCCTTTGGTCTCTGCTCCTATACCTCGTGGTCCACTATGCCATTTGTACCTTGATGTAAATTTCTATTATCATAGATACAAATGAGGGAAGCTTTAAGGAAAGAGTGGCATGTGGGCTGGGTTTAGAGGAAAGGGCTGGTTTGTTAAGCTGGGGAAGTGCAAAGCATGGCATTCCTTCTTGTCCCTATAATTCTCATTTTTCTGTTCCATAGCATTCTGTCCTCATCATTTTTTTCTAACCTCTGTATGATCTGTTTAAATCTGATTCACTTACCTGATTTCAAATACCAAACAATATTTTTCTAAAATCTTAGCCCTATGTCCCTTCAAGTTACCTATTGGGTACATCCACCATGGTCAGTGCCACAAATTCAATCTTTCAATAGTGGAACTAATAATATGTAATGCCTGTTCTCCATTTCTAAAAATCTCTTTCTTGATCCAATTTCTCATATCATCTTTCTGGCTAAATGATTTTATACATCTTTCCCCTTGTATCCAATAAGCTCACATCTTCGTTTTCAATGTAGGGAAGTTCTGTCATCCTTCAGTAATCAGCTGAAATTTTACTCTTTCCTTTATGAAGGAGGCAATAGGAACAAACAGACTCCTAAGGATTTTGTAGTATCGAACTCAGAGACGTAATAGAGATTTGATTGTAAAATGAATGTAAAGTAAATATGATGGTTTGAGTTAGTTTGTTGAATAAATACATAATAGTCATCAGTGAATATAAGTCAACATGTAACAAGAGACTCAAAACGTAAAGCAGTACCTTGAGAAGTCCAAAATGTATCCAATGCTACACAAATAGAATGCAGTGAGAGGATCTTACCTCACTAATGATACATACATGATTACATTCATTTTAAAAATAAAGTGCCTATCATATACTAGGCTTTGATATATTTGGTCCATCTTGACACTCTAATTGTCAAGCCTGTTTAATGATCACCTGTGTCTGAGCAAATATTCACACAAACAGAAGCCAGGTGAAAAATTCAGATACAAATGTCTGTCTGAGCATATTAAAAATGCGTATTCTTGGATTTTATTCTAAATTAACTGAATAAGAATTTCTGGGGCTAGGCCCTGGACATCTGTATTTCAAATAAATTTTGTTTGCATAAAAATCTTCTGGGATACCTGAGAGCCATCCTACTCTATTCTATTTCTTCCCTTAGGTGTTAGCAGTGGTTAATGGCTTGGCCCAAGCCCTCAGAGGCTCCACTGAGGAAGCTATTATGCTCTGGGTTTTGTAATCCAGCAGGGGTAGCAGCTAATAGCAATTTTCCTGCATAATTCCTTCTTTTCTGGTTTAGTGGTAAAATAGCTGCTAAAAAAGAAGGGAAATGATGCAACAAAATGTGGCATCCTACAGTGAGCTGCAGTCCAGTGTTTGTCCTTGAATCATTTTAAAGTTTAATAGGTTATATTAAAACAGCTTGCCTAAACATATATCTTTGGGCAGAAGTCTTAATATACAGTGAAGGCAGTTATGTAGATAAAATTATCATTCAAGCAGTGGTCACATTATCATTCCTCCCAGGTTACGGGGAATGGCACGTGCTTTTGAATCTTAAAACCCACATTCTTCACAGTCTTGGAAATAGTACTGTTTTGATCATACAAAAATGACTTTACATTAAAGGTCAAACTGATTTGCTCTTCCTCAAATTCACCCACATATTAACAGGTTAAAATATAGATGGAGAGAGCAGAAATAAAATGATCGAAGAAAAAAGATACCTGTGTAGGTCACCCTTATGATTGAAATAGAAATCACATCAAACTCATTCAAACTCTTTTTATTGAAGATGTAACCTGATAAAACTCCCTATTGTTATACACTGTAGAGAAATCTGAATACATTTTGAAGTCATGCATGATTTCATTTTAATACTTACTTTTAAAATAAAAGGAATTTTTTGATGAGTCTTTTAAAATATTCTCAAGATGGTATTTGATTTTCCAAGCTTACCAGCCCCCATTGACAATGAATGTGTGGTATTTTCTAGCAGTGGGCAGTGATATAAAGATCCCTACCATCAGATTCTCCACATTTTGGAATTATAAGAGGTATGCTTAACAAATAAAGAGAAGTTTAAGGGAATTTGTCCCCTTTTCAACTTTCTAATTCCTGAAAAGTTTATATTAGGTGTAATTTCTTTAGGATATGTATTCAGAATGCTTCGGAATGTCATATTAGATAATGTTCGGGCTTTGGAATCATTCCTAATTGTGTTTGCACCCTAATTTCATTACTTACCTCATTACATTTTAAAATAATTTCCCCAAGGTCATAGCAGGTACTCTTATTGTGCCCAAATTACTAATTAAGGAAATGAGGGTCAGGAGGTCTTTGAGGGGTCAATGTGTTTTTTAATCTAAAGTATATTTTCAGGGTCTGAAGTGTGCAGTGTTTAATGAAACTTAAAACAATAGTCATTATTGTTACTATATGTAAGATTATCAGTTACTTTAGCTTTGAAGTAAAGTAAAGCATTGCAATCTTTTAAGAATATTTGGATTTCATGCTTTCCAATGAATTTCTACTTGAAAGCCTCAAAGCCACAAACTAAATTATAAAGTAAAATATAAGGTAAAAAAATAAAATACATGTTAAGGAGTGAGACTCCACTTAAATTAAAAGAGTGTTTATGGTAGGTCAATTATATGTCAATAAAGATGACTTTTAAATCTTTCAGTTTATTTATCTGTTTTTCTGCCTTAGTTATTCTGCTACTGATTCCTTCTAGAGAGTTTTTTAATATCATTTATTGTGTTTTTCATCATTGTTTGTTTGCTCTTTTGTTCTTCTAGGTCCTTGTTACACATTTCTTATATTTTCTCCATTCTATTTCCAAGATTTTGGATTCTTTCCTATCATTATTCTGAATTCTTTTTCAGGTAGACTACCTACTTCCTCTTCATTTGTTTGGTCTGGTGGGTTTTTATTTTGGTTCTTCATTTGCTGCATATTTCTCTGTCTTCTCATTTTGTTTAACTTAATGTGTTTGCAGTCTGCTTTTCACAGGCTGCAGATTTGTAATTCCCATTGGTTTTAGTGCCTGACCCCAGAGGGTGAGTTTGGTTCAGTGGCTCATGTGTGCTTCCTGGAGGGGACTCGTGCCTGTGTTCTCATGGGTGGGACTGGATCTTGTCTTTCTGGTGGGCAGTGCCACATCCAGTGGTGTGTTTTGGGGTGTCTGAACTTAGTATGATTTTAGGCAGCCTCTCTGCTAATGGGTGGGGTTGTGTTCCTGTCTTGCTAGTTGTTTGGCATGGGGCATCCAGCACTGGAGCTTGCTGGTCTTTGGATGGAGCCGGGTCTTAGTGTTGAGATGGAGATTTCTTGGGGAGCTCTTGCTGGTTGATATTATGTGGGGCTGGGAGGTCTCTGGTAGTCCAGTGTCCTGGACTTGGCTCTCTCATCTCAAAGGCTCAGGCCTGACACCCAGCCTGAGCACCAAGACCCAGGAAACTTTTCTAGGCCTTCTGAATGACTCTGGCAGCTGTATCTCTCTTTGTAAATTCTGATTCCTGTTTCTAAGCCATGCGAAAGTCTTGCCAATCGCCACCAGCCTGGGCTCTGCTTGTGCCCTCAGTAATGCCACAGACAGAAATTGCAAGTACTTTTACTTACTTGGATGTTTCATGTGTTCTTCATTCCCCCACTGGCAACCTCCAACTTTAACTCATTTGATGCAAAACATTTTTCCCTAAAGAAAATCTCCAATCTGGCTCTTAGGCTTATCTTATTTGGGTCCCTCATTTTTCTAGGACTGAGTTTTTTTAAAGATGTTCCCACATTCGGTTTCTATGTTATATAAATTAGAACGTGGCACCACATATCAGTGGATAAATGACAAAAACACCCAATTTTGGAAAATTAAAAATTTAATTGGCTCTCAAAATGAGGTTGAGATGGAATTTTAGCCTCTATGTCAGCATATCTGTTCATCATTTTAAGCTGATAGGTTGTTCTAAAATTAGATGGTGGTGATGGTGGTACAACTTTGTAAATTTACTAAAAAATCACAAAGATTGGAAGAGTAGTTGCAAGGTCAGCATCATGACCTTAAGGCCAATCCACAAAATGTTCCTGTGAGCAATACTGTGCATGGATTGACAGCTGACAATATTTGGCTCTAAAATTAGGAGAGTCCCATATGGTTATCTGGATGATCCTACCAGTATGCATAAAACTTTGCAAAAACTATAGAAACATTCATTGAATCTCTGGAAAAATAATCTCTCCAAGTAAAGAAGGATAAGCTTCTGAAGATATTCCACATTTTGAAAAATAGATATTCACACTACTCAGTAAGTAGATCCTGCTGTTTAACTTGCCTTTCTGTAACAGAAAAGAGCTTATTCAATCGTTTGTGTGTGTGTGTGAAAATCTGAAAAGAGTTACAGCATTTTTCCTTTCATAAGAAGCCATTTAAGACTAAAAACAATTTCTGTGGACATTTAACAGCCCATTACTTTTTAGTGATCAAAAGCAATGAGAGTTTATTTATTAGAAAAAATAGTAATTTTATGTTATTTTTAAATTTGAGATGAAAAATATTAAAAATCTAAGGATAAATGAAACTGACATCTTCAAAAAGACTCCCAAGAGACATCATATGTGGATTTTCTGCTAATTGCTCTGCATTCTTACTTTTAAACACTCATTTGCCAAGATCTTAATACCCATGGCAATATGTAGAAGTGATGCTTTAAATTCTTGAGTTCCTTTTGTTATCATGTTTAGGCAGTTGAGCATTTTCCAGTTTTTAAAAAAACTTCTTCTTACTATAGCTGCAATTATATCTCCAATTCATAATAGTTATGGTGGTTTTCCTCAATTACTCTTCTCCTCCCCCACAGCCCTTATATTAAAAGCAAAGGTGTTTTTAAAAAATACAGCACTGGTCTTCCCTGGTGGCATAGTGGTTAAGAATCTGCCTGCCAATGCAGGGGACATGGGTTCAAGCCCTGGTCCAGGAAGATCCCACATGCCGCGGAGCAACTAAGCCTGTGTGCCACAACTACTGAGCCTGTGCTCTAGAGCCCACAAGCCACCATTACTGAACCCACATGCCACAACTACTGAAGACCATGTGCCTAGAGCTCATGCTGTGCAACAAGAGAAGCCACAGCAATGAGAAGCCTGCACACCTCAACAGAGAGTAGCCCCCGCAACTAGAGAAAGCCTGCACACAGCAACAAAGACCCAACACAACCAAAAATAAATAAATAAAATAAATAAATTTAAAAAAAATTTTTTAAAATACAGCACTTGTTTTTTGACCTACATTTGTTTCATTGTAAATTCTTGTTCCTGTCCAATATACTAATGGAACATCTGTTATGACTCTGTTTAACTTTTGGAACAATGATTGACCATTGTGTGTGGGCTGAAATGGGTGGTTTGCCAGTGGCAATTCACAGTGAAAGTGAGCGGTAGGTTTTAACATTTCTCAGTAATAACTAGTTCTGCATTAAACTATTTATTTTATATGTACAAAAAGTTGTTACATTAAAAAAGAGTCTAAATAGAATATACTAAAATATTGATAAATGAATGATATCATATCTGGGACTTGCTTCAGAGAAATACAAGTCAGGAAACGTGGTGAGGAAATACATGAAATAAGCTTGGCATAAGCTAACAGTTTTTGAAATTTCAGATACGGGTATGTGGAGTTCAAAAAGTTTTATATACTTTTGATATTTTCCATGTGAAGTGTTAAAAAATAGATAGTGATTTTCTAATTACATCTTTGCTCTTTAGAAGCTTTGTGTACTTGGGCAAGATGTTCTACCTGTTTGAATTTCTAGTCCTGTAACTGAATTATGCTAGAATAAGACATAACCTAAAGAAGTTGTAGAAAGATCAGAGGTAGTACTATATATGTAAAAACTATAGCACAGTACCAACCCTAAAGTCAGTAAATGGTACACATGATTTAATTCATGAACCTTTGCAAGGAGGCATTTATACTTTTAAATGAGAATTTGATGACATGTGTAGATCCCCAAATACAGTGTCATGCTTACAATAGTCATGGAAGTATAAATTTGAATTCCTAACACTCTTTGGCTTGTTCTAACCAACCACAATCAAGGATTATCTGAAAAGCGTGGTGAAAGAGGCCCTTACAAGTACACTATCTGGATATCAACGTCCTTTGATACTCCAAGGACACTGGAGTATCATTACGTATTTATCTAGAGGTGCTGATTGTAGATATTTATTTCATCATGCATTGCATTCACTGATACCTTTGTAGAGTTCATAGTTACACATTTGACTGTCCTCCCATTAAGGATCTTACAGATGGAAAGATTCTGAAATCCATTTGAGCTTCTTGTTTCTCAGTTGCAATTTCTTTATAAAAGGCATTATTTTAATCACCCTCATCAGCTATGAGGAAAGTTAGGCCCTGTATTTGGTAATTCTAGAAAAGCCAATGGAACACAGAACAAAGAGATCTTTGAGAATAACTTCTCTCCAGAATTAGCTCACCACTAGTGGTGTTCAGAAGAAATGGTTTCTTTTTTATTGTCTTTTTCTCCTATTTTTCCACAAATATATGGGATTTCATAGATATGGCATGAATGATTATGCTGTGATACTAGGCAATAATACTTTCTTTCAAAACTTGAGATCAATTATACATTCTTGCCTTTCTGGAGTTAGAAGATGAGGTTAGGACATAGACTAAAACTAATAGGCAAGTAATTATTACAATGTGATGACAGAGTGTATAAATCACTGTGCTGCTAAATCTTGGGTTATTCACTCTCATTCATTCATTCATTCATTCACCAGGCATTTATTGCAAAGAACTCTGTGAAGGTTTTCCTATAGACTAGGCATTATCACAGCAATAAAAATGTTTAGATGCTTTCATGGAGTTTATAATCTAGTAGGAGGCATAATTAAACACAACGATAATAACAAATGCAGAAATCACACACGTTTCATTAACTACATTTTTTGGCATGTGCTGTATAAGGAGGAAGCCAGGTTACATTGAGGGTCTGTATCAAGGGTACTTAAAGCCAACCTGAAGCCTAATTCATCACTGAGACTGTGCCAGTTATTTGACTGCTGGCACCCAGATCCATCTTCTGATGGCCCAGTGCTCTGCTCTGCACTGTAAGAGGTACTGACCTAACAGATCCTGTATCATCCAGAGTTTGGCTGAGTTCAGCTAACGGGAGACAGCGGCTGGAGGAAAGGAGATTCCAAGTTACATTACTCGTCTCCCTTCTTTTCTACCTCAAGTGGCATTTATGTAGCAGCTGAACCTCCTCAGTGTCTTCAGCTCCCCCTTATTTCATTTGGCTTCTTGTGATTCTAACTTTTCTAGTGAACTCCAGGATGACCACGGGCTCCAGTAATTCTGCATCTTCCCTTTCTCTCTTTGCTTAGCGGCAGTAGAAACTTCCTTTTGTTGTCAATATTTAGGTTGCCTCCGCTGTTTGGCTTCTCAGCATTTTCTATCATCTTTGTTACCACTGTCTTGCATTACATTTCCTGTTTTAAATAATCAGAGTGATATCTGTTGTCTTAGTAGGTCCTTGGACAATTGAATTGAGAGCAGAGAGAATTTTTAATTTGGGGTTGAATCTTCTCAAAGCACTGTGCTAAGAATTTATTAGGAAAGGAATATTACAAAAAATAAGAAAATAGTCAAAGGAAAGGAACAAGCGATCTCTAAAGAAGAAACACAAATGACCAGTTAATTACCTGAAAAATGTTGCATCCTATAGAGTAAATTGTAGTGAAACATCATGTGATGTCCATCGATTGGCAAACATTTTTAAAACATAGAATGATAATACCTTTTATTGGCAATGGTGTGAAGGGGCACAGTCATATAGTTCTGGTCAAATTGCTACAATCTTTTGTGAAGTAATTTAGCAACTGAGAACAGAGAGAATTTGAAAGCAAAGAATTTTTCTCTAAAGGGTCCTATTAAAAAAAAAAAAAATTACAACTTGCATCCAGCATAGTTTGGATAGCAGAAGAACTGGATGTGAGAGCTTGGCCAGTGTGGTATCATAGAAGGTGAAAATCACTGTGGAGAAGCATAAAGGAGGTTGGGGAACAGAGGAGGAAATTAGAGAAAAACATGCTCAGTGAAGGCCTGACTCTCTTGGGACATTTGAGCAGATTTGAGGCAGATGGTGGGTGAGTCCAGCATTCAGATATAGGGGTGTGGGGCAGCGGGTAGGAGCGTGTGTCAAGAGAGGGAAGAATAAGTTCAGTGACCCAGAGGTGAGTCTGCCCGTGGTGAGTTCAATGAGTTCAACAGGAAGGAAGCCATTGTGACTGGGAGTAGTGGAGTGAAGTGGATCATGGCTGGAGTAAAAGGAGATGAAATCAAAGAGATCAAGAAGAGACCTTACGTTTGCATTTACATAGCTTCTCTAAGACTTTTTCAAACATTGAGGTTTCAGTTTCCTTTTATATAAAATGGGGATAATAATATCACTTACCTCACAGGCTAATAGTGAGAATGACACGACAAAGTGCCTAACACAGACCAGACACATAGTAACAATGTCAATTTTAAAATAATAATAATAACGATAACTATTACTATTATTATTGCCTTTTCTGGGTTTTCTCTTCCCTTGGTGCTGCCCTCACCAAGTGAGATGAGTTTGCCTTGGTCCACACAACCTACCTTGGAAGATGACTGTTGACTTTTAGGGCAGAATCAGTGGCACTAAATCAAAGTAGAACTTGCTCTCTTACATGAGAATGAAGCTAACTTAATGGATTTACTGCTGTATTCATCAGAGGTAAATGGTGCCAGGTATAAATTGTCACTTGCCACCTGCCTCTACAAGGACTAGCTCACTAGCCACTGCAGTCGCTGACCTTCAACACGCCCTGGAAGGAGTTCAGGGCGGAGATCAGGAACGAGGCACTCTGTGCTCTGGGAAAAACTGGCACAACAGGTCATCAGATAGAGATTTTCAGGAGAAGATTTTATGAGCCCAAATTCTTGCATCTCCTCCTATCTAGAAAAGCACTGAAATCATTAACGGTGACATTCGTTCCTCATGACAAGCAGCAAGCCTCTGCCAGCATGTGATTGACTGCATGTACCCCCCCCCACTAAAATCAGGTATAACACTGACCTTCCCCTCTACCTTCTGTAACCGGCACCTCAGAGCTAGCTGAGATGCTCTCTCCCGGGCTATAGTCCTCATTTTGCCCCAAATAAAACTTAACTCACAACTCTCACGTTGTGCTTTTTTTTTTTTTTCAGTTGACAGTGGTAAATCCCTTTGAGGGCAGAGGTCGTGTCTTCAATGACTTTATATCTGAAGAATCTAGCAACGAGGCTATAGTAAAGTCTTAATGTTTGTGGAATGAAAGATGAATGTTCTCATCCACCCAGGCTACCTCATTTGGGGAAACAATAAATTTGAAGTTGCCAGACTTCACTCATACATAACTGAAGCAAAAAGTCTTATTTATGTTGGGATATTTCTGGGTCAGTGAATCTGATTTCTCAAAACCACAGTAAAGCCACATCTTTAAACAAAGGCCATCTGAATGTTTAGGCAATTATTCAAATACTGATCACTATGCGAGAATGCTTCCATTCTTCTTATTCCGTTCTCATGACAGTCGGATTTCTTTTTTTTTTGCCTGAATTATTCGTTTCTCAAATTTATTAGTCACCTACTCTGTACAAGGCACTGTTCCCAGTACTGATTGCCTCAATTATCCGTTTGATTTTGCCTGTGAAAATAAAGCCAAAGAGATATTGAAAATCCACTTTCTCATTCCAAAGTCCTTATTTAAAAAAATCAGCAGTTGGTTTGTGTTCAAGTGTTACTTTGTAAGTGCCCCTCATCTGGTTCCTTTAATTCTGGGCCACTCACTTTAATATGTTCAGATCACTAGCTATTCCTGCTGTGTAACCTTCCACCTACCTACCTCGGGTCTGTCACTGTCTTCTACAGGCTTTTAAGCTCTCTGCAGAACGATCAAATAATTAATGGTATTAAAGATGTTGCAGTAAAATTGTTATCTATGCTGGAAATGTTACTTGAGTGAAGAAAAGGAGAAATTTTTAATTGGAACTCTTGCAGCTGGAAACCTTGACAGGGCTGGGGATTTGTGTTTCTTTTTATTTATTGGAGTTAATGCATTTTAGTTTAGGCAGTATGTGTTTCAAACTTACAAGGACATTTCTGCATCTTGTAGGTGTCCTTCGGAGATTTGAAAGCAGAATCTGTGCTTAACCAAATAGCTTTTGAAACAAGGGGGAATAAAGAGTTTCTTAACAGGGGCCAGGCAGTTTTGAAGAAAGCAGCAACTGTGTGGTTTTTTTGAAGGGTTCTGTAGAGCAACTCCACAGCTTCCTAACCATAAAATTATTGTATGCAAATTATATAATTTCTTTCCCCTTAGTACTGTAAACCTTAAAATGGTATTGATATTCTTTCCTTAAATGTTGAAGTAGATTCAATGAATTATTGAACAGTATACCTAGTTTACAATGGATTAATTTTAGTCTGACTTCCTTTCCCTCGTCCTTTCATGCCACAGTGAAAAAGCGATGAAAATGTGATTGTGAATGAAATTTGGGAATTCTCAGTCCTCACCCCATTTTGAAACCAAAAAATTTGGTTATAAATCTCCTAGAGTTCATAAAGTTCATCTCCATTTTTAACATGATCTGTACATATACAGATTCTATCCAGCAATCTTCACCATAAATGAAGGTATGCTATACCCATTTTATAGACCAGGACTCTGAGGTTTAGATAGTCTAAGTAACTTTCTGAAAGTCATTCTGTCCTTTGGCAGCAGCACTGAGTATCTGGGATTCCTGACACGAAAGCCTTTAAATTCTCATGAATTTAAATGACATTGCGAAGGTCTTGATGAATGTCATGAAGAAGTTACTATCAATTTAAACACCCTACAAGTTGATTTCATTCCTACAACTTCCTTAGTTCTCACACAAACCTTCCCACCAGGAATTATTATCCTAATCTCACACTATAAGAAACACTGGCACAGTGTCTTTGCTTGTGCATTCTGGAGTCAGACTGCTTGGGTTTGACTCTGGCTTTGCATTTATCAATTAAGTGCCTTGTGCAAGTTGCTTAACCCCTATGTGCTTCAGTTTTATCATCTGTGAAATGGAGAAAATAACAGTACTAGCCTAAGTGAAGTCTAATGATTTTTTGAATATGCATAATTGATAAGCTAGGAATTGTGGTGAGTCTTTCTAAGCGTCATCTCATTTAGCTATTATCATATTTGTTTTTATCATATACTATTTTTATTATGTGCTATTTTATCATGTACTATTTCCTTTCTTATGGTGAGGAAAATCAACAGCCTCCTTTGGCAAATGAGAATACTTCACCCCATAAAGCTGGCTTAGAGGGCCTCACATCCCCGTCTTTTTGTCCCCAGAACTCGTGTTCTAAGCACTTTGAAATCTCTTCTCAGAACAAACTTCCAAACTATGCTGGACCAGTAGAGGAAGCAAGGAGGTGGACATACCTATTCGTGTTGTCTTTTTCCCTTTATTATATCACATGCAAGTGTTATCTCCATCATTCCAACCTCTCTGACAGAACAGCTAATTTATACCCCATTCATTCAGATCAGATGCAAGCCAAGGATGGAATTACTGCATATGTGCCCTTGGAAACTCTAACGAAAGAGCCTAGCTTTCTTCACCTATGAATATAAGGACTCAAGGCAGGTACAAGCAGCAATTCTCTGTATGCTCCTAACCTCCTGCAGGGACCAGACTTGTCTGCAAAGCAGTTTTTTCTGTTGTTGTTGTTTTGTGTTTTTGCGGGCCTCTCACTGCTGTGGTCTCTCCCGTTGCGGAGCACAAGCTCCGGACGCGCAGGCTCAGCGGCCATGGCTCACGGGCCCAGCCGCTGCGCGGCACGTGGGATCTTCCCAGACCGGGGCACGAACCCGCGTCCCCTGCATCGGCAGGCGGACTCTCAACCACTGCACCGCCAGGGAAGCCCGAGCAGTTTGTTTTTAAAGCAGTTTTACAAAGGAAGAGTTTGCTCCTTTTTCAAGTGCTTCCTTTTTCATGCTGTTGGCGGACCACTGAACAGTTGGAGGAAGTGGAATGTGCATGCTGTCTGGGAGACCTCCAAGTGCAGCAATCCTGAGGTCTGAAGGTAACCGTTAGCATCCCCTCGTGGCTCGGGTTTCTGCAGAATGACCCCACTGAGATGACAGTGGAGATGTGAAGATTTGAACAGCGTGAGTTCCCTTCTGCTGTCTCCCAAGCTAGGGCATACTCTGTACTGAGGGACCTCAGGTTGATTGACAGAGAAAATGCAACTCAGTTAAAAAGAGCATTTTCTCTCTTCCTGCCTTTTAGTGGATGGGCCACCCTTAACATCAATTCAAATGGTCCTTATCATCTTCAAAGTAAAGTTTTCAAAGGTGTAAGAAATCTTAAACCTATTTTATGACTAAATATTTTTCAGCCAAAGTTCTGCAGTGGGTTTGGGGCAGTGGGTAGGGGGGTTTTGAGTGGGCAGGAGAACCACCTTCTGTGAGCTTATGTTTACTTCTAATTCCAAGTGTTGCCTCTTTCACCCCCAAGCCATGCACTTCGAATGTCTGCAATATGTAACAGCCTAAGTATAGAACCCAGGGGGTGAGAAACATAAGTGATGGGGAGACAGAGTAGAGGGAGCTTCACTGAAACATAGATTGGCACTTTGCTTCAAAATGTAGAGGTGTGGTCCTCCACTTCGTTTGACAGTTTAAGAAACCGGCATCTTCTCTGTTACCCAAAACCAGATTTCATAATGAAATACTAAGGGCTTTAGAATCAAAATGATTGGAGTTTGAATATTAGCTCTTCTGTGACCTTGGAAACCTTCACATGACTCGACTTAAATTTCTACATATATAAAATGGAGCAAGGAATACCACCTTTTCAGGATTGTCATAAAGCTAAAATGAGATAAGATATAAAGTACCTGGTCCATAAGAGGCATGCAATTAACATTAGCCAAACTGTACCCCAAGCTCCATTTTCTCCCTTGAATCCTCCCCCTACCCCCAGCACACAGACTTGGAATTCTGCTTCCACCATTTAATTAGCATTTATTAGCTTTGTGATTTAGGGCAACAACTTAACCTCGACCTCACTGAGCCCTACATACTCTAGCTCTAAAATGAGGATAACAATATCTCCTCATGGATTTTTGTGGGGGAACAAACAAGGCAAGAAAAGTGAAGCCATTGCTTTGTAAGCCAAGAAGCAATACATACTATGTTTTTATTATCATTGTAGATTTTGTTTTGCTTCAGTGATGATAATAATAGCCAGCACTTTGGTACAGAGAAAACATTTATTGAGTCCTTCTAAGGATTTTTATAAGCATAAATCACAAAAATTTTATGAAAATGGCTTTACTAATTTTTTTTTAGATAAAGACTGAGTTTTAGATAGTTTAACTAACTTTCCCACGGTCACATCACTAACACATGTTACAGCTGAGATACAACAATCTAACCATGATCTGAAAGCCACTGATCTAGACTGCCTTCCACTTTCTAGGAACTTGAATTCCTGTTAGTTAAGCCAGTTAAACTCTAGCTGTCTATGTCTGTATTCTTACTGCCATTCCACTAAAGTTGACATTCTTTGGGATGTATAGGAGCAAAAAAGTATGCTGGACATTTGTTGAATAATGGATCGTAGGGGATTTATACTGGCATTGTGGTGGTACAATATTCATATTCTAAAGATGATCAAGTTACCTGGGTCAAGAGGGTCTGTGAAGTAGCTAACTTTTGGAGGCATTATTGAGAAGGGGGTATAAAGATAGATTCTAAAGGTTAATCGTGCTTCTCCCTGTTGTCTTGAACGTTGGATTCTTTATTGACCCTTGTTACAATTCTGTCACTTACTGGCTTTCTGAAACCTTGGAATAACTTGGCACAGTGGTGGAAGTTATAACTCCCCCCCCCCCGCCCCCCGCTAAAGGAGTTTTCTCACACATAGAGATGACACTAAAATGGTCTCTCTCATCTATATAAGCTCTCCTATTTCACATGAGCAACATGAGGTTTGAAAGAATGCCATTTTCATCCATATGCATGATACGATCTTCAGAGTTTGGTCAGTGTTTGCAGGAATGGGAATTGTGAAATATTTATGCAACTTTGATAAGCACACACACCTTTACAGTTGCTATCAATTAAACATTTGAAATAAATCTCTCAGCTTGCTGGGCTTTTCACTTGGCTTATTTTTTTTCCTCTGCCAAGTAACATGTCCATTAACAGGACCATATGCTGATTCTAAGATCATTGTCCAATCTAAGAAAACACAGAGATAGAATGGACATATCTGTATAGCTCATATTTGGAATCTCTGGGATTTTTTTTTTTTTCTAACAGGGATAGTTTATTATAGGTGAGTGACTCCTACAAGGCTGATTGCAGCATACAAAATCACTGTAAGAATTACCTCCTTCTTTTCTTATGTTATAGCCTTCACCAGTAATTTTTCAAAATCTCCCTGGGTCTCTCTCCAGCCTCATTTTTAGTCATGAATGCCTGCATGCCCCCTCACAATAGACTTTGGTACTGCCAATGAGGGTATAGTGCCCTTATATATATATGGCTGTCTAATCAAGCTGTTTCCTTTGTCTTGAATGATCCCTTCAAGGGACTTCCTCTGTACTTTCACTTACCTAGGTAAGTCATGCACCTTTGATAAGTACACTCACCTTGAAGAATCAGCCCAGGTTTACTGCTTTCAGAGTTGACTATCAGAGCTCCTTCTCTGTGTTCTAGTCACACCCTGTGTTTGTCCCTCCCGTTGTCTTGGTTATTTGTTTTCTAATTTCAAAGCCTCTAATAAGGCAAAGGGTCATATTCATTTTTAGGATGCCTGGGCCATTGCTGAACTGAACTTCTCTATCTGCATTATCAGACAATGTAATTGGCCATATATACATTATGCATCTTCATAATCTTGTTTTCTTTCCCAGTTTTGTTCTCTTGGATTGCAGCACCACTCAGTCCTTACTTTCTCCATCTGGCAATTCCTATGAGACTCAGCTCAGGCATCTCTTTCTCCTAGAAATCCTCATTTTCCCCCCTTTCCCACCCCAGTCTTATTGAGATCCCTTTGTCTCAGATCTTGTTTGCCCTCTGAAAACCTCAGACCTAAGACAAGCAAACTAGTGATTACAAGGTAGATAAGAACTCCAATAGCATTGCTAAGGATATGGATCAGGACATTGATCTCTGTTTCCCTCATATTTGTCACAATACCTGCTCTTTATAAGCCACAAGAACTCAGTCGACATGTGTTAAATGTATATGAACGGATGAGTAAGAGGAAAACTGTATGTACTTCTGCAGTACTCAGTCATAACACTCTTTGAAAACTTGCTGAATAAGAGTAAAAATGCACAACTTATATACATTTTAACTATTCAATCAACATTTCATGATCACCTGGATCGCCTTCTTAACTACCTTGCCAAACACTGACAGTTATTGGATATTTTTTCCATGTAGATAAAGTGGTGTTCAGGGGAAGCACATTGTTATTCACTTGGAAATTGTTTATATGTAGCAAAATCAGTGATTTTTTAATAATAGGAATGCAGATGGAGCCTAGAGGTTAAGTGACCATATAATTTATCATTGAAATACTTTGGAAACAGAAGAGGTCATTATTAACAACTAAAATGTTGGAACAATTGGCATAAACCTGAATCGACCAGGCAAACTGTGATGAAAGTTTACACTGTCTAGAGAGAAAACACAATGTTTTTATGACTGTCCTTCTGCTGACATGAAGTTCAATGTCCAAAGGCAATGTGATGGATAATCCTATGAAGATCCTCTCATCAGAGGTTTTTACCTAAGTGTCTGAGGTACCTATGAACCTGACTGTTAGGTATTTCTCTTAGTTACTCACTCTTGCTATGCATCATTACTGTAGTTTGATAGATTCCTTCCTGAGGAACTATATGTATAAAGGAATGTCTACAGACTTCCCTGGTGGCGCAGTGGTTAAGAATCTGCCTGCCAACGCAGGGGACACGGGTTCGATCCCTGGTCCGGGAAGATCCCACATGCCGCGGAGCAACTAAGCCTGTGAGCCACAACTACTGAGCCGTCGTGCCACAACTGCAGAAGCCCGTGCTCTGCAATAAGAGAAGCCACCTCAATGAGAAGCCCGCACACCGCAATGAAGAGTAGCCCCTGCTCTCTGTGACTGGAGAAAGCCCACATGCAGTAAGGAAGACCCAATGCAGCCAAAAACTAAAAAAAAAAAAAAGGAATGTCTACTTTGTTGCTGTTCTTCTGCTTTTCCCCTTTCAGAGAGTATGGAAAGAGTAGAGTATGCATATACCTTGTTGGCTGTGCCAGAATCACCCCACCGCCTGGAAGAAAAAGGTGTGGTTGTGTGTGTGGTATGCACACGTGTTGAATTGTGTACTGATGTTGTAAGCTAAGAAGAAAAACAACTGCTCTTGGAAGGAGAATAAATCCTGCTTTCCCCTAGATTTACCATAGTCACAGTCTAAACAATTATAGCAAAATGTCTTTAGAAGCCACCCTTCCCCTGGGGGAGAAAAATAGAAGAAATAGTGAACCCTACCACTCTGTAGAATTTTTTTTTAATCTGGAGAATATTGGTGCTGAATAATGAGTAGGTTGTTAATAGATTTTTCTCTTTTGCAAAAACGTCTGCAATAATTCTTCTCTCCATAATTATGCTCCCAGCTAGTCCCCTCTTACACGGAATCTGGAATTTACCATGTGTCGTATTCTGGCCAATGGGATGATAGAAAACATGGCCCAGCATTTGGTGCTTGCCCTTTTTTCCCACACTTGGGTGTCATGTAACCAATACCTTGTGAACAGGTATGAACTGGCCTTCTGGATGATGGGACACACATTATTAAATCATCTCTATTGCTCAGCTAACATTCAGTCAATCATCACATATGTTAGGAAGCTGTGTTATATCATCCAGTCCCAGCTGAGCTAGCCCACATAAGAAGAATCACCCAGAAGATCCATAGAATCATAAGAAATTTTTAAAGGTGATTGTTTTAAGCTGCTAAGTTGTAGGTTAGTTTGTTACATGGAAAAACCAACTGAGGGCTTCCCTGGTGGAGCAGTGGTTAAGAATCTGCCTGCCAATGCAGGGGACACGGGTTCGAGCCCTGGTCTGGGAAGATCCCACATGCCGCGGAGCAACTAAGCCCGTGCGCCACAACTACTGAGCCCGCAAGCCACAACTACTGAAGCCCACGTGCCTAGAGCCTGTGCTCTGCAACAAGAGAAGCCACCCAATTAGAAGCCCGTACACCACAACGAAGCCAAAAAGAAAAAAGTAAAAGCCAACTGATAAAGAAATAGGTACCTTAAAAAGGAGTTATGGTAACAAAAATCCAGAACACATAGTATTGGCTTTGGGACCAGATAGGTGCAGAGGCTGAAAAAGAAGTCAGGAGAATTTTAGGAAATGCTGAAAAAGCAGCAAGAAAACTATTAGATTCTTAGTGGAATCTATTAAAGTCATGAGGAAAATGCTATAGCAAACTGGCAGTCAACCAGTTTTACGGTGGTCAGTCAAGTTGTATAGTAGACAAAAGTTTGTAAAATATCGATATTAACAGAAAAGGTTGTTTTTTAAAATCCCCTAATTAATTTGTAGACTTTGGTTAAGAAATCTTCCAGACAAAATGTTAGAAATGTCAGTTGGCTTCTTTTACTGTAATATGATACTGTACAGGAAAAGAAATATGAGCTAAAACAAAACAATAATAACAAAAAATAAATATTCATTCTGTAAGCATTATTTAATGCAATTTTGTATAGGAGGCTTACTGGGTTCGACAATAAAACTGTTTCTTAATTACTGTCTCTCAAACAGTAGAAGAGTTTCAGAATATAAAGTGACCTAGAGTAGAAGTCAGCAAATTATGACAATGGACCAAATCCAGGCTGCCACTTGTTCTTCTAAATAGATTTATTGGAACACAGCCATGCCTATAGATTATGTATTGTTTATTTGCTGGTTTCTCTCTAGAAAGACAGAATCAAGTAGATGTGACAGAGGGCATAAGACCCACAAAGCCTTTTCTATCCCTTTATAGAAAAAGTTTGCCAACCCCTCTAAAGATCAAATAGAGGGTGAGACTGCCCTTTGTTAAGACATCTAAAAGATTTAAGATGGTACCTCACAGACCAACTTGACTAGAATTTTAAAAAATCTTTAGGGCAGTGTCTTAAAGTAGACTGATATACTGAAAAAAAATAGACATTTCTCAAAAAGAATAATAGATATGGCTTTTGGAGACATGGACTGGACTCACAGGAAACCTACAAAGTATTAAAAGATAATTTTATGATAAATTAGGAGTCTGGCATTAAAATATACACACTACTATTAATAGATAACTAACAGGGACCTACTATATAGCACAGGACACTATACTCAATATCTTACAATAACCTATAATGGAAGAGAATGTAAAACATATATATATGTTTTTTATATATTCAGTTTTATATATATATATAACTGAATCACTATACTGTACACCTGAAACTAACACAACATTGTAAATCAACTATATTTCAATAAAAAATTTTTTAAAGACCATTTTATAGCTGAAAGCAACATCAACATGGATAAAATTGACTTAACAGTTGTAATTAAAAAAGAAGTCTCAGACACCCAGCAGATGAGAAAGATACTGAGCTGAAAATACACAATACTTCTTGTAGAAAACAAGGGATTTATCAAGGGATGATCCAAGAACCCACAGGCAGAGTCAAGAGCAGTGGTGAACAATGAACAAGGCATCATGTACATAGAGTAGAACCTGGCTCATTCCCCACCTTTGGAGTAAGAGGATCTGGCAACAGGTAACCAGATGGATTTTAGAGTAGCTATGGACCAGTGACTTCTATCTATCTCACATTCCTCCCCTATCGAAATAGTATCTCTAGTCCAGTTATCCTTTTCAACTTTAACCCGATATGTTAGGTATATGGGGGTACAGATAATGTGTCTTTTCAGTTCATAATCTCCTGATTGAGAGAAGCTGAGACAAGAATTTCATTTGAATTCAGACCTGTTACAGAGCATGATTAGCTGATGCTATAATTGTAAGAGGTTTTTGGGAGTCCTGGGATAGGAGAGAGCACATATCGAAAGTGAGAAGAATATAAAGGATTTTTGGACAGAAGGCAGACAGTAGTAGACAACAGAAAATGGCCACAGGGGGCTTCCCTGGTGGCGCAGTGGTTGAGAATCCGCCTGCCGATGCAGGGGACACGGGTTCGTGCCCCGGTCCGGGAAGATCCCACATGCCGCGGAGCGGCTGGGCCCGTGAGCCATGGCCGCTGAGCCTGCGCGTCCGGAGCCTCTGCTCCACAACGGCAGAGGCCACAACAGTGAGAGGCCCGCGTACCACAAAAAAAAAAAAAAGAAAGAAAGAAAATGGCCGCAGGATGTCTACTGCTTTTTCTATCAGAGTGGCGACTCTTTTCCCTCTCCCCTAATGTGGGCTGCCCTTGTGACTTGCTTTGACCAAAAAGAATGTGCTGAAAGTGACATGGTATAAATCCCCAAGCCCGGGAATCAAGTGAACCTTAAGAATATGCTCCCCATCTGGGAAAGTGTCTACCACCTGAGTCCAGGTTAACCTCTAGAAGAGGAGAAACCACATGGAATGAGGTTCCAGATGTCCTAGCCAAAGCCCCAGGCAGGCGAGTGAACCACGGTGAGAATAGCTGAGGCCAGCTCAGGCCAGAAGAGATACAAAGCTGTAAGTGCAGCAACACAACTTGCTAATGCACGAAACTGGGATTAAATTAAAGGGTTGCTGCTTTATGCCATCACAGGGTCACGTTATGAGGAGGCGTTCAACTTGGCAACACTCAATTATATGATTCATACACAAAGTTCTGCAGCAGACTGTTTTAACCTGTATCTTGGATTCACCAATTCATGTTTAATTGACTTTGGCTAAAGTACTTAACCTCCTCCTGCCTCTGCCTCTTCATCTGCAAAATGGAGACACCCTCCCTAAGAAATTCTAGACACTCAGAAGTTGTTGTTGTCGTTATTATTATTATTATGAGTTATGTGTAAGCTAGCCTTTATTGAGTGTCAAAGTTAGACCCTGAGATACCAGGGGAAGCCTGGAGATTCTCTGCCACAAAGAAGAAAAAGAGGTAAATGAGATGCAAAAAAGCGAAACTAACCGCCTCCCTTTTATAAATGTTTCCGGAACTCTTTCTGGTTGCGTGTTCTAGCTGAGTAATAACAGTAGCTACTATGTGCGGGGCATCTTCTACATGCCAGGCACTTTACATACATTATCTCTAATTCTTACAATTATAGTGCTAAGCAGTCAATAAATGATAGCTATTATTATGCATCACACTCTGTGGTAAATGCTTTACATCATTATCACATTTAATCCTTAAAATCACTTCGGTGATAGGCATTATTAACCCAACCTCACAAAGAAAGCAACAAAAGCATGCAGACCTTAAATAATGAACCCAAACACACAGAGTTAGCAAAAGGCAGACCAAGGATTTCTGTTTGGATCTATTATAATCTAAAACCTACTTTCTTTTTACCAGTACTACTCTGTACCTTGGCAGATGGAAATCCTAGATAGTGAGAGTTCTTTGTCAGGTACATGTAAACACTGACAATGGATGATTTTCAACTTTGTTCTCAGACGTGCCTTTCTGGAAGCAAAGGGAAACATCGAAGAAGCTGTCCACACTCCTTAGTGACTTCTACCAAGAGCAATATTGACTTTCCAGTGTCCTTCCCTGGCATGATTCATAACATCAGATGCATCCACCCCTGGAAGGAGCCTTTTGCATCACTGGTTTTCAAGTTATCTCTTGGGTTCTGTCGTGTTGGGAGTGATGGGGCGATGGAATGGACAGGGTCTCTGGTCCTTTCACCTGTTTCAGTCATAGAAACTTCACATCTCTGTGTTCTATATAATTACAGTACCTTGAGAAGAATAGCTTAATATAAGGATTCCTCTATGAAAAAAACAATCAAAGAAGCAAAGTCAAGTAATTCTGCTTTATGCAGTTTCCCAAGGTATAGATGAGACCACTGGGCCCTGAGAGGGGAAACCATTTTCCAAAGGCCTTCAAAGATAGAGCTCTGGTAGAGGTAGAACGAGAGCTCAGAAGTTCTGCCCTTTTTTCCTTATAGGACGTGCTGTGAGACTGTTAGTAGGTGAAATTCCCAATAATCAATCTTTGGTGTGCACAAAGATTCCGTTGAGTGTCCCTTAAGCCCCAAAGAGTTAGCTTGATATTTAAATAATGTATTACCATGGCCTGTATTGAGGATGGGGTGATGGATGAAACCAATTCTAGATTCATCAGAATTTTACTTGGGACACCTTTGGACCGGGTCATGGCCGTGTTTAGGCCAGTTCACTTAAATAGTGACCTCTGGGATTAGAGGCATTGCTAAGACATTAGACAGCATGAACTTGTGGATGCTGTCCTGAGCATCATAGAACGTTTAGCAGCATCTCTGACCTTTTCCCACTAGATGCAAGTAACATCCCACCCCTGTCTCGGTTGTGACATATCCAGACATTGCCAAATATCTCGTAGACTACAAAACCACATTCAGTTGTGAACTACTCATTTGATGTAGGCACTAAAATAATTTATTTGATCATCACTTTTTAGCAGTATCCAAAAGAAAACTAAATTCACAATCCAAAACAATAAACAATATTGCACTTATAGGAAGCAAAAACAGAACTTGAGTCAAGACTAATGCAGCTTTTAGAGTGTTTGGTTTTGTTTTTTAACTGAGTTATAGTAACTGAGTTGTGCAGGCACTGAAGTGTTTGTGGATGTTTCAAAATGACCTGCTTTTCATGAACATCAAATTTTTGATCTATCTGCAGAAAAAAATGGATTGATAGCTGCTATCAAATTTGATCTGAGATCCTAGATATTAAAAAAAAAGTTTTCTTGCTATAAAATTTTAGCTGCATGTCACTTACATTATATTATGTCCCATCTCACAATGACATATTGCAATGTAATGCAATGTAAGTCACATAATAGACAACTGCAATTCATAACTTTCTGAACAGGGAGACTCATTCTTTACAGAGAAGCTTCCCAAGGGAAGGGAAGGAATCCCTCTGCTGAGGTCACTCAGAGCACTGATACTGCTGGCCTGTTTGTGACTTATCTTCTCATCCTGTCTGTACTATTTATTTTTCCAACTTATCTTCCTTTTAAAACGGACCTTCCTTCACATCTTCTGATTGTGATGGAGCTGTCAATCAAGTGGCTTGCCCCCAGTGGAAGATGGGGACTTACCCAGGCTGAACCAACAGGGATCTCAGGGTTGCTACTAGCCTAAGGTTACATTGGTGTGAATTAAAATATGTATTCATCTTTTTGAAGTTACAGCCTCAAAGAGTTCAAAAGCTTGGTGATGAGCTGGTGCCTTTCTAAAAATGAGACAAAGGAGTTTGTGCTGGGATCATAGCTTCTCAAGGGGAGTGTGGGCTGGTTTTCACTTGTCATTCCTCCCAGGGCTGAGGGCCTTGCACAGGGAACAACTCATACAGCTGTAGCCCTGAGAACATTTCATCTCCATAAATACAGAGAATGGCTTTTGAGTCACATGCTCATCTCCTAGGTCAAACGGACCCCACTGTTTTAAACCAGGAATTGATATGAAACCTGGCATGGAGAAGTTCTCTCATTTACAAACACCAAGCTGTGAGATCTGTATAGGTCTACCTTGTCTGCAAGCTTTCTTTCCCACTCTTTGGAGAGAATGTATAGGGAAGGCAATATAGCACAGAGAAAGAAAGCAGAGGAATAGTGCTAGGGAAAGACAGGGACCTATAACATCTTTGGGGCACCTGGATCTGGTCATGATAGAAGCCATTTAAACTCTGGACTTTTTGTTATTTGGGCCAGTTTACATTTATTGTTTAGGTAATTTGAGTGGGCTTTTCTGTCACCTGTAAGCAAATACGTTTTTAATAAGCATATGCACTCTCTCCATCTAGTTTTTTTTGGTTTTGTTTGGTGAGCTCTCCACAAGCTCTTCTGTGTGAAGTTACATCAAATGCACGCATTCATTCAACAGTTTCTTACATTTTTTAAATGCAGCCACCATCTATCGATCTTCCCTTTGAGCCCATGCAATATACTCCAAGGTCACATAGTTTGTTTTTTTAAACTCCTTGTAACGCTGTGAGTAATGCCTGGATGTACCCATCTTAAGAGGAGACTCGGGCTGAGAAATGCAATACTTATCCAAGTTCAGCTAACAAGCAGTGCAGCCCACAGACAGAACCCAGTCTGGGAAATGGCTTCCCTCCCTTGTGTGACTGTCTCTGTCATTGCCCACTTTCATCACTGTTGCTCCTGAGAGTATTTTATGTATTAGAAGCCCAAGGAAGTCACAAATTTGTGGGATCAAGGATAATAGAATCACAGCTGGAACAGCCCATGCTTTCCCCTCTTTCTTCCAGTTTTCTCTGCAATATAGCTTTTCCCCTTCTGAGCCTCTAAGAAAACAAACGAATGCATGCTGTATATCAAGAGGCTCAGACCCTCCCACTGTAATGTGAATGGTCTTGCTTCTATAAGCCCAACATCCAATGGACTTTAAAAAGTGGAGCTCGCAGGGACCCAGGGAATTGACTAGTAAATTATGGACTCTACCTGCTTAATCTCCACAGTCTGGTTTTGGCCTTGGTTTCCTAAGTTTCCCCGAATCTCCTAACAAAACTGACCGACGACTTCCCTGACATCTTATTTTGTTCTTTTCATCTTTGCCCTCCTGTGGAGCCACAGGTACCCAGGGAATAAGCACCTTGGCTGGGTGCTACTCTTAAGAAGGAGAGTCACAGGTGGGAACATCTACATCCCTACTAGTGAGAAGTTTTTTTACATTTTGGAAATTCCTGCTGCCGTATGATCCTCACTAATTTGACCCTTCTTATCCCTTTTTGGGATCAGCTTATTGAGACCTAGGATACATTGCAGGGAAGGTTTTATATAGCTAGTGTAACCCCTTAAATTCCATTCTTACCTGCTTCCTTCTTTCCTCTTGTAAGTTTCCACCAACTTTGCTACTTGGTCCACCTCAATTATGATACGCAAGCCCCACTACTTTCCTGTTCTCTCCCACCTGCTCCTAGTCATTGCCCTTCTGCGGAGGAAAGGCCCCGATGAGAGACATTTTATGATGCTAAAACTCCATGTTCTATACTTACAAACAAGACCCTGCACATACTGGCTCTTGTTTGTTAAGTATAGAACATGGAGTTGTAGCATCATAAAATAATGCAATACTCCAGTAACATATTTCCAGGAGAATCTTGCACAGCCAAGATTTGGATTTTAAATTCTCATTTTACAATTCCAACACTGGAGATTGTGCTTTGAGAGAAATAAGTAATTCCTTGTTACTGGTGCTTTGCTTATTTTGAAAGACATTGTATTAAGGGATTAAGCAAGTGAGTAATATAATAAAAACGATGACTGCCTTTGGAAATGTGCTTCTTTATAGCTTTTACTTACAGAGTTTGCTTATATTCTTTATACCCAGCATTATTTTTGTACTTAGCTTCTTGTTCTTTTCCTCCAGTTCTTTTTAGAAGCTAATGTGCTTTTCTTCAGGTTTATTAATCAGAATACCATACTGATTGCAATATCTGTGAAATATGGGTGTGTATTATAGTTGAGGGCACATTGTATTTAATTGTCAGCTTTTTAGTGGAACATTATTTTTCTTAGCTGGATATATGTTAATGATGCATCTCATTAACAATATATTATATTTGGTGACATTAAAGTTTTAAGGCATCAGATCAGAGTTTAGGCTTTCAATCAGAAAAAGGCAAAGAGAGTGTGTTGGCCTGATGTGGTTTCAGGCCACTATGATTGGCTTATATCCATCGCAAATGATTCACTAGACTATATTGAGGTATAGGTCCAATGCCCTAGTTTAAGTTCCTACTTTGTTCTGTATGAACATAATAACCCTAGAAATATCCAAAGAAGAAAGGATACTAATCTAGGTACGGGTCAAGTATTTATGTGCCCCTAACTTTAGATCATGTAAATGTCACATCCTATTACTAAAAAGTATGTAAAAACTGTTTATGTGGAATTGAAGTACTATAAAAGTCCCATTTCCAAAAAATAGTAAATATTTCTAAATGCTTTTTCTTTCCATTTAATGCATTTTAGACTCTTTGTATTGAAAAAAAGTTTAAATGATTTATCTGTGTTCTCTTTGTCCTAATGCATTGTGTATATATTTGAGTGGTTATGTATGATCATTGAATAGGATAATGCAGCAAGATCTTTCACCTTTTTAATTAGACCTTAGTCCTTCCAGATTTTGGCAACATGTTGACTATCAGTCAGTTTTTGTGGCTTTCATTTTTCTATATCATTTTCTATACCTATATAGAAACCTATCTTTCTATATCTTCACTAAATTTAGGGTGGAAAGTTGTGCAAGACTGAACCAGGTCTTTTAGCCCAATACAAGAGTCATTGTTCTCTTCCTAAGCATAGGAAACAAATGCTTTACTATGTTTCTTAATAACTCAGTATCATTGTAATGAATTTCAAAGACCACTGTGAGGATCAGACACACACAGTCTAGAATCACACTTGGCATGTAGTAGATGCTCACTAAGCAGTAGGCATAATAAGTTTTTGTGTACGCCTGCAATATCTACAGTAAATCATTTGTTTTAGTATTCTTTTTTGATGCTTCCAGGTTTTCTCTAACTAATACTGTGACAGTCTTCTCTGATGTTTAGCTATTGGTTTCTAACGTTCTATAGTTTGAAAAAAGAAAGCACAAGTGTTTGAAGATTATAAATGAAATATCAACAGTTTTACTGAGCAAATGTTCTAGAAGTATAGTGTAAGGCATTGAAAGGCAGCAGGTGCTACTGGTGAGAATGTAGCTTTAGAAGCTTGGTAGCAAGCTGCATTCTGTACCTGGCAGGTCAGTGAGCATATCTGAGCTTCAATTTCCTCATCTGTAAAATGGCAATAACAATACTCACCCTGAATATATATAGTAATAGATAGATAGATATTATATAAATTACCTGAAATAATAGGTGCTCAATAAATTTTAGCTATTTTTTTTGCAATTTGATATATAACCCATGCAGAGTAAGAAAGTACAGATTTGTCTTAAAATAACCACAGGACTTTAAAAAAATATCCTAAACAGAGATGTAAGCACACTTTCTAATCTTTATAATCATTTTTTATATTTCTCAATGAAAGTTATTTTGCAAGCAGTTCTGTTTTCATGGTATGTAATGTTAGATTATTCCTTGAAAAAAAAGTACTTACAAAATTAAACATCCATTTTAGAATAAATATTTTAGAAAGACAGAAAGTTGTAACAGGATTAATATAGGGGTATAGGTTTTCTTCTTGTTTCTTGCCTACCCAGTCAAAATGTGAATTTTATACAATTACCTGCGTACATTTTACTTCTCTTTCTTTGGGCAAAAAAGATAATGAATTGTAGATAATTGTCTCTTAACCATTCTAAAACTTTCTTTATTGAACTTTAGCCTACGAACATTCATAGCAAAGGCAAGTTTTATGTCAACTCACAATATGTTTCAGAATATGGCCAAAGTTATTTTTTATTTTTAAGATTTAAAACTGTGCACTGAGAAAAAAAGTTTTAAATATATCTATTACTGATCTACATAATGTGTGTTTATATCGATTTACTTCCTAGGGCCATGAGTAAACTTTGTGTGCATGTATGAGTGTGTGTGGAAAAACCTCTTCAAAGTGTGAGGCACATTTTTTATCCTATGAAAAGCATCAAGAATAGATGTAGATATACTCAAAATTTGAAAAACTACTTCACTAATTTATTTTTGGGAATCAAGCAAACTCTTATGATCATAGAGTTTATGAATCTCCACAAAATGTTTCACTGCATTTTTCTTTTAAAAACGTTTTTGGTCCTTCCCTGTTTCTCCTTTACGTAAACTATTCATATATCTGATCATTCTTCCTTAACTTCGACGGGCACCTCTACCCAAAACTGTGTTCTTATCTCTGCAAAAGTTAGTTCAAACTCTACATTTTCGAGAGATTTTTCTGTAAATCAAAACTGAATCCAATAATTAAATACCTTCATAAAACTCTTAACTTTCCTTGTCTCCAGCCTTAGAAGATAAGCGAGACTTACCAATTCTGAACTATTGGAACCATGTATCATACATTATTGAGTTATTTTGATGTAGGGGAATAATTTAATTCTATAATATGTCCAGAAACCTGCTCAATGGGTTATATAAAACCTATAATATTGTAGAAGCATATCTTTTAATAATACTATCCAGTATTTTAATGTGGATGAGATTTGGTACAATAATTTCTAATGTAAAGATCACTTCCATTTGCATTATTTCTTTTGAAGGTTGATAAAGACAAAATACATAGAGTATCTCAGTTCAGGTACTGCCCTTGGCATTTATCCTACATTCTTTCATTTGCTCATCCCAGCAATTTTGTTTTGACACAGTTAAACACGGTCCGTTACAGAAAGTTAAAAGCCTTGTCCACAGTCACATCTTCGTTAATTGGTGGATGCGGGACTTGTCTGATTTCAAAGTTTGTACTATTTCTCCTAATACCATGGTTTTGCACACTCAGTATGTTATAATAGACGAGTCCTTAGCTCCCAGCCCTAACCTATTCATTTTGTGTGAGAGGAAACTGAAGTCCAGGGAGAAGTATATCACAGTGTGACCTTGATGAAACTAGCAATGCCTGTCTGGCCAAATGAAAGCAGGAAACTCAGAGAAGGATGGTTGTGTTCAGCACACCAGGTACCATATCACCCCCTTTTCAGACTGCTTTAAGATCAACAGCCTTCAAAAGTCTGAGAATAATATACTCAAGCAATAGAGGGAGGAAATTCTAGTAGGCAGTCTACTAGGATGAAAGCAAAGGCAATGAGTAACCCAAAGAGGTCCGAGGACAACAATGACTGTCTTCCTCTATGAAGTGCATCAGCACATTCATTCTGGTGGCAGCTTAGGGACACAACAGGCAACAGGTAGAAAATGAATCCAACACGATGTCCTGAGATCAGTACAATACCATCCTCTAGTTGCCAGGGGCCCTCAATAAACATTATGCTACATTGAAAGTTAGCTAAAACACGTTAACTGACAGGTCTCTAAACCAGCTATGCATAGCAACTGGAAAAGGTATGAACTCTTTACAGGGAGACTTGGACCAAAACTAGAATGGATTCTAATAAACCTGCAAAAATAGACTCATCAGCCCCAGCTCACAGTGCTGCAGCACAAATTGCAGTGATGACTGTAGGTCACTGTGAATTTGGAAGAAGCTCACCAAAATTATTTGACTCTGCAAAGCAGAAAAGCATGAAAGAGCATATAGTTCAGCAGAGTTCGTCTAAGCTCAGGAATCATGAGGACACCAATCTGAAACTCACAGGAGAGACATGTGTTCATGACCACAGATGTGTGTCACCACCCCGATCAGCCAAATGCTTTGTAAAGATGGGAGAGATGGAATCTAGGAAAACCTAACTCTTTATATAGAACCAGTTTCACAAGTTGGGTAAGATTTAAAAGGGAACATTGTTTATGACAGTATGGAAACTAGAATGTGTGATCATTCCTCCTCACATCATAGTATTTTGCAGGCTAGCCTGTGAATTTCTCCATTGTATGACAAAAAGCCATGGTAAATTATAGCTGTTCTCTCTGAGAATTCAAATTAGTATAAGACTGAGTCCTAAGGAGAACAAAAATACTCTGTACAGGAGGACAAAAGCAGTGTATATTTGATTCACTGTTTTATTTTGAATTTCCAAAGTAGTGCCTTGCACGTGGTAAGCACTAAATAAATAGGTATTGAATGAATATATGAGTGAATAAAGATATGGTGTGTTATCAATAACCTCAGAGGACAGTGGAGGAGATACTCCTTGACTCAAGACAGATGCTCGTGTCTACCTTAGCAGTTATCACAGTCCTGCAGAGAAAAGCAAATCAAACTTCACAGAAACGGTTAAGCACTCCATTGCTCTGCTCACAGATGAGGGGAACCTGGGTTGTTATGAATGACTAGAAATTAGCTAGATGGAAAAATAGAGGGAGCAGAGGATGTATATTCCAGACAAAAGGAAGATATAAAAAACATAATTGGTTTTGCGTGTTCAACCTAAAGGATGTATAAGATGGGAACAAGGTAGAAGGGAGAGAGTGATGGAAAATAAAGTTGGGGTGATAGATGTCTCTCGTCTTTGCCTTTTTAAAGCATACTGCTACTGATTTTTTAAAAATACATTTGAAGTCTCTGTATCTAGTATCTAATATCTTCATAATCTGGCTATTAACTAAGGTGCTACTAGCTCAAAAATTATATCATTCTATCAACTCTTAAATATCCCATTTGCCAATATATAGAGAGCTATATGCAATTGGATCAAGTCCTGTGGAAACCTACAATTTTTAGGTGCTCTTTATTTTTATCCATTGATTATGTTATGGTAATGAGGGTTATATTCAAAGAACAACTTAAGTTACCCAAATACTCTTCTTTCCCATTTCTCCTTTCTCCCCTGCTTTACTCATGGTCAGTGTTTACCAGTAGGTTCAATTATTGGCCTTTCAGGTAAGGGACAGTTGAACAGCATTTAACTACTTATCACCCAAATCCTTATTTTAGGTTCCTTTTTAATATTTTTGTTTGTTACATTGGGTGAATGAAAGCGGTTCAGGGGGCTCACAAATTTGTAGAAGAAGGAAAGAGAGGAAGGAAACTAGTATTTATTGAGTGCCTTCTATTTACCAGACACTAAACTTAGCACGTTTTTATGTTTTTACTTAAATTAATATTTTCTTATACAAAACAACATAGGGGTAATTATTACTCTCGGTTTATAGATAAAGGCTCAAGGTTATTCAGTGATTCGTGTAAGTTCACACAGTTCATGTTCAGAAGAGCTAGGGTTCAAAACTAAATATTATTAACCAGGGAGCTTGTGCTATTCTGTATTCCACAAGGGCTCTCTCTTTTATCATTCATTCTAATTCATCCCAAGTCAACTTTTAAAATGTTTATCTATGCAAGTGTCCCCTTTACTGCTTCCAAATTATTTCTCTGCCTTCTCTATACACTTTAATAAAATGAAGGATCCAAAGCACATGGTGTGATATTCAGGTCACATCCCTAGACGGAATGCCACATATGCCTAATGTTGTGTCTATAAAGTGCTCAGATTAATTCAAAATGCAGACTTCTGTGCTGAAAAGAGATGAAATGATTGTCAACTACATTTAATACTTTTTTAGAAAAGGAAAATTTGCATAGACTGACAGCTCATTTTGTTTCCACATCCAATTTTAATATCTGGTTGTTCTTACCAAAGGACAGTCCTGTTTATTTGGCACACACAAAATCCCCAGGCCTATTTTCATGCTTGCAAACAGATGATAAATCAGTAAACAGCATTATTCTTTAATGACACAAACAACAAAGTGGTCCAAACAAGATCTGATAAATTTTTTAAAAAGTTCTCAGAGTAATTCTTTTTACTTCCCCTAATGTTCAATCTATTCCTTTATTGTTCTATTTTTCTTTTGAAGCAAAAGTCTCAGAAAGCAAAATACTCAAAAAAAAACAAAACCCAAAAACGTTTCTATGCCATAAGGTATCTTTAAGATAACTGAGATAACTTCAAGATAACTAACCATGGGCCCATGTATCTCTTCGTTTTTCCCTTTCAAAAATCCTCAGAATTAGAATTCTCTGTCAGAACCAGCAAAGATTGCTAGCAAACTGACAGCAAACCTCTGAATCAATTCATAACTTTGAACAGCATATGGACAACAACCCATATGAGCCTATGCAGTGTATCTAAATTATATCCATAGGAGCCAGCAATCTCAGAACTAAATTGTCTTCTATAACATACGCTGGAAAATAGATACCGTGCCGTGCTATGTCTGACCAGAGCAATAAGTTTTGGATTTTCAGTTTTTGCAAAGGAAATTCTTAGCTTCTGAGGGTACTCTTGTATTACGATTTTCAAAAAACAAAACATACAAAAAAGATTCTGAGTCTATACAAAATAACAAGAGTTTTCTAAAAACTACTTAAGCAAGAAAGTCTAGTTTTCCGAAACAAGCTATACAGTCACACTCAACTCAGAAAGTGGAAGTACAGATCTGTTAATCTATTTTTCTTAGCTTGCACATCGTCCTTAATTACAGTTTAAACAACAAAATGAAACATAAATGGCTTTTTATCAACGGAACATTGCTGGAAGCATCAACAATAAATTATGAATTACTGAAGCAGAAGCCTTTTTGGATCATGTATGCATAATGCTATTCTGCATATTCGGATTCCCAGTTGGCCCTTCTGTTTCATGCAAATTGAGCACCACCTTTTATGATTTAACACTGAGGAAAAACACCTTACTTCATATGGGTAAAAGCTAACACCATATATGAAAAAGACCTCTTATCAGTGTTTAACGCTGTGGAAAAGTCTACTGTGTGAGCAGAGGAGACAGGGCCACCACATTAGAAGCGAGCGTGCATAGGTATTCATTAGCCCACTCAGCCACGCACACAGTTCTCACTTGATGCTTAGGTATGGTAGCCTGAGAAACCCAATAATGATGAATCCACTGTCACGGAGAGATGGAGGCTTTTTACAGACCACTTGAGGAAAGAGATGTTATTTAGGAAAGTCCTCTGTTAAGTTGCAAAGCAACCTGGTGTAATGGAAGAATTTAACGAGATTGCTGATGTCCAAAAAGAGGACAGCTGGCTTACCAAGGTCCTCTTTGCTGTGTGCATAATCAAGGAAGGCTTTTCAGGTCTAATTCAGCTCAGATGGGGCAGAGCTGGCTTAAGGTGGAGGGACAAGGGACTCTGCCTGGAAACCGAAATCCTGAATACAGGAGAGGCATGCATGAGGATTCAGCTGGAGAGAGGATGGTAGGCAGAGGATCAGCTCTGGCTGGCTTGGAATGCGGGAGACCCACTTCCACTTTCAAGAAGTAAATTTTAGTTTCGGGACAAGAGGCGTCTGAATTAAGTTGACATTATTCAAAAAAGCAAAGGAAGACTCTAATTTTCCAGCTTATACAAAAGGATTCCCACGGAGTCTGTGTGTTGGGAGGTTGTGGATGATTTAAAACAACTTGATATGCTAGAATGGAAGGTCATCTTAACAAATTGGAAATTGGGATTAGCCATTATATGGAGAAAGCTGAGTTTAATATTGGCAAAGGAGAGAGAGAAAAAAAAAAAGCCTGCATATTTAAAACCAGGTCCAGGAATCCCAGCTATTTCGTGGCTGGTAAATATCTTCGTTCCTTCCCCACCTTCTCATCTTCCTGGATTTTTCCGTTTTATGTTTCTATGATAACGCCCTTTAGACCGCAATACACTGCACTGTGTACTAGTGAGGGTCACTAGTTTCACAACTACCAGTGAGGCCAATTTCAGAACTACTGTACAACATTCAAAATTCAGCAGAGTCAAAGCTGCAAAGGGACCTGGTTGAGAATGATAAGCCATCTCTTCCATGAAGAGATGGGACATAGCATGGAAATTTAGGAATTAATGGATTCACATAAATAGAATCTTGTCCCATTTCATGATGAGTATTTTTCTATGTGCCAGACATTGGGATAATAGCTGTCTAAGCCCTCGGTTACTCATATCCATCAAAGCACACCTAAGGGGTAGATAGGTAGTATCTGGTATTACAGATGATGAAACTGAGGCTTAAAATAACTTGCCTGTAGTCAGTATTCTCACAAGGGATGTTTGTAGAGGATAAAAAGACATGAAACACATAGTGATTGAAGTTGGCCATTGAGTTGAGATGGAAACCCCACCAAACAAAACATGAATTTTACTCTAAACAGGTAACCGGGGAATGGATATTGAGATAACCCAAGACACTTATTTCAAAGCTCTAATCGGCATCTCCATTATCTAAATTAATTATCACAATCATGCCTTTAGAGTGAGCTTCTTGTTAATAGAATTTTGGTTAAAAAAGAGTCATCAAGAGGAGAAAATAAAAAATATTAGTGTCATCAGATACTCTGGTTCTTCCTCTGTCTTTCCTTAAGCCTAATCAAGCTATAACTGAGGCCAAGTCTATGTCTTTCCTTCCCACAGACCTCTTTAGGGCAGAGTTTTATGTTTATCCTTATTTCTCTGTATATGTGATTCAAATATTTCAGTATAAAACATGAAGACTCCCATTTCTCCAGCCTGCTTTCTGGCAATTTCAATCAAATGTTTTAACTACAACATGCAGGCTGGCGAAGATCATGTTTCTGCTGACCTCAGATTTTCTGCATGCAAGAGATTTCTGTATCTGGAAAAGGTTCATTTATCTCCCTGGACTTGATATGTAATTGCTGAGTATCTTCTGTTTTCACAATTAGAATGGAAGCCACTACTGAAACGCTGTCAGTCAAACTCCTTTTGTTTATAAATTCATCCAACGGGAAGATGAAGAAACCGATGTCTGAGCTGTAGAATTGAGAAGATTCAAGGTGTTGTGGTTGTTTGGTGTGTACATGTGATGTGAGTGACTCAACACATTTTTGACCTTTGTTTTCACCTTTATCTGTATGGCAGTTTGCTTTCCTCTTCTGGCAGAAATATAATTCTCATATATTCAGAAAGAGAATTATTTATGAAATCACTCAACTGTATAGGAGACAAGAGACAGTTGATTTCTATCTCATTTTGTTTTTGATTATGAATTAGTCAGCTGAAAATTGCAGAGGGACCAAGCTGTATGAGAGAGGAGGATGATCACAGCAACTTCGAATTGAAAGACGTGCTGCAAGTTTCTTAGAAAATGCCAAATACTGAAACCATCTCCCTTAAAGATCCAATTAAAAAGAGGGTTCATCCACCTATCAATTATGGATTTGAATATATTGGCTCTCTCAAAATATTAACCTTCATCTGGTGGATTAGGACTTGTAAATCATGAAGTTCTCAGTGGAGAAACATCAGCTATTGACCATTTTAAAGTCCATCTGAAGAAGGAAAAACAATTCTGAATATGAGTTTATCATTTGATTCTCTCATGTTTCAGACATACCAAAAATATTACCATAGTTTTAAAATAAATAATGTCTAGTATTTGAATTTTTGGGGTGGTTTTGTGTTCTCTCATCATTAATAAGGAATGAGTAACAGGCTCACAAGACATCCATTGCTTTGTTTCTAAATGTTAAGAGGAGACAAACTGTGTTTTTTTCCTACTTTCATGGAAACTATCCAGATGCTAAAAAAGTGAAACAAAACTCGTGCATTTCTGATCCAGGAAAAGGGAGATAGAGTATACACTTGACATATCTGTTCCAAAGACCTGTGTTCATGATTTATTCTATTTGAATCCTAAATCCAAAATCATAGAGAACATATGTCTTAGTTTCCACAAGACAGTCCTGGTGTTTCTAGGCATAAATATAAATATAAATAGCAACCCCTTTCACTTTAAAAAATATCCCAGTTGGGGCAATATATGGTCACTCTTTGTAAAATAAATCAACACATAATTTTAAATAAACAATCATGGCACAGAGAGTGTTCTTTCTGTCCATTTTGTGATACCTAGAATCTTTTTTTTTTTTTGCAATTATTTCACACACACACACACACCTGTGAGGTAAGTCAAAACTTAAATCCTATTTTCTGGTTTCAAGATAAAACAGATAATTCACATGCCTTTAAATATTCTACTACAGGGTTTATTGAAATGTGTGATGGGGCATGAAGAGTTTTCCTAGGTGCACAAACTTTTACTTTGTACTAATTCCAAAAATTAGAGAAAACACTTGAAACTCATTTTAGGGCATAATAAATATAGTACAAAACTACACTTTCACAGGCACCCAGTAACTACCTCTCATTCATCCAACTTATGTTTACGCAGTGTCTTTGACGGGCCATACCTGTAATGGGCACATCTTGAAATCGCAGAATGCACAGAAAGCACCAAGGAGCTCAGAATTCTGGGACGGGAAAACACTTCTTCCCAGAGAATCTTTAAACGTAGGGCATTTGATATGCAAAAATAATGACTAATACCTATTAGCTCACAATCAAAGTAAGCATGGCTCATACTTCTGCACAGACTTTCAGCTCAGTTTGGAATTTCTGAGGGGGCTCTCATCTTAGGCATGTTCACGCGACTTCCACAAAAAAAGAAATGTTGGCAGTGTTATCCAAAAAACAAAGACAATGTACTTGGATTAGAGCTCCTAATTCAGGGAGGCTAACGCATGTAACTCCTCTATTGAGGAGAAAGATCAAGATTTCATTTCCTTAATGTTTATCATAGTGGAAGCCAGCTGAATGAGTAATATCTATATAATAGCTTTCTCATTTCCTTTTCTGAGATGCATCCACTTTATCAAAGGATCCCCAAAGATCTAAGTAGCATTTTGTTAAAGGGTAAGGCCAGAATATATTTAACAACAGCCATAAAATGTTATTTCACTTCATAAAGGAAGTTTTACCAAAATTCACTACCTCCTTGAAACAGAACAGAGAAAATGAGCCAAATGTCATGAGCCAAATTTTACTCTTCAAATTGAGCATAGTTTTTATATAGACCATTCATAAATCTAAACAAATGCCTATAGTAAAGCCAGAAAACAGCCCCAGATGATACATTTATTCTGCTAATCATTCTAAAACAGCTGAAACTAAGGCTTAAACACTTCTGAGCCAAAATAGACAGCTAAAAGTCATCGTTAAATGTACAGCAGCTTAGTAAAGAAAAATGCACAGATGAGATAGACTTTTTAAAAATGATCTATGACCTTCATATGTAATAGACAATAGTTAAGGGAAATGGTTAATCCGAGCTTGGTTCTCAAGAAATAATGAAATGCATTAAATGTTTTCTGTGAGTAAAAGACTTAACAATAAAATCAGTTCATATTAGCTCCAAAATAATACTGATAAGGAGTGTCCTTCAAGAAAGATTTTCTGATCTAATTGTTATTGTCAAAGTTGGTACAGGCTTAAAACAAATACCTCTAATGTGTATCCAAAAACTAGATGAAATTAGAATAGGCTTTCCCTAAAGACTTGGTAAACATTCAATTAAAACTTAACAACTGCAAAGTATAAGCCAGCCCCTCCTCTATCAGATATCTCGGTATAATGTACTTGGATAACATCAGATATCTCAGTAAAATTACTGGAACTTTCACAGGGGTTAAATCTTACTGTCCATTTTTATTTTAAGTAAGGTGATTGAGGTATTCTGGGATAAAATTAACTTAAACATTCACAATTCCTTTATCTATTGTTTCAATATTGGAAAGAGGAAGTGATGTAATTACCATGCCTTTAGGCTGATAAGCTAAGTTTCAACTGCTCATAGGTGAAGAAAAATTATTTTACTGATATCTTCAGTCAAATTATGAAATCACATCCTATTTTCCAATGTATATTCTACGCTGTTTCACAATGCTAATGTATTTACCTTCATTTTTCTTGATGGTAAAATTCGGATTGTTGACCATTTCTGGAAGAAGACTGTATAAGAAATAATGTCCGTTTTTCGGATCATCTTTGTCCATGGCACTCACTGTTTGAATGACCTGTAACATAAAACTTGACGTCAGCACTTCTGATGACATCAGAGGGCTTGCACTGCCTTTAAAAGCTGAGTGACATTCCTTTACTAGAGTGATACTTTGGTCCAAGGAATATTTTTCAGTTTTCTAAGTTGTTATGGATGGTTCACACCAAGAATAAGGAGAAATATTCATCACTTTAAAACCTAGCTTTGATAAGTTGATGAAAATTACGGTCATTACTTTTGTGTCCATTTGGTATCTGTGGCTTGAAATAGCAAATTTAAGGGTATTTGAAAATTCCAAGGGCAATTACAGGCTTCTTTCCACTTTGAGTATGTACGGGCTTCTAGAATGAAATTTGGAATTGTTACAGTGATTGCAGTGTGGCTCTTGGGAGGATCTTGGAGGTAAAGTACTTAAATCTTGAATCCTCACAACTCGTCTTTCATTTTACTCATTAGGTTACAAGTGTTTGCCAAATAGAATGTTCCTCGGCACAAACATCACTGCCACAAACCTTTCTGAAGAGTTGCATCTGTTCCCTCCCAATAGTGAATACTGTTTTTAAAGCTAGTGGATAACACATGCAAACAATGCTTTGGAGTGTATCCTGAGATGAATAAATTATAGGGATTAGAAGAATTACCACCGTGCAGAGAACTGTTTGGATAGATACACATACTCAGAATTGGTGCCAGTTGAATGTGCTTATTTCATTTGCAAAGCTGCATTAACTTAGTGCTAAGTTGTTGCTTGGGATGTCAGAGAATTAGCTTAATAATTCATATTTATGAGTCTGTGATATTAATCACTTCAATATGAAACACTGGGCAACAGCTAATGTAGTAAAAATTATAGCTTATACTACTACTGTAAATAGTTACAACATAATTTCTACCAAAAAAAAATGCCTATGAAGCATGACAGTCAAGGGTATAATCAGATTTACCATAAAAAATTAACAGGGAAATACTCTCAGGTTTGTGAAATTTAGAGAATATAATTATGATGCTTAATGTTATGTCAGTTTTAACAGTAATGTGCCATTGAACTTTGCCAGTATCATTAAAGAGAAAAAAATGGATCACTTCTTTTTCAGAAAAAGACATCATTGCCTTGTAACTTATCACCTAAATAAGATGAGAACCACAATTTAGAACATTTTCAATAGCTGTGAAGTTTTGCATTGTATCACCCACATGCTATACGATAAGCAGTGCATCAAGGTTATTTGGGGCATAAATGAAATAACTTCTCTCATTTTCTATTTCTCCATTTTTGTAGATGGAACATATTCCTACTTTGTAGGTATTTTACTCTTGTTAAAGACCTTGTGAAATGTCTTATAATTGTACTTAGCTTGAGTAACAATATAACAAAAAATAGCACAAAATATAACTCATGGTGAAGGCAGTGAGACAGTCATTAAGTTGATGGACTCTGAAATACAGCTGCCTTGATAGAAGTCATAGTCTTATCCTTTACTCATTGCATGAAATGGAGGGATTTACTTAACTCTTTGAAACTCAGTATTCTTATGTTCCTAAATTTTAAATCAAAAGAATACTTTTCTCATAGGGTCGTTTTAATTCTTTATGTAAATTCATGTCAATCTGTTAATATAGTTTCTGGTTCCTAGTAACTGTTCAATGAGTATTAATCATCATCATTATTATTTATTATTTTTTGTTAAGGTCACTACCATTTATTCATGACATGGCACATTGATAAGTGTAACAACTTAGATGTTACACAAACAGGCCTCGTTTCATCAGATTAGGTGGGAAAGCAATTATATTTACTATATCTAAACAACTAGCATATTTGCCTTGACATTTAGGTGCAGAGAGATTCCT
Source organism: Kogia breviceps (assembly GCF_026419965.1). Taxonomy (NCBI): domain Eukaryota; kingdom Metazoa; phylum Chordata; class Mammalia; order Artiodactyla; family Physeteridae; genus Kogia; species Kogia breviceps. The sequence continues at coordinate 34,933,983 of NC_081327.1, forward strand.
TGGGCTTCTAGTTTTATAAAGAAGAAAGTACAAGGGGAAAAACTGAAACACAGATGACTCTTTTATAGACAACGTACGTGTACAAATATTTAACACAATAATTTGACAAGAACCTTCTTTTAGGCAGTTATGAAGAACAAAGTGGGAAAAAGTTACTTGTGAGCACATGTAGCATCGTCTTCTCCCTTTACCCAATTTTGTTTCAAAAAGACTTCTATTCCTAAGTGCACCTGTTGAAGAAATCATTCCTGAAGTGTGTGAGCACATGTGAAGAAAAAGAGCAAACAAAGAAAGGATGTGTCCACAGTGGCTGTATCAATTTACATTCCCACCAACAGTGCAAGAGGGTTCCCTTTTCTCCACACCCTCTCCAGAATTTATGGTTTGTAGATTTTTTGATGATGGCCATTCTGACCCGTGTGGAGGTTCCTTAAAAAACTAAAAATAGAACTACTATATGACCCAGCAATCCCACTACCAGGCATATACCCTGAGAAAACCATAATTCGAAGAGTCATGTACCAAAATGTTCATTGCAGCTCTATTTACAATAGCCAGGACATGGAAGCAACCTAAGTGTCCACTGACAGATGAATGGATAAAGAAGATGTGGCACATATATACAATGGAATATTACTCAGCCATAAAAAGGAACGAAACTGAGTTATTTGTGAGGTGGATGGACCTAGAGACTGTCATACAGAGTGAAGTAAGTCGGAAAGAGAAAAACAAATACTGTATGCTAACACATATATATGGAATCTAAGGAAAAAAAAAAAAAGGTCATGAAGAACCTAGGGGCCGGACAGGAATAAAGACTCAGACCTACTAGAGAATGGACTTGAGGACACGGGGAGGGGGAAGGGTAAGCTGTGACGAAGTGAGAGAGTGGCATGGACTTATATACACTACCAAATGTAAAATAGATAGCTAGTGGGAAGCAGCAGCATAGCACAGGGAGATCAGCCTGGTGCTTTGTGACCACCTAGAGGGGTGGGATAGGTAGGGTGGGAGGGAGAAGCAAGAGGGAGGAGATATGGGAACATATGTATATGTATAACTGATTCACTTTGTTATAAAGCAGAAACTAACACACCATTGTAAAGCAATTATACTCCAATAAAGATATTTTTAAAAACACATGAAAAGTAATGCTCAACATTACTAAAAAAAAAAAAAAAAAAAGGAAAGAGGATGTCTTATATTCTGGGGTGGGAATCATTCGTAACTAAGAGCATTCTTAAGGTGTATTTAATGGATAGAGCTGCTACAAGCAATACCATTTCTAATATTTCTAAGTCATCTGCATGAAAAAGACTCAGACGTGCTGGCGAGTGAATCTACATGTTACGCTCTCACAACCAAAACAAAAGAGGCAATAATTTAGCTTACCTGAAGTAAATGAGTATAATTACCTGTCATACCACATCTCAGAAGTTTGGTCTAAATATTACATCTGCAATAAGTATTTTTTCCACCATTTATTTAAGCCAGGAAATCTGTTAGACATCCAACTTCTTGAGCTTGCTGAACCAAAAAGTCTTGGGACAGGGCCTAGAAATCTGCATTTTAAAGTCTTGTAGGTGATTCTGATGCATGCTTAAGTCTGGGATCCACTCTTTTGAGTCAAGGGAGCAGATTGGTGTCCATAGGTCTCTTATTACTGTTCATTAGAAGAGTTTGTACTGTCAAGTTCACATCAAAATCAGTGCATGATGTGTTGGGAAATAAGTGATGAAATGGTGAATCTTTAAATTAACTTCCAAATATCCTATGAACTGGCTATGGTTAAGACTTTGGTTTAAACCATTTTTGACACTTCATTTTATTTTAATGCAATGGCCACTGTCTGATAATTTTCTCTGAGAGTAGATGCCTGGTAGATCACTTGAAGGACTTTATGCTATTAAAATGCGTTGTTACCCATATTTAAAAGGCTGAAATTTTCACTGATGTAATAACATCTGAACACATTTGGCTTTAAACAACAGAAGAAAAAGAATAGATTTATTCAAGGAAGTGCACCTCCACACAAGCAGATTTTATAGGTACACTGAGTTGATGGCAAATGAAAACTGCATGCATTTCCCACTGTGAGCTACTTTGACATCAGCTGATTTTTAAGTAATTGGACAACTATTTCATGAAAATGATATAAAAATTTCTGAAGAGGTCATAGATTTTTAGTAGTAAATGTACAGCATATAGCTTAAATACTTTCCTTTCTAGCAATAAAGTTAGGATGCAGTTGAAAAATATAATGCTTGATAACTTACTGTGGATTAATTTCAAGGGAAGGTAAAAGCTAATATACTTCTCTATCAGAAAAACAAAGCATATCTGAGATTGGGCATAAGGAAATAAATTTCAGGGCCATACTTGAATTTCCATGGGAGCAGACTCTGATCTATTTCTTGAGAGTACTGAGTTGAAATCAAATGACCTTTCTAAGCGTAAAACTGAAAAGAAATATTTTTTCAGAACTGTCTGCCATATCATAATTCTGACTTTTAAAAAACTATTCATTGTTTATCAATAATGCTAAACCTCAGTTAGATCTTTAATTTAGTTTATTAAACATTATTTTAGATTTTTATAGTAACTCAAAAGTAATTAATAGTAGTAGGTTTCACTGTCATTAACTTTTCAAAAGGCAAGCAGCCAGCAAACAAACACATTTCTGATTATCTGATCTGTTGACAACCTTAAAACTCTTCTTGGAATCTATTAGAATATCCCCTGTGAGTTCCTGTAGTTTTTGTTCTTAGATGATGAGTTGGGTTTCCCCCCCCTTTCACTGCTATTAGAACAGTTTCTGGCACATAGTAACTTTTTAATAAGTATTGTCTAAATGAATAAATGAATGGATGAATAAATAAATCATGTCAGGCATGTTTTAGCATCACCACTAATTCTATGTAACTTTGAGAGGTAGGTATGAAGAGACTTATCAGAACTCTAGTGCATCAAAGACATTGTAACATCTGATCCCAAGTAAATTGGATAACAAACTCCCTACATCTTCCTGCCCCACATGTCAGACTGCCTCAAAATCTTGTTGGCATTCATATCTTCCGCACATGTACTTCAGTTAAATTGGGGCTTAGACTTCCAATATTTTGGAGAGTGCATAAAGATGAACTTATCCATTCTTGACATTCATGTTCTTTGCTTTATGGATATTAAGGTTCCCTTTTTTTTTGAAGTTGGTGGAAAGAGAGTGAGTGAGGAGACATCAAAGGCAGTACAGCATAATTTTTGGTTTTCTATTCATTCCTTTGCCTATTATTGTTAGTTTATTTCTGGTTACCAATGTTAACATTTGGTTTTCTATTCATTCTTTTGCCTATTATTGATAGTTTATTTCTGGTTACCAATGTAAACGTTCCTGAAATACTAGCTTCTGTTTGTTAGAACAGTAGTTTTCAACTTGAGGAAGGAAAAGATGATACATGAAAGTAGAATTGTATGAAATTATTTATATATGCACATATATGAATATGAAGGAAAAGTCCAGAGCTTTTATCAGATTAACAATGGTGTCCATAACTGAAGGGAACAAAACAAAATAGGCTAAGAGCCATCCCATGAAAGAGCGGTCTTTGCAAATACAAATTTTGTCTACAAGAGAAATCAAGTTATACCAATGATGACTAATTGAAAAAGGAGGACATACAGGAATTTGAGGAAACTATATTAAAACCCACATGACCCAATTAGCCTCAGTTATTTCAAAACTGTATAACATAGTTCAAAATGAGCACTGCTCATATCCATTTAATGTACAGTTCCTGGATACTTTTTTTATAATTTGTAAGGCAATCCAGTTTCTATCAAGATTTTTCTTTTCCTCCCCAAAGTGTTGTCCCATGTCACATTTCTTTGCATGAATATATCCTTGTCTTTAAAAAGTATTAGGTGGCTATTGAGAGCATGTATCTTAGAGGTCTGACCTACAGAAAATACAACAGGAGAATGTAGATGAGATTGTATATGTTTCTTTTAAACACTAACTGAAGTCCTCAGTCCTCTCAGTAGACATTTGGGACCTGTGCCTTCATTAACCCACCACAGAACTTCTGACATTTTCCTCAGTTTCATTCTTTTTCATTCCCTTTCCCTTTACTGTAACTAAGTTAAGGTAAAATGATACAAAACAAGGACTCTTAAAGGATGTATTATACAAAGTTTGAATTTTCCAGTTTATCCTGTTTCTTATTTTCTTTTGCTTGTCTCTGCATATTTCATCTGTATTTTGTGCATCTCTGAAATGATCAATATTTTTGAAAAATTACTCCATCACTTGCTCTGCTTTGAAAACCTCATTAGTAAAGTCCACAGTTTTTAACAGAATTTAGAAGTCTCAACTGCCTTTTTAGTCTTATCTCCTCTCCATCTTCCACTACACAACTTCACAGAAATATTTCCTGATGCCTCATTAATATCATAAACATTACTTCCTAGGCTGAAAATGCATCCTATTGTTTATTCTTCTTAAGCAAGAAGATTTTTCCAGCTGGCTTTCATTTGCCACTAGTGGTATAGTTTTCTCTGAAGGAAATTCAAAAGATTTTATAATCAACTATGTTTGGTAAATGCCCAAGACCATTTGGTTCTAGCCCTTTGGGGATTCATATGTATTTATAAATGCAAGGGGATCTTACAGTTAAACAAAACCAGTAGAAGATAATGTTCTTTAATTTCATTTAATACAGTGGTTCCCAATCTTATTGGGAAAAACATGCGCGCACACACACCCAGACATACCACACATCCTACCATATACTGACATGCTATACCCTAAAAGTGTTTCTCAGGCTGTCACTTTAAGACACGCTATCCTCCAGAACCCCATATGAGTCTTAAAGGCCTGGGGACCTGTTTAATCTCCTTTTGAAGGTGTTGTGTCTACAAAGCTTGGTGGTTATAGCACTAATTCCATTTGCATCTCTGCCCTTCCAACAATACATCAGCTTCTCTTGGTACCAGATCTTACCCAATTTATGTCACTAATACAAAGCCTAATAAGACTAAAACCTCCTAATAGCTAGTGTCAGTTTTACTTTCTGGAAAAAAATGTGCTCATCATCATGGCTTCCATGAACAAATAAAAGCAAGCATACACGTGTGCGTACCATGCTTCCATCTAAATTCTTATTTACTAACTTGTAGGTTGAAAATACAATGAAGAGAGAACATCAGTCAGTAACAACCCAAGATTTGTAAACAATCCTTCATACCATTGTTTTTTCTGTGGATCATCAATCCTAATATTTAGGTGAAGGGCCAGAATAAAGCATGTGGATTTGGAATCATGCAAGAGGTTCAGCCAAAGCATACAGAGGCTGCAAACATGACTTCAAAAAAGATTTAGATTGTATGTGTTCCTGTAAGTTGATTCTGCTGTACTTAAAAGAAAATAATTATATTAGCCCACAGATTCATATGGGGAGGAATGAAGTACAAGCCCTTTCTTCACTCTTGACAAATTCACTTGTAAATTATCAGAGGAAGAGTTATTCCAATACAGGGGAATTGACTGTCCTCTTTTATATTGACCCATTTAGGCATTGTTTATAGTGTTTTGCTCCAAATCAAGGATCATAAATATATAACAATAACAGCAATAAAAACAATACTAATAAAATATTTTGCTTTTGAAACTATGGAACTAGTTAAAATATATACTACTAATAATTACAATTATTTATTGAGCACTTGATGTTGAGCTAGATATTTCTAAAATGTGAGAGTTTAAACTAACAGAAGTTAAGACCCTAGGTCACAAAACTAGTAAATGGCAGAGCTGTGACTCAGACTTAGATTGTGCTAGTTTCAAACCTTCAAACCTTCAAAAATTCCGAGTTTTTTTCACTTTTTTGCCTTTTTTTTTTAGCTTTTCCCCCGTCAAAATTGCACTCTAAAAGTTATACTTCTATTAATGACTCTCTTGAAATGATTTTTTTACATGTGACTTCTTCAAATATTGTTTTATACATTCCACTAATCTACCTTCCCCTTACTTCACCTAAAGTAAAATGAAAATCATATTTTATGCATTTTGTTGAGGCCATCAATTTCATCTGTTCTAAAATCAATCCTGTCTCTTTCTTGTGTATGCAGATAGAGCCTAAAAAATGCCCTCTGGCAGGAAAGTTAAAATTAAATCTCCTGTATTTATTGTTTCATGAGTGTTATAAAATGCTATAATTTCATTTCATTTTCACATTTATTAGAAAAAGACCAACAGAAACTAAAAAAATATATAAATATGGTAGCAAACTCATTCATTGCTGCTATTTATCAAGGGATAATTCTACTTTTCTTTTTCTGTGGAATGCTTTGAATAGAGTGTGTTATTGATCACAGGAGGTTTTTTTTTTTTTTTTTTTGAAAAGTGCTCACTCTTGATCATAATCTTATTCTCATTACTGTTTTTCTAAAAAGTGTGTCACACAGGCAATGGAATTTCAAAGTCTGCTCCTTGGGAAGCATTGTGAAATCCTAGAAAATACAGGGACTGGGGCACCTCCAAGAATAGACTTTGAAGCCCATCTCTCCTACTTTTCATGCCCTTAGTTAAGACCCTTACTCTCTTATCAGCCTCAGCCCCCGTATCTGTAAAATGTCATTGCAACACCAAACTCCCAGAACGGTGATGTTAATAGCATGTTAGATGTCTGTATGTATTATTTCATTCATGGAAGCATGCAGCCTCTCCAGTCACCTCTCTCCACCTCCACTGCCAGCATCTTAGGCCAGGCTACCATTATCTTGTGCAATTACAACCTTCTAGATGCTCTTCCTGTTTCATTGCATGTGCACGCGTCTGCATGTGTATATGTGTGTGTATGGATTTTATTCAAACATAATACTCTTTTTGTCCAATTTCATTCTTGCTTATTACACTTGTATTACATTTGCTTATTACTCTTATTATACTCAGCCACAGATGTCTTCAATTTCTCAAACAAACCAAGGTTTTTCTCCCTTCAGGGTCTTTGCACAAGCTTATCCTGTTGGCTAGAAGGCTCTTGTTTCCACTTCTTGTATGACTACCCTTTCTCATTTTTGTTCAATTTCAGCCTAAATGATATCCCTTTAAAAAGTAACTTTCTTGACAACACTACGTAAAGTAGATCTCTGCTTTTTCTTTGTTCTCTTCTGTCTATACTGTGTTGTTTTCTTCAACTCATTTTCAAAATTTAAATTATTGACTCATTCTGTGTTTTTTTATTATCCCTCTTCCTCATTCAGTTCCATTGGAGAGAACACTTTTTTTGTTCTTTCACATTGTTTCCTCAGGTCATATTACAATACTTAGCATCTTGTAGATACACAATAAATATTGTTCAATAAATAAATGAATGAGTTTTCACTTGTGCACTGTGTGTCTGTGAATAAAACAAGTGTTTCCATGGTAATATCTGAGAAACTAATTATTGAAATATTTGTCACTGCTAAATTAGAATCATGATTCTAAAATTTTGTGGATATCCCTTACTACATGACATGCATTGGCTAGATACATATTTGTAAGTATGGGCTGTTATCTTTTTTGACCTGTGATATTCCCATGATAAACAAACTTTATATTGCTGCAGTATTGGTCAGAGATAGGAGGGATTAAGAGATAAACCAAAGTATGTTTTTAACCCAGACGTAATTAACTTGATGCTAAATAGAACATCTCGACTTCTATAGATAGTGATGAAGCTCAAATTATACTCCACTAGATTTATTTATAGTAACAGGGGAAGCTCCTTCCTGAAGGAAAAATAGCTGAAGAGGTCGGCTGCTAACTAATTCTCAAACAATAAATATTCTCTGAGACTAAACAAGAGACCTTGAGTCACCCCAGGAAACACAATATTTTCAGTTCAGTCCCTGTGTCAATGAACTATCTGGAGCACATTACCCTAATTCTGTATGTATGGTAAGCAGGAGGTAAACATCTGAAATAAAATCTTAGAAAGACCCTATTGAGGAGGTAAGATGTAGAACAGAGCTATGGAAGGCCCTCTGTCCAACACTGATCACTGATGTTCTCTATTTCTCTTTCATGTTTGGTTTTGAGTATGGTGTTATCATAGTGAAGGAAGATACTGGTTTCTCCTGAAGGAGCTGTTACCTGGTCCTCCACCCATCCCACCAGCGTACCATTCTCTTCAGACAGAACCTGGTTTATCCCCAGCTGACTCCTTTCCAGCACTTGATAGATGTTTCCTATCTCTGGTGGAATGTGCCCTATACTAAGCGGTCTTTTCATTAAGACAGTTCCATTTCCTCTCATCTCTCCAGCCCCCTTTCTGCCCAGAGGATTTGAGGTATTTTCTTGCAATTCTACCACTTCTCTAATTTTATCAAGTGCCTACCAGAGAGAAAACTCTATGAGGGAAAAAGACTGATGTTTGTCTGCCACTAAATCCCCAGTACCCAGCCAAGTCTTGGCATACAGTTTGTGTTCAATAAATATTTACTGTCTGATCAAAACCTATCATCCTATTAGACACATGAACTTTCCATCAGCTATCTTGCCTTCTAATTTTGAAATCCTCAACCCATACGCTCATTTCTGCTTTGGCCCTTAAAGAGGAGCAAGTGGAGAGAATCTTTTTATTCATGCTGTTAAACTGAGGGCCAAGTAATTTGTAGATGACTATATCATGGCATTATTGAATTGGAGACTAAAGGTATACATCACCTTATAACTTTTAACTTAAGATAAATTACCTGTAACTATTGGGGGGAAATTGTTTTAAATACGAGTAACTAGCCATCAGAAAATACCACATCAACATCTGATTTTGAAGTGGAGGGATTATTTAAAAGGATTCTAATCAAAAGGGATTCACGTTGATTTTTTATAATATTGACTGTGAACTCTCTCTCTTTGTCATGGGTGGTTGTTACTCTCTTAAGGGAACCAATTCAAGAAAATGTCATCTTTTAGTTCAGAATCATGGGAAGGTGGGAAGAAGAGACAGGACTTCCAGTTCTACTTTCAAAGTAAACCTATGCCAATTTGAGTACAGATGTACCATGAACTAGAGATCTATCTTAGAGAAGAGGAAGGTGGCCTCCCTTCTTTCTTTCTTTCTTTTTTTTTTTGGACTCTGTTTAAATGAGTCCAGCGGAAAAGAGTCAAGTGCAGTAGAATTCTTTACGTTCATGTTGATACTGGTTTTCATTTTGTGAGATGTTTTAAAGAACTCTTTACAGAGGCTCACTCAATCCAGATGATTTTTTTATGGATTGAGTTTTTTTAATGGCTTGTGCTTGATTATTGCTAATGATTTTCAGCTGCATCATCTCCCAGGAAGCTGACCCCCTCGAGTTTAGCCTTAAATCCATATCTTCCAGGCAAACTAGACATTTGAAAGCCACCTGCACTCCTTTCTCTGAGGCTGTTATAAAGCAGACATTAATTGTTGAAAAATATTGAGATGACTATGAATTTAGTGCTAATTCAGTCTTTGACATTTGTTTTGCATGAATGTGATAATGAATATTCTAATTGCAAAGTGAGTCAGCCATTTGTATGGTATTATGAGACATGACTGCAAGTGTATCTATGTTGAACTTATATAAGTGAACGCTATTTAGTGTGGATAACAAAAATGAATTTGGGAAAATATTAAATATAAAAATGAGATACTTGAGCTATTAAAAGTGACTTAGGAATGATATAATGAATCAAAAATGAGTTCTGACTAGCACAAAGGATTCAATGAATTCAGGAGCTATTTGAACAACTGCGTGTGTATCAACCAGTCAGCCATATGTCCAAAAATTATGCTGAACAAAGACCTGATTATCTTCATGTAAATATGAACTCTAATAAACATGCCTAAAAAGATTCATTTGAGGATAAGATAGTGCAGTGGACACACACAACATAAACATTTTTTCACAGAATGAGTCATTCATGTTGATTTGCAAAAATCATAAAACAAAGAATCAACTTTTGTTTTTTATTTTGAACTTGCATAGGAAAGGTGATGAAACAATGCATTTTTTTCTGAGGATAAAAACTGCTGAGGAATCATTAAAACCTTGGAAACAGTCAAAATCCACAGGGTAAACCTCCAGATTCCAGGGGGTCCAAAGGCATGCATGTCAATATCACAAGTGAAGCCAATGTGTAATTTTTGAAATATCAATGCCATTGACTCTCTGAACTTGTGTGATGAGTTTTGCATGAACAGTGGAGTTTTATTTAAATTCTAAAGCATCTGACAGTTTCTGTATGATCAAAACTGTCTGGCTTATAACTCTGTGATTGGCTACATTAGCCCAGCAACAATCTGGCCCACACAACCATATCCTTGAAACTGACCTGCATATATTATGATCAAACTCTCTCCACCAATTGCATTCACCAACTTAGCTAAATGATATTTGCTGCCAAGTCTATATACACTCCATCCTCAAAGGATCACAAAAACACTCAAAAGATAAGACCGGTAGAGGGCAATTCGACATGATGAAATTAAGAAACATTGAAACTAATGTTAGAATATTATTTTTAAAAAGAGGTCACCTTTGGCATATCACTGCTGAAGGTGAATATTTTGATTACAACAACATTTGCGATGTCTAAGCGTTTAAAATTACTCAATTTTATTATTAGAATTTTAGCTTTTACTTTGTATGTGTGCACATGTATGTGTGTCTCTTTTTGGTAGATGGAAACAATGTCAGTCCTTCAGATAGAGCAGAGTAGTCTAGGGGAAAATGCCCACTGTTTTATAGGAGAGTAGCAACTTGATCTTTTGTAATAGTTAAATAAAGTATAGAGCCACAGTTCTACTCCTTTCTTAGGTGGAAAAAATCTGACTCGTCAGGTAAACTGCTCGGCAAATAGTAAGTTGAATTCCTAACACCCACATGAAGCACAAGAATAGTTGGATTAACAACTCCAGTGTCATGCTGTCAGCTGCTGTTTATTTAAATTAAAATGTCACCATCCAGAAATAAATTAAGAAGTTGAAAAACGATAAATTTCTTAAACATACAGTACTTTGGCACCTTGTTAAAATCAGTCTATTACATTTGTGGTTTTTAGAACTTTACATAGACTATTTCCATTTTGACATTCAGAATATAGCAGGTTTTGTTTTCGTTCTTCTTTCTTAACTTTCTCCCTCCTTCCTCCCTCCCCCCCTCCTTCCTTCCTTCTTTCCTTCCTTCCTTCCTCTCTCCCCGTCTCTCTCTCTGTGTCTGCATTGTCCTATCTAAGCTACATAAGACAGTTTAAAAGAAAAAAGTTCCATCAATACACATCAATATACAATTATCAGATGCTTTACTTGCATGTCTAAAACATGTTGTCCACATTATGTCTATCTAAATATAGCTACAGCTTTACAGATTTAAAAATTCACTTCCTGCAATTGGTCTTCCTAGGGTTCCAATGTTATGTGTTATTTCTACATTTGATATGAAACAAACATAGCTTCCCATGGGCTTTTCCCTCACTTCTCGTCATTTGAAGGTTGAAATTTTGGCCCCATCACTCTGAGACCTCCCCTGTGATCATCCATACCCCAAGATACTTTAAGATAGTGTTTTGGCTCTGGGTTCATGGCACAGCAGGTCCTTCCGTTTCAGGAGCCAATTTGGTCATAAGTAGGAAGAGAATTAACATCTCGGAAAGAAGAATACTCCCTCTCTCCGTTCCCATTTGGATGTTTTTTGCCTATGACTTTGCAGATTGTAAATGATGCAAGTGCACACTATAATGCAGGTTAATCAAATATGAGACAGTTGTATACAAACATATTCAGCATTAACAACATGGAGATATTTACTTGGCCGGGTTTTCCATTTTCACATAAAAATGCCTCATATTCGGATGCGAATTCAGGGGCGTTGTCATTGACATCCAGCACTTTAATAGCAACAGGTACTCGGGATATCTGACTGTGGTTCCCTATGGGAAGGAAAAAATAACATCAGCATTGAGGATATTGCATTTTAATGTGCAATTCAACTTTCTTCTTGAAAGCTTGTGTGTCTGTTTCAACTTCCCTTAATTAGGGTCTTTTCAACATGGTGATTATGGAATCTGACCATTCCGCAAGGAAAAATAGCAAGTGCTTGGCTGCTTAAAAAAAAGGATAAATTATTATTCCAAACACCATTTGCTGGAGCTTAGCTTGATAAAGACCATTTCTGAATAAATTAAAAGAGGTTTCCTTGATGAAGAAAGCTTTATTTTATTGATAAAGCCCATTGTACAAAAGAAAAGAATGCTGTATGCAACGAAGATTTATCTCTTTATCTTGGGTAGACAGCCCATTTCTGCACTATTACTTGTTCGACTGACTATATATTAAAGATGAACATCAAAAACTGAAAAAAGGCTAGAACCAAATCAGTTGTTGAGAAGGTATCTTTAATACTGATAAAAGGGATAATCTTAAAGAAAGGGAATTGTACCTTTTATGAATTTTATTTTTTATTCAAAATTGACCTTGGGATATTTTCGGGTAAGATAAGCCCAAGTTATTTTAATATGTCATTTTCATAAAGATTTTCAGTGTAAACAGATAATCTTTTAATCTTTCCAGGTCAATTCCAGTAGCACAGACCTTAATCCTTAAGTCCTTAAATTTAAAAAATTATACACACACACACGCACACACACGCACACATGCACAAATATGCATGCACAGAAATCTGGCCCATAAATACATTGCTGACTTGGCCCACATGATGATTTTTCATTTCTAATAAATGCAGTACCATTTGACCCTGACTGCACCATGCAATAATCTTTTGATCGCTTGTAAATTATACAGAATGCATTGACAATGGCCAATTATTTATTTGTGTTTCTGTGGCACTGAATATTTATAAGCAAGCTAGGAGGGGAAAAATCTTTGGCTTTTGAATATGAAGAAACAGACTTGTATTTGATATATCGGACTCTTCTTTTGACAATTGATTAAATTCAGACCTCTGAAACCTTCAAATACTCATTTTTTTCATTACATATAAAAGTATTTTAAAGCACATGCCAAATAATCACAGCCATGTTACAATTTTATAGTTGGTTAACCCCACTGGCAATGCTACAAGATTGGAATTTAACTACCATGGCTATTCTCCAATATTCTAATTTGATTAACTATGGATGGATGCATATTATCCTTTGGAATTCCAACTGCCTCAGTAATGGAACAAAATCTCAATTCCCCAAAACCACACCAGTGGCCTTAAATGTCCTACCTAATATGTCCTTTTTCTTTTACTGTCTTATGTCTAATGAATTAATTAATTCTCATTCAGAGAGGAGGCATGCAGCTCCCTAGTTTCAATGGAACAGAAAGTTTAAAAAAAAGTGTCACACATGACTCTGAGGACAAGAAACTTACATTTTACCCTTTATCTACTTGAATCAGGTAGATAAATGAGTTATAAGGTATTTGAAATAAGGTCTGATTATGTCCTTAAAGATTTACATCTCTTTTCTAGTCTGACCATGAGCTGAATAGCAGCTACTGAGGAGGAGAAGGGAATCTAGTGTTTGCAGGAAGCCCCATCTTCGCCTCCCACTACCAACATGATTCTGAACATGTTATTTAACCTCATTTTATTCCTGAGGACACTGACACCGAAACTCCAGACCATGACACCTTATTTACAGAACTATTATACACATTATATGAGAAGAATTAGAAGTGCCCAGATCATATCGGGCACATAGTCAAGTGTATCTTAGACTTTACCTTTTATAATCGCAAACATCAGCACCGTGCATATTCAGTGTGCACTATGTACATTGCAAGATATTTCACAGAATCATCTCATTCAGTCCTTACTGAAGAGCTACGTAGCAGGTAATGTGACCCCCACGTTGTGGATTACTGATGTGGAGACTGACATGCACAGGGCTGTATGCCTTTACCAATATGACTCAAAAATTAACTCCAAGGCTCCAAAATGTAGTTTTGGCCTTCCAAACAGGAGTCATTTTTCACAGTATTACATTGATGAAGTTTAAAACAAAGTATATTTGCTTGTTGTTTGTTTACTGGCAAGGTAACCAATCACTGCCATTTCCTCAAGAATGCTTATAGGCTTGTTATAAATTTTTATTTCAAGTTTGACCACTATTTGCAGTTTGAATACAAATATAAAAAATCAAGCTGGATACATCTAATGGGTTGTACCACGACTGATATTCTCAGAATTGCACTAATAATCTGCAAGCCTCTCTGAGAAACTGAGCAATTTAAATTCCATATTTTTCCTCATACTTCGATTTTGCCCAAAGTCCCTTTTAGTTGATTAATTTTATTTTGTGATTCTCTGTATTTCAACTCTAAGAACTACTGATCAGTTATTTACATAACATTCATTTCTTCCGTGCCACATCTTAGACCAACTCTTGTGTATATAAGTGATTAGAGGAGCCTTCTATTATGTTTTAGTCTCGTTAACCATTCGATTCATAAACAGACAATGATCAACGTAGACTTGAACAGTGAATAACAGATGCATTGTCTTCGAAAACTGCAGGTACAAGAAAAAGCTGTCGTACTCTTTAAACATGATTTTGTTCCTGGGGAAGTGAAGAAAATGCTGAGCTTACTGAGTGAGAGTCACTGAAAATGGTTGATTGGGCCAAGTTTACGAAATATGATATTCTTTGTCTTCCCTCTTTCTCATGCCTTGTACACACACACACACACACACACACACACACACGCCGCAGGCAAACATGCATATACAGCTTTTACTCTCACTATTTTGGCAAAAGGATAATTATGCTAAGGCACATGTTCTTAATTTCTCTCTTTTCTTAATCTCACAGTTTTAATAAACTGCAATTATCTCTTAGATCTAAATGGCCAGCAGGTGGTAAAACTCAAGCATAGAGACTAGAGAATCTCCATGAGCTTCTTTCTGGGATAACTTTCAACATTAAAGTAATATATGCTTTCTCTTATTGTAAGATCTGGGACAGGATGGTGGTTTAACTATCCAGGGGCCCAGATCCCTAGAATAATAGCATCTAATTTTTTTCTGTTGTTCGAAGTAATATAGGTTTGGGAGCTATCACTTCATATTGTTAGAAGATCACGAGCATAGGGGCTATATCATAAGATCACTGGCGAGTCACTGAAATATTTTTTGATGAGATTTACCATTTTAAAAGCTAGCATAAAGCTTACTAACAAGAGAAGTTATGGTTTAATTTTGTTTTCTTAAGCATACGAATGTCCCAAAATTTACTTTGAGTATTTCTTGAAACTGCTAAATCAAGGAGAAAAACAATTAAATATAATAAAACAATAAACTGGTGCCATATATCCCCCAAATGTGTTATCATTATCTATATTAGATGAACATGCACAATTGAAATTATTTCAACTTATAATTCTTGACACAAGTGTCATATTTAAATGCTTAAGATTCACTTTTATCTAAATTAATGAAGTGATGGGAGTTCAAAATTTTAAGATATTATAGAGCAATAAAATTAATTAGATAAGCTTCTAAGGAAATTATTCATGTCCTTTGTGACTGGCCCCAAAATGTTTGCCTTTCATCTGATACACAAGCATTAAATATAAAGATATTATAATTAGAAACTTGATTAGCATTCATTAAAGATTAATTTTCTAAACACAGGAGATGTGACAAAGTGGTCTGGAAGGAAAAGCCCATTTCAATTGGCCACAAAAGTTGACTGTTTTCACATAATGACGGAAAAAAGGCTGAAATGGCACCTCGTATAAACAACTCCTTGACTTCTACCATTTGAATCTTAGCGACTTCCTGTCACCTCTCTGTCACATAGCCTCATGAATTGCCCATTAATTTTGCCCTTTTATAATCAAAGGTAATGGAATACTGCCAAGTCTACGTTACTTGGGAATTTGCTTCTAACTACTTTCGGTGAGCTGCTGTTTTTGCAGTCATCGATTGAAATAAACAGCCTCTCCTTTTCAGGCTGTAAGAGAGAAAATTGATTTGACAAATTTAGATATACTGGTGGGTTCAATAAATAATTCTTGAGCCTTCTATGAGTGGAAGGGTGGAAGGCATGAGCAGTAAATTACAGTCAATGGGGGGAATGCAAAATAGTGAATTTATAATTGAATAGGGATGAGACGAATGCTGGAAGTTTATAAAACAGGAAGATTCTAACTGAATATATGATAGAAACGATAGCAACTTAGGAAATTTAAAATGAAACTGATGGGAATTTCAAAGAAGGTCTTGGAAAATAATTTCAGTCGTGAATTTAGGCTCTCTGGTGACTAAAGATAAAACTTTTTGATGTACATTTTGCCCATAAATGGTGTGGTAATTTCTAAATCATTAGTTATGGTTTATTAACTCATAGATTATTAGATAGCAGAGAAACAAGGTGGAAGATAATTAACCAGTGTACACCAGCAGGGTAGAAAATGTGTTGGGACTTAAAAAAAAATTTTATTGGACAAATATATATCACATATGTGGAATCTAATAAAAAATGGTACATATGAACTTGTTTACAAAATAGCAATAGACTCACAGATGTAGAAACCAATCTTATGGTTACTGGGGGAAAGGGATAAATTGGGAGATTGGGGTCGACATATACACACTATATAAAATAGATAACTAATAAGGACCTACTGTACAGCACAGGGAACTCTACTCAATATTCTCTACAAAAATATTCTGGAATATTTTTGATCGGTTTTTCTCTTTACAGTAGTATTTTCATGTATGACCCTTTCACTAGCATGGCTGTATTGATGCACCAGTTAAAACACAATCTATTATCTCCCTCAAATACATACCAAGAAATTTCAACATCAAGGGAGCAGTTGACCACCATAATTTTAATAATTTTTGATTATATGATTGTGAAAATTCCAGCAAGCCAGTTTTTAAAGAGAAGTCATTCTATTTTACTCCTTAAAATCTCAGTCATATTTAGATTAGTTTAGAATTAAATGAGAACTTTAATCAGAGGGTGGCTCTGGTATCAAATGAACAAAGCTTGTAAGGCATAGTTTTTGTATTAACCAAGTAGTAGCTCTCTCAAGAAAGGTAGAGAAATGCTTTCTCTCACTGTGCAAGTTGTGGACTTAGACATATTTGAAAATGCCTTAAACTCTCTGGAGAAAATGACTCTTAAATGGTGACTTTAGTTCAAGTCCTCATTGACCCCTGTCTGTTTTCCCTTCTGACTACAAAAATGCATGCTGTCTGGCTCCAGCATTTTCAAATGCTCTCTAAACGGGGAGAAAATGTGTAGGTCTCTTATTTATTACATTCATCTTAAGTGAACCTGGACGTAGTGGAATCCTTGGCATGACCTCACTCCACCTTTTCCTACTCTCTACAATGCACCCTCAGTATCCTTTTTACAGCTCACAAGAGTTGAAGTCCTAAAGAATAAGGTAGGCACATTTATGGTTGTTAAATTCTATGGGAAAAAATTTTAGAGCCATTGAAGTAAGAACTGATGTTATGAACCTCTTAGATACTATTTATTTATTAAATATAAAGCTTTAACAGTCACGTTCTAAATAAAGACAACATTAATGGCAGTTTATAAATGAAAAATTAGTACTAATGAGAATGGAGCTATTACATTTTCCATTTTTTATTAATATGTTATATAATATTACCTACTTTTAAAACATAAATTTATTTATTTATTTATTTTTGGTTGCGTTGGGTCTTCGTTGCTGTGTGTGGCCTTTCTCTAGTTGTGGTGAGCAGGGGCTTCTGTTCGTTGCGGTGCGTGGGCTTCTCATTGCAGTGGCTTCTCTTGCTACAGAGCACGGGCTCTAGGCACACAGGCTTCAGCAGTTGTGGCTCGCGGGCTCTAGAGTGCAGGCTCAGTAGTTGTGGTGCACGGGCTTAGTTGCTCTGCGGCATGTGGGATCCTCCTGGACCAGGGCTCAAACCCGTGTCCCCTGCACTGGCAGGCGGATTCTTAACCATTGCACCACCAGGGAAGTCCAATATTACCTACTTTTAATTCTCTTTAAAAAAAATTTAAGCACTTACTAGTTTTATTTTAATATACTAAACATTTTAACTTAAAATTTATAAATATGCATTTGCCAAATTTTTTCCCAAGACCTTTTCTTTGACAATAAGTCTGCTTCTAGAGTTCTGAGTTAAATTTACATAAACCAGTAATTCATGGCTTATGATTTCCAAGCATTTTTTTTTAATTAAGGTAATATTGGTTTAGAACATCATATGTTTCATGTGTACAACATTACAGTTCAACTTTGGTATACACTACTGTGCTTATTACTAAGATACTTTTAATTCTTTATGTATGCTTACCAATGTTTCCTTTTGTTGTCTACATTCTTTTTTGTTCTGTTTTGTGTGTATGCATACATGGTTTTTATGTGTTCATTTTTGTTTCATTTTATGTACACCTCTCTTTTCTACTGTGTACTACTCTTGCTGAATTTGTGACTGGAAAATACCGACTCCCTCCTTTCGCAGCCCTAAGTGCATGTTTAAATCCGTTTTATACATCTCATCTTTCTCCATACTGTAAGAGGCGAGGAAGCAAAATGCCATAATGAATTTATTATTCCTTATGCTCCCTTTGGTAATCTAAGTCTTTGCAAAATCTCTAATTCTACTCTGCCAACAAAAATTGCATTATGCTTCTATTACTAAGTCTTCAGTGTTTTTTTTCCCTAATTATTTCAAATAGGAGATTCAAAATTATTGGAACTGAATTTCTTGGTATTACTCTTACAATGCAATTCAGTTTAAATCCCTTATATATTAGAATCTTAATAAAGGAGACTTACACTTTCAGAGGAATATAGATTTATCTAATATTCAGTTTAAATGCTCATTCAACACCAGCTTAGAATAACAGTTGTGCCCCTAATACATGAATACACATACACGCACACACAAACACAGATACTTTATTAGGGAAGAAAACTAATATTGTAAACTACCCAGCATGTATTGTGTGATCTGTTATGTACTGTTTATTTGAGGTTTGTTGAGTTACTGTGAAGCCATTATTTTCTTAAATGGGTATGTGATTTCAGGCTATGTAAGACTGAAATTTATATGAGTTACATACCAGAGTAGGGGAGTAAAGAACATCCAGTGTACCTAGAAATCATGTGGACTCTAGTCACCTTGCCCATATTTACTCAAAGCCAAGAAGTGATAAAGCTGAAATATTAATCTAGGGCAGTTTTATCAACAAGTGAAAAGAAAAACGAAACAAACAAAAAAACACAGAAACAAACAAAACCGATTATTCCCCACAGGCTCTCTTTAGCATAGCACTCGTAAAACATAGCCTTAAAATATATTTTTAAGATCGATCACTTCCCAAACAATACAATATCCTAATAAACTAATAACCTCAAAAGAAAGGTTTGATGATTCCATTAACATGGAATTTTTATTAGTGAATTTATTTTTAGAAATATAATTTTCATATTTTTAGTTATTTGGGTAACTCCTTACATTTTTTGTGTGAGATCAACTTTTGTAGTAGAAGTAAGCCATGAAAACAATACAGTGCATACACCTTATGGTTTTCTTCCAGTGTATTTTTATAAAATGAACATACCCATGTACTGTCACTCAGGTCAAGATATAACCAGCATCCCCAAAGCTTCCCATGTACCCCTTCTCAGTCATCATTATGCCCTTCAAGGTAACCTCTACTCTGTTTCTTAACACTATATTAGTTTGCCTTCTTCAGAACTTTTAAAAACTGAAATAATATAAAGTACACACTTTTGTATCTGACTTCTTTAGCTCAATATAGTATTTGTAAATTCATTAATGTGGTTGTAGGCAGCTGTAGTTCATTCTTTTCCACTGTTTGGGAAAGAATTTCACTGTATACATATACCACCATTTATTTATTTATTTATTCTCTTACTAATGGATATTTGGGCTGTTTCAGTTTCATGCTATTCTGAAAAGTGCTGCTATAAATATTTTGTATATATTTTGTATATTTCTGTTGGTGTACTAATACGTGAATTCCGTTATGTTACGTACTTAGGAAGAGAATGAAAGATTAGAATATGGCTCCTTTCAATTTTAGCATATGCTTCCAAATATGTTTTCTAATGTGGAGGTGCCAGTTTACACTCTGACCAGCAATGTGTAAGAGTTCAAGTTGCTGCATGTCTTCAAGAACACTTGGAAAAGCCAGTGATTTATTATTTGTTTTTCATTTTAGTCATTGCAGAGGTGTACAGTTATGTTTCAGTTCAATTTTATTTTAATATCTTGATGATTTGATGCTAAGGACATATTATGCTTACTGGCCACTTGGATATCTTCTTTTGTGAAGACCCCATTCAAGTTTTTGCCATGTTTTAATTGGTTGTCTATGTTTTTCTAATTGATATGCATATTATATATTAAGGATACGTGTCCTTTGCTAGATATGAGTGTCACAATACCTTTCCCTACTCTGTGGCTTAATTTTTCACTTTTAATAGTAATTTTTGATGAACACAGATTCTTAACTTAATAAAGCTGAATTCATCAGTTTTTGCTCTTATTAACTTTAACACTTGTTGCAACTGACTTGTTAATTATTTGCATAATCCAGAATTTGAAAATTCTGTTATTTTTAGAAGCTATATCATTTCTTTCACATTTACATCTCTGATCTCCCTGAAGATTTCTAAAATTGACGTTCTGAGTTAGAGGCCAAGGTTCAGTTTCATCCACTCATGGATATCCAATTCGCTGTCAACTTTATTGTAAGTCCACCTATGCTATCTTTGTCACTGAGTTGAGTATTTTGGTACAGGCTTGTTCCTGGATTTTTCTGTTCTATTTTTCTGTCTTTATGCTCATACAATCCTCTCTTAATCACTCTTTATGCTAGATCTTCATATATTGTTATCATGAATATGGTTAAGATCAACAATTTATTTTTCTTTTAAAATATTTTCTTCATTATTTTTCCCTTTAAATTTCTTTACACATTTTAGTATTATTTGTCAAATTGTGGGCACGCACACACACACACATAGCTGTCGGAAGTTTGATTGATATTGCAAAGATTCTACAGATAAATTTAAAGCGGATTGACATCTTTTACATTTGAATCTCCAAATCATGAACTATGTATATGCTTCATTTATTTATATCTTCTTTAATTTCTCTCAGTAATGTTCTGTAGTTTTCTGTTTAGAAGTTTTGTATGTCATTCATTAGATTTTGTTACTATTTAATTGAAGTCTTTTTACTATTATAAGTAGTATATTTATTTTCTGAGTATTGTCAGAAAATAAAAATGATTATTTTATAACTCTAACAAGCATGCAAACTTTCATTATTGCTAACAGTTTAACTTAGATTTTATTTCCTTTTTATGTACTCAATCATGTTGTCTACGAATAGTGACAACTTTATTTCTTCTTTCCGATATTTATACTTCAATTTCTTACCTGTATCTTACTGTACTGGTTAAAACCTTCAGTGTAATTGAATAAAAGTAGCAATAGTATACAACCTATCTCATTTCCAATCTCAGGGAGAAACCTTTCAATATTTTACCATTAGGTCTGATATTTGCTATTTTTTTGGTAGCTATCCTTTATCAAATTAAGGTCTCTACTATTTCTAGTATGCAAAGAGCTTTTTCAAGAACAAGAGATGAAGATATATAACATTTTCTGCATCTGCTGAGAATGATCATACTTTTTTTCTCTTTTCTTTCCCCAGGATTTTAATTTACATTAATAGATTTTCAGATGTTATCATCTGTTCTTATATTCCCTGGGTGTAATATTATGTTTTTATATTAACAGTTTTGATTTGCTAATATATTACTTAGGATTTCGTTTATGAGAGGCAGGCTATTAATTCTCCTTTCTTGTAATATTCTTGTTGGGTTTTAGCATTAAGATTATTCTGGCTTTGTGACAGGGTGGAAACTGCTCCCTCTTTTACTTCTCTCTGATAAAGTATGTGTCATGTTCATTTGGGCATGACAATTTATGTGTTAAGAGTTAGTAACTGTGAATTCAATTTATTCAATAGAGAAAATGATAGACATATTTTTCTCTTTTTCTTATCTATGCCAGTTTGCACTGACTGCATTTTTCAACTTATTAGTCTACCTCATATACATTTTAATCCTTATTCCATAAATATGTTAATAATGTACAGCTACTGTTTTTTAACATCTATAGAATCTGTAATGAAGTCCCCTTTGCAATATTTTTTTCCATGCCCCCTGCAGTGAAAGCATGGAGTCCTAACCACTGGACCGCTTGGAATTCCCCGTCATTTCTAATACTGGCAACTTGTACCTTTTCTATTTTTTCTTGCAAGATTTTTATCAACTTTATCTTCGCAAATAAAGAGCTTCTGGCTTTGCTGAATTTCAGGACTGTATATTTGTGTTTAATTCCACTATATTCTACCCTATATTCATTTTCACCTCGCTACTAGTTTTTAATTTTCTGTTCACTTTTAGCCTTTTTGAAGTGGATGCTCAGATAATTGATTTTTAGCATTTCTTCTTTTCTAATATAGACATTTAAGGCTAATTCTCTTTAGGCACTGTGTTAGCTGTATTCCACAGGTTTTGTCATGTCATTATTTTGTTATCATTCATTTTATAAATGTGCTAATTCCCTTTGTGATTTTATTGTTTTCCATGGATCATTTAGAGACATATGGCTTAATTTCCAATACCTGGGGATCATTTCAGGGCCTTTGGTGATTTATTCCTAGCTTAATTCCACTGTGTTAAGAAAGCATACTCTGCTTTGAGTGTTGAGACTTGATTTATGGCCCAACTTTGGCCATGTTGGGTAAATGTTTCAAGTGTGTTTGACAATAATAATATCTTTGTAATTTTTGAGTGCAGTGTTTTATACATTACAATTAGGCAAGTTGACTAATCATGCTATTCAGACACTTTCTATCCGTACTAATTTTTTGTCTACTTATTTGATTAGTAGGTTAAAATTTTCATTTGCAAGTGTTGACTTGTCTATTTCTCCCTTTGCTTCTATCAATTTTTTGCTTTATGTACTTGGCAAACATCTTATTAGGTACATACAAATTTAGAATTTTTATATCTTCTTGCTGAATTTAATCATTTATCATTATGAAAAATTTCTCTTTATTTTTGGTAATATTTCTTCTTAGCCTATAGCTGAACCATTTTGGTTTTAATTTGCATAGATCTTTCAATCGTTTCAGTCTTTGAGTGTTCTTATATTTGAGGTTTGTTTCTGGTAAAAAACATGATTTGAAAATTGATTGCTTTTTTCCTAGTCTGACAAAGAATGTCTTTTAATTGAAGTATGTAGCTTATTTACAATTAGTGTGATTGTTTATTTATCTGGGTTTTAATTTCTTCTTGTACTTTAAAGTTTTCTTCATCAGTTCTTTCTCATTTTTCCTCTTTTCTATTTTTTGGGGGATTCATAAGTTTCAATTCTTTTTTTTCCCCCAACTAATAGGCTAATTAATAGTATTTCAGTGGTAACCTTAAATATCATATTTGTATATGTGTCACTGACTTATTAGAATATGCCTTAGAGTCATGCTTCAAACATTTATGTACAATGAAAGGACATATATAATGCATTAATTGTTTATGCCATTTTGTTACCATTTTCCTGTATCTAGGTTTTAATTTTGGAAATCAGATACGAAAATGTGTTATCTTCCTTCAGATAGAGTTTGATTTTCTCCTCACAGGAAGGTCTATATAGATGGATCACCTCGATACTCTTAAGGCTGGATTTCAGAATTTATGAGGGCTGATTTAATTTCTGGTTTTCCCTTATTTCTAGAGCCTACCCTTTCTATTAAATTGCAAAAAAAAAACAAACAAACTGATTTTAGCTTTTTGCCTCTTAGCACACACTCTCTGATAGCCTTGAAATCCTCTTACTCCTGCACATGTTAAGATTTGGTAAATGCATCATGGGAAAAATCCATCCATGATCCTCTGATGTCTTCTTTTCAATTACCTCCTCACTGTAGACTTGGCCTCTCCATTTCTGGATACCTCTGTAGCCCTGAACTACAGCTTTTGTCTCCACAGTCCCACGAGACACTCATAAACTCCAGGTCACTGATTTCTGCTTGGTTTCTATGCCCTCTGAGTTGAATCACTTAAAGTCCTGAAGGAAGTAAACAGTGCTAAATTTAGGAGTCATTTCAGTTTGTTTCCTTTCTTTCTGGTATCTTGGCTTCTTAAGTACTGGCTGCCTTCAAATACCATTTTTTTCCTCTAATTTTGTAGTTATCCTCACTGGGGGAATTAGTTGGATATAAGCTACCATCACAGACATAAGAAAAATACATAATTTCCCCTATCCCATTGTGGTATAATATGTTCATTGTTTTCCCAAGAAATTTAAACTGTAAATCACCCCACACTTACGGAACAATGGACAAAATATTACTATAAAATGACCCTAATCCTCCATGAGTTATTGCCCAGCAGAATTCACGTATGGTAATTAAGATTGTGTTATCCTTAGTTAATGCTCTGACTACAAAGCCAGACCAATCCCTTGAGATTCCTTTCCTCAGTCTATGCTTTGGCC
The DNA here is from genome assembly GCF_026419965.1 of Kogia breviceps. Lineage (NCBI taxonomy): Eukaryota > Metazoa > Chordata > Mammalia > Artiodactyla > Physeteridae > Kogia > Kogia breviceps. The sequence goes on from NC_081327.1 coordinate 34,958,552, forward strand.
ACAATAAATTATGCATTTATTGTGACAGTGGACCAAGATATATATACCATAATGAGTGACAAAAACAGAACAAATACATAACTCAAGATAAATGATTAGCAGAGGTGGTAGAAATGACTGCAGTGCAAGCCACCACCTCAGTGTCAAGTACATGATAATAAAATGGATGATGCCGATTTATTCCCAGATGTTAACATTAAAAGGGTTGAATATATGTGAATGTAAATGTAGATATACAGTTATATCCATACATCACTACTTCCTCCAACTGCATTTGTATCCACAAAATCACCTGTTTATCAGTGTATATTAGAAAGGTAACTAGACACAGAATATTATGTATTCTTTTAATAAAATTTAAAAAGATATATTGGGTGAAATATGTAAATCTATAAGTAATAGGTAGCACTAGGTGTTTTTATAATTTTATTTAGAGAGGCAATGCAGAGCACCTATATATAATGGTATTGTGCAGCTCAGAATGTCTGTAAACCAATCTCTCTCTTTCTCTCTCTTTTGTTATAGATAAAAGTTAGCTGCTAGCTGCAAAAAACTTTTAAACTACCTACTCTGTTTAAAGGAAGGTTAATAAACTCTTCATGGACCCAGTAAATCTATCATGCAAATTTGCAACTTAGAGCAACAGAGATGCTGACAAGGACACCAAGTGTCAAGTTTACTTCAAAACATTGAGAGAGAGGGAGCGAGAAGATGGCGGAAGAGTAAGACGCGGGGATCACCTTCCTCCTCACAGATACATCAGAAATACATCTACACGTGGAACTTCTCCTATAGAACACCCACCGAACGCTCGCAGAAGACCTCAGACCTCCCAAAAGGCAAGAAACTCCCCACGTACCTGGGGAGGGCAAAAGAAAAAAGAATAAACAGAGACAAAAGGATAGGGACGGGACCTGCACCAGTGGGAGGGAGCCGTGAAGGAGGAAAAGTTCCCACACCCTAGAAGCCCCTTCGCGGGCGGAGACTGCGGGTGGCGGAGGGGGAAGCTTCAGAGCCGCGGAGGAGAGCGCAGCAACAGGGTGCGGAGGGCAAAGCGGAGAGATTCCCCAGAGGATCGGTGCCGACCTGCACTCACCAGCCCGAGAGGCTTGTCTGCTCACCCGCCGCGGCAGGCGGGGGCCGGGAGCTGAGGCTCGGGCTTCAGGGAAAGGTCTGGAGTTGGCAGAGTGAAAACAGCCTGTAGGGGTTAGTGCACCACGGCTGGCCGGGAGGGAGTTCGGGAGACGTCTGGAGCTGCCGAAGAGGCAAGAGGCCTTTTCTTCCCTCTTTACCTCCTGCTGCGCGAAGAGAGGGGTTTAAGCGCGCCGCTTAAAGGAGCTCCAGAAACGGGCGCGGAGCTGCCGAAGAGACAAGAGACTTTTTCTTGCCTCTTCGCTTCCTGGGACGCAAGGAAAGGGAATGAAGGGCACCACATAAAGGAGCTCCAGAAACGGGCGCGAGCTGCGGCTGTCGGCGCGGACAACAGAGACGGGTGTGGGACGCTAGGGTTGCTACTGCCGCCACCAAGAGGCCTGTGTGCGAGCGCAGGTCACTCTCCACACCGCCCCTCCCGGGAGCCTGTGCAGCCCGCCAGCGCCGGGGTCCCGGGATCCAGGGACTGCTTCCCGGGAAAACGCGCGGTGCGCCTCGGGCCGGTGCAGCGTCACGCCGGCCTCTGCCGCCGCGGACTCGCCCCACATCCGTGCCCCCCCACACCCCGCCTGAGTGAGCCAGAGACCACGAATCAGCTGCTCCTTTGACCCCGCCCTCTCTGAGCGAAGGGCAGACGCCCTCGGAAGACCTGTGCACAGAGGCGGGGCCAGGTCCAGGGCTGAGCCCCAGGAGCTGTGCGAACAAAGAGGGGGGGAGGTCCTTCCCAGCAGCCTCAGAAACAGCGGGTTAAAGCTCCACAGTCAGCCTGAAGTGCCCTGCATCTGTGGAAAACCTGAATAGACAGCGAAATATCCCAGGTTGAGGAGGCGGACTTTGGGAGCAAGATATACTATTATTTTCCCCTTTTTTCTTTTTGTGAGTGTGTATGTGGGTGCTGCTGTGTGAGATTTTGTCTGTGTAGCTTTGTTTTCACCATTTGTCCTGGGGTTAGACCGACCCCCCTTTTTTCTTTAATAGAAATTTTTCTTCTTAATAATTTTTTAATTTTAATAACTGTACTTTACCCTACTTTATTGTCTTCTCCCCTTTCTTCCCTCCTTTCTTTCCTATTTCCGTCCTTCCTTCCTTTCTTCCCTCCTTCCTTCCTCCTTTCCTTCCTCTCCTCCCTCCTTCCTTCCTTTCTTTCCTTTCTATTTTTTCTCCTTTTTATTTTGAGCCATGTGGATTAAAGGCTCTTGCCACTCCAGCCAGGTGTCAAGGCTGTGTCCCTGAGGTGGGAGAACTAACCTCAGGACACTGGTCCACAAGAGACCTCTCAGCTCCACGTAATATCAAACGGTGAAAATCTCCCAGAGATCTCCATCTCAACACCAAGACCCAGCTTCACTCAAGGACCAGCAACGAACAGTGCTGGACACCCTATGCCCAACAAAGAGCAAGCCAGGTCTACAGCCCCATCCATTAGCAGAGAGGCTGCCTAGAATCATAGTAAGGCTACCAACATCCCCATACACGCCACCACACGTGGACCTGGCCCGCCAGGGAGACGGGATCCAGCCTCATCCACCAGAACAGGGGCACTAGTCCCTCCTAACCAGGAAACCTGCTCAACCCACTGAACCAACCTCAGCCACTGGGGACAGCCACCAAAAACAGAGGGAACTACGAGCCTGCAGCCTGCAAAAAGGAGACCCCAAACACAGTAAGATAAGCAAAATGAGAAGACAGAGAAACACACAGCAGATGAAGGAGCAAGATAAAAACACACCAGACCTAACAAATGAAGAGGTAATAGGCAGTCTACCTGAAAAAGAATTCAGAATAATGATAGTAAAGATGATTCAAAATCTTGGAAATAGAATAGACAAATTGCAAGAAACAGTTAACAAGGACCTAGAAGAAATAAAGAGGAAGCAAGTAACGATGAGCAACACAATAAATGAAATGAAAAATACTCTAGATGGGATCAATAGCAGAATAACTGAGGCAGAAGGACGTATAAGTGACCTGGAAGATAAAATAGTGGAAATAACTACTGCAGAGCAGAAGAAAGAAAAAACAATGAAAAGAACTGAGGACAGTCTCAGAGACCTCTGGGACAACATTAAACGCACCAACATTCGAATCATAGGGGTCCCAGAAGAAGAAGAGAAAAAGAAAGGGACTGAGAAAATATTTGAAGAGATTATAGTTGAAAACTTCCCTAATATAGGAAAGGAAATAGTCAATCAAGTCCAGGAAGCACAGAGAGTCCCATACAGGATAAACCCAAGGATAAACACGCCGAGACACATAATAATCAAACTTTCAAAAATTAAATACAAAGGAAACATATTAAAAGCAGCAAGGGAAAAACAACAAAAAACACACAAGGGAATCCCCATAAGGCGAACATCTGATCTTTCAGCAGAAACTACAAGCCAGAAGGGAGGGGCAGGACATATTTAAAGTGATGAAGGAAAAAAACCTACAACCAAGATTACTCTACTCAGCAAGGATCTCATTCAGATTTGATGGAGAAATTACAACCTTTACAGACAAGCAAAAGCTGAGAGCGTTCAGCACCACCAAACCAGCTTTACAACAAATGCTAAAGGAACTTCTCTAGGCAAGAAACACAAGAGAAGGAAAAGACCTACAACAACAACCCAAAACAATTAAGTAAATGGTAATAGGAACATACATATCGATAATTACCTTAAATGTAAATGGATTAAATGCTCCCACCAAAAGATACAGACTGGCTGAATGGATACAAAAACAGGACCCATATATATGCTGTCTACAAGAGACCCACTTCAGACCTAGGGACACTTACAGGCTGAAAGTGAGGGGATGGAAAAAGATATTCCATGCAAATGGAAATCAGAAGAAAGCTGGAGTAGCAATTCTCATATCAGACAAAATAGACTTTAAAATAAAAACTATTACAAGAGACAAAGAAGGACACTACATAATGATCAAGGGATCGATCCATGAAGAAGATATAACAATTGTAAATATTTATGCACCCAACATAGGCACACCTCAATACATAAGGCAAATACTAACAGCCATAAAAGGGGAAATCGACAGTAACACAATCATAGTAGGGGACTTTAACACCCCACTTTCACCAATGGAAAGATCATCCAAAATGAAAATAAATAAGGAAACACAAGCTTTAAATGATACATTACACAAGATGGATTTACTTGATATTTATAGGGCATTCCATCCAAAAACAACAGAATACACATTTTTCTCAAGTGCTCATGGAACATTCTCCAGGATAGATCATATCTTGGGTCACAAATCTAGCCTTGGCAAATTTAAGAAAATTGAAATCGTATCAAGTATCTTTTCTGACCACAATGCTATGAGACTAGATATCAACTACAGGAAAAGATCTTTAAAAAATACAAATACATGGAGGCTAAACAATACACTACTTAGTAACGAAGTGATCACTGAAGAAATCAAAGAGGAAATCAAAAAGTACTTAGAAACAAATGACAATGGAGACACGACGACCCAAAACCTATGGGATACAGCAAAAGCAGTTCTAAGAGGGAAGTTTATAGCAATACAATCCTACCTTAAGAAACAGGAAGCATCTCGAATAAACAACCTAACTTTGCACCTAAAGCAATTAGAGAAGGAAGAACAAAAAACCACCAAATTTATCAGAAGGAAAGAAATCATAAAGATCATATCAGAAATAAATGAAAAAGAAATGAAGGAAACAATAGCAAAGATCAATAAAACTAAAAGCTGGTTCTTTGAGAAGATAAATAAAATTGATAAACCATTAGCCAGACTCATCAAGAAAAAAAGGGAGAAGACTCAAATCAATAGAATTAGAAATGAAAAAGGAGATGTAACAACTGACTCTGCAGAAATACAAAAGATTATGAGAGATTACTACAAGCAACTCTATGCCAATAAAATGGACAACCTGGAAGAAATGGACAAATTCTTAGAAATGCACAACCTGCCGAGACTGAACCAGGAAGAAATAGAAAATATGAACAGACCAATCACAAGCATTGAAATTGAAACTGTGATTCAAAATCTTCCAACAAACAAAAGCCCAGGACCAGATGGCTTCACAGGTGAATTCTATGAAACAGTTAGAGAAGAGCTAACACCTTTCCTTCTCAAACTCTTCCAAAAGATAGCAGAGGGAGGAACACTCCCAAACTCATTCTATGAGGCCACTATCACCCTGATACCAAAACCAGACAAAGACGTCACAAAGAAAGAAAAGTACAGGCCAATATCACTGATGAACATAGATGCAAAAATCCTCAACAAAATAACTAGCAAACAGAATCCAACAGCACATTAAAAGGATCATACACCATGATCAAGTGGGGTTTATTCCAGCAATGCAAGGATTCTTCAATATACGCAAATCAATCAACATGATACACCATATCAACAAACTGAAGGAGAAAAACCGTATGATCATCTCAATAGATGCAGAGAAAGCTTTTGACAAAATTCAACACCCATTTATGATAAAAACCCTGCAGAAAGGAGGCATAGAGGGAACTTTCCTCAATATAATAAAGGCCATATATGAAACCCACAGCCAGCATTGTTCTCAATGGTGAAAAACTGAAACCATTTCCACTAAGATCAGGAACAAGACAAGGTTGCCCACTCTCACCACTCTTATTCAACCTAGTTTTGGAAGTTCTAGCCACAGCAATCAGAGAAAATAAAGAAATAAAAGGAATCCAAATAGGAAAAGAAGAAGTAAAGCTGTCACTGTTTGCAGATGACATGATACTACACATAGAGAATAGTAAGTATGCTACCAGAAAACTACTAGAACTAATCAATGAATTTGGTAAAGTAGCAGGATACAAAATTAATGCACAGAAATCTCTGGTATTCTTATACACTAATGATGAAAAATCTGAGAGGGAAATTAAGAAAACACTCCCATTTACCATTACAACAAAAAGAATAAAATATCTGGAATAAACCTACCTAAGGAGACAAAAGACTTGTATGCAGAAAACTATAAGACACTGATGAAAGAAATTAAAGATGATACAAATAGGTGGAGAAATATACCATGTTCTTGGATTGGAAGAATCAACATTGTGAAAATGACTCTATTACCCAAAGCAATCTACAGATTCAATGCAATCCCTATCAAATTACCACTGGCAGTTTTTACAGAACTAGAACAAAGAATTTCACAATTTGTATGGAAACACAAAAGACCCCGAATAGCCAAAGCAATCTTGAGAACGAAAAATGGAGCTGGAGGAATCAGGCTCCCTGACTTCAGACTCTACTACAAGGCCACAGTAATCAAGACAGTATGGTACTGGCACAAAAACAGAAATATAGATCAATGGAACAGGATAGAAAGCCCAGAGATAAACCCACACACACATGGTCACCTTATCTTTGATAAAGGAGGGAAGGAAACACAGTGGAGAAAAGACAGCCTCTTCAATAAGTGGTGCTGGGAAAACTGGAAGTTACCTGTAGAAGTATGAAATTAGAACAATCCCTAACACCACACACAAAAATAAACTCAAAATGGGTTAAAGACCTAAATGTAAGGCCAGACACTATCAAACTCTTAGAGGAAAACATAGGCAGAACACTGTATGACATAAATCACAGCAAGATCCTTTTTGACCCATCTCCTAGAGAAATGGAAATAAAAACAAAAATAAACAAATGGGATCTAATGAAACTTAAAAGCTTTTGCACAGCAAAGGATACCATAAACAAGACCAAAAGACAACCCTCAGAATGGGAGAAAATATTTGCAAATGAAGCAACTGACAAAGGATTAATTTCCAAAATTTATAAGCAACTCAGGCAGCTCAATAACAAAAAAACAAACAACCCAATCCAAAAATGGGCAGAAGACCTAAACAGACATTTCTCCAAAGAAGATATACAGATTGCCAACAAACACATGAAAGAATGCTTAACATCATTAATCATTAGAGAAATGCAAATCAAAACTACAATGAGATATCATCTCACACCGGTCAGATTGGCCATCATCAAAAACTCTAGAAACAATAAATGCTGGAGAGGGTGTGGAGAAAAGGGAACCCTCTTGCACTGCTGGTGGGAATGTAAAATGATACAGCCACTATGGAGAACAGTATGGAGGTTCCTTAAAAAACTACAAATAGAACTACCATATGACCCAGCAATCCCACTACTGGGCATATACCCTGAGAAAACCATAATTCAAAAAGAGTCATGTACCAAAATGTTTATTGCAGCTCTATTTACGATAGCCAGGACATGGAAGCAACCTAAGTGTCCATCAACAGATGAATGGATAAGGAAGATGTGGCACATTTATACAATGGAATATTACTCAGCCATAAAAAGAAATGAAACTGAGTTATTTGTAATGAGGTGGATAGACCTGGAGTCTGTCATACAGAGTGAAGTAAGTCAAAAGGATAAAAACAAATACCATATGCTAACATATATATATGGAATCAAAAAAAAAAAAAAGTCATGAAGAGATTAGTGGTAGGATGGGAATAAAACACAGACCTACTAGAGCATGGACTTGAGGATATGGGGAGGGGGAAGGGTAAGCTGTGATGATGTGAGAGAGTGGCAGGGACATATACACCCTACCAAATGTAAATTAGATAGCTAGTGGGAAGCTGCAGCATAGCACAGGGAGTTCACCTCTGTGCTTTGTGACCACCTAGAGGGGTGGGATAGGGAGGGTGGGAGGGAGGATGACACAAGAGGGAAGAGTTATGGGAACATATGTATATGTATAACTGATTCACTTTGTTGTAAATGAGAAACTAACACACTATTGTAAAACAGTTATACTCAAATAAAGATGTTAAAGAAAAACAACATTATGAGAGAGAGAACATTGGCCAATAGCGGAGTATTCAATGTTGTTAGCAAAATAATTGCAGATAATGGTGAAAAAGAAAAGCTGCTGGAGGTTTTTTTGTTTTTTTTTTTAACTGAAATTATGGAGAATGGAGAAAAGCCCTGTATGCTACCCAAAATATTTTAATTTCTAAAAACTCAGGTCAAAGACAGAAATGAAAAGTGATTTTTTCTTAACACACCAGAAAAAAAAAAAAAAAAAAAAAGGATGCAAGAGAAAAGCACTGCCGGCAAAATGCTAAGTTCTATTGTTAGCACCTGCATTTTTGCTGTTGCAAATAATCCACTTGTTTGTGGTGGTCTATTCCGGACACGGCCTAGCATGATTGGGGCAGATCTTTGAATAAAGTTATCTGTGTAAAAAGTAACCTAACTGATGCCCACATATGGGCACATTCCTCTAGAGCATTAATCATTTTCAAACTGATAGTGAAATCCTACTTGGAAACCCAAACCCTAATCCATAATAATAATCTATGCCAGCCGCATCAGAATGCCATTATCATTATTAGCAGCAGCAGCATCTTAAGAAACTATTTGCTATTTATTGAACACATACTCTCAGGCACCATGCTTTCATTTTTATACAACCCTATGGCTAAAGTAATACGATTATTTCCTCTCATAAACATTTAACAAATAATAATTGTAATTTTAAAGTTCCATTCAATCAACAAATATTGACCTTATACTTACTGGGTGCCAGATACTCTTCCAGGACAAGAGATACCAAATAGAAAAGACAAACAAACAAAAACATATTCTATTATATTCACACATAAATGGGGGTAGGGATGGAGACTCTCGGGTATAGATGAAATGTACGAACAAAAATAAAACCAGGTAAAATAAGAGACTAATGTTGGAACTCAACTTTTTGCTCAGTGCTTACAAACAATAATTACAGGGCTGCAGTATCAAGTTATAGGTGTGCTAACCTCCTTTCTCAATTTTCTTATCTCAAAAATCGATTTTCTCCTTTCTCTAATTAAAAAATTTAATAATTTGACCCTGTGCATTCATCCCCAATATGGAAATGAAATGAGACTGACAACCTTTTTCTTGATGATTCCTGGAAAACTGTTTCTACTCTCAGCAGAGGCCTGTTGGTCACCAGTGATGATCAGAGTAATAGCTTCCAAAGGTCCAAGGTCAAATATGTCCTTGGCTACTTCTGCCAGTTGATGCTATGAGGAGGGTACGTACAGTCTATTGTGGGGCGGGGGCGGTTCAGGGGGGAATGTAATTTTCTTTTGAATTCATTTTTATGGAGGGAACAAATGATTTTATTGAATTTTGGCTATTCGAGCCATAACCTACAATACTGAGAGAGAGTAGTAAATTCAGTTCATTTGAAACATCTAAAATAAACACTTAAGCAGTTTTTTCTCAAATTCTTGTGGATTTCAGAACATTTGGTAAAATTTGACTCAATGGGTCTGACTTGAGCCCAGAAACTTCTATTAGGAAAAAAAAAAAATCTTAAAAGGACTTCAGAGCTTTGATCAGGTTCAATATGGTAAGAATTGTAGTGAGAAAATCCCTTCTTCATTTAAAAATCTTCCTGTCTATACCATGAATCTTATGAGGATTCAGAAGACAGCATTAATGCTTGTGGTATTTTTATATATTCTATGAAGTTTTGATTCTAGAAAGAATCTGTCCTAGCATCCCCTCTGGCAGTAGAAATTTAGACTTTAAAGCCAACTGGTAAGCAGGTATTATGGTTTGGCAAACCCTGGTTATCATTACTAGAATGTAAATTCCATCTGGATAAGACTTTTTTGTTCACTGTTGTATTCAGGATATAGAACAGTAACTGGTACATAAGAGGTCACCCTAAAGTCAAGATAATATCTATCTGAGAGTTATTGAGAGGAGTGAATGAAATCATATATGAAAACACTAAGCAAACTACAGAATTTTAAGAGTTAGGTCTTGTTTTTGTCCCATGTTGTATTTTGCTCCAAATTTTCTAGTTACCTCCTTGCTGGCTCAACTTCCTCTGAGGTCTTGTCACCTCTGTGCCTAATTCTACGTGCACATTTTTCTCCTTAGCCGTTATTCCAGGGAACTGAAACCATGTCATATAAACAATTTTTTCAAGACACTTTGTATTTTACTAGGCTAAAGGGGAAGAGAATAAGACTTGTTTATACCTTGAGGCACATTTTGGCTCACTGTAAGATTAAAGTGCTTTCCAACACAGCTGCTCAAGAAAAAAACTCATCAGTCTCCCGAGATAGTGAGTTTGTGACCACTGCAAGTATACAGTCATAGACCAGGGCTGTGGCAAAGGCAAGTGCAGTACCAGATGGTGGAAGTGGGGTAGGTTTTAATATCTGCTCTAATCATTCAATTAAAACAAACACGGCTTTTTATTCTGACTCATGTTTAACTACCGAATTTATTTAGTAAAAGTTTATCCGGAGTTGACTCAGTGAAACTAAATTAGGAATTGCTGTAATAATTTTCCACCTCATCTGGTTCCTACACTGAAATTACAGGTCATGCATTCACAGCACTACAAATTACTGTTTTTCCTGTAAGCAAGTTGACTCGGATTTATTTATATATAATTTCAGGATTTCCCCCCACTAATTTCTTAATATTTGGCAATGATATTGCTCCCAGAATTCTCTATTGAAATAAATAAATAAATAAATAAATACTCTGCTAATGAGTTCCACTGTGTAGTTTCTCATCCCAACATCCATATTTACTTCTAATTAAGTGCATGAGAGCAATTCATAATTTTATCATTTCAAATATTGCCTATCCAGGTGATTTTTCATAACTATGTGAGAATAAAAAAGATTCTATAACTTTTCATTTCTTGCACATAAACCTTCATTATAATTTTGTCTCAGGAAAGTGTTGGAATTTGCTCAAAACTAAAAAGAATTAATTGCCTAATGTATTAAGGCAATTAAACAAATCATTTCATCATATGAATAACAGTGAATATAGACTCAGGGTAATATGGAAAATGAAGGCAAAGGAGGGAAGGGGAAAAGGGAAGCTAATAATGATAGATGTTCTGTTTAGTGGTTATTATGCAGTTAGTTTTAGTATCCATTATACAGATGACAAAACAAAGGTATAGAGAAACTATCTCACATCCTTGAAGTCAAACAATTAAAAGACACAGATACGATACAGGGTTTGAAATTAATGTATGCCTCATTCCAAAGCATATCCAAATCTCTTGCAGTTATATAATATCTGCCTTAAATATTAGCTTGATACAGACACCACAGAAATGGAGTTAAGAAGTCATACACTAATGGTACTGGCACAAAAACAGAAATATAGATCAATGGAACAGGATAGAAAGCCCACAGATAAACCCACACACATATGGTCACCTTATCTTTGATAAAGGAGGGAAGGATATACAGTGGAGAAAAGACAGCCTTTTCAATAAGTGGTGCTGGGAAAACTGGACAGCTACATGTAAAAGTATGAAATTAGAACAATCCCTAACACCACACACAAAAATAAACTCAAAATGGGTTAAAGACCTAAATGTAAGGCCAGACACTATCAAACTCTTAGAGGAAAACATAGGCAGAACACTATATGACATAAATCACAGCAAGATCCTTTTTGACCCATCTCCTAGAGAAATGGAAATAAAAACACAAATAAACAAATGGGACCTAATGAAACTTAAAAGCTTTTGCACAGCAAAGTATACCATAAACAAGACCAAAAGACAACCCTCAGAATGGGAGAAAATATTTGCAAATGAAGCAACTGACAAAGGATTAATTTCCAAAATTTATAAGCAACTCAGGCAGCTCAATAACAAAAAAACAAACAACCCAATCCAAAAATGGGCAGAAGAACTAAATAGACATTTCTCCAAAGAAGATATACAGATTGCTAACAGACACATGAAAGAATGCTCAACATCATTAATCATTAGAGAAACGCAAATCAAAACTACAATGAGCTATCATCTCACACCGGTCAGATTGGCCATCATCAAAAACTCTAGAAACAATAAATGCTGGAGAGGGTGTGGAGAAAAGAAAGCCCTCTTGCACTGCTGGTGGGAATGTAAAATGATACAGCCACTATGGAGAACAGTATGGAGGTTCCTTAAAAAACTACAACTAGAACTACCATATGACCCAGCAATCCCACTACTGGGCATATACCCTGAGAAAACCATAATTCAAAAAGAGTCATGTACCAAAATGTTTATTGCAGCTCTATTTACGATAGCCAGGACATGGAAGCAACCTAAGTGTCCATCAACAGATGAATGGATAAGGAAGATGTGGCACATATATACAATGGAATATTACTCAGCCATAAAAAGAAATGAAACTGAGTTATTTGTAATGAGGTGGATAGACCTGGAGTCTGCCATACAGAGTGAAGCAAGTCAGAAGGATAAAAACAAATACCGTATGCTAACACATATATATGGAATCTAAAAAAAAAAAAAAATGTCACGAAGAGATTAGTGGTAGGATGGGAATAAAACACAGACCTACTAGAGCATGGACTTGAGGATATGGGGAGGGGGAAGGGTAAGCTGTGACGATGTGAGAGAGTGGCAGGGACCTATACACACTATCAAATGTAAATTAGATAGCTAATGGGAAGCTGCCGCATAGCACAGGGAGATCACCTCTGTGCTTTGTGACCACCTAGAGGGGTGGGATAGGGAGGGTGGGAGAGAGGGTGATGCAAGAGGGAAGAGATATGGGAACATATGTATATGTATAACTGATTCAGTTTGTTGTAAAGGAAAAACTAACACACTATTGTAAAACAATTATACTCCAATAAAGATTTTAAAAAAAAAAAAAAAAAAAAAGAAGTCATACACTAGCAGAGAGGATTTTCCTCTAGAAGTGTATCTGGGGTGAAATAATTTGCCACAAATACCCTCTACCTTCTCTCCATTAAAAACAAATAAACAAAAAACCAAAATAGTCTGAAAGATAAAAAAAACACCGGCTTAAAGGAAACATGATACTTGTATCTCGGAGATGAAAGACTGTCCAATCACATTTTGACCATCTCAATATACTAAAAGGTCCAAATGGACACAATTAATTAACATAGTGAATAAGAAGAGTGAAAAGTTGGTTTATAGGGTAGTTACATAAAAAGAGTGTGGTGACTAAAACTCTGGACTAGAGTGCAGGGTCAGCCTAGGATTAATAACATGTTTAATTGTTGGCATATAGCAGGAAACATATGTCCTCTCTCTATGCTTCATACTACACTTTATGAAATCAAAAAGGTAATTACATTGCATTGAGTCGTGGTGAACTTTCCAGTTCAAATATTTGAAGATGTCTATAGAAACTAAACATGTTGTTATACTACCAGTTAATTATCCGATGGAATTAGGTATTAGCCAATGCTCTTTAAGCCAAGATAAATGTTAACAGTCTAGTACTAGTTTACATATTCTCCCTTCATTCATTTATTCAATCAATGATTCATTCATTCAGTAAATATTTATTGAAGACTTACTATTATCAGATACTCTGTAGCTGTTGAGGAGATATCAATTTAAAGCTTAAGACATTCTATGCATGGAGAAGAATTCATAAACAGTATACATGATAATAACTAAATTATATGGTATGTAAGAAAGAATTAAATGCTAATAAAAACAAATAAAGCAGGACAAGGAAGATCTGGTACTGATGGTGGTACAGGTTGAGCTTATCTGAGCAAAGACTTAAAGATGGAGTTATAATCATGACTACAGCAAGAGGATGCATATTCCAGGCAGAGGAAACAGTTGTTGCAAAGATTCTGAAGGGAGAGCATGGCTAATGTCTGGAAGTATTCAATCATAGATTTCTGGATGGTTAGCAAGCGAAATTATTTTCTTAGGTTTAGTGATAGACTTGCACATAACAGTGACAAACGGCAAAAACAATTAAGCAACTTCTTTTTCTTGATTACTGAGATTGAGATAATGTAAGACAAAACTGCTCTAGGTTTTAACAAAGAATTAGGTTTAAAGTATACAACCAACTGCTGTGTTGTTGGAGGATATTTTATTTCCTTAGGAAACCTCTCTTCTGATATATTCCCACCTCAGAATATTTGCAAGAATTCTGTGCCCTTTTCTTTCCCCATATCTTGATAGGTTAGATTTTTTTTTCTGTTTCTAAAGTATTTAGCGTATTATAAGCATGTGCTTTAAAACCTTGTAATTGTATCCCAAAAGTAACCATTATTTGCTCATTGAATTAATATTTGCCAATCACTTACAGTGTGATACTTTGTATGCCATGAGCTATGAGGATTATAGAAAAGTGTAAAATGTAGTCTCTGCCCTTGATGACATTAGTCTGGGAGGGAATAGAAGGCACATACACAAATAACTATATTTATAAATTAGATCATCACTGCCTTGTCTGAACTCCCACGTAGTTGCGACAAAATATGTACTTTCTGAAAGAAGGAAACATTTCATCCAAATCTTGAAGGAACAGTAGTAACAGGAAATGTAGAGAAATGACAGGATATTCAAGGAAAGAAAAAATAATATAACGAGAAAAGGTCCAGAGTTAGGACACTGCAGGCACACTGCATCTGAAGTACAAGTGATGAGCAATAAGGGTTTTGACAAAATAGTATAGATACCAGACATCCATGTAGTATTAGGGTGATACAGTTTTTGTATTATTTTATCCTGAAACCGTTTCCTCAAGTTTAAAATCATAGCCACACATTGTCGTTGATAACTGGTATTTCTGATAGCAGTATTCTAAAGAAGTAATTACTCATTTAACTGGTATTTCTGAAAGCAGTATTTTAAAGAAGTAATTCCTCATTTAAACTGTTTTATTTTAAAGAGGCCTAAATATCACTTGTAAGAAATAAACTCAGGACTCCTAACATTTCTGGATTTCAGTGTAGGGTCTCAAACTGAGTTCTGTTCAAATATAAAATCCTTCCTCTTTCCTTGAAAAAGATTTATTATTAATATTCTTTATAGAAAAATTTTAAAAGCTTTGGTGGATACGAGGAACAATCTCAAGGTCACATAGCTGGCTACCCTGCAAAAGGCCAGTCTTAAACAAGGACTTTTTTTTAAATCCAAAGATAAAGCACAACAATGAATATACCTAACAGGGTTTATGAAGTAACAAGGAAACTACACAGACGTTCTCAGCTTTTAGTATACTCTAAAGTTTTAGGACTTAAAACTCTAAAAATATTTAAGAAGTACTTAATAACATTTAACATTTATTATTAATTTTAATAGTATTATTTAATATTTTAAAAGTAGTTTGAGACTGTTAACTGTGTTTTGTAACATAATGCCTTTGTGGGAAACAAGTTAGTGTGGTAATTTTAAAACATGGCCCCCAAATTGTTTGACATGCCTCTCGTTGCAAGGTGGGGTAATATGTTCCACTCTCTTGAATGTATATTCTCTTACTAATCAATAGTATATGAAAAAAGTGAATTATGTCAATTTCTAGACTCAAGTTTACAAAGTTACCACCTTCCACTTCCCATCTTTGTTGGGATACTCACTGTTGGAACACAGATACCAAGCAATGAAGAAGCCCAAGCTACCTCTTAGAAAGGCAGCTAACAGCCAACACCAATGTGCCAGTCGTGTGAGTGAGTCATATTGGAATTGGATGGTCAGCCACATTCAGGCTATCCCAGCTGGTACCACATTCTGCAGAGACATGCTGACCCTGATAGGCACTGCTCACATTTCATATTTCTGAGTAAAATACATATTTGCTGTTTTATGCCACTAAGTTCTGGAATAGTTATGTAACAGTAGATAATCGGAACAGATTTTAGTGTCTGGATGTAATGTGCTACTGTAATGAAAACTTAAAACATGTGGCATTGGTTTGGGGACCAGGTGGCAGACAGGAGCTAGATAAATTAGGAAGACTCTTGTGAAAGCCTAAAGGGCCCCGGGGAGAGTGTCGAAAGACTAAAGGATGTGAAGAGGCTGTTGACAAGGTCTTATAGTAGAGAAAACAGGGAAAGTATTATTGGAAGTTGGAGGAAGGGAGACCCTTGTATGTAGTGGCTAGATTTCTGACCATGTCACCTGCAGGTCATGCAGAAGAAAAGGTAATGTACCTAAGAATTTGATGATTAAGAGATTCCAGGCAGAGGCAGAATTTTTAAAATACCATATCACTTCTCATTGATTAAACAAAATATGGATGGAGAGACATTGGCTAAAGAAGGAATTTTTCCATCAAGACTGGTTGGGTTTGAAAATAAAACTTTTTCATTTGCAGCTTCTCCAGAGAAAAACAATTCTCAAGTTAAGAAATATCTCAGTCCACCGATCAAATACAGATTGGGACAATATGATCCTTTGTTGTTACTATCTCAGAAAGATCTGAGGTTCCTCATGGGAACTTTCAGAGAGATAAAAGTCTCTGTGAAGATTTTAAGGACAGGATAATCTCCCAGATCCTCTCTGTTAAAAATCTTAAGAGTATTGACCATAGCATGTTCACTAGATTCCGAGGGTCAAGAAGGGATCATTGTGAAGAGATATGGGAGTGTAGCTCTTTTTCAATGGAGTGTATTATAAATTGATTTGTTAGAAACTTAGAAAGTCTTTAAAGGAAATGTATTAGTTTTGACTAAAAGACTGATTATAAAAGGACAAGAGGAGAGATTCTTGTGGTGAGTGATGAAAGTCTCATTATGTCTTGACTGTGGTGGTATATACATGAACTGACACGTGATAGAATTGCATAGAACTAATCTCTCTCTCTTTCTGTCTCTCTCTCTCTCTCTCTCTCTCACACACACACACACACACATATACACACAAACACACAGAGGACAAGTAAAACTGGAGATATCTGAATAAGTTTGGGTAGACTGTATGGATGTCGGTATCCTGGTTGTTGACACTGTACTATAGTTTTGCAAGATGTTACCATTAGAAGCAGCTGTATAAAGGGTGCACAGGAACTCTCTATTTACAGCTGCATACAAATATACAATTATATTAAATAAATACATAAATAAATAAATACTTCCTGATGATCATCATCTACCTAAGACTGAAAAACCAAATATGGTTTTCAAAACTATTAACAGAAGTTTTCCAATAAGGGAGGAACTCGCCTAGGTCAGTGCTTCTCCATTTACGGTACACACTGCAGCATGACTGTCACTCGGAAACTTGTTAAATACGCAAATTCTCAGACCCAGTGAAGCACAAGCAATCTGCGCTTCGGTAACCACCTCCGGGTGGGTGTGATGCATGCTGAACTCTGAGAAACACTAGCCTAGAGTTTCGTTTTGTGATAACTATGAAACATACACGAAATAGAGCCTTGCTCCTCATATTTACTCCACTGACCGGTAGCATCAGCATCATCTGCAAGTTTATGAGAAATGCAGAATCTGTACTCCAGACTTAGAGAATCCAAATCTGCCTTTTTACAAGATCTCCAGTTAACTCACAGGGACAGAAAAGCTTAAGAAGTGGTGCCTTAGTGTATTTGCTGAACAACTACTATGTGCATCCCATGAAAATACAGCTTCGTTTCTAGTGACAGTGAGAACATTTGGGCCCCAGCTTCCTGCTGGGGCAGGGATATTCAACAAGTTGCCCAAGATCACACATCTTAGAAGGAGCCTACCTAGGATCTGAGCTCGCACAGTACATAAAGGGACAACAGAAAAGATCCTTCTGGTCTGGATCCCTCCCGAGCCTACGTTCACAAGCACGACGCTAAACTGTCCAGTCTTCCTTCACCTGTTAGTCCAGCTCCCGTGCGCCAGTTCTGGTTTCCAGCTGTTGACAACAGGGAGTGTCTGAACCGCAGACACACATTCCAGAATCAGAATAGATATTATCATTCACTCAGGCAGTTTTGACCATATTACTTTCTAGACACTAAGCTCATAACAGGAACCTCAGATACACCACCCAGGATGTTCTGGTTTCAGGACTGCAGAGCGTCTGTGTGCTCTTGCCCTCCTCCTCCCCAAGGCCCCCCACTGATCCTTCCATGTGTAACACAAGGCACAGACTACAAGTCGACAGAGTGCACATTAGCTGTAAAATAATACTATTGGGAGGTAGAGTTGAAAGGGAAACCTCTGATTGTCTCTGACTGGATTTTCTGCCTGTTTAGCTTCTAAACTTCAATTCTGTGGAAGTCGCTGGCAGAACCAAGTGTTATCTGAATGCACAACTGACAGCATAAAAAATCAGTTATCATTTTGATGTCTAGGGTTTAACTTCAAGAAAATAGCAATATTCAGATTGAGTAGATGGTTTAGGGACTTCAGGCGGAGGTGTAGTTTTTTTTTAATCCTTTTTGCCAAATAAGTAGGGAGGCATAGCTAGAAAATGCTTCAAAGCTGCTAGAGCATAGACTAGGATTCTGCATATTTTGTAGAATCTTTAGAAGTGGAATAATAAATAAACAAAGTTATATCTGTAA
Source organism: Kogia breviceps (assembly GCF_026419965.1). Classification (NCBI taxonomy): domain Eukaryota; kingdom Metazoa; phylum Chordata; class Mammalia; order Artiodactyla; family Physeteridae; genus Kogia; species Kogia breviceps. The sequence continues at coordinate 34,977,007 of NC_081327.1, forward strand.
CAGCAAAGCACACGGCTAATGGAGCAAGGTAGACCCTCATTAATAATAGCAACTAGTGGGCTTCCCTGGTGGCGCAGTGGTTGAGAGTCCGCCTGCCGATGCAGGAGACACGGGTTCGTGCCCTGGTCCGGGAAGATCCCACATGCCGCGGAGCAACTAAGCCCGTGAGCCATGGCCGCTGAGCCTGTGCGTCGGGAGCCTGTGCTCCGCAACGGGAGAGGCCACAATAGTGAGAGGCCCGCATACCGAAAAAAAAAAAAAAAAAAAAAAAAAAAAAGCAACTAGTATCATTGAGCCTTATACTCTAGTCTCTGCTAGCCCCTGGAAATTCAAAGATGAATAATTTAGGGTGAACAATATACTATAACAATCAAATGAATGAATACATCTAATATAACTGTCAATTTCAATGTACCAGGCATCATGCGAGGTGCCAACTAGGTGCCTTCTCTACTTTAGATCATTCAACATTCCTGCGATGTTGATATTATCATTCACATTTCACAGAGAAGGAAGCTGAAGCTCAGAAACATGGAGGGACTTTCCCGTAGTCACACGACGCATATGTGGCCTAGACAGAATTCAAACAGAATGCTATCTTCCCACAATTCCTTTCTTTGATGACAGAAGCAGGAAAGGGCATTGAAAAGAGGTCAGGAATGGGTTTTAGATTCAAATCAAAGAGCACTCACTACCCAACTTCAGCGCTTTTCCTGTCTTTCTCCACAGATGGCTCCAAATGTGCTCAGTTTATCTTTGGAAAAGTAAGGCTAATTACTACCAACTACATGAATCGCTAACCATTCACATCCAATTACTGACACAGCATAATAACCATTATACGCGTCCATAAACTGTCTGATTAATGTTGCTGTACATTTTGTCTTGTCTCCACACTGAACGAAGTACACCAAAGATTCTCTGTCTTCACAGTCTGTTGTGTCATGAGCTTTGGGGAGGAAAGGTAGAGAAAACTGACAGGGTGAAGGTAATAGGTGGCATGACAGAGACCAGGAGATTGACTAATTTAAATTAGTTCTCAGTTCTCCAATGCTTATGTATTTTACAGAAAGTGTAAAGGGTTTTTTAAATTATGTGTAACATAGGCAAAATTATTTAAAGTCAATACATTTTTAAGGAATTTCACACATCCTGATTCCTTCCACTGCCAAGCACCTTAGTTCCTCCAATGTTTGAGTCATAATCTTCAAGACAGCCCTTCCAAAAAGAACTTTTTGCTCAATCCACAGTTGTCATGTCAAGTCATCCACAATTCTTTTAGTCAGGCTTCTTCGATAGCCAATGGAATATGGACACACTTCAAAAATTCTCCACCTGTAATCTTTAGGATCCAGTTTCCTCAAGCAATTTACTTTAGGGCCATGTTCAGGGTCAGAGGAGATGGATCTGCCTGGTTCTGAATTTTAGACACCCTCTAAACATTCATTAAGTTCAAATCATATTAATTTCTAAGCTATCACACCCTAGAATAGTACAGATCTTTGGGATATGCTGATACCTACGATTAAAAAGTTTGATTGTTAGGTTTTTCATAGTTTATTTAGCAGCTCTGTCTTGTAGTTCTTTCCCACAGATTTAACACCTAGTTCTGTGAGTAAAAGAAACCACATAGATATTCTGTGAGGCATTTCCAACGATGTAGGTCTATAGGAAAAGCCTCACTAGGATAGACCTCAACTCCAATGCTTATTGTAATGTGTAGAAACAATTCCCTTTCCTCTTCCCCTCAGAATACAGATACAGATCTATACACACACACACTAATAACTCACCTTACAAGTTTAAGAAATAATTTCCAAGTAAATTAACTAGCTAGCAGTATTTGTCACGTTTTCAAAGCAATACCGCAACTACATATATGAGGTGATGTGGTCAAGGCTCTTATTGCTATCCTAGGAAAATGATTTTCTATCTCATTTTATCTTGTTTTCTACACTTGAAAAATGGGTCTAATAATACTTGCCCTTTACATACTTCAGAGAAATGCTGCAAAGATTAATGAAACACATGTAAAGAGCTGTAAGCTGGATAAATTAAGAGATCATCATCATTATTCTACTGGATTCTTCAAATAAAATTTCCAGTAGAACTATAACCCTACCAACCTTGGTGAGTAAGGCAGATATAAGAATGCAGGAATAATGTGATTTTTAAAGAGCTTTTCGTTGTTTGAATCAAGTGCTTAAATCAAATGCCTAAATCTCAAACAGATCTGAGAAACTAAACAATTTTTCAGAAAAAAAAAAAAAAAGACATCTGAGAATTAAGAAACCAAGAAAGGGATGATCTTCAAATGCTGCAAGCTGACACTTCAGTTGGCACCCAACCTTCAGATGGGATTACTATCATTAGACCCATGGTTCCAAAGACTTAATAAATAGACAATCAGGGTTTATTGCTCCTGAAATTTATCAAAATTAGTTGAGATACTCATCCAGCCTTTCCCCCACGTCTGTTGCTCAGCTGTATGTGGATAAATTCCAGTTGATTTAATTTTTCATTTCTGCTGCCAGATGTTTTGACATCACGCATTATAGGCATCTAACTGTTTAAAAATGCTCTCGCATTAATGCAGGAGAGTTCTACTGTTTTCTGCCTTCTAGGCTTTAACTATGATAAGAAAGAAAGTAACTTTATTATTTTCAAATATGAAACAAGGTCTGAAATTCACATCTGGCTTGGCCCAGTACTTCAGCAATAGACCGATATAAACATTTTATTTATTTATTTTAATTAATTAATTTTATTTGTTTATTTTTGGCTGCGTTGTGTCTTCGTTGCTGTGCACGACCTTTCTCTAGTTGAAGCGAGCGGGGGCTACTCTTCGTTGTGGTGTGCGGGCTTTTCGTTGCGGTGTCTTCTCTTGTTACGGAGCATGGGCTCTAGGCGCGTGGGCTGAGTACTTGTGGCGCACGGGCTTAGTTGCTCCACGGCATGTGGGATCTTCCCGGACCAGGGCTCGAACCCGTGTTCCCTGCATTGGCAGGCAGATTCTTAACCACTGCGCCACCAGGGAAGCCCTGAACTTTTAAAATTAGCTGTATTCCTTTGAGAAACGCAAGGCTGATTCCATGGAAGGAGAGAAAGGAGTCAGAGAGAGAAGAGAGACTCTACATCCAGGATAAGTTTAGTTATTTGCAAGGAGTCCATGTGCTATTAACTTGAATATGGTCTACTGATGTAGAAAGACAGACTTGGTAGACATTTTACTTTTAGAAAGTGCTCATTCAGTGATCTTGAGGAAATTACCTCCATATATCTCAATATTATAAAATGAAGATAATATAATCTATTCACTTAACAGTCTCTTATCTCAATATTTATTGTACTAAGGAAAGTTAATAGTCTTTTGTCCATGCAGGTTACTTATGGTATGAAGAGGAGCTTCAGGCCAGCATTATCCTGGCACCTTAAAAACAGGATCACAGGGCTTCCCTGGTGGCACAGTGGTTGAGACTCTGCCTGCCGATGCAGGGGACACGGGTTCGTGCCCCGGTCCGGGAAGATCCCACATGCCGCGGAGCGGCTGGGCCCGTGAGCCATGGCCGCTGAGCCTGCGCGTCCGGAGCCTGTGCTCCGCAACGGGAGAGGCCACAACAGTGAGAGGCCCGCGTACCACAAAAAAAAAAAAAAAAAAAAAAAAAACAGGATCACACTTCTGAGCCTCAAGCATGCACAACTGCAGGGATGCATTTATGTGCTTTGGAGAAGACAGTCTGCAGAGAGGTGAGAGGACGGGCACTCTATAAGGAGCAGGGCAGCAGCAGCCATCTTGCTCCCTTGAAGACAGTGGAAACGTGCTCGTTCTCAGTTCGATTTCTTCTGATGTGCTAACACTTTTCAAGGTGTTTACCAAGATGATTTCTGCCTGATTTATAAGTGTGTGTGACACTCTTTATACAGTTCCTAGGTAAAATAGCTACTCCATAGAATTGATGGTAATACACAGAGTGACCAAGAGGTGGTATTATTGTTACCATCCTCACAGTTTGTATTACCAGAATCGATACGGTACATAACTGTTCTTGCAAAATGAATATTAGTGAAGCACATGCTAATTACAAATCCATGAAAAGTCTTAGGGTTACAGAATGACTTTACACTGTCTAGCAGAATGATCTTGAGAAACAACAGTAAGCCCTGGCTTATTTTCATATTGTTGTTTTCAGGCTTCAATGTTGTAAAGAATAAAGAATCAGTTTACAAAATATATAATATAAAAATAGAAATGTAAGGAATTCCTATTACTAGCAGAAATGAAATCTGGAGGCCAAAGTTATCCTTATCTGGCAAGAGCCTCACTGTCATGAATAAATTTTCCAAAGTCTCATTCACCTTGCTACATTCACTGAAATTTAGGGTTTTGTCCTCAGCTTTGTGGGAACAGAAACTTTATTCTGTCAGCACGTTCCTGAAGAGAATGGTGCTTCAGCACAGACATGCATTAGCCAAGCCCATGGAAGACACTTGCTTAACAAGAATGTGGATACATGAATTCACAGTGCAAATAAAATGTCCGCCAAAGGCTTTGCAGTGTGGCGCGATGGTTAAGGCAGAGGTTCTGGTGTCAGACAAACGTGGGTTCAAAGTTTGGCTCCACCAAGTACTAGCTGTAAAGTCCTTAAAGCTTAAAGACACACAACAGCTATCTGATTTTCTCATTTGCACAACGTAGATACTATAATTTCTAACCACAATGGAAAGTTTTGTAAAATACAGGGGTGACTACTCAGAATGCTGCGTCAAGCTCTGAGCAAAGTAGGTTCAAGAAACGACGGAATGATAGTTGTTGTTGTCATTATTATTATCATCAGCTACGCCAGCATATTTTACTGCAGCGTTTCTAAAATTGAATAAAATAGTCACAAAATTTGGCTTGAAAAAACATGGAGTGAGAGGAATGGGAGTTAGATGTGCAATTTAAATCCTGGCAGCCCTGTGCTCTGTTAATCCGCCTATTTCCAGAGGCGGGGCTGGTCCTGAAAGAGCACATCAGGCTTGGTCCTTATACCAGGGTGTCACTCCCTGGAAGACCTGGATGGGCTCCCCCACCCCTTTATCTCTGTGACATACTTAATTCCCTATTCCTGCTCATATGCCTCTCTGAAAGAATAACAATACCCGGGATTTAGCAGAAGGCAAGTCTTGATCTGTTCTGACAGAATGCTGTCTCTAAAGAAGGCAGCCTCATTTGATGAGACCCTAGAAATGTCAATTATAATGTCAATCTATTTCCACTGAGGATAACTTCATTTTCATTCTGCTCTTAACAATGACCAACATTTAGTGAGCTCTTACTCTCTATACTATACCAAGAATCCTATGAAAGATGTTATACACATTACTTCTTTCAATATCCAACCTACATTTTGCTGGTGATAAATTATTTTATCAACATGATATCTAAGATACAGCAATACTTTTTGCTGTTACTATATCTCAAACTAATAGAGAAGATAAATGCCTTCCTAAGGCCATGGTTCTTACACAGTTTGGTCTCAGGGCCTCCTTGTACACTTAAAAATAACTGAAGAAATCAAAAAGTTTTTATTTATAAAAACATGTTACTAGCTTATATCTCAATATTTACCAACTAGAAATCACAACTAATTTTTAAAACAAAATAATACACACACACACACACACACATATTTCATTAGCCATTGAGCAATGATACCAACACATGTCATGTAGCCTTTGGAAAACTCCACTCTCACATGTGAGAACATGAGAGAGAAAAAGGCAAATAGCATCTGTGTATTATTATAAACACACTGTGACCTCACGGAACCCCTAAAAGACTTTACGCTAGACCATACTTTGAATATGCTGTTTTAAAGGATTAAAGATTTTTGCTTCCCCGACATGTTCCCCTGTATATTTCAACCATTCTATGATTTTTTTTTAAGACTAGGGACTATGGTAGGTGAAGCATACAACACTATAGAAAAATGGTATTATGTACACCTTACAAATGATGAAAAAGAGGCTTAGAAAGGATAAGCGCTTTTCCTAACATCACAGGAGTTACAGGTATTGTAGTTAGCTTACAACCCCATATCTTTCTGTCCCCAAACCTGTGCTCTTCATTATCATATTATGTTGCAGCCAAGGAAGATCCATCAACCCGAGATGGATGAGAACTTAGTGATGCTCTCATTTTATCCACAGGCTAAAGAGAACTCGGGTCCAGAAGTACCATTATGATAGGTCCAAGAATTGAACCTATGTTTCCTGAATGGATTTATCATACCCAGCTCCTTGCCTCTTAAAATTAGTTGTTCCTATTTTAGACACAATCATTACAGTATGTGTCCATTAAGAAGAAGGACAGGGCTTCCCTGGTGGCGCAGGGGTTGAGAATCCACCTGCCGATTCAGGGGACACGGGTTCGTGCCCCGGTCCGGGAAGATCCCACATGCTGCGGAGCGGCTGGGCCCGTGAGCCATGGCCGCTGCGCCTGCGCGTCCGGAGCCTGTGCTCCGCAGCGGGAGAGGCCACAGCAGTGAGAGGCCCGCATACTGCTAAAAAAAAAAAAAAAAAAGGACAAAAATATTCATGTGAAGGTATAGATGAGCCAAGTTTCTTGGCAAAACTATGCCGAATAAAATAAACATACTACCTTATATAACTTTTATTTTTATGATTTTTATCCCAAGTAGACTATCAGCAATTTAATTCCCTGATTTTTTTCTTCCCGAACGTATAGTGCCCAGCACAAAGCCTGGCATTTAATGACACATTTGTACAGAGATTAATATTTTTCAAGGGTGTTTGCCCTGTTTGCCCATCTGTCATAATTAGTAGCACCAAAGAGTAGAGAGTTCAGGCTTTGGTAATTAAACCTGGTGGATTTGAACCTCATAGTATTAGATCTGTGACCTCATACACATTCCCTGACTTCCTCGGATTTCATTTCATGTATTTCTGAAACAATGCTGAGCATGTGTCCATCCCAAGCTGTTATAAGAAGTGAATGAAACAAATGTTTGCACACAGTGGTGACTATCATTCTGCCTGGAATTAGGTAGCATCTCAAATTCTAGTTTGCCTTGATTGCCACACAGAGACATTATTAAATTTAACAGATCTAGGCGCTGAATCAAAGGAGATCGTAGGAGAGTTGCTCTGTATGCATCTATGCAACTTTCCCAAATCGTAATTCCTATGATGTCCAAAGACCAGTGAGCTTCTCCAGCCTTTCTACAACCAGACAATATACCTTGGGTGTTCATTTTTATTTTCCTGTTGGCTAAAAAGCACACCAGAAAGGTCCACGTGGAAATAAGTGCGCATACAGTGGAGGCTCCCATAACCATGACTGAAACAAGCCAAAATCAACAATTCCCTCTTTCATCACAAAATTCTCAAAACATCCTGGGTGGATTCATGCTATTCTCTTCACCTGCAACATTCTTGCTCTAACTCTTCACTTGTCCCACTACAGCATTGCACTTGACCCCTAGGGACACTAGAGAAGGCACCATACAGAGCTAATTTCTTCCTCGTATGTGTTGTTAGGATGTGTTCTGTCTCCTTCCATTAGACAACCCGCTTGTGGTCCAGCAGTTATCTCCCTACTGCAGAAGCCCCGCCTCCAGGCCGGGAACTATGTCTTTAACAACATGTGACCATAGTGTCTAGTATAGAGGTGCAGAAATGTGTTCGACTCACTAAGGTTTTGTGTGCTCAGTCAACAGTCATTTGGTACATTTACTGACTAATTTATTAGATCTTAACTCTTGAAGATGGAGACTACAAGGGACAAAATCAATCATTCAGAGACCAAAATAAAGATGTCTAATTCAGTATTTGCCATTTTCACTAAGGTCTCCTATTTATATGCCAGAGGCCATTTGTAGAACATCTAAATGCCTTTTTCAACCCATGCCTAACCAATCACTTCTGATAAATATCCAGATATTTTCAGATTTATTTTAGGTTATCAGTTTCCCTGAGAAGTCACCCAACATATCAGTTCTGTCTTCCATGCTTTTTACATCATTTCTTAAATAAACAAATGTGGATTTGTTGTATTCTGGTATTCTGTGGAGTTCAGTCTTTGTTTCTTTGTAACTGCTACATAATTATATTGAAAATGTGAAAAACAATTCAGCAGGAAATCAAATGCTGGCTCAGTGTGGGTATTTTTATATCCAGAGATACTCAAATATTAACCAGCAATGAAATTTAGATACTGTGCCGTGCCTAAAACACAACCTAAAGACAAGCCTTATTTAAGAGCTAGGAAAAAAAAAAAAAAAAAAAAAAAAAAAAATATATATATATATATGCTAAATAGAACATTTTTTACAAACACAGATTTTCTTCATAGCGCATTAGAATTGTTTGTTTTACTAAACAAAACAGTTAAAGTCAAGACAGAGAATGTTCTAAAAAGTCAGTGTCTTTTTTTTTAAGTCAGTGTCTCTTAAACATCAAGCTCACAATAGTCCACCTGAAAGAACAGGTGATGAGGCTTTTATTATTATTGCCATTGCTAAAAACAGATACAGAGAATATATTTATATTATACCGTATTAAATAATAATAAATATGTATAATATGTGATGATTATATTAATGTAATCTATATTAATTACAGAAATATAATATTATATATGCATATATATTCTCTATCAACCAGGTGAGTTTTAGTTCCCTACTGAGTATTACAGTTTCCTTTTAACCAATAAATAAACACATTAGATTGATCAAGCAAACTACTGATGTTCAAGTAGGTTGTTGTTCATGTAAACTAGGTTGGAATTCATATTTTTTTGGCTGCATAGTCGACACTTTTTCCTTCCACATTTGTCATCCATGGTTTTATTCCATGTCTCCCTTCTTCAGCCTATCATTAATCATTCATTGTCAAATTATAACAGCAGGTGTGCGGAGCAGACTTCATTATCATTCCACCCTTATCTCAGTGGATTGCAGGAGCATTCAAACTTCAATATAAGGAGCCCCTTTAATTTGTTTTAAATTTAGGAACTGGAGGTTCCTAAAAATCCAAATTCCCCTGGAACAGGTAGTTCACAGATGCAAACTTTAGATTCATTATCCCCAGCTGGACCTCCTCCCACCCTTTCAGTGGGGAAAAATGCCTATCAGTGACATCCCATTGTGTTCTAACCTGTTTTATGAAGAGCTAGTCAAAGGAAGGCCGTGAACTCTTAAACTTTGGCAGGATGGACCATCTTTTCCATTTTCTGACTTGTGAACATGAATCATGATGTGTCTCAGGAGCAACTAGGCTATCACTAGGAGAGGATGCAGGCTTAATTGTCAGAGATTGGGCTGAAGAGTCAGACAAACCTAGGATCAAATTCAGACTTAGCCACCTAAACATGGAGAGCTTGAAGTTTGGTATCTTAGCTTTCTTTGTGAGATGAGAGACTGGTGGTACCAATTTATGGAACTGTTGTGAGGATTAAATGGATAAAGGGCGCAAGAAGGGCTAGAACGTTGCCTCGCATACAGTAAGCAGTAACTCTTAATTGTATCATTACTTTCATCCTCGTCACCAAGGTTTACAGCCTCCATCAGTTTCCTTGCTGCTCATTAGTTTTAGCCAGATGCCAATTCCTGTTCATTCAAACTCCATTTCTAACGCAGCTTCAGTTTTACTCTGAATCAGGACTGCAGGGGTTGTAGCAGTGGTTCTCCAAGTGCAGGCCCTGGGCCAGCAGCATCAGCCTCACGTGGGAACTTATTAGAAATACAGATTCTGTGGCCCAGGAATCTATGTTTTAACAAGCTCTCTGGGCGATTCTGAGCCACCATCATAGCCGTGTTCTCCCCCTTCTCATTCTCCAGGTTGTAGGCTCTCTGTTCCACTCATAACCTATTCTACTCCTAAATCTGGAATGCTAATATTCTGAGCCACACATTTCCCTTATTTTGATATTTCTATGTATTTGATGGGCCCCTCTGACACAGAGAATAAGATCATTTCCTGTACCTGGCATCCAAAGGCAATCATAATTTTCCATACTTAACTTTCCAACCATATATTCTTTTCTCTCCTGAGTTCTCTAATCTTCAGAAGATATTCTATGCTCTTCTCCTCTTGATCAAGACGTTTGTTAGTTTGGAAATACATCTCTGACAAAAGCCTACTGTTGCTTTATGACCCTGATGAAAATATACCATCCACAAAGATCTTCCCAGAGAAGACTGTCTCTCCCATCCGATGGAGAGATCCCACCCTACTCCAAATTATATGCTTTTTAAGTAAATAATATTTAGAGTTTCAATGCATGCCTTAGAGACAGTTTCTTTACATTCTACTTCCTTGCTTCTTTGTGACAAACAGCATAACCCTTGACTTTGGGCATCACGTGGGGTGAACCCTTGTCCTATAGATACTCCAGGAACAAGAAAGTATCCATATCATAAGTGAGGGTGTAGAGTGACCAATGCCCTGCCACCCCAAATTAGATGGAATCAAGTTATCATAGTTCAGAATTCTACCATCTGGCTAAAAGGGCCACCTGACCTGGCACTGAAATGCTAGGTGGGTGGGGGTGGATCAGAGATGGAATTGGCATCTATTTTCAGCCCTGACTTATAAGCTCCGGAATAGGGAGTCCTGTAATCAGAAAACATGCTGCACTTTCATTCTTTAGGCTTTGCTGCTTTGTAACCTGCTTCCACTTGTTCAATACAGATCAGATTAAACGATAAATGGGCTCGTTGGGTAATGAAGTGTGGGCTGGCATAATTCAGGGCTTGCCTCAGGCTCTCAGAGGGAAGAGAAATAAAGGTTCTTAGATCAGAAGCCTGGCTCCTTGGGGAGAAAGTGAGAGGACCGGAGGCTCGTCTCTGCCAGCACCTTTCTCATGGTCTCTGTCTCTGACCTTAGATTGGTTAATATTCTATGGAATTCTTCCTTTTGAGCACAGTCAGTGCCCCACAATTTTCATACAAGGAGAACATAGTCATCCCTGCCCCTTATGCCTCAGCTTCAATCACTCAGGAAAGAATGACTTTAAAAAATCCAGAGGAGAGCTGGGGAGATGGCGGAAGAGTAAGACGCGGAGATCACCTTCCTTCCCACAAATACATCAGAAATACATCTACACGTGGAATTGCTCCTATAGAACACCCACCGAACGCTGGCAGAAGACCTCAGACCTCCCCAAAGGCAAGAAACGCCCCATGTACCTGCGTAGGGCAAAAGAAAAAAGAATAAACAGAGACAAAAGAATAGGGACGGGACCTGCACCAGTGGGAGGGAGCCGTGAAGGAGGAAAGGTTCCCACACACTAGAAGCCCCTTTGCGGGTGGAAGCTTCGGAGCGACGGAGGAGAGCGCAGCAACAGGGTGCCGAGGGCAAAGCAGAGAGATTCCCGCACAGAGGATCGGTGCCGACCAGCACTCACCAGCCCGAGAGGCTTGTCTGCTCACCCGCCGGGGCGGGCGGGGCTGGGAGCTGAGCCTCGGGCTTCAGTCGGATCCCAGAGAAAGGTCTGGAGTTGGCAGAGTGAAAACAGCCTGAAGGGGCTAGTGCACCACAGCTGGCCGGGAGGGAGTCCCGGGAAAAAGTTTGGACCTGCCGAAGAGGCAAGAGACTTTTTCTTGCCTCTGTTTCCTGGGGCGCGAGGAGAGGGTATTAAGAGCACGGCGTAAACAAGCTCCAGAGACGGGTGCAAGCCCGGGCTGTCAGCGCGGACCCCAGAGACGGGCATGAGACGCTAAGGCTGCTGCTGCCGCCACCAAAAAGCCTGTGTGCGAGCACAGGTCACTCTCCACACCTCCCCTCCCGGGAGCCTGTGCAGCCCGCCACTGCCAGGGTCCCAGGATCCAGGGACAACTTACCCGGGAGAACGCACGGCACGCCTCAGGCTGGTGCAACGTCATGCTGGTCTCTGCTGCCACAGGCTCGCCCCGCACTGCGTACCCCTCCCTCCCCACCACGGCCTGAGTGAGACAGAGCCCTCGAATCAGCTGCTCCTTTAACCCCATCCTGTCTGAGCAAAGGGCAGACGCCCTCGGACGACCTACACGCAGAGGCGGGGCCAAATCCAAAGCTGAACCCTGGCAGCTGTGCGAACAAAGAAGAGGAAGGGAAAATCCCTCCCAGCAGCCTCAGGAGCAGCCGATTAAGGCTCCACAATCAACTTGATATACCCTGCATCTGTAGAAAACCTGGATAGACAACAGATCATTCCAAATTGAGGAGGTGGACTTTGAGAGCAAGATATATTATTTTCCCCCTTTACCTCTTATTGTGAGTGTGTATGTGTGTGCTTCTGTGTGAGATTTTGTCTGTATAGCTTTGCTTACACCATTGGTCCTAGGGTTCTGTCCGTCCATTTTTTTCTGTCCTTTTTTTACTTTAAAATTTTTTCTTAAAAATTATTTTTTATTTTAATAACTTTATTTAATTTTATCCTCTTTCTTCCTTCCTTCCTTTCTTTGTTTCTTCCTTTATTCCTTTCTTTCTACTTTTCCTCCCTTTTATTATGAGCCATGTGGATGAAAGGCTCTTGGTGCTACAGCCAGGAGTCAGTGCTGTGCCTCTAACGTGGGAGAGGCAACTTCAGGACACTGGTCCACAAGAGACCTCCAAGCTCCATGTAATATCAAACAGTGAAAATCTCCCAGAGATCTCCATCTCAACACCAACACCCAGCTTCACTCAATGACCAACAAGCTATAGTGCTGGACACCCTATGCCAAATAACTAGCAAGACAAGAACACAACCCCTCCCATTAGCAGAGAGGCTGCCTAAAATCATAATAAGGCCATAGACACCCCAAAACACACCACCAGACGTGGACCTGCCCACCAGAAAGACAAGATCCAGCATCATCCACTAGAACACAGGCACTAGTTGCCTCCAACAGGAAGCCTACACAACCCACTGAACCAACCTTAGCCACTGGGAACAGACACTAAAAACAACAGGAACTACCAACCTGCAGCCTGCAAAAAGGAGACCCCAAACACAGTAACATAAGCAAAATAGGAAGACAGAAAAACACACAGCAGATGAAGGAGCAAGGTAAAAGCCCACCAGACCTAACAAATGAAAAGGAAATAGGCAGTCTACCTGAAAAAGAATTCAGAATAATGATAGTAAAGATTATCGAAAATCTTGGAAATAGAATAGAGAAAATACAAGAAACATTTAACAAGGACCTAGAAGAACTAAAGAGGAAACAAGCAACGATGAATAACACAATAAATGAGATTAAAAATACTCTAGGGCTTCCCTGGTGGCGGTGGCGCAGTGGTTGGGAGTCCACCTGCCGATGCAGGGGAGGCGGGTTCGTGCCCCGGTCAGGGAGGATCCCACATGCCATGGAGCGGCTGGGCCCATGAGCCATGGCCGCTGAGCCTGTGCGTGCGGAGCCTTGCTCCGCAATGGGAGAGGCCATGGCAGTGAGAAGCCCGCGTACTGAAAAAAAAAAAAAAACTCTAGATGGGATCAGTAGCAGAATAACTGAGGCAGAAGAATAGATAAGTGACCTGGAAGATAAAATAGTGAAATAATTACTGCAGAGCCGAATAAAGAAAAAAGAGTGAAAAGAACTGAGGACAGTCTCAGAGACTGCTGGGACAACACTAAACGCACCAACATTCGAATTATAGGGGTCCCAGAAGACGAAGAGAAAAAGAAAGGGACTGAGAAAATAGTTTAAGAGATTATAGTTGAACACTTCCCTAATATGGGAAAGGAAATAGTTAATCAAGTCCAGGAAGTGCACAGAGTCCCATACAGGATAAATCCAAGAAGAAACACGCCAAGACACATATTAATCAAACTGTAAAAAATTAAATACAAAGAAAACATATTAAAAGCAGCAAGGGAAAAACAACAAAATAACACACAAGGGAATCCCCATAAGGTTAACAGCTGATCTTTCAGTAGAAACTCTGCAAGCCAGAAGGGAGTGGCAGGACATATTTAAAGGGATGAAGGAGAAAAAGCTACAACCAATATTACTCTACCCAGCAAGGATCTCATTCAGATTTGATGGAGAAATTAAAACCTTTACAGACAAGCAAAAGCTGAGAGAGTTCAGCACCACCAAACCAGCTTTACAACAAATGCTAAAGGAACTTCTCTAGGCAAGAAACACAAGAGAAGGAAAAGACCTACAAGAACAAACGCAAAACAATTGAGAAAATGGGAATAGGAACATACATATCGATAATTACCTTAAATGTAAATGGATTAAATGCTCCCACCAAAAGACACAGACTGGCTGAATGGATACAAAAACAGGACCCATATATATGCTTTCTACAACAGACCCACTTCAGACCTAGGGACACATACAGACTGAAAGTGAGGGGATGGAAAAATATATTCCATGCAAATGGAAATCAGAAGAAAGCTTGAGCAGCAATTCTCATATAAGACAAAATTGACTTTAAAATAAAGACTATTACAAGAGACAAAGAATGACACTACATAATGATCAAGGGGTCAATCCAAGAAGAAGATATAACAATTGTAAATATTTATGCACACAACACAGGAGCACCTCAATACATAAGGCAAATACTAACAGACGTAAAAGGGGAAATCAACAGTAACACATTCATAGTAGGGGACTTTAACACCCCACTTACACCAATCGACAGATCATCCAAAATGAAATTAAATAAGGAAACACAAGCTTTAAATAATACATTAAACAATATGGAGTTAATTGATATTTATAGGACATTCCATCCAAAAACAACAGAATACACATTTTTCTCAAGTGCTCATGGAACATTCTCCAGGATAGATCATATCTTGGGTCACAAATCAAGCCTTGGTAAATTTAAGAAAATTGAAATCGTATCAAGTATCTTTTCTGACCACAACGCTATGAGACTAGATATCAATTACAGGAAAAGATCTGTAAAAAATACAAACACATGGAGGCTAAACAATACACTACTTAATAACCAACTGAACACTGAAGAAATCAAACAGGAAATCAAAAAATACCTAGAAACAAATGACAGTGGAGACACGATGACCCAAAACCTTTGGGATACAGCAAAAGCAGTTCTAAGAGGGAAGTTTATAGCAATACAATCCTACCTTAAGAAACAGGAAACATCTCGAATAAACAACCTAACCTTGCACCTAAAGCAACTAGAGAAAGAAGAACAAAAACCCCCCAAATTTAGCAGAAGGAAAGAAATCATAAAGATCAGATCAGAAATAAATGAAAAAGAAATGAAGGAAACCATAGCAAAGATCACTAAAACTAAAATCTGGTTCTTTGAGAAGATAAACAAAATTGATAAACCATTAGCCAGACTCCTCAAGAAAAAAAGGGAGAAGACTCAAATCAATAGAAGTAGAAATGAAAAAGGAGAAATAACAACTGACACTGCAGAAATACAAAGGATCATGTGAGAGTACTACAAGCAACTCTATGCCAATAAAATGGACAACCTGGAAGAAATGGACAAATTTTTAGAAATGCACAACCTGCCAAGACCGAATCAGAAAGAAATAGAAAATATGAACAGACCAATCACAAGCAATGAAATTGAAACTGTGATTAAAAATCTTCCAAAAAACAAAAGCCCAGGACCAGATGGCTTCACAGGTAAATTCTATCAAACATTTAGAGTAGAGCACCTCTCCTTCTCAAAATCTTCCAAAATATAGCAGAGGGAGGAACACTCCCAAACTCATTCTACGAGGCCACCATCACCCTGATACCAAAACCAGACAAAGATGTCACAAAGAAAGAAAACGACAGGCCAATATCACTGATGAACATAGATGCGAAAATCCTCAACAAAATACTAGCAAACAGAATCCAACAGCACATTAAACGGATCATACACCATGATCAAGTGGGGTTTATTCCAGGAATGCAAGGATTCTTCAATATATGCAAATCAACCAACGTGATACACTATATTAACAAATTGAAGGGGAAAAAAACATATGATCATCTCAATAGATGCAGAGAAAGCTTTTGACAAAATTCAACACCTATTTATGATAAAAGCCGTGCAGAAAGTAGGCATAGAGGCAACTTTCCTCAAAATAATAAAGGCCGTATATGACAAACCCACAGCCAACATCGTCCTCAGTGGTGAAAAACTGAAACCATTTCCACTAAGATCAGGAACAAGACAAGGTTGTCCACTCTCACCATTATTATTCAACATAGTTTTGGAAGTTTTAGCCACAGCAAGCAGAGAAGAAAAAGAAATAAAAGAATCCAAATCGGAAAAAAAGAAGTAAAGTTGTCACTGTTTGCAAATGACATGATACTACACATAGAGAATCCTAAAGATACTAGCAGAAAACTACAAGAGCTAATCAATGAATTTGGTAAAGTAGCAGGATACAAAATTAATGCACAGAAATCTATGCCATCCCTATACACTAATGATGAAAAATCTGAAAGGGCAATTAAGAAAACACTCCCATTTACCACTGCAACAAAAAGAATAAAATATCTAGGCATAAACCTACCTAAGGAGACAAAAGACCTGTATGCAGAAGATTATGACAATGATGAAAGAAATTAAAGATGATACAAATAGATGGAGAGATATACCATGTTCTTGGATTGGAAGAATCAACATTGTGAAAATGACTCTACTACCCAAAGCAATCTATAGATTCAATGCAATCCCTATGAAACTACCACTGGCATCTTTTAGAGAATTAGAACAAAAAATATCACAATTTGTATGAAAGCACAAAAGACCCCGAATAGCCAAAGCAATCTTGAGAAAGACAAATGGAGCTGGAGGAATCAGGCTCCCTGACTTCAGACTGTACTACAAGGCCACAGTAATCAAGACAGTATGGTACTGGCACAAAAACAGAAATATAGACCAATGGAACAGGATAGAAAGCCCAGAGATAAACCCACACACATATGGTCACCTTATCTTTGATAAAGGAGGGAAGGAAACACAGTGGAGAAAAGACAGCCTCTTCAATAAGTGGTGCTGGGAAAACTGGACAGGTATGTGTAAAAGTATGAGATTAGAACAATCCCTAACACCATACATAAAAATAAGCTCACAATGGATTAAAGACCTAAATGTAAGGCCAGAAATTATCAAACTCTTAGAGGAAAACATAGGCAGAACACTCTATGACATAAATCACAGCAAGATCCTTTTTGACCCACCTCGTAGAGAAATGGAAATCAAAACAAAAATAAACCAATGGGACCTAATGAAACTTCAAAGCTTTTGCACAGCAAAGGGAACCATAAACAAGACGAAAAGACAACCCTCAGAATGAGAGAAAATATTTGCAAATGAAGCAACTGACAAAGGATTAATCACCAAAATTTACAAGCAGCTCATGCAGCTCAATATCAAAAAAATCAAACAACCCAGTCCAAAAATGGGCAAAAGAACTAAATAGACATTTCTCCAAAAAAGATATACAGATTGCCAACAAACATTTGAAAGAATGCTCAACATCACTAATCATTAGAGAAATGCAAATCAAAACTACAATGAGATATCATCTCATATGGGTCAGAATGTCCATCATCAAAAAATCTAGAAAAAATGCTGGAGAGGGTGTGGAGAAAAGGGAACACTCTTGCACTGCTGGTGGGAATGTAAAATGATACAGCCACTATGGAGAACAATATGGAGTTTCCTTAAAAAACTACAAATAGAACTACCATACGACCCAGGAATCCCACTACTGGGCATATACTCTGAGAAAACCATAATTCAAAAAGAGTAGGGCTTCCCTGGTGGTCCAGTGGTTGAGAATACACCTGCCGATGCAGGGGACACAGGTTCATGCCCCGGTCCGGGAAGATCCCACATGCCATGGAGCATCTGGGTCCGTGAGCCATGGCCGCTGAGCCTGCGTGAACGGAGCCTGTCCTCCGCAACCGAAGAGGCCACAACAGAGAAAGGCCCGCGTACCACACCAAAAGAAAAAAAAAAAAAAAGTCATGTACCAAAATGTTCATTGCAGCTCTATTTACAATAGCCAGGACATGGAAGCAACCTAAGTGTCCATCAACAGATGAATGGATAAAGAAGATGTGGCGCATATATATATAATGGAATATTACTCAGCCATAAAAAGAAACGAAATTGAGTTATTTGTAGTGAGGTGGATGGACCTAGAGTCTGTCATAGAGTGAAGTAAGTCAGAAAGAGAAAAACAAATACAGTATGCTAACACATATATATATGGAATCTAAGTAAAAAAGAAAAAAAAAAAAAGTCATGAAGAACCTAGGGGTAAGATGGGAATGGAGAGCATGGACTTGAGGATATGGGGAGGGGGAAGGGTAGGCTGTGACAAAGTGAGAGAGTGGCATGGACATATAAACACTACCAAACGTAGAATAGATAGCTAGTGGGAAGCAGCCGCATAGCACAGCGAGATCCGCCTGGTGCTTTGTGACCACCTAGAGGGGTGGGATAGGGAGCGTGGGAGGGAGGGAGATGCAAGAGGGAAGAGATATGGGAACATGTGTATATGTGTAACTGATTCACTTTGTTATAAAGCAGAAACTAGCACACCATTGTAAAGCAATTATACTCCAATAAAGATGTTAAAAAAAAAAAATCCAGAAAAGCCATTGTGCTATGTGCTTGTCTGCCCAAGACTTTTAACAAAGAGCTAAGTGGGGTATATTAAAAGCAGAAATCCTTTCTACCAATTAATCAATGGTGTCTGTTTAGAGTCAGAAATCATTAGGTTAATATCTTGTGGTATTAATTCTTATTTCCTTTATTCATTCATTAACCCAGCAAATATGTACTGGGAGCCCAACTGTGCCAGGCTCCCAGGATAAAACAGTGATCAATAATAAAGCAATAATAAAATGTGTCATGAGAACAAGGACTTTACCAATTTCTCCCTTTAGAAATGTATTTTCAAGGAATTCCCTGGTAGCCCAGTTGTTAGGACTCAGCCCTTTCACTGCTGTGGGCCTGGGTCTGATCATCCCTGGTCGTGGAACTAAGATCCCGGAAGTCACACAGCACGGCCAAAAAAAAAAAAAAGTATTTTCAAAACCTCAAGCAAATAAATGGGTATTACAAGCCTCAACCAGTCTCTTAAAGGCAAAGAGCATGGATCTTTTTCTCAAATAAGTAAGACGTGAGAGCAGAGAATTTTAGGTGTATCTGAGAAGAGGAATCTAGAAGGGAAGTACCTATGTGTGTAGGCTACAGATCCACATCATTCTTGGTCATATATACTGAGATTTAGCATCGCAGTGTGAAATTAATTTTTCAAAAGAAGAATGCCCATAATATTTAGAAATTCCAGCTCCTCCCATCAAGAGGTGACATTTGTTTCTCCACTCCTTAAACCTGCTCTTGGTAATGTGACTTGCTTTGACCAGTGGGATTTGCAAACTTGACGCAAATAGAGACCTTGTCAAGTACTTGCTCCTCAGTCTTTTGCTGTTCCATGGAAGCCTGGGAGTAGCACCAAAGGAGCTGAGCTAGCCTATTAGAGGATGCGAGGCCATGTGGAGCAGAGAAGAGGTGCTAACTAACGCCTAACTAGCCTGTCATATATACAATTGGTGCCAATATACATCATCCAGCCCCAGACAAGCCACGAGCTGACCAGATAGACGAGTAAAACCAGTTCAGACCAAAAGAACCACTCAGCTGCTCCAAAGAACCATGAGAAATACATCTTTAAAATTTTAAGTTTTGACACAGTCTGTTATGCAGCAGAAGTGAACCAATACAAATCAATGTCCATATGACTATTTTGGTTCTCTTTATTCCTAAGCCCAAGTGGCTGGGAGAAAAAGGGAGATCTGAATGACAAATAGAATGTTTAGATAAAGGACATAAAGTTTATGTTTATGCAAGAGAGAGTAGGCACCAGGTTTGGTCTGGAGAAGGATAGAGAGGAGGGTGAGGAAGGAGGGGGAAGGGGCACTAGAGAGGGGAAAGAAGAAACGTTATTGAGTCCTTCCTACATGCCAGGCTCTATTTTATGCATGACTTCATAGTTTGGTTTTATCTAGTAAGCACTACTGCTGTCTGAGAAAGCAGTGGTAACAGTAGCTGTGACCTTAGTTTGGGGTAAGAAGGAGGCTTTTAAGGTTGCCAAGCTGTCCAGGACTGACAAGAGGAAGGAAGCCCCTCCTTCTGGATACATATTTTTGTGGAAAATTATACCCCCCAAATCATCTTAGGATGATACGTCCTCAAAAACTCACAATTTGCATATCCTCAAAATAAAGCTGGGTGGTTTTACTTGATGACAAAAAGATTACTTTTAGGCATATCCTCTTTAATTATATAAAGTGATAAAATTAATGTTTACTTTATAGTTATTGTTATGATAATTAACATTAGCATAAGCATTATTACCAGAAGTTTATTCTATGTTAGGAAAGATATTAGGATGTAAACATATTCACTCCTTACCACACACCTCTAAAGGTGTTTCAATATATCCCCCACTTTATAAATAGGGAAACTAAGCCACAGAAAGAAGTAATTTACCAATGGAGTGAGTGTGACTGAATGAAAAAATTATGATTCCATCCAAGCAAAATGACTTATAAACTTGACCACTTAACTCACATGTTATTCTCTTTGACTTGTAGACTGATGTCTGCACTTTCTTCCCAAGTCCATGTGCTTCCTCTGTCCCCAGAAAAACCGTAGCTGAGGGTAAACCAACCTACTATCCTCCAATCTTTATAATCTCTTCACATATCTAGGACCTCCCCTACCTGCCCCCCCCCTTAATCTGGTCCCCTCAAATCTGGAGATGACCATTCGCTATGACTGGTCAGTTTGCTACAACTTGCAGCTGAAAACCTTGAATTACTATTTGCTGCGTACTTCCTATCCTTTATCTACAGTTGTCTACAGTAGGAGTTACTGTTAAGGATTTGAGGAGGGTAGATTATAAAGAGAGACCAGGGCAAGACATAGGGATGGAAGCCTCCTACCTTCTGCCTTTTTCTGGGTTAGGACTAAGGGGCTATTAGTCACAGTGACACCTTAAAGGAGTTCCTAGTTAAAATCTATTGATATAGCTCCAGTCTCAATCTGCAGGCTTTTTCTAAGTATCAGTAGATTAGAACAAAAGAGGGGTAAAGATGAAAGAGACGGAGAGGTGGTGGGAGGATATCAGTAGAAAGGATGCAGAACAAAGAGGAACTAAGGGAGAGATTCCCAAGTCAGTATTCAAGTAACTGGAGCAGCTGTACATGAAGTGGGCACTATAGTGGTTAAAATAAATCTGGTGTGGGTTACCCACAAAAAGATACTCATGCAGGGCCTGTATCAGGCTTCTCCTTGAACTTGGAATGACACTCCCATTCTTCCCTGTAGGGAAATCTTATTTTGGATGCTGATCTCTTTCCCAGGAAACTGTAGCTTCCCCTTCACTTTCCCATAATTTATTTCCACTTCCCTTCATTATAATCTCTATTGTTAAGAATACTGATCTCTACCTTACAGCACCTGCATGCTATAGCGGGGAGGTAGCGGGGAGGTAGGGAGATCTTGCTAGGAACTTGCCATGTGCCTATATTCCCAGACAGTCAGCCATAGTGCTACAGCTTCTCTGATATTTGGGAGCCCTTACCCACTCCTGCCACTGCATTTTACTGTTCACCTCAGACTTTCATCATCCTTTCCCTTCTGTAAGAGTTTCTGAACTGGACAATAGCTTCTCTCCATCTGCTTCCACTCAATTCTATACAAGGGAATGATACTGATCTTAAAGAAACTCTAGTCCTGATTACGCCACAGGCAATAGATAGAGACACTGCATATTTTGAACGAGACCTTGATATAAAATCTGAAGCCCTTAATTCAATCAGGCTCTCCAAGAATATGCCTGCTTCATTTCGAGGGTTTTTATTTAGGCACAGGCCAATCCACCATGCCCAAACCAGGGACAAGAAGAAGGTCAGTGAACATATTGGCTGTGCAATGAAGAAACACAACTGCACCCAGCAGTAACACACAGGTCACGACTACCAATTTTGTTGTTGTGGGGAGAAGGGGTAAAAGAAAATATAAACCAAATAAGTAATTTAAAATGAAGCTGTTATTCAAAGCCTCAGGTTAGGGCTGTATTAACAAGAACATATGCGATTTATTAATCAATTACTAAAGATTATAGATAGATTTTAAGCTAAAAGGTATAGTACCATCAGTTTTAATTCAATTCTTACTACAACCTAAATTTAAAAGAATAATTATGATTCCCATTTCACAGGTGGGAAAACTGAGGGCAAGAGAGAGGAAATAATTTGTCCAAGGTTATATGGGCAAAATGTGGCCAACTCCATCCAACTCCAGGACCCAGAATTTCTCAAAACAATGAGCTCCCTATAAAGATGTGTTTTTCCTAAGTAGCCTGGGTTGGACAAAGCAATTATTCTGGCAGCTGGGCCCTATGTCAGGAAGAAACATTCCTTAAGTGCTATCAAACTAGTAATGTCCCCTGGGAGATTTAAGCATCATTAGTGAAAAGCTTCATTGACAATATTGTGTGCCGCCCACTGTACTGGCCTAGAGCAATGCATTATCACAAACTCAAAGAGATTAATTTAATGGGCAATTATATGCCTCCTGCTTTACAATACTTTCAGGTAACCAATAGTAGTATGCTTTCTGTAAATGCCAGTTGCCAGCTCTCGGGTACACAGTGTCAGCGGGATTCCCCACTTTCCATCCCACATCACCACTTTCTCTGGGAAGGACACTCTAAAGTTGGCATTCAATGCCTCTGAAATGCCCCTGCAGAGACTCTATTGTAAGCGAATTTTTCCCTTACTGTCCCCCAATATCCTTTCTCTCTCTGACAGCTGAGCTTGTTACCCATGTCACTCTCTTAAGTAGGTCTTAGTACACTACCCAACCTAAAGGGATCTTGTGCATCATCTGACAAGCCTTAGCTCAAACCTCAGCTCAGTGAAATATCACCTATCACCACAGGAATAACACAAAATAGAGACCAAAACACACAAACAGAAGCACATATCACCTTTTTCTGCCTTCCTTCAAAATATAATTATGTTTATAATATAAAATTATATTAATTATAATATAAGTTATAACATGAATCCGATGGGGAGGGTGGAGGGTAGGTGGGAGAACTTGCGAAAAGTGGATTCCTGAATGGCTGCCTTGAGCTTCTGATTCCATAGGTCCTAGGCAAACACCAGAACTCCGGCTTGAACAATAACCCAGGTGACTGGGATCAGCTGGGCATGTCAAGTTCTCTGTGAACTTCATTGAAAAATGCTGTCCCCTAAAATGTTCCTCAGTTTCCTGATCTTGCAAATGGGAATAGAATTCCCATCTGAACAGTTCCAAAGGCTGGCTTTGTCCATTAGGCAATGTTCCTCCCCTGGGTTATAAACGTTAGAATAGGAGGGCCTGAGCAAATGCAGGCTTGTTCTTTCCTCCACTGCACTCTTGTCCCTGTACCAGCCTTCTGCTTTGCACAGAAGAACTATTTCATTCGCTTGTTTCAGGAAATGATGTGGCAGTGTCAGAAGCTCCACTTAAGCAGGAGGATGGAAGGAAAGAAGATATAGGCGAGGGTTCCCCCCAAGGAAGGCATCTAAGAGCATGTAATCTTCAGTTAAGCAACACGGGTACCAATCTTGCCTCCACCCTTTGCTCTCTTGGAGACTCTGGGCAAGTTACTTAACCTCTGTCTGAGATTCTTGACTGGAGAATGCACATAGTAATAGTACCTGTTTTCAAAGACTGATGTGAGTTAAATGCACTATAGGGATTACGTAATACTTTTTCAGTGTTTAGCTAAATTTACTTTAAGCCTCCACCACCATGGTACACAGCAGCCATGCAAAACAGTTTCAAGGGATGCTACTAGCAAAGCTACTTAGCAAAGATGCGCTATACAAGCCTAATCCCTTGTTAGCACTTGGGCATCTAACTGCCAGATCATGTAATGAGATGTGCCTGTTGATTGTGATGGCAAGTTAGATATATTACCACTGAAATTCTTGGGAAATATACACAGTGAAGCATCTCAGCCTTGCTTAAGTGAATCTGACACAAGAGGATAAAGGATGACATCTCCATTCTCATTAAGAGATAACAGATGGACTTTCCTAAAATCCATTTTTTAGCTTAATTTTATTTGCTTAAATCTTTTGTCTGAAGAGATGGTGATCTGAGAGTAATTTTAAATTGTTCTCCCTGGAATGAATATTTCTTTATCTTTATTAGAACCTCCCCCTGTGGGGTTCTATTGTCCTGGGTAGTTTTAAATATTCATCTCATCCAAATACAATAAATCTTCCTTTAATATTTTTCTCCAAGACATGGTCTGCGGCTTTGGAAGATAAACATTACATGGGCTAAGTAATAAAACCAAGTGAAAACAAGTTTCTAAGCCATTTTCATAGTAATTCCAATATTTCTTAAGTTCTCTGTCATCTTATTTCAACTTCCTTTCATGATTTAGAAAAAAAAAAGATAACCTAATTTTACATTTAAATTTCTAGAATTATGCCCACCTCAGCTTATATTTTACAGACTAAAAGTTCTCTTTTGTACTCTCAATCTTGTTGGTTTTAAGAAAGTTACATGCAAAAAGTCAAAAAAAAAAAAGTTTAGTTTTCAATCTCTGAGTAAAAAAAAAAAAAGGTCAAAAAAGGATGTAATAAAAGGTGAGATAACTCCCATTGATGTCAACAGAATAATATAAGTTTGGGTTGTATATTTTTAATTCTATAAGGTTCAAAGTAAAGCTGAGGGTTGTCATGTGGACAGAACCATTTCCTATTTGGTCTCTATGGAGCTAACTGTAACCTTGAATCTGGGACATACTTGAGTCATTTCTCTCAAGCCATGCAGAAAACTTTATGTGATCTATATTTCAATTTTTTTTTTTTTTTTTTTTTTTTTTCGGTATGCGGGCCTCTCACTGTTGTGGCCTCTCCCGTTGCGGAGCACAGGCTCCGGACGCGCAGGCCTAGCGGCCATGGCTCACGGGCTTAGTTGCTCCGCGGCATGTGGGATCTTCCCGGACCAGGGCACGAACCCGTGTCTCCTGCATCGGCAGGCGGATTCTCAACCACTGCGCCACCAGGGAAGCCCATATATTTCAATATTTTTTAATCAATCATATGTTCATTGAAGGAGGTTTGTGATCATACTTTTTCTCACACCATCAACATGGAGCTGCTTGTAAATTCCCAACCCTCAGCACCTTCTTGCTCTCCTCTGTGTCATTCTTTATAGATTTATCAGCAGATTCCAACTCACACTTTTATATGCAGGGGCTTCCAAGTGCCATTAGAAGGAGAACGTCAAGACGACCAGGGTTTTTACTTATTTTGTTCACTGCTATATCCTCAGTCACTAAAACAGTGCTTGCCAAGTACCGAAGACTCCATAAATAATCATTAAGTGAATATGAACAAATGAATGTCTTCCCTCACTTGATTTGGTACCCTTGTCACCCTAGAATTAACAGTTCATTATCCCAGAGCATCTGCTTTTGTATCTGCCTTCCTTACTTGTCTGTGATTCCTTGCAAATGAGACTTTTGTTTCTGGATTGCCCCTGAAATACTTCCTAACCACCTATTCTGTGTATTCATTTCCTTTTACTCTTTACAGTGGAGTACGTGGATTCTTATAATTAGGGCCTCCTTGATGAATATTTAAGGAAAGGCACCCATCTCATAGAAAAAGTGTCATAGATTAAGGCGAACTCAAGTAGGTTTTTGTATTCAATATATGAGAAAATTATTTTAAAGGTAATTATTGCCTACATACTTTAAAGAAAACCATGGTCCTTTAGAGCATTTTTATATAGCCTCAAACCAATCTAAATAGATACAGTTTTTCTCAGAGGCTTAAGGTGATATGCAGCTTCAACATTGTAAATTGTAAAAATTTCCTATCTAGATGGGGTTAAGACTTCTAATAAACCAAAGCCACCAAATGGGATGCTTTGTTTCCTTTATCCCTTAACGTTACAAGGGAAAACTATTGGCAGAGTCACATACTGGAGAAGAAAATGGTACTTCTAATAAGGAAAAACACCAAAGTTTCCAAAGCTCTTTTTTCATTCCATATCAAGCAGGTTCTTTGCCTGCTTTGAGTTGCCAAAAGAAACATTCTTCACTCTTGAATCATCACTTTTTCACACCGTGGTTGTGTTTTGTTTTCAGTTAAGACTCCATGGAAGACATTACCCCACATCTGAGAACAAGGAAAAACCATGCCCTTCATGAAGGTCTAGATTACTCTCCCTCTTACAGACAAATTTATCAACATATCTCAGAGACATTAGCTGTGAAACCAGAGCAGATTTTAGAGAAAGCATAGAGCAGATCTTAGGGCTGATGTCCTTTACATATGTATGCCCACGAATCTTTCTTATTGTGAGTTTTTATTTCCTTATTCAGATTCCTTCTACCCTAATTCCCTCAAGAATGTAATGTCTCCCTTGAACTTTTTGTAAACTGTGAAGTCCTCATCGGCTCTTTTATGGAAAAATAAAGTCAGGTAATATGCAGAATGTCTTTTGCTTGGAAAGAAAATGAATATCACATCCCCTTTGCATGTTCTGTATAATAAAAAAAAACTGGTGAGACAGAGTGTGAGTTCTCATTGACAGAATAGCACTAAATTTCACCATATAGCTATTGTTTAGAGACTCAACTATAGTGTCATTAAGTGTAATCAAAGAAGCTGTGCTCATTAAAAATTGGCAGAAAGACTAACATGTGTTATTTTAACAACAACCCTGGAACCTCCTCTGAGAAAAAGGTTACATTTTCACACGTAATTTATGAAAAATTTTATGTTGAAGATATAATTTTAAATAGTCCATGATTACTGTGTAAGACATATTAATTCTAAAAAACAAAACCAAAAAATCATCTATCATCTCATCTCCCCAAAATGATATGTATTGACAACGTAAATTTTCTTTCTGTATTTTCTGCATGTATATATGCATAGTATGTAATAGTTTCTATATCAAATATAATATATATGTTAGGGTCCACTTATTTAAATTATGGTATATAGTTCTTGAATTCTATTTTTTTAACCTACCCTTTTATACTAAATCTTTCCCCATATTTTAATATGCAAAGCATTGTTTTTGATGGCTGAACAATGGATGTAGATATAAGAATACTTGGATAGAAGAATGTTTCCTTCCCACATATATTGCAACTTTTTGGTCATTTACCACAGTGTAAGTTATTTCATGTTGAGACGATGCATTCAAAGGCTCCTCAAGAACAATAAAATAAGTTCCAATGCCAAAATATCTAATAGAAACTGGGACCACTTGTCATATGATCCCTAGGCATAAACTGAACCCAGCTACATAAGGAAGAAATTAACAAACCCAGGCACTTACTGATTTCGGTAGCAATGATTGTTATGTTGTGCCACACGCTTAATTCCCTGTCAAGCGGGGTTGCAAGCGTTATCTTCCCATCATCTGCATTAACGTTGAATTGTCTCTCCAGGTCAGTGTGCCGGTCGATGGAAAACCTACAAAACAGATATATTTGTAATCTACTTCAATGTTTATATGATCCATACATTCCACAGCAGACCTTTAGTAATCTTTAGAGAGCCATAGTTGCGAAGTCAAATGAATTGGGAAACACAATGGCATCATAATTTGTAAAACCAAATGACTGAATGCAGCATAAGAAACTTAATAATTATTGTCTAAGGAGTAATTAGCTACATATGCAACATGCAGGTCATAAACTGCCATCAGTTTCAATAGGTAACATCTTCAAAAATGGATGCTGATTAGGAGTTAATTGGACAATCCATCACATTTATTGGACAGCTTATGATAATTAGCAGTTGCCACAAAATACCATATAAAACAATGAACCCAAGCCCAAAGCAGGATGGTGCTAGCCAGCAAGTTATTTATGGCAGTTCAAAGGAAATGTGTGTGTAAAACTTGCATCTGATTATACAGTATGTATGTGTTACTGTCGTTGCTGCTGTTGGTTTGTTTTGTTTTCATTTTAAGCAAAATATATATTGTCTCCTATTTGTCCGTAGAAATCAGATGTTTACTGATTCTCTAGTAAAATTTTTTAAATTGGAATAGATATTTTAGCAGATTTACAACACACGATTTCATGAAATTTAAAACTTTAAATGGGCAGTAGTTCTTCTGTTGAGAAAACTCTTCCAGATAAGACAACATTAAGATGCTTTGTGTCTATGGCCAAGTGCTTCTCGGGAACACTAAGTATCAAGATTATACAGGGATTATTTTTTTCACAACTTTAATATCCTTTTTATACACCAGTATCTGAGCTTTGGCAATGGAATGCCAAATACAAAAAGCTATATATATGTCTTAAGGAACACAAGGCATAATTAGAAATATCGGTCTATAAATAAGCAGTGAAATAAACTAAAACAGGATGGAACAGAGGCTCAAAGAAGGATACTGTAGACTAAATGTTTGTGTCTCCCCCCAAATTTATATGTTAAAATCCTAACTCCTAATGTGATGGTGTTTGGAAGTAAGGCCTTTAGGGGAGGTAGTTAGGGTTAGAATAGGTCATTAGAGTAGGGCCCTCCTGATGGGATTAATAGAGGGGGGGAGAGGAGGAGGAGAAGGGGGAGGAGGAGGAGGAGGGGAGGGGAGGGGGGGGAGGAGGAGGAGGAGGGGGTGGGGAGGAGGGGGAGGAGATGATGATGATATAGGCTCTCTCCCTGCTCTCTGCCAATGAGGATACAAGAAGAGAACCGTTTGTAAACCAGAAAATGTGCCCTCACCATACACTGGATCTGCTGGTGCATTAATCTTGGACTTTCCAGCCTCTAGAACTGTGAGAAATACATTTTTGTTGTTTAATCCACCCAGTCTATGGTATTCTATATCTTTAGAAGGACAAACTAAGACCAAGGCCATGTACAATCCTATCTAGGAGGAAGGACTGAAAAAAACCTTCATGGTTGAGGTGACCTCCTAAGAAGTGCACATGAAATCGATTTATTGGTACCCGTTAATGCTAAATATGAAACATTGTCCATGGCTATTTGGAGCTTAGCATATTTTATTTTTTTACATGGTTTTTATGGACATTTATTCTATCATTAAGAATAAGACTATGTTATTATAACAAAATGAGAAAAAGATAAATTTCCCATAGTGTTCTATCTGTAGGTTTGTACTGTTAATATTTTAGTGGATTTCATTGCAAACATATATATGTATTTTATGTATATCTACCTATTTATGTGTATCTACTTATTTGTATCTATATCTACCTATAAAGGATGGATAAATGGATGGGTAGATAGAAGATAGGTAGACACACAGACATATAGGGATATGGATAACTCCTTCCTCCTTTTAGCTATTTCTTTTTCATTAGAAAGGATATTTATATCGCTTATACCAGATGCAAATACCAAGAAAAAAGGCATTTCTGTGAATCTTCCCCAACAAACACAAGCATCACTAAACATTCTGGAATAATATTAAAAAAACACTTAATTTTATTGACAATAGCTTATTGCTGAATTCCTTGGTAAAAACATGTACCATGAAATTATAGTTCCTGGTACAGTAAAGACTTAGATAGAAAGAAAACTAAGACACTGACATGCATCTATACACCAGAAATTTACAAACCAACCCCATGCCTAACCCCCAGGATGATTAGAGAAATTCAGAAAGGATTTAAGAACCCAGAGGCATATCTGAATTAACAGTGCTTGCAAAATAATCCTGGTCATGAGAAAGTAAGTGTTCATTGTAAAACATTTGAATCTGTTGTATTATGGGAAAAAAAAGACTAAAAACCCTTTTCTTGGGGAACAATGATTGTTAATTAGACCAATGAAGTTCCAAGTTTAACTGTAAAATAATTGAAAAGACATGGGTTTTGCTCCAGATATCATGAACACTGTCTTAAGAGCTAAGAAATGTCCAGAGGATTAATTATCACTATCTGCATCATATTCATAAATAAACTTTGCAGGCATTGCTGGGTTCTAGTAATTTTATTATCTCACTGCTGATATTTCACACACTCATGCATCGCCCAGTTTCCCAGAGGCCACAGTAAATGAAAATCAGTCTAATCACTGATATTCAGGAATCCCAAATCTGAAACACACTCTTTGGCTATTTGATTGCTGTCCAGTAAATGCCTAAAACTTCTGGCCTAGAAGCAGCACTGGGAACAATGACAGGGTTTTGGAAGTTGGTATTTTTTTTTAAAAAAATGCTGTTTGTTTAATCCCTAATTTAAAACTATATTATGCAGGGACTTCCCTGGTGGTCCAATGGTTAAGACTTCGCCTTCCAATGCAGGGGGTGCAGGTTCGATCCCTGGTCGGGGAGCTAAGATCCCACATGCCTCCCAGCCAAGAAAATAAAACAAAAGCAATATTGTAACAAACTCAATAAAGACTTTAAAAATGGTCCACATCAAAAAAAAATTTTTTTTAAACCTGTATCATGCAGACCTCAAATATGGAATAAATTATATCTCTATCATTTATACATTGCTGTTTCTGGAATAATTAACAAATTCATTGAGCCTCAGTTTCTTCACTGGTCAAACATGAAGTACTCAGATCCCAGGTCTGGTTGTGAAGATTAAAAATAAAGCATAAATCAGTCTCTGGTGCTTAGTAGGTGCTGAAGATATGTTCATCATCATCATCATCCTCAAGTCACCATAATCATCATGTCCCATTAAGTGAAACTTTATAAACTTCCCTACTTAGAAGGTGGTGGAGAAGGCCCCTTTCTTAATAGTTTATAAATAGCATAAACCTGGAAAAACATTTGGGTGTTATTTAACTCCCATCACTCTAACAGAGGCGGGGATATTTTTCTCATTTTTTAAAGATTAGTTCATGACAGACTTTATGGGGTGAGTCATAAGAATTTATAAAATAGGCTATAAATACAACCCTTTAGTAAGATCAGAGGTAAGAATGTCATAATATTACGAGATTACACAATGGGAGGAACTTGGGGAAAACAATGACTTAGTTTAAAATTCAGTTTAAAGTCTACCTCAACTATTTCAAGAAGCCTCTTGCTCCCTTTGTAGACATTTCACACATTTTATTGCCTAATAGACTTTATAGTAAAGGTTGCCAAGAGCCTTTGCTAAACTGTACAAAAATCCAGACTTAACACAGTTAATAAGCACGCATTAGGCACCAAACGTATACCAAGCACAGTGCTAGATGCCTTTTCTTTCTTGCATCCTTCTCTCCTTGGTTTCTTGTAGAATGAATAAAAGAAAAATGACTCTTACACAGGTGTGACTTAGTTGTGTTATTAATCTCTCTGTACCTTTGTTACCTAATCTGTAAAATGGGAATTATAATAGGTTTTGTGAGATTTAAACGAGGTAATACCTATAAAGCACTTATTGCAGTGCCTGCATGTAATAAGTGCTCAGGAAATATCTACTGAAAATTTTTAATGTTGTCATTACTTGTCTGGAAACAGTAGGTTTCTACTGAGAATTCCCAGGCCCCTCCCTCTTCAGGAGTAAGCCAGCATTCCTTTTACTCCTTGCTTCTTTGTCCCTAAACCAGTTCATATGGGTTCTCATATCAGTGGAAGCAAACACAAGGAGGATATCACTTTAAGTGATAAAATAAAGATGAGGGGACGGAGCATGTGGGGAGGCTCATTCATACCTGCACCTCTAGCACCATTCTAGTGTTCATTTTTCTACCAACTTTTCTGACCAAAATCTCCATCCCATAAACTGACCATTCAAGTTCAAACCATTATTGGACACATTCACTTTTGTATTCATATTGAATACTATATGAGCATTTGTTATAGTTAAAATTAATTACATTTTTATATAAGTTTGAAATGAATTACATAAAGATTACCCATATTTTAAAAAACTGCACCCCACTTGCCATTTTTAGGAATGTTCTCAGAAGATGCGTGCTCCCCACCGATAGCTACACCCCTCCATCGCTAGCTGCAAAGATCCAAGTTGCTTTCCTCTGGCCCTCTAAGCTGCCACCATCCACTCCACTATCTCAATTTCTCCCCACTCCTCCTCCTCATTCCACTGTGTGATACAGCCACATTGCTAGCAATAAAAGTCAATACTCAATTACAAGACTCGATGTAGGCTCTTTCCTTAAAAGCCAATTGACAGAGAATAATTTCAAAGAAAAGCAGAGTGGGTTAAAAATAACAAACCTGAAGTACCAACTTAAATTTTAGAATCCAGTGTACCAAGCAAGTTCTCCAGATGTCATGATTTTGCATAGATGTCCCAGAAGTAGACACTAAGCCATTCACTGTTTTCTGGGATTCCTAGCGTCTATCTGAATAGCAACAGATAGAGTGCAAGAAACAGAGAAACCAGAAAACCTTCAGTCTAATCTCACCTGTGGGATCTCATTAAAACAACGTAACTAGTCATAATCTCATAGGCCCATCTATAAATAGGAGAAAGTATCTACTTCACAGCATGGTTATTTGCAGTAAATGAGTTGATACATGACTCAGATACAATAAATTAATTGGGTAATTAATAGTCAAGTCTTCAAATCCAGGATGACTGTGAAAATGAATAACTAGAAAGATATAAATAAAAACAACCATTCACATCCCTCAGTAGTTTCCCAAGTGACATTAGAAAAATATTCCAAAATTATATATAGTGTTTGTCTATATCAATCATCACCCTTTTCAAAATATCTGCTACCATGAATATCTTCATAGAGCACAGACTCTGAACTGAAGAGATGAGAGTCTGTACTGGGTTTCCTCTCTCAACACTCATCCACAAGGAGCCTTCTGGACTTGGCCTGAGTCTTCACAGATATTCTCTTCCTTAAGGTTGTCCCTCCTATTATTCTACAGGTAAACATTTGCTGGACTTTTGCTCTTTAAAGACCAGAAGAGATTGTTTGATTTATATATAGTAACATCACATTAGTTGGAATTTTGTACTGCAGTTACTCAACAACTCACAATAGGAAAGATGCACAAACATTTACTGAGCATGGCTTGTTATTATGTGTGAAACATGGTGGTAAAGAAACATGAGAAAAAAGAGTAGACGGGATAAGAAAGTAAGAAAAAAAAAGAATAAAGAATGAATTTGGTTCCTACTATATTACTGAAATTTTCAATGTCTTTTAATTTATATCTTAAAAGTCATAGGGGGCTTCCCTGCTGGCACAGTGGTTAAGAATCAGCCAGCCAATGCAGGGGACGTGGGTTCAAACCCTGGTCCGGGAAGATCCCACATGCCACAGAGCAACTAAGCCCGTGTGCCACATCTACTGAAGCCCACACGCCTAGAGCCCATGCAACACAATAAGAGAAGCCACCACAATGAGAAGCCCGTACACTGCAACGAAGAGTAGCCCCCGCTCGCTGCAACTAGAGAGAGCCCGTGCACAGCAACAAAGACCCAACACAGCAGCCATAAATAAATAAATAAACAAACAAATAAATAAATAAAATCTATTTTTAAAAGTTAATTCTACATTTAAAAAAATGTCATAGTATTTGTATCTCCAGTATTGAAGTCTCCATTCTAATTTCTTAAAAAATATGCATCTGTTGGATTTGCTATTCCTTTGCAGATTTACATAAGATGCATTAGACAAAAGACCTCATTGGAAAAGAGTAGAATATACTTTGGAGAGTCATCTTCCTGCCACAATAAGAAGAAACTTTTTATTAACACGGTGTGGAGTGGTATTTGAAAAAACAGGTCCCCTTGGGTCATGTTAATGTCAACTCTAATGATGGATGTTTTGGAAATAGACATTCTTATTCTAAAACAATGGATATGTTTTAGAAACTGCATCACCCTTGATAACCAATATTCACAGATGCTCAATTTAAACCTTCCCTTTTTATTCCAACAAATATCCTGGTCTTCTTCAATGCTAGTGTTCCTCTAACCTATGGGAGTATGTCTTAGAAATAAATCCTAAAGACTTCATCATTTTACCTTGTGGAGGTAAGGCTATGGATGCAAGGAAATTCCTACCTAGATGCTAAGCACTTTGGAGATCTAATTTAACCTACTACACTCTGACCATGAACACAAACTTTGCCACCAGTTCACTCAATCAAGAGTAGTTGGCAGAGGTCAGAAGTTAACATAAGATGTCACTGGTGCAGTGGTTGAGAACAGGTCAGAATGGACAACTGGATATTGCTGTGTTGGAAAATAGCACCCTTTCTGTATTGCTGCTACTGTTTATATTAAATTACAACTTTTACCTGAGTCATATGTTTACTCAATTATCACAGCCCAACTATTTACATTTCATACCAACATTTGGCACAAAATCCCATCTCTTGTGTGTATGTGTGTGTACATAAGACAGATCTTATTGTCAGCATACAAATATTATATGTACTTATACATTCATTCACTCATTTATACATTTAAAGCATCTCCTACTCCCTCTTTCCAATCTCATCCCCATACTATGTACCTACAGAGACCCTCTGTCCCTGCTGAATTTCTGTTTCTTGTTTGCAATAAAGAACATCAAACTGTGATGTTCTAATATCAAGAATATTTTAAGGATTTTCGAAACCAAGCTCCCAATATCAAGGAGTCTTTTTCACTCCCAATGACTTCGGTACCACATTGGAAGGGTGCAGATTAAAGTCTGAGTGT
The DNA here is from genome assembly GCF_026419965.1 of Kogia breviceps. Taxonomy (NCBI): domain Eukaryota; kingdom Metazoa; phylum Chordata; class Mammalia; order Artiodactyla; family Physeteridae; genus Kogia; species Kogia breviceps. The sequence goes on from NC_081327.1 coordinate 35,011,643, forward strand.
ACACAGAAGATACACTGATTATCTTAATAATCAGATAAAGATAAATAACAAGTTTCTTTTAAAAAAGTTATTCTGGACTATATTATTTCTAACACAATATTTGTGAGACCCCTGATGATTTTTCAAGAGAAAGACCCTTTTATTCCTAACTTCTCTGGTAGGCCGATTTATACATCCATCCTTAGTTTATTCAACTGAAAAATGAGAACAATAAGATTGCCTTCTTTTAAAGTTTAAGGTAAATCCCAAACTAGGTAATGCACTGTAAATGTCCTTTTGCTTTTTTTTTTTTTTTTTTTTGCGGTACGTGGGCCTCTCACCGCGACGGCCTCTCCCGTTGCAGAGCACAGGCTCCGGACGCGCAGGCTCGGCGGCCATGGCTCACGGGCCCAGCCGCTCCGCGGCATGTGGGATCTTCCCGGACCGGGGCACGAACCCTTGTCCCCTGCATCGGCAGACGGACTCTCAACCACTGCGCCACCAGGAAAGCCCTCCTTTTGCTTTTTAAAAGTGGCTTTACATAGAGTATTTATCATTATTTGTAGAAGATACTCTGCCAAATATCTAGGTATTTTTAAACAATAACAAAATATTTGAAAGATTCTGCTATTTGGTGTCCATGTGGAGAGACGTAATGCTGTAATATGACCTGCTGTTTTCACCCAAAGGATGAAACAGATTCATCCACCACAGTCATCCTCAGAAACTTTAATTTATTCAGGGTCATATATAGAAAGCTCAGATTCCAAATCTGTTCGTTCAAATAACGTCCCATTTTCTGAGTATGTGTTTTGTTTTATAGTTTGTTCCACTCATGCCTTGAAAAGATAGCATCATAAAGCCAGAATCTCATGTGTAAATTTCTGCAGCCACAGAACCAAAAATAGTTTTTTACAGTGAGTCCCAGATAAAATTTGATTCATGATTAATTCTTTAATATTTACATAATATCTTTGGAGGAATTCTAATTTTCTCCCTGAGTCATCAAAATAATCATTCATAATTGAGAACTCTAAATATGATATGATGGCAAAAATATGAAAAAATTGAATGCAGTTTTACATTTAAGAGATTAAATGTAAAATTTTAATTTAATTTCAATAAAGGCTTAGTGACTGCTTCTTTTGGTCAAGTATGATGCTGCTTGAACAAAGCCTCCTCTCTCAGACACACTGGCTATGATTTTCTGATTATTTACAATGAAAAGTAGCAAGCTCTGTAATAAAGTAATGCTTACGTTGCAGTGAGTAAGGGTCCCCAGATGTGCCTGCGAAAGGGAAGGTGGGGTTAGACATGACACCACGAGGAGGCAGCATCTGCTTGGGGACAGGAAAAATGAGTAGCATTTTTCCAGGCAGAATATGTAGGGAGAGCATCCTCAGCAGGAAGAAATGCATGGAGAAAATCTTATTGGGTTTGTTTAGGAAACTAGACAATTAAAGGACCAGACTTGGTGTGGTGAGAGGAAAGTTCAGACAGATGAACAACCTATCATTTCTTTCCCATCCTTTCTTTCATTTTGTCTCTTCCATCCTTCTTTCCTTCACTCTTTATAGAATATCTCTCATGTACAAGGCATTGTGTTAGTTTCCAAGACAGACATGGCCTTGCTTGCTCTCTTGTAACTGAGTCTATATCTGGAGAAAGACAATGAAAGGAAATAAGATTTTTTAAAGCTTACAGTGATGTATTCATGAAAAAGAAAAGGGATGAGATGTATAGAATATTATTAAAATATGCCTATCAAAAGAAACAGCAAATATGAAAAGTCTGAGTTAGGAAGATATTCAGTATGTTTGAAGACTTTAACAAAGGATAGTATTGTTAAAGTTCAAGATTCAGTGGAGGGAGGGCATCAAAGAGTACATCAGGAAGGACCTTGGAAACTGTGCTGAGGAATTAATTTTTTCACTTGTAGGAGATGGGGAGCCACTTGAAAAAAATACAGCAGGAGAGTGATATGACCTAAACCACAGCCAGATTCCATAGAACTTTCTATGATATAGAAATGTGCTCTGTGCTGTCCAAGATGGTAACCACTAGCTCTATGTGGCTATTTAGCCCTTGAAATCTAGCTAGTGTGATTGAGGGATTGAAATTGTTATTGTATTTAATTTAAATTCATTTTATTTGCATTCAAAGAGCCACATGTGGCTAGTGGCTACTGTATCAGCAGAGATCTAAACTGAGTTAGAGATCACTTTAGCACCTGTGTAGATATCAAATGGCGGGAGATGGGCAAACGGGGCTATTCGTAACTGCCCACATGAGAGATGATAGTGTTCGAGCTTAGGAACTCAAATAAACAGGACATGGTGATTATTTGGATGTGGGAAGTAAAGGACATTAAGGAATCTTGAAGAAACACCCTTATGGAAGGCTCATAACCTCTTCTATTAATCTACGTTGCTTTCAAATTAGACATCGATTCTCTTTTGTCTTCTTTTAACCATATTTATCTAATTAATCACCAAATACACCAAACTGGTCAAAAAATTCACATAAAGATTAGCAAACTATAATTAAATCTTTCCAGAAGTGCAATCTGGAATTTACAGGAGCTATGTGATATTTCTCTCTGGTGTGTGCTTTTTATGATGGGAGATTAGGAGTTATGAGGATAAACTTTTACACCCATGATGACCTTGACCCTCACTGTTCACCCTCAAATGAAAGGAATCCCAACCAACTCCCATGAATATCTGTAGGCTCACAGTGACTTAAGGATGTCAGGGGAAATCTAGCAGAAGAGTATCCTTTAACTGCCTTAGATATCTTTGGGGGGCTGTCAAACATGCCAATAATGACTTTTCTCTATAAGAAAGATATTCAAAGTTGAATGCTACATGGACAATAAAATAGAGATGGTGTGAGACAGAAAAACACATCGTTGTGTAGCAGTATAGGCCATAGGACCATATGCAGAATTAAGATTTAATAATATATTCAATGCATTTATTGTGGCCTTCCTGATTTTCAGCCTCTTTGCTAAGCCCTGTATATTAATTTCTTAGTTAATCCTCTCTTTAAATTACTTGTGTAGCCCACATAAAACTTCATGAATCTCAGTGTTTGTAGCTATAAAATGAAGATAATATACATTTTCCCCCAGTCATGAAGTTAGTGAGATAATAAGTATAATATCCTGGACACAGTATCTGACACTTAATAAATTCTTAGTCAATGTTGAATAGCTATCAGAAAGGTGGTATTTGATTATACGTTTGTCCCATTTTTGTCAAAACCATTTATTATACGGAAAAATAAGTGTTTGTGGAAAACATGCACACGAAGAAATAATAAAAGAGTAGTGCACAGTTATATTGAAGCAGGTTTTTAGAAAATGTCATAAAGTTATATACACTTAGAAATTTTAATTGGGCATCCAGGCTCAGTAAATGCAAAAGACAATACTCTTGTATTGGAGAATGCATGTTAGAGTTTGTTGAACATACATACTCCAGCAAGTCTGTTCCAAGTGAAATTCTATTTCATGCCACTTCATGCTTTCAGAGAGAGAAATGCTGCTGTGCAAGTCAGAGGTTTTGCCAAGGCACTGAAAGTGCAGAGGCCAGAGTCTGGCTAAGGCAATCACCAGCCTCAGTTCTAAAAACCCTGTATCGTAGTCATCACTGAGGCCTGGAGAGCGGAAGGGGCAGGTAGAAAAATAGGGTATTATGAGAAATTCATGCAAGAAACAAATATGTTCCCCAGTCCAAGAGAGTAAGCATCTCAGTCTTTTTCAGAATGTCCTTTCACGGTGTGTATGGTAGTTATGGTGATTTTCCCCAAAGCTACACTAAATGAAGCCAGATTTTTCTGGCTGACTCAATGTAAGTGCACACTGTCAGGTGCCCCATGAGAACTAACGTCCCAAGGGTTCTAAGGCAAACATGGGGGACATCAACCCCATCATATACAGCTGGACTCTAATAAAAGAATGTCTTTGACTACTCCAACTTAAAAAAATATTTTTAAAATCTTACCTTTAGGGAGTTTCCTAGACAGAATTAAGATCCTGGAATTATGTGAGAACCAACTATTCAAATTACTGATGAAAATCCAAGCTCTTACCAGTCTATTGTAGGGGATGACAAACTCTTTGGTAAAGTAAATATCTTAGGCTTTGCAGGTCATACTGTCTCTGTCACAACCACTCCACTGCAGAGTGGCTGTGTTCCAATAAAACTTTGTTTTTAAAAAATGTGGGAGGCCAGATTCTGCATACAGGCTATAGTTTGCTGACTTCTGGCCTCATGCAATAGACTTAAAGTATTCACTAGTCATGGGTCCTCCCTTAAGTAGGTTCTATGGAAAGGAAAAGGGGGCAACATATATTCTACTACATAAATAGGAATAAGTGTCATGATGTTTGCAATGCTCTGCAATGCTTGATGCATTAGAATCTAGAGTACAGACCAGCACAGAAGCCTGAATGTCCTTTACATCAAATGTTTCAGATTCTCTGAAAAATTACAGAAAGTTCAGAGACTAAATCTCTCCTTCTTAAAGAGTGCAAAGCCCCTGAGCCAAGTAACGCATCTACGAAATCCTGGTGCAAAGAAACTTGAGTTCAAATTGATCTGGCTGCCTAGTCTTTAGTCCCAGTGATGTTCCTTAGAGCCCAGTTAGGGAGACGCTGCTCTTGGAGAAGGGCAGTGTATATTCTAGTTTCCAAATTTAACAGGAATAAATGCACTTTTATATTATAAAAACTATTTTGCTGTGGCAAATTTATAGGAAGATACAATGTTGAGCCAACTGCAAGGAAAGATGCTGTTTAGAGCCACTAATAATGAAATAAACCCCTTAGTTATGAATCAGTTATGTATTTCACTGAACTCCAACTGTTTCTTTCTCACTGTTTAATTTCATTCTAGCTTTTGTTATTATGCCTAAAGAAACCATTTTAACATTTTCTCCCATGCACTTCGAGTATCAAAAATTCCATCTACAAGTTTTCAACTTTTGCCTCTAATTGCTCTACTGGTTGCTCTAACTGCTTTAATAAATAATATTACCTGAGTTCTGCTAGTCTCAGAATTCTAAAGTCCCTGCATCACATATTATTTATTATTCCTTTAAGGGAAAAAATGAGTCTTTTTTCTACCCAAACCTTCTCTTTATAGTGAGAGAGAAAAAGTAGGGAGGAAGGGAGGGAGGGAATAAAAAATGAGAGAAAATTATTTACATACAGTCCACCCTCCAGATTAATACTAGGTTCTCTAGAGTGTGAGATATTTCCACTTTAACATCACTAGATATCTGTGGTTGCTTCTATTGCAATTCCTTAGACAACTAGGAAACCTCTTTCTCTATGTGACCCTAAAGTTCCATAATCTAGTTTTATTTATCATTTTCAGATAGGCTTAAAGGTTAGTTAGATAAATGAGAAAGACTTGAATTTAACATGGCTATTTAACCAGCCTCCTTACTATAGAACAAGGTCCATGAGGGCAGAGGATCTCTCTTTATATAAATTCCTTAGGAAACCATAGATTAGATAGATATAGATATAAGTATATCGATATGGATATAGACAAGTCATATGTGCCATAGAATATAATATATAGTATATATAACATGTCACATATATATATAGTAATGTGAATGAATGGTCATGTGGCTAAATGAATATATGACAATTAATATTAATCACAATTAGCTGAATTAGCAGTACAGTGAGTGTTTTGGGAAAATGACTTGGAAAAGCTGGTACTGTTGAATTGGGAGAAAATCAAATTCTAACTGGCTAAGAGCGTGCAGGAACTAAGTGACCAAGTTTTAATTGTTTTAAAAAGATTAGTCTGTGTACTAGACCCTTGTATGCTGTTGGTAGGAATGCAAAGTGGTGCAGCAGCTATGGAAAACAGTACGAAAGTTCCTAAAAAATTAAAACAGAACTACCATATAATTCACCAATCTCACTTCAGGGCATTTATTCAAACTAACTGAAATCATTTTAGCACTCCTACATTCATTGCAGCATTATTCACAATAGCCAAGATGTGGAAACAACCTAATGTCCATCGACAGAGGAATGGATAAAGAAAATGTGGTGTACAGACAAAATGGAGTATTATTCAGCCTTAAAAAGAAGAAAATTCTGTAATGTGTGGCAACATCAATGAGACTGGAGGACATTTTGCTAAGTACAAGAAGCCAGTCACAGAAGGATATTATAGCATGATTCCACTTATATAAGGTAACTAAAATAGTCAGCCATGGAAGCATAGAATGGTGGTTGCCAGGGGCTGGGAGAAGGGAGGAATGAGAAGTTGCTAATCAATGGCTATAAAGTTTCAGTTACGCAAGACAAGTAAGTTTTAGGGATATGCTGTATAACATTGTGCTTGCAGTTAACAATACTGTGCTGTACACTTAAAAATCTGTTAAAAGGGTAGATCTCATGTAAAGTGTTATCACAATTAAAAACAACAACAACAAAAAGACAAGGTCTCTTGGGAGTTATTCCAAGATTGAGGAGAGAGTCAATCGATACACAGTTTATTCGCCAAACAATCGCCAGCTTTTCTACAGTATGAAACATTTCCACTGTAGCATCATTGGACATCAGGACTAAAAGAAGTGTTTTCAGGAAAAGAGCTCATTAACAGCAAGCCTAGTAACTGAGGCGAATTATAAAAATGCCAGAATACAAGTAGGAAAAAAAAAAAGCAGTGTCTCGTGTTGAGTGGGCACTTACATTCAAGAGAGGAATTAGGGCAAAAGAGCATTGTGGCCGCCATGGTCATGTGTCAGCCTGCTTTGCCTGCTGAATGGCCATCATTCCCACTTTTAATTTAAGCAGCTCATGTAGTCTTACTCACAGAGAATGCTTTGCAAAAAATAAATAGGAAGCAACTATCTAAAAGAACAGTCACATGCCACTCAAAGTCATGGTGAAATCAAATATACACTTGACATGACTTTATTGAGAGGAAAAAAATGAGCCGTAGCAGGTTTACATGAAAGCACTGACCTGTATTTAACACCTACTCTGTGCTAGGAACTTTTACCTTAAGGATAAACAATTTGCTCCCTCAAATGCCATTTCAGAGTGTCTATCACAAAGTACCGACTCAGTAAACATTAGCTGTCATCATCCTACACACCTCATGCAAAATACCAGAATGTAGCAAAGCATGCACAGACATTGTCATCAGTGGTAATAAGAAACCCAGGTTTAAACCCTGGCCCCACACCTCCTGCTATGTCAACATGCACAGGAAGCATCTTTTCAGAGCTTCAGTCTCCTTCTCCATAACGCTGGAATCATACTGACTATTTCATAGGTATCTTTTGTGAGAATTAAGTGAAATGATACATAATAGAAACTTAGCACAAGGTCTGATTCATCAAATAACAATAACATTTTTCCCTTTACCTCCCTAATCACAATTTGGTTCACAACTGATAGTAACAAACCCATACAAAGGGGCTAGACTGATGAGAAAGGAACACTCCACCCATACTCTGGTTAATTCCACAGACCTGATATATGTATGCTCCTTTTTCCTGGTATGCATCCTGAACTGAATGAGACCATTTAGAGAATGAATAGTTTATTATTTCAATTAAATCGGTCTTGCTAATTCAATGCAGTCTTGTTTATAATAGCCAAGATATGGAAACAACCTAAGTGTCCATCGATAAAGAAGATGTCACACAAACATGTACACACACACAATGGAATATTACTCAGTCATAAAAAAGAATGAAATCCTGCCATTTGTGAAAACATAGACAGACCTTGAAGGTATTATGATTAGTGAAATAAGTCAGAGAAAGACAAATACTGTATAATTTTACTCATATGTGTCATCGGAGACAAACTAATGAACAAACAAAATAAAATAAAAACAAATTCATAAATACAGAGAATAGATTAGTAGCTACCAAGAAGGGAACAGGGTTGAGGTGGTGAAATGGATGAAGGGGAATTGCTGTATGGTGATGGATGGTGACTAGACTTGTGGTGGTACTCTCTCTGTAGTGTATGCAGATGTTGAACTATAATGCTGTACACCTGAAAATTATATAATTAAAAATAAAAACATAAAAGAAGATTTTGAGAAAAAAAATTGGTCCTGCTAAGCCATCACAATACGTAGAGACACAGTTTGAGTCACAGAGATGATAGGGAAAGAAAGAGAGTGTGACAAAGGAACAGAAAGCAGGCATTGCACTGCCAGAAAAAAAAAAAAATGTATGCACCACAGTTCCATTCTCGACTATTTGTATGACAGTGGGCAAGCTAGTCTTTTCATCCTTGGTTTTCTCATCTGTTAAATGAGTATACATATTATCTCATAAAGGTGTTAGGAAATGAACTGAATACATTTAGCACATCCCTGCCACATAGTAAGCACTCACTAGTAACAATATTCATCACAGTAGCAAGGGCAAATTATACTAAATGATGTTAATTAGACTATTTAGCACGTAACTGTTAAGTAAAAAAATAACAGGTAATTCTGCACAGTCAGCAACCTTGAGTAGAAGAATCTCTGCTAAAATGAGTACTAGGATTTTATTTTTATTTTATTTTATTATTTATTTGTATTTATTTATTTATTTGGAGCAGACAAAGGTTTATTGCAAGGTGAAATGAGTACTAGGTTTTTAATTTGCATGAGATATGAAATTTATGGTGGCTTTATTAGTTAGTAGTGTTAATAGCTCCAAAGATTATATTATCCCAAAATACAGATGAGGAAGCTGAGTCTCAGAGAATTCCAAGAGACCAGCTGTCTGACTGGAAAGTAGGAGTGACAGGATTTGAAATGTAGTCTGCTGTAGTTTCAAGATATGGCATCGTTTAAATAATTTATACAATCGTATTCTGTATTACTGAGAGGCATACGTTATTGAAGAAAGTAGCACATGCTTAATTAATGTTCCGTGAAGGGAGACGGTAAGACCGTGAATTTTGCCTCTGTGTCACTGTCTGTTTGCCCTGATGGGATTATACAGACATAGATATAGATACAGATATGTTTATACACATAGAAATAGGTTTAGTTATAAGAATTTTAAAATACATGATATTTTCAGCTTGACAATGTGCTCTCAAAAGAAGCTGAGTCTTAGAGAAAGTTGACCAACCAATTAATGACTGCATGTTTTAACATGGCAGATGCCACAATAAATGCCTATTTCTTCCTGGATGGCAAGGTAAACGTTCCCCTAAAAGATGCGTACATTCTTGTTAGCATATAAAATACAACAGCCCTAAAGAGAAAATCATGCTTTGTTATTTGTTACTTGATAGTTCCCTGAATATCTGTGTCCTCTAGTTCTGTTTAGAAATGTTAAATGGCTCTAAATCTGTCTGCTAGACTTATAAGGAACTATGCACTGCTCTGGCTAGTCAGGAAATTTAATTCTCTACATAAATTAACCAACTGTGCATCGATAGAGGAAAGCTGCTCTCCGTAACCCAGTTGGGGGACAGAGGTTGGGGGAGGGACAACTGCAAAAATGCAGAACAGATACTGAAAAATGCAGTTGGTGATTCTTACATTCTAGAATCATTCCTATGGAGCCAGTCCACCTCCAGTCAGAACAGTGTGGGGCTCACTTTCTGAATAATGCATCAAAACCCTGTTGTAAATGATTTGAAACAGTAATCACCACTTCTTTGGGTGAAACCATATATGCCAAGGAACTAGCACTTGCTTGACATCTATCAGAGTTAGAGTATGCCTGTGTCATCAAATGGTACTTTATCTGTCCATCTCTTCCTGATAACACAGCCCCAGACCCCCTTTAGTTTGCCTGGAAACAAAAGGCTTCCAAGTTGGGCAGCTGTTGCTAAGCAGCCTCAAGCTTCTTCTTCACCTGCCTTTTATGCCACTGACAATTATAAAAAATAACTATAGCAATAACAATAACAATCAACTACAGTGATAATCATCACTTGATTCCCTGTGAGCTGGAATGATTATCAGTATATCTCCATTTTTACATCAGTCAACAGATTATAAAATGGGCAAAAACATGTGGGGAGCTATGAACCTGTATGTTTACCCACTTCTAAACAATTTAAGGTTAGTATCACTTTGGTATCAAAAGTTACTCAAGCTTCATCTCCAGCTGATGAAGCATATGTTTCTGCACAGGAAGTCTGTTCCCGCTGGTACTATAGATTCCATGTTTGGGGTGTACATGGGATTGCCCTGATATCTGAATCCCCATTTGCCCTGAGGGTCCTCAGCTTGGCATGCTCCTGGAATCCTATGGGTTCTTTGCCGACATGAGTAGAAATCTTGACAAGTCAAATGCTAAACTGACCCCATGGCTGATCTCTCGGTTACACCAATCTTGTTTACTTTCTTCATATTCTATCTTACGCTTGAAGATGTGAAGAAAGTGGCAATTGCTCTGTTCTGAGTTCTTTCAGAAGAAATGGAGTAAAAATGGAAAACGGGGCAGATTCATTCATTCAACAAGTACCACTATCTCTATTTATATTAGAATTACAGTATAAAGCCATTTCAAACTCTATGCCAATAAAATTGAAAACCTGGAAGAAATGGACAAATTCTTAGAAATGCACAACCTGCCAAGGCTGCATCAGGAAGAAATAGAAAATATGAAGAGACCAATCACAAGCACTGAAATTGAAACAGTGATTAAAAATCTTCAAACAAACAAAAGCCCAGGACCAGATGGCTTCACAGGCGAATTCTATCAAACATTTAGAGAAGAGCTAATACCAATCCTTCTCAAACTCTTCCAATATATAGCAGAGGGAGGAACACTGCCAAACTCATTCTACGAGGCCACCATCACCCTGATACCAAAACCAGACAAAGATGTCACAAAGAAGGAAAACTACAGGCCAATATCACTGATGAACATAGATGCGAAAATCCTCAATAAAATACTAGCAAACAGAATCCAACAGCACATTAAAAGGATCATACACCATGATCAAGTGGGGTTTATTCCAGGAATGCAAGGATTCTTCAATATATGCAAATCAGTTAACGTGATACACCATATCAACAAATTGAAGGAGAAAAACTATGATCATCTCAATAGTGCAGAGAAAGCTTCTGACAAAATTCAACACCCATTTATGATAAAAACACTGCAGAAAGTAGGCATAGAGAGAACTTTCCTGAACATAATAAAGGCCATATATGACAAACCCACAGCCAACGTCGTCCTCAGTGGTGAAAAACTGAAACCATTTTCCACTAAGATCAGGAACAAGACAAGGTTGCCCACTCTCACCATTATTATTCAACATAGTTTTGGAAGTTTTAGCCACAGCAAGCAGAAGAAAAAGAAATAAAAGGAATCCAAATAAAAAAAGAAAAAGTAAAGCTGTCACTGTTTGCAGATGACATGATCCTATACATAGAGAATCCTAAAGATGCTACCAGAAAACGACTAGAGCTAATCAATGAATTTGGTAAAGTAGCAGGATACAAAATTAATGCACAGAAATCTATGGCATCCCAATACACTAATGATGAAAAATGTGAAGGGGAAATTAAGGAAACACTCCCATTTACCATTGCAACAAAAAGAATAAAATATCTAGGAATAAACCTACCTAAGGAAACAAAAGACCTGTATGCAGAAAATTATAAGACACTGATGAAAGAAATTAAAGATGATACAAATAGATGGAGAGATATACCATGTTCTTGGATTGGAAGAATCAACATTGTGAAAATGACTCTACTACCCAAAGCAATCTATAGATTCAATGCAATCCATATCAAACTACCAATGGCATTTTTCATAGAACTAGAACAAAAAAAATCACAATTTGTATGAAAGCACAAAAGACCCCGAATAGCCAAAGCAATCTTGAGAAAGACAAATGGAGCTGGAGGAATCAGGCTCCCTGACTTCAGACTATACTACAAAGCTACAGTAATCAAGACAGTATGGTACTGGCACAAACACAGAAATATAGATCAATGGAACAGGATAGAAAGCCCAGAGATAAACACACACACATATGGTCACCTTATCTTTGATAAAGGAGGCAAGAATATACAGTGGAGAAAAGACAGCCTCTTCAATAAGTGGTGCTGGGAAAACTGGATGGAACATGTAAAAGTATGAGATTAGAACACTCCCTAACACCATACACAAAAATAAGCTCACAATGTATTAAAGACCTAAATGTAAGGCCAGAAACTATCAAACTCTTAGAGGAACACATAGGCAGAACACTCTATGACAGAAATTACAGCAAGATTCTTTTTGACCCACCTCCTAGAGAAACAGAAATAAAAACAAAAATAAACCAATAGGACCTAATGAAACTTAAAAGCTTTTGCACAGCAAAGGAAACCATAAACAACACCAAAAGACAACCCTCAGAATGGGAGAAAATATTTGCAAATGAAGCAACTGACAAAGGATTAATCGCCAAAATTTACAAGCAGCTCATGCAGCTCAATATCAAAAAAACAAACAACACAATCCAAAAATGGGCAGAAGACCTAAATAGACATTTCTCCAAAGAAGATATACAGATTGCCAACAAACATGAAAGAATGCTCAACATTACTAAACATTAGGGAAATACAAATTAAAACTACAATGAAGTATCATCTCACACTGGTCAGAATGGCCATCATCAAAAAAATCTACAAACAATAAATGCTGGAGAGGGTGTAGAGAGAAGGGAACCCTTTTGCACTGCTGGTGGGAATGTAAATGGATACAGCCACTATGGAGAACAGTAAGAAGGTTCCTTAAAAAACTATAAATAGAACTACCATATGACCCAGCAATCCCACTACTGGGCATATACCCTGAGAAAACCATAATTCAAAAAGTCATGTACCAAAATGTTCATTGCAGCTCTATTTACAATAACCAGGAAATAGAAGCAACCTAAGTGTCCATCAACAGATGAACGGATGAAGAAGATGTGGCACATATATACAATGGAATATTACTCAGCCATAGAAAGAAAAGAAATTGTTATTTGTAGTGAGGTGGATAAACCTAGAGACTGTCATACAGAGTGAAGTAAGTGAGAAATAGAACAACAAATACCGTATGCTAACACATATATATGGAATCTAAGGGAAAAAAAAAGGTCATGAAGAACCTAAGGGTAAGACGGCAAGGGAGATGTAGACCTACTAGAGAACGGACTTGAGGATGTTGGGAGGGGGAAGGGTAGGCTGTGACAAAGTGATAGAGTGGCATGGATATATATACACTACCAAATGTAGAATAGATAGCTAGTGGGAAGCAGCTGCATAGCACAGGGATATCAGCTCGGTGCTTTGTGACCGCCTAGAGGGGTGGGATAGGGAGGGTGGAGGGAGGGAGACGCAAGAGGGAAGAGATATGGGAACATGTGTATATGTATAACTGATTCACTTTGTTATAAAGCAGAAACTAACACACCATTGTAAAGCAATTATACTCCAATAAAGATGTTAAAAAAGAAAGAAAGAAAGAAAAAGCCATTTCAGGACTTCACTATTTAGTCAAAAAATGGATGCCCAGGTAAATTTATTTTTCTGGATACTTCCTGCCCTTGTATTCAATACTTGTCCCTTTGATAGATACGATTTTCTTAGCCAAATAGAGTCCATGCTGTGTGCCCACAACTTGTTGAGTTCCTTTAGAACAGAGAATGGGCCACTGACCATTCCTCAAATCCCCTTCTTAGAGGTTGAGCTCTTTTGAAGAAAGGATATTTTTAAAAATATCCTTATGAGATACACTCTATTATCCTGAATTTAGAAATGACTTGTGTTAAAAACAACTTTTCCGGACCTGAAAATAATTCTTCTTTTGCCCAAACTCAAATTATTTGGGGCACTGATTATTCTGCTGGGTTTCACCTCCAGCCTCATAGTTTCAGCACCCTTGGGAGTACTGGGAGTTTAATACATAAAAAAGAAGTGAATAAGTAAAGCTTTCATAAAGCTCACTTGTCTAGAGTTTCCCTGAATAAAGTAATTAGTAAGATATCTGCCATAGGTCCCTGTAACTTAGAAATTGAATGACTTGGATATAAGCTGACATCTAACTCATAAATTAACTGGACAATTCTTTAAAACTGTATTCTTCCATCTAGTTGTCTCTCTCTTTTTCAACAAACATTTCTAAAGCAATATTTGAAATCCACACTCAAGCACATCATTAACTAACACTTCACCCTTGGAGACCAGTGGACAAGTTATAGATTTCCAGTGTTCTTTCGGAAGAAAGCTATTTAGCTTGAGCATCTACTGTCATTTGGGTGACTGACAAAAGAGAAAAGATGTACACAGTTCAACAACAAGAAAAACACAGAACTGAGCCTTATTTCTAAAAAAAGGAAGAAAAACTTTAATAAAGGATTATATTTCTCATCCTGGGAAAAATGTTGAGCAGGGAAAGTATAAACAAAAGATATTTTTGAAATGGCAGAGAAAGGTTTTGTGTAAAAGGCTCTGATCCAAACATGCTGACCTATCAGAAATGCCCATAAAGTGATAAAAAGATAATTTCAAAGCCAAACACCAAACACAGAAATAAGAGAGGGGGCCTCTTAATGTGTTGAGACAGTGATCTCATGCCTCTAAATACTTATACATAATTCACTGTAACTGTCAAAGGAGAAAGAAAGAAAAGAAAAAACAGCAATACTTTTCTAAAGCTAGAAAAATAAAACACAGACAAGCAAAAACAATATCATATAAAAGATCCACCCAAATGCACTGTAAATATATTCGATTTGGCTTTTTCATTGAGCTCTCTGAAAGCTTAATAGCTTTCTTCATCTTGATATTCCCGGCTCTGGGCATTGTATGCAGCTCTTCGCAGGTGTGTGCATGCAACACACACACAAGTGAAGTTCATGTTGACCAAAATTTCTTGGTCATGCGAACATAATCTGAAAGACAGCCACACAGACTGCATACGTAATTACATTTTGTACTGATTTGCTTGTCATGCACTGTAGCCAGTATTCCTTTCAAAAGAGAAATACCTTATAGGACTGGACGTGATGTCGGGGTCACGAGCGGTCACTTGCCCAATCACGGAGTTGAGAGCAGCATTTTCATGAACTTCAAGGAGGTAAGTCGGTGATGAGAAGACTGGAGGCTCATCTGCATCTTCGACAACAATTTTGACTGTCGCCGTGTCTTTAAAGGGCCCCCTGCTGCTGAAACGCGGGTCAGTGTGGACATTGGCTGCCTCTACCTTCAGAGTATAGGATTTTTTGGTCTCAAAATCCAGAGGCTGTTAAGAAATGACAAGGATGAATGTTTCTCACTAATGACCACAGCAGCGAGAACAAATGAGTATAATGCTGATGGATGATCGTTATATGCATTTAAGCCCATTTGTGAGCCTTAATGGGATCACTCTCCATTCTCCCAGATTCAACCTGTAAATTTTATAGGCGTTTATTGATATATGTTTATTATACAAGCTCAGTGAATCTAATCTCCTACTGTTTTGTTTTGTTTTGCTCATTTCACTTGGAATTCACAAAATATTCACAGTCATGAATTGTGCCATCAAAATTTCACTTCAGAGTGATAATAAAATTTTACTAGTGAAGGCATGATCTGCATACCAATCAGCCAGTTAATCGGGCCTCTGCTTGTCAGAGATAAGGCAGCATCGAACATAATCTCTATCTGGGAAGAATATTTTATCATTTCTGCAACAGTGTGTGAAATGTAAAGAACTAGAAATAATCATTGTTTAGTCCATGGAGACATTATAAAGCACAATTTAGCACTAATCCCAACAAAGAGTATTTTCTTATTTCACTTCCAGAGCATCACTGCTTTACTGATCATGTGGCTAAAATGAGGCTTATTATTTTTTAGGGCATTCTTAGAAGGCCTCTATTATATGAGTTCTGTGCTGTGAAGCAGGTGGGCATATAAAGAAATATGTACACAGACACATATCTACCTGTGTTTATATTTAGGATAGATGATAGATAGATAGATAGATAGACAGACAGACAGGTAGGTAACCAGGTCTGGTGGTGACTTCCACCAACCAGTTAAAAGCAATTTGAAATTACTTCATTGCACCATTACTGAAAATATTTCTGACCTACTAATACCTCTTTCCTTAAAAGCCCCAGAGACTTAGCTTAATGACCTATGTAAATAGAGGCAGGTAAAAGAACACAAGTCCCCTTAAACAACCAGAAGGCTATCTGCATCAGAACCCTCACAGTCCAATTCTCTTGGCAACACATAATACTTCAGATGTCAAAGATGTATTTCTGTCAAGATTCAAAGAGACAATTTAGGTTTGCATGGCAATTCTTTTAAGAAATTGAACTTTACATCTGTGGTGCAAATTTAAAAAAAAATAAGCTGGAACACAAGCTAGCATTAGTGAACTCTTTCAGAACCCCTATACAAACTTAAATATATATTCTTATTTCAAAATTTTATGTTGATTCTTATTATTTGAATTTCATTCTAATTGGACTTAGATTTTTTTGGATATATTTTCTAATAAACAAGGCAGATACTCAATCCCCTATCTATTCTGAAATTACTAAACACATGTACCCGTGTGTACATGAATAGGCAATTCAACATCAACATTTTCACAATTTGCTAATCACCCCTACTGTAACAATTTTGTAATCTCAAATTCTTTACAAACGCTGTTAAACATAAGAGATTATACTCTGCTTAATTCTTAGCCCAACATAATGACAATCTACCCAAACATATCCTGGTGTCCTTGGGGTTTTGTCAGACAAGAAAGAGGACCCATGAATTGCAGGAAAATGACTCCCTACAGATTGTTCTCTAGAGTAAAATACATAGGTTTTTTGGTGTCAAGATGTGTAGTATATGCTTCCAAGTTTATGAATAACAGTGAATAAAAATACAGCAAACAGCTAATTGCTTCAGTCTATAAAAGCACCTTATGGTAACAAAGAACAGCAGTTAATAATAACAACAAAAATGACATTAGGAATCATTAGCCAAGGAAAATGTGTCTCTGGGTTAGTCAATAATTGACTCAAGTATAATTATACTGTACTCTACTTCACATATGAGTTTTTAAATACTTTGCAACTGTTAATACTGAGCTCCATCCAGGTTTAAAGTGAGTGTTACTCAGCAGAGTTAAAATAGATACAGCCATTTTCTTTTCAAAATTGATTTTTAAAATTGATTTTGTATATAAAACTATATCCAGAAAATTCGAGGTTCTCACTTTCAATACCTCCCCAAAAGGGGATTTTAAGAGCATGACCATTGGAAGCAGATCCCTGTGTAACATGACAGAGAGAGTCAGATAGTAAGCTTGGAGTCATGTCATTGTAATGCTGATCAAGACAGAGGGCAAAATTATTGGCTCCTGACAGTGTGACCTATTATCTATCTTCTAATTCATGAATCAGCAAATCCGTTTTAAAATTAATTTGTACTACTTCATGGCAAGCATATAAAGAATAATGTTGAACAAAATACTCATGATGAAGATAAAAGGGTATTTTTCTTTGCAAATGCTCATGTCTGTAAAATACTGAACTGTGTTCTACACATTTTTAAATGAATGTAGTTGTCACGATGAGAAATAAATGTGGAAAATGTACAGAATTTTTCACATTTACCAAACACACACAAATGATCATGAGCAAAAGCAGTCACAGATTGCAATACGGAGAGACATACCATGCTCCTGGATTGGAAGAATCAATATTGTGAAAATGACTATACTACCCAAAGCAATCTACAGGTTCAATGCAATCCCTAACAAATTACCAGACACTTTTCACAGAATTAGACCAAAAAATTATACAATTTGTATGGAAACACAAAAGACCCTGAATAGACAAAGCAATCTTAAGGTTTAAAAAAAGGAGCTGGAGGAATCAGACTCCCAACTTCGGACTATACTACAAAGGTACAGGAATCAAGACAGTATGGTATTGGCACAAAAACAGAAAAATATTGGCACAAAAACAGAAAAATAGATCAGTGGAACAGGACAGAAAGCCCAGAGGTAAACCCACGTACATATAGTTACCTTATCTTTGATAAAGGAGGCAAGAATATACAATGGAGAAAAGACAGCCTTTCAATAAGTGGTGCTGGGAAAACTGGACAGCTACATGTAAAAGAATGAAATTAAAACACTCTCTAACACCATACACAAAAATACACTCAAAATGGATTAAAGACCTAAATGGA
Source organism: Kogia breviceps (assembly GCF_026419965.1). NCBI lineage: Eukaryota > Metazoa > Chordata > Mammalia > Artiodactyla > Physeteridae > Kogia > Kogia breviceps. Next base: position 35,029,813 of record NC_081327.1, read on the forward strand.
AGGCCAGACACTATAAAACATTTAGAGGAAAACATAGGAAGAACACTCTTTGACATAAATCACAGCAAGATCCTTTTTGACCCACCTCTTAGAGTAATGGAAATAAAAACAAAAATAAACAAATGGAACCTAATGAAACTTCAAAGCTTTTGCACAGCAAAGGAAACCATAAACAAGACGAAAAGACAACCCTCAGAATGGGAGAAAATATTTGCAAATGAATCAACGGACAAAGGATTCATCTCCCAAATATATAAACAGTTCATGCAGCTCAATATTAAAAAAACAAACAACCCAATCTAAAAATGGGCAGAAGTCCTAAACAGACATTTCTCCAAAGAAGACATACAGATGGCCAAGAGGCACATGAAAAGATGCTCAACATCACTAATTATCAGAGAAATGCAGATCAAAACTACAATGAGGTCACCTCACACGAGTCAGAATGGCCATCATCAGAAAATCTACAAACAACAAATGATGGAGAGGGTGCAGAGAAAAGGGAAGCCTCTTGCACTATTGGTGGGGATGTAAATTGATACAGCCACTGTGGAGGACAGTATGGAGGTTCCTTAAAAAACTGAAAATAGAACTACTATATGACCCAGGAATCCCACTACTGGGCATATACCATATTTTGGACATGTGTCCAAAAGACACATGTACCCCAATGTTCATTGCAGTACTATTTACAATAGCCAGGTCATGGAAACAACCTAAATGTCCATCGACATCTGAATGGATAAAGAAGATGTGGTACATATATGTAATGGAATATTATTCAGCCACAAAAAGAAATGAAATTGGGTCATTTGTAGAGATGTGGATGGACATAGAGTCTGTCATACAGAGTGAAGTAAGTCAGAAAGAGAAAAACAAATATCATATATTAACTCATATATGTGGAATCTAGAAAAATGGTACAGATGAACCATTTGCAGGGCAGGAACAGAAAGGCAGACGTAGAGAATGGACGTGTGGACATGGAGAGGAAGGGAAGGGGAGGATGAACTGGGAGATTAGGTTTGACATAAATACACTACCATGTGTAAAACAGATAGCTAGTGGGAACCTGCTGTATAGCACAGGGAGCTGAGCTTGGTGCTATGTGATGGCCTAGTTGGGTGGGATGGAGGCGGGGAGGGAGGTCCAGGAGGGAGGGGATATGTGTATGCATATGGCTGATTCACTTCACTTTGTGGCAGAAACTAACACAACATTGTAAAGCAATTATACTCCAATTTTTAAAAATCCATATATTCTTTGTACTATTTATAGAGATGTTTCTTTCTCCAGTGGTAGCCCCACACCCAGGAAAAAAGCAAAGATGAGCTTCATTGGCCACAACGCGTGGTCATTTGATCACAGGTAGGAGTATCTAATGATAGCAGGTGGGCCCTGTCCTTCCAGTGCCAGAATAACTGAAGCTGACTACTTTGTCTGTCTTTGAGTTTCCCTAAAAGCAGAGCCTGCAGTGAAGACACAGGAAACTTGAATGCATTTTGCAGAGATATTCTAGGAAGCAGGAGATTACAAATGGGGAGAGTTCTATAGAAAAGGATGAAAAACCATTGAACTTGCCACCTCTATGGGCTTATGAGGATTATTCCCATTGAAAATCCTCTAAGGAATCATAAACAATATGCCTCACAATAATTTTTTCAGTGAATAGGAACTGTCCACCAATTTTTGTCCCTCATTGCTTAAAGGTTGCCTTCAGAATGTTGGCTTTCCTACATAGGTGGATGCTCTGGACAAGAACTGAGCAAGTTCCTGCAGCTCATGGAAAAACACTGAAACAAAGAGAGGAAAGAAATGATGGGTGAGATGAGAGGCTAACACCACCATGGTTACTGTTTACCAAGGTTTAGCTGAAATATAAAGTAGGACTAGAAGATAGGATGTGCAAAAAGAATTCACTTTTGCACAGCTCAAGAAGGCAAACGTCCTCCAGTTGTAAGATTATGTCAGGAAGCCCATCCGACCCCTACCACCTTCAGCATTCAAATTTCAAAGAGGTATTCTGAAGATGAACAAAACCTTCCTGAGCTTACCTTTCTCAGTCTTATAATGCCATCCTGGGCCTGGGCATCAGAAGTGATTTCAAAGAGTGCTGTTCCATCTCCATCAATGATGTCATATGACGACTGTGCATTTTCACCAATATCCTGATCATTGGCCTTCACCCTCCCTATGGCAGTGCCAAGAACCACATCTTCTGGTACTGAGAAGTGATACAGACCTTAGGAAAGAGGAGAGACACTGAGCACTGCACATATTCAATTCTTCATTCATTCATCTAACAAATATGTATTGGGCACCTCTTTTGCTCTGGCTACTTCTGTACAGATACTACCAATACAGTGATGGGAAAGACAAAAACATCCTTTACACACTGTGGAATGTACAGTCTTTTAAATGAGCCAGAGACAAATGTTCCCAGAAGAAGCAGTGATCTCTCTTTGAAACTCTTCGGAGTTATGGGACTTATTCAACCATATGTTTACCAAGTACATAGTTGAAGCAGAGTAATATCAGGATATTAGTGAGTCTATGCGAATGTTCTTTCCAATTTGCTATATAATCACATTGGCTGCCCTTGGGGATATTCATTGTTGCCCAACATAAAATATTAAGCTAATTTCAGCACAGATAGATGCAATGTGTAACACACTGAAAGTCACTTTTGAAGTTACCTTTATATTTACAGACTTGTAGACCATTTTTGATAAAATCCAATTACCAAGCTTCTGCTGTGCCCTGCAGCAAGCTGTTCAGACACATGAAACACTCCTCTTGTTACTAAAATTCTCCTTGCTCTGAAGACCAAAAATCCTACCTTCAAAACTCTCTAGGCAAAATACAGTTAACAGTGTATGTGGCTTCTCCTATGGGGGCAGGAAAACGTGTCTCGTTAGTGATATTAGTCCCATTTTTATTCAGATCACTTTGGCTGTTGTATTGGTGTCACTCACTTTCATTGGTGTAGGGGAAGTTGCCGGTACCCCAACCCCATAACCCCTGGCCACTACCACTTCAGTCACACCTGCCTTACAGCCAACTGCCAACTCTTGCATTTCTTTGCTGAGGGTTTCCTCTGGACTTCAGAACCCATTTTGTCCATTGCCTGTCAGTCCACAACTATCAGAAAATTAACATTCCCAGAGAAGCAGCCCTCAAAGGCTCACGCAACATAGTATATAAAATTCCAGGCTCCTCATCCTCTCTGGCAGGATAATCTTAAGCTGGTCCTCTCTTTTGTTTATTTACAATGCTCCAGAGTTTGCCCAGTGGAATGAAGCTCCAGTCACCCAAGTCATCACTGGCTTGATAATGCACACTGTCAGCTCTCTACCTCCTCTCGCTCACAATTCTCACTTCCCTGCTGGTGTTTCTTGGGATCATCTCCAAGATAAACTACTAATAATCAAATCCTTGTCTCAGTGCCTGTTTCCGGGGAACCCAAACCCAGACAACCAGGAAGTTGTAGTCCCATTGTAACAAGAACAAGGGAAAATAAACATTCAATGAAACATAAACCGAAAAGGAAAAATTATATCTGGAGAACATTACCTAATTCGAGTTTGACCTCAATTACTGAGTCCCTTGGATAAACTAAGGCTCATTTTACCCAGTATAACAAGATTACTTTAGATGATGGGTGAGGTTTTCTTCTCGAACTAACACACTTTTATTTAATGATGAAGTTAAACTGTCTCTTGAAATCATAATATTATGTGACCCGGGAACAAAAATGTTTTCCAAATGGTTTTGCCGTAAGGAAGGCACCAAAAATCATTGGTCTAGCACAAGTCTCCCAATACCCTCATAATTGGTGTAATTATTCCATTTCCTTCCAACTTTATATTTCAGGTGAAGTTTTCAGATGATTCCTTGAGGTGTGCTTATTAAATAATAAGGCAGCAAAGGGCTCACCTTGCTACCAACCCTGCATTAGGAAGCCTTGGAAAACCAAGCCAATGAAACGTTTCTTTATGCACTTTTATTCTTCCTACTCTCATCATCCCTTTCAGTGGGATTGTAGTTAATCAATATTACCTCTAAGAAAGGGAACACTTGAAAATTATCTGCCACCACTCAATTGAAACAATCATTTTCTGAGAAAGAGGAGTTGCATGTTAGCACATTAACTATGATGGCAACTGAAAAGAAAACGAGTCAGGGGAAGGATGCAAGAGATGGCGTTTTTTATTTCAATCATTTGGTTTAAAAGGGTTGTATTCTTGTCTGACTTATAAATGGCCAGATGTGAAAATTCTAAAATTCTTTAAATAGAAGAAATTTTTTTAACATCTTTATTGGAGTATAATTGCTTTTCAATGGTGTGTTAGTTTCTGCTTTATAACAAAGTGAATCAGCTATACATATACATATACATATATCCCCATATCTCTTCCCTCTTGCGTCTCCCTCCCTCCAACCCCTCTATGTGGTCACAAAGAACCAAGCTGATCTCCCTGTGCTATGTGGTTGCTTTCCACGAGTGATCTATTTTATATTTGGTAGTGTATATATGTTCATGCCACTCTCTCACTTTGTCCCAGCTTACCCTGCCCCCTCCCCGTGTCCTCGAGTCCATTCTCTAGTAGGTTTGCATCTTTATCCCATCTACCACGTAGGCTCTTCATGACCATTTTTATTTTTTTTAGATTCCATATGTATGTGTTAGCATATGGTATTTGTTTTTCTCCTTCTGACTTACTTCACTCTACATGACAGACTCTAGGTCCAACCACCTCACTACAAATAACTCAATTTTGTTTCTTTTTATGGATGAGTAATATTCCGAGTAATATTCAATTGTATATATGTGCCACATCTTCTTTATCCATTCATCTGTCAGTGGAAACTTAGGCTGCTTCAATGTCCTGGCTATTGTAAAGAGAGCTGCAGTGAACATTGTGGTACATGACTCTTTTTGAATTATGGTTTTCTCAGGGTATATGCCCAGTAGTGGGATTGCTGAGTTGTATGGTAGTTCTATTTTTAGTTTCGTAAGTAACCTCCATACTGCTCTCCATAATGGCTGTATCAATTTACATTCCCACCAACAGTGCAAGAGGGTTCCCTTTTCTCCACACCTTCTCCAGCATTCATTGTTTGTAGATATTTTGATGATGACCATTCTGACTGGTGTGAGGTGATATCTCATTGTAGTTTTGATTTGCATTTCTCTAATAATGATGTTGAGCATTCTTTCATGTGTTTGCTGGCAATCTGTATATCTTCTTTGGAGAAATGTCTATAGGTCTTCTGCCCATTTTTGGATTGGGTTGTTTGTTTTTTTGATATTGAGCTGCATGAGCTGCTTGTAAATTTTGGAGATTACTCCTTTCTCAGTTGCTTCATTTGCAAATATTTTCTCCCATTCTGAGGGTTGTCTTTTGGTGTTGTTTATGGTTTCCTTTGCTGTGCAAAAGCTTTTAAGTTTCATTAGGTCCTATTTGTTTATTTTTGTTTTCATTTCCATTCGTCTAGGAGCTCGGTCAAAAAGGATCTTGCTGCGATTTATGTCATAGAGTGTTCTGCCTATGTTTTCCTGTAAGACTTTTATAGTGTCTGGCCCTCCATTTAGGTCTTTAATCCATTTTGAGTTTACTTTTGTGTATGGTGTTAGGGAGTGTTCTAATTTCATTCTTTTACATGTAGCTGTCCAATTTTCCCAGCACCACTTATTGAAGAGCCTGTCTTTTCTCCATTGTATATTCTTGCCTCCTTCATCAAAAATAAGGTGACCATATGCATGTGGGTTTATCTCTAGGCTTTCTATCCTGTTCCATTGATCTATATTTCTGTGTTTGTGTCAGTACCATACTGTCTTGATTAATGTAGCTTTGTAGTAGAGTCTGAAGTCAAGGAGCCTGATTCCTCCAGCTCCATTTGTCTTTCTCAAGATTGCTTTGGCTATTCGGGATCTTTTGTTTATCCATACAAACTGTGGAAATTTTTTGTTCTAGTTCTGTGTAAAATGCCAGTGGTAGTTTGAAAGGGATTGCATTGAATCTATAGATTGCTTTGGGTAGTAGAGTCATTTTCACAATGTTGATTCTTCCAATCCAAGAATATGGTATATCTCTCCATCTGTTTGTATCATGTTAAATTTCTTTCATCACTATCTTATAGTTTTCTGCACACAGGTCTTTGGTCTCCTTCGGTAGATTTATTCCTAGTTATTTTATTCTTTGTGTTGTAGTGGTAAATCGGAGTGTTTCCTTAATTTCATATTCAGATTTTTCATCATTAGTGTATAGGAATGAAACAGATTTCTGTACACTACTTTTGTATCCTGCTACTTTACCAAATTCATTGATTAGCTCTAGTAGTTTTCTGGTAGCATCTTTAGGATTCTCTATGTATAGTATCATATCTGCAAACAGTGACAGCTTTTCTTCTTCTTTTCGAATTTGGATTCCTTTTATTTCTTTTTCTTCTCTGCTTGCTGTGGCTAAAACTTCCAAAACAATGTTGAATAACAGTGGTCAGAGCTGGCAACCTTGTCTTGTTCCTGATCTTAGTGGAAATGGTTTCAGTTTTTCACCATTGAGGACAATGTTACCTGTGGGTTTGTCATCTATGGCCTTTATTCTGTTGAGGTAAGTTCCCTCTATGCCTACTTTCTGGAGGGTTTTTAATCATATATGGGTGTTGAATTTTGTCAAAAGCTTTCTCTGAGATGAGATGATCTATTGAGATGATCCTATGGTTTTTCTCCTTCAATTTGTTAATATGGTGTACCACCTTGATTGATTTGCGTATATTGAAGAATCCTTGCATTCCTGGGATAAGTCCCACTTGATCATGGTGTATGATCCTTTTAATGTGCTGCTGGATTCTGTTTGCTAGTATTTTGTTGAGGATTTTCGCATCTATGTTCATCAGTGATATTGGTCTGTAGTTTTCTTTCCTTGTGACATCTTTGTCTGGTTTTCTATATATCAGGGTGATGGTGGCCTCGTAGAATGAGTTTGGGAGTGTTCCTCCCTCTGCTACATTTTGGAAGAGTTTGAGAAGGATAGGTGTTAGCTCTTCTCTAAATGTTGATAGAATTCGCCTGTGAAGCCATCTGGTCCTGGACTTTTGTTTGTTGGAAGTTTCTAATCACAGTTTCAATTTCAGTGCTTGTGATTGGTCTGTTTATATTTTCTATTTCTTGCTGGTTCAGTCTCGGAAGGCTGCACTTTTCTAAGAATTTGTCCATTTCTTCTAGGTTGTCCATGTTATTGGCATAGAGGTGCTTGTAGTAATCTCTCATGATCCTTTGTATTTCTGCAGTGCCAGTTGTTACTTCTCCTTTTTCATTTATAATTCTACCGATTTTAGTCTTCTCACTTTTTTTCTTGATGACTCTGGCTAATGGTTTATCAATTTTGTTTATCTTCTCAAAGAACCTGCTTTTAGTTTTAGTGATCATTGCTATGGTTTACTTCATTTCTTTTTCATTTATTTTTGATCTGATCTTTATGATTTCTTTCCTTCTGCTAACTTTGGGTTTTTTTTTTTTTTTTTGGTTCTTCTTTCTCTAATTGCTTTAGGTGTAAGATTAGGTTGCTTATTTGAGATGTTTCTTGTTTCTTAAGGTAGGATTGTATTGCTATAAACGTCCTTCTTATAACTGCTTTTGCTGCATCCCACAGGTTTTGGGTCGTCGTGTTTTCATTGTCATTTGTTTCTAGGTATTTTTTCATTTCTCCTTTGATTTCTTCAGTGATATCTTGGTTATGTAGTAGTGTACTGTTTAGCCTGCATGTGTTTGTATTTTTTACAGTTTTTTTCCTGTAATTGATATCTAGTCTCATAGCGTTGTGGTCGGAAAAGATATATGGCACAATTTCAATTTTTAAAAATTTACAAAGGCTTGATTTGTGACCTAGATATGATAGATCCTGGAGAATGTTCCATGAGCATTTGAGAAGAAAGTGTATTCTGTTGTTTTGGGGTGGAATGTCCTAATAACAATGTCCTAAATACCAATTAAGTCCATCTTGTTTAATGTATCATTTAAAGTTTGCGTTTCCCTATTTAATTTCATTTTGGATGATCTGTCCATTGGTGAAAGTGGGGTGTTAAAGTCCCCTACTATTTTTGTGTTACTGTTGATTTGCCTTATGTATTGGGGTGCTCCTATGTTGGGTGCATAAATATTTACAATTGCTATATCTTCTTCTTGGATTGATCCCTTGATCATTATGTAGTGTCCTTCTTTGTCTCTTGTAACAGTCTTTGTTTTAAAGTCTATTTTGTCTGATATGAGAATTGCTACTCCAGATTTCTTTTGATTTCCATTTGCATGGAATATCTTTTTCCATCCCCTCACTTTCAGTCTGTATGTGTCTCTAGGTCTCAAGCAGATCTCTTGTAGACAGCATATATATGGGCCTTGTTTCTGTATCCATTCAGCCAGTCTATGTCTTTTGGTTGGAGCATTTAATCCATTTACATCTAAGGTAATTATCGACATGTATGCTCATATTACCATTTTCTTATTTGTTTTGGGTTTGTTTTTGTAGATCTTTTCCTTCTCTTCTGTTTCCTGCCTAGAGAAGTTCCTTTAGCATTTGTTGTAAAGCTGGTTTAGTGCTGCTGAATTCTCTTAGCTTTTGCTTGTCTGTAAAGGTTTTAATTTCTCTGTCGAATCTGAATGAGATCCTTGCTGGGTAGAGTAATCTTGGTTGTAGGTTTTTCCCTTTCATCACTTAAAATATGTCCTGTCACTCCCTTCTGGCTTGCAGAGTTTCTGCTGAGCAATCAGCTGTTAAACTTATGGGGATTCCCTTGTATATTTTTTGTTGTTTTTCCCTTGCTGCTTTTAATGTTTTTTCTTTGTATTTAATTTTTGATAGTTTGATTAATATGTGTGTTGGTGTGTTTCTCCTTGGATTTATCCTGTATGGGGCTCTCTGCGCTTCAATGACTTGATTAACTATTTGCATTCCCATATTCGGGAAGTTATCAACTATAATCTCTTCTAATATTTTCTCAGTCCCTTTCTTTTTCTCTTCTTCTTCCTGGACCCCTATAATTCGAATGATGGTGCATTTAATGTTGTCCTAGAGGTCTCTGAGACTGTCCTCAATTCATTTCATTCTTTTTTTTCTTTATTCTGGTCTTCAGTAGTTATTTCCACTATTTTATCTTTCAGGTCACTTACCCATTCTTCTGTGTCAGTTATTCTGCTGTTGATTCCTTCTAGAGAATTTTTCATTTCATTTATGGTGTTTTTCATCATTGTTTGTTTGCTGTTTAGTTCTTCTAGGTCCTTGTCAAACATTTCTTGTATTTTCTCCATTGTAATTCCAAGAGTTTGGATCATCTTTACTATCATTATTCTGAAATCTTTTTCAGGTAGAAAGCCTATTTCCTCTTCATTTGTTTGGTCTGGTGGGTTTTTACCTTGCTCCTTCATCTGCTACATATTTCTCTGTCTTCCCATTTTGCTTAACTTACTGTGTTTGGGGTCTCCTTTTTGCAACCTGCAGGTTCATTGTTCCTGTTGTTTTTGGTGTCTGACGGCAGTGGCTAAGGTTGGTTCAGTGGGTTGTGTAGGGCACTAGTGCCTGTGTTCTGGTGGATGAGGCTGGATCTTGTCTTTCTCTCGCGCAGGTCCATGTCCAGTGGTGTGTTTTTGGGTGTCTGTGACCTTATTATGATTTTAGGCAGCCTCTCTGCTAATGGCTGGGGTTGTGTTCCTATCTTGCTATTGTTTGGCATAGGGTGCCCAGCACCGTAGCTTGCTGGTCGTTGAGTGCAGCTGGGTCTTGGTGTTGAAATGGAGATCTCTGGGAGATTTTTGCTGTCTGATATTACGTGGAGCTGGGAGGTCTCTGGTGGACCAATGTCCTGAACTCAGTTCTCCCACCTCAGATGCACAGGCCTGAAACCCAGCCAGAGCACCAAGACTCTGTCATCCACACGGCTCAGAATAAAACAGAGAAAAAAATAAAATAAAATAAAATAAAGTTATTAAACGAAAAATAAAAAATTATTATTAAAAATAAAAATTATTGGGGCCTTCCCTGGTGGCGCAGTTGTTGAGAATCCGCCTCCCAATGCAGGGGACACGGGTTTATGCCCCAGTCTGGGAAGATCCCACATGCCACGGTGCGGCTGGGCCCGTGAGCCATGACCGCTGAGCCTGTGCGTCCGGAGCCTGTGCTCCACAACGGGAGAGGCCACAATAGTGAGAGGCCCACGTACCACAAAAAAAAAAAAAAAAAAAAAAAATTATTTAAAAATTTTAAAGAAGAAAGAAGAGAGCAACCAAACCAAAAAACACATCCACCAACGATAACAAGAGCTAAAAACTGTACTATAAAACAACAAAAATACAACAACAAAAACCAGACAGACAGAACCCTAGGACAAATGGTAAAACCAAAGCTATAATACAGACAAAATCACACACAGAAGCATACACATACAGACTCACAAAAAGAAAAAAAGGAAAAATATATATGTATCGTTGCTCCCAAAGTCCACTGCCTCAATTTGGGGTGATTTGTTGTCTATTCAGCTATTACACACATGCAGGGTACATAAAGTTGATTGTGGAGATTTAATCAGCTACTCCTGAGGCTGCTGGGAGAGATTTCCCTTTCTCTTCTTTGTTCACACAGCTGCCGGGGTTCAGCTTTGGATTTGGACCCACCTCTGCGTGTAGGTCGCCTGAGGGCATCTGTTCTTCGCTCAGACAGGATGGGGTTATAGGACCAGCTGATTAGGGGTTCTGGCTCTCTCAGGCCGAGGGGAGGAAGTGGTATGGATGCGGGGAGAGCCTGCGGTGGCAGAGCCCGGCATGACGTTGCAACAGCCTGCAGCGCCATGTGTCCTCTCAGGGAAGTTGTCCTTCAATCATGGGACGCTGGCAGTGGCGGGCTGCACAGGCTCCCGGGAGGGGAGGTGTGGCTAGTGACCTGTACTTGCACATAGGCTTCTTGGTGGCTGCAGCAGCAACCTTAGCGTTTCATGACTGGCTCTGGGGTTTGTGCTGATAGCCGCACTCACACGCCCGTCTCTGGAGCTCATTTAGGTGATGCTCTGAATCCCCTCTCCTTGCGCACCCCAAAACAATGGTCTCTTGCCTCTTAGGCAGCTCCAGACTTTCTCCCGGACTCCCTCTCGGCTAGCTGTGGCACACTAGCCCCTCCAGGCTGTGTTCACACAGCCAACCCCAGTCCTTTCCCTGGGATCCGACCGAAGCCCGAGCCTCAGCTCCCAGGCCCCATCCACCCTGGCAGGTGAGCAGACAAGCCTCTCAGGCTGGTGAGTCCAGGTCGGCATCGATCCTCTGTGCAGGAATCTCTCTGCTTTGCCCTCCACACCCCTGTTGCTACGCTCTCCTCTGTGGCTCCAAAGCATGCCCCCTGCACACCCCCCATCTCTGCCAGTGAAGGGGCTTCCTAGTGTGTGGAAACCTTTCCTCCTTCACAGCTCCCTCCCACTCCTGCAGGTCCCATCCCTATTCTTTTGTCTCTGTTTTTTTTTTTTTTTCCCTACCCAGGTACGTGGAGAGTTTCTTGCCTTTTGGGAGGTCTGAGGTCTTCTGCCAGCGTTCAGTAGGTGTTCTATAAGAGTTGTTCCACGTGTAGATGTATTTCTGATGTATATGGTATCTCCACGGCTCACTCCTCCGCCATCTTGAAGCTCTACCTCATGCTATCCACAAGGAAAATGTTCCAGTGTATTAAAGTCCTAGCCTCCACTTCCAGCTGGACCTGGGTCTGGTGCTTTTCCCACAGCTGAGTCGGTGAAGCAAAACTGGTCAAGAGGCACCGCTCTCACTCCCCCTTTTCCTAAAATTCTTAATGAAATGCATCTTTTCTGTTCTTTCTACCTTGGCATTTTTGCAGAGAAATTCTCCAGGTACCTCAAATGTGTCATTTCCAAACCGCACCTGTCTTTCCCGTTCTCTCTCACTCTCCTTCTCCCTCCCCTCTCTTCTCTCTCTCTTCAAAAACTGGTTTTCCTAAGCTATTTCCTATCCCAGCAAAGAGCACCAGCATGCATGTAATCTCTCATGTCAGAAATAGGATAACTCACCTCCTCAACTGAAAATGCAATCTATCCTTAGATTTTTGTTACCATTAGCTCTTAAATATCTAACACCCTTATACACTTTCTCCACTCCCACTGCAACCAACCTTGCTTGCCAGGGCTTCCATCACCTTTTACATGAATGATTACAAGCACCCCTTACCTGGGTGCAGTGTGGAGACACTGGAAGAACGCCAGATTCCATTTTCTCTGATTTCCCTAGAATCAAATCTTATTACTTAACCTACAAGTTAAAACATTTTAATGGCTTCCTAATGATCTTAGGATAAAAGTCATGGTACTTAAAATGACCTACAAATCCAAGGATGACTAACTCCTGCCTAACCTAACTCTCCAGCCTCATGCTCCAGCTGTAGTGAAATTTTTTCAATTCTCATCCAGGGCCGTACACCCTTCTTCCTTGGGACTTTTGGAAATCCTTTTCTTCTAGTTGCAATGTCCATCCTCCCTTCCCCAGTTTCACCTTGTTCCAGCTAATTCCTATTCATCATTTATTTTTCTCAGTTCAAGACTCTCCATGTCAGAAAGTTCTTCCCAAATCATCTCTCTAATGTCACATTACTTGGATAAATGCATAGAAGGAAAGGGTTCTATGAGAGTACAAGAAAGTTGGCAAATAATGATTGTCTCCTTGATTCATTGATGGTGGCTGCCTACAATACTGTTGAGAGGTTTCTGGGGCCAAGCACAGCTTTAGTAGGAACGGGTAGAGTCAGTGATCACTGATGTCCCACCAGCCACAGGAAGGAGGAGTGTATATTTTGTAGCAAGTGTACTGTATATCTGCCTTCCCCACCTCAGGCTCTAAAGATTTAGTTTCTTTTATACAAGTGGGACTATTGATAGAACAATATCTGAGGTGCATTTCAATCATTCACTTGAGTTTTCTTAACGGGAGGTACCATGCAATAGAGAAATAAGCACAAATCTTGCAGCCAAACTTGCTGTTCTAATTCTCAGCTCCACTGTTTACTTTATGCTTAATATTCAGAAATGTTCTTAAATTATTTGAAATCTGTAAAGTGAGGATACATTTAGTACCAAAATGATAGGAGAATTCATAGTTTTTCGTATATATGAATTACCATACCTTGCACATAAGCACTCAGTGTTTGCTATCAGGTTTTCAAATCACTGAAAATTAGAATATAGATTCAAAGGGAAACATCATACTTAGATGCTCACCAGTGTGGGGAATTCACTTACTCTGGGCAAATTTTGGAGGATTGTCGTTCACGTCAGTGAGGGTCACTGTAAGTGTTGTGGTTCCAGACAGGCCGCCCGAGTGCCCACCCATATCTTTGGCTTGGATAACAACCAGGTACTCCTCCTTGGCTTCTCTGTCCATATTGGGAAGGGCAGTTTTTATAATTGCTGAGGGGGAAAAAAATGGGAGAATGACTTTTAGCCAGACAGCTCATTTAAAAATCAATGTGTGAATCACACACATACACACACACACACAGAGAGAAACATACACATGCATACATCAGGACCCCACTCAGATAATTTTCTATTTTCTCTTGACATTTAGCTGGTGTGCATCTCTGATGCCAACACTGAGAAAGACTGTAGTCATAGACAGTAGCGGATAACTTGCAAAAATACATTTTATAATGTATTAAAAAAAGAACTTGAGAATACATACATTTGAAAGTAAGCTGAATGGTATACTCTTGCCTACCAAATTAAAGTATAAATCATAACATAGCTTCATCTACTCAGGAAAATCCTGGAAGTCAAAGAATCCTACAATTTATCACCGACTCCAATTCCCCTACAAGAGAAGTAAATACACAAATAGCTAGAAGGCTCTGAGGTCAAAGATAAATCATTCTGAGGCTCACAAGTACATCAGAGAGATGAAAGAAATAAATGCATTATTAGAATCAACTCAGACAAATAAAACATCAATCAGAGTTAATATAGGCAAGTGTCTAAATCCTAAGGAATTGTTCAACTACACTTATATTTTGTTTAGTTACATCATGACTATAGTAAAAATAATAAATATTTTAGAGAAATGGGAAGATATAGAAAAAAGGGAGTAAACATAAAATCATATAAAATAACATAATATCAGTGCTAAAATGTTAGTATTTTTTCTGACATATTTTCAGGGTTTCATCTTCTGCTTCTTTGTGTGTGTCACTAGTAATTTAATATTCTTATTAAAGATTCAAAATTTTCTTAGATACTCCTGATGTTATTTTGAAAAATCTTTATTTAGCCCTCTCCCTACCCTAATGCCTCTTTTCATAGATATATCTGATACTAACATTTTGATGTGTATGTTTTCACATGTACATGCATACAAATGTGCATATGAACATTTAACCACAAATGTGATCACAGTATAGTTAGTCATTGTTCTGAGACTTTCTTTTTTCACACAATGGGTATCTTTGAGATCCTGTCAATGGTTAGAGGCCCAACTCATTACTTCTTATAACTGCATAATTTTTCTTTGAATTAATGTACTATGAGTAACTTGGGCATTCCCATATTAACTGATATTGCTATTTTTCCCATTTCAAATAACTATCCAGATATCTTATTATAATGATACTATATTTTTCTGTGCCCTGCAGTTTTACTTAACTCTATGCCATAAGATGCCCACCCCATATTACTAAAAACCCATAATAGAAGTGTTTGTCACTGGTCCAGAATATCCCTATTGAATGAATGTGTTTACCTCTCTGGACCAAGTGAAAGAAAATTCTCTGCATTAAAGACAATTTGCCCCTCACTTCTAACCTCAGGGACATCATAAATGTTCAATTCAAATTGAAGATGAGTGAATCGCTTGGCCATGTTTGAAGTTGTAATCCTGTGATTTTGGACTCATATGCTCTAATTTAATCATCTGTCTGTAAAAGGTTTGCAAGGAGTTCAAGTCCCTGAATCACTCAAGTATCAGCCAAGGCAGAAGAGTGCCCAGGGAAATCTAATCCACCCAGTCAGTGAGCAGGCTCTGAGAAAAGCTGTGAGTTCTTATGCACTTTCTTCAACCTTGAAGCCACCTTTATATCACAGCTTCCCATTCAGGGAGCACTCAACTGGATAACCCTGCCTATTTGAAAATATGGATAGTAACATACTGATATCTTTCAACACAGAGGTTTGTTTCAGGATTTGACCATATTGTAATATAAGTCAATAGGTCATATGTATATGGTTATAAACAAAAAACTGAAAGAGAGAAAAATAGAAATATAGCAATCATTCTTATTTGGATCACTGTGAGGTATTGCTGAGGGGAAAATAAACATTTGGCAAAAGACAGTAAAAACAACAATATGAAAACCTCATTATCATTATGACAAGATGCCAACGTGGTTACTCAGCTATGGATGTATATTTTCATGACTCAGAATCTTCAGTATGGGCCCAATTCCATTAAGATGGATTAGAAAACAGTTTTATACCCCCGTGCTAGTAACATGAGTAACTTGTAGTTTGTAAAATTTAGGTACCACCACAATTTAAGGTCATCATGAATTAAAGCCATCCATTGGACTTTGGAATTTGATGTAGAGCTTCTAATAATCAGAGAAAAGAAATATAATTCCTCAAGGGAGGCAGCAACTGTTTTCCAAGGAGTTGATGGATTAAGGTCTACACATTAATCCGCTTACATTACTTCAGTGGAAGAATCTGTACAGCTGCCTCAGAGTCAGAGAAGACTGGTATGTATTATTCTTATTTTTTTAATATATCATAAGAGCATAAATTAAAAAAAAAAACCTGTGATGTCTCTCAGACACATGGCATTAAAATAGTTTTGAAGCTCGTTTGAAAATAGCATACTTGGGCTTCCCTGGTGGCTCAGTGGTTGAGAGTCAGCCTGCCGATGCAGGGGACGCAGGTTCGTGCCCCGGTCCGGGAAGATCCCACGTGCCGCGGAACGGCTGGGCCCGTGAGCCATGGCCGCTGAGCCTGCACGTCCGGAGCCTGTGCTCCACAACGGGAGAGGACACAACAGTGAGAGGCCCACGTATCGCAAAAAAAAAAGAAAAAAAAAAAGAAAATAGCATACTTAGGTCAGTGTCTGAGTTGTATCAGAATATGAGTGAAGCATCATGACAGAGGGCCTTGCTTTAATGGGACAAGAAGAGCTCCCTGGGATTCCACCTATTACAGAAATGTTGATGTCCTCCACCATCAAGGTATACAGCTTCCTATTACCTACAATGCACATCTGTTGACAAGTTAGAGTCCCCTTATAAATGCTCCCACCTATTGAAGTCAAGCAAGTTCGGTTTCTCATATTATCCTCACGCTTACGAGCTTTGTGATCATAAACACATTATTAAACCCACCAGGGCTCACCTCCCCTGTTAAATGGAGATAATAATCAGCCTCCCATCAAGAGGATTCTAAGACTATGTGAGATAAATCATGCAAAGTTCTTGTCACATGGTAGTTACCCAACCGTACTGTCTCCCTTCCCCTTTTGGCTTCCCAAACAGAATTTAATGCTTATCTGGATACTGGTTAGAGTGCTGAACGCTTGCCAGCTGCTCTTCCAGATCCACTCTCCAGCATTCTACACCTACTCTTGGCATGGGAGAGTAACCTCTATGGATGGACTTACTTGCTGGCTTTGTGTTAGACTCCACCAATGCAAACTACCCTAGGAGACAGGGAGACTGGAGCAGGGTGAGGTTCCAGACCACCCAGTACCTCAATCACATGCTTGGCCATCTATGGTTTTTATCTTGGGATAACACTAGGACAAAACTCTAATGTCTGTTAGCGCCTCCTTCCCTGACTCTTTCAGGTCTAGGAATGATGTTAGCACTTCTGCTGCTGGCCTTGTGGGGCTTCCCTATTCCTTAATGGGCTCTCTTAACCTGGCCATACTTTTCTCAGTACTTCCCTCATTAAACTCTCTTGAATCACCCCACTCCTGCCAGGACCCTAAAAGATACAGTTAGGATACTGGTTCTTTAGCCAAGTGTCAAACATGTTTCCACCACGTCATTCTTACATCTACAGGTCAAAAGTACATCAATGTAATCGCGTATAGCTGTCTAAAGGACTGCTCCTTGAGACGGCTAGACAGGTATTTGGTTCCTTATCTGTAACATGAGAATAATACGTATACAGTGAAGTATGTTGCTCATGATGACCCATCTGGGAAGCTGCACGCCTGGGAGGTTTCACACCTTCTTCTTTTATTGTACAACATTGAGAGTAGGTTTCCTGATATTTTAAGGTAAGTGGGGAGTGTCTCCCATGTCCTTAGGGTGTGCCACACATGTAACTGGCTTCAGTACAAACTGTAATGAACAGCTCTTGCTCTGCCTGAGCCCATTGCCTTACAACTAGCAGCAACTCATTAAAAAATCCAAGACATAGTTTCTGGAACATTTTTCCTGCTACCTTGTGCCCATAAAAGCAGGATAAGAAAAACCACAAGTGCCCTTGGTCCTTCTATTTTTCTCCTTGTGTTGGGGCATATCTATACATGTTACTTAAATTTTAAAATTCCTATACAAAAGGTAGATCATTTCACGTGCATAGATACGGCACGATGTTAATAAACTCCTAAAACCGAAGCTTAAAAACTGCCTAAAACATTCTTTCTACTTCTCCTCCCCTGAATTATTTGCTTTGGTCCACATATTCTCCCAAGTATTAGTAGCTTTAAGCTATTTCTTTTGTGGACAAGAGAAGGACTTCTATGTTTTAAAAATTGTTTGGTATTAAATATCACCAAATACAGAAGAGAAAATATAGTAATAAGTGATTTTCCCTCTCTGATTTGAGAAGTCACAACTTTTGAACTATGAAGACTAAAATGTGACTATAATCCTCAATTAAATGGCACTTTTATCCATTTTCACCTGTGATTTTAAGAAGACAGAGCAAAGATCCTTATACCCTTTTTTGCCAAAGTAAGCTAATTTAAAACAACTTTTGATGGTGCTCATTTTAAACAGCTTCCCATCTCCCGAGACATAGATTGTGTTCCTCTTTTTCAAAGTAGTGGTCAAGCAAAAGTAGTGTCCACGTCTCCCCATGTGCTTAAAGTCACACATCCTCAATGCACAGCAATGTGTTCACAAGCTTAAATATTATGTTTAAACTTCCATTACACCAAACTGGCAACAAATTAGAGTTTTCAATTTTTTGGCAAATAGTATACAACCTGCTTTCTTCAGGGGCAGTCAGTAAAACTCCTTAATGTAGGCATTTGGTAAATAACCTCACAAAAAAGAAAAGCAATTTAGTTATTCAAAGCAATTTAGTTATTTCAGCATATGACTTGGAGTTGATACAATGAAAACTGTTAGAGCTTTTGTCTTTGGCTTTTGTAAATTTTCAACTCAGGAAGGGGTCCAGAGCTTAGATTTAGTTAGACACCTTAACTAGTTGCCTTTGGAAAAATCACAGAACTTCCCTGGGACACATTTTTCTTTCCTTGAAAATCGGAGGCTCTAACATTTCAAGTAGAAAAATCCACAACTGATGTTCAGAAGGCTGAGCCTGTCCTGCTGAATCCTTGATCACATTAACTGCAAAGTAGACTCAGAAAGGGGAAATGTAAACTATTAAATTCTAGAAGTGTTTCCCTGGAACTCCATTTTGAAAATCTAATCTAATCAGAAAATTCAATTAATGAGACTAGTCCAATTCTCTGTGAATTGAATTCAATGGAGATTTTGAACCTGGCACTGAGAGTGGGGCTGGGAAGGTATGAGATTGGAGGTGAACCCTGGCAGGAGGATTAACAGGGGAAAGAGGGAATCATCTTGCTCTGAAGCTGGCATTCACGGCCCTACTGTGAATAGACTGATGTGCTTGATTCTCCTGTATTTAAAAGACATGGTTTCATCTTAACTGTATTCAAACACATGGAGATTTCCCTTGTGCAGAAGTTTAAGAATTTAAATCCTAGCCTGGCCTAAGTTCTTCCCAAGTACTAAACAGCTATTCTTTATGTCTCATCATTCAGGGAGTACTTCTGATTAGAATTCAGTCATCTCAAAAATTTAAAACTTGAGTCTTTATTTTTTTCTTCCCATTGTCTTTGGTATTATCATTTGAGAAGCATTTTGTATCTGTCACTAAGACTTCCTTTTATAATTTCTGTGATATCACCAGATTGAGAGGCTTCATGAGAAAGGCAAGAAGATGCTGATTAACTCCTTTGTCATTTTGAAGGCTGATTACTGTAATTCAGTCTTTGTGGGTCTCCCAGATTGTGCTGTTCAAAGATTGCAGTTGATATAAAATGCTGTGCTAAACTCCTATTTGAATAAGACTTGTTGAACACATTATCCTAGTTATGAAACAACTAGTTCTGTTATTCCCTCAAACTCTTGCCAATATAACGTGCAATTATTATCTTACGATCTCTGAAAGAGTCTTTCAATTATGAGGTTAAGTGGTACAAATTTATCAGGGAAAAATTCTTTTGGGTGGTCATATCCTGTACCCATACTTTCTGCTACTTATGGAATTTGTACTACATCTGCCAGTTATGAGGGGTGAAGGGTATACAACCAAAGACACTTCAATGCATGCCCACCTTATCACTGAATAATAGCTTTGATACAATAACTTCAATAATGCCAAATCCGCAGAGATACATTGCAAAGGAGAAAGTGAAACATTAGAAAACTGTTCAACCTTTATAGGGTTCAGAAAGAACTGCATTTACCTTTCTTTGTGACCAATAACTTATCAATTAGATAGGTGATAGACAGGTAGATAGGTAGATAGAGAGAATGGTCTGGATTTGGAGAAACTAGATTTCTCAGATATCTCTGGTGCTTTTGCAAAATATAACATAATTAGAAAGCTAATGTGTTTAATGTATCAGGAATCAAAAGCTTGCTTAGATACTTTGACCTGGTATTTTTAAAACTAAGAACATATTCCAAGGAAATGACAAATTTCTCTTCTCCTAACCCCTCAAATTTTTAGATTAAGATGTTCAATTTTTTTTTTTTTTTTTTTTTTTTGCGGTACGGAGGCCTCTCACTGCTGTGGCCTCTCCCGCCGCAGAGCACAGGCTCCGGA
The DNA here is from genome assembly GCF_026419965.1 of Kogia breviceps. Taxonomy (NCBI): domain Eukaryota; kingdom Metazoa; phylum Chordata; class Mammalia; order Artiodactyla; family Physeteridae; genus Kogia; species Kogia breviceps. The sequence goes on from NC_081327.1 coordinate 35,049,922, forward strand.
TGCACAAGCCCGGTGGCCATGGCCCACGGGCCCAGCCGCTCCATGGCATGTGGGATCCTCCCCCACCAGGGCACGAACCCACGCTCCCTGCATCGGCAGGCGGACTCTCAACCACTGCACCACCAGGGAAGCCCTAGATGTTCACCTTTTTGTATGGTATTTTTAAAAAGGCAAGTAATTTAAATATGTAACAATGAGAAATATTAAATTAGCAGTTAAGGTTGTAAAGATCAAATGCATAAAATATTAAGCAGATATTATAAAAATTCATGGCCAAGAGGCACATGAAAGTATGTTCAACATCATTAATTATTAGAGAAATGCAAAACAAAACTACAATGAGGTATCACCTCACAACAGTTAGAATGGACATCATCAGAAAATCTACAAACAACAAATGCTGGAGAGGGTGTGGAGAAAATAGAACCCTCTTGAACTGTTGGTGGCAATGTAAATTAATACAGCCACTGTGGAGAACAGTATGGAGGTTCCTTAAAAAACTACAAATAGAACTACCATATGATCCAGCAATCCCACTACTGGGCATATACCCAGAGAAAACCATAATTCAAAGACACATGTACCCCAATGTTCACTGCAGCACTATTTACAATAGCCAGGTCATGGAAGCAACCTAAATGCCCATCGACAGATGAACAGATAAAGAAGATGTGGTACATATATACAATGGAATATTACTCAGCCATAGAAAGGAACAGAATTGGGTTATTTGTTGAGACGTGGATGGATCTAGAGACTGTCATACAGAGTGAAGTAAGTCAAAAAGAGAAAAGCAAATATCGTATATTAATGCATATATGTGGAACCTAGAAAAATGCTACAGATGAACCAGTTTGCAGCGCAGAAATTGAGACACAGAAGTAGAGAAAAAACATATGGACACCAAGGGGGAAAACAGCAGGGGGGATGGGCAAGGTGGTGTGATGAATTGGGCGATTGGGATTGACATGTATACACTGATGTGTATAAAATTGATGACTAATAAGAACCTGCTGTATAAAATAAATAAATAAAATAAAATTCAAAAAGAAAGAGAAAAACAAAGACTGTATGCTAACACATATATATGGAATATATATATATTTTAAAAAAAGGTTCTGAAGAACTTAGGGGTAGGACAGGAATAAAGATGCAGACGTAGAGAATGGACTTGAGGACAGAGGGAGGGGGAAGGGTAAGCTGGGATGAAGTGAGAGAGTGGCATGGACATATATGCACAACCAAATGTAAAATAGATAGCTAGTGGGAAGCAGCGGCATAGCACGGGGAGATCAGCTTGTGCTTTGTGACCACCTAGAGGGGTGGGATAGGGAGGGTGGGAGGGAAACGCAAGAGGGAGGATATACGGGGATATATGTATACATATAGCTGATTCACTTTGTTATACAGCAGAAACTGACACACATTGTAAAGCAATTATACTCCAATAAAGCTGTTAAAAAAATTCTGTAGCAACTTAAAATGCTTATAACATTTAAAAAATTTTATTTTAAAAATAATGTATCCTATGATTAATCTTATATAAGTGCTTATAACAATTTGGCAAAGAATATAAATGAAGATAACTTGATGTGTTTTGTGAAGGAACTGGAGGTTCACCGCCACATTTCCCAGTACTCTTCAATAGAAAGTATAGGACTGCATCTGTTAGAAAATGGTCTGGGATTATATACATGAAAATTTATTTCGGTAGGAGTATTACTAGCCATGTGATTTTGGGCAAGTCACTGAAATTTCCTGAAGCTCACCAATCTCATGTTTAAAATGTTAATAAGTGCCAAATAAGAGTTTAGGTTGGTATTATTACATGAGAGGTAAAAAGCCAAATGTTTTACTTTATACATTAGATATAGATATAGACACATATAGAGATATATGTAAATATAATACATATTTTGGTATTTATTTTTATAAATATATACATATATATATGTGGGCATATATACATTCACCCATATATATATATATATATATATATATATGCTTTTGTATTTACATTTTATAAATATATATACAGATATATATGTAACTAAAATTTAGATATTAATTCAGTGCTAACAATAAATAAAGTAAACATATGTTATTTTTAATATTAGAAACAAAGATTATATTCATTGATGCTGCAAGAACATCTCTTACCGACTTCAAAATGTTAATGCCTCCACAGTGGTTTTCACGTAACAAAAATTAATATTTTTTGCATCCAGATCTCTACATGATTTGTACCCAGACTCATCTTGACTACAACATCCTACACAGCATATGCCTTTGATTTCCCAGATATTTACCTTTCTTCAGACTTTCCACATGCTTCTGTACCTCCACAACTCTGTAGATAATGCAGCCTCGTCCACGCTTGCCCTTTACGGACCTCTTAAAACTCCATCCATCCTTTCAGCTCTGATGTTTCAGAAGCCAAGAAGCATTCCCAGGTAGAACTAATGACTTTTCTTCTTTGGGATCTTACCCATCTTTGCTAGGAACTTCCTCATGTCACTTACTTTTCTGTTTCTTCTCCATTTCACCACTTGCCCTATTATGTCAACCTATCCTGGTAGTAAATTACTGAGGACAGGCACCATGTCTCATTCATCCTTGAATGCCCAGAACTGAACACAATCTCTGGCCCATAATAGGTATCATGAAATGTAGGAGGGAAGAAAATAACACAAAGGTCAAGAGAGAAAGTACAAGGGAGTGAAAAGAAGAAGAAAGAGAGATAGAAGAAAGTTATAATTGTAAATAATTTCTCTAGCTGCTTTGGGGATTCAGCCCTGGAGTATGTAAGCACTTGATAAATATTAATAATTGTCATGTATCTGGGGACCAGAGACACTTAGATACAGTTATAAGGTAACAGAGCCATTAAGTCGGGAAGGAGGGTGTCAAGATTCAAACCAAGTTTTGCTGCCTTCAAGGCTCAAGGGAGACTCAAGGGCTATTCTGTACCATTACAAGAGTCACTTCTTAAGGTCATGCTGGTTTGCCAGAGGAAGGGCACAGCACTTCCTGCCAGTGATGTGTGTGTGTGTGTTGCAGATTAAAGAAGCCAGAGGTTCTCATGGTTTTGTTAGATATTGTACCCATTTCATAATTGACATTTGAGTTAATTATTGAATGTCTCAGTATAAATTTGTGGTGCACTGTTCTAATATTTCAGATCTTCTCAGGATCACTCAAAACAGTGATGCTGATGAGCTATGTATACTAGTAACACTTCAAAAATTGAATTAGTTAAGGATGAATTCATGAAAAATTTCTTTTGATCTATATGCTTTATCAACGATGCTTTGGTTTTCTATTTTTGAAGTTCCATTGTTAATTACTTCTCTTGGCAAATGTATAGTTATGACAGCTAAATTTTCCTACAGTAATCCATAGGAAAACTTAGTTCATCTGTCAGAATTGAAAATGTATTAGCACATGAATATTAGGGATTTGGAATGTGGTCCAGCACTGAGAAAGGTCTTGGACAATGTCACAGACGGTGGCTGAGCAAGGATACAAATCTGGGTCTCTAGAATCTTAATTATGAATTATTAATGAAATAATACACTGTCCCTTGCCCAAAAAAAAAGGAAAAAAAAAAAAAAAAACTCCATATACTGCTAGGAAGCTGCTTTTCCAACAATTCCCTCCTATCCTAGCCCAGCATCTTAACATGAGTCTGTTTGACAGACATGACTTCTTTCATATAGATTTTATATATTAACCTCTACACGACCTTCCCCACTTGTGTTTGAAAACTGTTCTAGAGAACAGCAGGCTTGAAAGCTTTAAATCAAACCATTGAAAATCATTCCAGTATCTCAATGTGTACAAATTGCTTCCTTACATGTGAATTTCCTGTCTTATGATACAGCATATTCTTTTACTACAACTTTACAATTTTCCCACTGCGTGGATCACAGCCATGTCTATCTCCATATCCATACAGAATAACATATGAAATAGTTGTAAGTGAAATAACAATGATACCCCATCTCTATATTTTTACATACAATGTTCATAGTGCATTTAGTGTACGGACTGTCGCTTCTGTAGCTCCTGGATTCCCCTATTAAGTAGTTTTGCAAAAGCCACCGTTTATAGCATCAACACACAGGCTAGCCAATAACTGATGCTACTTAAAATGCCAATTTTGAGTTACACTGTAATCCTCGCAATTATTCCTATTCAGAATTAAGGTGAAATTTCTTTTCCCCTAAATGAAAACACTTCCAGGGACTCCTCAATCAAGTGGAATTATTTCTGTGAAGAACAGGATGGCACTATTCTTTCCTTAAGCCATAATTCCAATAACTAATTATATGTATAAGTATGGGTGGTTTAAAAACGCAAAGCGAAGGTCGCTACAAAATTGGATGCTTTCTCTTAGCAGTTCAGGACTTGGGCAGACGAGAACGGGGTGTGGTTGAGTAGAAAAAGCACAGGCTCTGTTTTCACCGACTAAGAAATGGCGCCAAAGTTAAGAAACTGTTTTCAACTCTTGGAACCTCAGTCTCCTCATCTATACAGCCGAGATAGTAACACCCACCTGAGGTCATATGAAACAGCACCTAGCACTTGTTCACAGAGCCTAACAGATACTCAAAACTGATACTATCCCCAAATGTTAAAGTGGCCCTGATTCCTCAAATGCCTCAGAGGAACTGTCTGATCCCAGATCTCAGTCAGACCCAGCATGTCATATTGATTTTAGCCTGCTGATATGGACAAGTGGAACATGGTGTTTTAAGAGCCCAGGATTTGATATGGGACATCAGGGTTGATTTCTGACCCTTCCGATTCCAAGTGTCATAAATAACCTGGGTAACTTTTTAACATCTTTGAGCCCGTTTCTTCCTCTGTTACAAAGAGATAGTACTTACCCATAGGTTTTGTGTTCATAAAATGATTAATAAGGAAGATAATGCATCTAAAATGTTTAGCCAATAATATAATAGTAACTAGCTGATCACTAGTACTGCTACTATAATTACCACTAATTCTACGTTATTGCTGGGTGATCGTAAAGATCCATCACAGTAAAAATAATAATACTCCGTATCTTACTGAGCCTCTTTTGTGCCAGGCCCTACACGGGTACAAAGTCTATGTGCATATCAGGTGCCTAGCGCAATGGCTGGCAAAGAGTAGATATTTACCTGTATAGGTATGGAAATTATTATCACCATCACCTCATCGTTATTTTTTACAACCACCCAGTCAGGTACCTATTGCAGTTCCTGCTAAAAGATGAAGACTCATGAACTTTTGTGGTCTTATTAAATTATTTATATTCCGTGAGCTTTAACACGGTTGAGACAGTATGATATTCCTCTCTGTATTTCCTGTTACACCAACTTCTCTCCTCTACACTTTGGAGGGTCTAGTTGATCACTAACCACTGACTTCAGAGTACTCAGCGTGTAAGTTTGCCTGTTAGCTTCAAATAATCATCACTGCTCTTCCTCTTTTAGTAGTCTCTAACCCAGAAGTGCTAGACCAACTCAGGGACCTCCCTCAGGGAACTTCCAGTGACTCACTGACCCTGATGTGAAGTATCTATAAAATGCAGAAAGTAAGACAGGCATTGGCGAAGAGACTGCCATTGTTAATAAAATTTTCCAAATTAACTAAATCCTCAACCTCAGATTTTTAGAGAAATGTTTGGCTAATACATTCTGCTTTTGCCCCATGGGTCACTGCATGTTTAGCAACAGATGATAACTGTATGATTTCTACATGTGAATGAATAAGGTTACCGTTCATAAAATCATAACACAAGGCTTCAGAGACATGAGGTATCAATTTGCTTCCATCGCTTTAACACGGGGCAGAGGGGCATGCCTACTTCCAGGAGAGGGCTTTGGCCAGGAAGGGGAGAGTCTTCCTATAATTATTCTAGCTGCTACCATGAGCATCAAACATGCATGTGCTGAGAACTTGTCCCAACTGCCCTCAAAGTAACAATCAGGAACCCGACTGGGCTCAAAAGAAATATTCTAGGGTCTCCTACCACTGTCATGCTTCTACTGCGTTTTATTTATTAGTCAAAGACCTTTATAAAACATTGACATGTACAAAAGTAAAACATGTTCAAGTACTGAGAGGAGTCACGTAATAAAATCACTTGACACTCTGCCAACTTGATTCGTTTAGAATAATTTAAGGGACATCGATCTCACAACTAACTAATCCTGGAAAATCTCCTCACCACTCCTTTTGTGCCTTTCAATCCAATACCCTCCTTGACCCCTTTGTTACATTCCCCAAGTTCTGTTTTTGAAATCTTCCTACATTCTTCTTTGGGGCCGCAGGCTTGCTTTCTTCCCAGCAGAGTGACTTCCCTCCGTTCCGTCACATTATCTCTCAAAATAGAATTCTCCTCCTCCTCCTCCCTTCATGCCTCTTCTCAAGCAATGGTGCTATGTGATTCCCTCTTCATCAGGTCCGTGTCAGTGCAAGATGCACCATTGGCTTCCTTCCCCTGGCACCGTACCCGTCCCTATTTTTCACTCTTGTGTATTATAATAGGTTTTAGTTTATTTATTCTTTTTTATTTTTAAGGTTTTTTTCTTGCACCAAAATTATTTCCACTGTGGCAGTCAACGCCTTTCAGCTCCCATCGTGGACCTAATAAGGCAGGTGGCACAGAATGCCCTGGGCTCTATTTTTGTACAGAATAAGAGGAGGAAGCAGTATGGCTAAATAACTGACAAGGAATCAATCTGTGGTTCCCCAAATGTTTGTCAATGACTACTCTGTATCGAACACTGTTTCATGTACTAAGGATACGGTGGAGAAGTCAGACTAGGAGGCTAACTTCACATTCCTTACACGCTAAGTGTAAAAGCAGGGGGAGTATTGCAATGTGCAGAGCTACACAAAACCAGGTAACCAGGCTTACAACTCACTGGCTTTCTGGGCTCCAGCTATTTCCTTTGTAAAGCTGGGAGAGTGATACTTACCTTGCAGACATATGAGGCAGACATATGCAGGAGCTATTCGTTATCGGTCGTTCTCATATACATAGGGCACATTTAACTAGAATTAGCCCTGGACACTTGTGAATATTGAAATCCAGGTATGATTATACCCCACAATAGAGAGGCAAACACAGGGGAATGGATCTCTATGTCCCTCCAGGACAGAGATAATCAGACCTGTATAAACAAGAAGCCTTCTGACCTTCCTGGGAGGCAAGCCCAAGGCAAAACCAGTCAGAATGGGATGTGAGGTAGGTGTTCTAGTTAATAGAGTTACCATACAGAGGGTTAGTAAGAGCAGATTTTTATGGATCTATTGTTCCCTTAGTGACAGTAGTCAAAATACATCAGAACTCTGTTTCTTCAAATCCATTAAGTGGCTTATGATTTTTATGCTATTAAAATGAAAACCCCTAACAAATAGGAAGCTCTTCCCTTTTCTTCTCTGATTTTTAAAAACTTACATGACTCCCCCTTCTCTTTCTCTTCCTGATTCTTATCAATCTCTTCTCATGCCTCATTCGATACTCCTTTTCCTGCTGTATGTATTCTTCTTTTTAATGTCTTTGTTCCAATTAATCTAAGTGAACATACATTTTATGGGAATACATATTTGGTGTGTGAATGCATGAATATTGAAGCTCGATCATCTCTGCGTCTGCTTCCTTCAATGCAATTCAATACAATTCAATAGTCACTCACTAATTACCGCCTATTTGCCAAGCATTAGGCATGGTGCAGGGGCCTGTGCATGATTCTCTTTAGTAGAGGTACCCACGGTAGACGAAAGACTGGCTCCTTCAAACTCTTAGTTGCTCATGGTAATTACAGGACCTGAGGTTTATGCATTTATCTGTGGTTGACCTCTCAATACAAAGAATGCAAGGCACTAATTCTGAGAAACCTGCAGTCCCTCCTTGCACATGTCACTGTCTGCAGTGTAATGAGAAAGGAAATACTCCAGGAGTAACCTGTGCGTGAACATGAGTGCAATATACTTAAGAGAAATCACGTGACACAAAGAAAACATTTTTTGGATGAGGACAAAGGAATACATTTGTCTTTAAATCTGACATTTATGTTTTGGGTGACTTTGAACGCGTCACCTACCCTCTCTCATCATGATTTCTCTGTATTAAATTAAGACCACGGGCACTTTGTTTCTAAGATGAGCAAGGGATTAAATCAAAGAAATGTGGGTGAGGTTGCCTGGAAGACATACTTTTCCTACTCTTTCAAAGTACAACATAGTAAGTGACTTACTCAAGGTCACACTGCTCGTAAATGATGACGGAATCCAGAATTTTCTAACTCTAATTCCAATATTTCTCACCATAAGTACTAATGTGCCTAAGTAATAGCGTGTTTTTTCATCCATCCTTGTTAAAAATGTACATTTCCTGAAAACCTATGGAACACATCAAATATACTGTGTCCTAGACAGAGGCATATTGTACTGATGATCACTAAGATCTGTAATTTGTCCTTTTGTCTTTTTCTAGCAGTTGTTGCCAAACAATGGCCCCAAAGGGCTCCAAAGATATGGGGATGCTTTTGCATTTTCCTGAACTTACCAGGCATTCTTTCAATAACTATTTGCCCAAGCAATTTCAAAGTGTAAAAATCCTTTTTTGTTGTTTTATATATTTAAAGGCAAAAAAAATTTCATAAGCCCCACGATCTTCATGTATGCAAATAATCTATTATTATGAGTGAATTCTAGGCATCCATTTCCGGTGTGAGTGAACTTAATATCCGAAGAAGGCTCATGTGAGGGAATCGGGAGGATGATAAATAAAATCAATCTTTCTTTCTTCCTTAGTGGTCTTTCACATTTATGCTGACTCTGTCAAAACGCTCCAAATAACTCTAATTTCTTAGCCCACCACCAGCAGGGCAAAGAGGAAAGAAACCATGTCACCATCACCCACCCTCTTTAATTCCTCATCTTTGCAAAAGTTTGGATAATGCTACTCAAATCAGTGGCCATGGAGAGAGCACCTCCAACGAAACAGGCACTGTACTAAGAGCTGGAGATATAAAGATTGATGAGGTACACATACAGTTCTCTGGTCTGGAGTAGTTCACAATCCAGAGATGAGGCAGGAGTGATCAGCTGCCTGCTAAAATACAAACTCACCCCCTCCAATTTTGAACTTTGCTATCATTTTATGCACTACTCGGTCATAACACTTATCACACCGAATTTGTTTTCCGTACGTGCTTTTGTTCTTATTGCAGCATCTAACTGACCTGCCCCTCTCTGTCAAATTTACTAAGACTTTAAGCATCCTCTTTTCTATAAAAAGACTCCTGCTCTAATCTTTTTCACTCAAAAAATATATGACTATACATTAGTCCCCACTACACTTTGATAAATACCATAAGACCAGATAGAAGTGATTTCCATGATTCCTTCATGTAGAAGGACAGTCACACATTCAGAATCGCAGCACCCACCGTATCCCAGGTGCACACCATCGTGTGACCGTGAGCAAGCCACTTCATCTCTCTGATGCTCTCTTCATTTGTAAAAACAGCATTGTGATGTCCCTACTCAAATGTCAAATTATTAGTGAGGGTTCCCTGACCAGCCTTTACAAAATAATAACCCCTCTGGGCTGGTACTCTTTTTCCTTATTCAGCTATCAAAGTCTCTGCCTACATGCATTCTAGGGGGAGCAGACAGACAGTAAACAAGTGGGCTTTCCTAGTTTACTGATGTTTACCGAGCCCCTAGAACAGTACCCTGACACATAGCTGTCTCTCAATGCATTTTAATATTTTTCAGTGACTCAGGGCACGAATGACTAACTTTTCTCCATGTGAGCTTGTGAGGAATCCCACATAAAAGTAAACACAGACAAGTAAGTGACTATCACAGACCTCTTCCAAAGATGTGTGGAAGTCTAATTAGAGCTGACATTCCCCACTTCTTCACCTCTGTAGTGAAAAATTCTAGCCGCAGAATGCTCAAGAGCCAGAGCAGTATGGGTCTACTTAACAGGGAGCTGCGCGGTGTAATTAATTTATCCCAGTGAAGCATTCAAAATACCTTAGCATTAAATTACTGTTGTGCTTATTCGCACTCTTACATAAATATTGCACATGTAAAAAGTCAGCACCTTGACGTCCATTGAAACAGTTGCACGGAAAAATGAGACAAATTGACTCAGGGACAGGCGTTGGCATTCAGCACGGGGAAAGACAGTCTTCTGTCAATGGGGTAACCACGAGTAGTGGAGCAGATATACAGAAACCAGGGCCTACAACAGGTGGGGTGGGGGCTGGCTCGGAAAACTCCACGTCCCCCTTGGTTGTTCAGAGATCTGAACACATGGGTGGATGAGGTTTTTGGTGTGTACTAAATGGGAACAAACCTCAATTTTCCACCCAAATTCATTTTCAAGCCAATGACCTGTTAACAATTTTCATGCAAGAGGGCGGTATTTGGGTTAATGTTCTTCAGTGAGAATTATAACTTTGGCAGGTAAGGGAACTCAAGTAGTTGAATGGAAATTAGGTGTGGACACTCTGAATATGTTATCTCAATCTTTACCTTACAAGAGCTCTATGGGCTTCCCTGGTGGCGCAGTGGTTGAGAATCCGCCTGCCGATGCAGGAGACACGGGTTCGTGCCCTGGTCCGGGAAGATCCCACATGCCGCGGAGCAACTAAGCCCGTGAGCCATGGCCGCTGAGCCTGCGCGTCCGGAGCCTGTGCTCCGCAACGGGAGAGGCCACAGCAGTGAGAGGCCCGCATACCGCAAAAAAAATAAATAAATAAATAAATAAAAAAAAAAAAAAAAAAAGAGCTCTAAAAATAGCTATGATCATGCATCCTTAAGATATAGAGAGTAGGGTCCTAGGGACGGGAAATATCTTAATGATGGTCATCAACTCGGGAATGTCGGCGACAGAAGTTGAAGCGAACTCTTATTCCAAAGTTCCCAATCATGACTTCCTACACTATATTGTCTTCTCTGAAATTCCAAGCCACTTCGGCATCATTGGAATCTTTCTTTCTCTCAGAAACACAGTGACCATTCAGAAGCTTAGCTTTGTTCTAAGTGTTTACATGTAACACAGAGCTTTTGTTTGTCTTTTTTGCTGCCTTTCAGCATATTTGTCAGTTGCTTTAGATGACAGTCTTCAATAACTATTTTCCAGAGTGTAGGAGGCATGTTACTTTAGAGTTTATATGAAATGTAAATAAGACAAATGCTGTTTTTAAATGTGTTTTTCCCCATATCTATTTTCAGCTGTGATAGAAAGTGATGTCATTTCAGAATAGATTCCATTATGACAATTCTAATATTTTACGACTGCAATTTGGGAGACCTGGTGGATAGAAAACAGAACATGGTGGGAAGGTGGGGTGATTTCCTTCCAGCTATTGTAGAACAACTACAGATACACAGAGTGAGAAAAAGTACCATACTTAAAAACATTCTCTCGATACCCAATTATAAACAATTCTTGTTCAAACAGTTGCCTCACAAGGGAAAGATTTTTTTAAATACAATTTTATGAAGTTAGCAGAACATGTTTGTTAAAAATGCTACTTTGATATCAAGTCATCTAAACTCAAGTGACCTGACTCAAGTCATAGAAAGAACAAAGTTAATCCTATGAGAACGAGAACGTTATGGGGCTACTTCTTTCCCTGACCTGGTTTTGCAAGAGGACTGAGGACCAGTGAGGTTTGATGCCAGTTCTTTCAAATCACTAAATGTTTTAGCTTTATTATCCAAGGCCTAGTACATTTCTATTATTACTGTTTGTGTCTGGGATTGCTAATTTATACTCTGCTGAGAATGAGAGCAAGGGACTCAAATCTGCATTTTGTTTCATTGTGTAAACATAGTCATTATTTTCATTTATAGCTCATGAATGGGTTTGTTATTAAATAGCACAATTAGGTGACCTCAATTCCTGTCTTTAAGAGAACCACAGGTGTCAGAGTGCAAAGGTAGCTTTTAAGATAGATAATACCACAGCAACATTATTAAAGTTAATGGGATGGAAAGGAAAGTTCCAATAGTACTCTGTCACACACAATAAAATTTTACCGCATATGGAAACTACTTTTAAAGAAACTCTCCAGATATTAAAAAAAAAAAATCTATCTGATTATGGCTATGCTTGCATTTACCAACCAGTTCAATCCTATTAAGCTTATGAACACTAAAATCACTAATTTAGTTTTCCATTTTCTGCTCCTCATGGTCATCTAAAACAGCCTGGCTTGGGGCTTCCCTGGTGGCGCAGTGGTTAAGAATCCACCTGCCAATGCAGGAGACACGGGTTCGAGCCCTGGTCTGGGAAGATCCCGCATGCTGCAGCACAACTAAGCCCGTGCACCACAACTACGGAGCCTGCGCTCTAGAGCCCGCAAGCCACAACCACTGAAGCCTGCGTGCCAGAGTCTGTGCTCCACAACAAGAGAAGCCACCGCAATGAGTAGCCCGCTCACCACAGGAAGAGTAGCCCCCGCTCGCCACAACTAGAGAAAGCCCGCGCGCAGCAACGAAGCCCCAACACAGCCAAAAATAAATAAACCATTTCATTTTTTTTTTTCTTTACTGTATTTATAGACCCACATGCTCCTTAGCCCCTGCCTAGGAAAACACACAACTTGTGTCTTTTTCACTTACTCTACACATAGTACCAGGCACATAAGAGTTTGGAAACGATATTTAGTCTATATATACTGATTAAACCTGTATGGGTAGAAATAACCATTTATTTCCATATTATAGCCACAAAATCTTCTAACTAAGGGAATAAATATAAGCCTAGAGACCCGTACTTACACTCACATTTTTTTCTGAATCAGGGTTTCACCCCGAGTGGAACGTCCCTCCAGTTTTTGAAAAATGAAGAACTGATTCTCTTGAGACTGATTATTCTTTGCAAGTAGCTCTATTTTAGACTCCCTTACCCAATATTCCTGAATTATCCATATTTATCTGAACCAGTTATTCTCATTATTCAAGAATGTTGTTTATTTTTTCCACTTTAATTTTATGAAATTCAATCCTTCAAATAACAACAACCCATAGTAATAATACATCAACTATCTCATTCCCTTACATTTTTTCTTCATGGCACTTTGGACAATAAACAAGAAAATATCCAGTTGATGTATTTTAACATAACTATAATGTCAAAATCTCTCTAGTTGTTCTGTAAGCTCCAGGAAGTCAGGGCCATGTTTACCCCATTCATCATTTTGTCCCTGAGAGTGGATGTGATCAATAAACATCTATTTACTGAATTGAAAATAAACATTAATATAAAAGAGGGCATTAAAATGTTTTATAGAGTCTCTCTCTTCTTTTTCTTCTTTTTAGTTTCTGGACTCATTGACTTTTCACTGTTGTTGGGTTTTTTTTCCCCCAGTCCTCTCTATTAGGACATAAAAAGCCTAATGCAGCAGAGCTTGCAATCAGACAGATGTGGTCAGGAAACCAGCTATGACTTTTACTACCTGGACAGCCTCTAGAGATTAATTTGCCTAGAGTTTTATTTCCTTTATGTAAAATGAGGATCATAGCACCCACTTCACATGGTCATTATGAAAATTATAGGAAATGGCACATAGTAGATGATCAATAAATAGTACCTTCCTTCCCTTTGATTTTATAAACAGAATATAATATACAGTGTTACGTGCCACTGCCATGAGAGGTCACTGCTTCTGGAAAGGGAGACATAAACGGACACAATAGTGTTATGGGCTAGTCTTATGTAGCATCTATGGGCACATCCCTGTGTCCTTGGTCTGTCATAAGCAATGTCACACTGAATGGTTCCAAATAATCAAATGATCAGATGCTAATATATATTAAATATGAGAACACAAATATATACTCTAAGCTTCTAGAAGCACCCATTTTTCAAATCCAAAATTCTCTGGGATCTGAAATTGACAACATCTAAGTCTTTCTGAGGAAGCCCATTTTCTAACCACACTCATCCTTGATTTAATTGTCCATGTTTATTGGTTCATTTATAACATGTTTCTTGTACAACTATCATAAGGAGCGCACAGTGCTAGGCACATAGGTACAGAGTGAGAACTAGAGAGGATTCCCTCTAATTATGGTTGAAATTTTTTTGGGGGGATAGTCTTTCTTATAAAGAAAAATTGTGGTCTTTCATGCTTAAGTCCAGAGGAAATTATCTCACAGGAATGTTTCTGGAATTTGACTTATAAGGAAACAGATGAAATGTTTATGTACTCCTTCTAATCCAGCCTCTCAGTGGATTCCTATCCGTGCACTAGACCTATCTCAGTTGCTTTAAGGAGAGTGGTGTCCAGTATGAATTAACCCCTTTCCCTGAGCTTCCAAAATCATATATATATATAAAACCATAGATAACATTTTATGATATTTAATACCCTATTTTCCAAACTAGAACAGTTGAACGTTAGATAATCCCTCTTTTGGGAGCTATATCTAAAGTCACATTTGCTAGAATATTTTAAAGCAATTACTTGGCATCAGTAACGTGCTCCATAGAGTCTTTTTTTTTTTTTTTTTTTTTTGCGGTAAACGGGCCTCTCACTGTTGTGGCCTCTCCCGTTGCAGAGCACAGGCCCCGGACGCTCAGGCTCAGCGGCCATGGCTCACGGGCCCAGCCGCTCTGCGGCATGTGGGATCTTCCCGGACCGATGTCCCCTGCATCGGCAGGTGGACTCTCAACCACTGCGCCACCAGGGAAGCCCCAATATAGTCTTAAGTGCTGGGGATGCAGAGTTAGGCCAAAAGGAGGGAGTGCGGTGGGGATGGAACTATACAAATAACCTGCTATCCTTAAACAAAAACACCAAAGGGTGTGCATATGTGTGTGTGCATTTTTGAATATATAAGGTTAATCTCTGATATCCTTACATAAACCATGCTTTGCTATAAAATCAATGAAAACACATCTTGTCTTTCTTCCCTAAGCCATTTTGAAATTCAAAGCTATATTTCAAAGGAAAGAAAGAGTACCACCACAGAAATAGAAACTACAATTTAATTCTGCAGGGACATGATTCATAGTAAGCTGGGAAAAAAAAAAAAATCCTGATCCTAGCTGGTCTGCTCAGGCTGGATGGGTGTCATGGGGGAGTATTTGCTTTTGCTTCCACCTAAACCCATCCCAAAGCACCCCAGCTGACAGCAGCTGTTACATGTTGAGGAGTCTGTGCAGTTCAGGCTTTCTGTTCACCATGCACCTCCAAAGACTTTGGTTTCTCTGAAAATACATCACTTTGATTCTAGCTATGGTCAGCACTGGACAGCTCCCTCTGAGTTTAAAAAATGTTCAAAGTAACATGACAGTCACACTTCTTTCAGCTTACCCAAGTACATATAATTGTTCTGGGCTGGGGGCGGAGATTGGGTAGGGAGATTATTTTTAGTAATCATAAAACAGTTTCGTGACCACAACACTTAACCCTCTTTACCTCGCTCAAGAGACTCCAGGCAGGGAAATAGATGATTGTTAAGTCAGTGTGTGAAAAGCAGCCAGCTGATATACTCACTGGGATATGAAAATTTAATCACCAGCAAGACTACGGAGGGATAGCATTTACTGAGAATACTATCTCTAAATACTGCGCAGATTAGAACATTAATCCATTAGGTATTTAAAATGACATTTTGTCATCATCATATCATCATTTAGTTGGAACTAAACAACACAGTGAGGTTTAAATATAGGTACAGGTGGCATTACACACATTAGATTCTCATTACTCACTCATTAATTCATTCATCCGTTTTTTCCAACAAATATTGATTTTGAACTATACTTGTCACCTGCCTGACTTTGGCCATATTATTAAACCTCTTCATAATCCTCATCTTTAATAAGATATTTAAAAATAGTTACTTCATATGGTGTAGGGATTAAACAAGAGTGCAAAGACACCAGTGCTTAGCTTGTTTGTTGCTGCCTACAATTTTATTCAGCATCCATTTGTGGTTCTTCTACCTGAAATGTAAGGAACATGATAAAGGAACTGTCTTTCTCTATACAGTCTTTTGGCCTTAAACAAGCATAGACTCACAAACTGATACTTCCTCCCATCTTTTTAGTTGCTCTGAACACGTATCTGTGTGTTTCTCTGTGTGTGTGTGTGTATGTTTGAAAGGGATGTCTCTAGGCTTGTATTTCTTCCTCAAAAATTATTTTCTGTATAAAGAGACTATAAATTGGATGAAGAGTGCATTAGGAGGATGTCTCCACAGGTGAGAAAAGCACCCTTTGACTCCCTCCCCAATCTTTCTGTCTATTGGCTTCATGCCTGAGTTCTTCAGGGAGAACCCCTGTTCTTCTTTCAGGAGGCTTAGAAGAGGTTCCACATGTTACAGAAGAAGCTGTACCTGCTCCTTCCCCACCACTGGCCACCCACTTCATGGGAGAACTTGATCTGGAGTGTTCTGTAATTTGCAAAGTGAGTCAGCTGTGTGATGGGTGCTTTTAGCCAGCACTTAGAAAGGGGTTCGTTATCTGCTGTGATCAAACTGACCCAGACAATTGGTTAAGCCAGCTTCCTTCCTCTCCACGTCACTCTTTCCTTTCAGTCAAACTTTCCACTCCAAATCCAGAGGTTTTAATGGAAACAGATGCCTTGTATTAAAGGATGCCAAAGTACCTTTCTCTCTACCATTAATGCAAAAGCTTTGGGTTGTTCTAAGAGGAAATGTCCAATCAAAATCATCACATTTTGTTTGATTCAATAAAAATTAAAGTATAAAAAAATATTCAATAAAGATGCAGACCTACTAGAGAATGCACTTGAGGATACGGGGAGGGGGAAGGGTAAGCTGGGACAAAGTGAGACAGTGGCATGGACATATATACACTATCAAAAGTAAAATAGATAGCTAGTGGAAAGCAGCCGCATAGCAAAGGGAGATCAGTTCGGTGCTTTGTGACCACCTAGAGGGGTGGGATAGGGAGGGTGGGAGGGAGGGAGAGGCAAGAAGGAAGAGATATGGGAACATATGATATGTATAACTGATTCACTTTGTTATAAAACAAACTAACACACCATTGTAAAGCAATTATACTTCAATAAAGATGTTAAAAATAAAAAGAAAAGCTGTATTCACCAGCCACTATGACTCTGACAGATTTTCAACACTTAAAGAAAAAATAATAATAATAATATTCAAGATAGTCTAAATTTGTCAAGATCAAAAGCAAAGTATGGAGTATATGCTTTTTTTTTGCCTCCAATTTCATGAATGATTGGAAACAGCATTATAATCAGTATTTTTAAAAACTGGATACTTAGTCCCAAGAGGAGAGGAGGAGATGGTACTCAGCCAAAGTCATGCAGAAAATTAACAGGAGTTTGGATTCCTAAATTACAGCCTCAATTTATTTTATATAGAAATGTCTCTTAAAGTAAAAGTCTTCTGATACCACTGCGGAAGTGAAAGCTACTGAATTTCTCAATATCACCTCCTTCTCCAATTTTTCCCCTGACCACATATCCCTTTGATTTCTTCTGCTAAAGGCCTTATTTAACCATTCCCCCTACCCCAGACCAATCACCTAATTAAAGGATGCAGTTTTTCAGGACACAACCTTTGGTATCACTATCTTTTAAAAGGCTTCTTTCTTTAATCTCCTCTTTCCATACTAGGTGGTTTAGCTGGCACTCCTCTCCGTCCCTAGGTCATGAATTCTGGCATGTGTCCTATGTCATCACACCATTTTGATTGCCCATATACATCTCTTTTAGGATTTATCATACACAACAGTGCACCCTCAATGCCTGGCACATGATTTATCAGAGTGTAGATGCTGACTAAATATGAGTTGACGTGAATTACAAAGACATTCTCACTCATCAGTGCATATCCTGGCATTGTTGGACAGCCTGAGTTTATCTGAATATTTCTTCTCAAAGGTCTGCACAAGAAAACCCTTTGGCCAGACCCCTTGGCAGTGGAAATGATAATCTATGTAATCCTGATTAAAAAAGAGACCTTGGGGCTTCCCTGGTGGCGCAGTGGTTGAGAATCCGCCTGCCGATGCAGGAGACACGGGTTCGTGCCCTGGTCCGGGAAGATCCCACGTGCCGCGGAGCAACTAAGCCCGTGAGCCATGGCCGCTGAGCCTGCGCGTCCGGAGCCTGTGCTCCGCAACGGGAGAGGCCACAACAGTGAGAGGCCCGCATACCGCAAAAAAAAAAAAAAAAAAAAAAAAAAAAAAGAGACCTTGTATGATTACAATTTATCACTTTTGCTCAGAAGGTAAAATAATGACTCAATTCCAAAGGCATTCCGTGAAGACTCTATGTATTATCTTGATTTTTAGGAGAGACAACCATTCATTACATGGATTTTTTTTCCCCATTGAGCATGTTTTTCCTTAGCTCATTTTTACAGGTTCCACTGAGACGAATGTTATTTTGTATCCAATGAAGAAAGATGGTCTGAGTTTCAAAAAAAGGTCAATGAATTAAGTTAGTTTATTTTTAAGCTGGTCATTTTTCATACCCTTGATCGCCTGGAGGAAAGTTTAGACTGTCCTGCAACTTCACCCTGATTTCTTTAGATACTTAAGCATTTATTACTCACTTGCCTTGCATTTTATTTAGATTTTCCATCTTCAATCATTTAGGATGGACTGCAACTGTTTTCTCACTGCTGTCCTCAAATTAGTAGCTTTTTAAATAAATGTCACATTTCTCCCTGTCTGTGCCCAAAATGGTACAAGCAAACATATGGTATTGGGGGTGGCAGGGAGAGGGAAACAAAAAAAGAGAAAACATTTATAGAATACAAGTAAGCTATTTTCAGCCTTTTGAAGCGATTCACAAAAATGACAATTCATTTTATAATTACTACCACCTCACATTTTATCTGATACCAAACTGCCTCGTATGTCTATGTATAAAGGAGACCTGGGCCTGCTTCCAAGTTCTATAGGTCCGTTTGTAAACCAATGGCAGCCCCAGGCACAAGCTACAAAGCGTGGAAGTCAAGTCGGGGTACAGGAGAATGCTGAAAACCTGGATCTTGCAATCAGAGAGACTCACTTTGAATCTTGCTTCAAACACCTTGTGTAATAAATGTATCAATTCTGATCCTCCGTTCTCTCATCAGTAACACTGAGATGACATTAGCACCTATCTCAAAATATTGTGTGGAATAAATTAAATTAAATTTGATAATGCATGCAAACCCAATTAGCACACTGCCGAGAACATAATACGTGTTCAATAAAGGAGGTGGTAGTTGTTTACATTCTTGTTTTTATTTTTCCTGTTGTTTATAATTTGACAGAGAGTTTGATTTAAAGAGGGGGAAGGCATTTTACCTTACTTTCTCTGAAACACAATTTTGTCAGTTGCAAAACGGAGACATAAATTCTTCCCTCTATACTGTGGTTTTAGAAACACAATAATATTTTCCCTTTTTTACTGTTATTGTTATTATTACTATCACAGTGACCTCTGGAACAGGGAGATATATTAATAACCATTCCTTCCTTCTGCAATGGCCCCTGAACCTTTCTATCTTAACATCTAATCTAGAACTAAATCTGGGCAAGAATTTATCACTGAATCAAGGCTCATTTTTGCAAGTACCAGAATAGCATTGCATTGGCTAGACACTTAAGACATCAGTATGAGACTTGGAAATGACAGGAATTTTAGTCCTAAGTGAATCTCAACAACAACAACAAAAATCACATGTGAGGTTACAATGGTGTTCTTCCCACCACAAAAATAGAAGGAAGGCACGCTGGAAAGCAAGCTGGATTTCCTACCTGGTGCTTCACACATCTTCTCTTTGAGCTGTGGCAAGCTTTTCTCTTTCTCTTTATTAATTCGTTCCTTCCCTCTATCCTTCCTCCCCACCCCACCCTCTTCTTGCCTTCCTATCTCAACTACTTATTGAATGACTTTAGGGGCCAAACATTCTCCTAGGCATAGGGATGCAAAATGAACAAATCAGACAAGCCCCATTCTTTCATGAACTATACATTCTAGCATGAAAACTGACTTAGAATTATAAACAAGTCAATTACAAGATAATTACTGATTATGAGATACTCAAAGAAGATGATAAACAGAAAAAAATGGCAAATCTTTCTGCAGTCTTAAGCTTATACCTAAAACAGGAGGAGAAGCTCTCCCTCCGACAGAGTGATTGATGTGTTATATGGCAACAGGAAATAATTCCAGAAAATTAGAAAGTAGCAAGCCACGGGGGCAGCAGAACTTCTGTTCCAAAGTCCAGAGTTCTATTCTTAGCATTTTTGTGAGGATAAAACAAGACACATAAATGTATTCTTGTCTCCTATGTTCTGGTTTCCTTTTCTTTACTGAAAATATTCTAGCATCAGTGACCTGCTGACAGCGGGCATATGGGCAATCTTCTTTACAAAGTTCATCCCACCAAATGATTCTCCACATACAAGCTTGGAGTCCTACAATTCAACCCCGTTCAGACACTATCTACCCAGAGGTAGCATCAGGCTCCGCAGGCTGTCACCCGAGCTGACCAACTGATTAAAGATCACAGTTTCCCTCATCCCCCTTCTTGGACTTCAGACTCTAGTTGCAAGTCTAGGTGGTTACTTGTTCTTCTGACCAACTGGCTATAAATCAGAAGTCCCCACGACCCCCTCCTTGAGTTCAATTAATTTGCTAGAGCTCTTAAGAGAACTCAGAAAAACATTTCACTTCCTAGATTATCAGTTTACTGTAAAAAGATATAAGTCAGGAATGGCCACATGGAAGAGACACGTGGGGCAAGGTACGGGGCAAGGGGGCGGAGATGCCATGCTTTCTTCAGGTGCCACTCTCCCCAAATCTCCGCCTGTTCACCAATCCAGAAGCTCTCTGAACCCCGTCCTTTTCAGATTTTATGGAGGCTTCATTATAAGGGCAGGACTGATGAAATCATTGGCCATTGGCAAAAGATTCACACTCCAGCCCTTCTCTCCTCCCCAGAGGTCTGAGGGTGAGACTGAAAGGTCCAACCCTTTCATCAGAACATTGGTTCCCTAAGTCACCTGGTTAACATAACAAAAGACACCTTTATCACTCTCACCTCTTAGGAAATTCTAAGGATTTTAGGAGCTCTGTGCCAGAAACTGGGACAAAGACCAAATACACATTTCTTGTTATAAATCAAAATAGCACAACAGCCTTTTTTTTTTTTCCAATAAATGTTACCTATTAACACTCCTACTATCAGTTTTTGACTAATTCACCAAGCACATGCTAATTTTATGTATTACTGTTTTAAATAAAAATCACATTCTCAACGTGTTGTGGCAGCCACAGAGCCTACCGCTTGGATTTCTTCTCAAGAAAGAGCTTGCCCAAGAGTACAGTTAGCCGACAACATCCAGCTGAGGCATTTTTAGGATCGGTTTTAAGATTCAAGCAGAGGACCTACTCTTCCCAGACACATCCCAGCCAATGGCTGTGCATGGCAGGTGATAGTAAAGCTTGGTCATTTGTGTGTACCATGAGACTCCTTTTAAGAGAAATCTCTGTTCCAGGGACCTCTGTGGGTTTGGCCAAGATGCTGTCAAATCTACATCGCCTTATCCTATGTCCTCTCCTCCTAACTTACATGGGAATGAGATCTGTCTGCATCACAGTATGATGGGCTTCCCTGCCTACTTCTGTTTCATCTCTGATATGGATTGAATGTTTTTGTCCTTCTCCAGATTCATACACGGAACTGTAATCCCCACTGGGATGGTATTTGGAGGTGGGGGCTTTGAGAGGTAGATCATGAGGGTGAAGACCTCATAAATAGTATTAGCATTCATGTATAAAGAGGCCAGAGAGCCAGCTTGTTCTCTTTCCAAGAGGATAGGAGAAGTCAGCCTCTGCAGCCCAGAAGAGGGTCCTCACCGGACCCCAACCATGCCCACCCTGATCTCAAACTTCCAGCCTCTAGAACTCTAAGAAATAACTTTCTGATTCTTATAAGCCACCCAGTTTATTGTATTTTGTTATAGCAGCTGGAACTAAGACAGTGCTTCTTCTATCTTTCACAGTCATTAACCCCCAGCAAGTCACTTGTTTTCCTAACTCCACCTCAGAGTCTATTTCCCAGAGGACACAACTGGTGCACACCTTTTGGTCACCAGGAAGGGTATTCAAAGTATTTTGAATCTGTTTCTGTGTCTATACACACACACATACATTCATACCAGTTTCAAATTTTTTTAAAAAGAGAGAACAAAGGCCTCAGAGAGTGACAAATTTAGATTCTTTGGGAACAACTAACACTCAGTTTTCACTGGAACACACTCAAGTGTAATTATGCACACATTTACACAATAAGGTTTACATTTCACTCACACATATTGATGTTTCGGCTAAAGAATTTAGGCTGACTTTATTGATTATTAAATTTAGCCTCTATTTCCTTCTGCATTGTGTCTGCTTTAGTTAAAAACCTCAACTTCACTCAACCAATATTTATTAAGCAACTATTATGTATATGCTTCAAGTATCATTTCT
This sequence comes from Kogia breviceps, assembly GCF_026419965.1. Lineage (NCBI taxonomy): Eukaryota > Metazoa > Chordata > Mammalia > Artiodactyla > Physeteridae > Kogia > Kogia breviceps. The sequence goes on from NC_081327.1 coordinate 35,072,424, forward strand.
CTCCATTACATTTTCCACAATAGTACCAGAATAACTTTCTAAAATATAAGTCAGATAACTTTGTATCTGTCACATTGGAAATGATACGGCTAAAATGAATATGTGTTGAGATAAACACTCATTATGCTAAGTAAAAATGTAAATCTTAAATGATGCTGACAATATTTAATTAAGCAAATGGCAGTATATGTCAATGAGATTTAAAATTGCCCAAATCCTCTGACTTAGTAGCGGGCTTTTATTCTCTGTACTTCATCGTAAGTTATTCTTAAGATATAAATTATTTAAATGGCATCATCATACTTCCTTGTATTTATGTTGAAAAAAAAAAAAGTCTGTCTGCCAAAATGGATTGTGAGATACTGAGATTAGCTGAGTGGATTGTGAGATACTGAGATTGTGAGTAGGCTGAGATTAGCCTTTGTGAATTTTGTCTCCTTATACTTAATTTGGCACCTGGAACATAGTGAATGCTGACTGGATGTTTGCTGGATTAATATCCATTGCTGATCCAAAGATACAAACTTACAGTTATAAAGTAAATAAGTCCTGGGGATATAATGTTCAGCACAGTGAGTATAGTTAATAATACTGTGTTGTATATTTGAAAGTTGCAAAGAGAATAGATCCTCTACTCTCTGTGTGGTGATGGATGTTAACAAGACTTATTGTGATAATCACTTCACAATATATACCTATTATCGAATCTTTATGTTATACATCTGAAACTAATATATAGTTATGTGTCAATTATTTCTCACTATATTACACTGTAAATGGTGGACTTTGGAGATTCAAGTAAACAAACAAATAGCCACGGAGCAAAGGAGGAAACTATTCAATTCCCCTTGAGCAATTAACACATTTCTGTTTTGTGGAAGCCACTACACCGTAACTATTGCCTATGAAAAGAGAAGTTCAAAGATATCTGACAGTGGCTTCGAAATTAAGGACCTGGGTGTGAGTCCCAACTCTGGTCCCAACTCTCACTGTAACTTTGGCCAGGGAATAGGACATCTCTAGACTTTTTCTCTTCCCTCAAAATTCAAAGCTGACCGACCACCTTCTCTACCACTTCCCCAGGGTCATCAAAGAGCACAAGTGAGATGACGTTTATGGCAGACTTCCTCTTTCACTGAGGAAGAAAATGTAATTATGCCCCTAACTAATGTATTTTACAAGAGCTCTTTCCTGTTTCCAAATCTAAATTCAATTTTAAGCGATGACCTATTTATGTATAAATGTATTTTTTCTCACTTTTAAATGCATGAGATTTTACTCTTTGAATTAGAAAAAAGTGAGGAGAGGCTTTAAATTTTTAATTTAATTAATAATTGACTTAATGGTAAGACATGAAAATTCATTCCAATATTGCTGAAAACTCATGAATCAAAGAAACAATATGTGTATGTGCCCACATATTGAATTTTTCTATTTGGAAATCTGCAGACAAAACCACCAGATACAGAATAAAAGTACACACAAAAAAAGATAGTGTTATATATAATAATTTTTAAATGTGCTACAAAAAACAAGATGATAAGTGTGACAAAATGGCTTACTCTTACTTCATTGTTAAAATTAAACAATAAAAGCGATATCTTCATTTACAAAAACTATCATTTTATGAAGTTATGTTCCAAATCATTAAAAATAGTTTTTTTGGTTTTGTTTCATTTTTTAAATAACTTATTTCCTGTTTGCTAAAATCTATACCGTTGGACTCAGGATACTGGTGGGGTTTAATATTGGCAAGAATAATAATATCTTCATAAGACCTCTGGTGCATAGATATCAGTATCCTGTTTTACAAATGAGGAATCTACTAGCAAATGTAATAATATCCATGCATGGAATGATTACCACATGTCGTGTACTGTAGGTTTAATATTTATTGCTTCATCTGAACTTCATCACAAGGCTATAACGAAGGTTTCACAGCACTTTATAGATGTGTGAGTTGAAACTTAGAAAGCTTTATAAATATTACTTGCCAAGCATCATGCAGCCTATAAGTAACTGTATTTATTCTTAAATCTGATATTTAAGTCTGCCTGCTTTATAAGCTCATTTTCCCAGGGATGAACAATGGTGCCAGGCCATCTGTTAAACAGGTGATACTCTACAAAGGATCTGCAATTCATTTTAATATGTATCAAAATGATTGTCAGGCTTGCCATGTACCTCTCATTGCACAGGAATAACACATTCAAATGTTATTGATAGGCAGTGAAGTACTTAACCATGACATTTCATAATCCACAACCCAAGAAAAGTATTGTCATAAGCAATGACATGGTAAATAGAATTCAAAATTTAGGCCACAAACCTGTTTCAGGCTCAATGGAAAAATAAGGTTGCCCTTCCAAGATACTATAAACCAACTTCGCACTGTTTCCATAAACTGGGTCATCAGCATCGGTAGCTGTTACATTAGTGACAGATGTACCTAAAAGAATGAAAAGAAAGAAAGAAAGAGAGAGAGAGGAAAAATAATAATTAACACATTATTCTTTGCCAAGAACTAAATTTTGTCAAGCATATTATACAGAAATCCATGTGTGGGAATAAGAAGGAAAAGAAATCATTTAAAAAATATGGAGATAAACTACTCTATCATAACTTCAATGATATACAAACCTTTTAAAAGAAAGAGTACTGCTAGGTTGGAGTACTATATAAAGATAGCTCTTTTAGAATTGGTATTATTTAGGAACCCTCTGTAGTTTTCATTTAAAGATACCTATCAGATTCATGTGGGCTTAGAGAATATGAAAAAGATACATATCAAAGAAATATGAAACATAAGGTTAATAATGATGGATATAACATGTAGCATTTAAGTTTTACAAAAGCACAACTGAATGTACCTGGAAAAACTGGCTGCTGAAAAAAGCTGTGCAGAAATATCAAAGGAGTATTTTATCCCATTTTTTTAATTCCTCAGAATATAAAATTATATTGGAACTACCAAGTAATCAGCATGTTTAGATAATTGGGCCTATGGATAACAGAATCAAAACCTTTATTTTTTTCCCAGGTTAATTTTCTATTTTTATTCACTCATTCATTTAGCAATTGAACACATTCAGCTTGCCTGATACAAAATATATATATTAGAACAAAATCTACACTCAAGAAGCCTACAGTTTGGTGGGGGGGGGGGGGGGGAAGAGGAGGGAAGAGACCAATGTACCTAGACATTCAGCTGAATGCAATGGCACAAGGTTTGGATCCCTCACTTAATCCAGCACAGACTGGATACGGTCAGGGACAGCTTTCTGAGAGGCATTGCATTTGAGTGGAATTATGAAAGACAGGTAGAGTTTAACCAGGAGAAGAAGAGCAGGGGAGGAATTTTAAACGAAAGTCAAGCATAAGTAAAAGCAAAATAGTCTGAGAGACTGAGGGAAATTCTGGTAATTGCTGAAAGTGGGGAGAAATTGGAGAAGCCTGGTGTGGTAACAGAATCATGTTCTATGAGGGCAGGGTCAATGTCTTCCTCACCCAGGAAGCGTCAGACATATAATTATCGAACATATATTTGCTAACTGAATGAATGGACGAATGAATGAATTATCTGATGATTTCGTGACAAACGGTAGGTAGGTATCACAAATGAGTTTCCTAGAAATAAATTCAAAGATGAAAATTTCTTGAATTTTCACTGAAGAGTCTCTTTTTTTTTTTTGTGGTATGTGCGTCTCTCACTGCCGTGGCCTCTCCCGCTGCGGAGCACAGGCTCCGGACGCGCAGGCTCAGCAGCCATGGCTCACGGGCCCAGCCGCTCCGCGGCACGTGGGATCTTCCCGGAAGATCGGGGCACGAACCCATGTCCCCTGCATCGGCAGGCGGACTCCCAACCACTGCGCCACCAGGGAAGCCCTGAAGAGTCTCTTTGATCAACATCTGTGGGAAAGTGAAAAGGACAAGTCTGCGCAGAAGCAACACTCGGGCAATGATGCAGTTAAAACATAGACCTCAGTGGTCTCCCCTCTAGAGCCGGGACAGTCATTGAGGAGATCCATCCAGGACTTTATACCCTGGCACTGACCAGTTATTGGCGGTGGGAACCTCCCTGAGAATGGAGGCTTGGCCCTGGTCCAGGGAGCTATCTTCAGCGGAGGGATCATCAGCTCTGAGCTGTCAATTGTCAACACTCCCAGCAGCTTAGGGAAGAGTGTTTTAAATCTTAAAGGAGTTGAGGGTGGATCTGAGCAGCATTCCTCTACGTTTGCTGAAACAATGTAGAGCCTTTGCAAAATCTTGCCAAGCCAAATCTTTTTGAAGGGTTCACTACAGAGGACAATGTAACGATATTTGTCAAGCAGTGGATTGTCCTGTAAAATTGGAATCTTTACTCAGAATGATGATTCAGAGGTGCTACAAGAGTCTAGAGTCAGAAATTTTAAAATGCTCTGAATGTCCTTTGTGTAATGCAGTCCACCAGATACTGGGAACGGTACCCAAAAAAATAACTTAATAAAGACTCATGTTCACAGGTAGCTCATCAACGAGCTGGTGAAATGAGGACATGAAGGTACAGTATTTGCAGTTATTTGAATATTGTGTGGGATGGAGGAGAAATGGAGGAAAAACATTCCAGGGGAGAGGAAGATAATAAGATAAAAGTGACTAGATTTTTCTAGGAGGAGAGATGTCTGGAAAAGCCAGCCGTTAAAGCTAAGGTTGGAGATGCAAGCTGAGAAAAAAAATACAAGGGCACGTGAATGTCAAGATGGGGAGAGCTGGCTTCATCCTGTAGGAAAGAGAGAAAATAGATCAGTCAACCCTAGGCAGGAGGCTCCTCCATTAGCGCTCCCAGATTCAGCTGGAGGCAGAGATATAGAAGATTAGGTGATCAGATGAGTTATGTATGTGGTTTACAGCAATAGTCCAGTTAAGAGGTGACAAAACATTGACACTGGGTAATGACAATAAATATGGGTCTCAATGCTTTTTTTCTTGTTTGGGTCCTTGCATTAAGTTTATCTAAAATGTTGAACTGGGGGTAAGCTGAGTAAGGGATTTTAAAAAATGAATCACGAGAAAAAGATTCAAGAATTACTGAAAGAAGTGAGTTCAGAGACTGATCAGAAAGGGTGAACTCTTCCATGCAGAAGACCACGCAATAACTTTTTTGTTTTCCTTTGTTTTGTTGTGTATTTACTTAGATTTCTTTTAGGAGAAATGCTGTTCCCCCACTATGAAGTAACACATTATCAGGAAAATAAAGTCAAGCTCTATAATCTGTTATCATGCTAAGTTAGTCAGTGTGAGCGTTTTGTAGCAGGCTCTGTTTAGGCTGGAGAAAGAGAAGTGACAAAGTAAAAACTTTCTGTCATCAACAAATTTACCTTGTAGTGAGGGACTCTAAAATTAAGAAATGTCTTCACAGAGAAAAAAAATAAATCTAGATAGTGTCTGAACAATGACAGGATCCCTGAATATATTTGTGGGGTGAGTGTATTTGGGCAGAGTAGCGTGGGGTTAATAGTTTCACAGATGGAACAGTTCCATGTGGAACGTTCTGAAACAAGTACCTCTTTCTCTTTGGACCAATCTCTTAACTTGTCTTAGCCCCAGATTTCAAATCTACAGTGAATACTAGAGTTACTATGAGGGTCAAACAAAATAATATACGTAGGGGCTAGAATGGCAATTACCACATGCTAATTAAGCCTGTGAGTATCACCTCTGCTCACGGATTCGAATCTAGCTTTGAAACATGTTTAGATCCCTAGGGTTCCTTTCAGATCTGTGGGATGGCAACACAGGGATGAGGGTGGGATACTTTTTAAAGTCTTCTCAGGCAACTCTGATGTAAAGCCAGAGTTCAGAACAACTGGAGTGGGCACCAGACTTTTAAAAATTTAACTTCACTCTTCTCCATAGAAGCATTCATTTCTACCCTGATTACCGTGAAGAACTTTTGCTCAGATTTGTATATAAAATGAAGTAATTTTTAAACCGCTCCTACTGCATAAACAGTCATGGAGGTTATTTCTTATTAAATAGAAGTTGGGGATAGTTCCTTGAGAATTTACTGTTGCAAGACTGATGAAGATTACATCTATTTTCATTAGTTAGTATAAATTTATATTATCTTATTATGAAAGGACTCCTATCACATTACCTAACATCGAGGCAAGAGTAGGGGACCATTTTCTCCATCATTTACATGCTCTGCTCTGTGATTCCGTTTTTTCACATACAAAAACAATAGTTTTTATTCTTCAAACCTCAAAGTTTTGTGTGAGGATCAAATGAGATATTAGTAAGTAGAGAGTAGTGGCTGAGAAGATAAATTTGAAGTCAAACTGTCTCTAACCAGAACACCTGTTTTATATTCCATCCTCAAGTTTTACTAGTTGTGTCCTTGGCCAAGTAACAAAACTTTTCTAACCTTGGATTCCTTAACCTGTAAAAAAGGAAGGTGATAGTAATTGTTATATCCTAGGTTTACTGAGTTAATTAAATATAATAATTTATGCAAACAGTATATAAGTTATTTACACAGTATTTCTGAGAGCTTTATTGTCACTATAATTACAGGTACATATGTGTATGTACATGAGAGATTGAATAATAAACTAGACTTTTACAATCCTGCCTAGTCGTTATAATAGTAGCTTATTTCCACTGGAGAGGATGTGGAGAAAAGGGAACCCTCCTACATTGTTGGTGGGAACGTAAGATGGTGCAGCCACTGTGGAAGAAAGTATGGAGGTTCCTCGGAAAACTAAAAATAGAATCACCACATAATCCAGCAATCCCACTCCTGGGCATATATCCAGACAAAACTGTAATTCAAAAAGAGGCATGCACTCCTATGTTCATAGCAGCACTATTCACAATAACCATGACATGGAAACAACCTACATATCCATCGACAGAGGAATGGATAAAGAAGATGTGGTACATATATAACAATGGAATACTACTCAGCCATAAAAAAGAATGAAATAATGCCATTTGTAGCAACGTGGATGCAACTATAGATTTATCATACTAACTCAGGTAAGTCAGAAAAATACCGTATGATACCACTTATACGTGGAATCTAAAATATGACACAAATGAACCTATCTATGAAATAGAAACAGAATCAGGGACATAGAGAATAGACTGGTGGTTGTCAAGGGGGAGGAGGGTGGGAGAGGCATGGATTGGGAGTTTGGGATTAGCAGATGCAAACTATTATATACAGAATGGATAAAAAACAGTCCTTCTGTATAGCACAGGGAACTACATTCAATATCCTGTGATAAACCATAATGGAAAAGAAAAAAATAATAGCTTATTTCCTTAAATTTGGAAGAGGAAACACAAAAAGGTATTCTCAATTGTAACAATATGTTGTCTTTAATAAGAAAGTGACTTAGAAAACACACACACACACATCTCACATTCTCCCATCTAGTCAATTCCATGTCAATTTGCTCTATGGTATAAAATTGCTGTGGGTTCAAAAATACAATGTATTTTGATGTAGCCAGCACAAGACCAGGCACTGGACACACCCTCAATACAAGTTTCTCAATGTTATTTGAGTGAGTATCTCTCATATTTGAGTATCATATCTCCCTGTCCATGCAAACCCCACACGCTTCCCAAGAAGAACCACTGGACGGGGGACTGTAACACAGCTAAGACAAGCTTTTACCCACATCCTCCTCTAGGATATTTCTGCCTGTTGTCTGGCTTCCCAGGAAATCCACTTCCTTCAACTTCAGACACCTGGAAATGAAAAGGCAGCACTACTTTCCGTCAAGGATGATATTTCTCCTAATAGTGATTCAAGACTGTTGATGCACCTGTACACTGGAATAAATGTGTGCAGAGGTTTTTGTGGATGCATTTGTCAAGTGATTACCCAGAGGGGGAGATATGGATGCTCTGAGGTTAATCTTACAGCAGAAAAGATTTCCAGTCAAGCTGCGGTATAGGCTTCTCCATGGAAATGCATGCAGAATGCAGACCACAGAGGCAAACAGAAAAGTGTAAACCTTGCGGGATAATGTTTCTTCAGAGCGGCAAGTGTTGGTGTGTGATAAATTGGACCCTGAGTAATACCCAGGAAATACAACAACAGGATTCTCTGTTTGTGTTTTCATTTGGAACTGTTTTTGTCCCTTTGTCAAGGATACAAGCGACTCATTTAGCTAGTGACTATAAATTTGACACTGTGCCATTTCTCCAAGAAAGCCCCTATTATAATCCAACTTGATGCTGATCCTAATTATAATAATATAGCTGTTGTATTTCCAGCTGTTGTCAACAAAAATGATCCCTGTCACCACCATTCATCCTGCTAGTATCAAGTCAAGTGTGAACATGTCAACTCCAAGGTGAATTCTGCTTTTAATAAACCCATTTTTCTGCATTTAGCTTCCTGGTTAAGGGCAATTTGCCAAAGTGCTGCTTGGACTTTAATTAACAGAGGGCTCCAGTATCATTTGCCTCTTGCCACACCTGAAAGCCCCCTCCTATTAGCAGCAGAACCTACACATCTGCCCCCTATAATGACAGCAAACACTACAAGCAAAATTAACCATTAAAAATTTTACAGTTAGGTTAGAGGTTCCAGTTTGCTGACAAACTAGGATGAAAGGTCTTCGGGAAAATAAGATGTTGGGATTTGGGTAGGGCAGCTCTGTTAGCTAGGCTCTACTTCTTTATGAGCAAGACAGCACACCGATTCTGCACACTACTCAGAAAGAAAAAATGCTGGTGCTGACACCCTGAGCGGAAAAACAAAGGTTTGGTGCAGCGTGAAAATGCGCACACTGGAAAAGCTAAAACTCTTACGATAAGAAGAACACAAACGCCGTTTGCAAAGACTCATTTGCAATACATTTTCAGAGAATAAGCATTTCAATAGCAGGTGAAAAAATAAAACAGCAGAACCTTTGCAATAGCTGAAATTCAGAGAGATATGCATTATTGGCCCTCCTAATATCATCTTCCAGCTTTGATTTGACCTTTTGGCTACTCTGATCCAAGTTCAGTATGTACAATACCCAGAAAGAGCGTCTGGCGTCATCATCTGAAAATATGTTACTTAAACATTCAGACTTTCCGAAGATCATAGGCCTAACAGGTCGCAGCAACGGACGCAAATGCCTTCATTATTTTAATAAAACTAAACCCTCAACCCATCTTCCCTCATCCTCCTTATTAATTCCCCCAGTAGTAGGCAATACAAGACATAATGGGGAACAGGTGTTGCTAATGACAACCCCTTTTGGTTGTTGTTGAATAGCAGGGCAATGATTTCATAATACCTGTGTAACTTGCTGACTTACTAGAAGCTGAAGAATCTGGCCCTGGATGTTTTAAACGTGTCATGCGAAATCCTTTTTTTTTTTTTTTTTTTTTTTTTTTTTTAGTTTTATCAAACCATGCTCTGGGGTTCCTCTGTACATGACTGGCATGCACTTTTAGAGGTTTTTTTTGGTTTGTTTGTCGTGCACCCCGTACCCAACCCCCAATTACAACACAGCACAGACCTAGTGTGCTTAAGAAAAAATCTGAGAATTAAATGCAGGCAGCCAATCCATTGTTCTTCACATCTCTCTGACTAATAACATAGGTTTCAACATTCATTTCTCCTGAAGGGCCTCAAGCAAACTCCCACAGTGGGAAAGATGGCCTAAATCCTACCAGTATTTTTTTTCTCATTTTGCTGTTTGATTATAGAAGACATACACCAAATACCCAAATCGCCAAGGGATGCTTTAGGGTGTCTTTGGAAGAAGAGGAGGATTAAACATGGATCAGTAAAAATTACAGCTTGTTTTTTGTTTTTTTTTTTTGCAACCCTGTGTATAAAGAGTTCTTCCCAACCAAGTTCTGGGGGAAATAAATAGTGAACTGTTGTACCATCTGACTGTTTGGGGTTCATTCACCTATAAGCAAGAAGACAGATTTCCACTTCCTTCTAGGAACTTGTGCTCTGAACCACTGTTGTCTAACTAGAAAGTTATGTCAGGGTGATAAAATGAGATTTAACCCTTCTATTTTGTTGGTGATCAATCCTGCAATTGAACAGGAGGCCGAGGTGGCCTCCGCTTGCCATTTCACTTCAGAAACCTCTCTTTGAAGACACACAACACACAGTGCAATCCTAAACAATCACGTCCCAAGCCACCTTCTTTTACAAAGGCCTAACCATTGCTCATTGCGTGTTCTCCTCCTGTTGCCAGCTCTCAGCGTGTAGTGAAATGTTGCTTCCAAAATTTTACAGGGTCCAAATTGAATTTATTATGGGAACAGGGACAGATTCTTAACTGCAGTCGGGGGGATAGACAGCACCAAAATGTATCCTGTCACTTCTCTGGCTCTGTTTTGAGACATAAACTTGGGAAATAAAGTTCAGTTTCCATATTATATTCTGGAGCATTTCGAGGTATAAACAGTTTTGTAACTTAATGAAACCTCCATACACACTTAACATTGTGTTTTTAAAATGAGCCTGAAAGTTTCTGGAACAATTAAACACTTCAGAAAATGCACTGGAGCACACAGATGTCTTCTATTCACCCATGCATCATTTCAGCAAACATCTGTAATATGCATAGGGTGAGAGAAAAGAAAAATAATGTATGGAAATGTGTAACTGGGGCTTCCCTACTGGCGCAGTGGTTGAGAATCCGCCTGCTAATGCAGGGGACATGGGTTCGAGCCCTGGTCTGGGAAGATCCCACATGCCGCGGAGCAAATGGGCCCGTGAGCCGCAACTACTGAGCCTGCGCGTCTGGAGCCTGTGCTCCGCAACAAGAGAGGCTGCGATAGTGAGAGGCCCGCGCACCGCGATGAAGAGTGACCCCCGCTTGCCACAACTGGAGAAAGCCCTAGCACAGAAAGGAAGACCCAACACAGCAAAAATAAATAAATAAATTAGAAAAAAAAATAAACTCCTACCCCAAACATCTAAAAAAAAGAAGTTATAAATAAATAAAAGAATACCCCCCCCACCAGCACCCTCAGCTGCCACTCTCCATTAAAAAAAAAAAAAAAAAAAGAAAAAGAAAATGTGTAACTGTAAAATCTCAGCCATGTTTACTATGCACAGGAGAAAAATGCCTTCTATATCCCAGGCAAACAACGCCAGGATGGTGGGCTACCCACTGCTTTCGCAAACCTATAATGAGGACAATTGGAGGCCTGGTTGTGAAAACTAATAAGCTGAATGTTTTACAGTTTCATGTGCATAAATAAACACTTTCAGAATCAGAATGACTCTTTTATAATACAACAGGGGAAAAAAAGTATATTTTCTTTTCTTAGACGGCCTGTTCCCAGCAATCAGGCCTTTGCTGTTCCAGTACCTATGGAACAAAATCCTATAAATGCTTAAGTAAACTAGCATCATTTATGCTTTACACTGACAACTATTTCCATCCTGACCTTGCACAATTATCCTACCAGTGGCACTGCAGGCATCTTCTACAATGTGTCAGGACTGCAGTAGGTAGAAAAGCTTTGTTTATTCTGTGTTATTATCTGAATTCATTCATACACTCGCACAAAGCCTATTTGCATATTACGTGCTGTGTGCGGGGCTCAGAGTTCGATGGGGAGGGTACAAGAATGTGCAACAAAGTCCGAGTTTCTGTCCCAACAGTGTTTGAAGTTTATTTTAGCAGTGCTTGCACATCATTTCACTTTATTATAGGAAACTGCGCCAATCATTAAGTTTATTTCTAGAAGTCATGATGCAGTGGAAAACACCTATATACTACGGTTATAACGGCAGAAGATTTTGTTCACATCATCTTATTGTAAGACAGATCATATTCTACATCAATGTCTTGCCACTCTCACACAGCAAGGGCATTTTTCTTTTTTTTTCTTTTTTACATCTTTATGGCTCAGTTTCTTAACCTAAAAAATGGGAATGATATCACCCACTTCATGTTGTTATTCTAAGGCTCCATAAAGGTACCACACAATCAGCACTCCCCGGGTGATGGGACATTGTATAAAGCCACATCCCTGGGTTCTCCAGGGCATGCTACTACTTTATTTACATTTGACGAAGTGAGAATTTGGGGCCAAGATGCATAAGAAAAAATATAACCATTGCAGTGGCTGTTCATTTTTATTCTTTTAGAATAAGCTTAATTTTCTAGTTAAAAGACAGGACTTTAAAATATTTCAGTAGTGTGGTCCTGGCTGCCCTGCCTCCCTTTCTTTCTTTCTTTTTCCCCCCAAGCTTTACTGAGGTATAACTGACAAAAAAAATTGCAATATATTTAAAGTGGTGTACAACGTGATGATTTGATATATGTATACATTGTCAAATGATTACCACAGTCAAGTTCATTAACACACGCATCACATCACATAGTTACCTTTTCCTCCCAAATGTGAAATACAAAATGAGTAACTCTCCTATCAAATTGCGAACCTGGCAACATGAAAAGCCACTGAGCTGTTGTGCTATTGGGAAGGGAAAGTCCTAGACAAAACAGGCTTAATTGGGCAATTATTACAGTGCTATGGTTTCAAAGAGATTTAAAAAAATAAGTATTCACGAATTCATCCAAAATATGCCATCCTACATGTGCCGCCAGCTAAAATGGAGGTGAATTGGGCTGATCTCCTATTTGGGCCCTTTATTATTGCAATACATTTTTATTCAGCTCCTGTGACGTGTCAAGCCTTCTTTTAGGCACCTAAGAAACTTGATAGTTAGAAAATTATTGCTTTCTTGAAGGGCAGACTAGTGGAAAGGCAGAAAATTAAATAACGAACAAAAATGACGTGATAAAGTGCTGTAGGTCAAAGAAAGGAGCTGGATAACACAGGGCAGCCAAACAGCAACAGCAAGGTTTCTGGGAGGAGGGGACATTGATTTATTTAAGAAAAAGGATGATCTTGAGTCAATGTTCAGACATGGGATTGCAAATCAGGAAGAATCCCCATGAAAGAGGTTAATCAGATTGGAGCTTTTCTTAGGAAAATACGAAGTTAGAAATGAGTTTTGGACAGCTCTTTTACACCACTCACCCAGAGTTCTCTAATTTAGCCAACTTTTTTTTTTTACACTTTTTGACAGACTTGATCAAGTACATTCCTATCCCTAATACATCCACCTAAGTTGTTCAGACACAGATTCAAGATTTAGTTGATTCCTAAGCTGAATAGTTCCCTCTTCTGAACTCTAAAAATACTTTATCTGTCTCTCGGGGCACCTTTTACTTTTATATATACATTGCACTGCATACAGATTTTTCCTTTTCAGACTGAAAGCTTCTCGAAAACAATACTCTTTCTTATTTGCTCAACTTTCCCCTCTAATCGTCTTCTCCAGAATGAACTCACTCTCTAACGTGGCTTCATCCCTTTATCACATCATAAACATAGCTGCACATTGTCCTAGTTGTACAAATGCTAAGAACACCTGGTATAAAATAGTTATTTATTTAACGTTTGCAACAAGGCTTTGAGCATTTGTGATGATTATCTGCTTTCAAACAGAAAGGGATAAATCCTATATTCAAAACCAGAAGTTTCCAAACTGGCCCTTGTAACTCCTACACAAGCACCATATGCTTCGGAACTTCATGTATTTAAGTGCAGAAAATATGGTTCAATGTCCTTATCTTTCTCTCTAGCATCCCAGAAAGTGCCTTGCATATAAATATGTACTAAGTGAATAACTGAATAAATGAATGAATGGTTATTTTCTGTAGGAACACATATTCAGAAATTAATACAGCAGATTGATCCACTGATATTTTAAATAGGTGTTATTTCTATTTTTTTGTCTCTTTCATATTTTAGGTTGTTAGTGAAGAAACAGTAGAGATTTTTGTTCCTCTTGAGAGTAGTCATGATCTTGTCTTCCTCAAGAGAAGCCCACTTTTGTGGCTGTAAACAAAAGCTAGTATGATATCAAACCCTTACATAAGGTTGTGAAAATTTCCTATAGAAGAAATGATGGACTGAAGACATTATTGGGTGGGGAGGTGTTTAGAGGGTGGAAAGTGTTTTTACCAGGAGTAAAGACCCTCCCAGGGACTAGGAAGAACGATAAAGATGGTAGGCTCCACAGGTGATAGGTTGGAGCCTGTCTAGGTTTCACAAGCCTGTACCAAGATGGCTGCAGTCACATCCATGAAGGCTGATTAGTAAGAGCCCAAGTCTGAAAATTGGGCATCAAAGCCAAGCTTATCATGCAGTGAATAAATAGTCACAAGGCTACCTTCCACCCCAGGCAAGCACAGGTCTAGCAGAGAACTGGACCAGGAGGTTCCATGAGAGTATGCATCAACAAAATAATTTGATAGTAAAGGGTGGTAGCAATGGCCAGGGATGGGTTGGTGATGGAGGGTGGAGAAGAGCTGCACTCTCCTTCCAGCTGATAGAGCTTGAAGTCTAGTGGAACTTTTTCTGTGATGAGTAAATCCCTCTGGAGTTTCCTATGATCCAGAAGAATAAGTACTTTCTGCCCATCTTACTAGTATGTGCTTAAGGCAATTCTACTTAAACTGGAGCAAATAAGTGGAGATAGCATTTCTTGAATCTGAGCCACTCCTTGCTAGATGTTCCACTGACATTACATAGGGAAGCTCCTTAATTCTTACAAAAATTCACAAACAGGGTACTATGGACTACTTTTTTGTGCCCTCCCCCATTCCTATGTTGAATTCCTAATCCTCAGTGGGATAGTATTAGGAGATGGAACGTTTGGGAGGTAATTAGTTCATGAGGACAAAACCCTCAGAGTGGGATTAGTGCACTTAGAAGAAGAGGAAAAAGACACCTTGCTTCTCTCTCTCTGCTCTCTACTATGTGAAGACATGGCAAGAAGATGGGTATCTGCAAACCAGGAAGCAGGTTCTCACCGGACGCCAGATCTGCCGACACCTTGATCTTGGACTTCCAGGCCTCCAGAATGGTGAGAAATAAATGTTTGTTATTTACCACCATCTTTTATTACCAAGTTCTAGGTTATAATTTAAGAAGCTGGCATTCTTCAAGTCCAGTTCTATCTGATCCAAAGACATTTCTACTCTACTAAAAAGAAAAAGAGAGGCATACATCATTTGTACATTGGTATTGGTGTATTTCAAATTAAATTTTACCTATCATAAAATCAGAGACTTTCAGTATGGAAAGGGAGAGATATCACTTGGTCCTAATCCCAAATTCTGGTTGGGACAAAGACAGTGATACCATTAACTGTCTCCAACTATGTCCTGCATACTATGCCAAGTCCTTTATCTTTCCTTATTCATTTGTATCCTCCAAATACATCTATTAAGCTGAAACGGTTATCTTCATTTTTAGATGGGAAAACAGGCTCAAAGAAGCTACATAAACGTATTAAGACATATAGTCCATAAGTGGAGAAACACTGTTCTAACTGTTTCATTTTCCCCTCAAACTCCAAGAGTTCAAATCTGGAGTTCCAGCACCTTACCATAAATAGTCATATGTCTGAAACCTAACCATATAACTAAGGAATTCACACACATATATAACCCTGACAAATAATCAAAAACACGAGGGCTGTGATTGGAAAATTAGCCTTGGCAAAGGTACCTCACCTCAAAGAAAATTAATCATTGGATTTAAAATCCAAGTTGATCCATGTCAATTCCTAACCCCGTCTTCTGCATCTCTGGTACTACTAGCTCATTCCTGGACACAGGGATTCCTGGATGCCAGTTAAGAGTCTGTTTTCTGGGCTTCTCTGGTGGCGCAGTGGTTGAGAGTCCGCCTGCCGATGCAGGAGACACGGGTTCGTGCCCTGGTCCGGGAGGATCCCACATGCCGCGGAGCGGCTAAGCCCGTGAGCCATGGCCGCTGAGCCTGCGCGTCCGGAGCCTGTGCTCCACAACGGGAGAGGCCACAGCAGTGAGAGGCCCGCATACCGCAAAAAAAAAAAAAAAAAAAAAGAGTCTGTTTTCTTTCCCCCAGTTCATCCTAAAAGATGTGGGAGAGGAAAGGGACTTCTACAGCTGTATAGGAAGAAGTTAAGTGTGGCCATATAAAACAAGCAGAGCATAGAAACTAGAAGAATATAGTGAGACCTTGGCACCTGCTTGCTTGGAAAGAGTTGGGGGAAAAAATATATTGGCAAGTCTACTTGCCTTAATTAAAATCTTGGTGAAACCAAAATAATACATGAAAGACTAGGCACCGAATTTATGAAAAATGATCAAGGATCTGCCAACATCTTGAGGGTTTTTTTTTAAAGTGGGAGGATAGAAACCCACAAAGAGGAAGAGAGGATGAGATAGACAGACTACAACTGATTACACTTTCAGCCCTGAAGATGTACTGATGAATCTGACGTGGACCACACTTTTAAGTAGCTTAACAGGAAAAGTGAATTCGTATTTTATCTCATCTTTTCTTTAGATTGCCTTTGTAACCTTCTTTCTCTTTACTCTCCCTTTCTTAGACCCTTCTTCTCATTCTATGGATATTTATTGATTGCTGTATATCATCAAACTGTGCTTGGCCCTGGGGTATCAAAAATGAATATGGTTCCTTCCTGGCCTTTGGGGGATTCACAGCCTAACCAGGGAGAGGCATGGAAAGAAACATCTTTGCATAGGCTGTAACTTAGGTTAGGTTCCAGGTGTGTGTACAGAGGAGATTGACTCCAAGTCCTACTGCTGGGAAAGATGGATGGCAAGTTAGAGGTGTGTCAATGAATCCTTCCCTGATATGAGACAGGGCAGGTAGTTCAACTTCAAGGGTATTCTGTGATTTACAAATATACTGACTTTGCCATCAGAAATGAATGGCATATGTGTGTGGAGGTGTGTAAGGTTTTTTTTCTTCCATTCCTAAATATTGATCACACTAAGGTAAGACCTTGTCCAAATTTGGGTTTTATTTAGAAAACAACTTACTGTGCATCAATTTATTTGAATAGTACATTAGAAATATCAATATTTTCTTAGATTTGTTTAAATTTTAATCATGATACTGTGCTGGGAAAGGTAACTTTACTAGGTTCTAACAAAAAGTAAAAGCAAAAAATAGCAGATTTGAAAGACACACAGAGAATTTGGGGACCCATCAAAGAAAATCCCAGGTTCATTTTAAAAATAAGTGAAATGATAAAATAAAGTTCAATTCAGTTACATTCCACTCTTTTCACTTCTTCCTAGTTACCACATTTAATAACCTTAGGTGGAATAAGAGAAATTACTATATATGTTTTTCAACAGCTATTCCTTTCCAACTATATTTTACAACATCTGCAGCTTTTTTCTCCTTAACATTTATACTACCTTTGTGTTTACCCTTTGGGCTAATTTGTAGTTGACCCCTGTAATAGAGCCCTTTTAACCAACATTTTGTGACAGACAATCATTGATTTAGCAGTCTTGCAGAATGCCTTAAAAATCAATGTACCCAGAAGAAGGAACTGGTGGGACTTCATAATATCACATCTCATTTTTATAACAAATTTCCAAGTTCCTGTCTCATTATTTATACCAGACAGGGCATGATGATGAGATACACAACCCGTTCTGTCCCTTTTGGCAATCCATTTATAACTGAAGCACAATTAATATCTTTACAGCTGTTCTCCAGGAAGAAAGAAAAATGTGGGAGAAAAGATTCTGTACATGTTTGAGTATAAATGTGTGAAATGGGGAGCACCGGGATATGTCTAAAAAGAGTGGAATCTGGGTTTTTCTTGTTTTTAAATTCTCCAGAGAAATATTTTCAAAACAGTATTTCATATAGGAAGTGAAGCTACCTTTAGCAGTTCTCCAGATTTCTCAAGCAAATAATTAGGAATCAGGAGAATCTTTAAATACAGACTTCACACATGATGCTCCATTAAAGAAAAAGCATAAAGGGGAAAAATCCACAAGTTTCTAGAGACGTCCACATCACTTTAGCATCCTTTCAAAAATCCACTGTCAATTGACTTTTACTTTCACATATTAATCTTTTCTTTTAATTAGAGACTGATAATTACCATCAAATATAAAGCAACCACCATGTTTCTGGCCCAGGTTGATTAAATTATATCCTTTAGACCGCACATAAACCCTTAAAAATTAGATTTAAAGCACATTTAGATTCCTAAAAAAAGGATAGGAATAGACAGGTACCCAATAAATGCTTGTTTTTAATTCGTTCATCTACTCAATTACAGATGAGTTTTCTACCTGGATATTTTTAGAATAATTTTATTTATTTATTTGTTGAAGTACAGTTGATTTACAATGTTGTGTTAGTTTCAGGTATACAGCAAAGTGATTCTATATCTATTCTTTTTCAGATTCTTTTCCATTATAGGTTATTACAAGACCTTGGATATACTACTTCCCTGTGCTATACAGGAGGTCCTTGAATAAACCTACCAAAGGAGGCAAAAGGCCTGTACTCTGAAATATATAATATGCTGATGAAAGAAACTGAAGACCATACAAACAGATGGAAAGATATACCGTGTTCTTGGATAAGAAGAATCAGTATTGTCAAAATTGATTCCCCAATGCAATCTACAGATTCAACTCAATCCCTATCAAATCACTAATGGCATTTTTCACAGAACTAGAATAATTTTATAATAGCAAGCACCCCAATAGTTAGTTTGGTACAGCCAGGAAAACAAAACAAATTAGACAGATAGATAGATAGGAGATTGATAGACAGGTAAAAATACATATACTCAAAACATTTGACTTAGTAGTTTTATCTCTTGGGTAATTCTAAAGAAAGAATTCAAAATATAAGCAAACATTTTTATTGTTACCCTCTGATAGAACAAATAAATTTATTTTAAAACATTTAGAATATCATTAGTAATAGTTATAATAATAGTAAAAATTAAGATAGTTTTTTTAAAAACCTGAAGATAAAATAGGATACACAAAATTCAAACAACCAAAGGAAAATAAGAGAAAATAATGACTGTTAAAAAAAGAAAGAAAGAGGGACTTCCCTGGGGGCACAGTGGTTAAGAATCTGCCTGCCAGTGCACGGGACACGGGTTCAAGCCCTGGTCTGGGAAGATCCCACATGCCACGGAGCAACTAAGCCCATGCGCCACAACTACTGAGCCTGCACTCTAGAGCCCTCGAGCCACAACTACTGAGCCTGTATGCCACAGCTACTGAAGCCCGCGCACATAGAGCCCATGCTCTGCAACAAAGAGAAGCCACTCCAACGAGAAGCCTGCATACCGCAACAAAGAGCAGCCCCCGCTCACCACAACTAGAGAAAGCCTGCGTGCAGCAACAAAGACCCAACACAGCCAAAAATAAATAAATAGATTTATTTTTTTTAAAAAGGACGAAAGAAGAGAAGAGCAAAGAAAAGAAAATGAAGGACAAACTAAAATGTTTAGGTAGGTGACCTGGGTTCCCATAACTGACAGGTGTGGGACCTGCAGTCAGAAACTGGTTCTAACTAATAGCAAACTGCATGCACTGTCCAATACTGTACTATGCTAGGTGCTACGTGCTATGTATTATGTACTAAACAATATTGCTCCTGTATGACTAAAAGAAACAGAATGCAGCAGCTACTTGAGAATAGAACATGGAGAGACTCACAGGACATATTTTGAAACTATCAAAAAAGTGCAGTATGTCAGAAAACGGAGCAGTGTGTCCAGCATGAAAAGAACCCTGCTCAGAGTGAATCAGAATCAGAATCCCCTGAGAAGCTGAGTTTAAAATGCAAATAGATCCCGAGGTCTTACCCCTGAAATCTCAGAGGAGGGGGCAAGGAATATACTTCATCACGCACAGGTCCCTGGAAGAGTGCTATTTGTGAGTCAGAAGAAGAAGGGGGGCTTACATACCTTTAAAAAGTTATATTGTTGCTTCAAGATTTTAATTATAAAAGTAATACATACTCACTGTGGAAACACACCTCCTTTTAGTCAAAGAGACACCTTAGGAGACCCAGAAGTGAGAAGGCTGGGCTTTTAGGACAGTGCAAAGTGTTAAGAAGTTAATTAGCAGCTGCATTCTAAAGAGCTGTCAGGTACAATTCAGGACACACAGGGTCAAACACTGTGAAAAACATCCAGGAGAGCCCAGAGAATTGTGAAAGGTAAGAGCTTAAACTTCACTTTTGTAAGTATTTAAACCTATATGTTGTAATTTTTCTGTAGTGCTAAGGCATCAGGACACTTCTAATGCTCTCTCTATAATCACAGTGTAGCTTGTGTGAATGTTTGTTTTTACTAATGGAAATAAATAATGCAAACAGTGGCTAATATTATATAAATAATAAAAAGATTAGTTATTTAGACAAGCACAAGTGTCAAGTAGATTTTTAATTTACCTACACAAGCCTGGGGCAGGCTGAATTTTTCACCCTGACTTTATTTGCTAGCATATCCCCCAGGCTGACATTGTTGCTGAAAGGAAATCAAAAACCTCTGTAGCAGTATTTTCCGAGTTGTAAACCACACAGGCCACCTAACGAAGAAGCACACTGTGAACTGGTTCAACGTGAAATTCCCAGGTTCCACATACAAAGAATTTCATATACAATGGTACACATCCACTTGCCTACTCACTGTTATTAAATAGTTGTGTGGTTCACAGTAAGCTCTCCCTGCATTTACTGTATTTGGTAAAGACTTTCAAACATTGTCTTGAATTAATACAAAATGCCCAACTGAGAAAATTATTTCCCAAGTGAAGTAGTTTCATCATTGCTCCTTTTTTCCTAAAGCAGCAACTAGACACAGATTAAAACAGAAATCTTGCCTAGGACCACACAGATTGTTGAGGTTCCATTCTTGCCAGACTTGAACTTAGAGCCTAGGGATTCAATGTTAGGTAAATAAATATAGCACTTACCCTTGTGGAGCCCCTAATTTTAGAATATTTGATTGGACATGTCTGAGTTAGGCAGCCACATCAGGTGACGGCTTTCATAGCCAGCAGACAGTTACAAACTTGGAACTACGTTGAGGTCTTGCGTTTTTCTCAGAATATATCATACAGTTTCTGCCTTTCATTCTCTAATATACCAATGTTATTATTTTTTCTCTTTTTATTTTATCTTTTTAAAAATTTATTTATTTTTGGCTGCGCTGGGTCTCCGTTTCGGTGTGCAGGTTTCTCATTCCGGTGGCTTCTCTTGTTGCGGAGCACGGGCTCTAGGTGCACGGGCTTCAGTAGTTGTGGCTCTTGTGCTCGCGGGCTGTAGAGTACAGGCTCAGTAGTTGTGCTGCAGGGGCTTACTTGCTCTACGGCATGTGGGATCTTCCGGGACTAGGGATTGAACCTGCGTCCCTGACATTGGCAGGCAGATTCTTATCCACTGTACCACCAGGGAAGCCCCTCAATGTTATTTCTTTAAAATATGAAATAGCTTTACAAAGGTTCTGATAACACCTCACAAAGATGTGTCATGCCTCTCGTATTTTGTTTTCAAAATCTCTTGGCACCCTACCAGGTAGAGATGCCAAGTGGAGTGAACTCCAAGTAAGGAAATATGGTACTCTAGTCACCCACTAAGCAGGGAGTTCTCAAAGTGTGGTCTCCATGCCAGCAGCATCAGTCTCCTCTAAGAACCTGTTAGACATGTAAATTCTCGGCTCCACTCCAGGCCTACTGAATCATAGACTCTGTGAGTGAGGCTGAAAAATTATATTTTAACCAGTCCTCCAGGTCCTGCTGATGCCCTCTCAAATTAGGAAACCAATGTATTAAGTGAACAGTAACGGTACTATTATACCAGATCAACACAGGTATCTTTGACCTTAAAAAAAAAAAAAAAAAAGCCACTAAGATAATGTGTTATATAATGTGTTAGCTTCTTTTTATAACTTTACAACCTTCTGAGTAAGGTAAGACAATTACGAAGTTTCAAATTTTATGGAAAAGTAGACTGAAAAATTCCCTTTACCTCTTTGTGTTCGAAGGTTGTACAGAAAGTACTGCTGCTCAAGATGCTAGAAATACAGCTAGGTGTGCTTTTTAACCCTTTATTATGTGTTACATTTTTAGTGTAGTGTTAGTAAGGATATAACTCATAAATGTCCCTATTTTTACCCAATGGTTTCCAGTAATGATAGTGGCTTACCACCAAAAGGTGGTAATGTCATGACCAGAATAACTCATTTTTCTTTAGGATGGCAAAGTAAGAAATATGGGATGCAGTATAGTTTTCATACTAATCCTATTTTTTATTTCCCCAAAATTAATATATTGTAACAGATCTAAGTTTAGTCTTAAAATTATATCCTTTGTAAGATTGGTTCAAGATAGTGGAGTAGAAGGACGTGTGCTCACTCCCTCTTTCACCAGAATCACAACTAACTGTTGAACAATCATCGACAGGAGGACACTGGAACTCATCAAAAAAGATACCCCATACCCCACATCCAAAGACAAAGGAAAAGCCACAATGAGATGGTAGGAGGGGCTCAATCACAATAAAATCAAATCCCATGACCACTGGGTGGGTGACTCACAAACTGGAGAACAATTATACCACAAAGTCCACCCACAGGAGGGAAGGTTCTGAGCTCCACGTCAGGCTTCCCAACCTGGGGTTCCGGCAACAGGAGGAGGAATTCCCAGAGAATCAGACTTTGAACGCTAGTGGGATTTGATTGCAGGACTTTGACAGGACTGGGGGAAACAGAGACTCCACTCCTGGAGGGCACACACAAAGTAGTGTGCACATCGGGACCCACAGGAAGGAGCAGTGACCCCACAGGAGACTGAAGCAGACCTACCTGCTACTGTTGGAGGGTCTCCTGTAGAGGCGGGGGGTGGCTGTGGCTCACCACGGGGACAAGACACTGGCAGCAGAAGTTCTAGGAAGTATTACTTGGCATGAGCCCTCCCAGAGTCTGCCATTAGCCCCACCAAAGAGCTTGTAGCCTCCAGTGCTGGGTCACCTCAGGCCAAACAACCAACAGGGAGGGAACTCAGCCCCACCCATCAGCAGACCAGCAGATTACAGTTTTACTGAGCTCTGCCCACCAGGGCAACACCCAGCTCTGCCCACCACCAGTCCCTCCTATCAGGAAGCTTGTGCAAGCCTCTTAGATAGCCTTATCCACCAGAGGGCAGACAGCAGAAGCAAGAAGAACTACAATCCTGCAGCCTGTTGAATGAAAACCACATTCACAGAAAGATAGACAAAATGAAAAGGCAGAGGAATATGTACCAGATGAAGGAACAAGAAAAAACCCTGGAAAAATAGCTAAATGAAGTGGAGATAGGCAACCTGCCAGAAAAAGAATTCAGAGTAATGATAGTGAAGATGATCCAGAACCTTGGAAAAAGAATGGAGGCAAAGATTGAGGAGATACAAGAAATGTTTAACAAAGACCTAGAAGAATTAAAGAGCAAACAAACAGAGATGAACAATGCAATAACTGAAATGAAAAACACACTAGAAGGAATCAATAGCAGAATAACTGAGGCAGAAGAATGGATAAGTGACCTGGAAAACAGAAGGGTGGAATTCACTGCCACGGAATAGAATAAAGAAAATAGAATGAAAAGAAATGAAGACAACCTAAGAGACCTCTGGGACAACATTAAATGCAAAAACATTCACATTATAGGGGTCCCAGAAGGAGATGAGAGAGAAAGGACCCAAGAAAATATCTGAAGAGATTATAGTTGGAAAAGTCCTTAACATAGGAAAGGAAATGGCCACCCAAGTCCAGGAACTGCATAGAGTCCCAGGCAGAATAAACCTAAGGATAAACACACGGAGACACAAAGTAATGAAATTGACAAAAATTGAAGAGAAAGAAAAATTATTAAAAGCAACAGGGAAAAATGACAAATAACATACAACGGAACCCGCATATGGTTAACACTTGATTTCTCAGCAGAAACTCTACAAGCCAGAAGGGAGTGGCACGATATATTTAAAGTGATGAAAGGGAAGAACCTACAGCCAAGATTACTCTACCCAGCAAGGCTCTCATTCAGATTCCAGGGAGAACAAAAGCTTTACAAACAAGCAAAAGCTAAGAGAATTCAGCACCACCAAATGAGCTCTACAACAAATGCCAAAGAAACTTATCTAAGTGGGGAACATGAGAAGAAAAGGAACTACAACAACCCGTAACAATTAAGAAAATGGTAATAGGAACATACATATCGATAATTACCTTAAATGTGAAAAAATGGCCAAATTCTTAGAAAAGCACAACCGTCCAAGACTGAACTAGTAAGAAATAGAAAATACGAACAGACCAATCACAAGTAATGCAATTGAAACTGTGATTTAAAATCTTCCAACAAAGAAAAGTCCAGGACCAGATGGCATCACAGGTGAATTTTATCAAACATTTGGAGAAGAGCTAACACCCATCCTTCTCAAACTCTTCCAAAAAACTGCAGAGAAAGGAACACTCCCAAACTCATTCTATGAGGCCACCATCACCCTGATACCAAAACCAGACAAAGGTACTAGATAAAAAAGAAAAAAAATTACAGACCAATATCACTGATGAACATAGATACAAATATCCTCAACAAAGTACTAGTAAACAGAATCCAGCAACACATTAAAAGGATCATACACCATGATCAAGTGGGATTTATCCCAGGGATGCAAGGATTCTTCAATATACGCAGATCAATCTATGTGATATACCATATTAACAAATTGAAGGAGAAAAATAATATGATCATCTCAATAGATACAGAAAAAGCTTTTGACAAAATTCAACACTCATTTATGATAAAAATTATCCAGGGCTTCCCTGGTGGCACAGTGGTTGGGAGTCCGCCTGCCAATGCAGGGGATGCGGGTTCATGCCCCAGTCCAGGAGGATCCCGCATGCCGCGGAGCGGTTGGGCCCATGGGCCATGGCCACTGGGCCTGCGCTCTGCAACGGGAGAGGCCACGGCAGTGGGAGGCCCCCGTACCGCAAAAAAAACAAACAAACAAACAAAAAAACCATTATCCAGAAAGTAGGCATAGAGGCAACCTAACTCAACATAATAAAGGCCACATGTGACAAACCCACAGCAAAGATCATTCTCAGTGGTGAAAAACTGAAAGCATTTCCTCTAAGGTCAAGAACAAGACAAGGATGTCCACTCTCGCCCCTAGTATTCAACATAGTTTTGGAAGTCTTAACCATGGCAATCAGAAAAGAAAAAGAAATAAAAGGAATATAAATTGGTAAAGAAGACATAAAACTGTCACTGTTTGCAGATGACATGATACTATACACAGAGAATTATAAAGATGCCACCAGAACACTACTAGAGCTAATCAATGAATCTCGTAAAGTTGCAGGATACAAAATTAACGCACAGAAATCTCTTGCATTCCTATACACTAACAACAAAAGATCAGAAAGATAAATTAAGGAAACAATCCCATTCACCACTGCAACAAAAGGAATAAAATACCTAGGAATAAACCTACATAAGGAGGTAAAACACCTGTATTCAGAAAAATATGACACTGATGAAAGAAATCAAAGAGGTCACAAACAGATGGAGAGATATACCATGCCCTTGGATTGGAAGAATCAATATTGTCAAAATGACTATGCTACCCAAAGCAATCTATAGATTCAATACAATCCCTATCAAATTACCAATGACATTTTTTACAGAACTAGAGCAAAAAATCTTAAAATTTGTATGGAGACAGAAAAGACCCCAAATAGCCAAAGCAATCTTGAGGAAAAGAACGGAGCTGGAGGAATCACAGTCCCTGACTTCAGACTATACTACAAAGCTACAGTAATCAAGACAATATGGTATTGTCACAAAAACAGAAATATAGATCAATGGAACAGGATAGAAAGCCCAGTGATAAACCCACACACCTATGGTCAACTAATCTATGATGAAAGAGGCAAGGATATACAATGGAGAAAAGACAGTCTCTTCATTAAGTGGTGCTGGGACAACTGGACAGCTACATGTAAAGGAATGAAATTAGAACACTCCCTAACACCATACACAAAAATAAACTCAAAATGGATTAAAGACATAAATGTAAAACCAGATACTATAAAACTCTTAGAGGAAAACATAGGAAGAACACTCTTTGACATAAATCACGGCAATATCTTTTTTGACCCACCTCCTAGAGTAATGGAAATAAAACCAAAAATAAACAAATGGGACCTAATGAAACTTAAAAGCTTTTGCACAGCAAAGGAAACCATAAACGAGACAAAAAAGACAACCCCCAGAATGGGAGAAAATATTTGCAAATGAATCAATGGACAAAGGATTAATCTCCAAAATATATAAACAGTTCATGCAGCTAGCTCAATATTAAAAAAACAAACAACCCAATCTAAAAATGGGCAGAAGACCTAAACAGACATTTCTCCAAAGAAGACATATAGATTGCCAAGAAGCACATGAAAAGCTGCTCAACATGACCAGTTATTACAGAAATGCAAATCAGAACCACAATGAGGTATCACCTCACACCAGTCAGAATGGGCATCATCAGAAAATCTACAAACAACAAATGATGGAGAGGGTGTGGAGAAAAGGGAACCCTCTTGCACTGTTGGTGGGAATGTCAATTGATACAGCCACTACGGAGAACAGTATGAAGGTTCTTTGAAAAACTAAAAATAGAATTACCATATGACCCAGTAATCCCACTACTGGGCATATACCCTGAGAAAAACACAATTCAAAAAGACACATGCACCCCAATGTTCACTGCAGCACTATTTACAATAGCCAGGTCATGGAAGCAACCTAAATGCCCAGCAACAGATGAATGGATAAAGATGTGGTACATATATACAATGGAATATTACTCAGCCATAAAAAGGAACGAAACTGGGTCACTTGTAGAGACGTGGATGGACCTAGAGACTGTCATACAGAGTGAAGTAAGTCAGAAAGAGAAAAACAAATATTGTACATTAACGCATATATGTGGAACTTAGAAAAATTGTACAGATGTACTGGTTTGCAGGGCAGAAATTGAGACACAGATGTAGAGAACACATGTATGGACACCAGGGGGGGAAAGTGGTGGCGGGGTGGTGGTGGTGGGATGAATTGGGAGATTGGGATTGACATGTGGACACTAACATGTATAAAATAGATAACTAATAAGAACCTGCTGTATAAAAATAAAATAAAATAATACTCAAAGAAAATTACATCCTTTGCGAAATTTTGAACAAGAATTAAATAAGCATAAATGTCTAGGCACATAATTTCTCAAATCCCTTAATAGCTGGCAACTGCTGCTTCCCTATTTCCCACATTAGTTTTGAAGACTCCAGGTTCCTGATGTCACCTATTTGCTCCCCAATCACTATGTGAAGAGCCCATACAATTCAAGGCTTTAGAATGACCAAGAACCCTGACTATTTTGCTTGTATGACAGTTTTCAAATAACCTTCAAAATGACCTCTAAGCATGCTTTAATCCATTATCAAGGAAACAATATCCTCTGCTTACTTGGACTTAGCTTATTTTTCTCTACATGCTTGTTTGAGGGACAGAAAAAGAAGCAGGTATTATGAGGTATGGATCATGAAAAAGAATCCTCCTACATGTACGTTCTCACAGCTAAGATGTTCTCCTTTCTCTTCATTAAATAACTATCTACCAATCGACCACCAAGAACATGTTAATTTCAACATACCATTTGTTTCTGTCCCCTTCCCTTTTAATTCTGACCCAAGCATTATCCTAGATTTAGTGGAAAGCACATGGACAGCACATTTGGCACAGGGATCAGTATATGTGGGGCTGAAAGATAAGAGCTGGAACAGACAGACTTAAAGCAAGTCACTAAATCTGAGTCTAATTTACTTACCTGCTTTACGGCAGGAACTATCATGGAAAACCCACAGCATAACGAAGATATACAACCCCATCCAAAAACATATGAAAATCTCACACAAACATTAAGACATCTATAAAGATAATTGTGGTAAATATATTTACACATTAGGTGTCAGTTCCCTTGCATTTTAACTTCTTTCTCTGTCACCAGGATGAGGAACCTTTTAGGACACCACTACATCTATCAAACCTACTGAAATCAGACTCAATTACTTTAAGCACCATTACAAAGAAATAATTGCATCATCTTCTTAGCACAAGACAACCTGATGCTGTACATTATGGTTGGAACTGACAAACTCATGAGGAAGTAAATGGGGAAAGTGGAATTCTTTTAAAAAAGAAGAAAAAGAAAGAAACAAAGAAAGAGGCTTCCTAGGCATTTGCTGAATCTCAATCCTTCTGAATTTGAATTGCCTTGAATCAGAGCCCACAATATAAATAATTTCTCACCCCCATTTTTGCCAAGATAATACAAAATTAATGACCTCACATGTCCGTATGAAGACTTTAGAATTTGCACATATTTCACTGTCTCTGTATGTATGGACAGAAAACTACTACTCTAGATAGAAAAGAGAATTTCCTTCAGGATAGAATTTATATTTCAGAGTAAAGAGACTGTGAGGCAAGCCAGCTATTTTTGTTGTCGTTCCAGACTCTACACATTTTTCTCTTTGATTTGGAAAGAAAGTAGCATTTTCTCTCCAACTTAGTATATATTACACAAATCCACAGACAAACACACATATATTGCAACATATAGAAATGAGAGAATGAAGAGAAAGGGAATGCGTGTGTGAGAGAGAGAGAGGGAGAGAGAGAATAAATTTGTGCAAGAGCGATAAAATATTAAAGACTTTTGCTCCTTTCAAGGGTTAACAAATGTTTTTGGAAACTGCATTCACCTGCAATTCATAAACAGTAAGTTACAAACTAAGAACAAAGGAGACTAGAATCACACTGTTACAAGGTTGTTGGGTTGTTTTTTTTTTTTTTTTGGTCACAGTTGAAAAAATTACATGTAAACAAAAACAAAAACATGCATCAGGGCTTGCTGTGTGCAAATCATTCATGCAAACACCATGCCAAACATGTGTGAGCAAAGGTCCTGCCTTCACAGAGCTGGCCATCTAGTCATATGTAAGACAAATGTGAACTTCTTTTTGGATACATATTCTGCTTATCAGTGATGGATGGAAGACTGGGAAATGAATTCCATTTTCTCTCCCTAGGGAAGGTATTCTGAAAAACATGGCTCAAGGAGAACGTTGAATAAGTGATGCCTAAGTTGAAGAAGGGTTTCAGTCTTCTTCCCCTTTCAGTTGAAGCTGAAATTTAGAATACTTAAAAGGCTCAAAAAGAGAGGCAAGGGCTTCCCTGGTGGCGCAGTGGTTGAGAGTCCGCCTGCCCATGCAGGGGACACGGGTTCGTGCCCCCGTCTGGGAAGATCTCATGTGCCGCGGAGCGGCTGGGCCCGTGAGCCGTGGCCGCTGAGCCTGCGCGTCCGGAGCCTGTGCTCTGCAACGGGAGAGGCCACAACAGTGAGAGGCCCGCGCACCGAAATAAATAAATAAATAAACAAATGTACTAAATTGTTATTCCCAGGGTTTTCATGATGCTCTTACCTCTGATGACCAAAAATGAAAAGGTAATAAATTTATATTGAATCATCAAGGGAAAGAATGTTACTGTTTTAGGAGGAATTTATTTTAAATACGAGGGAGAAACTTGGGCAGCAAGAGGGAAAAGGAAAGATGAAGGAGGCCATGAGCATCTTTTCACTTAAACTGGACTTTGCTCATTTCTACATCAGTTTGGTTTGTGTAGGGAGACTGAAGACACAATATCATCTAAAAGAAATTCCCTCTTTGTCACATTTCAGGATCCTGCCTTGTCAATCTGAGAGGCAGTACAGAGCTTGATAACATTCCAACACCAGAATGCCTCATGCTTTTATAAGACACTGAAGTTTATTTCACCATTCTCTGAGGCTATCAGTTGCACCGGCTACTCCTCATCATTCCCCCAAACTGTCCTGTGCCTCCGTCATTGCTGAACCTCTCCCAGGCTATTGCACTGCACCGTTCAGGACCACCGATCATGAAGAAGCAACTCTCTATGCCCCTAATCTCACTGCCCCAAGGTCTTTTGTCTGTTTCCCTAACTGCCATTGAAATCTTCTGAGAGAACATTGCACGTTATTTCAGCCCTACCTTCCTTTTGTTTATTTATTTTTATTTTTTTGTGGTACGCGGGCCTCTCACTGTTGTGGCCTCTCCCGTTGCGGAGCACAGGCTCCGGACGCACAGGCTCAGCGGCCATGGCTCACGGGCCCAGCCGCTCCGCGGCACGTGGGATCTTCCCGGACCCGGGCACGAACCCGTGTCTCCTGCATCGGCAGGCGGATTCTCAACCACTGCGCCACCAAGGAAGCCCGCCTTTTGTTTATTTTTTAAGAATTTTTACTGGACTTTAGTTGAATTACAATGTGTTAGTTTCAGGTGTACAGTAAAGTGAAACAGTTATACATATACATATACACACTCTTTTTTAGATTCTTTTCCCATATAGGTCATTACAGAGTACTGAGTAGAGTTCCCTGTGCTATACAGTAGGTTCTTACTAGTTATCTATTTTATATATAGTAGTGTGTATATGTCAATCCCAATCTCCCAATTTATCCCTCCCCCCCTTACTCCCTGGTAACCATAAGTTTGTTTTCTACATTTGTAACTTCCTTTCTTTTGTTTAATACATACTTTCTGAGATACTGTATGTTTGGCCCTGTGATGGGCACTGGAGGACAGCAATGAACAAAGAAGCATCTGCTCCGCCATCTTAAGGGAGCTTATTACAGCCAAGCACAGACAGGGAATTAATCAATCAATGATAATCTGTATGAAGGAAAAGACAGAATGGTATGGAGTCTTTAACAGACTTGGAGAAAGTGATGATAATCTGAGACTGGAAGGATGAATAGGAATTAAGAGTCTTCTGGGCAAAATCAATGGCATGTATGGAGACTCTGAGGCCTTCATACTTGAGGGACAGAAAACAGGTCTGTAAGGCAGAGAGTACAGCTAGAAAAGATAGGGATGTTGGCATGGTTACATTGTACAGAACATTATCAGTCATGTTATAAATTTTGATCTATATCTGAAAAGCAATGGAGAAACACTGAAGTTCAGTAAGTAGGAACATGTCATAATCAGAGGATGCATTAGAACAGGGCAGTAGTGAATCCAGACAACCAGTACAGAGGCTAGGCAGAAGTCCGAGTGAATTCTAGTTTCTTGAAGTAGGATGGTGAGAGAAGGCACAGTGGTCGAAAAGTAGAAGGTGACCCTTATTTATTGGAAAATGGCTCAAATCCACCTACATTTATTTCTCAGAGCAACGGGAAAGCACTCGAGTATTGGGCTGGCCAAAAAGTTCATTTGTTTTCTTGCTGCAAGACGGCTCTAGTAGCGCTTAGTTGTCTTTAACTTCATTTGAAACTATTTTGTCAGATCGTATTGTGACAGCTGTCATATCAGAGTGCATTTTTTAAAAACTTATCAAAATTGGTGAATTTGTGTGTAGCCATTTTAAAATTAAGATGGAAGAAAAAAGCAACATTTTTGGCATATTATGCTTCCGTATTTCAAGAAAGGTAAAAACGCAACTGAAACGCCAAAAAAGATTTGGGCAGTGTATGGAGAAGGTGCTGTGACTGATCAAACATGTCAAAAGTGGTTTGTGAAGTTCCGTGGTGCAGATTTCTTGCTGGATGGTGCTCCACGGTCGGGTAGACCAGTTGAAGTTGATAGTGATCAAATGGAGACATTAACTGAGAAGATAGCTGACATACTCAAAACATCCAAATCAAGAGGTGAAAACCATTTGTACCAGCTTGGTTATGTTCATCGCTGTGATGTTTGGTTTCCACATAAGTTAAGCGAAAAAACCTTATTGACCGTATTTCCACAGGCGATTCTCTACTTAAACATAATGAAAACGTTCTGTTTTTAAAACAAATTGTGGTGGTGGGCAATGAAAAGTGGATACTGGACAATAATGTGGAATGGAAGAGATCGTGGGGCAAGCGAAATGAACCACCACCAACACCACCAGAGGCCGGTCTTCACCCAAAGAAGGTGATGTTGTGCATATGGTGGGAGTGGAAGGGAATCCTCTATCATGAGCTCCTTCTGGAAAACCAAACGATTCATTCCAACAAGTACTGCTCCCAATTAGACCAACTAGAAGCAGCACTCGACGAAAAGCATCTGGAATTAGTCAACAGAAAATGCATAATCTTCCATCAGGATAAAGCAAGACCACATGTTTCTTTGATGACCAGGCAAAAACTGTTACAGCGGACAACCTGGGTGGCGCAGTGGTTAAGAATCCACCTGATAATGCAGGGGGCACGGGTTCAAGCCCTGGTTGAGGAAGATCCCACGTGCCGCGGAGCAACTAAGCCTGTGCACCACAACTACTGTTCCTGCACTCTAGAGCCTGCGAGCCACAACTACAGAAGCCCGTGTGCCACAACTACTGAAGCCCACGTGCCTAGAGCCCGTGCTCTGCAACAAGAGAAGCCACTGCAAGGAGAAGCCTGCGCAGTGCAACGAAGAGTAGCCCCCGCTCGCCACAACTAGAGAAAACCCGTGCACAGCAACGAAGACCCAACGCAGCCAAAAATAAATAAATAAATTTATAAAAAAGGAAAAAAAAAAACTGTTACAGCTTGGCTGGGAAGCTCTGATTCATCTGCCATATCCACCAAACATTACACCTTTGGATTTCCATTTATTTTGGTCTTTACAAAATTCTCTCAATGGAAAAAACTGCCAATTCCCTGGAAGACTATAAAAGGCACCTGGAAGAGTTCTTTGCTCAAAAAGATAAAAAGTTTTGGGAGGATGGAATTATGAAGTTGCCTGAAAAATGGCAGAAGCTGTGGAACAAAATGGTGAATACTCTGTTCAATAAAGTTCTTGGTGAAAATAAAAAATGCGTCTTTACTTAAAAACCGAAAGAACGTTTTGGCCAACCCAGTATGTGCGGTAAGGGAATGCCATGCTCGAAACCATGTTTGGGAAATATCACTCTTGCTACTATAGAACCAGATTGGAGGAGATCAATAATAAGTATGACCGGGAACTTGCTTCTAACCAATAAAATACAGCAAAGGTGACTGGGTGTATACGGTTGTGTGGATGTGATGATTTTGTCTGAGATTGTAATGCCTATCACGCCGAGACTGTCTTTTGCTGGCTGTGAAGAAGCAACTTGCCACATTCTGAGCTGCCATTTGGAAAATCTATGTAGCAAGAAGTGGAGGGTGCCCACCAGACACAGGTAGCAAAGAAACTGAGCCCCTCAAGGATCTGAATGCCGACAACAACCATGAGATCTTGGAATTGAGGTCTTGCTTATCAAGCCTCAGATGAGACCTCAGCCCTTGCTGAAACTTTGACTGCAGCCTTGTGAGGTTCTAAAGCAAGAGGATCCACAGACCTCCTGAATGTGTCCTGAACCACAGGAACCATGAGATAGATAATGTGTGTTGTTAAAAGCCATGAAATTTGTGGTAATAGTGTTACACAGCAATCACTATCAGATGCATTCAGTTCTGAATGTGCTTGTTGTTAACCAAGGTGCCTCAATCTCACATTTACATGTCACATGGACAGTCTAAGCTGTAGGCCTGGAACTCAGGAAAGCTCAGAAATAAAATGCTAATTTTGGAGGGTGAATTTAGAAAATAATAAAAGAGGGGGGGTCATAAGAACAAAGGGGAAGGATATCGTCTGAAGTAAAGCTAATGGAATAATCAATTATTTGTTTTGGACAGATTAACTTAATTCTGAAAATGTATCATAAACAAAAATATCAGAGATAAAGACTCAACTTTATGTACATGCTCAGAGAATCAGAAGCAGCATGCTGACTGAGAAAGGAAGTTCGGGTAACCTTTCTAACACATGGCTATGCCTCAAAGCCTGGGCAAAACTGACACTTATCGAAATATTGCATGTCAGGCAGAGTATTTTTTCCTTTCATATAATTTTCCTTTTCAAATTCCTCTTAAAAGAAGAAACTCAGATTCAGAGGGGTAAATTCCCTCCTCATGGTCATTCAGTAGTTAGGAGAAGATCCACAATTCAAACAGTCTGGCTTCAAAGCTCGAGCTTTTATCTTTGAGCATTTCAAGAAAGCACTAAATCAGACACAAAGAAGCACATTTTTATACTCTTTACACCGTCCTAAGCCTAACCTTGAATCCCACATTCTAAGAATCCCCCACTCTGTAGAACTTAAAGAGCTACAGATATATCTTAAAAGTCAGGGAAATCTTAGCATTAGTCAGGCATATCTTTTCTGTTCAAAGCAAATGCCAAATCTGATGTGTTAGAATATCCCTTCAAAATCCAGCATGGTCCTTGTCCCTGCAGCTGGGGTAGAGGAGCTTCAAAATGGCCTTTATCGCCATTGCTGATACCATAGCAATAACTCACTTTAATCACAACACTTTGAGATATCTTCAGATCAAAGGTGTTTTACTTGATGGACATAATGCAAAAGCTCCCATCCAATATTTAAAACAATTACACACCTTTAAATTCATCCACCTGCTTGCTCATTTGAATATGACACTAATTGCTTATACACACTGGATTCCTTAGGCCTAGGAATGGAGAGATGATGCTGACATATTTTCCATTTTGCAAGAATCAATCCTTAAGCTATTAAGCAGAGCCCACACAGTCCTGCTAATACAGCCTCTGCTCTGCTCACATGACTTGACTTCTGAGCAGGGGATTCCATGGGCCTCGTTCTTGTCACTTCCAAATATCTTAAGAAACAGCAGCAGGTCCTCTGAGTCATGAGGAAACATGAAATTTTAATTGATACCCTGCCATGCAAATCTTAGGCAAGCCAAGTTCCCAGGGGTATCTCTTGGCATCCCTCGGCCGCCTAGGTAATGATGGTTTCTGCTATGATAGTTTTTCCGCATCTTTCACAAGCCTCAGGAAAGCAGGTTATCTTCCCTGACAGACTACGCGCCCCTTGAAGGCATGTGTCTTGGTGTGGCATTTACCAAAACGTGAACTTGCGTTTTACATAACATGTTCACTTTCCAAAATATGGTACTTTAGGTATACAAAGAATCAGCATCAATTAATTTCAAATCCATGGCGACAGATGTAGTATATCCATTTCATTCTCCCTTTAACCATTCAGATTATACTGAAGACATTATTTCAGTTTTATGCCAGTATGTGTTTAACACCTTTGTAATATTTGCCAAAATCCCTTTATATACTAAGGAATACCAGGCTTGGGGATAAGAGCCTTTGGCAGGCAACAGTGTCTATACAAAAATGAATGACTTTTATATATTTATATATATATATATATATATATATATATATATATATATATATATATATAGTATGTATATTTTTCATGATATTTATCTGATACTTCTCTATTTATGGCAAGTGATACAAGATGTAGGATTTTTTTTAATGACAATTTATATAAGTAAAATTATAATACTTTTCTCTAACATGACAGTTCCATGTAGGCTAATGGCATATTTGAGACTGGACAATAATCCTGGAGGTGCATTTCTAAGGGCTAAAGGCAGGTTCATTGCTGTAAGGAAACTAGTGGGAATTTGCAACAAGCCCTGCTGACTCCAGAGAATGTACTCTTCACCACTGGGTCTTTCTCTCTGCAAACACAGCTTTGATCTCTGTGACTCCACTGTCTATAAATGCAGGTGCTCACTACATGTCTGTTCAATGATTTGATGAAAACCTTGGAGAAAATAGAGACATGGAGGTTGAAACAAAAAGATGAAATAAAGTGGTAGAGGCAGAACAGTAGCTTTGCTTGCTTTGGAATGAATGTAGCTTTAATTAGCGAATTTCTGTTAGGAATAAGGTGAGATTTTTTTCAGGTAGATGGGATACTTAAACTTCCCACAGGTGCAGATTTACCACTGGTAGAACTAACCCTGGCCTTGACATGGAAGTTCCCCCTTAGCTGCCTTGAGCTTGGCACACAGTGAAAGGTCACCCCAAATAACATACCTAATAGTAAAGTCAGCCTCCAGCTTTTCCAGAATACAAAAAGAAAAGAGAGGACAAGGGGAGAGGAATCAAAAGGACAAGTAAATATAGAAATCAATATATTCACTGGTTCATTCACCAATCTTTGTAAACTTGGTAGACCTGGTTTCAAGTTTGGGTGTTGAGAGAAACCAGACTCAAAAGCAAAAGCAGTGTGAGTCCAGCTGCATAAAGCACAAAGCAGGCAAAACTTCTCTATGCTTATAGAAGTGAGGATATTGGGAGGAAGCACAAAAAATGAATCTTGCAATGCTGGGAACTCTTCTGATTTTTTATCTGGGTGCTGATTACACGTCTGCTGGGTCTGTGAGCTTGTGCTCTTATAGTATACACATTTTACTGTGTGGCTATTACACTTCAATGCATAATTTAAAAATATGTATGGGGACAAGAAAAGGCCAAAATGTAGAAAAGCCTGAACAGAAATAAGAATTGCTGTCTACGCTTATGAAAAAGTCTAAGTTAGCCATGCCTTTAGTGCTACATCAAGCGTGGTGACAATACCAGATTCACACCACGTGGTCTTATTTCCCTTGCTGTGTGGTCCCTGAAAAGGCCCTCACAGTGCCCTTGTGTCATGTTGACTGGAGCTATGAGACACTATAAGAGCAGCTCTTAAGATGGATACTGGCACTTCTCCTTTCATTTAACTTTGACACATTGTAACTTGTTACCTATACACAAATGAATGGGGAATGTTTGATATGATTTTATTGTCACTGAATGGTATCAGTGGCCCTAATAATTACACAGGAATAGCAATACAAAAAAAAAAAATACTGGGGTGATTATCATTATTCAGATGATGCCGTCAAGGTGAGAAAAAGACAATAAAGACATGCTCAGGAATGAATTTTGCCCTTTGTTTTCTGTCTTGATCATCTAGTTTTTCTTTAATACTAATTTTAAAAAAGCACAGAAGACGGTAGGTTATCTTACATCCATTAATAGGATCTGAGAATATAAATGGATGAAAGAGTGACACTGCACCCAACACGAAGAGTCTTTTTTTCAGACTGAACTCAGAATATTCCTTCTCTCAATGTCTCTTTCTCTCCCAGTTCAAGGAGATGCATGGCCCTTTTACAAGCCAGGCAGAGGGATATCCCATATCCCACTCCGGTTCTAACTTTCCCAAGGATTTAAATTTCAGTTCATTGCTTTTATGTGGGCAGCAGTCAATGGCAGTAAAAAAAAAAAGAAAAAAAAAAACACCTCTTATTATGTTATGAAGATATGCACAACACATTATTAATATCCATCCATACAATGCCTTGCCCTGAAGAGCCAGGATCTTTTATAAGGAAGACACAAGAGTGATAGTGTATTCTCTAGGTTCGTATAATGAGAAAACTGCACACCGAGTGGGCATAAATATTTATCATTTTATACACTGTTTACATAGCCAAGAAGAAAGATGCTTCTATAGCTACTCTGATAGACCAGAATTTCTTTGAATAACTCCTTTTCACTGGCACCCATAGCATCCAGCAGACAATTTTATATTTCTTAGGAAATTTTTGTTTCTAAGAAATATAGTATCGCCTCACCTGGTCCTTTGTGAGTCATATATGGAGAGATGGAAGTATCATGGAAACCAGAGATGGGAACTGAGATTCAGCGTGTTTCTAGGACCAGAGACTAAGAAATCCAACATGTGAAACATAGTTTTTCTGTTTCTCTAATATATATCATGAAAGGATGATGTCTACCTGATGGTGCCTAAGTTCACATATTTTTACACAGAGTTGCTTGGAAAAATACTATTTCATTATTTTCTCAGTCCCCATGGCAAATGCCTGGGATTGAGGTAATTGAACTAGATTGGTGAAATGTCTACCTGTGTTTGAAAACAGAAGCAACACTTCACAGACTGGCTGGTGGTTATCCATACTGCCACCGGGGAGATGGACCGTGACTAGAGAATAAACACAGTGTGAGTCTGGCTGACATTAGGTGGGTGTTCACTACAGCCTCGAAAGAGGAAGGTTCTCCATAAGTGGCTGTTGACTACAAGATGCTCACTCCTGTATTCATTCTTTTTTTTTTTTGCATAAACTTTCAAAAAGCAGAAATAGGCAGAGTAGCAATGGTAGAGACAACTTGGTGAACAGTGTCCATAAACACATATTCAAAGACTAGAAATAGGAGGACCCATTTTGACAGAAGAAAGGAAAGATAAAAAACCCTCTGGGGCAGCATTTCCTAAAGGCATGGAGATCTGACAGCATATTAAGATAATTCCTATTTACAGTGTGATCACTGTAACTCATACAAGTACATCTGTTCATCTCTATATTAACTAATTGCTTCCTATTCTAGGTTTTCTACCATAGCTTTTGCCTGCTAACAAACGAGGGATAGCTTTGCAGTGTTTTACAGATTACTGATAGGGCTTTCTGGTAAATATTTTGGTTAAATCAATTAAAATTTCTTATAAAACTAAATATATTCTTACTGAGTGATACACATCAGCTATACTCCTAGGTATTTCAATTGAATTGAAAACTTATTTCTAAACAAAAACCTGAACAGGAATGTTTTTATAGTAGCTTTATGTATAATCACACAAAACTGGAAGTAATCAAAATATACTTCAATAATGAAAGGATAAACAAACTATGGTAACCCCCATATGATGGAATACTATTTAGTGTTTAAAAGAAATGAACTGTCAAACCATACAAAAATTTGATTGAACCTT
This sequence comes from Kogia breviceps, assembly GCF_026419965.1. NCBI lineage: Eukaryota > Metazoa > Chordata > Mammalia > Artiodactyla > Physeteridae > Kogia > Kogia breviceps. Next base: position 35,111,045 of record NC_081327.1, read on the forward strand.
AAATGCATATTGCTAAGTAAAACGTCTATATACTATTTCATTCCACTTATAGGATATTTTAGAAGAAACAAAGTTATAAATTCAGTAGACAGACCAGTGGATACTAGGAGTTTAGGGAATGAGGAAGTTAACAGGTAAAGCTCAAGGGCTTTTTTTTCAGGTAGTAAAACTATTCCGTCTGATGCTGTAATGATGGACACGTGGCACAATGGACTTATCAAAACCATTAGAACTTTACAGCACAAGTAAAACTTAATATATGCAAATGTTTTAAAAATTAGGATGTGGGGTTTCCCAAGATGGATTGCAAACAGTGACAAAATAATATATTACCATTGTATTTGTAAAACTTAAGTATATATATACACACCTCCACATGTATTTGTCCTCCCTCTATCATCTGAGAGGGCCTAGAATCAAAGATAACCCAGGAGCAACTAGTATACCTAGCACTCAGATCTTGGCTTCTAATACCCCAGTAAAAAGAACTGGGGCTCCTTAGAGGTATAGCTAATTCTAGAAGCTGGGCAATAAATATACAAGATGAACCTGAAGCATCATGCACTGTAGGGAAGTAAGAATGTATATAAGTGCTAAAGAGCAAACAAAAAATAATGGATGTATGTGGAAGGGACACAGGTGACAACTAAAAGAGCTCCCAATGCTCAAAGCTGGAAAGAAAAAATAGGCAGGAAAATAAAATTGCATTGGATTATAACAGAAAGTATAAAATAACCCTTGAGTACTATTGATTAAATAAAAGAAAGAGGGAAGGAAGGAAGGAAGGGAGGGAGGGAGAGAGGGAGGGAGGATGGAAGGAGGGAAGGACAATCACCTATGCACAAGAAATCCACATGAGTAATGTAGATAATTATGTATGGGGGAAGCATGACTTCCCGCTCTTTAAGTACGTGCTGCGTATAGTGACTTCCTTCTAAAAGGTACAGTGTAGAAAGCAGAACAAAAGAGTAACTTTACAGGAGAGAAACCTGACAACCTTAATACCTCAGCCAGGTGATCAAGGTTCACATCAACAGGGATAAATCCTATTGATAGTATGTACTGATATAATGTGACGAAATGGCAGTCTTCCTCCCCAATATTCTACCCCATGAAACAAATCTCAAATGAGGGAAATTCTACAAAAGTTTCTGACCAGTACTCACCACAATTGTTAAAATGCAGTGTCAATATTGGTTCATTAATTTTAACAAAATACCATACTAATGTTAAGATGCTAATAATAGTGAAATGTGGGTATGAGGTATATGGGGACTCTGTATAATTTCAAACCTTTCAATAAATCTAAAACTATACTAAAATAAAAAGTTTACTTAAAACCAAAAGAAGTTCCACACTTAAGCATATGATTTTCTATTTTTTAAAAAATTCCATAGCTGGGAACAGATGTTCACTCCATAGGTATCCATAGATATGACCCTAAGTCAAGGCTGATACAGGGACACAATAGCTCTAGAAGAGAGAACATTGATACCCCATTTAATAAGCCCCTGAGTTTGGATTCTGACCCCAGTGCATCCTAATTAAGTAAATCTGGCCACACAAACTGCATTAGTTTGCTAGGGTTGCCGTAACAAAATACCACAGCCTAGGTGATTTACACAACGGAAGTTAATTTCTGTACAGTTCTGGAGGCTACAAGTTGAAGATCAAAGTGCTGGCAGGGTTGGTTTCTCCTGAGGTCTCTCCTTGGCTTGCAGATGGCCACTCTCTTACTGCCTTGTCACACAGCTGTCCTTCTGTTCACATGTGCCCCTGGTGTCTCTCTGTGTGTCCTAATTCCTTCTTCTTGTAAGGACACCAGTTAGATTGGATTAGAGCCTGCCCATATGTCCTCACTTAACCTTAATTACCTCTTCAAGGGCCCTACCTCCAAAAACAATCTCATTCGTAGGTTCTGGGGGTTAGAGCTTCAGCATATTAATTTTGTCGAACAGAATGCATCCCGTAACACAAATACATTTCTGTTTATATTTTTTTCAGTAAAAATATGATAATAACATGTAACCTGTAAGACATATAATTCTTTTTATATTTTTTATTTTTTTTATTTTTTACGGTACGCGGGCCTCTCACTGTTGTGGCCTCTCCCGTTGCGGAGCACAGGCTCCGGACGCGCAGGCTCAGCGGCCATGGCTCACGGGCCCAACAGCCCCGCGGCATGTGGGATCTTCCCGGACTGGGGCACGAACCTGCGTCCCCTGCATCGGCAGGCGGACTCTCAACCACTGCGCCACCAGGGAAGCCCTATAATTCTTATATATGATGTGCAATGATAATACTTGACATATATAATGTTCTTTTCTAAAAAATCTATACAGTGTTTTCCATAGTACCTAGCCTACAACAGAAACTAAATAAAGTATATCTGTCATGGCTTTGTTCTCTATCAGTTTAGATAAACTGGGATTATATTTCTAGAATTCCCTTCCCTGTATTGTCCTGGTTAGGTCTGGCATGCGATTTTGAAGGCAGAAGTGAAGAAGACAGACAAAATGTTAGTGTAGGGCATCGGGCACGAGGGCAGCACAGGTCTGACTCAGCAGATTCTCAAGCTCACCATGTTGGCACAGAGCAGAATCCCACTCACAGCTCCTTCAGCAACCATAAGACGTGCTCCTTCAGAATGTCCAAGTCCCGGGCCAGGTCCATGCACAGCCATGTGACAAAGGGCATCAGCTTCTCCTGCAGGTTATCTGCCACATGGAAAATTGAGGTGGGAGAGCCAGGTACAGGCTCCTTTTGGATTCCAGCATATTCCTGGTCTCTTCCACTTCACTTCCAGCTTTCCTTCCCATCATCCGATGCAGAGACAAGAGCTCTTCTATCAGCTCTATTGTTGTATATGGTTTAACCCCTATAGTAACTCCTCCGTTACTCTGTGGACTGTTAGCGGTTCTGCATGTCTGATGGGAGCTCTTATTTTTACCCACGATAAGGCCTTGAGTATATTTTAAGCTTGTGTGCATCAGTTTTCTCTTTATAAAAATAAGAATAATAAAATTCACTTCATAAGGTTGTTGTTACTATTAAATGAATGTACCTGAATAGTGTGTCTGGCATAAAACAAACTTTTTAAATATTAATCTCTATGTAGTCATAAAACAATTATTCGCTGTGCTAACCTTAAGTGAATAACATTGCTTTGGATTTCAGTAGAAACACATATAGGCATTTCAACACCTATTCCAGAGACCCTTATTTGATGAATTCCCCCTCTCCTACCCACATGTATTTCTTGAACTCAAACCACTCTTGTGGCTTGCAAAGATTCATAAATGGCAGATAATGATGAGATCCGAAAAGTCTGACGTGGTTATAAAGAGAAGACTCCTTGGTGTAATGCTCCCTGACAAAAAGAAATGAATAAAATCATCTTCAACAGGGTCACAAATATGGTTATACTGACTCTAAACTCTTCCAGCACAGACACAAGGAATAAAACCTTGTTCCCTTAGAATTGGAGATGCGTCTGAGACAATCCTTATGTTCTCACTTAGAGTCTCATGATGTAACAATTTTTTGTCTTTTTTTTTTAGGATATCTAATTATAATATCAAATACATACACATGTATACACGTACACACTTAAATTTCTTTCCTCCATATATCTACATACTTATCTTTATCCTCAGTTCTTTTAACAGCTAGTATACCTTCTCTACCATCTTGTAACTACAGGCATACTTCATTTTATTACACATCACTTCATCACCCTTCATAGATACTGCATTTTTTACAAATTGAAGGTACGTGGCAACCCTGCATTGTAAGATGACGGTTAGCATTTTTTAGTAATATTTTAAAATTAAGGTATTAAGGTATATTTTAAACGTAATGCTATTGCACACTTAGTAAAGTACAATATAGCATAAACATAACTTTTATATGCACTGGGAAACTAAAACATTTGTGTGACTTGCTTTATTGTGGTGGTCTAGAACCCAGCTGGCAATATCTCTGAGGCATGCCTGTATTGATCTATTTGCCTAGGCATGTAACTACCTTGCCATTTAAATTTCATCATATTTTTCTCTATGTAACATTACTGATAAGGAGAATAGGAAAAATGGCACATATCTCACACAACTGTGATTGCTATATAACCAAAGAATAAAAGCAATTTGGGTCTAAAACTCAAATGGCAATTTTCCAAGTCCAATGAATCCAGGAAGTACAACTATTAAGTCCATTATGCACAAACATCAAAATTAAAGAAATAGCATTAATACACACATAAAGACTCTAGGAACCCCTACCAGCTCTGAGAGGCAAGGAGGGCATTAACAGACACCAAAAATATATTGACAAATGTGTCCCACATTCATTTTCAGCCAAGACTTCAGGATTTCACAAATGCGTGTTTCAGAGCTGCCCTGACATGCACTGGATTCATTTCTCTGACAGGCAAATGTGGGCAAAGGCTGAACTCTATGTGTTTTTTCTCTCTAGCCTCTTTGAATTCATGATTTCCTAAAATGGCTATGTAACCAAAACTCGTAACCCTGGGGGTATTGATGCTAATTCACAGAGCTCTAGACACAAGCATGGCTTGAATAACTTAAGAATGATTTGCCCTGTTGCATCTAGAGTCAATAAATGTGTTGAATCCTAAAATATTAATTCTTAGGTGAAGACAAAGAGAAAGACAACAAGATCATGGAATTGTCTGGGTAGTTAATTCCCCCTTTGTTTCTCAACTTTCCATCTGCGATCAATGTTTTTGTTAAGTGTTTTGATTTTCCTTAGAAATGCAGGTTTACTGATATGAGAATACTTTTCAGTATTTCAAGTACAGAAGATTACTTGAATAGAAAGCAGTAGATGTCTTATCTTTTCAGAAAGGTTCACGGTAGACCTGGATGAAGTATTATTCGCCATAGGAACTTTCTCTGACAACAGGCAAGTCGGTGTAATTTCCAGAGAGGTTACCCAATGTATCCAGAAATAGGAAGAATCAAAATGTAAGTGAGTAGAAGGCATATTTCTGAAGAACTTAAAGAGACATTAGGATAATCAAATTGAGCTTAATGTGATAATCAAATTGTTAATCAAATTGAGTTTAATTCTAATGAGTGATCACAGGGATAAAATGGAGGGAAAAAATAAGAGGGAAAGAAACAGAATGTCAGCCTTAGCTACTGTTATGAACAGGCTTAGAAACCATTGTTTAATTGGTACATTGATGGAATGACCTGGTTTAAAGGCACAGGTTGAGATATATAGTCAATGTTGCTTCTTCAGTTAGATATTGTTAATGCTGAGTCAATGCTTTAATTTTTTTTTTTTTTTTTACCGTACGCGGGCCTCTCACTGCTGTGGCCTCTCCTGTTGCAGAGCACAGGCTCCGGACGCGCAGGCTCAGCGGCCATGGCTCACGGGCCCAGCCGCTCTGCAGCATGTGGGATCTTACCGGACCAGGGCACAAACCCACGTCCCCTGCATCAGCAGGCGGACTCCCAACCACTGCACCACCAGGGAAGCCCCAATGCTTTAATTTTAATCTTCTAGAACACCAATTCAAATTATGAGATACTCATGAATGGGAGATACAGGTCTCTAAATTAATCCCATTCCACACGGAGTGACCCTGTTCACCAGTGGGGATGGAATTAGGGGCAGAGTGTTAAATTTGTTTTCAATAGGTTCAAATTTAAGGTACTTATGTAACTTATTGAAATATATTTTTGTAATATTCTATTATATAGGACAAAAGTGACACCAACATTACAACTTGTAAAAGCAAATGAGGTATTTCATCACATTCTCTTGTGATTCATACAATTCTGAAAAATTTTTACTGGCTAGTAATTGAGAATTCATTTTCTAGAAAGAATTCAAAGATTTCTAGTACTCATATGAAATTCCTAAGTCGACAGACCAAATCTACAAGAAGAGACCATTGAAAACACCTTGTTTATGTTGGCCATGAAACCCCAAAACAGGAATGGGTCTGAAGCTCCTGAGCCAGTCCTATAATGAGTAGTTCTAGAATTTTAACTATTTTCAAAGTGAATGAAAGTTGGATTTATATATACATGTGTATACATCTACATACATACATATATATATATATATATTTTTTTCTTCTTTTGCCCACACCACGAGGCTTACAGGATCTTAGTTCCTCAACCAGAGGTTGAACCTGGCCTCCAGCAGTGAAGACACAGAGTCCTAACCACTGGACCTCCAGGGAATTCCCCTCTATATACTTTTAATAACTTCCCTAAGCTATCCTACCTGCATTCATGTATTTTTACGGGTTGATATTTAGCCCAAAGAACATTAAAATTAAAGGGCTTCCCTGGTGGCGCAGTGGTTGAGAATCCACCTGCCGATGCAGGGGACACGGGTTCGTGCCCCGGTCCGGGAAGATCCCACATGCCGCGGAGCTGCTGGGCCCGTGAGCCATGGCCGCTGAGCCTGCGTGTCCGGAGCCTGTGCTCCACAACGGGAGAGGCCACAACAGTGAGAGGCCCATGTACCAAAAAAAAAAAAAAAAAAAATTAAAGACATCAGGTATATGAGTTGACCTAAAAATAGTTAAGAGTCCCATTAGGGACAATACAATCAATTAATTATATTATTGCATTATCACCTAGTTGATTAATAAAATATCATCTTATAATTTAGAAAGTACAGAAGAGTAAGCATTAAAGCAAAATTTGATGGAAGGAGTTTTCTCATCACAGAAGGCATTCAAATAAACCTTGTTTATATCCCCATCATTATACCCCAAACTTGTTCTGAGCCATTACAATGCAGAAATAACATAATGGCTCTTGGAAGGCTAATTCGTTTTAGGTACCTCTCACAGTTAACTGCCAATACTTTTCCCATTTGGATACTCCAGTAATTTCTAAGCCATAGATCATTTAGGGAGACCTTTGGGAACCACTAAAATCCACATATCAGAAATCACTGCTTCACAGGTACAAGATTCAGCTATTACACCAACTGTCTACGTATTCCTAATGGAGGTTTACCTTCCTTATGCAGAACAGAAACGACACAATCCTCACCCCATCTTAGAGTTTTGGAACCACAGCTGTTACAGGCATTCACATCAGGTAGAGAAGCTGGATTTCTTTTAAAAGTGTTTATTTCAATCCTCATGATTTCCCGCCCATGTTTTCCTAAAGAATTTCCATTTTGTTCACCAGCCCGAATGAAACAAGACAAAAAAGATAAGCAAATCCATCAAGATACGTTTTTCCCTTTCTCACTCTGCATCTCTCCTTTGAAACAGAGAAATTCTGCCAAATCCTTTTAAAATCTAGCTGAGAGAGAAGAAGAAAGCCACAACCTCTAAATTATAAAGATGTATGTTAGGTTTAAGACAGTTTGTCATTATGAACATTCTTTGATCTTTTAAGCTTCTGTGACATAAACTGTTTCTTTAATAATAACAAAATATGAAAATGAATCTCTATTAGTTGGGTAATCTTTATATGAGACGAAAATACGTATTGGGCAGTGACAAGAATAACAAGCTAATCCATGTAAGCTATAGTCATAATTTTTATTTTGCTCCTTAGAAATTGCAAATCTGACTATTTAGCTGCGTGCTAAATTAACATGTGACCTAATATAGATTCAAAAGTTTCTTCTCATTAGACGTGTGTTTGTAAAGCTTTTATAGTATTAAATTATGCAGTTCTGCAAGATACTTTTTAAAAAATAGTTTCTGGGATCATATAAATGTCTAAATTTCCAAAAGGGCCTATAATATGCATTTATCAAATTCTGGCATGCTAATACTTTAAAGACTCTGAAGTATGAAAAGCATTTCACTTTTTTAAATTCAGTGTTGATCAATTAAATTTGATTCGATTTGTTTCAGTAGATCTATTTGGAGCACAGTTTGGAAGATGCTGCCATAGGTCTATTGTATACTAACAAACAATTGATGTATACAGGAGAATAAAAGTAGAGAATATTATATAGTTGCTGCCTCCATTCCTGACTGTCTGCCTGCCACCTGAACACTTCATTCCATCCAAAAGCCATTAGGTATGTCTGGGCGAGGTAAGAATCCATGGCAAGGCAGGAAGGTGGAGGGAGAGTGGAACAGCAAATAAACATGTGTGTCAGGGAGTCAGGGGATGAGCAGAGGCAGCAAATGGAAATCACTCACTACGGCAGTGAGGGATGAACCAAATAACAAATATATCGCGGGTAAAGAAACAGGGTTCTCACTGTTGGAGAAAAAGAAACAATTAGAATGAACCCTGTGGTGTTGCTTTAGAGTTGGAGGTACTGAGGTAATGCATGTGGGGTCCTGGATTTTATCCTTTCACTATAAAAAGACTTTACTGGGACAAATGGAGACATTTGACTGAGGTCTGTGCATCCAATAGCAATGGTATATCACTATTAATTTCCTAATTTTGATGGCTGTATTGTGCTTGTGTAGAAAAAAACACCCATGTGGCAAAGACTGACTGAGGTATCTCATGGTAATGGGGCATCATCGCAGCAATGTACCCATAGTTCAGGAAAAATACATTTGGACTACAAATGCAACTTTTCTCTAAGATTAAACTTATTTGAAATTGAAGATAGTGAACAACACAAAAGAAATAGAATGTATTTTATATGGGCCTTCCTCCAAAAGAGGATTTGAAGACTTTTACCATAAAAGAACAAAATTACAAAGAAAAGACATACTACTAATGGTAAGAGAAGACAGGAGAGTGAGAATGACACATAGAAGGGACAACACAAACTATTTTCAAGTGCTGGCATTTTCCTTTTGGCCGAGTTACTGTTTCAAGTAGAGTAAGTTCACTAGCATACTGTGTACTGACAGCCTCGACCTCTTCAGTTACAAACCTTTGGAAAGCAGTGAGACTTGCCTTTCCAAAATATATTTTACTAAGTAATCTCTTGACCTTCTGATTTTTTGATTAATATTTTTTGACGGAGAGTGCATTCTTTTTTTGCATTCACTACCAGGAAATCCAGAGTCAATGCTGGTTACTCTCTGTAGTTTTTATCTTTAACATATTAACAGCACTTCAGTCCCGGTTAGTCACCACATGGCTCTCAATTAATTTTATTGTGATTTGAATTTCTATGTGATGTATTGTTCTTACATTTTTAATGTGCTTATATTCCTATCTTAAACACTGTGTAACACTTCACCCAAACTTCTCTTTGTCCAACTCCTGTCTCAGCTCCTCAATTTAATTTGCAAAGTATGCTGACCTCAAGAGCTCTTCCACCTTGGAAAAATAGTAGCTATTATAAATAGGCAGCAGAATCATAGGGCATATGTAAATAAAACTCTCTAGAGATATTATCAAAAATTAGTACAGCATACTGGTTAAACCCATGGGAGGAAGAGCCAGATGTCTGAATTTAAATCCGTTCTCCCACTTAATATCTGGATTTGGATTAGCTATTATTTCCCCTATTTTTTCTGATTAAAAATAAAGAGAAATAGAGAAGTTAACATCGGTACTAATGTAGGACTGTTGTGAATATTGCAAGCATTTAACACAGCTTTGGGGATATAGCAACTTTTTAATACATATTGATCATCATGACAGTAGCCTTGAATCTCAAAGAAAACTAAGAAAACCACCAGTGCTGTGTTTTATGTAACTGTGTACTCAACAATGCAATCATGCCCACCAGTGTAAGCCCTACTTGGCTTTCTGATCCTTTTATTCCCATCTTCACTAATATGCCCTTTTAAATAAAATAGGCTTCACTCCAACAAGTACAACTGCGAAACATAAAGTTAAGGCTTGCTGAGCAATTTTTCATTGACCAAGGCATTCATATCCTGTACGCAATTTATTGAATCATACTAGCAGAAGTAGCTTGAAAATGGATGTTTGTAAAGAAACTAATATAAATTGAGCACCAATTCTATGCTATGCCAAGTTATTTAAATATAATCATTGAATTTTTCCAAACATACTTTCTTAGGGATGCTTGTGCACACTACACAGATAGAGAAGATGAGGCTTAGATGGGTCATGTCACTAACACAAGTAGAAAATTTGCAGTCAAATAATCTGAGATTCTACTTTGAAGCTAAATACAAAGTTCATTTTACCTGAACCCAGGTGTGGACACACAATCAGGGCTAAGTATCCCTCACTCTAATATCCAGTAGCAAAAAAATATCTATTTCAAGTGTCTGGAACTTAATAAATTTAGGCAAATTTTCACTGAAAAACCAACTTCAACGATGCTAGTTTGGGATCCATAGTAAAAACCAGACAAGCTTGCACATCACTCTTTATGTAGTATTGCTATAAAAGTGAATTCTCATCAAGTTCTGATATTCACAGTAGAATATAAAAGAGCTCTGACTACAGCTTCCAAATATGATATTTCTAAAATAATTTGGCTGCCATTTGGGCAAATATATATGTGTGTTTTGTCTTGACAGCTTGTCAACTGGCAGACAGTTCTTGAATATCACATTCATTTCAATGTAATATTGGTAAATTTCTCAATTAGAATTTTATTTTTCACTTTCTACACAATGAAACCCCCAGTCCTTGCTGGCATTCTTCAGGGTGTACAGGTGCAGGTGTTGGCATTTCTGCAGTAGCAAAGGAAGAAAAATGAAAGAAGGAAGGAGGGGAGGGAAGAGACAGGTTGGGAGAGAACAGGGTAATGGGGAGAGAAAGGAGATAGGAGCTGACCTTCATCCTGATATTCACCTTCATGGAAATGAAGGGAATAATTCACACTTGACAATAAAATAGTGCAGCTGCCTCTGCCTCTCTTTAACCAGAGAGGCTGGAGTCAAACAGAAACCAGACACCTCTGTAAAATCGATACAGAGGAAAGGTCCAAAGGTACGATGGGAAATCGATTAATAAAAATAAGTTTTAAAACCACGACAACCAATTACTGAACACTTATTTACTTTATGGCACACCCTGACTTTGTATTTTATCACGCAGTTCTCAAACAATGAAAGCAAGATGGAAATTGTTATCTTTGCATTGTAGCTAAGGAAAATAAGAAACAGTTTAACCTCCTTGAACTTCAAAGTCAACCAGATAATAAGGGATAGAACCAGGATTCAAAATTTCATCCACCTAACTTCAAAACCCACACTTTCAACTGCAGCATATTCCATGTGGTTTTTAGAAGAGATGTCACAAGCTAAGCATTTTTTAAAATAACTGTGTAAGTTAGTGTAGATTATTTCTTTTAGTTGATACACTCTTATCAAGAAAAATACTGTAGATAGAGGAAAAATGCATAGGTGCACATACACACTGCATTATGTAGCTAATAATATCTTTAAATTCCTTGTCTTAGCTGAAATTGACCTTGAAGTTTGCAGACGTTAGGGGGCTTTTTTTTTTTCCTCAACATATTTATCAGGCACATGACTCATACACACAGGAATGGAAGCCTCTGACACATTTACAATAAATAGATATAGACTTGGCCATTAAGATGTAGAAATCATAATAATGAGGCAAAAATTGCAGCTTTCCTGTTCTTCATTCATTAGCAATTAAGATTAAGTGTTCTGTATGTATTATAGCTGGTAACAGTCCTTTAAAATCATCTTACACAAACCTGAATGAAAAGATAGATTAGGCAAGTCCTCTCTGCCCTAAATAAGTTGATCAAATAAGAGGAAAATAAAAAGAGAGAAAAAAACATATATAGTATTTCTTAGTCCCTGTTTATATGTTGGAATTTAAAAGAAGTACAAACATGAATGTGTTTTTGCTTGTTTGTGGGTTTCTTTCTGTGGTAATAGTGATGGTAGAGAGATAAATTCCTGCTAGAAAGACCTAGAAGTTCCCCTAGAAAAAGTGTCATTTCAGCCAGCCATAGAGGAGTGATTTGATTTTGATAAGAAGGAAAAAAATAAGTAATAATAGGATTCCTCACAAAAGAGATAGAAAAGGGGAGTCTTGGCAGGAGAAATACATGGGTAAAATGTGAAGACCTGAGGTCAGTTCTGATTTGCTGCTGTAACGGGTGTATCTACCAAAGTTATACTGTGGGTTAAGAAAGAAGAGATCAAATGAAGCCAAACTATTTACCTAACTTTGGCCTTCAATTTATATCTCCACTTGTGTTTTTTTCTAATCACATCTTGTTCACCTGCTGCTAATTTATGTGATTTTGCTGCATAGCATGTATCCTTATAGGTTGTCTTAAATGCAATATGAAACAAACTAGGGTATCCCTTACATCCACTGTACACTTATGAATGACTTTGGTGATCTTAATGCCCTGGATTTTGGATCCTACCTACTACTTTTGTCATACCAGGAAGAGCTCTAAAATACCTTTTATTCTAGTATAAAGTCTGGGGTCAGGGATTTCCTATTTCAAGGCCAGAGTCTGGGGATAAAGCAAATCCAAAAAGGGGAGGAAAAAGTAGAAAATCGTGTTTTGAAATATATTCTGTTCTGTAAAGTATAATGAGTATTTCAATGGCTCTGAAAAAGTGGGAGTGAGTCACTGGTGATAGCAATGCTCCTTTAAAAAGCTCGGTTAAAGCACGATGGCCACAGCTCAGAAGCCTCTGGTAACTGTGATTTCCTAATTCACTCTAGACTCGACCCACCAGCTCAGTCCAATATCTGGCTGACTACAGACCTAGACGGTTTTCTGTTTCTCTGTGTGCTGCATCTGCGTGTGAATATACACAAACAAATAATTAAACATCAAGAAAATATCAATAGGATTAGTCTGGCATGTTGGAACAAATCTAGATAAATCCGCCTCAGTAACAATACTCGAACTACAGTCTATGAGAGGAATACAAATTCAGCCTATTGAAGTACTGTCGTGTAAGGAGAGATATTTTAATAAAACTGCTTCGTCAGTTCCTATTACTAAGGGACTAAAGCTATTGAGCTGTGGAACTGAGGCCAAAAAAGGGGATTTGGAAATGCAAATTAGAGATAAGACGGTAATAAATGTCTTTTATTCAGCCACACACTATCCCTGATGCCAGGAGCTATTTTAAAGATGATTCTTAATAGTTCTGTGAAATTGGAAGCATACATACCCAAAATGGACATCTCTGGCACGGTAGCATGATACGGTCCATTGAGAAACTCTGGTGCGTTGTCGTTGATGTCTTGAACTTTGATAATAAATTCAGAAGGAGGCTCAAGAGGCTTATTTGTCTCCCAGTCCACTGCCTGAGCTGTTAGGGTGTACTCAGCTTTTTCCTCTCGGTCAAGTCTTTTTATAGCATGGATATCTCCTGTTATGTCATTTATTTGAAAGATAGTGCCAGCTCCATCGCCTGATAGGATATATTTGATTTTTTTGCTCCCAGGATCCAGGTCTGTATGTAACTAAAACGAAAAGGGACATTGGTAAGTGATGTGGCAATTTGCAAAGTATGTTTTACTACCTCATGTTTCGATACAAAGTTGTTTCTTTCTATATTGATTGTAACTTCATCAATTTCTGCTAACAGTAGCTGTACAAAGAGTCTATGCAACTTTATGCATATCAAGTAAAATATAGTGAAATTCAGACAAATATGTTTGAGCACTTTAAAAATATACTCTGGCCTGTTCAGTATAAAGTGATAGGCATTTACAATGATAAAAAGATTGAGGAGAAAACACTAAAATATATGTATTCTTTCCATTTATTCATACATTTACCTGTTCAGTATAAACTGATATGCATTTAGAATGATAAAAAGACCAGGAGAAAATACAAAAATACATGTATTCTTTTCAATTTGTTAATACATTTATTTAAAGTTATTATTATTAGTTACCTTTTATGGGTTACTATCCATGTGCCAAAAGCTATATGAATCACTTCTCATATGATAATCCCCTTAATTCTTCCAAAAGCCACTGAGTTAGCATATTTCATATGAAACACGAGAAAAGGGAAGTTCGACAAGGCATATTATAACATCTCCAAGGTTTCCATTTGATGGAATCAAGTGTAGCAGACCTAAAATTCAACTCAGATCTGGCTGCTATATTCATAAAAACAGAAATAATTCTAATGATCTGATATATATTAAGATCTTATGTTTGTATAAGGCTTTTTTTCCCCCTGTGATTTACACAATTCTTCTGGTCCAGGAAAATTATTCCCATTTTACAAAGATGACTGAGGCCAGATTATGGGAGCACATTTTCCGGAAACGGGACTTCTTAGAGAAATGAAAACTTCACAGCAGGGATCCAGATACATCTTAGATCATGGCAACAAATATTTATTGAACACCTACTCTGCCTAAAACATTTTAGTAGGTACTGGGGAAAACAGAATCCCTGGCTTTCAAATTTTCACAGTTTATTCTTTAGAGGGAGACTCCTGATATATGGTGCTTCTTTTTTATACTATGTTGACTCCTGTTAAAAAAACTAAAATAAAACAAGAATATATATATATTTAGTTTGTATTTTTTTAAGGAAAATTAATTGAATTATATTTGCAAAATACTGCTTAAATGTACATATTTCCAGCTTAACCCAGTTACTTAAATGCCAGTACAGTTATAGTTCTTGCACCATGAGATTTCAAACACTTGTTCCTTAAAAAATATACATATGTATATATTGAAAAAAAAGTCTTGTGGAAAGAAACTCCTAGAAACTCAAGACACTGCATTCTCTTGGGATCACTTTCATTCAGTGATTGCATTCTTTGCCAATTTAAATTGTATTTAGTGCCTCAATAAATGAAATGATTTTTTAAAAGACATAAAACAGCAACAAAGCATCCAAATGCACCTAGATCTCCTATTTTACTTTTGAATACTTTAAAAAGTTAAAGCATAAGATTACATCAAATACTTACTGAATCTCAAAATGTATCCCTTTCATTTATTGTATTGAACTTATTAACAAGAGCAAATATTGAAATGCCACTTTATCTTAATGAATGTAGGATTATAATTCATTAATATGATATTAATCCTAATTTATGACCATTTTAATTTATGTGCATTTTAACATTTCCATTAGCATTTTTATTAAAAAAGGAAAATTTGAATAAAATATGATTCACGGACGTTTCCATTCACATACAGGCATTCCTGAGACACAGAGGTATTGGTATGCGTCACTCCTGCCCATCCCATTTTTGCTATTAAAAATTAAGACATTCAAAATGCTGCTACTATTACTTATATTACAACTTATTTGTACCATATTTTCCTTATATTTATCAATAGCCTCTGATTAGTAAATCGTAGAGTACTCCCAGGTTTTGATGATCCTTTGTGTTTAGAAATAACTGAGGGAGAAGGGAAAAGCATAGGTTTTTGAAAAAACACAAAGCTAAGACTCAGGTCTCTCTCACTATATAAACTGGAGAAATTAACACATTTATTGAGCTTCAGTTACTGTGCCTCTAATATGGGGATAAAACATCTACCCTGCAGAATTGGTTTTAGAATCTGAGATGATCTATTTAAAAAACAGAGAAAAATGGAAGTTGGCATATTAAGTGTACAATAACTAAAACCATTTTTACTTCTTAGCATCCTCAACTATATACAACTATCTGAAAACACTATAATAAAGCCCAGTTGCAAGCTGAGGGAAAAGTTCCCAAGATTCCATCCTGAAAAAACTCTTAGCAAACACTGTGTGCTTCCTCTTTCTTCTGAAATTTATTTTTAGCAAACCTCAGCAAAATCCAGAGCCCTCATGATCTTGAAAGGCAGAGTATTGCCATTTCTATATTCATTCATTTCATCCTGTTATATGGATCACACAGACTCACACACACACTCTTGCACATGGCTTGTTCAGGTAACCGACTTGACATTACAAATAAAAGACCTGTGGGTGCGTAAGAATAGCAATTTACAGGCAGCAAATGCTCATAAAACTCCAGGTCGGGACCTCAGGCTTTGGAATACATGATGATAAGCTGCTGCTTTTCTGGTTGGTCTTCACAGACCTGTTAAAACCTGCTCACTTCAATGCATCAAGACCGTTCTTGTCCATTTATCCCACGCCAGGACCCTCTCTGTGAGATTATGGTACCAAAGGTATCCCAAACGCACCACATTTTCACACATTGTGTATCATCTGAAAGTGTGAGGACCATCTCTCCCAAGAGCTGCTTCTGCTAATTAGAGCAGCTTAAGGGCCACATGCAAACTGGCTGGGATGGTTAAGACTGGTTGGCCTGGCTGTGGTACAAAAAGACCTCATCCATTCACTGATTAAATACGCACAAAATATGATTACAAACAACACAGACATGGTCTCTGCCCTCAAAGACCCATAGGTTAGTGGGAGATAAACACAAATAAACAGAAAATATTTGCTGTTGTCATTGTTATTATTACTACCACACATACTGACTACTTATCACCCGGTAAACATTTTATTCAATACATGTATACATGTAATGTTTTTCTCACAGCCAACCAGAGAACATTTTGCCATTTCACCCATGCAATAGTTAAGATTCAGAGATTTTTAGGGAACTTTTCCATAGAATGTACTATCAGCAAGTGGTGATCTTAACAGCAGACGCTTTAAAGGAAATTTCCTGGATTCAAATGCATGCCCTAAAGGTTTGAGTGCATATATTAAGTTTACTTAACTCAGAAAGTGGAACGTGGAGGAACAGAAAAGGCCACTACAAACAAGTAATGATGAAAACTCCAGATCTCAAAGAGGGAGGGAATGGGTGAAGATCCAGAGATAAGAGAGAGCATACTAAGTGAGAAAAGCTAAAGACGATTTAACGTAGCACTGACTTTAGGAGAAAAGAGGCAGGAGATAAGAATAAAAAGCAAGGCAGGGGTCAGATTACACCGTTTTGAAGGCAAGATGGAATTCAGATTTGACTATAAAGCAACAAGAGTCCATAAACACAAGGTTTCAGTAAGAAGCCTGGCATCGTAATAGTTTTGTTTTACTAAATCACAGTGCTTGGTGTGTGCCCATAAGCAAAAGTCTCAGAAGCAAAAGGGAAAGAGGTCAGAGGCAAAACTTAGACACCAATTCACAAAGCTACCCCCGTCTGGGTTCCCAAGCTCGGCCCAGCACCCATGATCTGTCTCATCTACAACCAGATGGATCCCGGTGGTCACTCACAGCAGCCTCGTAGGAGAAGCACCGAGTGTCAAGTATGCAACGAGCGATCCCAGTCACTCATATTAAGTCTTCGATTTGAGGGATCATAACGGGACCGCCATATAATTGAGTTGAATGGTGAGTATCAATATAATTACACCTTCACTCTCTTTCATATATTTTCAAAATATCCCTTAATTAAACTACAAGTTTAAACTTTAAGAGCCACGGAGAGAAGCTTTTGCATTTCCACTCTCCTTTGCATTCCCACTGGCTGGTAAGGTGCCTGTCACGTTGCTGGAGCTCAAACAAAGTAAGGTGAATGCAAAGGAAGGGAAGGAAAGAACACTGCCTCGTGTTATTTCCAAAACAGTCATTTAAAGACGAGAGTAAAGAAATCTAGAGAAGTTAGGTTCAGTGAGCTAAAATCTTATCCACTCTAAACGCAAAGCCCTTGGGTTCCCTCAAATATGTATTCAACTGTAGCCTCCAGCAAAATGACTGAGACATTAGTAGAGGGAACATCGATGGAAGGATGAGTGGATGGATGGATGGATGGCAATGGATGAATCATAGATGGACAATAGACAACAAGTATCTAATATACACACATCACTGTTCTCAGAATAAGAGCCCCCCCCGCCCTCCGCAGCCTTCAACAGAATCACCCTTATCTCCCCTGTGGCCGTCAAAGAAAAAAAAAAAAAAAAAAAGTACAAACTACTTTTCTACCTTCTCCTACAAGATTCCTGAGGACACTAAAGCACTCCTAGTACAGTAGAGCCTAGAGAAGATAAATTCTGAGTGCCTATTTTAATACCAAAGAATGATTTAATTACCATGCTGCCCAACTTTTCCTGGAAAGTGAGCAATGAGGCATAGGATTCAGTGAACTATGGGGGAAATCAGTACCTCCTGGGAAAATCGGTAGCTCTGACATCCGAACTTACTTTGAAGTTCCACTCCCTCCAAAAGGAAATCCTAAGAGAGTTTCTCAACTTTCCTCTCTTCCTTTAGAGACGTCTAAGTTACAGGGAGAGAATCAGCATATTTTGAAACCCAAAGGGGTTAACGGGGATCACTACAACCTGAATCTCTATCACTGATGCCTGTTTTTCATCAATCTACTCTCCCTTGGGAAGGACAGCAAGCTTAGCACATTTAAATAAAATAAAATCTTACAGTGTACTCTCCCTATCTACCGGGTGCCTGTCAGGGAGATACTGTGCTACAGGCTATCAGTCTGTCAGTGAACAGACGGATAATCTAATCCTTAAGTTACAACCAATTAACATCAAAGATGGGACGAGAGACTTAACCCAGTATGTTTTTGACCTAAATGGTAAGAATGCAGGACTTCACTCTAGATCAGGTGCGTATTTAGGCTGCTAGGCCAGTGAGAGGGCCGGTAAAGAAAAAGTGCAAGAGGGTATAAGAAGAGAATACTTTCATGTTTCTGAACTGTTCTTCCACAACAAGGACCAGGAGTTTGACTTGAAATCTACTTATTTTAACTTGTAGTTCAGCCTCCTCGTGCACTACAGGACATCTCACAAAAGATGCTGACCCAACATGAAATGGTCCATTCGAGAATGAGTTTGAGTTCATCGTTGTATTCAAGAAGAACTGCTGGTTCTTCTGCTTTAGAGCTAAACAAAGCATCATATGGTGGTGGGAGACGGGGTAGGAGGGGTGAGGATGTTAGGATGGACCACATAACTTGTAAAATGCCTTTGTATGCTGAAATGTTATACCACATCAGTAAATCTAAAGAATTATTTCATCCAGTCATGCCACTCTTTTTTTTTCATTTATTTTACTGAAGTATTGTTGCTTTACAATGTTGTGTTAATTTCTGCTGTACAACAAAGTGACTCAGATATATATATAGATATAGATATAGATATATACATTCTTTTTCGTATTCTTTTCCTTTATGGTTTATTTAAGATATCAAATATAATTCCCTATGCTATACACTAGGACTTTGTTGTTTATGCATTCTATATATACTAGTTTGCATCTGCTAATCCCAAACTCCCACTCCTTCCCTCCACTGCTCCCCCCTCCCACTAGACAACCGCACGTCTGTTGTCTGTTCTTTATGTCTCAGTCAGTCCACTCTTAACAATCTGCAGAAACAAATTATAAAACTAAAGCCAGGTAATAGACATAAAAACACCCCAGCATATTAGTAAGATCAAGTTGGGAATATGCCCTTACTCTCATGATCATACACTCTAAGGAAATAATTCAGTGAAATGATAACAGTCTTCAAAGTCATTCTCATATAAACCATATGACCCTTAAGTTTGTCTTATGGAGTGAAAGGCTAAAGAAGACACAATCCCCGATTAAAAGACTAGAACAGAGCATCCTACACTGGAAGTACCTCTACTTTGACAAAAAAATTCTAATGTTTCACGGGAGGCAAACGTGTAGTGTCCTGATATCTCAGACGTGCGGTCTTTGCATTCTGTGTCAGCTGCTGATGTGTATATTGAACAGCTTAACCTGGCCAAGGGGACCGGTGCCCAGAGAAATAGAAAATTGGAAGCAAGTCTGAGTGAACTGCTGTTTTTGGCTGCAGGGACCTAAAATTATAGTCAGAATTAGGAATGCATTCCTTGTGCTACTCCTTTAAATGGTTAAGTTCCACAAAGGGCCTCTAGGTACATTAGTCAACAATCTTCCAACAACAAGCATTGTACATGGTACATAGCAAATGCTCAGTAAAGTCTAATCGCTGTTTTGTCTGCACAGGACCTACCATAACATCCTGCACCTTATCAGTGATTTTACAAGGATGAAAGGCACAGGTTCAGTAAATATATGGACTTTCTCAAGCTCACACGACTAACAAATAACAGAACCAGATGTAAGCCAGTAAATCAGATTTCAGAGCATACACATTTTAGCATAATCCTAGAGAGATCCCCAGGAAAGCATACCTAGTTAGTCTGGGGACCTCCTATTTCACTAGATGAGAAGAAGGCAGAATGGAGAAGCCTCTCTATTCTGTCCCTATATGGCAGTAGAAATTTCCTATATATATTTAGAAGCCATTTGTATGAAATCATGTAGTACACTTCATCCTATAAAAGTTTGGAATAGAGTAGACAGAAATAGAAAGGCAGTATGCTCAACTAATAGGAATGCAAATGGAGAATATTGACAAGAAGAGGCTGGCCAGCTGTTTACCAAGCCAACATTCATGACCTTGGCAAATCTGCTACTATCTTGTCTGGACCGCAGCTTTATAGGTTTGGAAACATGATGTGTCAGCCTTATAGCAAATCCATCTCTCTTAGCCCGACTCCAACAAAGAAAGTTCCCAAGCCCAATTTTTTTAAAGGCAACATATCAATGATAAATAGTATTTTGACTATTTAAGTGATCATGATGAGCAAAATTTCTCTTTATATAAAGAGCCACACACAAGTGAAGCCAAATTATCCTTGCTGATAGGATTCAGAGAAAGGAGAATTAGATGGATCAATTCCATAATGATGCCAGAGGAAAAAATAGCATAAGTATGCCCATCCTACAAAAACGGTCTTAAAAATGCTCTAGCATGCTTAAGTTTTGTATTCTCAGATTTTTTCTTTTCCTTTAAGTACTTAGGTGGAGGCTCCGATATTTAAGCAACCATAGGTTAAAAAAAAAAAAAAAAAAAAGACAATGAACTCCTTTCAGTTGGACACATATTTTCTTATGTATGTTGATAACATCCTGGTTAACATATTCAACCTTACAGGGTTGGAAGTCAATGTTTCTCTAAGGCAACTAAAGATTTTTTATATAGTAGCAATTCAGACTATGGGAACCAGAATGAGAGGCTGATAAGAAATAGAAAAAACTGTAAGATACTGAGGGATTTACTTAACCTCCCCAGATTTCAGTGTCCTTATTTGTAAAATGCTTTAATAACAGGTTTAACAACCTATCTATAGGGCTTTTGTAATCATTAAAATGTGACAACAGATAATAGATAAAGGCATGATATCTTCTAGGACACAAAATATTCAAATAAAACTGCAGATAGGGTGGATTCTTGTGGATATTGAATTTTGTAATTACAATGATAGATTCTGCCAAACCTGGAACTGCTTTCTAAGAAAAATACATCTAACAACATAGACTTCAAAATGCAACATTACTTTGTAGTGAATATAAGAATGTCACTTTCTTTTTTTTTATTGGAGTATAGTTGCTTTATAATGTTGTGTTAATTTCTGCTGTACAGCAAAGTGAATCAGCTATACATATATATATATATATATATATACATATATATATATATATATACGTATGTATACATATCCCCTCTTTTTTGGATTTCCTTCCCATTTAGGTCACCACAGAGCATTGAGCAGGGTTCCCTGTGCTATACAGCACGTTCTCATTAGTTATCTATTTTACACATACTATCAATAGTGTATATATGTCAATCCCAATCTCCCAATTCAATCCACCTGCCCCTTCCCCCTTGGTATCCATACGTTTGTTCTCTACTTCTGTCTCTATTTCTGCTTTGTAAATAAGATCATCTATACCATTTTTCTAGATTCCACATATATGTGTTAATATATTTGTTTTTCTCTTTCTGGCTTCACTCTGTATGACAGTCTCAAGGTCCATCCACGTCTCTACAAATGACCCAATTTCGTTCCTTTTTATAGCTGAGTAACATTCCATTGTATATATGTACCACATCTTTATCCATTCCTCTGTTGATGGACATTTAGGATGCTTCCATGTCCTGGCTATTATAAATAGTGCTGCAATGAACACTGGGGTGCTTGTGTCTTTTTGAATTATGGTTTTCTCAGGGTATATGCCCAGTAGTGGTGGGATTGCTGGGTCATATGGTAATTCTATTTTTAGTTTTTTTAAGGAAACTCCATACTGTTCTCCATAGCGGCTGTATCAATTTACATTCCACCAACAGTGCAAGAGGGTTCCCTTTTCTCCACACCCTCTCCAGCATTTATTGTTTGCAGATTTTCTGATGATGGCCATTCTGACTGGTGTGAGGTGATACCTCATTGTAGTTTTGATTTGCATTTCTCTAATAATTAGTGATGTTGAGCATCTTTTTTTTAAAACATGTTTATTGGAGTATAATTGTTTTACAATGTTGTGTTAGTTTCTCTGTACAACAAAGTGAATCAACTATATGTACACATATATCCCCATATCCCCTCCCTCTTGCATCTCCCTCCCACCCTCCCTAGCCCACTCCTCTATGTGGTCACAAAGCACCGAGCGGATCTGGTGCGATGCAGCTGCTTCCCACTAGCTATCTATTAAAAAAAAAAAAAAAAAAAAAAAAAGGTTCTGACGAACCTAGGGGCAGGACAGGAATAAAGACACAGACGTAGAGAATGCACTTGAGGGCATGGGGAGGGGGAAGGGTAAGCTGGGACAAAGTGAAAGAGTAGCACTGACATATATACACTTCCAAATGTTGAGCATCTTTTCATGTATTTGTTGGCCATCTGTATGTCTTCTTTGGAGAAATGTCTATTTAGGTATTTAGGTCTTCTGCCCAGTTTTTGATTGGGTTCTTTGTTTTTTTGATATTGAGCTGCCTGAGCTATTTGTATATTTTGGAGATTAATCCTTTGTCAGTTGCTTCATTTGCAAATATTTTCTCCCAAGAATGTCACTTCTTGAGTCAAATGATCTTGGTACAAAGTGGCTTAAACTCTTACATTGGGCATTCTTATATTAAGGATATAGTCACATATTTGGTTCTTATTCACCTGCTCAGTAAGTATATG
Source organism: Kogia breviceps (assembly GCF_026419965.1). NCBI lineage: Eukaryota > Metazoa > Chordata > Mammalia > Artiodactyla > Physeteridae > Kogia > Kogia breviceps. The sequence continues at coordinate 35,133,879 of NC_081327.1, forward strand.
TATCTGGAAGTTTTTACTTTTTTCAGCTTTAGTGACGTGTAATCGACAAATAAAATTGTAAGGTATTTAAAATGTACTTCGTTTTTCTTTCTTGTTACTCAAAAACTGTAAGCCTAGAAGTAGGGGGAGGGTGATCAATGTGCATTGGGCCATTGAATAAATGCTTGCGTGCTCAAGAGTGCGGGTGAATAGTAATTGTGGACCTATTACTAAAAAGAGATTTAGGTGAATGGATCAAGGAGTGGATGGATGGATGAATGATTGGATGGATAGATAAATTGGTTGATAAGAGAATTAAGGGGAGGAAAATGGATAGACAGATGGTTTTATTGGGAAATGCATGCATAAATAATAATAGATAGAGGGATGGCTAGCTGAATAAGAGTCTCAGCCATTTTTCCATTTAGGTTCCAAAGCACATTAAATACTATGAATGGATACATGAATGAACAGATGGACATACTGGTGAGTAGGTGGGTGGAAGGACCACAGAGTTTCTCACTAAAAGATTGATTGGGGGAAAACATAACAAATTATTCTCTCTCACACTCCTATTTCTTGTCTTATAATAAAGCAGACATAGGACTTGGGAGTTCAACTATAAATTATGAAAGATTCTCAGACAAAGATCTTTGGAGCATGTTTACTTTTCAACTAAACGATCACTCTTCACAGATTTCTTTTAAAAATTTCTGTCTCAATAGATGTAGAGATATAGATAAAGATATAGAGATGAGAGGGGGAAATTTTGTGCAAAATAAATAGATAATATAGTAATATACAATATAAGCAAGGTGAATAGGACTAAAAGAAGACACCCAGGATTACTAGCCAAACAAAAGAAGTAGATTTTAAACAGATAGGGATATTTAAAACAGATATTCAGGATATTAGCCAAAGATCAGTTTACAGTGAAACCTTCAGTTGTACTGTGGAAAAAGGAAAACAGAAAGTATAAAAATGTTGTGTCAATGCCCTTTATGTTTGCAAAGAACTTGATTAACCAGAGTCCTAATAGGAGTTGAAAATATGAGAAAGATTTCAGATGTGGTAATCACCATTACTTGCTAAACAGGATGTATGTTGTTATCCCAAAACTGACAAGATCACAGCGGGAAAGAACACAGTGGATAACCAAATGACAGCCATCTATTCTCTCTGAAATTCTCTATTTATAAAGGCACTGTGAGATCATCAAAATGCCATGAATTTGGAAGAACATTGCAGTTGAAGTTAAAAATGAAAACACATGGGATTTCGTTTGGGCCCTAGAACAGGGTGTGCCATTGGCGAGTCATTTTTTTCTGTGATCAAAAAGCCTGATAGTAACTTGGCTGTGTTACCCACTCCTATTCCTTTGAGCATTGTAAACTGTCTCATTCAGAGCCTCCCTAAGAAAGCAGAGCGTCACGACCAAAGCACAGACTTAACAGAAATCATCACATTTCCGAGTCTGACTGCTCAGCGGGAAGATGAATGGACTGACAGATGGAGGGATGAACGGATGGATGTGCTGATAAAAAAGCATGAAGAGGAAGGGGCTGGGTAGGTAAGTGGTTTTGTTGGATAGCGCATGGGTGCACAGAAGAGCGCATGAGAGGATGGCTAAATAGATTCACAAGCATCCTTCCTTTTAGATAAATGACAATCAAAAAACCCCATTTGGGGGCTTCCCTGGTGGCGCGGTGGTTGAGAATCCGCCTGCCGATGCAGGGGACGCGGGTTCGTGCCCCGGTCCGGGAAGATCCCACATGCCGCGGAGCGGCTGGGCCCGTGAGCCATGGCCGCTGGGCCTGCGCGTCCGGAGCCTGTGCTCCGCAAAGGGAGAGGCCACAACGGTGAGAGGCCCGCGTACCGCAAAAAAAAAAAAAAAAAAAAAACCCCATTTGAATTAAAACTAGTGGATATGATTTTGGACTTTAATTTTCCCCATTTTAGTTTCTTCCTGTTAAAATGATACCAACGAGGCCATCAGCACCATAATCAAAAAAGATGACCTGATTGTTGTAAGGATAGTTTGTGTGTAAAAGTCGTTTTTAATTTTTTTTAACTCCTACTCTCCCAAGTATCATTCCTATAGTGAAGATTTGGAACAGAACCTAACATATCATCAACGTACTGGAATTAGATGCTAATAATGTAGCCTGCAATGCTATAAATATGTGTGTAAGAGTCTGCGTATGTGAGTGTGTGTGTCTTTACTCCATCTCCATTCTGCCAACAAAGCTTAGAAGTTAGCTAAAAAAAAAATACCGAACAGTAAAAACAACCTGAAGACTGAAAATGCCCTTACTTTTCGCACTATAAATAGATCTGTTGGAAATCTGTAAATCTCCTGCAATCATCATCATCATCATCTTTTATGAAAATAAAAAGTATTTTTTTCCATTTTTAAACAGAAACATAAATAATCCTTTCAAGTCCTCTGTTAGGTCAATAGTTTCTCCTCAAAATTCGTATGTTGAAGCCCTAAGCCCCAGTACTTCAGAATGTGACTCTCTCTCTCTCTCTCTCTATATATATATATATATATATAAAAAACTGAATCACTGTGCTGTACACCTGCAACTAACATGGCGTTATAAATCAACTATACTTCAATAAAAATTTAAAAAGAAAAGAATGTGACTATATCTGGAGATACAGCCATTAAAGAGGATGATTAAGTTAAAATGAGACGATTAAGATGGGTCTCGATCCAATCTGATTGGTGTCCTTATAAGAAGAGGAAGCTTAGACACACAGAGAAATGTCAGGGACACACATGCACAGAGGAAAGACCATGTGAGGAGGTATGTGAAAAGGCAGCAGGAGGGCAGCTACCTGCAAGCCAAGGAGAGAGACCTCAGGAGAAGCCCAACCTGCTGACACCCGGACTTTTGGCCTCCAGAACTGTGAGAAAATAAATTTCTGTTGTTTAAGCTACTGTCTCTTGTATTTTATTATGGCAGCTCTAGCAAACTAACATATCTTCCCAAAGCATACCAGCCACTTATCAATGAATACCTTACTTATGCAAAATGGTGGCTGCAACTAACAGTGATGCTACTGATAGGTTATGATTCTAGGTGTTGTAGACAGAAAAATAGTCCCCAAAAGATATCCATGTCCTAATTACCAGAACCTACAAATATGACAAATATGTTACGTTACCTGTCAAAAGGGCCTTTATATGTGTGACTTATTTAAGGACCCTGGAATGGGTAGATTATTCTGGGTTACACAGGTGAGCCCAATCTAATTACATGCATCCTTAAAAAAGATGAACCTTTTCCGTCTGTGGTCAGAGGGAGATACAACTGCAGAATAATGGTCAGAGAGATTCAAACTTGATGACTTTGAAGATGTAGGGAAGGACCAATAGCCAAGAAATGGGTAGCCTCTAGAAAAGGAGACAGATTTTCCTCTAAAAGTTTCAGAAAAGAACACAGTCAGACTCATTTATCTTAGCCCAGTGAGACCTGTGTTGGACTTCCGACCTACAAAATCATAAGACAATACATTCATGTTATGTTGAGCTACTATGTTGGTGATAATCTGTCATAGCAACAACAGAAAACTAATATAATATTTCCAAACAATACAATTATAAAATTGTTGAAATGTTGATAAGTTTGCATATCAGATATCTAGTGACTGTGGGTAAACCTTGTATCCTTTCTAATTACACCTTCCTTCACTTTATAAAATAAAGCGCATAAAGTTACTTTTCAGATGTTTTATAGCTCAAACAGCCTGTGATTATTTAGACACATCCTTCCATTTTGCATAGCTACTTTACTTTGTCAGTATACTATCATGATACTATCATGCATATCCCCTCAGAAAATATATAGTTACCCTCGCAACCCAGGCACAGGGAATAACCCATTCATTTGATTATGTAGCCATTTCTCCAAGAACACCAAGAGTTTCCTTGTACTAGATAGGTTTATTTTCTATTTCATTTAAGTGTCACAACAACCCTACGAGCTACATACGAGACTCCTCAGTTTACCGATTAAGAAACTACTGATTAGAATTTTAAACAACTGCTCAATATCGCGTGTAGCAAGAGATGAAGAAAGGATTCAAATCTAAGTCTATCTGCTTCTCAAGCTCATATTCATTTTATTATTTTAGCATTGTGTGCCAGAATCAAACATGGAGGAAGAAAAACAGAAGTACATAAAAGAAAAGGCTTCACTGTTCACAAAACTATAACCTGTTGAGTGACTTTTTTTCAACATACATTTCATGTATTACCTGTTTGCTTAATAGGAGCCTTGGGAGACTTAAAGTCAAGGTCAGAGTCGTCATCCCTGTGACACACAGGAGGAAACAGAGTCCTAGATCTGATGACCTCTGGAAACCTGTGACACCCAATTAACCTCAGAGTCCTAGGTCCCCAGACTCCTCCTGTAGGGACGAGCCTAATGATAGAAACCTCCTGGAGGTGGGGGAGGTAAGGGGACAGGAAAGGAGAAAACCTGCCCTTGCCAGTAGAAAAAGCTTTGGGGAAATCCAGCAAGCCTAGGAGATGGAGGGAGGGAGGTGCGGTGGGGAACTTGCAGATAACAATGTCAAGCTAGAGAATTATTAGACACACTGTGCAAATCACAATCTACCAGTGGGAAATATGTACTCAAATAATCACGTATTTAACCTTTCCCTTAAAAAAAATAAAGTAATACAACCTTCCTTTGAACCCTCAACAACACTAGTAATATGACAACATTGATTAAGTGCATAATGGATGCCCAATATGTAATTACGAATATAAGAAAAGAGCTCTACTCTATCTCCCAGTATTCTGTGTAATTGTGATAAAAAGTTCTAATGGAGATGTGCATTCACAACTTCTTCATTCATTCTGATCATGAGAAAAATTTTATCTGGCCTGGTGGACTCTTAGGTCACTAAAAATAGACTGCATGGTCCTTTTAACCTTCTTCCTGTTAATCAGATATGCTAGTGTGTTTGCAATGACAAGTTCAAGGGCTACTAAGGCAGAAACTAATAGACATGGAAAGGAGAGAGAATAAAAGTGACAAAGAGGTTACACGGACAGGGGCTAGAAGAAAAGATTTGCTTTTTGCATACTGTTTATTTACTTTCAAATGTTGGTGCATTTGAGGAGAGAGAAGAAATTTAGGGACACTTATCACTAATGTGGAAGTTTTCAGAGATACAAGAGGGGAATCAGGTTTCTAAGAGGTTTCATTTAACTATAAAAATGTAGAATTCACTTTGGCATATGACAGCGATTATACTAAATGAATAAATTGCTGTTCAATTATCTTTGGATATGAGAGTGAGGGTTCTTTGAAAGTGACCATGTACTGAGATAAAGGCTCACTGCAGCTCAGCACTGCACAAATTATTTACCTATTAGAGTACGTGTGTGTAAAACCTGGCAATTCCAGAGCAATGGGGGAAGACTGGGGAGATCGGATTGCATGTTTCTATAGTCCTGATAGCTAAATTTAATCTCCTGTGGTTAAGTTAAAAAATGACCCGTTTTTTCATCAGGTACGAGAAGAATTCTGGCAAGCAGCAAAGCTACAAGGTAGCTCCTACCTCTGTATGAACCGCCTCCATCGGTGAGCACAGAAAGAAACAGGAAAGTCTCAAGCAGCAGTTCCCAAAGCATATGGGTTAACAGACCTCTGGGGATTTCTGAGCACCCTTCAGGGCATCCAGGAGGTCAAACTTATCTGCCTTTCTCACTGTGTTGACATTTGTGTTGATAGTGCAAATGTAAGGGAGGACAAAACTGCTGCCATAGGAGCTTCCCTGGTGGCGCAGTGGTTGAGAATCCGCCTGCCGATGCAGGGGACGCGGGTTCGTGCCCCGGTCTGGGAAGATCCCACATGCCGCAGAGCGGCTGGGCCCAAAAAAAACCAAAAAACTGCTGCCATGTTCACACCTATCAAGGCAGCGGCACCAAACTATACTAAGAGTCATGGTACCCTTCACTACCACGCACTCTCAGGATTAAAAAAAAAAAAAACAACAGAAGAAAGAAAGAAAAAGAAACAGAACCGGTTTCGCTTAAGATGTCTTTGGTGAGGCAGTACAAATTATTAATTTAATTAAATCTCAGCCCTGAGTACATATATTCTTAATCTCCTGTGTAATGAAATGGACAGCACACATAAAGCACTCGGCTCATAGTGAAGTATGATTGTTGACTCAAGGAATGTAACGTGTGATTGGTTCGGTGGCTGAACAAGTCACAATTTTTTATGAAACCTCATTTACCATAAAATGGAAAATGGAAAGGACAGATGACAGACAAACTATGGCTATTCTGATTTGAGTATTTATCAGACATTTTATCCAAAATTTGTAATTTAGAAAATAGAATGGTTGTTTCATGAATGAATAAAATTGACTTATCTCTTCAAAGATAACCAACAGTATTTGTTGCCCATGAAAAACAAGTTGAGCTTTCTAGCAAATATTAGAATTTAAGAAAATCTGTTATCTGCCTCTCTACTGAAAGTTGCTGAAAATAATAATCTTCCCAGGCATCATCAGCGCGTGCTCATGTGAAGGTTAAAGAACATCATACTCAAAAATTGCTCTCATGAATATACAGGATCTTGGTGATTGATGGAGCAATATAATCAAGATAAACAAATATTAGCCTCTGTGGGAAAAAAAAGAGCTATAAACACTTAAAAAAATGCATGTAGTCATCTTGAGTCGCTGCAAGTCGAACTAAAACTCATCCTTCTATTTTTAACATCCCTGCCTCTTCTGGCAAAGAAACAATTTAAGATAAACAGCTCTTAGTAGTCTTGAGGAGGATTATTTGTAAGACACTCTAAATATACAATTTCCATAGAGTCACTAATTGTTCCTTACTTGAAAATTCATCCTTCTGAAAATAAGATTTGGTAATGTAAATATCCTCCAGGCACAGGATATTGCTCTGTGCTAGCATCCACATGATTATTCAGTCATCATGAATACACTTCTAAAACAAAAAGTGTTGACAGCACTCTTACTCAAATATATAGCATATGTTTATAGTCTCACACATTGAGGTACACACATAATTACAATATATGTGTGAGAAAATTGCAGAGGCCGTCCAAGGAGCTGTGCGCTTACACGAATTGAAAACTGCCACTGTCCAATTAAAGCATGTGAGACCATGGGGTGGCAACGCCATCAAATGCCTGTCATATAGGGCCAAACTGATTAAATAACAAGACAAAAATGCAATTAAAAAAAAGAAGTTTTTAAATTGTTCTTGTTGTTTAAATAGAACATCCAGAAGCTAATAGAAAGCAGGATGCTCACTGCTCGTCCTTATCTCAGTCAAGACTCGATCTCGATGGAATAATGCATTACTATCAACAATATTGAACAGCTCAAAATCGCAATGTTCATCTTCCACCAAACCAAGCTGCCATTTGGAGGAGAAAACTTATGTCTACTTGTTTGTTGGTTTTTAGGTAGAGAAAGAAAATAATTTCATATCACATTTCTTTGGTGCTATTTTTATTTTTCTCCATTTCAACTCATTAGGAAATAATTAATGCATGATGTGTAATTAAAGAAGAATCACCCCACATGTATTTCAAAGCTTCATGCTATATGAATTTTAAGAGGATTTTAAAGTACGGTCATTTTTCTGCAAAAGCGCAATATACCATTCCTTAGAGAAAGTGCAAATCATCAAATGTTAAAAATCGAGATTCACAGTACGTAACTGTTTACTCCATAAATGATTTGACTTCCAAAGTGTTCTTCTTAGTCGGGGGGCGGGGGAACAAAGTTATACTCCATTAAAGATGTATTAAAAAAAAAAAGCAAAAAAAAAAATCTCTAACATTATTTCAAAGATGACTCTTACCACGGTTGGGTCAGGAGGCGGCAGGGTAAGTTGAATGAGAAAGAGGAAGAGATGGAAGAGGAAGAAAGCTGGAAATATATAGAACCTAGTATATGCCACACATTGTTCTAACTGATTAACATGCATTATGTCATCCTCACACCCAAGACAGTTTTTATTATTCTCATTTTACAGATGAAAAATCTGAGACACAGAGTAAACAACCTGCTACAGGACATACAAACTAATAAGAAGCGAAACCATGGACTTTGGTCTTGGAATCCAAAGGTATGCATGCTTGTGTATGCATAAACACATTTGTTTACAATCATTCTTTTCCTCCATTCCAAATAAATAATTATTCTATTTTTTTCTCCTGAATTCTGTCGGTGCCTCCTTGGAAATAGAAAAAAAAAAAAATCTATGCTCTAAATACGGAAAGAAGGAAAAAGAACTAATGCTTGTTGAACACTGATCCTTTGAAAGATGATTTAAATCACAGGACAACAAATAGAAGAACAGATATTTGAACCCAAGTGTGCCTGACAGCGGCCCATTTATTTCTAATACTTCACATCCCTTTCCAAAGTCTTCTGATATATTTATAGAGAGTTTTGCTTCCTCTCTTTGTAATACCTTCCAAATTAACACCTTGATCTATGTCCTTGTTAGCTATTTCTTCTAAAGGGTCAACTCTTGAATTCACCAAACAGATGAAAACCATTAGGTGGTAGAAGGACTTTTTTATGTCCTTAGATTCCTGTGACACCTGACAGATGGAGCATATGCCCACAAATAACCCAGCACTTAAACAACTGTTGGCTATGCAACAGGAATCACCAGGATACAGTGTGCTCATTCACAATAAAGAACTATTAAAGGATTCATAATTTTGATTCAATAGGTCCTATTATTTCTTTTGTGAGACTACATAAGCCTCATTAATAGTAACCGCAATTATACGTAGACACACACTGTGACTGGCATCTAGGGTGTGCTGAGTTAATGGTGAGCTTTGGGAGGATACAAAAGGTCTCATTTAAGATGTTATGCACTTTTTATTTCATGTGGCTAATTACTGCCTTTGAACTCTGCTGTTAATACCTTTTATGACAATTTCAAGGATAAAGTGTAAAAAAAACAACAGGCATTGCATGAGCTATCACCTGCGGTCTGAGGGCCTCACTGGTTAGCCTTGCCATGTAATTCAACACCATGGTAGAGCAGAAAGAATATGGATTTTGGAGCCACTGAGTCCTCAACACCAACACTGGCTTTGTGATTTAAACATCACGTGACTTTAAACAAATCATTTTACTTTTCTTACCTTCAGTTTCTATGTCACCAAAGGAATAAGAATACCTCAAAGAGTCAGCGTGACATTTACATCAAGTAGAAGTATGTCTGTTAACTGGCAATACGTGTGTAAGGTGTCGGTATAGGTCTTGATTCACCAAATATGATTTTGTTTCTACTTGTATATATCTTTCATTAAACACACACACATCCGGTATTACAGGGCTAGAGTCGAAGATGTTGCTCATTACCCTGCCTAGTGTCCTGCAGGGAGAAAACGCATAGGTGAAAATAACTGTTCCCAATACAAAGATACTAACAAAACTTCTTGAGATGAAATTATTTATCTCATGGATACTCTGATTTGTACTAGTAATCAGCTTTTATACTTCACAATGGATACTAGGTAAACTGAGAGCCAAAATGGTGGCCCCACCAATAACACATTTATAGGAATTCTATCATGCAACTGTGTATATTAGTTCATTTAACTGTGCCCTTTTGCTCCTATTTATTTCTGATTTTCATAACTTTGTTCTCAAGTATTACTAGTTTACGTAGTCCAGTCATTGTTTTTGCGTTATGTTTTGTTTTTATTCTTAAAAATATTTTCCTCCAGGCTTCCCTGGTGGCGCAGTGGTTGAGAGTCTGCCTGCCGATGCAGGGGACACGGGTTCGTGCCCCGGTCTGGGAAGATCCCACATGCCGCGGAGCGGCTGGGCCCGTGAGCCATGGCCGCTGAGCCTGCGCGTCTGGCACCTGTGCTCCGCAACGGGAGAGGCCACAACAGTGAGAGGGCAGCGTACCGCAAAAAAAAAAAAAAAAAAAAAAAAAAAATTTTCCTCCATGGTAAGGTTTAATAAGCTGAGATAAATATAGTAAACTTAACTTTTGAGATATTCAAATTCATGCCCACCATATGCATATGCTAATAGCACATTACAAATGTTCTATTTATAATTCTACCTCTTTCATCAAGAAATCAGGTTCAGGGGCTTCCCTGGTGGTACAGTGGTTAAGAATCTGCCTGCCAATTCAGGGGACACAGGTTCAAGCCCTGGTCCGGGAAGATCCCACATGTCGCGGAGCAACTAAGCCCCTGCACCACAACTACTACTACTACTACTCTAGAGCCTGCGCTCTAGAGCCCATGAGCCACAACTACTGAAGCCCACGTGCCACAACTACTGAAGCCTGCGTGCCTAGAGCCCATGCTCCACAACAAGACACGGCAAATGAGAAGCCTGTGCACCACAACAAAGAGTAGCCCCCGCTCACTGCAACTAGAGAAAGCCTGCACGCAGCAAAGACCCAACGCAGCCAAAAATAAAATTAATTAATTAATTAATTAAAATTTATTTTTTAAAAAAAAAAAAGAAATCTTGCACTTACTATGACTCTTAAGTGTTCTGGGTAACTGCATCTATTGTGTGCCTGCTCCTCTCCTCCATTATTTCCTGTTATCTCTTGTCCAATTTTAATGGAGAAAAAGACTGCACACCAGCCGATGAGTGGCCTCACTCCCTGATTCCAACAGTGGCCTCTATATTAAGGAACCTATTAACAGTCAGTACGAGACGTTTAGCATCCTTTTAAATGAGCAAATGGAAACAGCACTATGTTTTAGAGACACTATGAAAGTGAATGGTATGAGGACTTTTTTGAAGGTGTTTAAGGTCCAGGTGCTGCTGAACAAGGCACTTTGCCAAACTATCCTTCTCTGTCTATATTCCAGTAGGCCAACATATATGGAGCTAAGATGGCCCCTAGTACATTTAGAAAAGGGCATAGAAGCAGAACAGTTTGTTGAACTACGTACATTAGATAGCTCTTTAATGGAGGCTACAGATTTTCTGTTTGTTTTACCTGTTGTCAGGAACTGTTCTATCTACTTTCTATGTATAAACTCATAAAATCATCTTTTTTTTAACATCTTTATTGGAGTATAATTGCTTTACAATGGTGTGTTAGTTTCTGCTTTATAACAAAGTGAATCAGCTATACATTTACATATATCCCCACATCTCCTCCCTCTTGCGTCTCCCTCCCACCCTCCCTATCCCAGCCTCTAGGTGGACATAAGGCACCGAGCTGATCTCCCTGTGCTATGTGACTGCTTCCCACTAGCTATTTGGTAGTGTATATAAGTCCATGCCAGTCTCTCACTTCGTCCCAGCTTACCCTTCCCCCTCCTCAGGTCCTCAAGTCCATTCTCTATGTCACGTCTTTAGTCCTGTCCTGCCCCTAGGTTCTTCATAACCAGAAGATATGTGCCATATCTTCTTTATCCATTCATCTGTTGATGAACACTTCGGTTGCTTCCATGTCCTGGCTATTGTAAATAGAGCTGCAATGAACATTGTGGTACATGACTCTTTCTGAATTAACTCATATAAGCACCTTGCGTCTTGGTCTTCTAATGTGTGCAGTGGGGCTAAGGTTACACATCTAGTTGCCTTGCTATCAGTGAAGTCACCCTGACTCCAGGACTCATGCTCTTAACCATGTGACCACAACAAAAATTTTCTGAGCCTGGTGATTTCACTCTCAACTATCTTACCAGGAACTGGTTGTTCATCCGCATGGATCTGAGATTCTTGGGAAGAATCCTAGTGTACTGCGATTGCCAGTAAGGATTTCTAATAAGTTCACAAATGGAAAGATTCTTTACAAATGCCTTCTTTTTTTAATGAGAAAAGAATCAGTTAATCAATCAATAGGTTATCAATTACACTGCTCAGCCAAAAGTCAAAATGCAAATCATAAGTCAGTTTAATATCTGCAAGGCCCTTTCTTCTATGATTCTGTTTCATAACAAATATATGCCAGGGTTAGTACTTAAACAGAAGGGTGGGGACTTCCCTGGTGGCCCGGTGGGTAAGACTCCACACTCCCAATGCAGGGGGACCAGGTTCCATCCCAGGTTGGGGAACTAGATCCCACAGGCATGCCGCAACTAAGAGTCCACATGCCGCAACTAAGACCTGGCGCAGCCAAAATAAATAAAATAAATAATAAATAAATAAATATTAAACAGAAGAGTGATCATTAATCATTTTGTAATCACATTGGTGGTTACAAATGATTGCTTGAAAACAACCGCATACTTAAATTCGTATCATGCAGAACTAAGAGCAAAGAGAAATGTTTAAAGTGGGGGAAAAGTGTGAATAGTACAAGTAAGAATCGTATTAATGTAAATTAATTGCCCAGGAGAGTCCTGTTTAAATTAGCTAAAATTAGAGAAATACACACACATACATATGCACACATATAAATATATATTTTTAAATGAGAAATACAATTTTATTACATTCAAATGCATATAATCTTTAAATGCAAGTTAACCAACTGTTGCTGGGACACACCTCAATTTGAGAACAGGATAAAAATGCTTCCTAATTAGCACATTAAGTCACTGACCTTTGCTTACACTACACTGAGATTGCCTATTTGTCAACATGCCTTTGAAAAGGGTTCGAGACTAGCTTATTTCTTTTATACCAACGGGAATATAAGCTTACAGCCCGGCATTGACCTTTGGATTTCTAGATTCATCACTCACAAACCTTAGGAGACACTTGCTTTGGGCTTAGAATGTGCATTAAGAACTGTGTGGACCTTTCATTCCATAAAAATAAACCATAAACTCTTTCCTGATCCTGGTAAAAAATCATGTCCAGATTTAAAATAACAACTAAAGTAAGAGTTTGTACTATATCATTCCTTTCTCTACCGACCATTAAGGATTTTCTAGCTACAATTTTGCTTAGTTAAGAAAAGTGGTCTCTAGGTATTTGACTGTAACCAAACCAAACAAAACAAAAGGTCTTAAACGTCACCTTCAATGAAATGTCTGATGTTACTCTACATTACTTAGCTTGAGACGCCCAAGGAACAAAATGCAGCTTTCAAAGGAGCCTGATTTGCCGCTACCTGCTGGCTCCGACTAGCTCAATGCATATCTAACCACCCCCTCGAATTACAAAGTTGCCAGGACATCACATCAAAGATTGTACTTATCGCAGCATTTTCTCTGTATTTGATTCCACAAATTTAAAATCATGAGATATAAAAATATATTAATAATGTCTTAGTTAAAAATGAAAATGTTGAAATAATGAGGACTTCTTTTAACATTCATTAGGAATCACCTGGCTTCAGGACATGCTAAGTGAAATGTAAACTATGTTAGTCTCTTATCACAGGGCTGTGCCACTTTTTCTGGATGCTAGAAACACCCACATTCCACTGTCAGTAACTGTGAACCACAATGTCATTTGGGTCCATCAGAAAGTTCATGAGGGATTTGCTTACTGTAATAGTGGAAAGTGTGAAACAAAAAGAGCATAAAAACATAATCTACAATCATAAGATATATTTTTACAAAATCAATGGTATTAAACATGTGGTCCTGGGCTTTGTGCTGAAAACACACACCCACACCCACGTAACTATTCAATAACTGGATTAACACACATACACACATTTAATCAAAAACTGGATTAGAAGGGAGATGTTATAAAATATAATGAAAAAGTACAAAACATCTCCATGACATATTAATTTAGAAGAGAGCACTGTGGAATTTATTAGAGATAATGCTAAAAACAAAAAGTAAAGCATTATTAAGAAAAAAATGCAATTCAGAGGTTTGAATTTATGTGCTCCAAAAATATATTTGGGGTATGTGTATGTGCTTCCCCAAATAGTCTCCACGTTTTATGCTCTGGGGAAAAATAAATCTGGAGTCATTTGAATTTTGATATATACAGTGTCCTTGAATATCATGCCACGCTTATGTAATGACTTAGAGTGATCAGGATTAGGATATAACAGTAAGTTCGGGGTGGTGAAAATCGTGTCCCAACTTATTTTCTGGGACCTACTAGTAATTTTTTTAACTGTTATTGAATGCATTGTTCTAAACTCTGGGGATATAACAATGAATAAGTCAGAGATACTCCCTGCCCTCAGTGGCATACATCCTATTAGACATGATGGCTTGATTTGAAATCTACAAAAGAAAGCAACAGCAGTTATGAAATATCACCAGCTGTTAGGAAATAAGATCCCAGTGTGTGCCTATATTATCTGGGGAATCTTGTTAAAACGCAGATTTTTGATTCAGCAGGTCTATCATGAGGTCTGAGGCTCTGCATTTCTAAAAAGCCCCCAGAAGACACTGATGTTGTGATCTAGGGAGCCCAGGGGACCCACTTTGAATAGCAAGGCAGAATCCGTTCTTTGGAAGGTGAAAATGATGAGCAATTACTCTTATAAGAAGTAAGTTACATTTACTAAGGTGGCTGTTGTCTTCTTTCTTATTCATAATAATCCTGAGAGTGAGACCTCCTCATCTCTGTTTGAAACAAAACAGCAACATAGACAAAGAGAAACTGAATCTAAAGAGAAGTTTGAATCCAGGTCCAAAGCTCTTTCTCTTTGCAGTCAACCGCATCGTATACCAAACTAAGAGGATCAATATTAGTTGAATAGTTTCAAGAAATCAGAATAAATCCAGAGGACAGAGAGGATAATGAGGATAATGAGGATAATGAGAGTGATGAAAGCAGAGGATAATGAGAAAAGTGACAAGAGAAGAGGTTAAAATCGTACGCAGTGGTATTATGTTTGTGGGCATCTTATAGATACATAAAGGATATTAGACTTTTATGCAAAGGAGTTCGGAGAAATTAATGAAGGATTTAGATCAGGACAGTAACATATCCAGACACATATTTTTAAAATATCACTCACACTGCAATGTGGAAAATTGAAAGAGTGTGATCTTGAACTCAGGAAAGAAATTTTTAGAAATCAAATTTTTAAAAATACATGGTGAAATAAATCAGGCAAGCATGGATGGAGATGTGGCTTAGGGTGGTAACAGGAAAAATGGAAAGGCATGATGAAATTTAAGAAATATTTCTTGGGGGCTTCCCTGGTGGCGCAGTGATTGAGAATCCGCCTGCCGATGCAGGGGACGCGGGTTCGTGCCCCGGTCAAAGAAATATTTCTTGGGATAAAATATCAGTGGGGGTATTAATTAATGCTCCATGCCCAGGTTTTTTGTTTTATTTCTTTTGCAACTTTTACATGTGGCAAAAAGGACAGAGTTCCAGTACATCTTCTCCTCCTTTAAGATCTCATACGGTCTAGCATATTTTGCATTAGCTCTGTGTTTCCCAAAGAGAGATACACGAATTAATTTTAAGTGGTACAGAGAGGACAATTTTAAAATGTGCCGATTTATTTTTCTCTGAATGGAGAAGGCAACTAACACATTAAAACCTGTGATTGTAAAGATAACACTGCTTAACTCAAGGCAGAAATCATCTACCGTACTTAGATTGGATCAGTGGCAGATGTGTGTTTGGATGGTGCTGGCATACAGCACAAAATAAGAAGACAAGACCTGAATGAATGAAGCTGCCTCAGCTCACACTTTCCAGAAGCACTGAGTGGTGCCCAGATTGAGCCAAAGCCAGACAAGTTTTGTGTTTAGTATTCTCAATATCTAGAGCACTGAAGTTCTGCCTCGTGGACACCCCAGGCACACCAGTGGAGGTGGGGAGGGGCATGGTTCAGAAAAAGAGTTTAGAAGGGAAATACAGGATGTATCTGGGAATCTGAACAAACCCCCAGCTATCCTTCAAGCCCTGCAAAAGGCTTCCTTGATCCGCTGAGTAAGTGGTAACTCCGTACTAGTTAGTATAAATTGAGGGATAAAAACAAGGGAAAACTTAATATTAGAATTCAGGAAGAGCACTATACTCTTTTCTATCCTGTCAGTTAAGGATATGGGTTGTGGATCACCTATGTGTGATTTGGTGCATACGCAATTTATTTAATCTTAAAATCATTTATGGCAATTATTCAGATGGAAAAATATGACATCAAATAATGGAACTCTGAGAGGTAAATATCTGGTATGTACCAATTCATCAGTGGAAGCTGCAGCTATGATTATTTCATTATGGGTACCAGGACTCTTTCCTCCTCCCAAATGGATCTGAACTACTGACTGCATCCCACTCGTCTCCGTATCCTTGGCAGTGAGCACACGACTTAGCGTATTGTTGGTATTCAAGACATGCTTGGAGAATTATCGGATGATCACAAGCACTAAAATCACCAGAGAATTTAAGTCTGCTTGTCACCTGAAGCTTTTCAAGGATAAAAATGTGAGCTTCAGCTTCTCGGGCAATAATTGCAACCTCGAGACATGACTCCTAAGTGAGATCCCATGCCAAATCCAAAGTAAGCAGCCCAGACAGAAAACTGCTGAAAGGATTGTCTGCAGGAAATATTTTTAATTTGTCAACACTAGTATCAACTAACCAGTCATGTTTTGCATTAAAACCCATGGCCACAGGGAATGCCACCCTTACATCAGAGGGGAGGAGATGATGACGTGTGGATTGAGCATTACATGACATTATTGATGAAAATTCACCAACATCCTGCAGGCTAACCTTGGAAGAGTCAGAAGTGGAGCAGTTGCAGTCTACACGCTTTAAACAAACACAATAAATGTCAAAGTAGGTTATAGCTACCCTGTTTTGAATGCATCAATAAGCTTTAAGATATTTATGTATGTACATAACTAGAAAAATACAGTTATCATATTATTTCATATGAATCATGCTACACATTTTTATTAAATTTCCATTAGGCCCAAATACAGCTTTATGTAGACAAATTCTGAATGGAGGGATTTAGAAGTGATGAATGGCAGTGGTATATAATTGAAAATATGTATTGAGAACTGTTCCTTCAGCATGAAGAATGGAAATATACATTTAAATGTCCTCACCTCTTTCCCCATCCTGACCACGAACTCATACTTTTATACCTTTGATGGGAGAGGAAGGAAGTAACCTCATATTTCTTAGACATGGATATAATTTTCCTTCTACATTTTTTTCCTGAGTTCCTTATCCATTTTTCTCTTTGGTTCTATTATTAATATTTGTTGAGCATCTAGAATACATCAGACATTTTACTATGAACTAAAGACACATAAATAAATAAGACACGTGTGCTCCTCTAATGGACTATATTTTCCTTGAGAAAAAAAAATCCATGTGATATAGCATCATAGATATATTTTTAGTCTGTATCGGAGACAGTGGAGAAAATGGATCATGTTCTTTAGAGGAGGCGGGTGTCTATGACAGATTCACATAGTTATGATACTTGAAAGCTGGGTCTTAGGAAGATGAGACAGTAGGTGTTGTGAAGATTCATAGCACAAGATCTGGAATCAGACTTCCTGAGTTCAAATCCTAGACCCACCACATACTACGTGCATCTTTCAGAAATCTACATAACCTCTTAGTGACTCAGTGTCTTTATCTCTAAAATGGGGGTAATAGTAAGAATCATCCATAGGTATAAGAATTAAATAAGCTAAATATATATATAAAGGTCTTAAAACAGTGCCCATTACATTGTGAATACTTAAAGTATGTTTAAGTATTTACACACTTTTTAAGTATTTACATACATGTTTAAGTATTTAAATACTTAAGTATCTACATACATGCTCTCACTTTTTATGTTTCCCTTGAAAGAAAAGAAAATGTCATTTCAGAAATAATGAATAATGAGAAAATCACAGAGTTATGAGGCATTCAGGTAAACAGATACAGATTGCTAGAAATGAAAATAATAACAGTCAACATGTATTGAACATTTCACACTGTCAAATACTATGCTGTATTACTGCTGTTTAATTTAATCCTCACATCGAAGGCTAGTAGATAAAGATTGCCAAAATATCACCGGCTTTCTAACAAGATGGAGAAACACTAGATTTATCACAATCCCTTCAGGGAGATGATGTATGAGACTGGAAAGAGTCATGTGAGAAGTTACTTGAAGTGGGAACCTGACCTCCCTCCCAAAGAGTCATGTTCAAGTGTTAATGGATTATCACTCTACCCGTATCTAAGGGAGCTAGGTCTAGTTCATCAGAAGGCTTTTGTCTTGCTGAGTGGGATATGAGTATGGAGATCCAGAGCTTAACTGCTCAGAGCAGAAGAGACAAATCTGAGGACTGCCACCAGGGGTCCTACTTTTCTGAGCATTTGCAATGTCCTGCTCTGGCTCTAAATAAATATTGAATTAAAAATTCATTTAAGGAACACATTAAGTCAAAGAGAAAGACAAATGTCATATGATATCGCTCATATGTAGAATCCAAAAAATGGTACAAATGAACCTATTTACAAAACTCACATTTACAAAACCTATTTACAAGACTCACAGATGTAGAAAACAAGCTTATGGCTATCAAGATGGGGATAAACTGGGAGATTGGAATTGACATATACACACTACTATATATAACATAGGTAACTAATAAGAACCTACTGTATAGCACAAGAAACTCTACTTAGTACTCTGCAATGAACTATATGGAAATAGAATCTACAAAAGAGTGGAAATATGTATATGTATAACTGGTTCACTTTGCTGTACAGCACAAACACAACACTGTAAATCAACTAATCTCCAATAAAAAATTAATTTAAAACAGAATACATTAAGAACTTCAGGGTTGTCTAATTCCATAGCCCTTACTCTTAACTGCTAGACAATATTCCTTTTATTATTGTATTATCTTGAAGAGGTTTTAAAATTTGGATGCAAACCGAAACCATGAATCTCTGGGGGACTTTATAAAATACCAATGCCCAGGTACCATTTCCTTAAATTCTGTATTCATAGATTGAGGCGGGACTCAGGAATTGGTATTTTTTTATAGCCTCCCAGGTAATTTTAATGTTTACTTGGATTGAAAACCACTGTTATGCTTCTCCTGTGTGGAACATAGCTTTTCCAAGTGTAATTAGTGGGTAATTTCCCACTAATGCAATCGGATTTTTTTTTTTTTTTTGCAGTACACGGGCCTCTCACTGTTGTGGCCTCTCCCCTTGCAGAGCACAGGCTCCGGACGTGCAGGCCCAGCGGCCATGGCTCACGGGCCCAGCCGTTCCGCGGCATGTGGGATCTTCCCGGACGGGGGCACGAACCCGTGTCCCCTGCAACGGCAGGCGGACTCTCAACCACTGCGCCACCAGGGAAGCCCAGGAGCAGATTTTTTAACCAGCATACGTACACACATGAAACTTTAAAACATGGTTCTGGGCTTACAGTCCTCAAAGACTGGGAGATGAAGAACAGGAAGAGGCTGTTTATGATGACATGTTTCGTGCCATGGAAAGGAGCTTGGATTTGATCTTGAAGACAGAAGGAAACAACTGAAGGACACTAGGGAATGCTCAGATGCGTGTTTTAGAAAGAATCAAATGGATCAATTTGAGATACAGTTCGATTGAGAGATGATGTGTCTTACAGTGGTCACCAGTGACCAAAGAAACAATCTTTCTGTTTTACTATCTGTTACTTCCATATCCCCCACCCCATACACACACCTTTTCTCAGACCCTGAAAAAGTGGCGTAAGCCAGAGGAGAAAGTGAACAGCAGACAAATGACAGTCAAATTTTTCACAGAGTGAAAAAATTACAGCATTTCAGTGTGAAGAGGTGCCCATGGTGTCATCTATTTTCAAACCTTTGCTAATGATAGAGCTTTATTTACAATGTCTGTAAAGGGAACTAGATATCTTCTCCCAACTAATCAAGCTTTAGGTATAACCTGCAATTCCTAGGAGGTGAACTGCTCCCCCCTCCCTACAGAAAAAAACCTTCTCCGGGCATTATCTGAACCCAGGAGTCCTGAGTCAAGAGGTTGCACATCTAATTGTGTTTCCTTCTTTTATCAAGGGCACACCAGTTCCTAAATGCTTTCTTTATTTCTATTTATATTTTTAGCCTGGAGAAGTGCTAGGAGGATTAATTATAGCAGTTAATGTTTCCATTTCAAAGGAGATGGTACTCTATAAGTACTAAATATTATTAAATTTAATGGAATTAAATTCCTTTAAAATAGACTAATGGCACAATTCAGTATTTCATTGGTGTCCTGGAAAATTACAACACCTCATGTTGAGTCATCGAGATAAAGTAATGGAGATTTTTTTTAAAGTCCCCAAATCATATATAAAATGATTTCATTCAGTATATATTTCACCACTTCCTAATGAAGCCCAAATCTATGTAATACATCAGTGGATCAGTGGCTGTAGACGAGTTGATAAGGAGTGAATTAATTACTCAGTTATCCCAAATGACACTTATTTTACAATATACATGATTTCCATGTTCTTACCAGTCATTCGGAACTGCAATAGTTCATTCAGGGAGAAGAATACCATAAAACTGGAAGTAACCATTCCTTGCAGTTAGATATTAATGAGGAGTCCCACCCCACTCCCACTCCTGCTGGCAAGTCGGACTGAAGGAGATATATATGATGCCTGTTTTCTTTTTTCCTCTGCATAATACAGAACCAGAGGCCCTGTTCTTTGGCCACATCTCTGCAATATGCAAATATACCTCCTAAATGTTAGTGTTAGTAAATCATTCGTACCAGGAGTAATGTTAAAATGTAAGGTAATAGCAAACAGTTAAGCTGGTAACAGAAACATGACACACATCTATCTGGTAACCTCTTTGAAAATCACAGGTAAGCAAAATCACTCAAATGTCCAAAGATCATTATCTCCATGGGGTTTTCCTTCCCAATGGGTTTTTGTAGAAAAGAGGCAGGACTGAATCGAGGTTAACATGCAGTAGACTGCTTGTGTTTTCAGCTCTAATAATATCTGTATACTGCATGACCTTCAAGCAATTTGCTCCTCTGAAATCGAGATGAGGCTAGTTCAGATCTCCCAGCATTGTTTGTGAAGACTGAATGAGATAATACATGTAAAATATTTAGCATTGTGCCAGCTATTTAGTAAGCATTTAATAAATAATAGTCATTATACTATTACATGCAGTTGTACTGTATAAACATTTCTTTCTGTCACTCAGAAAGAAGAAAGCCAAGAAGATGAAGAACTCAACAAAGACCTCATGTAGGATGAGGCACTAATCCCTTCTTCAGATTCTGAGTTTCTCAATCCCTAGAGATGATGCTATTTGTCAAATACTGAACACTCTTTAGAACTGTGCTTCAATATGGATGTTGGTATTGAAGCCAGAACATTGAAGAGGTATGAAAAGATGCTTCCACTTATCATAACAATTCAACTTGTTTCCAATAAGAATTAAGGCACAGGGCTTCTCTGGTGGTGCAGTGGTTGGGAATCCGCCTGCCATTGCAGGGGACACGGGTTCGAGCCCTGGTCCGGGAGGATCCCACATGCCGTGGAGCAACTAAGCCCATGCACCACAGCTACTGAGCCTGCACTCTAGAGCCCACGAACCACAACTACTGAAGCCCACACGCCTAGAGCCTGTGCTCCGCAACAAGAAAAGCCACTGCAATGAGAAGCCCAGGCATCACATCGAAGAGTAGGCCCTGTTCGCCGCAACGAGATAAAGCCCACATGCAGCAACAAAGACCCAATGCAGCCAAAAATAAATAAATAAAATAAAATAAAATAAAGAATTAAGGCACAGATTTCAATTCAGGGAATATCTGCAAACAAAATATGGCTTTCCTATCTAAAGGAGAGAAAAGTTTTTGGGGAAAAGTTTATTACCACCTAATCTTTCTGATTAGGTGATCTATTATGGTATACATTTGTAGAAATAATTCTAAATTCAAAAAAACTATATTTGGAGATGGGGAATCATTATTTTTCCTCCTTTGCAGATTTTATTCTGACAGCTAAGTTTCATTTGTGCCATCACTGGGAAAATTTTCATCAGGTAACTTTTATTCTGATGTTTGAAGAATACAGCTACTTACTTCATAACATGACATAACTTATAAGCATTCCAGTTAAAAACATAATTTATCTATAACCTTCAAGTTTTTTATATTATACCTTCCTAGTAGCTAATAAATCATTGGTAATTGACTTTAATACCAAAAAGCTAAATACTAAGCCCTACCATAATGTGAAAATGATGGGCTAAGCAAACACATCTGCCTCTCCTGCTACTTATAAAGTTAGAGAAAAAGGCTAAAGGTTTAGCAATTTGGAGAAAGATGTGAAACAACATTGTAAGTAACTGTAACTAACCGAATATCTGTCATTTTTAGGAATGTAAGTGTCACGCTGCATAAATAAGAAGCTGAGACTCCAAGAGTTTAAGAAACTTGTGCAAGAGAAAGAACACTGACTTTACATGATGGGACTGGGATTCAAACCTGAAATGTCTGGCTCATAAAACATCCTCCTCGGGGCTTCCCTGGTGGCGCAGTGGTTGAGAGTTCGCCTGCCGATGCAGGGGACACGGGTCCGTGCCCCGGTCCGGGAAGATCCCACATGCCGCGGCGCGGCTGGGCCCGTGAGCCATGGCCGCTGAGCCTGCACGTCCGGAGCCTGCGCATCCGGAGCCTGCACTCCGCAACGGGAGAGGCCACAACAGTGAGAGGCCCGCGTACCGCAAAAAAAAAAAAAAAACAAGGCCCAGAACAGAAGCTGCTGGAATCCCTAATGTCTCTCTGGGTCTGATGTAACCACGGCTGATTCAACAACAACTTCTTGGCAAGAAGATGCCATATAGAACACCCCAAGCAATGCCCTCTTCCCTGTCTTTTCTATCTTTCAAGAATTACAAATTTAAGTTTTTAGGAGTCTCAGATCTTAAGGACAAGAGAAACACATGCATAATAATGATAATAAAAATGGCAACAATGATAGTGAGAAAATGTTGGCAAATCAGGGAGTCACAAGTGAGCATATTCATATTGTACCGTTTGAAAGGCCCATAGAACTCCATCAGGTTAAACTTGACAAAGAAAAATACACAGTAATTTTACAGTAATGCAACACTGTTTTCAAAGAGTTATAACATAATCCATAAGAAAAATAAGCAATTGAGGCCAACTGCATTTATCTTTGGTTCTCCTTTTATTCATGAGCAGCCTTAAAAGACAGTCTTGGTTGTACGGTGAAATTTCCAGAGGTGACCTAGAAATGCAGCCAATACCTTTTATTATTTTCTCTTTCCTTTTTGGGAAGTTAAGATTTCTTCAAAGCACTCTTCAAATAGCTCCTGCTTTGACTCCAAATGATTTTCATTAAAATAAAGGTAACAGCAAGTAAAACAAAGAGTCATATTCTCCTTGAAACACTTTCTTCTTCTTGATGTCTAAAACATTTCACTTTCCAGGCTTATACTCTTCCTCTCCTCCACAGATGCACCCTCCTTTTCCAGAACTCAGAAGGCTGAAGTTCCCTCCTGAAGTCCTGTCCTCAATCTTCTCTATTTACACACTCTACTTAGGGGATCTCATCCTATCTTCTGCATTTATTTCAGTGGCAACAGCCTCAAAATGTGCATGTTCTGTGAAAGACCTGCCTCTAGGCCCCAGACTCATATATCCAACATTGTGCATGACAGTCCCACATACATACTCCAAAGAAATCTCAGTGTCACCATGACCCAAGTAGAACCCTCAATCCCTTGAACTCTCCTTTACCCACAACCCGCTCCTCATTTCAGGAAGTAGCAACACCATCTACCCAATTGTTCAAAGCAAAAACCCAGAAGTCCTCCTGGTCCCCTCTCTTCTCATAAGTCCTACATCCAAATGAAGTGTTGCCACATCCTCTAAACAATATCCCTAAACTGTCCTGTTTCCTCATTTCCACTGTTATCCACATCCTCAGACCAGTGAAATATCATCCCTTGATTGGCCCACATAAAGCTCACCTAAATGGTCTCCCCTCTTCCACTTTTATCTCCCTAAAACCCTATCTACATATCATTCAAAGATATGTATATATATTTCAAAATATGTATATAAAACATGTTGTTGTCCCTAGTTTAAAACTCTTCAATACTCACCCAACACATTTAGAAAATAAGCGTAACACCTTATCTCAATCCATGAGAACCTATTAACTGACCTTGATCTTACACTCCAACTTGATCTCATAATACTGTACTCCTAGCTCACCACTCCTCAGCCACCCTTCATTACTTTCTGAACCCTACAAGTTCATCTTGTTCCCTGCTAAAGGCATTTTAACTAATTCCTCTTTTCTATCCATGGATGGATACTTCTTATCATTCACATCTTAGCTTTTAAAAAAATCACTAATTCAGAGAAGATTTTCCAGACAAACCAAACTAGTTATCCAGTCATTCTACATTACGTGACTCTGTTTCATCTTATTTTCTTACTCTCCAATCTCAAATAGTAGAACGTGAGCTTCATGAGAGTAGACGATTTACCTGTCTAGCTAGTTTGTACGTTGGTGGCTGGGAGAGTGTCTCACCAATATAAAGTGCTGTGTAATAGATTGCTGAATAAAAGAACAAATGAATGGAGACAAACACAGTGGTAGTAAAATGGATTTCCATCAACTAGATTGTAGACACTTGAGAGAGATAAAATTTGGAGGATGCCTACTGTCCTCTAGGTTAGCTTGGGATTCAGAATAGCTGTTTGCAGCTCAGTTTCATGCCAAGATGGTACTGAGCTTTTGACAGAGTGGCCATTCTATTCTTAGTCAAAATCTACCTGCATACATTGACCAAATAATCCCTCACTACGTCTGGGTGAGAACTGGATTTATTCAGATATATAAGACACTCAACAGAAGTTTGTTGAATAACTGTTTATTCTATTTTCCATGTACTGTTTGTTTGAAAAGTATAAATATACTTGAGACATAACCCCTTTTCTCAGATCTCATAATTTAATGAAAGTGGTAAAACAATAAATAGAAAGTGAAATTATATTATGGAGCCCAGAGGCTGACCACAGAAGATTTCTTTTGTTTAAGTGAATGCCTCATCTCATTCTCGAAGCAACACAGAGCTAAGTGAGAACCAAGAAAAATGGAATCAGGGTTAGTGTCAACCAAAGAAGAGAGGTAAGTTACCAAAGCCTGTGGAGGAAAAATCTCAATAGAGAGAGGTAGACAGAGGGCATACACAGCATAGCATAACGGTAAAGAGCAGATGCTCTAAGATCAGGCAGCACTGGATTTGCATTCCCGGTTTACCCTATACGCATATATGTATATACGTGAGCCTCTTTGGGGAAGTTACTTATTTTCTCCTTCTACAGATGAGAACAATGAAGGCTTTGAAAACATTGCTCATTCCCTCAGAGGAGTGTTGTGAGGTTGGAATGAGACAATAATAAGTGTAAAGCATGTAATGCCACATTCCCTAGCACTTGAGTGGCCAGTAAGCGTTTGCAACACTCAACTGAAAGGCACAGAGTGACAAGAAATGAGTTGAATGTTGATTAGCACAGAATCAATCATTCTTGCTAGCTTTGGACTAAGATACTTGTAACACAAAAATAAACCCCTACTCTAAGAGTTCTCAGTCGTTTTCTTCCTAAACACTGCTGGAGGAGATGCCACTGTCCATTTGATACTCAATATAGCAGTTTAAATATTGCCTTATTGGCTGTGTCACCTTTTCCAAATTATTTAAGCTTTCACTCCTTCTCCTTTTAAAACAGGAATAATGCTGGTGTCTGATTTATTAAGTTGTTCTGAAGACTTAATGAATCACATGTATGTAAAGCACGTATAGTTTAAAAGATATTGATATCTGGGCTTCCCTGGTGGCACAGTGGTTGAGAGTCCGCCTGCCGATGCAGAGGACGTGGGTTCGTGCCCCGGTTCGGGAAGATCCCACATGCCGAGGAGCGGCTGGGCCCGTGAGCCATGGCCGCTGAGCCTGCGCGTCCGGAGCCTGTGCTCCGCAACGGGAGAGGCCACAACAGTGAGAGGCCTGCGTACCGCAAAAAAAATAAAAAATAAAAGATATTGATATCTACATATTCACAATCGACAGAAGCAATGTTCCAGGTATGGTTCTGATTTCCTCATTTCCTAGACAAGGCTTCTCCAACTTAAGGAGTCTGTCAATAATATATAAACAGAAATAAAATGTTTATATATATATATATACATATATATATACACACACACACATATACACACACATAATTAAAGTCCTACCAATGTTAAAAGAAAGACAAAAGAAAACATGGTCCAAAACCTAAGAAAATAGGTTCAAAGAAAAGCAAGCTTATCAGATTTATTGCAGTGGAGGACTAGATACTGTGATCCATTAGGAAGAAAATTTGGCTTTTGAGTTTCACAATCTGGGTCTGAACTGAGGTTTTATTCCTATGAGCTATGTGATATTAGCACATGCTTAAGCTCTCTGAGCCTCCTTTAAATGTTTTTTAAAGAAGACATGAAAATACCCACCGTTCAAGATGGTTGTGAAGATTAACTACAATAGTACATGAGAAATGTGCTCTATCTTTTTTAACACAATTTGCATCTAGATGGTCACGAAGTCTGCTTCTCCATCAGAATTACTCTCACTGCCCAGAGAGGGGTGGTAGGTGGCACGATGTTCACACCTCCATCAGTCCTGCCAAAAAGTCAATTTCATTTTGAACCTAGATGCATGATAAAAAACAGGGATTCAAGTTTATCCTTGCGGATATATCACCACTCTTATCCCTAAAGCTTACCTAAACTCATAAGTGATGTGAATCTCTGGGAGCATCCTTACTCAAAGGTCAGCTGTGAAGGCTAAGTTTATTTAAGAGTTAAGAGCAGAAACTTGAAGAGGAATAATACTTTCTGTAGGAATTCCAAACTCAGGGAGTCATCGGCAAAGGCTGAGAGATTAGCTTCAAGGAAAATAGCTATTCCAAGACACTGAGGAGAAATTAGAAACAACCAGCTGGTGTGAATCAAGAGAAATATGTTGCTAAAAGGTGGTGGAGCCAGCTGCTCACAGAGAACTAGACTTTCTAACAGCTTTCTCAGGCATGGTGATTTTATGTGTGTGTGTGGGGGGGGGGTTCATTATTTCCTCCTATTTTTTTTTTATATCCTTTGGAAAACTGTAGAATGAATGACTCTAAAATGTGAAAAGAAACATGGCTGAATCAAAGGATGTTTTGTGATTTCCCTTCATTTTAATATAAATCACAGGCAGAATGGATTTTAACATCTTCAAAATCAGAATACCTGTTAAAGGACTCTCAAAAAATTTGAGTCCATGGCCCTACTTAAAAGATTCTACCACCCACTGTGAACCCCTAAGATCCCACATGTACGAACACACACACACACATGCCCAAAGGGAAGCTGAATCATCCTCGTGCACTAAGACCTGCTCCAATGTTGTGGAGATTACAAGGCTAGTAGTACTTTTGCTTCTTAAGATTTATCCAAAAATTGAACAACCGCAAAAAAGTCTGAACAAGACTGGGAACTCTTTTCTCTTTTTCTTTTTTTTTTTTTTAACATCTTTATCGGAGTATAATTGCTTTACAATGGTGTTTTAGTTTCTGTTCTTTAACAAAGTGAATCAGCTATACGTATACATATATCCCCATATCCCCTCCCTGTTGCGTCTCCCTCTCACCCTCCTTATCCCACCCAGCTAGGTGGACACAAAGAACCTAGCTAATCTCCCAGTGCTCTACAGCTGCTTCCCACTAGTTATTTATTTTACATTTGATAGTGTATGCATGTCCATGACACTCTCTCCCTTCGTCCCAGCTTACCCTTCCCCCTCCCTGGGTCCTCAAGTCCATTTTCTAGGTCTGCGTCCCTATTCCTGTCCTGCCCCTAGGTTCTTCAGAACCTTTGTTTTTTTTTAGATTCCATATATATGTGTTAGCATACAGTATTTTTCTCTTTCTGAAATACTTCATTCTGTATAACAATCTCTAGGTCCATCCACCTCACTACAAATAACTCGGTTTCGTTTCTTTTTATGGCTGAGTAATATTGCATTGTATATATATGCCACATCTTCATTATCCATTCATCTATCGATGTACACTTAGGTTGCTTCCATGTCCTGGCTAATGTAAATAGAGCTCCAGTGAACATTGTGGAACATGACTCTTTTTGAATTATGGTTTTCTCAGGGTATATGCCCACTAGTGAGATTGCTAGATCATATGGTAGTTCTATTTCTAGTTTTTAAGGAACCTCCATACAGTTCTCCATAGTGGCTGTATCAATTTACATATCCACCAACAGTGCAGGAGGGTTCCCTATTCTCCACACCCTCTCCAGCATTTACTGTTTGTAGATTTTTTGATGATGGCCATTCTGACTGGTGTGAGGTGATACCTCATTGTACTTTTGATTTGCATTTCTCTAATGATTAGTGATATTGAGCATCCTTTCATGTGTTTGCTAGCAATCTGTGTATCTTCTTTGGAGAAATGCTATTTAGGTCTTCTCCCCATTTTTAGATTGGGTTGTTTGTTATTTTGATATTGAGCTGCATGAGCTGATTGTGTATTTTGGAGATTAATCTTTTGTCAGTTACTTCATTTGCAAATGTTTTCTCCCATTCTGAGGGTTGTCTTTATATCTCATTTATGGTTTCCTTTGCTGTGCAAAAGCTTTTAAGTTTCATTAGGTCCCATTTGTTTATTTGTTTTTATTTCCATTTCTCTAGGAGGTGGGTGAAAAAGGATCTTGCTGTGATTTATGTCATAGAGTGTTCTGCCTATGTTTTCCTCTAAGAGTTTTATAGTGTCTGGCCTTACACTTAGGTCTTTAATCCATTTTGAGTTTATTTTTGTGTGGTGTTAGGGAGCGCTCTAATTTCATTCTTTTACATGTAAACTGTCCAGCTTTCCCAGCACCACTTACTGAAGAGCCTGTCTTTTCTCCATTTTCTCCATTGTATATTCTTGCCTCCTTTATCAAAGATAAGGTGACCATATGTGTGTGGGTTTGTCTTTGGGCTTTCTATCCTGTTCCATTGATCTATAGTTCTGTTTTTATGCCAGTACCATACTGTCTTGATTACTATATCTTTGTAGTATAGTCTGAAGTCTGGGAGCCTGACTCCTCCAGCTCCATTTTTCTTTCTCACCGTTGCTTTGGCTATTCGGAGTCTTTTCTATTTCCATACAAATTGTGAAAGTTTTTGATCTACTTCTGTGAAAAATGCCAGTGGTAGTTTGATAGGGATTGCATTGAATCTGTAGATTGCTTTGGGTACTATAGTCGTTTTCATAATGTTGATTCTTCCAATCAAAGAACATTGTATCTCTCTCCATCTCTTTGTATCAACTTTAATTTCCTTCATCAGTGTCTTACAGTTTTCTGCATACAGGTCTTTTTTCTCCTTAATTAGGTTTATTCCTATGTATTTTATCTTTTTGTTGCAATGGTAAGTGGGAGTGTTTCCTTAATTTCTCTTTCAGATTTTTCATCATTAGAGTATAGAAATACAAGAGATTTCTGTGCATTTATTTTGTATCCTGCTACTTTACCAAATTCATTGATTGGCTTTCATAGTTTTCTGGTAGCATCTTTAGGATTCTCTATGTATAGTATCCTGTCATCTGCACACAGTGACAGTTTTACTTCTTCTTTTCTGATCTGGATTCCTTTTATTTCTTTTTCTTCTCTGATTCCTGGGGCTAAAACTTCCAAAACTATGTTGAAAGAGGGTGGTGAGAGTGGGCAACCTTGTCTTGTTCCTGATCTTAGTGGAAATGGTTTCAGTTTTCCACCATTGAGAAATATGTTGCCTGTGAGTTTGTCATATATGGCCTTTATTACATTGAGATAAGTTCCCTCTATGCCTACTTTATGGAGGGTTTTTATCATAAATGGGTGTTGAATTTTGCTGAAAGCTTCTCCTGCACCTATTGAGATGATCATATGGTTTTTCTCCTTCAATGTGTTAATATGGTGTATCACATTGATTGATTTGTGTATTTTGAAGAATCCTTGCATTCATTTTCATTTCTAATTCTGTTGATTTGAGTCTTCTCCCTTTATTCTCGATGAGTCTGGCTAACGGTTTATCTATTTTGTTTATCTTCTCAAAGAACCAGATTTTAGTTTTATTGATCTTTGCTGTTGTTTCATATCTTTTTCATTTATTTCTGATATGATGTTTATGATTTCTTTCCTTCTGCTAACTTTGGGGGGTTTTTGTTCTTTCTCTAATTGCTTTAGGTGTAAGGTATTGTTGTTTATTTGAGATGGTTCTTGTTTCTTGAGGTAGAATTGTATTGCTGTAAATTTCCCTCTTAGAACTGCTTTTGCTGCATCACATAGGTTTTGCGTCATCGTGTTTCCATTGCCATTTGCTTCTAGGTATTTTTTGATTTCCTCTTTTATTTCTTCAGTGATCTCTTGGTTATTTAGTAGCATATTACTTAGCCTCCATGTGTCTGGTTTTTTTTAACAGATTTTTTCCTGTAATTGATATCTAGTCTCATAGCACTGTGGTTAGAAAAGATACTTGATTCAATTTCAATTTTCTTAAATTTACCAAGGCTTGATTTTTGACCCATGATAAGATCTACCCTAGAGAATGTTCCATGAGCACTTGAGAAGAAAGTGTATTCTGTTGGTTTTGGATTGAATGTCATATAACTACCAACTAAGTCCATCTTGTTTAATGTATCATTTAAAGCTTTTGTTTCCTTATTTATTTTCATTTTGGATGATCCGTCCATTGGTGAAAGTGGGGTGTTTAAGTCCCCTACTTATTATTGTGTTACTGTCAATTTCCCCTTTTATGGCTTTTAGCATTTGCCTTCTGTATTGAGGTGCTCCTATGTTGGGTGCATAAATATTTACAATTGTTATATCTTCTTTTTGGATTGATCCCTTGATCATTATGTAGTGTCCTCCTTTGTCTCTTGTATTAGTCTTTATTTTAAAGTCTACTCTGTCTGATATGAGAATTGCTACTCCAGCTTTCTTTTGAATTCCATTTGCATGGAATACCTTTTTCCATCCCCTCACTTTCAGTCTGTATGTGTCCCTAGGTCTGAAGTGGGTCTCTTGTAGACAGCATACATGTGTCTTGTTTTTGTATCCATTAGGCCAGTCTATGTCTTTTGGTTGGAGCACTTAATCCATTTACATTTAAGGTAGTTCTTGATATGTATGTTACTATTACCATTTTCTTAATTGTTTGGGGTTTGTTATTGTAGGTCTTTTCCTTCTCTTGTGTTTCCTGCCTGGAGAAGTTCCTTTAGCATTTGTTGTAAAGCTGGTCGGTGGTGCTGAATTGTATTAGCCTTTGCTTGTCTGTAAAGGTTTTAATTTCTCCATTAAATCTGAAATGACATCCTTGCTGGGTAGAGTAATCTTGGTTGTAGGTTTTTCCTTTTCATCACTTTCAATATGTCCTGCCACACCCTTCTGGCTTGCAGACTTTCTGCTGAAAGATCAGCTGTTAACCTTAAGGGGGTTCCCTTGTATGTTATTTGCTGCTTTTCCCTTGCTGCTTTTAATAATTTTTCTTTGTCTTTAATTTTTGATAGTTGGATTAACCTATGTCTTGGTGTGTTTCTCCTTGGATTTATCCTGTATGGGACTCTTTGCGCTTACTGGACTTGATTATTTCCTTTCCCATGTTGGGGAATTTTTCAACTATAATCTCTTCAAATATCTTCTCAGACCCTTTCTTTTTCTCTTCTTTTTCTGGGACCCCTATAATTCAAATGTTGGTGCATTTAATGTTGTCCCAGAGGTCTCTGAGACTGTCCTCAACTCTTTTCATTGTTTTTCTTTATTCTGCTCTGCAGTAGTTATTTCCACTATTTAATCTTCCAGTTCACTTATCTGTTGTTCTGCCTCAGTTATTCTGCTATTAATTCCTTCTAGAGAATTTTTTTTTTTTTTTTTTTTTTTTTTTTTTGTGGTATGCGGGCCTCTCATGTTGTGGCCTCTCCAGTTGCGGGGCACAGGCTCTGGACACGCAGGCTCAGCGGCCATGGCTCACGGGCCCAGCCGCTCCGCGGCACGTGGGATCTTCCCGGGCCGGGGCAAGAACCCATTTCCCCCGCATCGGCAGGCGGACTCTCAACCACTGCGCCACCAGGGAAGCCCTAGAGAATTTTTAATTTCATTTATTGCGTTGTTCATCATTGTTTGTTTGCTCTTTAGTTCTTCTAGGTCCTTGTTAAACATTTCCTGTATTTTCTCCATTCTATTTCCAGGATTTGGGATCATTACTATCATTATAGTACTAATGTACATTATAGTACTATAATTTAGATTATAGTACTAAATCATTACTATGATCCACAGCTTTATTACTATAAACATAGTACATAGTACTATCATTACTATGATCCACAGGATTTTGGATTTTGTCTCTTGCTGCAGTGACGCGAGTAAGAGCACCAGGACCGCGGGCTTGGAGCGGAACTTTTTGGATTGTTTTAAGAAAATAGAAGAGAAGCCAGACATGGGGGAAATCACCAGCCTCGATAAGGCCAAGCTGAAGAAGACGGAAACATAGGAGAACACCCGGCCAACCAAAGAGACCATTGAGCAGGCAAGCAAGGGAAGTGAAATTTCCTAAGAACCTGGAGTATTCTCCACCACCGTCATCTTGGAGACCCTAGTCATGATGTGGAGGAAGAGCCACCTGCAAGATGGACATGAGTGACAAGCTGCACTGTGAACCCAGGCACTCCATGCTGATGCCACTGGCCTGTGGGTCTCTGAAGGGACCCTCCAACTGGACTGCCAAATTCTCCGGTTTGCCCTGGGATATTATAGAAAATTATTTGTATGATTAATGAAAATAAAACACACTTCGTGGAAAAAAAACAACTAAATTACATTTAGTACATTATAGTACTAAATATAATTTAGTATTTTTATAGTAATAAATCCTGTGGATCATAGTAATGAGAGGACTATGTACTATGTATTTTCCAAGATTTTGGATCATTACTATCATTACTCTGAATTTTCTTTGAGGTAGACTGCCTACTTCCTCTTCATTTGTTTGGTCTGGTGGGTTTTTAGCTTGCTCCTTCATCTGCTGCATATTTCTCTGTCTTCTCATTTTGCTTAACTTACTGTGTTTGGGGTCTCCTTTTCTCAGGCTGCAGGTTCATAGTTCCCCTTGTTTTGGGTGCCTGCCCCCAGTGTGTGAGGCTGGTCCAGTGGGTTGTGGAGGCTTCCTGGTGGTGGGTACTGGTGCCTGTGTTCTGGTGGATGAGGCTGGATCTTGTCTTTGTGGTGGGCAGGACCACATCTGGTGGTGTGTTTTGGGATGTCTGTGAACTCAGTATGATTTTAGGCAGCCTCTCTGTAATGGGTGGGGTTGTGTTCCTTTCTTGCTAGTTGTTTGGTATGGGGAGACCAGCATTGGAGCTTGCTGGCCGTTGGGTGGAACTGGGTCTTAGTGCTGAGACACAGATCTCTGAAACAGCTCCTGCCAACTGATATTACTTGGGGTCAGGAGGTCTCTGGTGGTCCAATGTCCTGAAATTGGCTCTCCCACCTCAGAGGCTCAGGTCTGACATCAGGCCGGAGCACCAAGACCCTGTCAGCCACACAGCTCAGAAGAAAAGGGAGAAAAAAAGCAAGAAAAAAAATGTTTTTAAATAATAGTAAAAAAAAAGTTTTAATTTTTAAAATGAAAGAATAATAGTTAAAAAAAAAAGAAGAGAGCAACCAAACCAATAAACAAATCCACCAATGATACCAAGCAGTAAAAACTAAGATAAAAATAGAAATAGAAACATATCAGTCGCAGACAGCAAACCCCAAGTCTACAGTTGCTCCCAAAGTCCACTGCCTCAATTTTGGGAGGATTTGTTGTCTATTCAGGTATTCCACAGATGCAGGGTACATCAAGCTGATTGTGGAGATTTAATCCGCTGCTGAGGTTGCTGGGAGAGATTTCCCTTTTTCTTCTTTGTTCGCACAGCTCCTGGGGTTCAGCTTTGGTTTTGGCCCCTCCTCTGCATGTAGGTCACCCTCAGGCAACTATTCCCCACCCAGGCAGGATGGGGTTAAAGCAGCAGCTGATTCGGGGGCTCTTGCTCATTCAGGCCTGGGGGGCGGGGGGGGCGGGGAGGAGTACGGAATGCTGGGCAAGCCTGTGTGACGTTGCACCAGCCTGAGGAGCGCTGTGTGTTCTCCCAAAGAGCTTGTCCCTAGATCACAGGACGCTGGCAGTGGCGGGCTGCACAGGCTCCATGGGTGTGTGTGGATAGTGACCTGTTCTTCCACACAGGATTCTTGGTGTGACAGCCGCAGCTCACAAGTCTCTGGAGCTCATTTAGGCAGTGCTCTGAATCCCCTCTCTTCCTGCACCCTGAAACAATGGTCTCTTGTCCCTTAGGCAGCTCCAGACATTTTCCTGGACTCCCTCCCCGCTAGCTGTGTTGCACTAGCCCCCTTCAGGCTGTGTTCACGCAGCCAACCCCAGTCCTCTCCCTGGGATCTGACTTCCGAAGCCCGAGCCTCAGCTCCCAGCGCCCCGCCCCAGTGGGTGAGCAGACAAGCCTCTCAGGTTTGCCCTCTGCACCCCTGTTGCTGCTCTCTCCTCCGTGGCTCCGAAGCTTCCCCCCTGCACCCGCCCGGGAGCCAGTGAAGGGGCTTCCTACTGTGTGGAAACGTTTCCTCCTTCACAGCTCCCTCCCAGAGGTGCAGGTACCCTCCCTATTCTTTTGTCTCTGTTTTTTTCTTTTGCCTTACCCAGGTTCGTGGCAAGTTTCTTGCCTTTGGGGAAGTCTGAGTTCTGGCAGCGTTCAGTAGGTGTTCTGTAGGAGTTGTTCTACATGCAGATGTATTTCTGATGTATTTGTGGGGAGGAAGGTGATCTCCACGTCTTACTCCTCCACCATCTAGAAGGTCCCGCTCTTTTTTATTTCAAAATGAAAAGTATATCTATAGGAAATTGTGGAAACCATAAGAATTGAAGATCATGTACTGCATGGTGCCTAGCAAAATTCTAAAGAAAGCATTGCTTTTAATACCTTTATTTACAGTGTTTCTGGAGAGAATATTTTGAAAAAAAAAACCATAAATTTTAGAATCATGCATGTTAGGACTTGAGTTCAATTTCCAACAGCTGGTGCCTGCTCAAACTTCTATTTTCTCCTTTGAAGTAGGTAGGTATGAACACACTTATTTAGTAAATTAGGAAGCTGAGGTTTGAAAGGTACACTATTTGGTATACAGTAATTGTGCAGGCCATATAGTTTTCTTCCACATTTTCCCCTTGTACATGTTAACCCTCTTGACCCTGAAAACAAGATGGAATTTAGAAAGAACAAAGATTATTCTGAAGTTCAAATCCACTGAATGACTTGTCCAAGGAGCCACAGGTCATAAATAAATATGTGCAGATTCTAGATCTCCACCTTTGGGCCTCTTAATAAATATTTGCTAAGCTGAACGACAGTGTTTTTCTTCTTCTCTTGACTGGTGGAAAACAATCTTTTTGTAAAAAAATATTTATTTACTTTATTTATTTTTATTTTTGGCTGTGTCGGGTCATAGCTGTGGCACATGGGCTCAGTAGTTGCAGAGCTTAGTTGCCCCACGAGGCACGTGGGATCTTAGATACCGGATGAGGGATCGAACCCATGTCCCCTGCACTGGAAGGCAGATTCTCAACCAGTGGACCATCAGGGAAATCCCAAGAAACAATGTTATGTAAAGAATTCAGAGAGAAGAGAATTGAGGATCTAGTAATTGAGGATCTGGGATCAGACTGTAGGTAACTAAAGTTGATCAAATCTGGTTATCTGGTTCCCAGGTAAGAGGTCAATTCTCCTATTTACTGAGTGGAATATTCCACAGTGATTGAAGCAGTGTCTCTACCAATTTACCAAGTATTCTCTTGCTGATGGGTCTGAAACAGGTCTTTATTTCTTAAACCCAAGAATTTCAAGATTGCTCAAAAACAGTATCATAAACATTATCAAAACAACTCCAAACCATTATTTATTTCCCACACATGAATGTTATTGTAGATCTTATTTCTAAATTGAAGTATATTTCACTTTAGGTTTGGGTATGATTATTATTATAATGATTGTGAGGAAATAAGGCAAATATGACTTTTCTGTAAGGTACCGAGTTTTTTTTTAAATATCTGAACAGTTTGAATAAAAGTTGTATTAAATGTGTCAAGGAAACAGCTGATCATTCCCCCAAAACGTATTTTTGTAACTGTACCATTCAATCTTTCATACTTTTCAGTCATACAGAGTCATACAAACATATCTTGAGTCCCTATTATTTTCCAGAGGAGTTACACACAGAGATGATGAATAAAAACGTGACCCCTTCCTTCAAGAAATTCTCATTCTAAGTTGAATTCTCTCCTCCTGGAATATACGAGTCAATGGAAAACAAAAATGGAATAGAGTTCATGTTTCACGTAGTGTAAATCTGAGATAAAGTATACTACATTTTTTTCTCTAAATGTAGTAACACTCCTTTTCAGACTTAATACATGAATATGCTTTTTTCCCTTCATTCTACATATTTGTTTCAATTCTTTCTTAGAAAAGCTTCATTCATTACTCTAGAGTATTGTAAATTATGTCTAAGATTAAAATAAATGTCAAACAGTGTTAAAACTGTATTTAAATTTCAGCATGGAATTGCTATTGGCCAACTTACAAGGCTGTTGTGGGTCTGTTCTCATGTAATAGATGCCACAAGGAAATGAAAATAATCCAAGGACATGTGCATTTGATGGAGTTCATATTACATTGAGAAAGTCAGGCAAACTATGTGGTTGAAAGCACAGGGACTTCTGATCATGCATAGTTAACCAGCATATCTTCCCTGTCCATACTTCTGTCCTAGTTATCTAGCCATTAGGAATCCAACTTTGGGGACTTCCCAGGTGGTGCAGTGGTTAAGAATTCACCTGCCAATGCAGGGGACATGGGTTCAAGTCCTGGTCCGGGAAGATCCCACGGAGCAGCTAAGTCCGTGTGCCACAACTACTGAGCCTGCACCCCTAGAGCCCGTGCTCTGCAGCAAGAGAAGCCACTGCGATGAGAAGCCCACGCACTGCAAAGAAGCGCAGGCCCTACTCGCTGCAACTAGAGAAAGCCTGCGGGCAGCAACAAAGACCCAATGCAGCCAAAAACAAACAAATAAATAAATAATTTAATAATTTTTAAAAAGAATCCCACTTTGATAATGGCAACACAATGAGAAAAACCACATGTAAATCAATCAGTTGGTAATTACCAACTGAACTTCATTTAATGACACCAAATTGGGACAAGATCTGAGAAGATGTTTAAGTGGTGCTGACACTGTAAAGAATAACATAATAAAGCAGAAAGACATTAAGATATCTATCAAAGAGTTAACTTAAGCCTGACTGTAAGAATTAGCTTCTGAGTATTTCTGATCTCTTGCTTTTCTGATTTGAATCTGATTACATACGTTTAGGTTTAAAAAATTCATGAAATTGGAAGAAACATCCAAAAGGGGCTTAGAACACAGTCAACACTTAACATCTAGCACAGTGTCTCTCCAATAGCAGACAGGCTACTCATTCATTATTCACCAAATATTACCAATATGTAACCAGAATACAACTGGGGCCCCAAGTGGCATAGAACCTGTCCAGCGCTGACTGAAAGCAGCAGCAGTTCAACAATAGATGCTAAATGCATATTTTTAATTCCTCTCAAGAATATGCTAAAGACAAGAGCATGTGCTAATTGTTCAGTACAAAATCTTTTTATTAGAAAATTATCTTTCTTCTCTCAATACTTTTGATAAAATTGGGGCAGGGAAACATACTCCTCTGATGATGGAAGTAGCAGAGGGAGTGAATATTTTTAAAAATAATCTTATGCACCCAAAGTGATCAAATACATTTTGGGGAACTTATGTGCTGTGTTGACTTTATGCTGTATCACTGATGTGGAGACACACAAAACAGGTTGGCATATTAAAAGTCTGATTACCAAAATAGATAGCTAGTGCGAAGCAGCCACACAAGCACAGGGAGATCAGCTCAGTGCTTTGTGTCCACCTGGCGGGGGGGGGGGGGGGGGGGGGGGGGGGCAGACGCAAAAGGGAGGAGATATGGGGATATATGTATAGCTGATTCACTTTGTTATAACGCAGAAACTAACACACCATTGTAAATCAATTGTACTCCAATAAAGATGTTAAAAAAAAAGTCTGATTACTCCTGCAGCAAAGAAACATGTTAATATGACAAACTTGCAGGTTTTACGGTGAACACTGGGAAACGTTAGTTTATGTGA
The DNA here is from genome assembly GCF_026419965.1 of Kogia breviceps. Classification (NCBI taxonomy): domain Eukaryota; kingdom Metazoa; phylum Chordata; class Mammalia; order Artiodactyla; family Physeteridae; genus Kogia; species Kogia breviceps. The sequence goes on from NC_081327.1 coordinate 35,172,093, forward strand.
CATCTATTAATACCTCACAGGATGCACTTGAGTAAATGTTAGAGTTAAGACATCTTAAGCTCCATGAACCACAGCATCACACTTGTGTTTCCTGTGCCCTGATTTTTTATAGCACATGTAGCCTGAATAAGCCTGAAATCAAGACAGCCAGGGACCTGTAAATGATGTGGCACAGCAAAATTATTAATAAAGCCCTTTCTGTCTGTAAAGGATGAGCCCAGCACACTCTCTGGCAAGTGGTACAGGTTGTAATACAGAAGGCAAGACCTTTTGATCCCAAATGGATTTTTTTTCCCCTCTCTGACTTATGTGTTGAGAGAAGGTACTAGAGATTCAACAGAGAGTAGGATATTTTTAGCTGAGAAGCAGCTCTTCTAAAGACAGACACCTTTAGGGAAGTATTGCAGGAAGGCGCTAGATTTTACTCCATTTAGCAAATGTGCATAGGATTTCAATACTTGTTTGTTGAGTGAATCAATGTTGAAAAGATTAAATGACATGAGTACAGAGTACCATGGGGAATGTAAACTGGGTGTCGATCCCCCCTATTGCTTTTGATCAAATGGCTTAGTGCCAAAAATGATAATATTAAAAAAAAAAAAAAAAAAAAAAAACCTCAAGATGTGATATTTTCTTATTTTCCTCCCCAACACCAGGTCAACTATTATTTCTAATTCGTTATGTCTTTATGCCACTAACATTCCACACTCCAGTCTCTGGCTAAGAGAAATACTAATAGTAATAGTAATAATAATAAACATAGATATATTTAAATCAGTGCTTCCTTTGTATCAGACATTATGCTAAGCAATACATATATACTTTGTTTAGTCCTCTCAATACAACTATGAAAAATCCCAGATTATCTTACTTTCACATTTGAAAAATATGGAACTCCAAGAAGTTGAGTAAATTGCCCTAGGTCATTCCACTAGTGGGGAAAAACTGGGATTCAAAACCAAAAGGCTCTGCTTGCCTTCACTACTGAGTCTCATATTTACTCTACTGAAGGTAAAAGCCAGAAATAATTTCTAGGCCACCACTAACCTTTAACTGCAGCACCTTTATAGGACATTAGCAATTCCTGTAACACCTATGGCTCCTCCTTCTTTTCTCTTTACTCATTTAAAGGGATATGATTTCCCAGGCATCCACCATGCTAAGCAATTGAATACTGCAGGTCCCCTCACCAAGAGGAAATGCATTTTCAATATCATAATGCAAGTCGATGGGAAAATAGGATTTGCTTCACAGGAATTTGCCAACTTTGCTGGAATTCATTTATTGCATAAGTTAGTAGAAACCTTTGATGTAGAAAGAAACAGAATAAACCTTAAATCAGTTACTGAATATTATTAGGCATCCTGAAGGCAGTGCCCATGTCTTCTTGTTCATCAGTGTATCTTCCAAAGTAGAGTTCTTTAGACCTGATGTTTAATACTTGCCTGATGAAATAAATTCTTTTTTGAAATTTGTGAAAATTACTTTTTATTATTAATATGAGTTAAAATAAGCCAGTAAACTCTAATTTCCTGCATGAGTTTATTACATAGAAACAAAATACCAGTACCACAGTTGAAGAATACCATGAGGAAATTTCACTCAATAATTAATTCAAACATAAATATATTTTGAGCTCCTTTACTGTGTTAGGTGCTGAGACTATAATGGTTAACACCAAGAAAATAATAATGTATAGTTTGACTTGGGGGACAGACTTACGGTTCTCTTTATGTTTTGTGTTTACTTTTGGTATTTGTGTGGCTAAGTGTTACAGAAGATAAGTATTGGGTGTATCATGTGAAAATGAAGGAAGAGATTTGACTTCATGAAGGGGTGTCAGGGAAGGCTTCTCAAATGAAATAAATATGTAACTGAGATTTTTCAGAAAGGTTAGGAGTTAATGTAGAGTTGGGATGGCATGGGAGGTGAATTCAAGATAGAAGAGCGAGCCTATGAAAATCCCAGAGGAAAAAAACCCATGTAAACATCAAGAAATGGAAGGAGGCCAGGATGGGGGGAGCACAGATTATGTTGAAGAGGATGCATGGTCTGCAGAAGGTTGAATAGAAAGGCAGGGGCAAGTCATGTGATGTCTATTAGAGATCTTCATGATTTTATCTCCTATATGTAAAGAAAAACGATTACTGTGTAGTATCTCACATGATCTTTTCAAAATGCACATTAAATTGTATCACCTCTATGATTAAGTGTAGAGTGCAAATTGGGAAGGGGAGTAAATGGATGCAAGGAAATCACCTGGGATATCTTTTGAGTAAATCATGAAAGTAGTTGATCATTTGGACCTCAAGGGCAGAAGAGGAAAGACTGGTAGGTGGAGGGACTCCACAAATTTAGAATGTAAAATCTTCACAAAGCACAGTACTACTTCCATATTTTTGCTTTTTTCCCTTCCATCTATTTGATTTTTTTTCTATACCAGAATACTATTAATTTTATTTGTTGTTCTTTGTGCAAATGTATTTAAAAATAATGTGTCATATTGTTATTAGTGGGAAACTAGTATTATAAATACCAGCTCTTGTCTCCCAAAATCTCTGAGCACAAGACCAATTCTGTTTCACTTAGAAAATAGATACTGGTTAAGTATTATGAGTGAAGGACATGCTATGACTATGTGGAAACATTCTCTTTCAAATATCAAAGGACTGAGGACTAAACAAAGAATAACTGCTACCAAAAGATTCAATTTTCTTTCAAGTTATATTGGTCAACTTTATAAAATCATCTCAATTCATATAGCATGTTTGGAACATATGCTTCCCCTATTTAGAGACTGATGGGTGGAGTCTTCCACTCAGTTGAAATCTTGTCATGGCAGGGTTTCCTGTATCTCAGGAGGACACATTTCTAAGTCAACTGACCACCTCTCATCTATCTGCTATGGAGAAAGGAGATATAAAAAACTAGATATGGTGTTTGCCCCTCTTGGTTTCACATCCTTTCCCCTACTCAGGATTTCATGTCCAGTACCAGTCTACACAGTGATTTTAATATGATGCTCTCTAGAATGACTAGGAACAGGCTCTACACATCTCTATATTCCTAGCACCTGGGACTAAACTTGAACCATGATAAATACTCTAAACATATTTGCAGAACATAAATTCTTTTGAGAATCAGTTCAAGTACACATAACTATTTGATTTTTGAAAACTGACTCCCAATTTTTATGGGAAAAGTGAGCCATCTAAATAATAATTCTGTAATTATAAACTCTGCTTGGTAGTAACGATCTTAAAAGTGAACACATAATCAACTACCAATAACACTGTATCTCAAAGGTAATCCTCTAAAGTAGGTATTGGCTCTGTTTCACAGATGAGGAAGTAAATGAGAGTTGGGAAAACGATTTAACCAAGGCCATAGACCCAGTAAGTGTTTAAGAAATGGAATTCCAAAAAACAAATAAACAAACAAACAGAACAAAATAAAAAATAAAACAAAAAAAAACAAACAAAAAAGCAATGGAATTCCATCTAATGAAGACCATGCTATCCTCCACTGCAGAATATTGACATTCATAGAAACAAGTAGATTCAGAGTAGATCAGGGGAGTTCTGTAATATTGCTTGGCAAATCATTTCAGCAGAAGCAAGTTAGCGGAAGTGACTATATATTCAAAATTAGGTTTTAGCCAATTAATCCTGTTTGGTTTTTTTTTTTTTGGCAGTACGCAGGCCTCTCACTGCTGTGGCCTCTCCCGTTGTGGAGCACAGGCTCCGGACGCGCAGGCTCAGCGGCCATGGCTAACGGGCCCAGCGGTTCTGCAGCATGTGAGATCTTCCCGGACCGGGGCACGAACCCGTGTCCCCTGCATCGGCAGGCGGACTCTCAACCACTGTGCCACCAGGGAAGCCCCCGGCCAATTAATTCTTAATTACACAATCAGAGACTTAAGAGATCAAAGTAACTAGTCCTTTCTCCTCCCCTTACACACACACACACACACACACACACACACACACACACACACACACACACACACACACACACACACACACACACACACACACACACCATGAAAGGTTCTAGCTGCTCTCAGGAATCAAAGCATATCCTGTCAGTATTTGTCTAAGAATAAAGCTTAAAATGTCTAAGCAAGACCACCTACAGTCTATCTGATTGTTCCCTTCAAGGAAGCCAGAAAGAATGTCAATTTAAGAGCCAGAAGCAGCAGCTAGGTGTAGTTTAAAACGAACACATTGGAAACCCTCCCTATCTTCCAGGTTCAACGTTTCTGTGAAACAGAACACCAGTTAATGTGACTTCAAGAGACTCCAACTATTTAAGTAGCCATTCAGCTCAGGTACAAAAAAGTAGAGTGTAGGATTTAAGGATGGAAATAAAAGGACTGAAAAATATATGAACAACCACATAGAGATGTATGAACACAAACACATATACACTCAGGCACACACATTCATTTGCTCTGGTCCAGCCACACAGGCTATCTGAACATGAAAAATTTTCTTGCAACACAGATCCTTTGAATCTGGTATTTTCTCAATGGATGAAATACTTTCCACGTGAATCTTTACATAGCTGGTTTCTCACCCTTCAGGTTACAGCCTGAATATAATCCCACCTCTGCTGAGCACCGTATTTAAAATTGTTTCTTCCCCCTTCTCCCATTCATCCTTAACATGTCTTTTCCTTCATCTTTATAGTCCCAGAACCCAGCACAGTGTCTGCCTTACACTAGGCATTCAATAGAATTTTCTGTTCATGTCAGGCACTCCACTAAACAGATTCTACTAGGACAATGGATGGTTACACACACTGGAATACAATTGTACACTGACTATATTCCCAATTGTTTTAGAGACTGAGTATATGCAGAATAAAATGGTGCAGAAATGCAGAAATAAAACACGTGCCTGTCCTCAAGAACCTCCTGTCCAGTGAGAGAGGAGATAAGTACACTTATCTCAAGAGATAAGAAAGCACAGAGGATTAAGGAACTTTGGAAAATGGAAGCCAAACCAGTCTGCATGAGTCAGGAAAATTCCAGAGGTCAGTGACAGCTTAGGTGGGTTTCTAGAGACTGAGCAAAATAAAAGAGTGCTTGGAACTGCTCTCCAGTCAAAAGAAAAAGTATGTATGCAGGCCTGAAGTTATGAGAGTTCTTTGATCTATTTGAAAGTTGAATTAATCTATATGAGTGTGGTGGTATGTGGGAAAATAGCTAAACAAAGCAGAGTTATATCAATGTAAGAAAACAATACTGTCACATTCATCTATAACAGTAACACAGTAAAGTTCTACAACCCTTATAATTTAGATCAAGCCTTATCAATGTGTCAAAGACTTTTCCCACCATGGCTGTTGGCCTACCATTCTGGAGGGATGCCAAAAAAAAAGTGGAAGTCAAGAGCATGGGTTCTGAAGTCAAAATACTTGACATGAATCTCAGTTTCCCACTTTCTCTAAGGCCACCTGTTTGGAGAGTCACAGGCTCAACCTCAGTTCCTTCACCCATGCTCCAGGGTAGGGATGAATAGGAATCTTCAAAACAGCCTTATGAAGCAAAGTGATGCACACGAGAATATTTGCACAAGGAGTGTCATGCAATACTTAATAAAAACAATCGTCACTCTCCTCAACACCTTCCTTACTACCTGCACTTGTGAGGTTATTTACTAAAAGTAAGTACTTCAGAGACAGTTTGTTTCTCTACTCAACAGTGTGACACAGAAAGCTCTCCCTGATCTGAGCCTGACCATTTCTCTCCAGGTCCATCTCCAGTCAATAGAACCCCAAGCCATTCCCTGAACTAAAGCCTCAAGGACAGTGTTAAAGCCCCAGGCACAACTCCTTACACCATCTCACGGTCACATATACTGTTTGCTCTCTCTGCCTGAAGTCCTTTCTCTCATTTGTCCACCTCCTGATTTTCCTTCAAAAGTCAACTGGATTCTCCCTTGTTCCTGAAAGCCTTCTTCGGCCCCCTGCATCTCCCACCTCTCTCTGACTTCAGTGCCTCTATCTAACCTTACACCTGTGGCACGGGGCACTTCTCACCTAGGAAAAGCCAGGGTCTACTGTAATGACTGGTTTAAATATCCACATGTCTGGCTGCAAACCAGCTACATAATTCGTGATGCCCAGTACAAAATGAAAACCCAGGGAAAAACGGTACTAAAATATGAAATACTTTCCTTTCTTCCACATAGCTCTTCTGCTTATGTGCAGGCTCCTTTCTCTCATCAGACTTCACTCACAAGAGTGACAGCAGGGAATGAATCCAGGCATGGGGGCCCTTCTGAGCAGCAGAGGCCTGTGTGACTCCACAGATTTTATGCGCAAGAAACCAGCCCTGTCTCTCCAGAAGCTGAGTCCTTAGGGCATAATCACCACATGGCCTATTTTTTCTGTCTGCAGCACAGAGCCTATCACAGTGGAGCACTCAATGCATGTTTACTGAAGATGTTTCTGAATAGTGCAGCATGACATATGGAATCCACAGCCTAGTACTCACCAATACTCTAATGTTGAAAGAAATGCAGCATGCAAACAGAAACAATGGGTGAATTTCTGGTACGTCAGAGCTGTTGCCCCTTCTTTATTCAGTCCGCATGCCTGTTTCCATCCCATCCTTCTTTCTTTCCTCCTTAATCATCCATCACCGACACTGTCTTGACTGGCTGGATCCTTGTGGTCAAGCTGAGCAGTATACTTCATACTTTTAAAAAACTATTGTCGGAGCTCTCTCTGATAGCTTCAAGAGCCTTCACGTCAGTTTTACTCTCTTTCTCTCATCCACATTCTCTGAGCATTTGCATTCCTTAAAGTTCTAAGATGAAAGTTCTAAGAAAATCAGAGTAGCATCCCAAATGAGCTCCTGCTTCTACTCTGGCCTTGGAAGACAGAACCTCTTAAAAAGTGCGTATCGGATCGCGCTACTCTCCCACTCAAAGCCTCCAGTGGCCACAGATCTCCACCACATATATCTCGGTCGCATCCCGGTCCACCTCCACAGCCCTCCCTGCCCGTCTCTCTTCTCTGCCTCACTCGGGACGATGATGATGATGCCACAGTGTTCTCTTTCTTTCCTTGTACCTGACCAGCTCCTCCCCACTCCAGGGAAAGAGTTGTCACAGGGCTTTCCTTCCGGCTTCTGCTCTGATGTTAACCACTGCACAGAGGAAATCCCTACCTGCATTACTGTTTATCTCCTATCCCTGCCTGAGACATCGCACTTACATAAGGAAGTATAGCTCTCTTCCCTTCCAAGGTAAACTGACCGCTTCACACCAAAATCATGTTAGGTGAGACTGTCTTCTGCACTTCTGCATCTCTATACCAAGAACAATGCCTAGCAAAGAGCAGATACTCAGTAAATCTTTGTGAAAGTTGTTACAAGTGGGAAAAGTACACATGCTACAAGTAAACGCGTCTCCCTGAGAGTGGATGAGTCCTGAGTCCTCACTAGGCGTGGGGTGGGGAAGGGGGCAGGCATGAGGAGGATGTCACCATGACTGTGCCACCCACGGCAATCTCCGGTTACCATCATGTGACCCCGTGGATCTGCTGTTTGGGGAAAGTGCTGGGCATGTCTGCCTTAAGCCCCGTTAGTCTTGGGGGGCTGGCCTTAAGTCCTTGCTTCTAATACTGTTGAACTGAATGGGCTCTGACTTAAAATTGGTATTCATTCCTTTCCTTCAAAAACTAAACGTGTGCTGTCCCTTCTGTTTTTGCGAGAAAAGTATGGCATAACTCGACAAAATGGAACATTGGTATAAACTTGTATAAAATAAACGTAAGCCTTTTCCCAAGCCTACCTCTCCCAACCCTGCCTGAGGCAATACTTGATAACTTACCCAAGTGCGTTTTTCCAGACGGTTTCTGTCTTCATCTACATTAGCGTGCATGCATTTATTTTCTTTATAAAAATGGGAGAAATAAAGCACAAATTTGCAGCATCTTTTGGCCTTTTTTCATTTAATCTGTTTTAGAAATCAGTTACCACATTGTATCTAGATCAATTTGGTATGTTCAGTGACTCTGCACCATTCCATGGTACACATAAAGTGTAACTTACCTTAAAAAGTGTTTCCTTTGATAAACATTTAAATTCATGCTTCTCTCCCCACCCCCACCTCCATTATGAGGTTGGTTTCTGAAGATTAGGGCTGTTTTGTATCTCATACTCACTGCCTTACTATGGGAATATGGGAAACTGATTCTTCCCGCAGAGTGAAAAACAAAGTGGGAGTGGGAGGGGGGCAGGGGGGGAGAAGACACAGAAAACTGGCCCCTAGCAAACCCCTCTCCACATCTCTACTACGCCAACAGGACCATCAGTGAGGTGAACAGTACAAGGGATCCAAAATTCTGCTTTATGTTTGTTACATACCCATACTATCTATAACATTTTTGCTTTTCTCTTTAAGTTGACTTTTTACTCAAATTTATTTCAAAAGAAAACTTTTCAAAATATAACAGAAAACCTATATCACATGCCATAAATAACTATAATAATAGAAATAATTCAATGGAAATGAAGCAACGTGATTAAATTCTGTCTAGATGCTGTAGCTTGTCAGAGTCTCTAAGAAAGGAGGGAGGAGGTTTCCCTGGTGGTGTAGTGGTTAAGGATGCCTGCCAATTCAGAGGACGTGGGTTCGAGCCCTGGTCCAGGAAGATCCCACATGCCACGGGCAACTAAGCCCGTGCACAACAACTACTGAGACTGTGCTCTAGAGCCTGTGACACAACTACTGAAGCCCACAGGCCTAGAGCCCGTGCTCTGCAAAAAGAGAAGCCGCCACAATGAGAAGCCCCTGCGCAGCAACAAAGACCCAATGCAGCCAAAAATACATAAATAAATTATTAAATAAAGAAACGAGGGAGGGGAGCCTCAGGCCCAGGGAGGTGTTAATCTTTCTTTTTAACACTGGCTAAAGACTAACAATAAGCTAAGACTTGCTTCTCCATTGTGAAAAAGACTGAAAGACAAAGGAAAAGGGAATGACTTGGGAAATTAAAAAACTACCCACTTTCTAAAATCTTTCCCAAGATCCCAGAATTACTGAAATTCAAGAAAGCAAATATACCGGTAATGTTGATTTTTGTTGTTGTTGTTTTCTTTAATTGAGAATCTTCTAAAAAATCAGATGTAAATGAATACTCAGAAACCCACTTTTAAGCTTGTTTAAAGCCTTTCTGTCTTGCTTATCTCTACCAAACAAGAGGCAGCCAATGGCAACACAATTAAACCCTTGGGTATTTCTCCCTGGAAAGTCCTTCAAAGCTCACTTATTTACAATGAGCAGAGGCTTAGGGGGGAAAGATATTTGGCTGTAGTTCTAGCTCAACCCTTGAGTGGGTCTGTGGCCTTGAGCAAATCACTGCCTCTTTATGGGTCTCAGTCTGCCCCAAAATATACAGGGAATCTATCACCTACATCTCTCCTTCTCTATAAATTATCATTCATGCTCTCTCCTGGGTTAACTATAGGCCTTACAGATGGTTTACTGGTTACCTTTCTCTTTCCATACTGCCTCTCTGCTCAGTAGAAAGTGGATTGATTTTTTTTTTTAATGTAAAGTACTTTGCATCCTTCTTTGCTTAAAATCCTTCAATGGCTTTCCTGTGAACAAGGCAATAAAATCCAGATTTCTTACAGTGGTCTACAGTGGTCAACTTGGCCTGCGTAACCTGGCCTCTAACACAGAAGTATCTCAGTTCCTCATAGGCATCTAGCTCTTCCCCACCTCCATCTGCCTCAAGGCCTTTGATCATGCTGTTCTTTAGGTATAAAATACATCCTACTCCCCACACCCAATCAGTTTCTTCTCCATGGCTTTTGGCATTGAGATTGGGGGCAAGAGTGTTCAACATATAAGAAACAGCATGTTCAAATTCCCTCAAATGGGCATCATGGTCTAATTAAATGTCAAAAGTGATCCCTTTAAGACCACATCATCTAAACTAGACTACCCCTACCCGTTTGCTATTTTCTATCTGTACCCTGTTTGTTTCATTGTCAACCAACCTCCCATCCTGATGCTTAATTTATTAATGTGCTTACATTCTCAGGGGAGGTAAGTTCCAAAACAAATAATCTTTCCCTAAAGGCTACAATCACCGCAATATGGTAATTACAGCAACCCCAGCACCAGCACAAGACCTGGCACAGAACAGTTGTTTCACATACGTTTATTAAATGTCTCCAACAAAAGACACACTTATGAGTCCCAAAGTTCATAACAGCAAAGTATCCTAAGTTCAATATTTAGCTACCCAATTTTCTAGATGCCCAGGCTCTTAAAAACCTAAACAAAAAACTCTAAAATGAGCTCACACAAAGTGGATGCCTCACAAAGAGACTCTTGTCTCCTGCTACCAAATAAATTTAATTCTAAGTAAAAGAAAAGCAAAAGAACAAAAGTAAGAACAATTTTACACACACACACACACACACACACACACACACACACACACGGTCCTCTTACAGCTGATTGCCTTCCTGATAAAACATGCTAACAAGGCAAGAGGTGGCACTTGTGTACCTTTGGGGATCTCCGCCACTGCATATTCCTACCTAGGTGTTCTCATTTGCAAGCAGGCACTTTCATGAAAATAGCCCATAAAGTATGTTAATTCTTTTCATTTGCAGTGGCTCCTTAGCATAACAGGTATGGAGAATGCATATTTGTGAACTATCCTTCTGTTTACACCTAACAGTTAATTGTTCTTATGCCGTGATTACAAATGTGACACTATCAAAGGGTTAGTAAAATTGGCTTCTGGAGATGAGAAACCATATTTCAAAACTCAGGAAGAACTATCAATTAAAATGAATGTTCACTGGTTTTAACGCAAAGGGCCTTATTAGGCTGAACCTCTTCGTTGAAAATGTAGCTTTGAAAAGAAGAGGATAAAGCAGAGTTCTCTAGTTTACATACTTCTTATACTTCTTTCATACAGACATGAGGTGGGAGTAATTGGAGAGCAAAGCAACTTGTCTACTGATATAATGTGGCCACAAAAGAAAGAAAGTGTGGTCATTCAGAAACAAAAATAACACATACACGTACACACGTCTATGTACCTAAAAATTCAACTATATAACATCATCATCATAAAATCTGTGTCTAAATAAGAATACTAAAGAGCACACTGAATCAAACCATTAAAATTAAGTCAATTATGTTCTAAAACGCAGAAACAAACGATGAGCAATTATTAATTTTTAGGATGTAGGTAGAAGACTGGCACTCCAAAACAACCACAGCATTCAAAGCTCTGTGCTGGGATCATTACAAGCATTATCTCGTTTATTAATCAAAGCAATCATGCAAATACAAGGTATTTTCACTTTAGAAAGGAGGAAACCAAGTAGTAGAAAGGATAAAATACTAGTCCATGTCATGTAGTTAGTAAAAGATAGACATGCCCAAAGATCCCACATATGGTTGACTTCAAATAGTGTATAGGTTTTCATTTTCTCCTTCCAATACCATCACATTCCCTCCCATCATGTTAATACTGATCATTAGTAACCTAGTGAGAATCTCATGCTGGGGTTAAAATTTTCATATCACTTATATCACAGTTGGATTTAAGTAGAGACATGACTTTAAGGCCAGTGGCTCTTTCACTAGAATAACAGTTCCTTGGAGGATAGTTTTACATAGGTTCCTGTGATCAGCTCAAGGGGAAAAAAAAAAAAGAGTGAATAGGAGTTCTTGCATGTGGCCCAGAAACTACTCTGTGAAAACACGTATCTTGATGTATGTGTCTGAAGTTTTTCTTGCCTCCTTTTATTTCCACTGAACTACTGAGTCATCGGCCATGATCTTCCTTCCTACACCCTCATTCACCACACTCTTATAGCTTAAATTCTGCCCATTTTAAAGATGATACAGGTTATCTTAAAAGCAGTGAGACCTAGGGCAGGTAAAAGGCATAATTGTGACTCCAACCCACTTTTATCGGGCTGTAAGCACAGCACTTCCCTTCCGCAAATCTTTACTCTCCCTTCTATGTGAAGAACAGTGTAAAATAACACTATCAAATAAGGAGAATAACCAAAAGAAAAGCCTGGCTTTGAGAGTTTAAAAACTCTCATTTAACATTATTGGAGTAGAATTTCTGCAGCTTAATTTAATAAATGAGGCATCATTTTTAGACTCCAAGCATAGTAAGCTCTCATTTGCATTGACTGGATTCATAAATTCATGCTGTTAAAAACCTGTTTCTCTCAGGGTTGGCCTGGCCCCCATAGCTTTCACTCACATTCCAATTCTGAGCAGCAGGAGGGAGTCTGCCCATCACAAGCATCAGCAACCATTAGTTCATTTCCTTTAGTGCTGCTTGAGAAAGCATCAGGAAATCTGACAGGGTGCACGCTGCTCATCTCAAACACGTTCTCCACCGCTCCAAAAAAGGGTGGGGAACACCTCCCTGTCGCCCTGTACCGCAAAATTGCCTCTTGTTCTTGGCAAAAGACCACGATAGAATGTTAAGGGTCCAAGATTGTTGGGCTTCCCCGGTGGCGCAGTGATTGAGAATCCGCCTGCCGATGCAGGGGACGCGGGTTCGTACCCTGGTCCGGGAAGATCCCACGTGCCGCGGAGCAACTAAGCCCGTGCACCACAACTCATAAGCCTGTGCTCTAGAGTCCGCGAACCACAACTACTGAAGTCTGCATGCCACAACTACTGAAGCCCGCGCACCTGAGCCCGTGCTCCGCAACAAGAGAAGCCAACACAATGAGAAGCCCACGGACCACAACGAAGAGTAGACCTCACTCACCCAACTAGAGAAAGCCCGCATGCAGCAACGAAGACCCAACACAGCCAAAAATAAATAAATAAATAAATTACCAAAAAAAAGAAAGTCCAAGATTGTTGAAAAAAGCTAGGGTTTGGATTTACTCACAAAAATGGAGCAAAATGAACCTTCTCAGGCAGTTATGTATTTAAGAAAAAAGAAAAATGAAGGTGATTGTGTTGATATGTGTTAAGAGCATATTTCTTGCCCTTAAATTGCAACAATGATACAAATGACTCAGTAGACTTCCTCTTGGCAGAATGAACGGTATGAAGTGAGGATTGGCATCTGACATGAGAGTTCTCAGAACTTAGGAAATATAAGCAGGCACAAACCCAGACAATCACTACAAAAAGTGAACTCCAGTGGCAGACCCATCATTGAATAGGTTTCCAGGTAGACTGAGTCTTCGCTCGAAGCCCTGGAATGTTGAAAATGTATTTCTGTCTGTGTTATGTGGGAGGATAAAACATAAATTGTGATTCAGGAGAATAGATTTCATAGCACAGGGTGCTCCCCTATTAAAATCACAGAAGCATAGGCTTGAATCCAGACTCTGACACTTGCTGGCTGTATGCTTGTGTTCAAGTCACCTACCCCTCTGAGTCACTGCTAAATGAGTCAGGTAATCATATAATGGTTTGGTAATGGGGTTGTTGTCTGTCTTAGCATGCAGCAGTTCCCTTAAATACTGCCTATATTTTATTTTGAAATCTATCAAAAAATATCCAGTGTGCAGAGAGGTCCTATGTGGATTTATCTGCAAAACGTACTGAATAACATCTGATGTCTCTCCCAGGTCCAACAGATTCTAATTCTATGAGTGTCAGACAATAATCCAATAGATTACATATATTATATATATATATATATATATATATATATATATATATATATATATATATATATGTAATTGTTTTCCAATGCATTCATTAATTAACAAAAGATTTGCCGAGCATCTAATAGATTCACTATGTACTACTGGTGGGGTAAAATGCATATAATGTCACTCCTGATCCCATTACTACATGTTCCAACCTCTTCAAGTGCAATGGCATAAATATAAATCTAGTATGTGGAAGTACCTTCCTAGCTCTAAGAACATGAATCAGGCATGGGTCTATTTTCTAAGACAACACTGTTTTGACCCAGAGATAGTTATGTGATTCAAAGCTTCCAATTAAGGTGCTTCCCTAGGACTGATATGTGGGTGCTGAAAGGATAAGGAAGTCTTTCTTTTAGTTTGAGGTCCTAATGATAGCAGTAACTTTCTTCAATGCTACGTTTCAGGCATCTGCTCATGATTTTACACGCAGTATCTCTGATCTTCAAAACATTTCTTAAAGACATGTAGTATCATCTCCATACTAAACATGCTACACAATATACACTAATTTTCTACCAGGTCACCTCATTACTAAAGCTAGAATACTGGGTTTTTACCCGTCCATAAAATGCCATAATCCATGTTTTTTTGTTTGTTTGTTTTTGCAGTACGTGGGCCTCTCACTGTTGTGGCCCCTCCCGCTGCGGAGCACAGGCTCCGGACGCGCAGGCTCAGCGGCCATGGCTCACGGGCCCAGCCGCTCTGCGGCATGTGGGATCTTCCCGGACCGGGGCACGAACCCGTGTCCCCTGCATCAGCAGGCGGACTCTCAACCACTGCGCCACCAGGGAAGCCCCCCATGTATTTTTAATTGCACCATGATAATCTGAGTTTAAAGTGCTGATGTAGATGTCTAGGTGGAGCCATTAGCCATGTGGTTTAGGAACTTAAAAAAGAGACCCGGTTTAGAGATGCATATTTGTGTGTCACACTGATCTAAGAAAAATCCAAACTCAAGGGAAGGATGAGAATAGAAATTCAAGCAGAAGATAGCGGAGAATGTCTCCTTTCCTAAATGGAAATTGAAAAGAGATTATCAAAGGCATCAGAAAATGAGAAACACTACAATTGGATAAATGCAGAATCTCCAAAACCAAGAAAGAAACAAGAAGAAGAATGGAGTTCATCAAAGTAAGAAGAAAATGAACAAAACTTGTTCACCTCCCTGAGGAGCATCGTGCAAGAAGCTTCTATTTTTGTAGCTGATTTGGTTTTGGGTGGGATAGTATAAGCACCATGCATTATTCCTGAAGGCAATGGGAGGGCTGGTGAGAAAAGAGCAAGACCAAGGTGAACTGGTATGTGCCTCCTCCACTCCGTTAGCAAGAAAAAATGTCTTTTTTTCTGAGAACACTGTGTGTGTGTGTTTGATTCTGTTTTTTAATTGGGTCTGGCTCCTACAATGTTCAGACTCTCCCTCGCCATAATAATGTGATTGAACTGTGAGCAGAAATGTCACCCAACCAAGACTAACCAGAACCTTTCCATGGAATAGCGTAAGAGTGCTAGGGGAAAATGGACCTCACTTTTCCTATTGCCTTTTGAGTTGGAAGGAAGAGTCAAGCCTGTAGCTGTCAAGAACTTCTTACCCAGGTGCCTAGCAGAAGCAGTCTACATAAATGATTCCCACTCAGAGAGGAAAGCAGAAATGAGACGGGGAGAGAGATATGGAGTTCAGTCGAGATCGTATGAGCCTTTGCAAATAGATATGGGTCTGGATTGAGAAACTGCGTACACCAGCCTAAGCCAAAAAGGTGACTATATAACTATTCAGAGTCCTGAATAATACGTATGTGATTCCCTGGAGCTTTTCCCACCTCTCCTTCATACCACAGAGCCCATGGTCCAATAAAGCCACATGCATAGCAACAGAGGAATCTAAGGTTGCTAAGAAACTTGGAGTGTAGTCCATGAAAATGACGTCGTGAAAATTAAATAAACCCAGAGGCATAAATTCCTGAATGATGATCTGAAGAAAAGACCCACAGTTTCTGTTTCCAGTTATAGATTAAACTGCCTTCAGATTTATAATTGGTACATTGATATCCAACAATTCTACACTTAACAAATTTAATTTCTCAAGTTGTTGGTGCATTAAGAACCCCATATATCCAACGCCCCCGTCTCAAATATTTGAAATAAACATGAGTTCCCATGCCCCTCTTTAGCCTTATCTGTCAGGTCTGCCTAATTCTCAGACTCATCAGTTTTGAACCACTAACCCAGGGCTGAAAATATAGTAAGCAATTTGCATGTATTAACCATCACAAGAATTTTATGGTGTAGGCATAATTAGTCCCATTTTACATTAAACAATCTGGTTTAGAGAGAGTGAATAACTTGACCCATGCAGCTAGTAATGGGCCTATCTGATACTTCTACATAATAATTCAAGAGGCTGTGAACAGCAGAACCATATAAAAAATTAATTCATGAAATGAGAAAATATATTTGGCTTTCACTAAAAGAGTTTTGGAGAAGGATGAGGGCATACACTGAGTTTACAATAGCCACCCATTAGATAATGGAGTGTTTTATTAAGTGAATACAGACATCCATCTCTGAACCAGGCTGGGATTAGCATGAGAATGGGGGTGGGTACCAACCTGTATCAAGGATGAGGGGTCTAGATATATAACAGCATCTTTTTCATTCTGTTAAGCCTGGCAATGCAGTGTACAGCTGGCTCATACAAATCAAGAACTAATGTGAGAAAAGGTGCAGTAAGTACCAGGAAATCCAAGACACCCAGTTCTGAAAGTTTTGAATGACTCAGAACATTATGTGGCACTGTTATTGTTGATATCACAGCTTTTAAGAAGTCTGAAAGCAGATTCAAAAGAAAGAGAATTGTAGATATTCTCAGGATTCTTTTTAAACTTCCAAAGCACATAATACATTAAACAGTATAGAAAATATAGGAGCCATATCACAGCAAAGTATGCTCTGCAGTTTTTTTCAATGTCTTAAGTGGTACCTTTTTCATGGGCAGTAATTCTAGAAGTTATGACATCCAAGATGACAATACCCAGCGGATCTGAGATCAGAGTACGAGCGCTCAATCCAATTCCATCTGCTTGGGCAGATGGCAAAGTACACTGAATTTCTCCAAGTCTCCCAGTTCTCAGTGCCCCATCAGCACATTGATTTCCTGATAAGAACATACGAAAGGTTTTGGGCAAAAAATGGTTTTATATTTTTATACTGAATGTGTTGACAATAAGTCTATGAGTCTTTCTGACATGACCTTAAGAGTAATGAACGAATGCTTGTAGGATGACTCTCTTTATAGGAAGAAAGATGTGTATGACCTGAAAATAATAAGAGATGTCAAGTACCTTGAAGTGCAGTATAAAGAATTTCATTTTATTCTCAAAGAAGTAGGAGACAATCTCAAGAAACCATAAATCTCTTTGTCTCCCTTTAGATTATCAAGGTTCTGTGACGGCCTATGAGGTTGGGTAGAAAGTGTCGCTGACATTAAAAAAAAAAAAAAAAAAGGAAAAGAAACAAACGTGAACATCTTCCTGCCTATAAAAGAGGCTGCTCAGCATTTTGACTATGGATAACCAAAGTACAAAATCCATACTGTTGTGGCATTTATTGTCAGACATGAAATGGTGGAGTAGGAAAAAACAATTGACCATGAACACAGAGATGGGGTTTAAATTACAGCTCCATCTAATATCTAGGTAAGTGAACTCTCTGCTTTTGTGTTTCTGTCTGTCAAATAATGGAAATGACCATCTGCCTTAGGAGGTCCAGTGTATGCAATAGGCCAAGCATAGGGTATGGCATGTAATAGGTCATTTGTAAGATGCACTAATGGTGAAAATAATAAGTGAGATAAAAATAAGAAAGATGATCAAATAGCACAACTACAAAAGCATGGAAATAATACATGTTTGATACCTGAAAAATTTTAAAACACTTCTAATGTCATAAATAGTGGCATTATAAATAACTGAATTAATGAGTGAAGTAAACATTCATTCATTTTTTTCATTCATACAGTATTCACCATTGACAGAAAAGTTAGAGCTAGCCTTGCAATTACGAAGCTTTCCTTTTAAGGGTAGTATTTCTGCTTTTAAGGGGAAATGATAAAGCTCTAGAAGACTGATTTCCTAAAGGTCACAAAGCTAGTAAATGAAAGAATAAGATCATCTCCTATAAAGTCCATGTGCCTACCCAGCTCCACTGAATGCATGAGGCTAACATGAAGGGGCTCTAGTTAATATGTGGGTTATAATGGCCAAAGAAGATTTGAAGTGTGGGTTCAAAAGGCTGCAAGTTCCTTTTAATGAGTATAGATCAGAACTAATAAAAACGTCATCGACTGACAGGAGAATCAGTCTACCGCAGTGCCTGACAAAAGCACTCCTTTTCCCTAGTTGCTTCCTAAGGCTGCACTGTTAATCCTACACTTAACATTTGATGGAAACCTCCTCAGGGAGAAAGTTATACTGAAATATACTATATTCAAAACTTAGTTCAGTCTTTTATTAGCTGTTCAAACTTGGAGAGGTTGCTCAAATTCTCTGACTCTTAGTGTGCAAAACAGGGAAGAAAATCAATCTGCAAATATTTCTGTAGTAACATATACATAATAGGCCCTCTGTGCTTCAGAGCTATATTTCAATACTACAAAGTTCATTTTAAGAATAGCCTAGATTGATTTTGTAGTGAATCTGCTCTCTCTCTCTCTCTCTCTCTCAGGTTGCACACCATATCAAGATCCTTCTCGTGACATCTTGGAAATCCATCATCACTCGTGGATTTGAATGGGAATTCCGCACTTCTAAGCGTGAGAGTTGGAGGGGGCAGCACCAGGGCTGTTAGCAAGCTATCACCGTTTCAGGATCTGAATACACTCTCTGAGCTAGGTTCAATGGATCTCTCACTGATTCTGTGAACCTCTCAATACTCTGCCGTTATTTCTGCATAAGCCAACAGAATCAACCAAAATTCCAGGATAGAAACAGCACTGAGATTGAGAGTTTGTAATTTTGTGAGAGTTACACTAAGAACACAACAGCACACATATAACTATGGCATAATGGACATTAGTGGAGACCTTAACTACAAATCAAATTCCGAAGGGTATGAGCAGCCAAATGGTTCTTAAGCTTAATCCCTTGTTATCTACGCTGGCTGGTAACTTGCTCTCATCATTGGGCGATTCACTCAGCAAACAATTCAAATACATCTAAAAAATGCATACTAGTCCACTTGAGAAAAAATAGTCTGGAATGCAGATATCCACTATAAAGATCAATTTCCAGAATATCTAATGGTACATGAAACCAATGGGTTCTTAAACTGAATAACAGAAAAAGCCAGAATTGTAACAAAGAGCACACGGCCATGGAATTTGGGTTAACATTTGTTTCAAAAAAAAAAAAAGAAAAAAAAGGTGAACTTTCACTGCTGTAGAGTTAAGATAAGTCACTTAAATTCTTTTCAGAGATTCTACTATCTTCTCCCACTCATATAGCAGATAACCTTTTGAGAGATGCTGGGATGGCAGCTCTTTACGGGCAGAGAGAACACTATTTGTCTTTGATTCTCCAGCCCCAATCAGTGTCTAGAAAACAGACAGTAAATGCTCAACAATGTCTGTGCAAATAACAAAAGAAAACAAGAGGCAGGAAGTTGGGGAGGACAAATCTTAAAAAATCATAGGTTAAAAAAAAAAAAAACCCACAATAAGGAGGTAGTATTCTATATTTCTTGAAGACCATTTACTTCAAAGACTTCTTCCCAACACATTCAAGAAAAGTGCCTCCCCTCTAAGACTTGTGTCTTAAAAAACATGATGGCTGGGGTTTCCCTGGTGGCGCAGTGGTTGAGAATCTGCCTGACGATGCAGGGAACACGGGTTCGTGCCCTGGTCTGGGAAGATCCCACATGCCGCAGAGCGGCTGGGCCCGTGAGCCATGGCCACTGAGCCTGTGCGTCCGGAACCTGTGCTCTGCAAAGGGAGAGGCCACAACAGTGAGAGGCCCGCGTAACACACACACACACACACAAAATAAAAATAAAAAAATAAAACGTGATGGCTAACCTCTCGATATGATAAATTCTTTCCTGTGAACAAGGTGATTTTGAAGTTAAGGGTAATTGAAATCAGTATCAATGTGCTATTTATAATGAAGCTTTTTTTAAATTTTTAAAATTTATTTTTGGCTGCGCTGGGTCTTCGTTGCTGGGTGCGGGCTTTCTCTAGTCGCAGCAAGCGGGGGCTACTCTTCATTGCAGCGCAGCGCGCGGGAGTCTCGTTGCAGTGGCTTCTCTTGTTGCAGAGCGTGGGCTCTAGGCACGCGGGCTTCACTAGTTGTGGTGTATGGGCTCAGTAGTCGTGGCTTGCGGGCTCCAGAGCGCAGGCTCAGTAGTTGTGGTGCATGGACTTAGCTGTTCCACGGCATATGGGATCTTCCCAGACCAGTGCTTGAACCTGTGTCCCCTGCATTGGCAGGCGGATTCTTAACAACTGCGCCACCAGGGAAGCCCCAGAATCTCTAGATTTATAATTTCTTCCTCTTCTGGCAAGGAAGCCCTACTATCTTTGGATGCTCCAAAATTTTCTTCTGCTCTTCTATGAAAACCTTTATACAACTTCAGAAGGTATGCCAGCATTTTAGTGAGCATATCAGCCTAGTAGTTATGAAACACAAGGTTCTCATTATTTGTGTGTGTGTGTATGTGTGTCTGTGTATGTGTGTGAACTTCTCTCTACACAAACCATGCTTTCCTTGACCCATTTAGTAAAAAGGTTAAGACCTGTTTCCCTGACTGTATATACTATGGGAAGCTCCCCATTGATGGCTTTGCTGCTACTGCTGTTCCTGTCGGTGGTGGCAGTGGTGTAACGTTTTTGTATGGCAAACACATTTATACAAATAAAATGCTCTAAGATGGCTGCTTCAAACTAGTCTTCTGAAACTGAATAATTCTCATTGCATTATAATTAGTCATATACTATCAATTTCTAATTTTTCCTCATGGTAAACTGAAGAGAACAACGATTTACTGATCATCTACTGCATGTCAGGTTTTGCACATATTTTACATGTACTGTTCCTCATTTTGCAGATGAGGAAAATGACATTCTTTGACCTTAAGCCACCACCTACCCCATCTCACACCTCTTGTAAGTGATCCAAATGCAGATATTTTTGACTCAAAGCCTGTGCTTTTTCTACTGGACTGACCCTGTGTAATGGCAGCTACAAAGGGCTACTTAGAGCTGATTTTACTTATAACAAAGGGGAAATTGCATTCTCTGTATGTGGAGCTATAACATCCATGCTACTTTTTGCCTAAAAGCCTCCTCAACTCCCTCCTGCCAATCTTTACCTTTTAATCCCTATTTGAGGCTGCAAAGTGGAGAACCACAGGCAAATATTTATTCATGAAAAGAGCCATTTTCCCCATTTCTAACCCATCCAAAACTGCTCTAGTTTCTTCTCAAACTTCTGAAAAGCAATTTGCTTCTGGGCTGAAAAAAAGCAGAGAAAAATAAAGAATCCCAGCCCAGAGCCAGAGCCAGAGCCAGAGCCAGAAAAGATGAGCCCAAAGTAAAAGTGTCTTCAGTAAGGTAGGCACTGAAATAAATCTTAGCTACTGACAATACACATTTCAGATATTAAAGATGAGACATCATATAGGACTGTTAGAATTGGGGTAAAAGGCTTTGCTCATCCCCTGTGGATAAAGGGACATAAGCAGGGTGAAAAGTGAACTTGAGAAAATTACTAGGCCAAGATAGAGGCCAGATAGAGTCTGTCATTAAATTAAAGTTTTTCTCAGTGATTAGTAAAATAAAAACCTTTATTTATAGAGCAACATAAATTCTAGATAAAGATCAACAGATATTTTGCATGGGTGCCTCCACTTTACCATCATGCACCCATGGCAGACATCACTAATTGATCAAAGCACCTGTTCTCCAGGGAATACGATTAGCCTAAGCATTTTTATGAACACAACATTCCAAGCAGCCTCTATCAATCAACTGGAAGAGACACAAAGGAAAAAACCTTTGTGCAAACCCAAACACAGAAGACAAAGAATATGGATGACTATTTTTTGTTTGTTTGTTTCTCTTTTTTCCTTTTTAAAAATTTACCCTCAGGTTTTTTTCTATAATATCAGCTACTGTTCTTTTTTTTTGAGGTAATGGATACATTTATTTCTTTGATTGTGGTAATGGTTTCACGGGTGTATGCGTATGTCCATATGTCCGAACTCATCAAATTGTATACACTAAATATGTGCAGTTTTTATACATCAGTTATACCTCAATAAATCTGTTAAAAATGGAAAAAAAAATAAAAGGTAGATGAGAAGTCATCTGATAAACAGAATGGGGAAAAAGATGAAGAGACTTTCTTAAGGGCATCCAAATGTTTAACTACAGGTACTCACAGTTAGTCACTGTTCTAATCAGTGTATACTCCCCTAATTTCAGAAATGCTTTAAGACTATCAAATTAAAAGGTGGCATTCAGCTATTAATTTATTCCACAAACAGTTATTAAGCACCTATTTCATGCCAGATACTTTAACACCTCCTGGAGAAATCAAGATGAATCAGCCTTGTTTGGTTTCACACCACTGTAAATCCTTTTATTGAAATTCTAGCGTGCAGAAATGTGCTTCTCTTCTCCTTTTAAGCTCTTACATAAGAATTTTACTTAAGAGGGTGTGCAAAATTTGATGCATTCCAACCAGAGACAATCCAAACGTAAGAACTAGAGAATAGAAGGATAAAGAGGAGCCGAAGAAGGTAAGCAGAAGGTGCTCAGGACTGTATAATAAGGCATTGGAACCTTATAGGAACATGAGAGAAAGCACATGGATCTCCAGGAAAACCCCAAGGAAGACAAGGACTGGGGCAAGAATATAGATTTAGAAGGGCTCACAGCAGGTACCTTGGCACAGGGATTTCCTACAGAGAACCAAGGATGTGCCCTGAGACTGAAGAGGCAAAGAGGAAGGGCTACTGCCTCACAAGCTCAGGAATTAGAGAACATGGAACTTCTTCTGCATCAAATGCAGGAACATCATGCAAATGGTAAGGACCACAGCCCTGAAGACCTCACACTCTCCTATTGTTTACCAACTCTGAAAGTTTGGGCAATTTATTTTAACTCTATTCACCTCAATGTCCTGATATTCTATACCGTTACCATACCTTTACCATTACAATAGTAATATCTCTTTTTAGGGTTTGTATTTTGGGGTTTTTTGTTTGTTTGTTTTAAGGATTATGGGGGTATTTATAAAGCTCTTAAAACCAGAGTCCACAATCTACAACCCTCAGGGTAATGCTGATCAATCTTGTTTTTGTAAATAAAGATTTGCTGGGACACAGACACACCCATTCATTTGCCTTGGTGGCCTTCACTCTCCAGTGGCAGAGTTGAACAGTTGCAACAGATCCTGAATGGCCCACAGAACCTATGATATTTACTATCCAACCCTTTCTAGAAAAGTTTGCCAACTCCTGAACTCCTAGCTTAGAACACTGCCTAGATTATGCACGTTTTTGTTAAAACACAACATCAGAAAATTATTATACACTGCAGATGGACTCTCCTCTTAGATAAAAAATGTCTAAAACAACAAAACAGCTAGATACGGGAAGATCTGGGTTTGAAACCATGTTCTGCAATTTACCAGCCAGGATGACCTTGAACAAGTCACTTCATCTACCTGTGCCTCAGCTCCTTATCTATACAGCAAGGAGGGATAATAACATTACAATGCCAAAGATAAAAGAAGAGAGTATTTCCAAAATATTTAGTAGAGTGTCTGGCACATGTAAAGTACTACGGAAGTATTAGCTGTTATGATTTATGCCTTTTGGCAACAGAGTCACAATGATTCACAACGATTTTACCAGTGAAATAAGGAAATCCAGAAAAATTGTCAGAGGAATGCAAATGATAACAAATAGTACTGTATCCACTATTTTAAGATGTGATAACTATCAATGATACTGCTTTTATTTATTAAGCTGTGTCATCATTTTCTTATAACTGTAACAAACGTATTCATTATTGCTTTCCTCAACCTAAATTCCTCAAGAAGACATATTTCTTAGTACCATGGCTTCTCTTTTGGTGGTCAAGAGCAATCAAGTATTGGACATGAGGTTTCCCTACTACCTGTGTGAGAAACAGTCTCCTCTCCTCACTAGCTGTGGGAAATTGGGCAAGTCATTCAAACTTTCTGAGTTGCAGCTTCCTTATTAGCAGAAAGGGGATGGATAATAAGAATGCTCTTTCACTGAGTTGTGGTAAAGACTCAATAAATTAATATGTGCTAAACTATTTTAAAAGTGCCAGGTTCATATTGACCACTCAATAGACAGAAGCCACTCTTATTTCTAGACATAACACTAGCAATTTTAGCTCTGTAGGTAATACTGAAGTTGTGTAACATATAGAAATTAATTAATTTACTAAGACAGAAATTTGAGTCCCAGGAACTCTGAGTCCGAGCCTGGGGTTGGGGGGATGGGGAGCTGCAGGGGGAACTAAACTAGCACAACCCTTAGCTTATGAATGACCCCAGAGGTTCTTTGTAGTTGGTAAAGAATATTTTTATGAAGCAATTTATACACTGCCATGAAAGTGTTTCCTTTTTTTTTTAATAGTCACTTTTATTGTAAATTAATTATCTAGATGCAAAATATACATACAACATATAAAAGTAAGGATAAAGAATAATCATGAATTAATCAATCACATAAAAATAGAATAATCCTAATGTATTTAAAGCCTTGGATATGACCCTACAGGACAGCATCCCCTCCCTCACCAATAATGGTAACCAGTTCTCTAAATTGCATATGTAACATACCTTTTATTTCCTCTAGAGTTCAACCTCATATATACTTCTGTGGCTTGCTTTTTGATCAAGTCTGTTTTTCAGATTCACCCATGTTGTTGCTTTCAGTTTTAGTTCATTCACTTCCAGCAAATTATCTTAAGACAATACCAAATCTATCCATTCTACATTAGATGAAAATTTGATTTTTTTTTAACATTACAATGCTGATTTGTAATTTTACTTGAACTCCAGTGCCTATGTCTAAGAGAGTTTCTAGGGTATTTACCTAAGAGAAAAATTGCTAGGTAATAGATATATCCACAGTTTCAATTTTCCTAGTTTCCAAGACAATATCAAATTATTCTAGGAAACAATTTTATAAGCTCAAACACTATCTATCAGTTATAAGAAATTACCTTGCTCTTTATCTTCATTGTTTGATATTGTTCAACATTTAATTTTTGCATTGTGTTGGGTACACAATGCTACTTAACTATAATTTTTAATTTGCATGATCATTAGTGAGCTGACATTTTTTAATATGTTTAAGAGTAATACATGTTTCTGTTTTTGCATCTATTACTTATTTTTATTTGTCTTTTACTTATTTATTATAATTTTTTTGCCAGTTATAAGTGGTAAATACCTTTTCTTTTTCCATTCACTTTTTTCTAACTTTATGATGCCTAAACTGAAGTTCTTAATTTTAATGTAGTAAAAATTGTTAATTTTTCCTTTTAAGGTTTACATTATTTGTTGCTTAATAAATGCTTCCCTACCAAAAGGACATAAAGAGTCTTTATACATGTTAGTACAACCACACACACCTTGATTTTCTTCAAGAATGATTGTCTTTTTCAAACATGGAGACTCTTAATGATCCCTCTTCTATCCCCTATCAATGAAAAGCCTAAAATCCCTTTGCAAGGGTGGTCTGAAATACTGTTGGGACTCAAGTATCCTTCTGACAAAGCCATGATAAATTTTAGATGTGAGTTAACCAATACTAGAGCCACTAGATACATGTGGCCAATTAAACTTATGTTAATTAAAATTTTTTTAAAGTAAATATTCAGTTGCTCAGTTGTACTATCTATGTTTCAACTGTTCAATAACCACAAGTGACTAGTGCTACCATATTGGAAAACACAGATGGAGAACATTTCCATCATCAGAGAAAGTTTTAACATAGTTCTGTTTTAGACTCTCAATACAGAACCATCAAAGGAAGTTGGTTTGTTCACTTTTGAAGAAAACATTGAAGCAATAAACCCAAAAAGGTCTTCTGATTTTCAATGCTTTTTATCTGGATTTTTGGATTTTTAAAAAATCTCTACATGTAATGTCTTTCTTGCTGGATATAACAATCCTCAGAGTAACAGATAAAGAGCTGAAAAATACAAGTGTACTTAGTAGAAATATCCTAATAGTCTCAAGAACAGATTGGACCTCAGAATTCCTCTACAGGACATTCTCACTCCTTTCCACCTTTTTGATACTTGAATCCCCTGGGTAACTTGCAGGATAAGTGATCTCTGCTTACACATGTCTAGTGATAAGAAATTCATTATCTTCTTAGGCTCTCTATTTGCCTTGAAACATCTCTAAAAGTCAACAAGTTCTACCACATGCCTTTTGGGAATAACAAAGAAAGAACATATGCTATTTGGGGTGTTAAAGTAACCAGAGATGGGAGTCCCTCCCACTAAAACCCCATGTAAGCAAACAAAAACTTTCCTAAATTTCTATGCTTGGCTCTCCCAGAAAAGGCAGGCCTACATCAACCAATCAGCACTCGCCAGCTCAGCACAGGTTACCTGCCTGGCTCCAAGGCTTCCGTTTCCTCCATATAAGTGGAGTAACCCTGCTTTAAGCAGTCAGCTAATGCCCAGTATAACTTCCTTGTTCTTGCTCACTTTGGTCTATAAAGCCCTCTTGAATTGTACAACTGGTAGATTGTATGCTCCCCAATTCATGATTGCTGAATAGAGCCCATAGGATCTTTAAAATGTACTCTGTTGAATTTTATTCTTTAACAGGGGGTTAAAAAAATTGTTGTCTAAAATGTATGGACACCAAGGGGGGAAGTGGAGGGCGGGTGGGGTGGTGATGCGATGAACTGGGAGATTAGGATTGACATATATACACTAATATGTATAAAATGGATAACGAATAAGAACTTGCTGTATAAAAAAATAAATAAAATAAAATTCAAAAAAAAAAAAAAACAATTGTTGTCTAACCCATCCCCGAAATTATGAGAACTGAATCCTAGTAAGGACTGGAGACCTGTGTCCAAAGTGAGTCATCATAACAACGGGGTCTGGAGGTGATCACATGGAGCAGAGGGGAAGCATCTAGGTGGGCTAGAGGCAGGGAGTCCAGGACTTTGTGAAGGTAGATCAGAGTCAGAACAGACAAAGTAGAAGATCCTCTTGCTCACTCATGGACGCTATGGGCCACTAGCTACAAAAGAGCTTTCAAGCACAGTTTGGATGCTTTTGCCTAGGAAGGCCATTTACAATTAAATGGATCCAGAAGAGGCATCAGGATATGGAATACTGGGAATTTTTCTCAGCATCTTAATGTAACTTTTATAACTCCTGTTTTATGACTGATTCTTTAGAGACAAATCTCAGGTAGGCTGGCCTGCTTATCATTCACAACAATAATGGAAACGTAATGAGATTGGGCTTTCAAACAAATATCTCCTGTTTCTAACTCCCAGGGAGTTCAATAAAACTATGCTACATAGGAAGAAGAAGGTGTTTCCACTGCATTAACTCACTCTCTGCTACTAATTCATAATAAAGAGTTTAAAGGAGAATGCATAAAGAGTAGAAAATATATTGGGTTTTCACTATGGATCAATACAGTTTGTAGATAGCATCACTTAATCCTAACAATAGCCCTTAGAGATAAGGATTATTACCTCCCTCTGGTAGGGGAGAAAACTGAAGCTTAGCTAGGAAGTAATGGAGCTGAGATTCAAATATGTATCAGGCTGATTTTGTGGTCTTGTACTTCTTTCATTACAATGATGTCAAAAATATGAACCTTCTCATTACTCAAATTATAACCACTATGGTGTTTTAGACCGGCAAAAATACTCAATCTCTGAAAACTGTTCATCCCTATATAGATTTTGTTTGGCTATTAATACTAATACTAATAATTAGCATTTGCTAAGTGTTAGCTTCATTTCAGGCACTTTGTATAAACTCCATCATTTAATTTTCTCAATAACCTTTTGAGAGATGAACCTAACTAAGATTGATAAATTTCCTGAAATTACATTACTAGTAAATGGACCAAGTCTCTCTAACTTCAGGGCATTAACAGCCCAGGTTGTGGTTAACCTACTCTACATTCACTCTTAGAGAATAAGACTCTTCAATTAACAAAAACATCTCATCATCACAACACTGAGGAGATTCAGGACACTGTTGTTATCTGCTTCATGTTCCTCTAGGTAAGATCTGCACCCAACTTCCTCTAAGAAATTATTTTAAAAGGCAAAGGTAAACTTAAACATAAAAAAGTTACATTAAAAAAGCAAAAGAAACTAACTCAGTGCCCAGGCAAACCTCAGTAGATAAATATCTGTCCTAAAATTTTAACTAGAAGTTCTACAAACAATTCTCTTTTAAAGAGAGAAAACTCCACAGAACAGACAGTAGTGCAGGACAGATTGATATGCAAGACACCTATTGATCTAGTGGCATATACAAAATATGACTTTCTATCCTTGATTAAACAGGTGTTCTTTAAACCAAGCCCTGCATTTTAATTGTAAATATTTTTGTAATGACATTATAAAACCACTCCTGAGCACATGCAGCACTTAGTGACAATGCAGTTGTTTCCACCTTCCTGTCTTCATGAGCTACAAATATTTAAAAAAAAAAAAAAAAAGGGCTTCCCTGGTGGCGCAGTGGTTGAGAATCTGCCTGCCGATGCAGGGGACACGGGTTCGTGCCCCGGTCTGGGAAGATCCCACATGCCGCGGAGCAGCTGGGCCCGTGAGCCATGGCCGCTGAGCCTGAGCGTCCGGAGCCTGTGCTCCACAACGGGAGAGGCCACAACAGTGAGGCCCACATACCACAAAAAAAAAAAAAAAAAAAATCCAGCATGTTCAGATGATAGAGCCTCCTTTACTAAATAAACACAAAACAGATCGACTTGCAGGTGAAAACACATTTACCTCATCTATTGTAACACAGTTGGATCGGAACTTTTCACTTTGGATGGGAAGTTTTTTAAATGATGTTTTGTTATTAATCCAAATAAGTAAGAAACGTTGCCAGCCAAACACATTTGTTGGCAATGTTGAACTCTGTGGCTCAGACCCCTTTAAAATGTGAAATGTTATTCAGGAAATCCCAATGTTAGGCTGAGTAGCAACATAAAGAAAGCTGCTGAGGCCAGAAATAGTTACACATGAGAATATAATCAATATAATTTCATTCCAAAAGGAGTCGGCTTTTTTGGCAAGAATAAGAATAAAAGGGTCAGGGTGTAGATTAAACTTGGACAGAGCTCCTAAAAACACTCTAGCAATTTTTCTTTGGTCTGTATTTGGGCTCACAGACAGAGAAAGTTCCTTTGATCCTGTCAGACCTGCAAGTAACTGGAGACTTCTGCAAAGCCTTGCAAGTGAATTGGCTTAGAGATGAGTTCTAACACTTAAACTCAGATGCAGAAAGATAAAACGGATAGAAGAAAACTAAAAGGGATGCTGAAAGTACAATTTCACACATCTGTACTCTTTGGGCAAGGTTGGCTATGTGCTATCGATCCATTGCTATTTTTACACAAACACAGTGGCTCGAAATATTCCGTATAAATCAATACCATGATTGACTGAAATGAGTTTCCCCACACAGGGAGACTGGTTAGTGGCAATGCTGATGTTTAGGTTTGGGCAGTCATCTTTGATGGAATGGTAAACTCCCAAGATGTGGGCAAACACTGAGACTGACAGCAACTTCAGCTCAATGCCCTAAAGAAGGCAGAGCATCTGGGCCCTCGGAGAGCAAGACACATCCAGAGATAAAACCAGTGTCAAGACTCCCTCTTGTGAGAGCACTGGAATCACAACTAACTGCTGAACAATCAACGACAGGAAGACACTGGAACTCACCAAAAAAAATACCCCACATCCAAAGACAAAGGAGAAGCCACAATGAGATGGCAGGATGGGCGCAATAACAAGAAAATCAAATCACATAACTGCTGGGTGGGTGACTCACAAACTGGAGAACACTTATACCACGGAAGTCCACCCACCAGAGTGAAGGTTCAGAGCTCCACATCAGGGTTCGCAACCTGGGGGTGTGGCAACAGGAGGAGGAATTCCTAGAGAATCAGACTTTGAAAGCTATTGGGATTTGATTGCAGGACTTCAACAGGACTGGGGGAAACAGAGACTTCACTTGTGCAGGGTACACACAAAGTAGTGTGCACATTGGGACCCACAGGAAAGAGCAGTGACCCGATAGGAGACTGAACCAGAACCACCTGCAGAGGTGGTAGGCGGCTGTGGCTCACCAAGGGGACAAGGACACTGGCAACAGAAGTTCTGGGAAGTACTCCTTGGCATAAGCCTTCCCTGAGTCCGCCATGAGCCCCACCAAAGGCCTGCAGGCTCCAGTGCTGGGTCGCCTCAGGCCAAACAACCAACAGGGAGGGAACTCAGCCCCAACCATCAGCAGACAAGCTGATTAAAGTTTTACTCAGCTCTGCCCAACAGGGCAACACCCAGCTCTAACCACCACCAGTCCCTCCCATCAGGAAGCTTGCATAAGCCTCTTAGATAGCCTCATCCACCAGAGGGCAGACCGCAGAAGCAAGAAGAACTACAATTCTGCAGCCTGTGGAAGGAAAACCACATTCACAGAAAGATAGACAAAATGAAAAGGCAGAGGACTTTGTAAGAGATGAAGGAACAAGATAAAACCCCAGAAAAACAACTAAATGAAGTGGAGATAGGCAACCTTCCAGAAAAATAATTCAGAATAATGAAAGTGAAGATGATCCAGGACCTCGGAAAACACATGGACGAAAAGATCGAGAAGATGCAAGAAATGGTTAACAAAGACCTAGAAGAATTAAAGAACAAACAGATGAACAATACTATAAGTGAAATGAAAAATACACTAGAAGGAATCAATAGCAGAATAACTGAGGCAGAAGAATGGATAAGTGACCTGGAGTACACAATGGTGGAATTCACTGCCACAGAACAGAATAAAGAAAAAAGAATGAAAAGAAATGAAGACAGCCTAAGAGACCTCTGGGACAACATTAAATGCAACAACATTCGAATTATATGGGCCCCAGAAAGAGAAGAGAGAGAGAAAAGACCTGAAAAAATATTTGAAGAGATTATAGTCAAAACCTTCCCTAACATGGGAAAGAAAATAGCCACCCAAGTCCAGGAAGCACAGAGAGTGCCAGGCAGGATAAACCCAAGGAGAAACACACCGAGACACATAGTAATCAAAGTGACAAAAATTAAAGACAAAGAAAAATTATTGAAAGCAACAAGGGAAAAATGACAAATAACATACAAGTGAACTCCCATAAGGTTAACAGCTGATTTCTCAGCAGAAAGTCTACAAGCCAGAGGAGGTGGCACGATATATTTAATGTGATGAAAGGGAAGAAACTACAACTGAGATTACTCTACCCTGCAAGGATCTCATTCAGATTCGATGGAGAAGTCAAAAGCTTTACAGACAAGCAAAAGCTAAGAGAATTCAGCACCACCAAACAGGCTCTACAACAAATGGTAAAGGAACTTCTCAAGTGGGAAACACAAGAGAAGAAAAGGACCCATAAAAACAAATCCATAACAATTAAGAAAATGGTAATAGGAACATACAAATTGATAATTACCTTAAATGTAAATGGATTAAATGCTCCAACCAAAAGGCACAGGCTCACTGAATGGATACAAAAACAAGACCCATATATATGCGGTCTACAAGAGACCCACTTCAGACCTAGGGACACATACAGGCTGAAAGTGAAGGGATGGAAAAAGATATTCCATGCAAACTGAAATCAAAAGAAAGCTGGAGTAGCAATACTCATGCCAGATAAAATAGACTTTAAAATAAAGACTAATACAAGAGACACAGGAGGACACTACATAATGATCAAGAGATCAATCCAAGAAGAAGATATGACAATTACAAATATATATGCACCGAACATAGGAGCACCTCAATACATAAGGCAACTGCAGCTACAAAAGAAGAAATCAACAGTAACACAGTAATAGTGGGGGACTTTAACACCTCACTGACACCAATGGACAGATCATCTAGACAGAAAATTAATAAGGAAACACAAGCTTTAAAAGATACAATAGACCAGATAGATTTAATATTTATAAGACATTCCATCCAAAAACAGCAGATTACACTTTCTTCTAAAGTACACACAGAACATTTTCCAGGATAGATCACGACTTTGGTCACATATCAAGCCTCGGTAAATTTAAGAAAATTGAAATCATATCAAGCATCTTTTCCGACCACAACGGTATGAGATTAGACATCAATTACAGGGGGGAAAAAAAGTTAAAAATGCAAACACACGGAGGCTAAACAATACGTTACTAAGTAACCAAGAGATCACTGAAGAAATCAAACAGGAAATCAAAAAATTCATAGAGACAAATTACAATGAAAACACGATGATCCAAAACCTATGGGATGCAACAAAAGCAGTTCTAAGAGGGAAGTTTATAGCAATACAAGCCTACCTCAAGAAACAAGAAAAATCTGAAATAAACAATCTAACCTTACACATAAAGGAACTACAAAAAGAAGATCAAACAAAACACAAACTTAGTAGAAGAAAGATACCATAAAGATCAGAGCAGAAATAAATGAAATAGAAACACAGAAAACAATAACAAAGATCAATAAAACTAAAAGTGGTTCTTTGAGAAGATAAACAAAATTGATAAACCTTTAGCCAGACTCATCAAGAAAAAGAAGGAAAGGACTCAAATCAATACAATTAGAAATGAAAAAAGAGAAGTTACAACAGACACCGCAAAAATACAAAGTATCCTAAGAGACTAATACAAGCAACTCTATGCCAATAAAATGGACAACCTGGAAGAAATGGACAAATTCTTAGAAAGGTATAAACTTTCAACACTGAATCAGGAAGAAATAGAAAATATAAACAGACCAATCACAAGTAATGAAATTGAAACTGTGATTAAAAATCTTCCAACAGGGCTTCCCTGGTGGCGCAGTTGTTGGGAGTCCGCCTGCCGATGCAAGGGACACGGGTTCGTGCCCTGGTCCGGGAGGATCCCACATGCTGCGGAGCGGCTGGGCCCGTGAGCTATGGCCGCTGAGCCTGCGTGTCCGGAGCCTGTGCTCCGCAATTGGAGAGACCACAACAGTGAGAGGCCCGCGTACCTCAAAAAAAAAAAAAAAAAATCTTCCAACAGAGAAAAGTCCAGGACCAGATGGCTTCAGAGGTGAATTCCATCAAACATTTAGAGAAGAGCTAACACCCATCCTTCTCAAACTCTTCCAAATAATTGCAGAGGGAGGAACATTCCCAAACTCATTCTATGAGGCCACCATCACCCTGATACCAAAACCAGACAAAGATACTACAAAATAAGAAAATTACAGACCAATATCACTGTGAATATAGATGCAAAAATCCTCAACAGAGTATTAGCCAACAGAATCCAACAACACGTTAAAAGGCTCATACACAATAATCAAGTGTGATTTATCCCAGGGATGCAAGGATTCTTCAATATAGGCAAATCAATCAATGTGATACATCATAATAACAAATTGAAGAATAAAAACTATATGATCATCTCAATAGATGCAGAAAAAGCTTTTGACAAAATTCAACACCCATTTATGATAAAAACTCCAGAAAGTGGGCATAGAGGGAACCTACCTCAACCCACAGCAAGCATCATTCTCAATGGTGAAAAACTGAAAGCAGTTCCTCTAAGATCAGGAACAAGATGAGGATGTCCACTCTCACCACTATTATTCAGCATAGTTTTGAAAGTCCTAGCCATGGCAATCGGAGAAGAAAAAGAAATAAAAGGAATATAAATTGGAAAAGAAGAAGTAAAACTGTCACTGTTTGCAGATGACATGATACTATACTATATCCTAAAGATGCCACCAGAAAACTACTAGAGCTAATCAATGAATCTGGTAAAGTTGCAGGATATAAAATTAATGCACAGAAATCTCTTGCATTCCTATACACTAACAATGAAAGATCAGAAAGAGAAGTTAAGGAAACAATCCCATTCGCCAGTGCAACAAAAAGAATAAAATACGAAGGAATAAACCTACCTAAGGAGAAAAAAGATCAGTACTCAGACAACTACAAGACACTGATGAAAGAAAGCAAAGATGACACAAAGAGATGAAGAGATATACCATGCTCTTGGATTGGAAAAATCAATATTGTGAAAATGACTATACTACCCAAAGCAATCTATAGATTCAATGCAATCCCTATCAAATTACCTGTGGCATTTTTTACAGAATTAGAACAAAAAATCTTAAAATTTGTATGGAGACACAAAAGACCCCAAACAGCAAAAGAAGTCCTGAGGGAAAAAAGTGGAGCTGGAGGAATCAGACTTGCTGACTTCAGACTATACTACAAAGCTACAGTCATCAAGACAATATGATACTGGCACAAAACCAGAAATATAGATCAATGGAACAGAATAGAAAGCCCAGAGATAAACCCACGCACCTATGGTCAACTAATGTACGACAAAGGAGGCAAGGATATACAATGGAGAAAAGACAGTCTCTTCAATAAGTGGTACTGCGAAAACTAAAAGAATGAAATTAGAACACTCCCTAACATCATACACAAAAAAACTCAAAATGGATTAGAGACCTAAATGTAAGACCGGACATTATAAAACTCTTAGAGGAAAACATAGGCAGAACACTCTGACATAAATCACAGCAAGATCTTTTTTGTCCCGCCTCCTAGAGTAATGGAAATAAAAATAAACAAATGGGATCTAATGAAACTTAAAAGCTTTTGCAAAGCAAAGGAAACTACAAACAAGACGAAAAGACAACCCTTAGAATGGTAGAAAATATCTGTAAATGAATCAATGGACAAAGGATTAATCTCCAAAATATATAAACAGCTCATGCAGTTCAGTACTAAAAAAACAAACAACCCAATCCAAAAATGGGCAGAAGACCTAAACAGACATTTCTCCAAAGAAGACATACAGATGACCAAAAAGCACATGAAAAGCTGCTCAACATCCCTAATTAGAGAAATGCAAATCAAAACTACAATGAGGTATCACCTCACAGCAGTTAGAATGGGCATCATCAGAAAATCTACAAACAACAAATGCTGGAAAGGGTGTGGAGAAAAGGGAACCCTCTTACACTGTTGGTGGGAATGTAAACTGATACTATGGAGAACACTATGGAGGTTCTTTAAAAAACTAAAAATAGAATTACCATATGACCCAGCAATCCCACTACTGGGCATATACCCAGAGAAAACCATAATTCAAAGAGTCATGTACTACAATGCTCATTGCAGCACTATTTACAATAGTCAGGTCATGGAAGCAACCTAAATGTCCATCGACAGACGAATGGATAAAGAAGATGTGGCACATATATACAATGGAATATTACTCAGCCATAAACAGGAACAAAACTGGGTCATTTGTAGAGACGTGGATGGACCTAGAGACTGCCATACAGAGTGAAGTAAGTCAGAAAGAGAAAAACAAATATCGTATATTAACGCATATATGTGGAACCTAGAAAAATGGTACAGATGAACAGGTTTGCAGGGCAGAAATTGAGACACAGATGTAGAGAACAAACGAAAGGACACCAAGGGGGGAAAGTGGTGGTGGGGCGGGGGTGTGCTGCTGGGATGAATTGGGAGATTGGGATTGACACATATATACTAATATGTATAAAACAGATAACTAATAAGAACCTGCTGTATAAAAAAAATAAATAAAATTCAAAAATTCAAAAAAAATTTAAAAACCAGTGCCAAGGGCCCCATCTCAAATCTCCTGGAACATGTTTTTCAGAGATGTGTTTGTGTAGCCAAAAGCCCCAGTTAACCACAGTTACAAATCAGTATAGTATGTTCAGACCGCCATTCTCCTCTGATTGATCAGGGAAGTGATTAAATAAATTAACTGTATTGAATTGCATTAGAGCCCAAGGAATGAAAAACATGTGCTTGTTTCTGTTCTTTCTTTTGTATTCCCTTTCAAACAAATAAGTACTCCATAAACATTAATTAAGTCCTTCTCATCATCTGTTGAGATTGTGCTGAAGATATACTTTTCTTTACTCTCTTTGTTAAATTTAGGTGCCTATGATATTATATGATTTCTCCAAGGCAAAGAATTCTGTCTTTGGGAGAACTCAGAAGGCAGGCGTCTGTGTTCTTCTTCTAATGCCCTTAGAAAAGCAAATATCACATGCTAGTTAGGAGCCAGCCAGGTGTCCGGAGATGGACCAGAATAGGTCCAATCCCTACACCTCAAAATTACAAGGCCTTTGACTATAAGCATGTATATACTCTCTTTATTGAAGGATTAACGGATCTGTGCTATTGTTTTTTCATTTTCTAGATAAAGGAAAAATGTAACAGCACAGTATTTGGCACAGATGTAATCTTTAAGTTCTTACAGAGCGGGTGTTGTTGCTCATTATAATGTGATAGAGTAGGAAAAGGCTCCTGACACCACATTATACTAGTTAATACCATGCATTCCATTTATCAATTTACCTATTATTAGCTAGATCCTTTAACAAATATTGCACATAGTTTAGTTCAAATCCTCTTAACATTCTAATAAAGTCAAAGGTATTCCCATTTTACAGATAAGAAACACAGAGAGAGTCAAGAGTAAAAGTGCACACTGGCAGAATAATCCCAGAGTGAGGATTGGACTCCCTGCCTCTGTCAGTTCACTAGCAATATGTCTTTCCTAACAATACTCAGATAAAAATCATATACACATATCCTAAACCAAATTGGCAAGTTCAGGAATGCAATCTTCTACAAACTGCCATACAAACCTAAGTCATTTTAGGGAAGCAGGGGCGGAAGGAAAGGAACGCATCTATTAAGGTACAACCATCTGCCAGGTGGAGCGCGAGGCACTTTGAAGCACTCTGTCTGTATTACAGATTTTCCTTTTTGTAAACTTCTGCTCTCAGTTCCCCACAGAAACCCCAAAGAGCAGGAATGTAAGTGATCATAACCTTCTAGTTGCTCTTAACACCTAATGCAAATGCGAAAAGAGTGTGTGCAGGCAGATAATAACATACCTTTCAGTTTCTGGAGCACTGGGGACATTTACAAAATGCTTTCATGTATTTCACTTTACATGGCACTTAAAACAACTTGTGGAGGCAGATGGAGGCTTTATCGTCATCTAGTTTACAGGTGAGCAGGACAGAGTTTCTGAGAGAATAAGAGTTTTGCCCAAAACAACACAAGTTAAGGATAAGGTTGGCATTCAAGCCCTTTCAACCACATAGCTGAATCAGAAAACTTAGGAGTTAGCCAGGATTTCTCTCTCTCTCTCTCTCTCTTGTCTAATCCAGTTCCTAAAACTGGCAATCCCAAAACTTATCTACTGCTTTGGAGAGACAAGCTGCTCTTAGTAGACACTGGGGTGTCTAATGCTCTGCTTTTCTAACTTGTTGGCCAGACAATATATTGAATATATCCCTGCAACCACCTGCTTCCCGCAAAGTATATGCTAAGCCTTTTGGTTATGGAGGTCATCTGTGTAGGGGGCAGGGGGGAACAGAGGGAATACACACCCCTTTTGGGGCTCTGCAGTAGAAAAGCACATATTCCGTTCTGGGCTGTACACCAGCGGTCCCCAACCTTTCTGGCACCAGGGACTGATTTCATGGAAGATAATTTTTCCACGGACGGGGTAGTGGAGGGTGATGGTTCAGGCGGTAATGCGAGTGATGGGGAGCGATGGGGAACGGCAGATGAAGCTTCCCTAGCTCGCCCGCTGCTCACCTCCTGATGTGCAGCCCGGTTCCTGTGCAGGGGTTGGGGACCACTACTATACACCCAAATGAGTGTACATAGCTTTAATGTGTAGTTCAGAGAATAAAAACTCAACAGAGGCAAGAAACATTAAAGCCCTGGGATTCATTCATCTAATAATATTTAGTGAGCCCTTACCTAGGAAGTGCTGAGGATGTGAACAAGAAAAATAGATCCCTTGCCCTCAGTTAGCTAACCTTCCGGTGAAGAAGACAGATATTGTTTTTAATGTGCATAAACAAGGTCCAAAGATAAAGTTTTATAAATGCATACCGTGACTTCAGAAAACATGAGTTGTATAACTCTCTCAGATCAATTTCCTCCTTTCCATGTATTCTGTCACCACAGTATTTCTAACTTTAAACACTACTCATCAAGTTAACCAAAAGAGGAGACAACTGCCCTTCCTCCCTTCAGCGTTTCCTCCTAAAATCTCTTTTTAAAAT
The DNA here is from genome assembly GCF_026419965.1 of Kogia breviceps. Taxonomy (NCBI): domain Eukaryota; kingdom Metazoa; phylum Chordata; class Mammalia; order Artiodactyla; family Physeteridae; genus Kogia; species Kogia breviceps. The sequence goes on from NC_081327.1 coordinate 35,210,180, forward strand.
ATTTATAACAGTGATTTTTTTCTAAGATGATTTGTTAATAGTTGTAGTAGTAGCAGTAAATATGTGATAATAGCAAAAATAAAATGTGTATGTTAAAATCATGTCAAATAGTACAAAAAAGCACACAAAGCATAAGGCATTCTTCCCATTACAGACCTCTCTCCTCCAACACATATATCCAGAGGCAACTACTGCTATCAAGTTATATGTTGCATGTCTGTGCATGTATGGTATTCCTACACACAAAAATTATTCTAATCAAACACAAGCATATTGCTAATGCAGATACCCTTTTCATTCTTCTTTGTACACAAATGAAAGCATTTGATGAATACTATTCTGTATTTTGTTTTAGAGACCAGTCCATAGCATGATGCTACCTTACTCTTTTTCACAGCTGCATAGTGTTCCACAGAATAGATGTATCATAAAGTAGTTAGGCATGCATAATTTTAAATCTAATCTCATTACTCCCTGGCTTAAGATCCTCACTGTCTGACCCTCCCACTCCCATCACATACATAATAAAATGCTAACCCCTAAGAATACCAGACAAAACTCATGGCTGGGAGGTGAATAGTGATTAAGCTATGGAGGAAGCAAGTTCCTCAACAGTATTTCATGTTCAACTTCTACTGAACTCTTTACGATTTTAAAATTGCATTTTCATTTCACTCTTTTCTGCCTTTAACCCTTATCCTTCTAGCTTTTAATATTGTCCCTCAGTCTAATAAATCCTCAAGCGTGTTCAAAACTCATTTTTTATTTCTTTTTTCTTTTTTTAATTGAAGTATAGTTGCTGTATAATATTATATATAAGTTACAGGTGTAAAATACAGTGATTCACAATTTTTAAAGGTTATACTCCATTTATAGTTATTATAAAATATTGGCTATATTCCCCATGTTGTACAATATATCCTTGTAACTTATTTTATATCTAATAGTTTGTACCTTTTACTCCCTTACCCCTATATTGCCCATCCCCCCAAAATCATTTTTGGTTTCTGCTCCCAAGAAGTTTGCCCTGACTCCAGGCCCTAGATACAAATTCAGGCAGCTAGGACTAGGGTTCCTATATATCTCCACAGCAAACCAGTACTAAATGCCACTGTATTAAGATTGTGGATTTCCTTGAGTGTCTCCCCCAGTTGACTACCAATTTCCTGGAATACAAGACTGTGACTTATTAATCTCTATACTAATAGGGCATAGCACATAATTTACCTGTCATAGGCCAAGGAAAACTCACCAAATGACTAACGGAATTTAAAAAGCTTTATGACTCCAATCTAATACTCTCTCCAATACAGACAAAAGCTACAGAAATGAATCTATTTTAGGGATATATTAAGAGTACTGATACTGAAAATGTGGTTCCCAGACCAAACCATCAACATCACACGTGGGCACTTGTCAAAAAATGTCCCACCTCAGAGGTACTGAATCAGAAACTTTCAAGGTGGGGCCCAGCACCCAGCTTTAACAAGCCCTCTATGTGATTCTGATGCTCACTGAACTTTCAGAAGGATAGTGTATATGTTTCTCCATTCTTTTCTTCCCATCATCTATCCTCCTGCAATCAATTTTGCTCCCCACACTGGACCCACTTATTGGGAAAAGCAGCAGAATCTCACCACTCCTGTTTCTATTTCCCTCTACAATCTTATTGAAGTTCTAATTGTGTCCCACAATACTTACTTTCAGCAAACAGATCTATCTGAAGGTTAACTCAAGCTCCCAGTGAGATTAAGAAAAATGAACCAAGTTTCAGAAAAGGTGATTACTTGTGTGAAATCATGCTAGCTCTCTTGTTCCTAGCCCAAGCACTCACGGGTAAAGTTTTATTAAAGAGGGAATAGGCCTAGTATACATACAAAGAAAACATTCTGCTCTGTAAGACATAGAAAGCCTTTCTTGTGACAGATGATTACAAATGAGAAAATGTCCCAGGATTGAACCTACCTAAAGCTGTAATAAAAAAGGAAAAAGAAAACAAGAAAACTAAACAAAACAAACAATTTTAGAGGTTATTGGAAGCAATTCCTGTCTTCGCACAAAGATCATCTAATTCTCAGATTCTATGGACAAAGATGGGCTTGGGCTGGGAGCTGGCACACTTGATTTTCCTTTTACCTTTTACATGTCTCATTGTTCATTCAGATAAATTGGACCAGAACAGCTTCTACTAGGCAGACTGCGTGTCTACAATCGTACTTAATAATATGTTTTCTGATTATTGTCCAATCAAAATTAACAGATGTATTAAAAAAAAAAGATGGAGGAAAAAACGCTTTCAACCTGACAAGTTCTCATCTTACCTGCATTGCTCAGACAACCCTTGGTTGTCTCATCTACTTATTCTCCCAAAAGAATTAATGGAATCTTCAGATGGCTCATACTGATTCTAATCCCCTGTGAAAGTTTCCTATGTTCTTAAATCATGATGAAAAGACAGTCCAGCTAGCAGCTTTAAAGACATATATCTCTTTACCCTAGAGACAAAGAACAATAAACCTAAGCCATCTTTGCAGATAAATTCATCAAAACTCAAGGCCGTGGGGGCTTCCCTGGTGGCGCAGTGCTTGAGAGTCTGCCTGCCGATTCAGGGGACACGGGTTCGTGCCCCAGTCCGGGAAGATCCCACATGCCACGGAGCGGCTAGGCCCGTGAGCCATGGCCGCTGAGCCTGTGCGTCCGGAGCCTGTGCTCCACAACGGGAGAGGCCACAACAGTGAGAGGCCCGCGTACCGGGGGGAAAAAAAAAAAAAACAAAACTCAAGGCCTGTGGAAATGTTTACTAATGTGCTATTTCTTAGTTTAGAATATCTGAGCTATAAGGGACCTGACCTATCATCCAACCCAATCCCTGGAAGCAGAGATAAAAATAACAGCATCTGGACTGAGGTTGAGCTCAGGATGGAAGAGTTATGTCTTCTAATTGAACAACACTGTTCTTTCACTGCAATCGTAGGGAGCGGCAAACACTGCACATGGTGGCAAAGCTGGCCTCTATCAGGGGATGACTGCACTTAAAAGATTCTTGTCAATCAGTAGGTAGAGCAAAGGCTTGCTTTAGCATCTTCCTTTCTTAAAAGAGCACTAGTGCATTCCTGGGAGACATAAAAAAGCACATTTAAGAATGCTCAACTACAGTAAGTTTTACTTAGGAATCTATGAAGTCATATAATATTGCCTAAAGCTATATCAGCTTTCATTCTAAAGTTCAGAAGATTCCCACAAACACAGATCTAGATTAAGATGTTCACCCAGAAGTAGGGAAACGTTTAACTGAAACCTATGAAATAATTTTCAGAAGACAAATTGAATTATATAATGGCAGTAAGGGTGGTTTATTAGATCCCTAATGTGGTCTACAATGTAAACAATCCTGAAATGTTAGATAGCTTAATCCCCACTTTGCTTTCTATCATAAATGAGGTTAACACTCTTCAAAAAATAGTTCATGATCATAGAGTTTTTTTTAAGGAAAATCCCTCCCTGATTTTGTAGTCTCCTTGTTCTCAAGATCTGCATTTTCTAAAAACAGTTCATAATTCTCATGTTAAATACAACCCTTCCCAATCTAGAGTCTCCTAGAGCCTACTCTGCTGATTTCCCCATTACTCCACCATTCTGCCTTATACAATACTGTCTGAACTAAAAATTAAGACACGCTATTGGAATGAAAACATAATGTATAAATGTCGTGTTTCACACATCATCAAAATGATTGGTTAGGTACCACACACCATGTTTCACACACCATCAAAATGACTGGTTAGGTACCCATATACTGGTTGTTTATCTAGGCACCACAATATTTTCTCTTGCTTCTACTGTGTTTTCCTCCTAACACAGAACAGTTGTCAAGTGACCATGAACTTCCTTAGAGTAGAATGCCAATTAATGAATATGGAAGGAATAATGGAGATACAAAATCCCCCACTGATGCTAAAACTACTGGATGAAAGTCTGATGAAGAATAAAATTTTCACACAGTTTCCCCCCACAAATTACTTATTAATTACTAAGGAGAAAATAGTAGCTTCATAGTGCAGAGACGTGACAGACATCATCTTAACCAGGTGAGCAAATTTAGCCATCATCAACATAGGGTCAAATCAACATCACACATCTCATGATATGATGCACTGAGAGGAACACAACATCACTTCTACAGGTATTTTATCCAAAAATGCATGTATATACTCACAAGGAACTATCAGATACACAAATTGAAGAACATTCTACAAAATAACAGGCCTATAATCCTCTAAAGTATAAATTTCAAGAAAGACTGAGAAATTGCTTCAGATCAAAGGAAACTGAAAAGATGTGACAACTAAATGCAGTATGCCATCTTGATCTGGACCAAAAAAGACAAACATCTATAAAGAGCATTGTTGAGACAACTGACAAAATTTTATATGGCTATAGGTAGGGTAATAGTATTGTGCCAATGTTACATTTATTATGATAATTATCCTGTGGTTAGAAAATATACTGAAGTATTTTGAAATAATAGACAAAATGTTCCCAACTTACTCCCAAATGATTCAGAAGAAAATATAATATGCATAAGTAGATAGATAGCAAATGATAAAACAAATGGATTAAAATGTAAACAACTGGTCAATATGGGGAGATCCTTATTATTCTAACTTTTCCAATAAGTTGAAATTATATCACAATAAAATGTGGCTTTCTGTGACAAATAGTAACTAAAGCTGTTTTTCAAATTTCTACGAGGTATCATTTTCTACATTTTTTTTTTTTTTTTTTTTTGCGGTATGCGGGCCTCTCACTGTTGTGGCCTCTCCCATTGCGGAGCACAGGCTCCGGACGCGCAGGCTCAGCGGCCATGGTTCACAGGCCCAGCCGTTCCGCGGCATGTGGGATCTTCCCGGACCAGGGCACGAACCCGTGTCTCCTGCATCGGCAGGCGGACTCTCAACCACTGCGCCATCAGGGAAGCCCCATTTTCTACATTTGAGAGACAAACTGAGGTTCAAAGAGATCAGGCTATTTGCATAAGAACACAGGGTGGTTATGATAGTTAAGTTTATGCGTTAATTTGACTGGGCTAAGAGATGTCCAGATAGATGGTAAAATATTATTTCTGGGTGTGCCTGTGAGGATGTTTCTGGAAGAGATTAGCATTTGAATTAGTTAACTGAGTAAAGAGGATCGCCCTCTCCAATATGGGCGGGCATCATCCAATCCACTGAGGGCTAAAATAGACCAAAAATGTGGAGGAAGGGTGAATTTACTCTCTGTTTGAACTGGGACATCCATCCTTTGCCCTCGGACATTGGCATTCCTGGTTCTTGGACCTCGGATTCAGACCAGGACTTACACCATTGACTCCCCTGGTTCTGGAATTGCATCACTGACTTTCCCGGACCTCCACCTTGTAGACGGCAGCTCGTGAGACTTCTCAGTCTCTATAATTGCATGAGCCAACTCCTCATAACAAGTCTCTTTCTGTATATCTCTGTATGTTCTATTGGCTCTGTTTTTCCATGTAACCCTGACTAATACAAAGGCAAAATTAGAATTTTAACCCAGGACTGTCTAAAATCAAAACTTTCCCAACCTACCATACTGTCTTGAATCAGAACCCTTTGTACCTAGACACAGAGGAAACTGACATGAACTTCAACGCAGCCCTTTCCTGCTTCTTCTTCTAAGCTCTGCCTAAGTTTTCATCTTGTAAATAAATGAATCATACCCATCAACAGATGTAGAGAATGGACTTGGGGACACCGGGAGGGGGAAGGGTAGGCTGGGACGAAGTGAGAAAATAGCACTGACATACATACACTTCCAAACGTAAAATGTAAAATAGCTAGCTAGTGGGAAGCAGCTACATGGCACAGGGAGATGAGCTCAGTGCTTTGCAACCACCTAGAGGGGTAGGATAGGGAGGGTGGGAGGGGGGCTCAAGAGGGAGGGGATATGGGGATATACATATGTATATAGCTGATTCACTCTGTTATACAGCAGAAACTAACACAACACTGTAAAGCAATTATACTCCAATAACAGATGTTAAAAAAAAAAATTCACACAGTTAAAAAAAAAAACAAACAAAAAAAAAACCCACGACATTTCTAGTTCCAAAGACTGTTTTCTCTGAAGACCAGATCTTTTATTCTAATGACTCACTGTGCTAAAAGATTTAATGAAATTAATACAGAAGAGGAAAAGATTTTCTAAGAAATAAGGAGGATATTATATGGAAGCTAAAACTAAGACACTGGGGCATGACAAAGCAGGTAAGTTAAGTACAAGAGTCTCATTAGCAAACAGAACCAATATACAGCCTTAGAAGAATGAAAATCTTAACAATTTGTGGTGCCCCTACCTGATCTGATTATTAACAATTATCAGAAGAGTATGAATAATAATAAGAGTAGCAATCATTTACTGAGTGCCTATTGCATGAAAGATGCTGTGTTAGGTACTTCTCATATGCTCTCTCACGTAATCCAAAATGTGTAAAGACCCAACATTTTACAGCTGAAAGAACCGAGCTCAGAGGTTGCACTACCTTTTTCATGGTCACATGAATCTGGTCTGAAACATAACTCCACTACAATTTTGCTGGGTAATCCCATCTTTTGGAGACCAGCGCTATTGAAGTGGAGGATTGAGATCTAGAGGCGGAAACTCTCAGAGTAAAAGGATCATGGAAATCATGGAAGTTAGACGCTACTTCTAAAAAGGCAGCGTGATGAGTGGAGAGACAGGTGAATGCCAGTAGAGCTAGATCTGTTTCCACTACATTGGAAAATTTACCTTTCCTCTTGGAGTATATCGGTTTCTCGTTATGCAATTGAGATAATAATACCCAACTTTTAGGTTTATTATGAGAATTAAATGAGATAATGTGTGTAAAGTGCCAGGTAGTGATTAGGATTTTAAAGAATGCTGGAAAACTTTATATACATACACACAACTCTGCATGTGTTTCTGAAGTTCATATTGTGTTCACTGAGATACTGTAAGGACAAGAGTGAAAGGTTCCTTCAGAAGAAAAGAAAGTCATAATGAATTCCTTATCTTAGAAACACATGGCTTAAGACAACACATGTTATCCCTCTTCAGAGTAGATTGCTTTTCAAAATGTGAGAGAGAAAGCTAGAAGAAAAGAGAATATGCCTTTCTTTAGTACCCACTAGTGTTAGGTGGTTTTATAAGTTCTAACAAAAATGATACAAAGGACCCCAGCTCTTAGGAAAGAGCTTGTAAGGGGAACTGAGAGGAGTCAGCAAGGATGAAGTTCTGAGGGAGAAAGGATAAGTGTTGGCAGAGGACATCAGTAGGTGAGAAGAGAAATGAAAAGGGAAGACAGTTTTGAGAAAATCTAATATGGAAGAGGTGGAGGAGCAAATGGCAAGAAACTGAGAAGGACTTAACATGAAGGCAGGAGGAGACCAGGGTAGTATCGTGTCATTGCAGCCAAAGGAAAATGTGTTTCAAGAAGAAGAGATTGATCAACTGTGTCCAACAGTGTTGGTTCCTTTGAGAGACTGTTCCTTTGAGGCTGTACCAAAGAAAAGGGTGGCATTTGTTGAAACAGAACCTACAAGTAAAAATTGCTAAAGCAGGGCTTCTCTGGTGGCACAGTGGTTGAGAGTCCGCCTGCTGATGCAGGGGACACGGGTTCATGCCTCGGTCCGGGAGGATCCCACATGCCGCACAGCGGCTGGGCCCGTGAGACATGGCCGCTGAGCCTGCGCGTCCAGAGCCTGTGCTCCACAACGGGAGAGGCCACAACAGTGAGAGACCCGCGTACAGCAAAAAAAAAAAAAAAATTGCGAAAGTGATCTGAAATGAAAATGCCAGTACTGTGACCCTTGGCAATTTTGCAGTCTTTGTTGAGTGACTATATGTGTGAGTGCACATTTCCTACGGCAACCTACTACGTTCTGATCATTTTCCAGAGTCTAAAACTACTTTCTTTGAGCTTATCCTGGGGCTATAATGCATTGCCATCTAAATCTGTGTTGTCCACAATGTTCATTGCAGCACTATTTACAATAGCCAGGACATGGAAGCAACCTAAGTGTCCATCGACAGATGAATGGGTAAAGAAGATGTGGCACATATATACAACGGAATATTACTCAGCCATAAAAAGAAATGAAATTGAGTTATTTGTAGTGAGGTGGATGGACCTAGAGTCTATCATACAGAGTGAAGTAAGTCAGAAAGAGAAAAACAAATACCGTATACTAACACATAGATATGGAACCTAAGGGGAAAAAAAAAAGAAAAGGTTCTGAAGAACCTAAGGGCAGGACAGGTATAAAGACACAGACATAGAGAATGGACTTGAGGATACAGGGAAGGGGAAGCTGGGACGAAGTGAGAGAGTGGCAAGGACATATATACACTACCAAACATAAAATAGATAGCTAGTGGGAAGCAGCCACATAGCACAGGGAGATCAGCTCAGTGCTTTGTGACCACCTAGAGGAGTGGGAGGGAGATGCAAGAGGGAGGACATGTGGGGATATATGTATATGTATAGCTGATTGACTTTGTTATAAAGCAGAAACTAACACAACATTGTAAAGCAATTATACTCCAATAAACATGTTAAAAATAAAATAAAGTAAAACAAAAAACCAGATAAATTTCAAAAAAATTAATAAATTAATAAATAAAAATAAATTTGTGTTGTAAGTCAGCTGTTTGCTGTCTTATAATTAGGTGTGTCAGTAGAATTTGTTTGTGTATCTATTAGACTTGCCTAAGACTTTCAGTAAATCATTTTGTAGAGTGCAATATTGTTAAAAGAAATTAGTAAATAAATAAATAAAATATCCTATTTAGCTTACAGACTTCACACAGGTACAAATGGATAACTGCAAAATTCACTTGAAATCACAAAGTGAGGAGAAGGAATTGAGTGATCCAAAATGTGCCTCTATCTTAAATTCAGGTATAATTTTCATACAGTAAAATACATAGACATTAAATGTTTAACAAACGGATTCACTCACTTCGGTAACCCACAAGTCTATTATAATAAGAAATATTTCTATCATCCCAGGAAGTTCCTGCATACCCCTTCCTACTCAATCCTCCCTAAACCTGTCCCTGCTAGAGTCAACCGGTGTTCTGATATCTCTTGCCATAGGTCAATTTTGCCAGTTCTAAAATTACACTGAAAAGTATGAATAAACACTTTTATAATTGACTTCTTTCATTCAGCATAATGGTTTTCAAAATAATCCATATTTTTACATGTACCAGTAGTTCTTTCATGTTACTGCTAAGTAGTATTTTATTGTATAAATTCAAATTATTTAGCCATTCAATTGTTGATGAAAATTTGGGCTATTTCCAGTTTGAGGCTATCATAAATAAAACTGCTATGAACATTCTTATTAAAAAAAAAAAGATATCTCAAGTAACAAACATTTACTGTGTACCCACAATCTGCCAAAAATTGAATAGAAAGAGGTCACAGCAGACATAACTTTACAGAGAAGAGATAAAGCCTTTAACTAAAATCTTAATTGAACCCCTTTCTCATTTCTGAGCTCAGTTTCTCACATGACTGCTGAGAAAAGTTGAAATATTTTTTCTCATCTGTAGACAAATTCCGTGGTGTTTTTAGCAGCACTAGTAGTAACACTAGTAGTAAGAGTTATTTGTAGGTGAATAATAGTTAATATTTTCATTATCATATTACAGTTAACAATTACATAGCACTACCATGTACTGTGCTAAATGCTATTTCCTATCAACTCATTTAATGTTTCTAATATTAAAGGTTGAATGAATCCCTTAAGGTCACATAACGGTAACTGCTTTTCACTGAGGCTAAGGAGAGATTTAGGACTCGTCTACGTAGGTAATGGAGACACACAGAAATTTTACATGCAGGGGAATTGGCTGTCAAGTTTTGAAATTTAGAAAAACGATTTAAATGAAACACAGAAAGTTAGATGGAATAACAGATTTGACCACATCCAACCCTATGGAGAAAAGCTCGGAAAAGATTGATTTAGATAATTTCCCACCTCTCACCCTATGCTTAGTAAGTACACTTGGTGCCAAAATCTTGGCTCTCTGTGCACCACGGCCAAACAGAAATACAGAGACAGAGTTATGGAGGAGAAATAATGAGTGGCTTTATTTCTTTGTCAGGCAAAGAGGGAATACAGTAGGCTGGCACCTCAAGAACAGCGCCGCCCCCACTGCGGAATAGGGAGAGGTTATATAGTCAGGGGTAGTGGTCTGAGGTATAAGGATCAAGGAACAGTCTTGCATTCTTTCTTATGCAAAATTTCAAAAGGGTGGGGTTGATTAGGGGGTGTGGTCTCCTAATCTTGATGAGCTTCTCTGGTCCCTTTAATCTTGACTCAGGTGGTTTCATGGCTGCTCCTCCCTTGATTAGCAAGGGTTCAAATCTGCCCTTTGGAACTCAGGGAAGGTCATGGAGGTTGGAGTCTCGCCTACCAGAAGTGGGGGACAAAAAGGCCCACAGGGCCCTGCTCGGCATCACAGTTAGAGTTCATCAAATAACAACTCATTCTGGATGGAATTTTTACTTCATCTCGTTTACTTGGGATTTCTGGGTTAGGATGGAGAGATGGGTTAACAAGAGTCCCGGGGATAATTTAAACCTTGGAATTCGGTTAATCCAAGGTGACTGTGAGCATAATACAGTGTGGGGGGGTGTGGGGGGGTGTTTGTGTGGATATCAACCTGCTGTATTTTTCAAAAAGTTACCCAGTGAGACAAATAGCCTGAGGTAAATACATAAACTATACATTCTGCTTTTGACTGGAGGCTTAACTTGTCAGCGATAATGATTTACATAGTGATCATCTCTCTTCCCGACTAGAAAGTTGCACTAGCTTCAAGCTATGTGCTCTGTTAAGAGTCATGAGGAGAGAAATCCTTCCTATTTCAAGCTGGTTTGATTGTTAATTCCTTTCCAGGGGTGATGTGAAATCTGGATAACACACATGAACTGGTAGCAATGCTATTGCTAAGATGAGTGGATATGATAGAAAAAAAAAAATAGGTGAAGTTGCCTTAAAGAGTGAATAGCCCACTATTGAATATTTCTACCTTGTTTCTTCAGGGTGAATGTTGATGTCATCCTGAAACAGGAGTAGGACCCTGCAGGGTCCTCCCGGGAACAAAGGACTTTCTGTGTCCCCCGTTTCTTGTTTTTAGGAAAAAAAAAAAAAAAAGGCTTCAGTCTCCTAGGCTTTCCCTGAGTTCCAAAGAGCAGGCCCAAGCAGTTAATGATTAGGACACAAGAGTCACAGGACTCCTAGTTCCTCCTGAAGGGATAGAGATAAGAATCTGATGCATATCTTTGAATTATTCTAGGGAAACTAAGACCACCACCACCCACCACCCCCAGACGGAGGATGGTGACTACATTCTGACCACAAGCACATAGACCCCAGACTGGTTGGAACCTGAAGGTTGAGATTCAGGAAATATCACCCTGTTACCTCACCACCAACCAACCAGAAGGTCCATGAGCAGATCATGCATCCTAAGACCCCTCCCCTAGCACTGTCTTTAAAATCCTGTGCCTCAAAGTTATTGGGGAGTTCGACTCTTTTGAGCACAAGCTGCCCATTCTCCATGCTTGGCCACTGCAATAAACCTTTCTCTGCTCCAAACTCTGACCTTTCAGTTTGTTTGGCCTCACTGTGCGTCGGGCACACCGATTTGGGTTGGACAACCATCCACAGTCCTTGCCTCCGTCTTAATCATCTCAGCAAAAAGGCTCTGGCACATAGGATGTTCCCAATAAGTACTGCTTAATAAATATATTAATCTACTTTTACCCAATAATTTGTCAGCACTTCAGGATAACATGTTAATCAGTTGTATTGATTTTGAAAATAGAAAGTAGATAATTCTGTGAAACATCACATTAGTTTCTAAATTCTGTGTATGTGTGTGTGTTTGTGTGTGTGTTTGAAGAAATGATAGGATGTGGATAGTTTACCCAAGAATTTCAACTATGCTAGGGGAGATTATACATCAGGAAAGTTCAAGGGCAAAATCTGATGGCAAATATACTTATGTCTGAGATTTGACTCCACAACTTTCAGCTGGGTGACCTAATACAAATTATACAACCTCATTAAGTCTGTTTACATCTACAGACTGAAAGGTATTACAGTATGTACCTCACATGGAGTTCGTGAGCATTAAATGAGACAGGCCATAGTGTTTATTCTGGTGCTGGCAAAAAGTGTTCAAAATGTTATTCACTGCTATGATTAACAGCAATGAGATTCCTCATTTTCTTTGAGAGTTCTATAGGATGGATATTGTAATACCCATGATACAATATAGTCTAGAGATGAACTTCTTGTAAAACACCTCATTTTCATAAAAATAAAGTCAGTACAAAACCGAGGCAAATTTATAACATAATATAACTCATCTTAGATAACAGATTTAACCATCACTGTATCTAAAAAAAAAATTATCAGAAACGTTTAGCACAATAATTTTCCATTAGTAGGAAAGTTAATGTTTGTCTGAGAAGGTGTAGGATTTTGGTGGTATGCATGTGTGGAAGGGGTGTAAAATGCCTACATAATTATGAATCTAAAGGTCCTTCTCTTCAATATTTATAAAATGTGCCATTGAAGGTTAGCTTCTATTTCAGTGAATTCCGGATACTGAAATAATGGAATGTTTTTTGCCTGTTCAAGAATTTGAAAATCAAGCTCTTTCAAAAATCCGCACACACAAAAAATAGCAATTTAGTAGCACTGTTACTGCAGTGTAATAGCTTTTATCAAGTAAGTTTTTAAATTTTTTAAAATTTATTTATTTTTGGCTGCGTTGGCTCTTTGTTGCTGCGCACAGGCTTTCTCTAGTTGTGGCGAGCAGGGGCTACTCTTTGTTGTGGTGTACAGGCTTCTCCTTGTGGTGGCTTCTCTCGTTGCAAGGCCCGGGCTCTAGGTGCGCAGGCTTCAATAGTTGTGGCGTGTGGGCTTCAGTAGTTGTGGCGCACGGGCTTAGTTACTCCGTGGTGTGCGGGATCTTCCCGGACCAGGGCTCAAACCCGTGTCCCCTGCATTGGCAGGCGGATTCTTTAACCACTGCACCACCAGGGAAGCCCTCAAGTATGTTTTAATAATGTTCTTTTCATGCGATCTCCTTTCCAGGTGTTACAAATTTAATATTCCATTGTAATTTATATTATGATGATGATGGTGATTCTATATTTGTATGCCAATAATACTTTGTAATGCCTGATTGTATTTTTTTTCCAGCAGATCATTTTTACTCCTATACAGCTCCAAAGAAAATAGTCTCTCTGACCAGTGTTCACCTGAGGGTGGTCTGCATCATGGTAGAACTCAGCACTACCATGTTCCACATCACCCCCTGAGTGGTGGAAGTTGATAGCTGGTAAACATCTTCAACCCACCCTCTCACCTGACCTTCAGGTTTTTTTTTTTGCTGTGTTTGTACTGTGACACTTTGAAGCACTGGAAATGTGTGCCTATCAACATGGAATGTGGGCATCCATCATCTCATTCTCAATGTTCTTCTTCTCCTTGAGCATCCAACAGTCACAGTTAAGCATGTACTTTCATCCATGCGTTCAGAAGATAAAGCACTCATGTTAAAGAGGCACTGCTCCTTCTATTCCATGAGATTTATTCCTTCCTCAAGCTTGGTGTTATATTTGTTTAGATAATTCAGAATTGTAGAGAAACAGAATGTTGGATTTCAGAGGGCCCTAGAGAGCCCTGAGGCCATCCATGTCATTTTCCAAATGAGTAACCTATGGCCATGGAATGTAGAGGCCTCATAATGTCTAGGGAATGACAATCAGAAAAAAAGCTTTAACTAATGACAAGAAGAGTCCAAGGTGTGGACGGCTTAAAACAGAAACAACTACCATTATATTTAGTCCCCTTCTAAATGAATGAAGATAATCACATTGCTTGGGGAATCCTAGAGGAAAAAAATCCTGCAAGCTAATTTTCTAGATGAGGAAACTGAAGCTCAGCAAGATTAAATGACACACAAGGCCACAAGCTGTAGTGTATGGTTGTTATGACAAGATGTAAAACCCAGCTTTGTCTAACTTCAAAGAGGAACTCCTTACCACAATACTTCAGGCTACTACAGTTCTCATTTAAGAAGAAAGGACCCTGTACTTTTGACAGAGGTCAATGGAGGTGATGCAGGGTATGGTGAACTGAATAAGCTCTTCATCTCAGGGGATAAATATGGGAGAATAGGTTAGCCACTGTGGTTATAACAACAACAAAACAAGACAGAAATTATACTGAAAACTTGCTAATGGTTTTAGATATTTGTGCTAAACATCTTTCCTAATTTTGTGTTGTGTTCTCTATGTTCATATAAGGCAGTTTCCCTCCTAGAGCTGCAAACCCAAGTCTATGCCCCCTAAAAAGTTGATTTGCCTCCAACAATATTCTTTAAATAGTAAATCGTAAAACAGAAAATACAAGTCCTTTAAGAGGAAGGAGCTTCAAATGAAAATCTGCATCCAACCACATGAATGCTTAGCTTTCAGGGGAGGGAGAATGGAAACTAAACTCAACCCCTGACCCAATGGGTTAGAAAAGTTTTCCTTGTGCTGACACTTTTATAAAATTCAAAAGAAAAAGCCAGAACCTTGTGGTGCTTACAGAGTAGCAGAATCAGAGGATTTTGCATTTGTAAAGACTCTTCTAAGCCTCCATTTCCAAAGTGTGAATCCTTTCTTCAGCTAGCTCAAAAGTTCTCTCAGGAGAGAGGAGCCTTCAGATACAGACTTTTCCTTCCTTATCACATCTCAGGGAGCAGTTTCCAGGCATGCTAATTGTCCTTGTAAATGTAACAAAGCTCCTCTGTCAGGTCACGGGATGAAATTGTATTCCAGGGCTTGAAATGGCAAGTGACACAGACCTGGTCCTCCTTTTCCCACCCAAATCCAGCCTGGTGAATATTCCTAAGGAAAAATTTGACTGCAGTGACCTTCCTCAAACGTTAACAAAAGAATTCTCTAAAATTCTTGCATTCATGGTTTCCTGGCCTGGACTATACATCATGGGGAACTTGGGGCACCAGGCTGTATAAAGGAACACAATCTTGATCAATGTGAAGCTAAGAGGTCACAAGGCAGTGCAGGCTTTTGAAAGCCTCATTCAATAACATCCCCTGGGAGGATGACTATTATTAATCCAAGTTCTCAGTCTGCATTTGGCAGCATTAAGTAGGGAAGTAATGTAGTCCTTGGATTTAAAAGAGACCACATAAATCAGGTGATTGGATGGTATACTTAAAAGGTATCCCATCCAGGCCTTTGCTAGCTCCTGGCAATGACGTGCAGCAGGATTTAGGAGTCAGAGTCTTAAGCAAAATCCACTTTGTGGTGCAACGTGGAACTGCAGTAGTAACCTCAACACTTCCTGATGGAGAGAAGTTACCACAGGGGGGTACATTTCAAAGGACCATGTGCAGGCAGTGTGATCATTAGAGCAAACACTGAACAAGGTGTCAGAGGCCCAGTCTCCCTGTGGGTTGAATACCATCCCAGTTATCCTCCTTGGCTCCCTGGGGTACTGAGAT
The DNA here is from genome assembly GCF_026419965.1 of Kogia breviceps. NCBI lineage: Eukaryota > Metazoa > Chordata > Mammalia > Artiodactyla > Physeteridae > Kogia > Kogia breviceps. The sequence continues at coordinate 35,225,783 of NC_081327.1, forward strand.
AATCAAGGAAAATATATGGAAGAGCAAATTGTGTTTTGTAAAAGTAAGAACCTTTTCCATATTCCATAAGAACGTATCCATGTGCAAGGAAACATATGGAAGAACCAAATAAAGTGAGTGAGGGGGCAGTGCAGTGTAGGCAGAAAGAAGCATAGATTGCAGAATCAGCCGGTTCTGCATTCCATTCCCCATTCTCCACTTTCTTGGCCATTCTAGGGCAGTAACTAAATCTCTCTAAACCTAAAATTCTTTATCTGTTAAGAGGGCACAGGGCTGATATTAACAGCCCTCTCTCACAGGGTCTAAGTGAAGGCTAAGTAAGATTCTGTACATCTGGAAGGCACTAGGTACTTAGGAAGTGTTATTTCCCTTGGTCCTACCTATACATGTCTTTCAACTTCCACCTTGCCTACTCTTTCTTAAGCTGTTAAAATATATATTTATTCAAATATATTTGCGAAGTGCAAAAACAGAAAACAACCTCAGCCTTCTCTATGGCCATTTTAGATTATTTTAAATAAGTTGTATAAATTAAACTGTAAATGTAAAATGTAAATTCTAATAAAATGGTTTTTCTTCCAATGTTTCAAAAGCCCATTCCACAATTTTAGAGAGCTTTAGAAGACATAAACTGTCCAGAGGCTTATTCATAATCCTTTCCCACTTTCCCACTTCTTTTGTAAACTAGTGCCATGATCCCTAAGTAGGAATGATGTGATGATTCTACTTAAAGACTCATTATTAAATTGTTTCGCTCCACAACCAGTTTGAGGTAAAATCCCATGATTTAGTCTCTAGCATCAATTACTAGAAAGTGTATACCTTTACTTTAAAGGCCAAAATTGTGTCTCTGAAAAAGTTTAAAAGAAAGATCATCCTGTTTGTTGGTTCACTCAAATTGTTCTGACTTCATGCCCAGTCCTGCCAGCCAGTTATTCAGCAAAAGCCATGTGTCAGAATCAAAACGCACTTCTTTTCAAAAAACCAGACCTGTGTGATCAGAAATGCCATAAAAGTATGCATAAGCCCATCTGTCCAGGGGTTGAAAGAAATTAGTCTGGGCCTAGTGAAAACCACTTAGTGGACCCCAAATCCTCTCCATACGGCTTTTCTCCACACGCATTCTCTGTCTCCTCTGCCTTACTTCTCTCTCTCAGTCTTCACCTTCACCCAATCTTTCTTCCTCATTGTTTCGGATTCTTTGTGTTTCTGAAATTCTGTGTTTCTGTGAAAGTCACTCACTTTCTATGTTTTGTGTCTGGGCTCCTCTCTTATGTTGTAACAGTCACGTGACTTCCTCCCTGTAATTGAGGATTTCTGTCTTACTGTCCATTTGCTGGCCCTATCCTTTGTGTCTCTCTTTTTTTTAAATGGGGGGTTCTTTATTTATTATTTTTTTTAAATAAATTTAGTTATTTATTTTTGACCGCGTTGGGTCTTTGTTGCTGCGCGTGGGCTTTTCTCTAGTTGCAGCGAGCGGGGGCTGCTCTTCATTGCGGTGCCTGGGCTTCTCACTGCGGTGGCTTCTCTTGTTGTGGAGCACGGGCTCTAGGTGTGCAGGCTTCAGTAGTTGTGGCACACAGGCTCAGTAGTTGTGGCTCACTGGCTCTAGAGCGCAGGCTCAGTAGTTGTGGCGCATGGGATTAGTTGCTCCACAGCATGTGGGATCTTCCCGGACCAGGGCTTGAACTCGTGTCCCCTGCATTGGCAGGAGGACTCCCAACCACTGCGCCACCAGGGAAGTCCCTTTGTATCTCTTTGACCCTCTCTCATCACCTCATTCTGTGTGTGTGTACTTATGTGTTGGGGCAGGTGTGTCTCTATGTTTCTTGTTTGGTCTTTTAGCTTCAACTTGTGTCTTTCCTCCCACTTGTGGATGGAGGAAAAACTGCAAACATTTAAATGCATTCCCAATAGTTTACTTGGGATGTGGAATTTGGTTTCAGCTATAAAAAAACTTAGACCTTTACAGCATGAGTGTAATGGCAGGAAAAGCAAAGACGGTGAGAGGAACACTAGCTGCAATTAATAGGACCAACCATTGCAAATGACTAATGATTCCTGAAAACACCTCACAAGGCTGATTACAAATGTCCCTGCAAAGTCAGGGTTAGATTCAGTTGATGAGCTCTGCCAAAGCAACGCTGCTCTAAGAGAAAAATAATAGGACACATGCACACGTGCACACACACACACACACACACACACACACACACACACACACTCACACAAGTATGACAAGAGGCAAAGAGGCAAACTGCAGTGAGAAATTCATTTATACTTTTGGGTTCCCAGAAGCACATAAAAAATAAAAGCAAAGAAAACTCCACTATAAATAAACCTGCCACATTCTAAATAAAGCCTCTGAGTGGCTGGGGAGTCTGGCTTTCTTCAAGGAGTTACAGGATTTGGTCATTTTTAATAGCCATGTTTGCTCTTTCACCAAATTACTTTTCCTCATAGAATCTGCTAAAGGCACAAGGGGGTTATTATCAGTGGTCAAAGTGCACCAGTAACAAAGGACATGACCAGAACTGTCCAGAGGAAGGTCACCATGATAAGAGCTGGCAAGGAAGAGATGAAACAGAGAAGCACATATCCATTTAGAAAAAGATTCTTAGAGTTGCAAAAGGCACTGGGTGGGTGAGTCACTGAAGAGAGTTAAGTAAATTATAGATCCCACCTCTGGAGCCTCTGTAATACTGTCCACCAGTTCAGTTTCCAAGTGTACAGGGACTTGTTACTAAATTATTTAGCATTAACACAGTTAGTTCAAGCAACTGGAGGGTACTAGCTTTTTGTCTTCTTTTAGCACCTGTCTATGTGTGCAAGATTTTCTTTTTCATCCCATTTAACTATTCTGCTCTTCTTTCCACTATTCTGGTGATTCTCAGTTCAAAGAAAACCCACAAAATTGCCCAGTTGTGGCAAAGCTTTCAGTGAGCTAACTTAATGCTACAGCTCTGGAGTACTTAAGAACTCTGCCCAACTCAGAAAACAGCTAGAATCATTTCACTGTAGTCACCTAACCAATGAGAATTCGCTTCAGTTCCAACATCGCAATTGTCTTACCTGCAAAATGGAGACAACATCTATAAATACATTTAACACACAAAGCAAGATGCCTTATAAATGCTCAGGGAAAATACTCTTCTCCTGCCACTGCTTCCTCATTTATCTCTTCCTTTATCATCATTATCAACTGAAATGTATACCTGTGAATGATAATGCCAAAAAGAAAGACACTGGGCTAGCCCCGACATTTGGACAAGAACCCACAAATCAACTTGTACATGGTACCAGCCCTGCTCAGGCCCAGACTTTGGCAGTTTCATCTCCCCATAAAGGAAATAAAACAGAGCCACCACATGCATTAGTCTTAAGGACATGTTTTCTTCTCTCAAGGGGTTTGTATCCACCTCTGTCTCTGACTACCAAAGCATAGAGACATGCATGCCAAGAAAAAGGTGTAGTGGTTTTGCAATTGGATAGATATCACTAAATGTCTATTTACATCTTACTAAACATTTTACATCTAGTCTGGAGACCATACAGATATGTAGTCGGTTAACTTCAGTGAGCCTCACTTTTCTCATCCACAAATTGGGGTGGCAGCCTAGCACATTGAGCCTTTCCCGCACAGGGTTCCAATGTGACAATGTGCTGCCAAGATTACAGAAACAAGTTCAAAGATCAACACGCCCGGGTTTGACTCCTGGCTTCATCACTTATTCACTTGTAAACTCTAATGCAAACAACTCTTCCGTTCAGTGCCTCTCTCCAGATCTGACACTGGAAATAATGGTACCTTCGTCAGGGGATTGCCAGGAGGATTGAACGAGAAAACTTTATAAAGTATCTACCATACAGTAAACACTTAATAGATATTTAAACCACCTTTTCTCCCCTACTTTAATGTCTCCGGCTAATGTCATCAAGTTCACAGTCTCCACTAGATATTCACAGCCAAGAAAATAATAATAATAATAATCTATACAATACAGCTGGGTTTTTTTTTTTTTAGGATTAGAGACAAATAGAAATATGCATCCAGGGTTTTACTCCCTGCTGTTCCCCCAATATTCCTCAGCCCTTCTGATCAGGCTCATCTGGATTCGCTATTGTCTCCCGCGGAAGCCCAGTGACATTTGATGCTCTGCAGATTTCAGAGCACATCTGCCGCGCTGTGGTAAATACATGCAGCAGAAAAAGAAGTCCATGGGTATGAGCAGGAAACATTTCCTGTTAACTAATCAAGTTTGGGGAGGGGTGTTCCACAGACAGTAACCTCCCTCTGCTGTCACCTGCAAAACAGGGGAGTCCCATTTGCAAATTGGTGCCACAGCCTGCAGTGTCCAGCACTTACTACAGGGGTGCAAATGAGATAAGCAGGGGCTTCCACCCACAACCTTGCCTGGGGCTCTTGCAAACACCAGCTCCATGGCTCTTTTCTTTAGTTGAGTGGTATTCAAAATTTACTCCGGCTGTCTGCAGAGAGCAAAAAGCATGACTTGCACTATCCCCGGATTAATTGATGATTGACTGATTTCTTTAAAAATATGTATTTTATGCTTTAATGTGCCTAGGAATTACCTAGGGGCTATTGTGAAAATGCAGATTCTGATTCAGTAAGAATGAAATTCTGCATTTCAAACTAGGTGTCAGGTGACGATGCTGCTGCTAATCTACAGACCCTCACTTTGATTAATAAGAATGTAGTGTATTTTAGTTCTCCTCCTAGATACATCTAAGAAGATTCTTAAATGTTTTGAAATGTGAGTGTGGTAGTAGCTGGTGCTAATGAGAAAACATACCCATATTTTAATGAAATATTCAGATCTTTGAATATTGACAACACTGTCTTTAATACATTTCAAAATATTCAAAAACTTAAGTTAGGAATAGGAATATATATGTAATCAAATTATGCCAAGGGGTGAGTGTGTGTGTGTGTGTGTGTGTGTGTGTGTGTGTGTGCGTGCGCACGCACGGGTGATTTTAAGTTAACTATAATAGAAATAATATGTACAGATGAAAAATGCTGAAATATTAAAGAAACTGCTATGTAGAAAACATGTCTAGCCAGGCCAAATGAGATCATGTGAATGCTGTTAAGACTTTTTCTTAAATAACATAGTACCTTAAATAACGTTTCTACACTATTCTTACTTACTGAAATGTTAAAAGCAACATGCAGGCTGACTGCATTACTTGAAGACTCCAAAGATAGTTCCCAATTTCAAGGCCAAGTACAAAATCTTCAATTTTTGGTTAATATGTGGTCTGTTCCATGGTAATGAAAGTCATTTAACATGCATACAACAGTGCAGCAAGACTGTGGCTGTTCTTTCTCTCTTCATCGTTTCATAAAAATGATTAAATATTGCTGGTACTTTATTAATTGATGAGACTGAACTTCCAAAGGTTTAACACAGGTGTGGTTTAAAAAATAAAAAAAGATTCTATTAATATTTACCAACTGATTTCACATTAAATGATGGTCCCCATGAATTTGCTATGAATAGATAGCATTGGTTTTAAAAAAAATTGAACAATATAACATTGTCATTTATTTTTCTCTCATTTTATTATGTTTTACAATGTAATAATAGCAGAGCCTAGAAAATAAAATGCAGGAAATTATTTTTTAAAAAAAGATAAAAAAAGATAATCCAACCACATATATTGGAAAAAAAAGTTTTAGTATATTGGTATATTTCCTTTTATTGATTTGTGGTACAGTTATTAATATGAATTAATGTCAGGCATTAATCTCTTACTTTGTTTGTTTTTTCATATTTATTCATTTTTTGGCTGTATTAGGTCTTAGTTGTGTTACACGGGATCTTTCGTTGAGGCATGTGGGCTCTTCATTGCAGTGCGCGGGTTCTCTCTAGTTGTGGCATGCAGGCTCATAAGTTGTGGTGTGCGGGCTTAGTTGCCCTGTGGCATGTGGGATCTTAGTTCCCTGACCAGAGGTCGAACCGATGTTCCTCTGCACTGCAAGATGGATTCTTAACCACTGGACTACTAGGGAAGTTCCCCCTTATTTTGTTTTTAATTAAGGCTACATGATTATTATTTATTCGTTAGATAGAATCATACATTTGGGATTTTTATAATCTTACATTGTTTTCAACTGGGGAAATCTTTATATCAGAAATAGTGGATAGTGGTTATAGATACGATTAGGATTCTCCTTACATTAGTTTTTTAAATCAAGAGTATTAAAAAAATAATAATAATAAAATAAATAAAATAAAATAAAATCAAGAGTATTGACTTTGTGAAAATTGATGAATATGGATGATCAGAGTGATAGGTACAAAGGAGTTGATTATTTTTGTTAATGTTTGATTATATTTTTTATGTACACATACATATCGTAATAGATACATGCCAGGTACTCTGTTCATATCACATATGCATTTTAAAATTATATTCTATACACATTTTATCTCTTGCTTCTGTTATTTATTCAGTTGCAATCATGTTCCCATGTTCTAAATTTTAACCATTTCTGGATGATTCATACTATTCTGCTATGTGATGCAAGGAAAGCCTTCCCAGTTGCGCAGCCTTTATGTTTGCCCAATTTTTCCCTCTGAGCTTTGGCTTCGTATTTGTGATAGGAATCAATTCTCTGCTTTCTTTCTTTTCCACATTGAATACCTTGGTGCTATTTATTCATAAAATAGGTGACATAGTCTGGCTTTATCACCCACAAACTACTAGCACTTTGCTTCAAGTGGGAAAAGTATCTGCCTCAATGAGATGACTCTTCAAGAGGACCGACAAAATGTGCAAGACTCTTCTTGTAAGTCTGCATGAATTTACCTTTAAAGACATCTACAGAGATAAGCAGATTATACACACTCTCACTTGGCCCCTTGGTAAGGAACAAAGATACAATTTGGCTGTGCCCGAGAGGCTGTGTGACTTTCCCTTCCATCTACCTTTGTAGCAGAGGTGAAAAGAAACAGTGAGGGTCTGGGGGCTACCAAGAGAAAGAATTAGGAGATATCTTGGGATTTTACTCATGTACAGTCAGCTAATAGACTGTGTGTATGTATGTGTGTGTGTGTGTGTGTGTGTGTGCATGTGTTGAGGGTTTCTGCTAACACACATGACTAATACTATTCCATTTTTTTAATATCAGCACCAAAAGACTTCCAACAGCTCTGGGATGCCTGTTATTTCTAAGTTGGGACACCGGGCAAAAGGCAGACAACCCTTGTTGTTTGGTCAGATTGAGACATGCGATGCTGACTTGCATTCCTGCCAAATTATTGGTGCACAAGTCTCTGTCTGAGTAGGCAGTAGCTTCACGAAACTGACAGTGAATTGTTCTTGCAAGGCCAAAGATACAATTTGGCTGTGGCTGCGTAGCCCAGTGCTCTTAACATGCAAACAGCCAGCAAAAATAATGGCATGTCAAGTGCAATTTTCTCACCAGCCGCTGACACCGTAAACTGTAATATAGTGTAATTATTTGGCACCCCGTGTCCTTCATACTAAGCACCACCCAAATGATTTCCAAGTTACGGGGAAGAGGGAAGGTTAGAAGGTCAAATTTAAAGAGAGAAAATGAGTCAGTACCTTGGAGGCAGAGAATTATAAATAGATGTGGCATCACCAGTGAGAGTTATATCCAAATAAGGAACTGCTCAGAAATCCAGGTAGGAGGGGAAAAGGGAGGAAAGAGAGCAGAGGAGTTTATGTAAGAAACAGGATTTAGGATAGAACTCTGACCACCTGGAAAGCAAACCATTTTTTCCCAAAATAAAACAGTCTGAGGAACAGAGGATCACAGAACCACAGAACAAGAGCTAAAGGAACTTGGGTAGATAGGTTGCACACATTTTTTTTTTTTATATTGCTTTCTTTTCCTGTCCCACAGGGATCTGTATCTTAAATATAATTCCACAATCCACTATACAATTACAAGTGAGGAAACTGTGCCCGAGAGACGTTGTGTGACTTTCTCTTCCAGTTCCTTTACAGCAGAGGGGAAAAATGAAGCCAGATCTCCAAGAGATCCTTGCCCATCTTTCTGCCTGATTTAAAAGATCTCAACCCTAGTTCTCTGTCTTCCAGTTACTCTTGACCCTCTCTCAGCTCCTTAAATAGTCTTGTGCATATGGAATGTCCTCTCTGGGAATGCTGTCTTTTTTCAACCCTGCACCTTAGTTCATGGTTTTGGCATCTCAGCTCACAGGTGATTCCTTTAGGGAAGAGTCCATCATCCCACCAAATAGACCAGATTCCTCTATATGTGCTTCCACAGACCCATGTTCCTTCACTTCAGAGTACTTATCTCAGTTTTAACATGGTATATGTCACATTATGATTATTTTCTTCACATCTGTCTCTCCCTAGTAGCCCATTATGACAGAGGGCATGGATCTGTGTTGGCTCAGAACTGAGAATCCACTGGTAACAACACTTAGGAGATAGTAGGTGCCCAATAAATATTTGTGTAATGACTTGATCGATCACCCTCCTGACTCACAGCCAAGGGCTCTCATGATGGCATCAAGATGCCAGCCTTAAAGAACCCATGCACCTTTCATCCCAAGGACAACATATCTGTCTCGGTTACAAGACTTATGCAAAGCACCATGGGTTTTCCTTCTCTTCCTTTTCAAAACCAGACAAATAAGAATATAGGGTGGGGGGCTCCCCTGGTGGTGCAGTGGTTGGAAGTCTGCCTGCCGATGCAGGGGACACGGGTTCGTGCCCCAGTCCGGGAAGATCCCACATGCCGCGGAGCGGCTGGGCCGGTGAGCCATGGCCGCCGAGCCTGCGCGTCCGGAGCCTGTGCTCCCCAACGGGAGGGGCCACGGAGGTGAGAGGCCCGCGTACCGCAAAAAAAAAAAAAAAGAATACAGGGTGAAGGGTCCCATGTACCACCTTATTCTCTTCCAGAACTGGCAGAGAAAGTCAACACAGGAGGTCCTGGGCAATGCAGAAATCTAAATATTTATGTGTGTATACAAACAGGCTCCAGACCACCTTGTAACCAGAGAGCTGGAGCCAGGAGTGGAGTCTGTGTAGCTGCTATTTGTTTTTCAAGAATTCAGAAAGATTTTTGGTCTAGTTTGTGACATAAGCACAAATGTAAGTTTGCAGAAGAATTGGAAGATAATGGAATCCCCAGCCTGAACTGCTTCATGCCACTAGTAAGGGGGACAGCCTCCAGAGAGAGGACTCTGCAGTCTTCATAAGGAGACTTGTTTTAACAAATTAACTTATCACTATTAGTACCTCAAAGAAGGACTTTTAAGATCAACACATAGAAACAATGTTTAAACTACCCAGCAGGTCTCTAAAATAAACAATTGAAGAGGAGAACACGACAGAAATGTATTGCCCCTTTGGCTGAAAAATGCTATTTGTATTAAAGCTGATTGGGTTTATTATCTTATTTTATAAATTCCTCCATTATTTAGGTGAATTATTCATTCACTTATTCATGCAAAATATTTATGAGCTCTCCTTATATGCAGGCAGTGTTCTAGGTTCTGGGGATATTCAGTGAAGAACAAAGGAGACAAAAATACTTTTCTTTGTAGAACTTACATTCTAGTAGGAGACAAATCATAAACATGATAAAGTATGGAGTATGTGAGACGTGATCATCAGGAAGGAGAAAAAATAAAGCATAGTCAAAGGGTATGAAATATCAGAGATGGACGTTGATATTTTAGACAGAATGGGGCAGAGAAGGCTCTGTAAGAATAGAGATTTCAACTTCATCTTAATTCACTGAGAAACATACAGGCTTATGCTGCTTCTGATCAAGGTGACCCTCAGTCATCCCACCCTATTCCCGTGACGTTGCATAAGTCGAAATCTATCCAGCAGGGGCACCTAACTTCCCACTCCACCCCACGCCATCAGGCTGAGTGACAGTTACCCTTGAAGACACACGGAAATATCAAACATCACCTCCATCCTAAGCAACCTGGGCTAATTGAAAGGGCCCCTCTTTAGGCTCCCAGAGTCCTGTGCTCACCTAGTGATGTGGTGGCCAGTTTGTCCATCACTCCAACTACACACACACACACACATGCACACACACACACACACACACACACACAGTTAAGACTACAATCATGACTACAATTGCTACGTGCGGGCACCGTGCATAAATTATTCTTATCTACTCGTATTCATCTTATTTGGATAACCCTTGAAGAGCTTTAGTTACTTTCCCAGGGTAAACATCCAGGAAGTGGCAAAGCCAATATTCAAACCTCTGCAGAGTCCATCTCTAAGGCTTAGTTGTCTCTGCATCTAGCTGCCTACCAATATAGTAAAAACAGACAACGAAGGATGTAAGAGTATATGGGAAGCTCTGAAGAGCCAATCACTTAAAAACTGGCTCTGCCCTTGAGCTGGAACTCAGTCTGCCAGGCCCGAGTGACTCGCAGGAGAGGAGGGCCTTTTAAAGAGCAAGTATGCTCACAAGTAACTAATGCCTCTCGGCCAGTTCCTGGGGAGAAGCTCAGCAATGAAGTGGTTTAGAGTCAGATGCGGAAGAGTGTGCACAGAGATAAAACATTGTGCAGCACCCGTGGGCACCCTGATACGGGCCCTCCCCACACTCAGCCTGGCTCAGCAGCAGCAGCAGCAGCCACCCGAAATGCATTTGGGGCTTTGCTACAACTCAAGATCCTCAAAGGCCAAGCTGTAATAATTCAGGAGCAATTTTCTTTAAGGAGAAATATATATGATTGGAAATGTTGGCAGAAAAAGTTCTTCAGAAATAAGTTTAACTCAGATTTAGCAATCGTTTGGGGACTGGCCATGTGAAGCACAGCCATCAAGGATCAGAACCACTTTGGCTGTTTCAAAATCCTAGGGTTCGCTAGCAACATTTCTGTCGTTCAAAGAAGCATGGATTTCTCAAGTATTACTAAGTCAAAAAAGGATAGTAAAGGCCACCTTGTTTGCCTCTCTCTCTGTTGCTCCATTTAAAGACCGGAGGCAAAATTAGTCATTAGAGCCTGAGTCTAAAACAGACCCCAATTTAATTACTTTTTATATTCAGATAAAAATGGAAAGTTCTTCTGGGGATAGCATGTTTGTTTATATTACACAAGATACCATCAGTGTGATAGACCTCCGTAGAGTTCACTAATAGAAACAGGGAGAAAATATCCATCAATTATATATGTGTGCATGTACCGTATACCCAGAATGTCATACGGTGTGAAAACGCCTTGCCTTAGGGCTGGCTAAAGAAGTTTTGAATATCCAGAATGTAGGAATTTAAGAACTCTGCATTTTATACTCAATAATTCTTAAGTGCAAATTATAGTTTAAATACATGGTAACTAGTCACTAAGATGTAATAGGATACAGTGGATAAAATTATGGCCTTGGGAATCCCCAACCTGATTCAGATCCAGATCATTTACTAGCTCTACGATCTTGGTTTACTTTATTAATCCACCTAAGTCTCAATTTTTGCACTTAGCCACAACAAAGAAAGATAATGTGGTCAAGAAGCCCCTATTCAAAACACGCTGGGTCAGATGTTTTGGAACTGAGAAGTTTTCACGTTTAGAAATGTATTATGGTAGATAAACTGTATAGTAAACAAAACCTTCAGCAGAGTCTGGGGCAGCACACTGTAATCAAACACATTAACATTTCTGCTGGGAAATAGATGAACAGTCACAGTAATGGGATGCACTACGACTATAAATAGCCTCCAGTCAGTTCTGCTACCTGAGTGTGTATCAAGCATATAAAACAATATTTTTGTGTATTTTGGACTTACAAAGAAAGGAATGTGGACCTGTTTTATACACATATTGTTTGTATACATGTACATATGCACACACATACACATACACATATAAAGAGCGAGGCAGAGGGGGCTGTTGCTAAAATCAAACAGGACTGTGCCTACAAAGTGCTGCTATGCTAGTGCTCAATACAAAACAGTATTGACCAGAACGTGAATCGCTTGAAGGCAGGGATCACTGTTTTGTTCACTGATAAACCCCCATATGCCTAAAAAGGTATTAGGCTCAATAAATATTCTTTGAATGATTCATGACACCACCTCATCCAGATTTCCCTTGTCCAAGTAGAACTACATGAAATGAAAAAGCATAATCCTTGGGGAGGCTCAATCTGCGTTGTAAGACAAGGAGGTAGAAGCAGGAATGGAATCAGAAGTTCCTAGCGAGACACAAAGTGTTAACGGAAGTCCTGAAGATCAATATTTAATTCTTTTTTTTAAATCACCGCATTTGGGAAATGCATAATACTGGCATGATTCACTTCTGAATCTGACTTATCAGGAAAATCAGTCCTTGGCGGGCTCGTAATTGGAATTCTACCTATGATGATGGTGAGTGTTAAAATTAACAGAAGCTTATGAGCGATTCTGAGGAATAAACATGTATAGTCTTCAATAACCCACAGTGAAACTTTGAAAAGCAGGCAGCCCTTATCTACACAAGGAACATTTGTCTAACCTGCCAACAGCAAGAAAACAAATGTAAATCCAGTCTGACACATATATGCACGTGCACGCGCGCGCACACACATACACCACACACGCACACCACTAAGCTAAAATTTTGATTCTATACATTTGATTCCACCTGACAATGAATGCAACAGTTTCCTATTGCAAAATTTACTGAGTTACAGTAAGTATTAAGCACCCACTCCGAGAACTTCCCTTGCCCCATCCTAGGTTAATAACTGAACCAACCAACCAACAAACAACAAAAAGAAACATACAAAGGAGAAAAGTCTACCTGCAGTTGGAGATACATGGCCTCAAACTAAAATGGAACAAAATACCATCTTAGGAATCCAGGTGGTAGAAATTCAAACTGAGAAAAATGCACACCTCTTCCAAGCGCTAAAAGTGACAGGAAAGGTTTGGCATGCAGATTTCTTGTGTGAAATGAGAACGAAAAAGCTTATTTGTGTACGCATTACACAAGTGTCATTAAAGCTATGCTACAATAGATGGGGAGGGTGTGAGAGATGGGGAGGAAGAGCTTTCCAGAGAAGAGCAGTTAGTTTACATTTAAATCTGTTACCATGGGATTATTCATATTCCTAAAGAAACCAAGAGGTAAACTAACTAACCATCTGGCCTAAAGTACTTACAGCTAAGTGTGGCAACAACTGTGACACGCCTAATGTTAAAGGTCTAGGGATCAGTAACAGATCCCGAAATTGGGACCTTAAAAATGAAGCTTACCCGGCCAACAAGGATCGGTTCAGGTCCAGAAAACTCTTCCAGGACGAACATTTGATTCCAAACCCAGCCTCTCTTGGAACGGTTCAAAATCCGCTGTTCTTCACTCAGTCTGTTTAGTTCCAAAGGGGATCCACTCATTAAAACTGGAGACTGATTCATCGGAGCCGTGTAAATGCAAGGGGGAAGAGTAATCCATAATATTATTAATGGAGTCCAGAGATCCAACAGCATTTCCGCTAGCCGTTCTGGCATGGTCCCCCCAGTTAAGCAAATCACCACGAAAATGAGACAATTATTTTGTTTGCCTCTGGTCTGCAGCCATCCAATTCATCATGCAGTGCCGAGCATTTACTCACAGCTCTGCCACGTGTTTACAGCACGGGAAACAGACATCATCTAAGCAGCTTTTCTAAGACCACGATCCATTGGCTTTCCTTCTCATTGAAATTTCCTGCAACAACAAGAAGGAAGAAAGATAAAGGTCCACTGCAACAGGTTTTAAAACAAAATCACTGGTTTTCAAAAGCATGTACATGAACAAATAGTAGGCATTTCCCAAACCCTTGAGTCAAGAAAGTGGACCTGAGGAATTAGAACAAGTAAGCTAACAGGTCTTTTCATATGGTGAGCTTTTATATAAATTTTCATATTAATTTTTGTATCTATGTAACTTATCAAAAACCGATTCAAATTCTCTTTTCCCTCCTTGCTTCTTTCCTTCCTCCCTCCCTTTCTTTCTTCCTTTCTTCTTTCTTGCCTCGCTTCCTTTTCTCTCTCCATTACTCCCAGTCTCTCTTTTCTTATAGTCGTTTTGGCTGTAATGCAAGTTTGGGTGTTGCCAAGACTTTCTTGTACTCTTGTAGAGACTGCAAGCCTCCTTCCTCCTTCCTTCCTTCCCACTTCCCTTCATTTCTTCCTCTCTTTCTTCCTTCCTCCCTCCCTCTCCCTTCTTTCCTTCCTTCCTTCTCTTCCCCTGCCCCCTCTCCACCCCCCCCCCAGTTTAAAAATAAGTTCTAGTTCACTTTAGGCTGAACTATGTGAATAAACTAGCCTTTAATGGGTACATTTTTTTAAAAAATTACAAATGAGAACAGGAAGGGAAATAACCCCAATTTTCACAGTCTTAGCTGCCACAACCCATCAGAAGGGATTGTCCAGTTCAGGGTGCAGAATGCAACTCTCTGCCAGGATGCTAATAAGGAGTGAATAAAATTAGAATGCTCCCGGAGAGAAATTCTGTAATGTCCAGCATGTATGTTATAATCAGGACAGTGTCAAGGCTTCCATTCCAAAGGTACAGTTGAACAGGAGATTTAAATTATGAAAAGCTCCTTTGGAAATGAAATATGGTAAAAATACAATTTTCAATTGAAGAGGCTTATAAAGGGACGGATAATTAAAAAAATCCCCATTACCTGAGGTGTCAAATACATTTTTTTGCTTACCTTCAGCATGGCAAAACGTGTTTCTTCCCTCTCAAAAAAATTATTTTAAAAGAAATAATGTTCACTGCATATCCCAGAGAGAAGCCTTGCTGAATTAGACTAAATGGGAGAATAATTCCTCAGGACACTATGGGGAACAGTTTGGATCAGGGAATTCATAATGGGGTAGGGAACCTTTCCTCTGCAGGTCCCTGGTTCCATTCTGGCTCAGAATGGGAAAGCAAGAACGTCATTATGTTGGCTGGGCTCGTGAGTGGTCTTAGTGAAGCTAGCTAAAAAGGGCAGACCCAGATTCTGCTGTAAAGACAGGAAGGATCTGATCTAACAAGATGGTCAGTGGAATTGTGCTGCTTGTCACTCTTTGCCTGGGCTCAGCTCAAACACTGGGACTCTCTCTGTACCTCAAAAGAGGCCCCACCCTGATAAGTGCATAGGGGAGTCACTGCAAGCAGCGGTTGTTCTGGAAACTAAAGGGAAGAAAAGCTTTCCATAGGGAACCAACTCAGAGCAAACAGAGTCCGGAACAACGTCCCAACTTTCCCTAGAATTGCAGTACACGCAGGGAAATAAAAAGCAGATTTCACAGTAAGGCCTTCTCTCACCCCAGTGTGAGGGCAGAACTTTGCAGGCTTCAAGTTGTAAACAAAAGTTGAAAGGTCTTGATAAGAAATCGCGAAATATTAATATCGTTCTGAATTGCCAATCCACTTAAACAGCGTTAATAGTTAAATACTTAAACAGCATGTATAGCACAACCATCACATGCCATGCTCTCCCAGACATGGAGCAGGGACGGCGATACAGGACGGTCACGTTATTTGGCAGACTCTCTGTTTTACAGGCAGAAAAAGCTGGGCTTGAATCCCAGCTCACCCCACATGCTGTATCTGTAATAATGCGCAAACTACTTAAGTTCTCTGAGAATTCACATTTCTCTTCTGCAAAATGGCAGTAATAATAATTCCTACTTTCCAGGCAGTAGGGTGATTCACAAACAAGACTCCAGTGAAGGAGCCAGAACATGGGAAGCACCCAGTAAGCTGTGGTGCTTGTGGTTTTCCTGAGCCAGACCGGGAGGATGGTCCTGACACCAACCCTTTGGTTAAAAAAGTCAAATGAAGGAGCAAAGAGTTAAGCTGTGTGACCTCCTCAGGAAGGGTAGTCAAGGTACGAGAGTCACACAAAGTTAGTCAAAAACCTTCCTGAAGGTGGCATGTGGGAGGATGAGGGTGATGCTGGTGAGAGAAGGCCTGGACCATACTGGATAGGTGATAGTCATTCTAGTCACAGAGGCTCTGCCTAAACACTTCTCAGGGAAAAGAGACTTATTCTCTCCAAACACACCCTGCTCCATGCTGGGCCATATCTGAATGTTCAAAAGCCATGCAGACCATCCTCTAATGGCCTGAGTGCTACAGAGGCAGAACCATGAGATGGTTGTGAGAGTTTTCTCTAACACCAGCCAGCGTGGGGATTGAATTCCAGTCAAAGAACTACATTTACCAGTTGCATAATTGGGGGCCAATTAACAACAACAACAATTAGAATTATATCTACCTAGCTGGTTTATTTTGAAGATTAAAAAAGATAATCTTGGGGCTTCCCTGGTGGCGCAGTGGTTGAGAGTCCGCCTGCCGATGCAGGGGACGCGGGTTCATGCCCCGGTCCGGGAGGATCCCGCGTGCCGCGGAGCGGCTGGGCCCGTGAGCCATGGCCGCTGGGCCTGCGCGTCCGGAGCCTGTGCTCCGCGACGGGAGAGGCCACGGCAGTGAGACGCCAGCGTACCGCAAAAAAAAAAAAAAAAAAAAAAAAAAAGATTAAAAAAGATAATCTTGGTAAAGTAATTAAGAAAAGCTAGAATGGACAGTTATGGTTAAATTGTGCCAAATACCCTGCGAGTATTCTCTGGCATCTGCTCTGTTGTTAATGATTCTGGTATAAAAAAATTTAAACCCAATTTAAACTCCTAATAGACACTTCCTTGATGGAAGCCACCAAGTGGATGGAATGCCACGGAACCACTCAGGATGGAATGTGACACAATTGCTGCTCTACCTGAACTTGCCAGAATCAGGTAAAAAGTAACGATAGACGCTGAAACAATCTGATACAATAGCATAGCTTCACTAGTTAGAATGAAGGTATTAATAAAGGAATATATGCATAGCCCCCAATAGTATCCATTAACACAATAATATCTTACAGTTAGATAAAGCTTACTATGCCTTGTATTGTTTTGCTCAAAACCGAGGTGCAGAATAATTAAATGACTTGCCCAAAGAACACCTCCAGTAAAGAGCAAACCATTGTTTGAATCTAGGTAATCTAACTTCAAAATTCTTTCTTACCACAATCCCTTCTCTTATTACATAAATATTTGATAAGCATATACTGTGGGTCAGGCACTAAGGCTAGGAATGCAAGCAGATCAGAGTTCTTATGTTCAGGAAGCTAAGAGTCTAATAGGTAAAGACTAAGAAATGGATACTTTGAATATTTTATTAGTCTGAGAAGGGTTAGGGTAGTACAGAGTGACCGGTATGCCTTAAAGAAGGTTTCCTGCAGGAGGTGTCATCTAAATGTTGAGAAGGAATTACCCAATGGCAGGGGGAGAGCAGGTGTAAAAGGATATTTAAGTCAATCAATGGACAGGAAGGAAACCACCACTAATCCAGGATTTGTGAATGAATCAGTACCTAGGGTAGCTGTAAATCATTTCTTGTCACATCATCCAATCCATGGCCATCTTCTCCCTACCCACCAAATCATCCTAATCATGGTCTCCAGAGTACAAGTCAAATCAGTGCCCTCTTCTCTGCCAGTTCTTTGGAAGGGAAGAGCATGTTTGATTTCCAAAGCTTTGAGGAATAAAAATAAATGCCATCCCATGGAGAGGGTATGGGAGACAGCAAACTGAAGCACAATGAGACTGGCATTTTAAATGATGTTTAATTTTCACTTAACTAAATACTGTCAGGGCCTGAGGTCATCTCTCTGTTAAAAAGGAAGACCAGCAACAGTTAGAGGCAAGGGTGTGCAGTTAAATGTTTAGCATGTGGCTCTCTAAAAGAAAACAGAATCCCTGATTTTTGATTTCCATGATAGAAATACTTCCACCTGGACCAATTTCAAGTTTTCAATGTGACCACTAACCAGGGTCTGGCAGTTTGAGAAAATTTAACAATCAGCTCTGGTTAAGCCCAGAGTCACCTCCAGAACACCCCTAGGTGGGGTGCTCCTCAAACTTTAAAGTGCATACAAATCCTGGAAATCTTTCTGAAATGCAGATTCTGATGTAAATCTAGGGTGGGGTTTGCAACTCTGCATTTCTAATAATCTCATTTGTGATGCAGATGTTACTGATTAGAAGACCATGGTTTCAGAAGCTTGGAGTTCCAGAGAATAAAACCACCGCCTAACTCTGACCTTCTTCTTCTTAGGAAGACTTGAAAGATTCAAAGGTGTGGTGAGAAAGTCACTTCCTCCTTAGTGTCATTTAATGCCAAGCCCATGAGCAACTTACTAGCATGGTACACAGATACATCAGACTTCGGTAAACCCAGCACTGGAGTGTACGAATACACGGGATTTTGCATGACGTCATAACTTACAAACTTAACCCACTGCATATGGGACACTGGGAAAACTGCTCCAATAAGTGGAGTGTTCCCATGCATGCTATGGGGTGTTGAGACTTGGCCTTCACTTCAGCGAAGTCTTTTACTCAGAGAGAAATGCGATTCTACTGTGACAATTAGAACTGTACTATTTACATGCAGGCACCTCTGTCACGGGCAGAGGTAATTTATCCTCTTTGATGAGGACAGAATAGCTTTATAGGAATTCTTGAAATGCAACCGAATGTTATGTTACTGTTATCAGAATTAATAAACATTGTAAGAGTAGCTGTATACACAAACTGCTTAACTCTATGCAAAGAAGAAGAAATTGAGCGACATTTGTACAGCCTGGGTAAAAATCAATTTATTTTTAGATTTTCTAAACACAGTATGTACGTCTGGCCAAGCAATCCACTTGATTATAATGCTGCTGCATTGATTTATACCCCGAGAGCGAGATGAAGAGATTTTACAGTCTCTCTGGAATTCTTACAAATAAGTAGCTCTTTAGAATTCCCCCCGAAGATGTCTTGTCTTACGTAAGATACTCACAATCCAACTTTTCATTCACACTTACGTTTTAGAGATAGTTTTTTTTTTTTTTTTTGCAGTATGCGGGCCTCTCACTGTTGTGGCCTCTCCCATTGCGGAGCACAGGCTCCGGAAGCGCAGGGTCAGCGGCCACGGCTCACGGGCCCAGCCGCTCCGCGGCACGTGGGATCCTCCCAGACCGGGGCACGAACCCGTGTCCCCTGCATCGGCAGCCGGACTCTCAACCACTGCGCCATCAGGGAAGCCCTAGAGATAGTTTTAATTACATCCTGGTCTGAACCCACTGACCTCAACTTTTTTTTTAAGGTGAACTCAGTCAACTTTCAGATATGTTAAGTCATTATGCAAAAATTTATTACATAGATTTGGTAAACAACATGGACTGAAGTTCCCAATGATGAGCCACACTCTGAAGCCTAAAATAAAAGTGGGCTTTTACCAACACTTTAGAATTCAATCCTGCAGATTATTTTGGTTGACAGGAAATTATGCTTTTATTATCCACTAGGCTTAGTGGCCACAATATTTCATGGAAGCAAAAATGACACAAAAGACCAAAGAGTTTCTATTAAAAATGTTTCTGACCTTGAATTTACAGCCATTAGCAGGCTGCTTCAAAACAGGTAAATGCACACTGAATTCAAAGTGGTATTTCAGCAACATGGGGTATGTGGTTCAACCTGTGGCCCAGTGCAATTCACGCCAAGCCCTGGACGAGAGAGGAACAATACTTGCATGTGTCCAAATATAAATAATGCAAGAGAATCACCTTTCCTAAAGCCTTCAGAATTCCCTGACCAAATTCCGTTGGCAGGATAGAATTTGATTTTTTTTTCTTATTTACACACATACACACACATACATTTCTCTCTCCCCTCAACCACAGCACATCTGGACGTCTTTCTTTGGCATCAGATCATGCAACGTATCCAGCTGTCTCTCTATCCAAAAGCATATCATTTGCTTGTTTTGCCACTCAGAATAATACCTGCCAAATCCAGTCTTTGCTGTTATTGACACACTATTGTTTTTCTACAGGAAGCTTTAGTTTTCTCTAGTTCTATAATTACTGATTACCATGGCAAAAATAGATAGACAGATAGATAGATAAATAGCTAGGTACATGCCCTCTCCTCAACCTTCCCCAAGATGGAGTCAGAACTTTGTCCTTCACATAGAAGCTTTCCTGCTAAAGACATTTCAGAATGGGGTAACAAAGACAGGAAGGTCAAGTTCCCTTTTCTAGTGTTTATAGACTCAGAACTTTATTTAATAAACTTCCTTAGAATTATAAGGTTAGTTAAGATACTGATGCTGAATCTATCCTGTTGGATCTTCTTCAGGCAGAACTGTCTTGAAATCACCTCACAAAGATGAATCTCAGTTCCATACTTCCCTTGCCGATTAGACATAGTAGTGCCAGGAAGTTGTTTCTCAAGTGTAATCTAAATCCTTCCTTCTCCATTTAAAAGTCACATCCTTTGCTGTCTTTAAATCACCTGCTCAAAATTTAACAGTCAAAGACCTAATGAGTGAAAACAATTTGTGCTGGCCCTTCGCTGGAAGAGGTCATGGGGAGAAGTTGTGACCACTGGTTCACCCATGCACTGGACCCAGGCAATCAAAGGCTCCTTAGCCCTCCCAGTCCTCGGAATGCACGTCCCGCCCACTGTTCCTGCCCTAGGAGCCACTTCAAAGATGTAGCCTTGAGAGAGTCCTGCGTTACTGAGACCATCTGGACGGTATATGTGACTGAACCCCATGATCGCCTCTATATGAATAAACTTTAAGACTCTGGCGGGCAGGTGCAGAGATCTTGTGGTTGCCCAAGACAAGCCTCATGTGTAAGTTCTCTTGCTTATTGACACTGCCACCTACCAATCTGGAGTGGCCTGCCGCTTTCTTCAGTCTTTCCTGGTCCTGCAAGTACAACTTTGAATTTCACTGCCTGAAATTCCAAGATTTCAAACCAATGCCCCTTTAAATCAGAGTAACCACTAAGAATCCATCTTAGTCTTGAGAATCCTGTAATACAGTTGAACTGTGGGGACACAGTGGTCGACAACACTGACTCTGGAGTCAGACAGAAGTCCTCTGAATCGCAGTCCTATCGTTCCTAAGATAAGTGACCCGGGCGCATTTATCTCAATTGTGGCAGATGACGAAACTGACTTGAAGGATGGTGAAAAAAATTAAATGACAGAAGCCTTGTAAAAACTCTTTGTCAATGTAGCTATGAGAGTTACAATTTATTGAATGTTTCACCTGCTTAACAGAGAATCTTGACTGATTTTTTTAAAAACTATTTTATGTCAATTTCTTGCTGGATTACAACGATGGGGAAAATTCCAGTAATCTATGTAAACAGGTAATAAATAAAATAACTTTTCCCAATTCTTTTTTTTTTTTTTAAAGGCATGAACCAAGTGGGATATAAATAAAACGGCATTTTACAAATAGCTTTCCCTATCGACAGCTAACATAGGCTTAATGATTTCAAATAGTTTTATGAGGCCTCTGAAGGGCGGTATTTTTTTAAATTTTATTGAAGTATAGTTGACTTATAATGTTGTGTTAATTTCTGCAGTACAGCAAAGTGATTCAGTTATACCTATATATATTCTTTTTCATATTCTTTTCCTTTATGATTTATCACAGGATACTGAATATAGTTCCAATGCTATACAGTAGGACAAAAGGATGGTATTTTTAACCTACCCCCACCCCGGGGTCAACCATGTCTCTCTTTTCCACAGGAGACATGGCATTGTCCATCACCATTTCTCCTGAAAGGGCAAAACGTAAGCATTACGTATCTACACTGGAACTACTCACTTTCAATCAAATTGTAACCACTCATTGAAAAAGCCTTTTCTTCTACAAGAAAAATTCCATTTCATGTCATAATCATCTAGCACATTCTCATGAGAATGGTCTACGTGGGAAGTCCCTACTAATTCAAAGATGAGGACAAAGTGATATCTAAACATTTCTCAGACAGGAGTTCAGAGAAGAAAATCCTAATTAGAGGTTGGGTTCAGGTAGTATCTTCTTCCAAAAATATTTAACAAAATTTCTGTATGTATTTCAAGAAATTTTAGCACTACTGGTGATGTTTAAGAATTAGAAGTGCTTCTTTCTTGCTAAAGAAATGTGGAAATGGTTAAAATCAGATATATCACATAACCAGGGCTACAGAGTCTGTAATACTGAAACTGAAATGCAGCCAAGTATCCCAGACTAGTAAGTCAAGATTCTGCCAATTAGATTATACTCTGTAGTAACCACCCTTACAAGTGCAACTTACTGTCTGTCATTCTTTCATGTTTCAAAGACTTTATAGGTTAAAAACCACCCACTGGCACTGTTACCATGAACTCCATATGGACACAGATGATGGATGGGTAGACAGATAGCAAGCAATCATTTGACAAAAATAATATTGAGATATCACACTGAATGTATAGTTCCTGAAAATCAAATTGCTTATACAGATACTAAAATAAGTATACTATCTGCAGCTACTATATTTTAGTGAAATTCAAAGACATGTATACTTTACTACTCTAATCAAAATAGGTATGAATTAATTTTTTTCATATTTCTGAGCACCCCCATTTTAAAGATGGGAATACTTGGACACAGAAAAGTTTCTGTCAAGCTGAAAAAGCAGTGGACTAATAAAGAATAAAATGTGCCCTTGTAATTTTTACATTAAATTTTGGAGATGAGGTTGCATAGGTAAGAAAGAAAAACATTCCCTTATGATATTTATATCATTCCCCCATCTACTTATTTTATGTTACTTGTGTCACATCAGGAATCAAATAATTATATTTTACACATGAATTCATCTAGAAAGAAACAATGCATGGAAAATATGGTGCTTACTGCTAATAGACTACGAATATAGCATAACATTTTCACTTAATGA
This sequence comes from Kogia breviceps, assembly GCF_026419965.1. Lineage (NCBI taxonomy): Eukaryota > Metazoa > Chordata > Mammalia > Artiodactyla > Physeteridae > Kogia > Kogia breviceps. The sequence goes on from NC_081327.1 coordinate 35,248,574, forward strand.
TATACATAGAAAGAATTAAGAAGATTCCATTTAATATTCCTTTGGAACACATTCCACTTGCTTAAAATATCAGTAAACACATCCCGGAGCACCTTATCATGGAACCTATTTTTTTTTTCCTGTGTGTATTTGTGAGGGCCAGGTATCCTGCTGATTAAAATTAATATAGAGGAGTCTTGTAACACACTCGGACTTGCAATTCACATGAGGTTGATATGAACAAATACAATATATATTAAAGAGAGAAAGAAGAGAGAGAGGGAGGGAGCAAAAGAAGGAAAGAAGAAGTAAGCTCTTCCTCGGGTACTTTTTTATACATTCTCTGCAAGGGAAAGGTACAGACACTGAGTTATATATGCAACACTTCCATAATTAGAGCATTTTTCCCAATAAAATATAAGTTTGCATCACATAGAGTTTAACAGCATTCTTGATGCAAGTTTAGTCTTGGAGACATTCTCAATTTTACAAAGCTCAAGTTTAGTCTTGGAGACATTCTCAATTTTACAAAGCTGAATTAGGTCATTTTTATATGTCCATATCATATGGAAAAGCTGTGTTTAAGAATAAACTTGGGACAATTTATGAAATTTCTGTAGAGAAAATTGAGGTAGATTGTCACAATATTGGACTTTAGATATAATTGCATCCCTCCTTCCCCTTGACTGAGAATACACTAGAAAGGGAAAAAAAGGCATAGTGTTTGCTAGTCATTAATGCATTAAATCAATGTATACTGAGCATTAACTATGCTTTGCCCTCAACCAACCATCATTCTAGCATTTGCAATAGTCTTTGGCAAGGAGGATAGGGAAGGAAACTGAAGGTTCTAAATACAAGTGTTATGCTGTCCAAAGAGATATAGAAAATCACAGCTATATATTTCTACCTACTAATAAAACTATACAAAAAAGCAAGACTTCTAAAAGCAAGAAGGAGGATGATATCTGTGATAGGGAATAGCACATGACATTTAAACTCAGGAAATAAAAGCTTAGGACATGATAGAAAAAGGAAACTGTGTTGGCCCCGGTGCTTTGCCATGAAGAGGTGATGGAGATTTCGTTCACAGCAACATGTGGGAGAAGCAGCTAAATGGCATCCCCTTGAACTTACTTTTTTTCTGACCCTCTGAAGTTGCCAGGTTCAACTAATTTTCTCCTCCTGGTTACATCTGAAGCGGGTTCCAGGGGCAAGAACCAACAGTTCAGCAGAGATATATTGCACACATCACATCATCAACAACTTTCTATGGGAATGAAATGAGAGCTGACTAATAGCTCTTTTGTTAATTAAGCCCCACGACATCAGCTGATGGCCTTGAACCATCAAAATATTATTCTATTTCACAAATATACATTTATGAGATTCTGGAAAAAAATTTTACCATACCACAAACAGATGTATTTGCTTTAAAAGACTAGTCAATATACAAATCCAAGAAGCCAGGAGGGCAAATCAAATAATCTAAAGCTGATGAAATGGCAAAGGGAATATGATACAAATCTCCTACTTGAACCAATAAATGAGTTAGTTATCTAGGGATGTTTTCAGGTTTTCTAGAAGTAAGAGAGGTGTGTGTGTGTGTACAACACATAATATAGAGCAAAGAATCAGCTTTGGTTTAATTCTACACTCTGGAGGTGGTGTACAATACACCAAAGTTAGAAGCCTTTTCCTAAACTAAAAAGCAAAGTTAGTCCATTTCAGCTGTGAATGCCAAAAGTACTGAAAACAAAGAGAAAACTGCATTTTTTCCTGCTTCTGTGAATAACATTTTGTAAGAAATACAAAATTATCAACAGCACCATCGAGCAAAATATTTTCAAAAGAAAGTCTTGGGACCTTAGACTGCATCTATAATTTAAAGGCTATTCTGATTATGTTTGTTCCTTGATTTGTCAAATACAAAACTTCACTGATGGGGCAAGAAAGAATGGTTGGCAATACAAACTGAATGTCATTTTACCCATGAAAAGCTTCTGGTTGTGCATGGAAAATTTGCTCAGATTGGAATGTTAAGTCATAAGGTGTGCCACCTTGAGTAGAAAAATAACAAAGATTATTATTTTTTTCTTTAAAGCATTAGTTTACTTCTACTGATAAGGTTACTTCTGAACAGCTGATGAAGTGTGGGTTCTCACTTTTCTGTATGTGCTTGTTCCATTTCCCTCGCCAAAAAACAGTCAAAGGAACCTGGAAAGGAAAGCCCTGAGGTACAATTTCTTGAGTAGAATCATTATACCCTCCCTTTGGAGTTTTCTTGCTTTGTTCCAACAATCAGGTGCTCCCTGCTAACCAGGAGCATCAGACTTTAAATCTATACAGAGTTTACAAGGAAATGTTGCACCATGAGTATATTTATGTAACAGAGTTTACAAAATGCCTTCTCAAGTGGTCTATTACGTTCTGCTGAGCATGTTTCACAGGTTGCTTAGTTGTTTTTTTATTCATTTTTTTTTTTTACTTAGAGCATACTGCCATTGGCTACTTAAACTGTGTTTGGTGCTAAACTAAGGGACTGCTTTAGATGAATACTGTCTTGACCAGAGTTCTGCATGATGTCCAAATAAAGTTAGTTTTCAGGTTAAAGACTTCCTTCCCTTTCGAGTTGATATGCGTAGAGCAGGCAAATGGAGCTGCTTATTCCAGTCAGGGCTGCTATAAAATTGTTCTTCAGCTAAATTCATAACACCTTCAACAGCTCAAGAAATGTATCCTGGACACCAAAAATGCAGCCAAAATATATTAAGAATCTTGGGTAGAGAGATCTACCCATTTGGGATCTTGAGAGTTTTAAGAGATATAGATTATAAGGCACAAGAACTGACTTTTAAATAGTAATAATAACTGGAAATATAAGATCTAGGTTGAAGGGGAGAATGATTAAAAAGTTTGCAGGACAACATTGCAGCACAAATTTCTGTGTCTCTGAAATATCTGGCTTATCTGTGATGGTCACAGGATGCCTTAATGCCCATTTGGGTGGCTGGGGAACAGAATGAGGAAGGTGAACTGCTGCTGAACAGCCCTGAATGAAGCAATCCCCTGAGTTGCTGGGAAGGCTCTTCTCTGTTTTCAGAACAGATTTTCTCAACTCCAAGCCCTCTTCAGAGTCCAGGAAAAAAAATATACCAAAGGTGATTTAAAATCCTGCGACTGCTCCAGCATGAAATGACTATGTGATGGGGAGCTTCAAATCTGCTAAAGCAGAATTACAGAACGTTATTAGTAGTATTATTATTTAAAAAGAGGGATAGCCCTAGAATTTCTTTCAGCCACAGAGCTCAGGGAAGTGGAAAAACATGTCGGGACATGATGATTATGGAGAACTCCCTTTGCGGAATTAAAAAAAAAAATGTAACCCTCAGAGAACATCCTCTAAAGGTATCAGACCTGTCGGTAAAAGAATCTCTCTTTCTCTCTTACACACATACACACGCACACCCTAGATAAAACCCCTGCAAAACTGGACACAGCTGATGAAAAGCAAAAGCCAGGCAGAAAATTCAGTTGTGTTTGCCATGAACGACAGGGCTCATTTTGCATGCAGCGAGGTACAGCGGCCAGGTTGAATGGATGGAAAATCCCACTCTCAAATCTTACATAAATATCTCTTTCCCACACACAGTTTTCCAGTTGAAAAGCTCCTATAATGAAGCCAGAGGTGACAGCCAAGGGAGGGTTGTTAACCATTGAGATGGCTGTCAGGATTGCTGTAAAGAGGGCAGGCGCTTTCTAAGGGCCCCAACCGTCCCCAATCCCTCCGATCTGCTTCGCTGTGGTACCGATTCGAGAGGGCAGCGCTCCTACGCCTTCTCCAGCGACCCCGTTCCCATTCCCGGCACACAAATACTGTGAAGCCTGTGAGAGAAAGGAGCCGGCTGATCGGATTAGCAGCTCCGGCGCGCTAAGGGATGGTCGGATCATGCCTCTTAAAGAGGAAACTCTTGTGGAATCTTCAGGAAAGGGTAGTAAAGTTGAAAAGACCGTTTCTCCCTTGCTTGAGTATAAGCTCTATCCTTTAATTGGAGCTGAAGTGAGCAGCTGCCAGCCTGATTTTCCATCACTGACTAATGTGCGTTTGCAACAATAAACAATTAATGTTGTTTGATATCTTACATTTAGCAACTTAAGCAAACAGCTGCCATTTCGCCTCGGGAAGGCAAACATCTAGTCCTGGACGTGCAGCCGGCTCTATGCCTGCGCGGAAGGGTCCACGATAACGAAACTTTGAGGTTTCTGACAGATTGGATGGGGGAAGGCTTTGGTCTTGGGGAGGGAAAAGACGCAGGAAATTATGGATACCTGTTGGCATCATCGTTGGCGGCGGCAGGTTTTCACCGGCTCCCTGGCTTCACTGGAGCCTGAGAGAACGGGGGCAAGTCCCTTATGAACCTGTTACGCGCTGGCAGAACCCAGGCAAGAGGTCCCGCGAGGGGCGCGGCCCGCCCCGCAAGGGTTCGCGGACGGGGAGGAGTGAGATGTCAGAAAGCGCAGCTCCGGGCTCTGCCGGCGCTGGGAGAGGGAGTCTGAGAGAGTCCCTGGCTCAGCTCAGGAGGCCTCTGTGCGCGCAGTCTCGCGGGCTCGGGGAGCACACTGCTTGGGGGTCCTGCCTGGATGCGGGGCAGCATCTCCGCGTCCGCAGAGCCGTGGGGCGGCTGGGAGCCCGGCAAGTTTGCAGCGGGCACCGCGCTCCCGGGCTGGAGGAGCCACTTGTGGGAAAGCCTCGCGCTGGGGCTCTCAAAGCTGAGTCGTGGCCCGCACGACCGCGGGGGTCGCCCTCCCTCTCCTCGGGGGTGGGGCGGTGCAGCAAATCAGCCAGAGGGCACCCCCGGATCCCCTTCCCCTCCTTTCTGCTCGGGCTCGCACCTGCCTCTCATCCGGCGGCGGGTGCTTCCCATTCACCGCACGGACCCCGTAGTGAAGGCGCCAGGCTGCAGCAGCGTCTGCCTGTGTCGCGAGGCGGCGAAATCGCCAGGCGACAGCGAGGGAACCCGGCAGGAAAACTGGAGGGGCACAGCCCGCTTGCTACTACTCCCCAGGATCTACTACTCCCCAGGATCTACTGTCAGAGCAGGTTGCAAAAATTCGTCTAGCTTTTAAAACCCTGAGGTGATCCCTGTTCATCTGTTCATACCAGGAAAGAAGACACAGCTCAGCCCCGCAACCGGGCGGCGAACCCGCATCCACCAACCGAGAGAAAGGAAGCGCGCAAGGTGTCGGAAGGGGCATGGGGATTCCTAAAAGATCCCTTCTGGGTCCTCGGGGCGTGGATTACAACGAGGGGGCGTGGGGGGGACCACTTACTCTTGCAGGGCTCCACGCCGGCGAATTTCAAGCCTCCTGGTTCACAAATGGCTGGAGGGGCTCGAGGTCGGCTCCCGAGGGCGGTAAACACCGAGCGGTCCCCGCGCGCTGGGCAGGAGCCTCCGGATCGCGTTCATGCCTCCTGGAGCTTCGGGGCTTGGTGCGGAGACGCCGGGCGGGCGCGCCGGGCCCTGAGTGTCCGCAGCCCAAAGTGCGGCTTCGCTGGGTGGACGCTACTGTCCGTGCACAAACCGGCGACAGGGATGAGCTTCGAGGAAGCAGGGAGATTCCAAATAGATTCACGAATTCTGGGCTGAGCGCTCCGGCGTGCGAGCCCGCCTGCCTGCCAAATGTAACTGTGAAGTGATGTGGAAAAGTGAGTCTGGTGCCTCCCCTGACGGATCTCATTGGGCAGAGCGAAGAGGCAGGTCTACCACTTGGAAATTCAAGTAAGCGGGCCCCCTCCCCGCCCGCGCCCGGCATCCCGCCCCCCACCCCCCCACCCCACCCCGGCGCTCTGGCGCGCTCGCTCCTTCGTTCTCCCCCGCTACCAAGTGGGCGCACAACTTTTCGCTCCTCGCTCTGGAGCACGCCCTGCGCGTCTCCGCCCCGGAGTGACTCCGGGAAGATGCGCCCTTCCGTGTCCTGCGAGCAGCCTGCGGAGGGCCAGGCTCCAGGATAAGAGGGCTGGCAGATGATAAAAGGATGCGGAGGAGGTACCCGCGAGCTTTCTCTCTGAGTCTTCCCTGAGCTCTGAGGCTAGCGAGATCTTGAAAAGAATCCCTGTGATCCAGGGCTGCTTTTCTTGGGAGGAAGAGGACGCGACAGGGCAAAGGGGTGCGCGTGGGCAGCTTACCTTCCCTTTATGCCAAGAACCACGAGGGGACCGAGTAGAGTGTTTGTAAGGCCGCTGCCTACTACTCAGACGCTGTGGTTTTAGAGGCCGTGCGCCGTGGTCCTGCGGGTGGTGCGCATTCCTCATATCCCCAGGCTTCTGCTGCTTTAGGGCGATGGGATGAGGGAGTGCAGAGGGGCAGCCACGAGGGGTGCGTAGTAAGTCCGTGTGAAAAAAGCAGAACTTGCTTGGGAAATGGAGGGACTACTAGGTCTTCTCAATGTGCCCTTGCCTCCAAATCTCCTCTCAGGCACCATGCTTGCAGCTCCTCTGCCTCCACCACGAGATGCCCTTTCAAGTCCTCTAATAGACTCCACTCAAACCTTGAGAATTGGCCACCCTGGGGTAGAGACAGTGCAAGAAGAGGAATCAGGAATCAGGAGGTCCAGAAGTCTTTTCTTCTCATCAATGGGGCAAACACCTAGAAATATGCGGCCACTATGATCATCTTTTAATAAAATTCGTGAAAAATACGATGAGCCAATCTTTTGTTTGCTTGTTTGTTTGTTTAACTTCCCGCCACAGGACACTTAGTCCATTCTCTGTGCACAAAAGCTGAACTCCCGAGGAAGGGTTTTACTACCTGGGGACAGAGCTGGAACAGAAAAAGAAAAGGGTATGGAGAACCAGACACAAGGTCTGTAACGCTTATGCTGTCTTGTCGGACTCAATGAGAGTGAAGAGAATGAGAAAACAGACACAACATGCTTATAATATTTATGCAAAGTTGACTATTTTGTGTCTGCTGCATCTACCATCCATTGGTGAAATATTGAAAACAATATTGACTACAGGTCTAATATCTGTCAGTTTCACATTCTAGCTGATGTGGGCAAGAAACTTAGTGAATTATTTCAGAGAGAGAGGGTGAAGAGAACCAGAAGGTATTTTCCCACAAGGCAGTCACTTGGTAACTGTTCCCCAGCTCAGATTTTGTCTGCTTACAGGGTACTCAGGAACTGGCTAATTCTGACTTGGAAAAAGGAACAGCAGTCACGCCTCAATCAAATTGTAACTGCCGTGGGACCAGGCAGTCCCAAGTGAACCAAGTGAAATAGATCACATCTTGCGCTATGCTTAATTTTCAGACATTCATTTTCACTTGGAACAAAGGCTCCAAACCTTTCCTTGGGGCACCTTCTTACATCTATGAGAACTAAAGAAAAGTTTAGGTGTTACTGAAGACTGGGAATTGTTACAAGTAACAAACTCACCTCAAAAGAAAGCTAGAGTGGTAGAGCTAGACACTATCCTCAAATCTCATTGTCCTAAAGGAAAAACAAAACTATTTTGATGACAAAGTGAAGAGAGTCAGAATCCAATGGCTTGAGTTACCTTGGGTTAGAATGGGTTTGTTTTGACTCACCTTACCCACATTTATTCTCTGAGCAGTTACATACACTGTCCTAGCTGAACTTTGGCCATCTAGAATTCAAGGTAGCCCTCTCTCTCTACATTGTTAATCTCTGCTCAAAGCACTGCAGTAGGAATTTCCTGCTAATTTTCTCCTAATTCTTGGGAGAGGCCTGGATCATTAAGCAGTATGAAAGAGGATTAGGATAATGTTAAAAAGAGCTATAAGGATATTTCTAAAATAATCAGGGATGCTGAAAGACAAGGCGTTTGCCTCTTTAACAATTCTACCCCCTCTTAATAGGATGCAGTGTAACGTCACAATGGTGAGAGCCTAACTCCTTAAGATAGTTTTCCTTCAACATCCTCTCCAGGGTTATAGCCTTCCACTAGGAAGAGGACTGTTACACAGGCTTTTTAGGATGGCCGCTAAAATTGCATGTGTTGTGGAGTATTTCAGGGGAGGAAGGGTGAGGAGTTATCTGATAGGGCAGGAGTATAATCAGAGAGTGAGGGTTAGGGGTTGGTGAGAGGGAAGATTGCATTCAGAATAACCTTGGCTGATTGATGCTACAGTGAGATGAGGCCGCATGTCTCCAGCCTGCATTCTGATGACACGCAGACTATTTTGCAGAGGGGTCTCTGCAGTAGAATGAGATGGAGAGTGACTCCATGTAGTAAAAGACACTTTCCTTTTTCACTAGGAGTGGGACTTTTCTTCTAATTTTCATCAAGGAAGAGAGTAAACCAAGTGACTCGTTAGTTGAAGGGCGAGGAATCAGATGGCTTTTAGGAATCAGAGCCCTGGAAGCGGGAAGGAAAGCTAGGAAGACTCCAACTTCTACAGTTGGGGCAGGAAATGGCAGAATGGAACTTATCTATTACTCCCTGTGATACAATTCAAACTTTTCATCTTCTCCTTCTTCAGTACACAATAAAAAACTAAAATAAACTAACTTTAAAAAATGTGTTTACCATGGTATGGTTACTGAGAACTTTCAGATTTATTGGATTGCTTTTAATTTTTTTTTGCTTTGTTTTTTTTTTTTTGCCACACCATGCAGCATGAGGGATCTTAGTTCCCCTACGGGGGGGGGGGGGATTGAACCCAAGTCCCCTGCAGTTGAAGCGCAGAGTCTTAAGGCTGGACTGCCCAGGAAGTTCCTGCTTCTAAATTTAGATTAATATTTAGATTAATTAATTAATTCATTTACTCACGGAATACATCTTAAAGGTAAGGTTAAGGAGTGTGGATTCCATGAATGAAGGGATTTTACAATGTGATACCTGCCAAGGGTATTTCAATATAAGGTTTAAAATAAAAACTTGAAGAATGTGAATATGAAGAAGGCAAAAACATAGCACCAGTAAGTATGTAATATTTTCTAGGAATTCAGGAACCCTTTCTCACATTTCAGCTTATGGAATTCCAATGAAAAATCTGAAAAAGACTGTCTTTTTTTTTTTTTTTTTGGAGGGGGTGCATATTTTATTCTCAGTAATTTCCTGAGAAACACACTTTTTATATATTTAATATAAAATATGTAACAACTGTGTCATTAGGCAAAAAAAGGAAAAAAAAAAACTTTGAAATTTCAGTTTGACTTTCAATATTGGAGCCTAAGTCATAAGAATGGAAAGATTAGGAAAGCTGTTTTTAGAAATTTAAATGTTTAAATAAATTTAGAAAAGTGTGGGTTTTATTTTTTTTAAGTTTAAGGGTTTGTTTTAAACCAGCTTCTTTACCAAAATCATGAAAAGATGTGACGGTGCTCAAGTTAAGAGAATGTGAGCAATTATAGTGGTTCTCAAACTGTGATCTCTGAACCAAGTACTACCTCCCGGATCTTCAGGGAACTTGTTAGAAATGCAAAGTTTCCTGCCCTGCATCTGGGTGGGGCTCAGAAATCTGCCTTTTAACAAATACTCTGGGACATTCTGTGACTTGCTAAAGTTTGAGAAACACTGCCTTAGGCTATTCTTTTCTCAGGAGATCTATAAAAAGATGAGAAGAAAAAAAGTAAAGTATGGTATTATACGACTACTTATTGTTTTTGTCCTGGAATATTCTAAGACTGAATACTATCCTAAAAAAAACAAATAAAGTAAAATAAAGACAAAGAAAAGTGTACGCACACTAAATTTATCATGTGCTTATTACTTCACCAGCGTTTATTACAGGATTTGAGAAACTGACTTCTTTAGAAATGGTTATGGATTCTTGGGGTACAATCATCACTGGACTCTCTACATTTCTTGGCAGCTGCTTTTAGCTGTCCCTGAAATTAGACCTGGATCTCTTAATATTGACTGTAATTACTAATCTTAAGCTTGCCATTTTATTTTCAATAAATGGAGGTGTAAACACTTTCTGAAAACCACATCTGTGCTGAGAGCATTCTGGAGAAGTTTTTTCAAAATGGCATTATCTCTCATCTTCCCAGGTGCTAGAAAAGAGATAAGCTCCAATTCAGCTTCTAAACAGAAACTGAATGGTGGGGGAGGGGAGGCCGGGCAGCAGATAGATTTAAGGGGACTGGTACAAAGCTATCAAATAAGCCAGCCCAGGTGTGGTGGACTACACACATTTTCATTTGTTGTTTGGTTGTAGGTTTTGGTTTTTGGTTTTCCTGAAAGAGAACATCAGCTAGGTTAAGAAGATTCCAGACCCCTCTTGTTTAACGGGGGAGCCATGAAGAGGAAAAAAATAAAAATAGTTTCACACTGTGCTTTAAAAAGAAGAAAGAGCAACGGAAGGGAGCTTTTTCTCCCAAACCCACCCCCCGCCCCCCGCAAATACTACTAGTTTGGTATATCAGAGTGCGTCAACATTAAAACATATTAATTAAATTTAATTGACCTTAAATCAGACTTAGAAGATTACGATCATTTGAAATTTGCACACTTATACTAATGTATCATTACACATGTATAAAAGAATACAAACGTATGGGGGCGGGGAAAGGCACACCAGCATCTCTTATTATGCCTAAAACGGGGGGGTTTGTAGTTCTGATTAGTTGTCATCAAGTTGGTTACTAGAGACTGCTACACATGCATTGGACAAATGTTCCAAGAAGTTGAAAGGAAATTACATTACTGAGAACATGCACAGAATTTCTTTATTTGTCAAAGCTGCATAATACTGGCTAAAGATTTTTTGTTTGTTCGTTTACCGAAGTTATGCTGCCTTGCGGAGAAAGAGAGCGCTGCTTTTAGGTGGCCGTCTCCCGCCTCCACGGGCAACTGTCCTAGCTGAAGGGCTGTCGAGGCTTTTTTCTTCCACCTCAAGCGCCCTCTAGCGTGCAACAGCTGTGTAGGTTACTGTGTAGAAGGAGATGGAGAGAACAAAGGATAAGAAATATTCTACCAATCGCTGTCCTAATTCCTGAATTCCTTTGCTTTTCTTTTTCTCCTTCCTCAAAGGGGTCATTTCCACAGAATTGTTTGGCAAAACAAAAGAGGTGCTTTGCTTTTGCATGAAAAACAAATCACTCATTTACTAACCTGGGAAACAAATGCTAATCCTTTCTCAGAGGTTTCTTTTGAACATTCATCATAATTTTCCAGAAGTTTCATACAGTCTAATAATCAGGCAAACAAAAGAAGGTAAGCTGCTCCCTAGGAAGAAATTCCATTTTGTTCCTAACTCACTGCAGCCCAGCTATAAGACATTTGATTGCAAATTGATTAACCTCTCCATGGGTTTTCAGTTTGTGTCTCCATACAAGTGCATAATATTTCTTTCTTGCCTCAGGGGGGTGGTATGAGGCCTAATTGAGGTTTATAAAACAATTTCAGTTCCGCAGATACAATTTTTGATATACAGTTGAACCCACCTTTCACCTTGCATCTACTAACAGGGTTTCAAATTCCCACTAACAGGGTTTCAAATTCTCTTTGGCAGTCCTGAAGGAAACTGTGATCAGGATCTGTATTTTCATAAATGTGTCATGAAAACAACTCTATTGTAAATAGTGGCCTTGCTCAAGAGACTTAGAATGGTAGGAAATGGGGGAGAATATTTGGAGAAGAAAAATGTACTTGCTTTTGCAAACACTATGTGTGAATAAATATAGATAAATACTAAGGCAAAATTCCTACAAGACATACATTTGGGCATATCTCCCTAAATTTTAAAACAAGCTAACGATAACAGAAGGTAGTTTTACTCACCCAAACACCATGCACTCAACACTTAGTCTCTGAGAAAGCAGCAGACACCTGTAAACAAACTTGTGCATTGGCATCTGTTCAGATGGTAGGATGTCTAAACACATGTTATGCAACTCGAGATTTTATTTACTAATAATATGATTATTATGCAGCATTGTGTTTTACCAATGCCCTTATAGCTATGATATTTTACAGGGTAGGTAAAGAAGGAGGTGAGCTAACATTATAACATACTCCATTAGCTCTTTTACATACAGTCTCTCTTTAATTATTAAGGCACTGTGAATGGACAGGATATTGTTGATATCCTTTAAAGTATGAGAAAACTGAGGCTCAGAGAAGTTAAGTGATTTGCTCAAGCTTACGCAGTTAATAAGTCAAAGAGTGCAATTCAAACCAAGGATTTCTAACATTAAATATAATCTAGGGCTTCCCTGGTGGCGCAGTGGTTGAGAATCCGCCTGCCGATGCAGGAGACACGGGTTCGTGCCCTGGTCCGGGAAGATCCCACATGCCGCGGAGCAACTAAGCCCGTGAGCCATGGCCGCTGGGCCTGTGCATCCGGAGCCTGCGCTCTGCAACGGGAGAGGCCACAACAGTGAGAGGCCCGCATACCGCAAAAAAAAAAAAAAAAAAAAAAAATCTAGTACTACCTTTCAATATTGAAATACTGGTAAGTAACTATTATAACCTACTTTGAAAACAATGTATGACCTCACTACAGAAGGGACTCATACATTGCAATACAAGATGGACTAAACATTATGTGTTCCTGAGAAGAATCAGAATCCTTAATTGCATGTGGTTTTGAAACTACAGATCCCAGATTCCATGGTTAACCAACTAAATCAAAGTCTCCAAGGAGGGCTTCCCTGGTGGCGCAGTGGTTGGGAGTCCGCCTGCCGATGCGGGGGACACGGGTTCGTGCCCTGGTCCGGGAGGATCCCGCGTGCCGCGGAGCGACTGGGCCCGTGGGCCATGGCCGCTGGGCCTGTGCGTCCGGAGCCTGTGCTCCGCAGCGGGAGAGGCCACGGCAGTGAGAGGCCCGCATACCAAAAAAAAAAAAAAAAAAAAAAAAAAAAAAAGTCTCCAAGGAGAATGTATATTTTCAAAAAGCAAACACGGTGATTCTAATTCAGCATAACAAACATCATTCTGGAGACCATCTGAGAATAATGAAACCAAATGGTATCCAAGGTCCCGCTGAGCTCCTCAGTACTGGAGTCCAAGGCTAAGGCACACTTCTGCTACTACTATTTAGATCTGCATAGCCCTTCGTATATTTCCAAGCATATCAGCTCTCTTATCTGATCCTTGCAATAATCTTGTGAGGTGAGAAAAAGATACGTTATTTCCTCAATTTTATAGAGTTACAAGCTTTTAGAGCCAAAAGGGCCCTTAGAGACTTATCTAGTTCAACCTCTTCATTTTCTAGGAAAAAAAAAATGGGGAAGGCTTTTGACTCCTGAGCCTAAAGTTATATAACCAAGCTCTTGGAAAAAGCCAAGACTAGATCCCAGGTCATTGGTCTTTAATGGATATATCAGGTTGTCACTTGTCCCTGAAAATATGGCCCAGGGAAAAATCATTAAGCTAAAAACCTGATTAGTCTTCCAGATATGAAGTCAGAAGACTGGGGAAAAAACAAACAAACAAACAATAACAGCAAAAAACACAGTTTAGACCCAAATTAATGCAGCCTAGAAAAGGTCTACTTACATTTTCTGGTGAGATTACATTTACTCTCTTCATCTAGTATCTGCTCAGTCTAATAATATGTCTTGTCTTGGGTGAATTATTTCAGTACCCTGGAGTTTGTCTCACTAATGTAGCCCCAGAGGCTCCTTCAAAGCAGATCTTGTGTGCTGTGGATTTTTGAAGTGAGAATTAGTTTGGAAGCAGAGGAAGATAATAGCATAAGAAAAAAATAATTGTGCTCTCATATGTTCTGATGTACCCTAAAACTTTTCTCTGGTGTCTTCCAGTAGAAAACCCAAACAGAAACAACTCATTTCAAATGGAGATATGTAAGGCCTGACTTCTGCATTCTACGAAAGCAGAGAAAAACAAATGCAGGGAGCCTGCTGAATTTTTTCTCACTCTTCTTTTTTGCATAAGGATATTCTGGCTTTCTTCCTCCAAATGATCTCACTGTGCCTGAGCAGAGAACTCCTTATTTTTCATCAGGTTGTTCCCTGCCACCCCCGCTCCCCCCCTCCCCAATTACATAAGGCATATAGTCACTTTTCTGGAATAAAAAGTAATAATAAATGGCATTAGTGCTTGTAGTTGGAATTCTTACTACTGAATGTTTAATATCTTGCTAGGCACTATAGGGATTGATTGGCATATGTTATCTCATTTATTCTCTACAATAACCTCCCAATTTTTCAGATGAAGAAATCATCAAGGGAAATGTATTTTCTTCTCTACGCCCCAATTAGACCTCTGCTCACCTTTTTACTATCATTTCATAGCGCACACAGTCTTTGTCCTGTGTGCAACAGCCACACTAAACATTTCTTGGTCCTTTGAAAATGTTAACTCCATTATGTGGGGGCACAGGAGGTGTAACACCTGAAAGAAAAAGCAAGACATATAGATGTTTCTGGGGTCATCTAGATCCGGCCAATAGTCACAGTACTGGTTCTGTAAATTAGACAGCTAACTAGTTAACCAGTTTGATAAGCTCTCCGAGTCTCATTTGCTTTTGTGTATAAGCTGTTGTATGCTTTATGGAATGTTTAACTCACAGGGTTGTTGGATTAAAGGATGCAATGAAAGAAAAAAATCTCTAGTTTTTAGTATATATGTTAGTTTCCTCTCAAGTGAGCCCATGGATCCCTACCTACAAAAAGCAGATGACCAGAACACAGATTCTTCTGAGACTCCTATAGCTATAGGAATCTATAGCTATAGGAATCTACAGATTCCTATAGATTCCTATAGGCTTCTCCTCTTAATTGTGTAATTTTGTGTCCTGGCTACATAGGGCATTCCGTCAGACCCGAATCAGCCCTTTAAATGGTATCATCCACTGTTTTCCCACATATCTGAGCTCCAAGCAAAGAAGCCTTCATTTTTCCCCAAACCATCGTCTTCTAAACAATTTATACCCTGCACACACAACTGCATTTCTTCCTGAGAATTAAAATTGTGGTTTTTTTCTTTTCTTATTGTATCTTCCTCCTCACTCCACTTTGATTACTAAGACACTAAAAGCAGCTAATATTAGAAGGAGGCCTGCTTCAGTCTTAATGATCTGGTAAAAAAAAATATGGATTAATATTTTGCGTTTAATGACCTAAAGAAGAAATAATGGGATCTCAAGGCATAAATGAGAGAAAGGAAAGGGTTAGGGTCAAGGTCCTTATGGAAGATAAGCTCTCTTACTTCTCGGGTGAAAAGGGCACTGATATCAGTTTTCAGTCAGGAGGGTGTTAGAATTTACACACAGGGAACAGGACTGGCCAGTAGGTTCCATACTTGTGTTCAGAACATTTGATAGGCGAGTCCTTGGCCAGCTGAGGGCTTCAGAGGAGAAGCACCCTGCAAACAGTAGGTCAGTCCCGTACTCATTTCATTACCGATGAACTCTGCTGGAGATTTTTCATTTTTCCAATTATCTTGAAGCCATGGACCTTGGAGACTAGAGCTCAACCAGCCTTATAAATGAGTAGGTCTCAGGGGAAGAAATCTGGACAGAAATGTCTGGCTTGGGGCTGAATAAGAGAGTCTGGCTCCTCTGGGGTCTTGCCTAGAACCTGAATTTGCATAGCAAGAACACTGTTTTTTTCAGATAGATTGTATGTCTTTTTGGAAATGCACTGTTATGGTGCTGCTGGTAATTGTAGAGGAGCTGAGGCCCCCCAGAGACACTCCTTGGAAGTGCCACTAGGCTTGGCTCTGTACTCTGGGGATGCAGTTAGCATCTGCTTGATGAACAGACCC
Organism: Kogia breviceps; assembly: GCF_026419965.1. Lineage (NCBI taxonomy): Eukaryota > Metazoa > Chordata > Mammalia > Artiodactyla > Physeteridae > Kogia > Kogia breviceps. Next base: position 35,264,259 of record NC_081327.1, read on the forward strand.
TGAGCATAGAGAAGTGGCATTCTTCCACTCTTAGGATACCTCTCTGTGAATAGTGGCCATCTTATCTTCCCAGATGGAGCACAGGTATCACTTATACTCTTAAGTCTTCACTCAAGTCCCCACTTACATACCTCTGCTGCTCCTTGCATGTGCTTGCAGTATGAGGCTGAACACACTGGCCTGTCATTTTATGCTTATTTGCCTGCCACCCTCACTAGATTGATCCTGAGCTCCTTGAAAATCAGAGACTATATTATCCATATCTGTGTATCTTCAACCTAGCCCAACGCCTAATGCATAGTTGATGTCCAGGAATCGTATTATTTAAGATAATAAACAAGTGAATATGACTGCAAAGATAACTGTGGGATTATTGTTAACAGTTGGCTAGAAATAGACCCAGATTTGGAGTTAAAAAATCAGATGGCCCAGCAGATTGGTGTGGAGAGCTCGACGAGAATAACAGATTTCACTGGAAAACAGAGAGGGAGAAAAAGGATCACAAAACAAAGTGAAAAGAAACAAAAGCAGGAAACTCAATCTCCTAGAGCAGAAATAAAACAGTGAAGATAGACTAAAAGGCTGAACAACTGGAAAAAAAAAATTCATCCAACTGACACAATTAAGAGGGACCATCAGGAAACAATTTCAGATCCCCAATGGTGATTTGCATAATAGGAGCAGTTAATACTAGCAGTGATAATAATTATAATGACACTGAGTATTAATATGGATCCATCTCTCCTTAGTGCTTCATAATATGATACCTGAGTGTTTACAGAGTGAGTTTCCATTCAGGAAGAAAGGGACCCCTCAGGCAGAGTGCACTGTCTCTCTGTAGCCTTTAGACTCTCATGCATGTCACCCCATCCCAAAGATAGAGCTTTAAAACAGATTCCCAGAGTGCTTTCTTCCTCCAGAGCTAGATGTTTCCTTGAAGACCAGAGGGAAGTATTCTGTTCATTTATCTTTGAACCCCCAGTAGCACAGAAGTGATGCTCCATAAATTTTTGTTGATTTATCATCTCATCTCTACCCCACAGCAAACTGCAAGATAAACTGATCCTGTCCAGAACCCCCATTTTTCAGATGAGGAGACCGGAAACATCTAGTCAGAGTTGAATCCGGGAAACCAATCGGAGATCTTTGAACACATTTGGCTTTTTCTACTCTGCCATGCTACAATAAAGATTGCCAAGGTCGCACTGCTTATTAACTACATCTCCTCTGTCAGAAATTCTAAGAAAGTGTGTTCCTTTAGTATTCACAGAGAGGACCAAAGAAACATCACCACTTCTCATGCTTCTCAAGCATCAAGGGCAAGGCTTAGCACTTTTGTGTCAGTCTTGAGTGCCTAAAGCACCTGTTCAAATTTTGAAGTGACAGAAAACAGGAAAGGCATTTTGCATCTGGATGCACCAATCCATGTGTACTCTAAGGGAGATGGAATCCATGCATTTCTGATTAATATACACTTAAATCAATGAAGTGTTTGGAAAAGATATCTGATGTTCAAGAAGGCTTTTTAAAAGAACCTAATGGGACTTTAAAGTTGTTTTTGACTTAAGAAGAGGAACTTATCTTTCCCCCAGACCTTACACTCAAATGATACCATTTCAAAGTCTCATTTATGAACAGAATCTTATTGCTCTCAAAATCTTTCCACTTTCCCGTACCCAGGTGTGGTTAATCTGTATTTTATTATTGTTTTTTTTTTTCATTGATCTGTCTACCTATTTTGCCAATATAGCTTTCAAGAGAACAGGCAGATATACTTGTGGAGTCTGTCAGAATGTTGGATGTGATTTCCTCAGAAAGCATCACAGTGTTGGAGCAAAAATGAGGGGTGAATGACACAGGTTAAAGAAGATTTCTGTAAGAAGGTAGGATAGGCAAAGAGTGAGGACAGGTGTCTGGAATAGATAGAGACTTCATGTTTGTAGAACAGATAGAATGAAAGGACAAAATTTAGTGACGGTTGGTGGTAACTAGAATTAATTGAGCAACCAGCAGGTACTGGTGTTTTTATAGGATGTTATCCCATTTAACCCTCACAGCCGTTCAGAGATGCAGGTGATGCAGAAATGCATTCCTCAGTTAAAGAATGTGAGACTCGGAAAGGAATTCCACCTTTGACTGTCCAGCCCAAACTTGTTAGGAGACCCCAGCATTTGTCGTAGTGCAGGGGGTGCACCCCCATGATGATCTCTGATGGGACAGACATAAACGTGAAAAAATAAACACCATGGAATCACATGGTGGGAGAGTTACATGCTTTCCAAATATCTTTTAATCCTCTGAGTACGTTAAAAGAGAACATTTCAGTTCCCTGCCAGTGGTGATCTCTCTAACAAACAGAATGCTGGCCTCAGGCTCAGAGCCTTAAGCAGACTCCAAGTGCCTGGTTAGAATGAAAGAACGTTGTTTTGCATCCATTCATTTTATTTCTAAGTTTGTCTTGTATGTATGGAGAGTGAAAGTAATTTTCTTATTTTTAGGTATGGATATAAAATTCCCTTTTAAAACAAATATTTATGTTGTTAAAGAAGTGAGTTGATTAAAAAATTATATCACACAGATGGTGTGCAGAAATTAAAAAAAAAAAAAAACACAGAACTATATAAATGACTTCAGCTTGTGGTGAAAAAAAATCTGTATTAAATCAGCATCCTTTCAAAGTACCATTATCAAGTCCCCTTAAACTTGGAAGCATACACATTTAAAGTATTATTCCTGAGCTTAAGGTTTTTATTCAGTACCAAAAGTTGCAAGTTCCTCTATTTTGATTTCCTATAAAATCAACTTTAAAAAAACATTTTATTTATTTATTTTTGGCTGTGTTGGGTCTTCGTTGCTGCATGCAGGCTTTCTTTAGTTGCGGTGTGCGGGCTTCTCACTGCAGTGGTTTCCCTCATTGTGGAGCATGGGCTCTAGGCGCGCGGGCTTCAGTAGTTGCGGCATGCGGGCTCAGTAGTTGTGGCTCACGGGCTCTAGAGCACAGGCTCAGTAGTTGTGGCACACGAGCTTAGCTGCTCTGCGGCATGTGGGATCTTCCCGGGCCAGGGATCGAACCCGTATCCCCTGCATTGGCAGGTGGATTCTCAACCACTGCGCCACAGGGGAAGCCCTAAAATCAACTCTTAAAAATATAAATGTCAAGTCTGGGAGTTACAAAGAATTGAAACAGTATAACCTCTTCCAGTGGGCTTTGCAGAAATCCTTTCCGTCTTCAGGTACAAACAGTATTATACTATTATATCTCTCCCTGCTTCCCCCACGAATAGTTGGAAATGATAATCATCATCTTCAGTTAACATCCTTGACATGGGTTGATGAAAACTGCACTGCAGTTTCTTTTGTTCAGGAAAGACTCAACTAAATAAATCAAATAAAACTTCCCAGCATACAGATTTGGAGCAGAGCGAGTGAAAACAAATGAAAACATACTTCCATTTTTGGTGCCTATTTTATTTGGTTTATCACCCAATTTCATTTGGGGAGACACTGCAGACTTCTTCAATGAGAGTTTATTTTTTTTCCTTGCCATTGTAAAGGGAAGTGAACATATTGTTCATAAAGTGTTAAAGTCTCTATGAACCGCTGATAGATATCTAGGAAATGCTCTAAGGATTAAGAGGTGAAATTGTGGCAAAATATCCATTTCCTCTAAATATTACCTTCAGTAGCTTTACAGCAAGTATTGCTGAAGAAAGAGAATATAAATCACTTAAGTCCCCCAGGACTTAATACTGAAGTACCATTTATGTTTTCCTTTTGTTTGAATTACTGACTAGCACAAGACAAAAAGAGAAAGAGAGACTGGAAAAAAATACAGAAGAAAATACACTAAACATGTCTGGTCCCCTTTGATCCTTGAGCTTGCATGGTGTGCCTAATTCCTTGGGGTTTTGGGAATGCCTTTGGGGATATTTAAATCACACATCTCTTTTCAGGGCCAGAAGGGAAGTGTACAATCTAGAAATCATTTTAGGATTTCACAAGTTTGGAGTCAGAAAATCTGGGACATGTTCTGGGCCTTATTATTTACGAGGTACGGGACTTCTAAAAAGTAAAATAGCTACAGGCGTACCTCGTTTTATTGTACTTTGCTTTATGTGCTTCACAGATACTGCGTATTTTTAAAAATTGAAGGTTTGCATCAACCCTGCTTTGGCATTATTCAGCAATAAAGTGTTTTTAAATTAAGGTATGTACATTGTTTTTTATTAGACATAATACTATTGCACACGTAATAGACTACATATAGTGTAAACATAAATTTTATATACACTAGGGAATTTTAAAAAATTGTGTGACTTGTTTTATTGTGACATTTACTTTACTGAGGTGGTCTGAAACCGAACTCGCAATAACTCTGAGGTATGTCTGTATTGCTCTATTGTTGGTTTGATGTGTTTGTCTTTTAAAAAAGAGGTTCTGGTAGTCATTTCTTGATAAATTGTACCATGACCCTCCTGCTATCTTTTCTACCTGCCCGGTGAATTTGTTCCTGCTGACTGAGTCAGTCAGGATGGGAGTGCTAATTTATTCTGGTGGTCTTTTGTCAATGTCACTTTGATATCTATACAGAGCTTTCACCTCTTTTTTTTTTTTTTTTTCTTCTGCACTAACCACCTCCACTACCCCTTGTTTAACCTACCTGAACCTCGGGCTCTTCATCAGTAGTTTGGGAGAAATAAACTCTGTCTCATCTTTCTCATTGGGTTGTTGTAAAAATCTAATAATATGAAATATACATCACACAACTGTGTTGACTGCACACACACACAGTGTTATGATCTTTTGTTAACACGTGAGATCAAAAGCAAGAAACAAGGCAGTAGAACTCTTCCTATTTTGCTGAAATTTTGACTCTAACACGTTACCTGTCATCTTTCCATAATGATTTTACAAATAGAGAGGCGAGCGTCCACGCTCTCTGTGTGGGGGCTAAAACCCCCCTCAGCAGCAGACATCCTCATCTGACTTGCGTTTCCTTTAGAATTCCGCCGTGAGTATTTCTCATTAACGGCTAAGGCATTACGTGAGTGCTTAGCAGGAAGGGTATTTAGTTTGTTTGATTAACCCACTAGAAGTCGGTGTCTTATTAATGTAGAAAAAAGTGCGTGTATGACTACGTGTACGTAACTAGCCAGTTTCATCAATCATGCAATCATTCTCATGTTGTTACCCTACTTAGTACCGGGTGCAGATAATTCGGAGATGAATGAGACAAGATGTCCTCAAAAGCTCAGTCAAGTGGCAGAGACGATGTGAATACACACGCTTGGTACAAGGACAGCTCTGGAGAGCTGCAGCAGAATGGATGGGTGGAAACAGTGCAGGCTTAGGAGTCAGGGAGTATCCTTGGAAATGTCGCTTAACCTCTCTGAATGTCCTTGTAACCTTCTAACCTTGGGAGTCACTTAAACCCACTGACAAGTAGTCAGGCATGGCTGGAGCGTAGACTACATGAGAGTATAAGGTGAGAGTCAGGGTCTTGTGCCTAGAAAGTTAAATCCACCAGCTCATGGGGCCTTATCTGTTAGACTGAGAAACTTGGGCATTAATCGACCAAGCCTACCTCATGTTGAAAAATATCCAGTGGGTACAGATATATCACCTCTATGATAGCCTGTATAAATAGAGCTCTGGAAGTAGTGTAGGGGTAGATTGGATAACAGGCAATGCAAAAAAGGAATACCAGTTAAGAAGTAACTGCAATATTAGCAAAACAACAGCAAACATAAAATAGCACTCTTCTGAATGCTTTTACTTCATTAACTTCCCATAAATCCCTAAGACACAGATAATCTTATTATTCTTAATTTCACAGATCAGAAGTGCAGGGTACAGAGATGTGAAGTAACTTGCTCATGACCACACAGCTAGTATGGCTTCAGAGATCCTACCCTTAGCCATTATATTATACTGTAGTGGTCCAGGCAAGAAAATTGGGGTGAAAGCACTGTGAAAATATGCTTTTTATATATGGAATCTAAAAAAAAAATGGTACTGATGAACCTAGTTGCAGGGCAGGAATGAAGAGGTAGACATAGAAAATGGACTTGAGGACATGGGGTGGGAGGGTGAAGCTGGGGCGAAGTGAGAGTAGCATCTACATATATTCACTACCGAATGTAAAATTGTTGGCTGGTGGGAAGCAGCAGCATAGCACATGGAGATCGGCTGGGTGCTTTGCGATGACCTAGAGGGGTGGGATAGGGAGGGTGGGAGGGAGGCTCAAGAGGGAGGGGATATGGGGACATATGTATACATATGGCTCATTCTCTTTGTTGTGCAACGGAAACTAACACAGTATAGTGACACCATTATATTCCAATAAAGATCCATTAAAAATATTTTTAAAAGCACATTAAAAATATAATATTGTAAAAAAGATATGCTTTTTATTTGACTATACATTTTGGACTTGCTATCTCTCTGCTTATTATATAATGAGTTTCTTTTTTGGAGCTATAGGCTCTAGGACAGGTGCTCTGAAGTTTACAAATTATTATTACTTTTACTATGTTTTAATGGGGCCTCCTTTAGTGCTTAGCAAATAGCAGGTACTTATAACTGGTTACTGAATGCACCACAGTGATGGGATCAGAGACATCTGTGGATTTATCTACAATTCCAAGGGTACAATTCAACTGTAACATGTGATCGCATACTGTCAGGCAAGCACATAGCAGCACCACGGTCTTTCCTTTCTCCAAACAACTGCTCACTTCTTTAGCCTAGAATTTCCTCTTCACTCTCTCCTCTGCAGTTTACACATACAGAAATCCTGCCTGACCTCCAAGATCCAGATAGATGACAAGGCCGCTCTTGTAAGAAGCCTTTGCTATCTCTGCCCCTCCACAATCTCTCGACCATGTCTGTCCGATCACATCTACCAAAAAATCTGCAAGATCAGGGACACATTATTTAACCAAGTATGGGCTACACACAAGGCAATTTGTAGTAAAGAAAATAAAATGTATTAAAGAATTGTTAATATTTGGGAAATGATAAAGGACTGACAGTCGTGTATGGATGGAATAGCTATGGGCTTAAGTCAAATGAAGTTTGTCGCACTAGATTTTCACACATACTATAGTGAGTATTAAATATATGTATATAATTTTCTTACAGCGTAAAATTTCCTCACCCTGACATCAACAGCCCCTTTTATCTCCCTTTACTAACCAATCTCTTTTACCTCCTCTGTAAAACTTCCCCTCCTCCCAACTCCAAACTTAGTGCTTTGGTTCAGTAGATTCTTTTAATTCTTTGAATATGGCAGTTGACACAGATACCTCTTCAATCCTGTAAGCATGGCAGACACATCTAATTGATCATGGCTGAGCATGGACTCATTTTTAAGATTTATCTCAGGGTGACACTTAAGCTAGACATGAAAAATCCTTCAGAATTGGACAATTCGATTAAGTTCCTTTGCCAAATAAGCTTACATGCTTCCTTCGGCTTGAGATGGCCTGCTTCTTCAGGCTCACCTTTCGGAATCCTGCCAGTTCACTTCCTCTAGGAAGCTTCCTTGATTTCCTCAACTCAAGGGGAATCACTGCCTCTGTCCTAAAGTAGCACATGTCTACAGCACCTAGAAAATCTTTATTTTTTGCATTCTGGTTCCCTCACTATTGTATTCCCACCTACCTTTTTGCCTAAGTCACTTATTGTCTTAGTTTAAGCCACTTTAACAAAATACCATAGGCCGGGTGACTTAAAAAATAGCTGTTTATTTTCTCACAGTTCTAGAGGCTGGGAACCCTATGATCAAGGTGCTGGAAGTTTCAGTTCTCGTTGAGAGCTTTCTTCTTGGCTTGCATATGGTCCCTGTTTCACTGTGTACTCACCTGGCCTTTTATGGATGCAGACACATTATGGGGAGGGGAGCTAGCTCTCATGTTTCTTCTTTTTTGTTTAAAGACAGTAATCCCATCATGAGGGCACTACCTTCGTACCTCATCTATGGCCTCTCAAAGGCCCCATCTACAAATACCATTACATTGGGAATCAGGGCTTCAACATAGGAATATTGGTGGGACACAAACATCCAGTCCTTAAGATCTGAAGATGTCTTTTTTTTTTTTTTTTTTTTTTTGCGGTACGCGGGCCTCTCACTGTTGTGACCTTTCCCGTTGTGGAGCACAGGCTCCGGATGCGCAGGCTCAGTGGCCATGGCTCATGGGCCCAGCCGCTCCGCGGCATGTGGGATCTTCCCGGACCGGGGCACGAACCCGTGTCCCCTGAATTGGCAGGCGGATTCTCAACCACTGCGCCACCAGGGAAGCCCTGAATATGTCTTGTGGGTGGTGGAAATGCTCCTTATATTCATTACGGCACTCATCCATGTGTAGCACTTAGTAGGAGTTCAGGAAAGCTGGAATAACTAACTGATGCATGGGAAAGTAAACCCAATGAGAGACTGATCAAGTTTAGTATAAACCAACAAAATTGAATTTGAAAGGAGGGTGGATTGGCAGGGCCATTATGTAAGTTAATTTGTTCTAAGATGTCAGCACCATTCTGAGCTTTCTTGGCTTTCAATCTGCATGAACACCTCATCCTACAGACAGACAGACAGCTTCAGGTGGATTAAATAATCAGTCAAGTGAGAAGAGCATGTCTGCAAAAACACTTCTATTTCAACAACAATTATTAAAAGCCACAAGGAGGGCAGTGGTAACACAGTTAAAACATTGACTTACTGATCAAAAGAGACACTAATACTTACTCCTTGAAGGAAACAGTACGGTTTTTACATGCATACAAGCAAACCCCTTTGCTTCCTTGTCTCTCTGCATTGTTACTTTTCTTTTGGCTCACAGCTCTTCTGCAATAGTTTCTTTTTTTTCTTTTTTGGCTTCTGTATTCTTTCTTTCCTTCTTTCTTTCTTCCTTTTCTTCTTTTTTATTTCCTTCCTTCCCTCCTTTCTTTCCTTCTGTGGTGTGGTTTTCTTTGGGTTCTTTTTTTCACCATTCTTTTATTTTTCCTTTTTTGTTCAGAGAGATTTTCCTCATCATTTAGATGATGTGGCCACCAAAACAAGTACAATGTGTTGAAGAGGAAACTTCATCAAAGCAAGTGACAGGGGCACTTGGGTTTTTTTTTTTTTTTTTTTTTTTTTTGTGGTACGCGGGCCTCTCACTGTTGTGGCCTCTCCCGTTGCGGAGCACAGGCTCCGGACGCGCAGGCTCAGCAGCCATGGCTCACGGGCCCAGCCGCTCCGCGGCATGTGGGATCTTCCCAGACCGGGGCACGAACCCGAGTCCCCTGCATCGGCAGGCGGATTCTCAATCACTGCGCCACCAGGGAAGTCCGGCACTTGGGTTTTAATCTTCATTTCTTAGGTAAAATAGCTTTACTTCTCTAAATATAAATGTCTACATCTGTAAAATAACATGTGTACAGTATAACTGGTACATAGGAAGACATATGGTTACACTGATCACTTTTATCAATATTGCATGGGGAAACTGAGCCACTGACATGGGGCTGTAATCCCCTGGGCTTTTAACTCATTCTGTGAATATCAGTCCATTTTCTGAGATCTGTTTGTTTCTTTTCAACCGGGACAACTGTATTCTGCAACATACCAACATTCATTTCTATGTGGCAGGTAGAGAGGGCAGCCAGGTTGTAAGTGTTCCTAATTAAAATGCATGATGCTGAAAATGTAAAAGGGACAGTCAGCCATAAACAGATCTCCTGATGGTGGAGAGCTCTGTTTTGTGCCATATTCTTTCTATTCAATGAGGTTGATAGTTGCTTGGAACCACAAAAGCTCAGAGCCTAAATTAAAATCTAGGGCTCCTGACTCCCAGTTTGGAGATCTTTCACTTTATCTATGTTCTAAAATTGAACTGTTAATTAGTTCATTGAAAAGCAAAGACAGGTGGTTTCGCATCACGTATGTTGTGTATTTACTCCACTGAATTAGATACTGACACTGTTTAAGCTCCTCTTGAATACCTAGCATTTGACATATGTCATCTATTTTATCATCTATTTCAAAAATTGTAAGATAGGTTATAGGACACTAGTTTTTAAGATGAGGTAACAGAAGGTTACAGGGGTTAAGTAACTTTCCCCAGAAAGCAGAACAAATCCTGGAATTTGGCTTGGCTTTTTTTGGTTAGAAAGTCCACATAATTTACAACAAACTGTGCTGCTACCTAAATATTCCAAGTAGCGTTTTGCAATACCTGGTATAAAATGAGTCCTCTTATGCCAATTTTCCTAATGTGAATGAACATCCCCTCATGTTCATGGTCCTAATGAAAAAAGTTTAAATACATATATACATATTATGTGTGCATATTTGTAATATATGCATTATGCACATTTCATTATATTTTTTTTTTCTGAGGCTAATCAATTGAATAGTAAACCAGAACCTAAAGGGAGAGGCATATAGAACAATTTCTGCATAAATAGAAATTATATATTCTTTGCAGATGTAGTCTAAGTATCATGCAGAATATCATTACAAACCTGGTTTTCCTTGGCCCAGACGTATGAAGAAATCTTATTTTCCAATAGCATGGTCACAAATTATCCCTGTCTGTGGAGCATTGACTAGACCTTCCAGTATTTCCCAACTTCTGATTGCATATTTTCACCATCAGCCTCAGCATAGCTAACATTTATGCCAGGAACAACACTGAACTCTTCACTACATTTATTCATTTAATTCTCACAATACCACTACAAAGTAGGCACAATTATTATTCCCCTTTTATGGAGAGGAAACTTAAGTTCAGAGACTTTAAGCATTTTACCTTAAGCCATGCAGCTTGGGCATAAATAACCAGGGTTAGAATCCAGAAAGTCTGACTGCTATCCCAAGCCTGAACCAATGTCCTGCTCTATTCCAAACTCTCTCTGCAAAGATGTAGAGTAGGTCTTGTCATCTGAGTATCCAGGTTTTGTCCTTCCAAGTCTTTGAGGGAAACTCTAAAGTTGTATGGTGTAACATGTGCCATTTTCCTGAAGATCATATTAAGTTCTGTGTGTGTCTATTCCTAGATTACCCAATATCCATGATCTATGCAAGGTTCTATTCCTAATCATGCATAAATACTTAAATTTCCTCAAGTGAAATTGATATACATACACACACACACACACACACACACAAAACGCAGATGAACTGAACAAATCTTTCTTTCGACATGAGTCTTGACCTTAAGTAAAATACAATATTTATTATTCATAATCAAAACAAAAAGGATAATCATAGTTTGGAGAACAGAATATAATGTTTTTGAGTAAGTTAGTTATGGGATGTTGGATTTGGTATTGACTCATATTCATGGCCTTACTGAATCTACACACCCAATAAGGAAGCAAAAAGTCATGCAGGAAAGTATCTCATGTGCATGTCAGTGTTTGAGTGTACTATAATTGATTCACAGGGGTGCCTTGGTCCTGGAATGAACGGTAAGGAAAATATAAAGAACATTCTTCACACACCCTGTCACTGAGTTGGATGATCCCTGGCAACTCAGTGGAATTATAATGCAAAATGATGCTATGTGGCCTTGGATCTGTGTTATTTGCTCCCTGAGCCTCAGTTTTCTCATCTTTCAAATAAGGGAATGCTTTTGTATGGGGAATGTAGTTGCTGGCATCTCTAACATGTTCTTCTGTCCCAAGAAGAATGAATAAAGTGCTGGAGAGGGAAAAACAAAATCCTAACTTCTCAGAGGAATTAGAGAAATCATGTTGGCTTAAACCTTAGTTTCAGGGCAGTTAGTGAATCCGCTGTTGAGAATCTAGAAACTGAACATTTCTCTTTACATCCATTGTATGACTGCAGTGGGCATAGGTGACCAGATTTTCATAATGCTTTTCCTTTTCTTCAATGCCTATTTGGTGAGTCTGTGAAAAATGTCTGGATATGAATACATGCATACTGCTCAGAACTCTTTAGGATTCCTCTATCCCACACTGCCTGCCATGTGGGTAGTTCTAATCCATGCTTCTCTTCTGAGTGAGTGATGCTGAGGTCCACCCAGCTGGAAGTCTAGCCTGGACTGCTCAGTCTCTCTAACCACTCATTTATCTCTCAGTAAGTTCAGCTGAATTTACAAATTTTTCAATATAATCATTTGCAACACCTGCCACTGTTCTATTCTAATGGTCCATCATCTTTGGACTGCATTGTTACAAGAGCTTCCTAACTGGTCTACGTGAATCCAATGTGCCAGATATTCTACCTAGAGTTAACTTTCAGAAATGCAGATCTGCTCATGTGAATTGCAGAGATGTCCCTCCCAGCCTTCCCCCTCTCCACTCAGGCACTCTTTAGAACCTTGCTGCCATTGCCCCTTCCTCCAACTATACAGGTTAGTATCCTTGTCATATCCTACAAGACTCCGAATGCCTAGTCCCTACCTTCCTCTCCTCATCCTGCACCAACCTCCTGCTTCTTTATTTTGGAGAAAACTGGCCTTTTCTCTGCTGCCCATGCAAGCCAGGCTCTGTTTGCTCACATTCTTCTGTCTGGAGCACTGCTCCTTCCATTCGGAGTTTATCTTTCTCATCCTTCGGATCTCAGTTGAAATTTTTTTTTTTTTTAAGGAAAGCCTTTCCCGACTCTATTCCCATTTCCAGCAAATGTAATGCTTTCTGTGAAATGCTCTCATAATACTATTCTTTTGTGTTGACATTTGCACTCAAATCCTGGCTCTCCTTGTCTGGCCTTTCTCCTTGTCTGGCCAACTCCTGTTCTTCAATGTTTAACTCAGATGTAATCTCTTTTAGAATGCTCTCCCAAACCTCTCAATCCCCTACGAAGGAGTTCAGTATCGTTTGTGATGCTCTAGTCATTAGAGAGGCTATCATCAGCTTGGCACTTAATGTATATATCGTGCCACTGCCATGATAGTTGCTTATAGAGCGATGGTTGGAGAGGCAGTGGAGATAATAAATTTTTCCAGAGTAGAAATGGTTAGCTGGTTCTTCCAAGGGAGCCAGCTCTCCAGAGAATGCCTGGCATTAGAAAATTAAATTCCACTGAGAAGGCTTCCAAAACCCTATTGTCTCCCTTGCTGAGTTATTCAGCCCCTTTCTTGAGTTCACACTGCATTTCCCCACCTCCACCAGAGCTGTTACCGTCCTGATCTCTATAATCTATTTACAAGTTCTCCAGAACAAGTCTGTAAATTCTTCATTGGCAGCAGTTTTCTCTTATCCATCTCTGAATCTGTGGTTCTTAGCAAAGGGCCTGACATATAATAGATATTCAATATATATACCATGGGCAGAAAAAAAAAAAAAAGAATGGATGAAGAATGTAGGAAAGTTGAAGCTGCAGAAAAGAAGTGTGTTGGACATAGCAGTTGGGACCTCTGTCTTCCTAACCCCACATGTGAGATATTCTGAGACATCAAATTCTCTTCCGGAATGCAGGGGCGGGGAGCGGCACACACAGTTGGATTTTTGTATTGCTTTCAACACTTGCTGTCTGCTACCATGCCTGCTGGAAAGCATGTGCATGCTCTCAGAAGGGATATTCAGGGCTTCCCTGGTGGCGCAGTGGTTGAGAATCCGCCTGCCGATGCAGGGGTCGCAGGTTCGTGCCCCGGGCCCGGGAGGATCCCACATGCCGCGGAGCGGCTGGGCCCGTGAGCCATGGCCGCTGAGCCTGCGCGTCTGGAGCCTGTGCCCCGCAATGGGAGAGGCCACAACAGTGAGAGGCCCGCGTACCGCCAAAAAAAAAAAAAAAAAAAAAGAAGGGATATTCATCCACAAGTGGTTCTGCGCGCGCGCACACACACACACACACACACACACACACACACACACACACACACACACACACACATTTAAATTAAATCTGTAATTTAAAAGATCAATGAAGAACAAAATCTGCCACATCCAACATGAGCAATAGATGAAAGATGTAGTGAGAGGTTTTATTTCTCAATGGAAAACTGAGTATTCCAGTGAGGACTGGCTTTCTTCATTTAGTGATCCTCTGCAGCTTGGTACTTTCATCACTGTAAGAAACAACTGTGCTCAAAAGACCTCTTTGCCAAAGTGCCTGTGGGCTCCCAGTGCCACGCTACATGCAACTAACCTCTATATGCTACCAGCTCTTAATGACGCAACAGAGCCATGCCCACCTTAGCTCCCATAACCCAGCTGACCAAATAAATGGGTCTCTGATGGCAAAATTATTTCAATTTTTAAATTTCGCTTCTGAGTAAACACAGAGAGTGTTTTATTATATGTCATTGATTTATATTACATATTTCTTCTCTACATTTAATATGCCTTCCCAGTTTAATTAACCTAAAATTAACTCATGCCTTTCTTTTCCAAGGACCTTTATTGGGTTGTTTTTGTTCCAGCATTTAACTAAAGACACATGTAAAAATGTACAGTCATACCTCGGAGATATTGCAAGTTCAGTTTCACACCGCTACAATAAAGCGTGTTACACAAATTGTTTGGTTTCCCAGTGCATATAAAAGTATGTTTACATCATCCTGTAGTCTACTGAATGTGCAAAAACTGTCTAAAAAAATGTACATGTCTTAATTAAAAAATACTTCACTGCTAAAATATGCTAACCAGCAGCTATCTGAGCCTTCAGCGAGTCATAGTGGTAATATCAAAGATCACTGATCAGAGATCACCATAACAAATATAATAATGGAAAAGTCTGAAATATTGCAAGAATCAGCAAAACGTGACACAGACTCAAAGTGAGCAAATGCTGTTGGAAAAATGGCACCAGTAGACTTGTTCTACATAAGTTTGCCACAAACCTTCAATTTGTTAAAACAAAACAAAAAACAAAAAAAAGCCAAACACACACACAATTATCTGCAAAGCACAATAAAGCAATGTGCAATAAAAGGAGGCATGCCTATATGCCAAAATTTATGAGATTTACGGGAGTATCAAGGTTTTGTTAGAAACAGAAACTCTGAAATAATAATTTTAATACTTTCAGATAAATATCTGGTTGGAAACATTCTATTCAAAAGAATAGTTGTACATAATCCTGTGCAAATTCTCACATTAGTACTTTTTGAAAAACTACCATAATTATGGCTACTAATAATATGATTATACATTATAATAAATGTGAAACTAGGTTGTATATGAAGATGGACTTATTTTTCTCTCAATACTTATTTCATAATAACTCAAAAGAAAACAATGATTGAAGGGATTTTTACGTTACTACATGCCCCAGATAAGGACAAATATGCAATACAATATTTTTCACATCTAGAGGCTTCAGAGGAGAATGTCTAAAGAAGCTGACAAAACACCATATATTAGTTCAAGAACGGGGGGTTCAAGAGTAGTAATTTCCCAAGTGTCTGATTTTTGTTCCCAAAGTTCTCTACCACTTCCAGATGCTCTGTGCATTTGGAAGCAGGGGGGTTGTTAAATTTGAGAATGTAAGACAATAATCATTTATTTGATAACACTCACCTACCTGCAGCAGAAGAAAATGTTTTGTTGCAAATCTGCGCACCTGGTTTCTTTGTCATGATCTTACATTGCACTAGCTCATCTCAGAAAGGAAGTGACAGTTGCTGTACAACTAGACTCCAAGAAATATGCTTTGTTGAGTGTGTTAATAGAAGATATTTTAGGAATTTTCACACAAATTACCTGAAGAATTTTTAGAACACCCTAAACACTCTCCCTGCTTTTCACCTTCTTGGTGCCTATCAATTGTGTGTAAGCCAGGGATCTGTGAACAATATATGAATCTACTGATAGATTACAAGTCATCTGTGAACCTTCAGAAATGTATGGCAAGTTGCATGTCTACAGTTTTTATGAGAAAGCTTTAATTATACTTCTATTGACCCTCCAAACAGTAAATACTACTAAAAGTATACCTAACATTTGAGAGGTTCAAAGAGACAGCGTGGTATTTATTAATCACCTATTGCAGGCCAGAATCTTCACACTCATTAATTCATAATATTTTCACTGTGGTATAATGAGGTAGTTGGAATTATTTATGATTTACAATTTAAAATGTTAGACTTCAGGGGACTTCCCTGGTGGTGCAGTGGTTAAAAATCTGCCTGCCAATGCAGGGTACACGGGTTTGAGCCCTGGTCCAGGAAGATGCCACATGCCACGGAGCAACTAAGCCCGTGCACCACAACTACTAAGCCTGAACTCTAGAGTCCGCGAGCCACGACTACTGACGCCGCATGCCACAACTACTGAAGCCCACGTGCCTAGAGCCTGTGCTCTGCAACAAGAGGAGCTACCACAATGAGAAGCCCTCACACCACAATGAAGAGTAGCCCCCACTCGCCACAACTAGAAAAAGCCCACATGCAGCAACGAAGACCCAACGCAGCAAAAAATAAATAAATAAAATTTTTAAAATGCTAGACTTTGAGAAGTTATGGAGTTTATAAAAGTCATACAGCTAGGATGTGACAGATTGGGCAGTCCAACTCATATGCATGTTTCTCTATGATGCATCCATGTACTGCTAAAATCTACTGCCACCCACAGAAGAAATAATCATTTAAAATGGGTTTCTTGTGGATTTTTATTTTTCTTTCATTGTTGGCTAACAGATATTCTGTAAAGAGAATTCTGTATCGCACTTGTTCTTTAAGAGACTCACTATTTGTTTTTTGACCATTTATATTTGCAAGGGTTTGTTTCATTAACACTATCCTCAGCCTCTATGTCTTCTGACCACACCATTATGTCTGTGCATTATTCAGGGCAGAAATTAATAATCCCATTCCACAAATGATTTTATGCCTCTAATTTTACGGAAATGGCTTACCCAGTGTTGCTCGGCTTAACGTGAATGTTATACTGCTGGTTGGGGATGACTGGTGAAAGCCAGAACTCTAAATATGTGACCTACCAGAGTCAGACTAAAAACAAGGATGAATATTGTAGCACCTCATTTTGACACAAAACAAGCATTAGCGTGTCAAAGTTTAATTTGTACTAGGACCGGCTTTGTGATTTTTTTAATCTCTATTACACTTAGCCACTTGACCCATAGGAGACAAATAAAGCCACTCCTATAACTGGCCATGAGAATTGAGGAGCTTTTTTGTGAAAGTTTTTTTCATCTTGTATCAGCAGGTCTTAGGGATTTTCTATCTGCTCTGCAGTAAAGTAAGAATATTCCTTTGCTTTAGGTAATGACAAAGGATGTCATAAGTGATACAGTATCTCAAAAGTTGATTTCACCTTCACTTGTGCTTTCTATTCTAGAATAGAGTAGCTCATTTTCCTAGCTTATACTAATATCATTAAACATTGCAATTGCAAACCAAGTGACTTCTGGCAGTCACCAATGTCTTACATCAGTTACACATAAAGAGAACAGATGGAAACAGTTGCAACACTCAGAGGTCCCCGTATTTTTCTGTTAGCAGGCCTAAGCACCCATGGAATTTATGATTCCTTATTTCACTACCTCCTGGATCTTACCCGAAGACATATCTCTTTTGCTACAGCAGGATCAGAGCTATCTTTCACTTGCACAGGAACCTTCTCTAGGCAGAGTGGGGTCAGAAGCTCAGGAAAGGTTATTTCAGGGGGACATGTTGATGGTTATGGCAATGGTGAATACCTTGCTTTATTCTTTCTGACCTCTTAGATTTCCTGCTGTCTTTTCACAGCTAGTCCCAGGTAGTCCATTCTGATGCCCTGCACCTTTTGAATAGTTTTGCTTAGAAAGAATGAAACAATTCAGCTGGTATTTTCATCTAAGGGATGCTTAAGGCATAGGGTGCTTTGAGGAGGTATCTTGACTTCTTTTGTAAAACTATTGACTGATATCAAAATGTCAACATGCATCTCTTTTGTTCCAGACTTGGGGATGGATTGCCAGATATTTACTTACCAAGAAAGATATGGGCTATAAGATTCTCAGTGGCCAAAAAAGAACACATGAATAAAAATGAAAAAAGCACAGGGGTGAAACTGATGGGATTTGTCTCTGACCATAGGTCTTATCTAGGAGGGGTGGGGGGACCTTTCTGTTTTTTCACAGGTTGAGACAGGAATCTGGGTCTTTAACCTTTGCAACTGTAGGATTTCAGTTTCTCTATCCAAAAACATGTGCACTCTCTATTAGAATGGAAGTGGACTGCAGAGGTCTGCTAATTTCTTGTCTGTTTTTATTTATTCCTTTTGTTTTCTAAAATCATAAAATAATTCTCTAATGACACATAACAAACTTTTGGCATTGCTCTAACCTAAACTTTCCTGGATGCCAGCCTAGGATTTGAATTTTTTTGCACCCCGTGTTAGTGATAATATTTGGGAGATGCTTGGTCAAGTTTCACTATTATATGCTTTCATAGAATGGCAATCCTTTCCTTTATAGCAAGCTTATCAACTTTTAGTTTTTCACTTACTGTAGAGATACTTGATCAATACCTGTTTCCCTCAATGGACCCTAAATGTCACAAAATCTCCACATTTATCTTTCCGTTCATCTTCGTAAACAAAGCCTGGCATTATCAGACAAAAAATTTGGTTTCTCACTAATATTTTTATATTAAATTTTTAAATATTGAAGTATAGTTGACGTACAATGTTATGTTAGTTTCAGGTGTACTACATAGTGATCTGACACTTGCATACATTCACCATGATAAGTCTAGTAGCCGTAAGTCCCCATACAGAGTTATTACAGTATTTCAATAATATCTTTAAATGAAAACGTGAATGTCTAATGTTTTTTAACTTCTCTGAGGCTTGATTTACTCATTTATCAAATAGTTTATTGCTCTATAACTGCTGGGATTTTAATAAAGAAAGCAAAGCATTTCCACAAAGAGAGAAGTTACTCAATGAAGGTCCATTTCAATACACCAAAGAATGTCTATCATGACACTTCTATGAAAGTTGTCTCTTGCAGACTTATTGTACAGATAGAGTATAAACAAATATCACTGAATAACTACCCTATAAAGCACGCTATTATACACAACACTCAATAAACATTACAATGTTACGTATGTTTCACGAAATTTGGCTTCTTTAACTTTTTTCTTCAGCTAAATGATGAAGACAATGATATCGATATTTCTAACTGCTTATTACTATTTTTATCCAAGGAAAGAAAGTAAATCAATTTCTGTGTTGATTTTTCTGACACAGAGTAATCATCCAAAGAAAATGTTCCCTTTCACACTGCCTAATGTCAGGGGTCGTACAGAAGAAATGCCATCCTTGCCCATTCCAGAATCTATACATCATATCAGAGTACAAGAAAGGATTTTATTATCAACTTCAACTGTACATTACCAGATGCATTTTAACTCATGGACATTTTCTTTCCTTTTCTTTTTTTAACATCTTTATCAGAGTGTAATTGCTTTACAGTGTTGTGCAAGTTTCCACTGTACAACGAAGTGAATCAGCTACATGTATACATATATTCCCATATCCCCTCCCTCTTGCATCTCCCTCCAAACCTCCCTATCTCACCCCTCTAGGTGGTCACAAAGCACCGAGCTGATCTCCCTGTGCTATGCGGCTGCTTCCCACTAGCTAGCTATTTTACATTTGGTAGTGTATATATATGTCCATGCCATTCTCTCACTTCGTCCCAGCTTACCCTTCCCCTTCCCCGTGACCTCAAGTCCATTCTTTACGTCTGCGTCTTTATTACTGTCATGCCCCTAAGTTCTTCAGAACCTTTTTTTTTAAATCCCATACATATGTGTTAGCATACGGTATTTGTTTTTCTCTTTCCGACTTACTTCACTCTGTATGATAGACTCTAGGTCCATCTACCTCACTACAAATTACTCAATTTCGTTTCTTTTTATGGCTGAGTAATATTCCATTGTATATATGTGCCACATCTTCTTTATCCATTCATCTGTCGATGGACACTTAGGTTGCTTCCATGTCCTGGCTATTGTAAATAGTGCTGCAATGAACATTGTGGTACATGACTCTTTTTGAATTATGGTTTTCTCATGGTATATGCCCAGTAGGGTGATTGCTGGGTCATATGGTAGTCTAGTTTTAGTTTTTATAAGGAACTTCCATACTGTCCTCCATAGTGGCTGTATCAATTTGCACTCTCACCAAGAGTGCAAGAGGGTTCCCTTTTCTCCACACCCTCTCCAGCATTTATTCTTTGTAAATTTGTTGATGATGGCCATTCTGACCAGTGTGAGGTGATACCTCATTGTAGTTTCATTTGCATTTCTCTAATGATTAGTGATGCTGAACATCCTTTCATGTGTTGTTTGTTGGCAACCTGTATATCTTCCTTGGAGAAATGTCTTAAATAGACATTTCTGCCCATTTTTGGAGTGGGTTGTTTGTTTTTTGATACTGAGCTGCATGTGCTGCTTGTATATTTTGCAGATTAATCCTTTGTCAGTTGCTTTTTGTGCAAATATTTTTTCCCATTCTGAGGGTTTTCTTTTCGTCTTGTTTATGGTTTCCTTTGCTGTGCAAAAGCACTGAGGTCTCCTTAGGTACCATTTGTTTCTTTTTGTTTTTATTTCCATTTCTCTAGGAGGTGGGTCATAAAGGATCTTGCTATGATTTACGTCACAGAGTGTTCTGCCCGCATTTTCCTCTAAGAGTTTTATAGTGTCTGGCCTTACATTTAGGTCTTTAATCCATTCTGAGTTTATTTTTGTGTGTGGTGTTAGGGAGTGTTCTAATTTCATTCTTTTACTTGTAGCTGTCCAGTTTTTCCAGCACCACTTATTGAGGAGGCTGCCTTTTCTCCATTTTATATTCTTGCCTCCCTTATCAAAGATAAGGCGAGCATATGTCTGTGGGTTTATCTCTGGGCTTTCTATCTTGTTCCATTGATTTATATTTCTTTTTTTTTTTTTTTTTTTTTTTTTTTGCGGTACGTGGGCCTCTCACTATTGTGGCCTCTCCTGTTGCGGAGCACAGGCTCCGGACGCGCAGGCTCAGCAGCCATGGCTCACGGGTCTAGCCGCTCTGTGGCATGCAGGATCTTCCCAGACTGGGGCACGAACCCGTGTCCCCTGCATCGGCAGGCGGACTCTCAACCACGGCGCCACCAGGGAAGCCCCATTGATCTATATTTCTATTTTTGTGCCAGTACTAAACTGTCTTGATTACTGCAGTTTTGTAGTATAGTCTGAAGTCAGGGAGCCTGATTCCTCTAGCTCCATTTTTCTTTCTCAACATTACTCTTTGGCTATTCAGGGTCTTTTGTGTTTCCATACTTTTTGTTCTAGTTCTGTGAAAAATGCAAGTTGTAGTTTGATAGGGATTGCATTGAATCTGTAGATTGCTTTGGGTAGTAGTCAGTAGAGTCATTTTCACAATGTTGATTCTTCCAATCCAAGAACATTGTATATCTCTCTATCTCTTTGTATCAACTTTAATTTCCTTCATGAGTGTCTTACAGTTTTCTGCATACTGGTCTTTTTTCTCCTTAGGTAGGTTTATTCCTAGGTATTTAATTCCTTTTGTTGTAATGGTAAATGGGAGTGTTTCCTTAATTTCTCTTTCAGATTTTTCATCATTAGTATACAGGAATGCAAGAGATTTCTGTGCATTCATTTTATATCCTGCTACTCTACCAAATTCACTGATTATCTCTAGTAGTTTTCTAGTAGCATCTTTAGTATTCTGTATGTATAGTATCATGTCATCTGCAAACAGTGACAGTTTTACTTCTTCTTTTCTGATCTGATTTATTTCTTTTTCTTCTCTGATTGCCATGGCTAAAACTTCCAAAACTATGTTGAATAAGAGTGGTGAGAGTGGGCATCCTTGTCTTGTTCCTGATTTTAGTGGAAATGGTTTCAGTTTTTCACCATTGAGAACAATGTTGACTGTGGGTTTCTCATATATGGACTTTATTATGTTGAGGTAGGTTCCCTCTATGCCTACTTTCTGGAGAGTTTTTATCATAAATCGGTGTTGAATTTTGTCGAAAGCTTTTTCTGCATCTATTGAGACGCTCATATGGTTTTTATCTTTCAATTTGTTAATATGGTGCATCACATTGATTAACTATATTGAAGAATCCTTGCATTCTTGGGATAAAACCCACTTGATCATGGTGTATGATCTTTTTAATGCACTGTTGGATTCCATTTGCTAGTATTTTGTTGAGGACTTTTGCATCTATGTTCATCAGTGATATTGGCCTGTAGTCTTATTTTTTTGTGACATCTTTGTCTGGTTTGGGTATCGGGTCTCATAGAATGAGTTTGGGAGTGTTCCTCCCTCTGCTATATTTTGAAAGAGTTTGAGAAGGATAGGTGTTAGCTCTTCTCTAAATGTTTGATAGAATTCGCCTGTGAAGCCATCTGTTCTGGGCTTTTGTTTGTTGGAAGATTTTTAATCACAGTTTCAATTTCAGTGCCTGTGATGGGTCAGTTTATATTTTCTATTTCTTCCTGCTTCCATCTTGGAAGGTTGTGCTTTTCTAAGAATTTGTCCATTTCTTCCAGGTTGTCCATTTTATTGGCATAGAGTTCCTTGTAGCAATCTCTCATAATCCTTTGTATTTCTGCAGTGTCAGTTGTTACTTCTCCTTTTTCAATTCTAATTCTGTTGGTTTGAGTCTTCTCCCTTTTTTTCTTGATAAGTCTGGCTAATGGTTTATGAATTTTGTTTATCTTCTCAAAGAACCAGCTTTTTGTTTTATTCATCTTTGCTATCGTTTCCTTCATATCTTTTTCATTTACTTCTGATCTGATGTTTATGATTTCTTTCCTTCTGCTAACTTCGGGTTTATTTTTGTTGTTCTTCTTCTTTCTCCAATTGCTTTAGGTATAAAGTTATGTTATTTGAGATGTTTCTTGTTTCTTGAGGTAGGATTTATTGCTATAAACTTCCCTCTTAGAACTTCTTTTGCTGCATCCCATAGGTCTTGGGTCATCATGTTTTCATTGTCATTTGTTTCTAGGTATTTTTTGATTTCCTCTTTGATTTCTTCAGTGATCTCCTAGTTATTTAGTAGCATATTGTTTAGCCTCCATGCGTTTGTAATTTTTACAGATGTTTTCCTGTAATTGATATTTAGTCCCATAGTGCTGTGATCAAGAAAAGACACTTGATATAATTTCAATTTTCTTAAATTTACCAAGGCTTGATTTGTGATCCAAGATATGATCTATCCTGGAGAATGTTCCATGAGCACTAGAGAAGAAAGTGTATTTTCTTGTTTTGGGATGGAATGTTCTATAAATATCAATTAAGGGCTTCCCTGGTGGCGCAGTGGTTGAGAATCTGCCTGCCGATGCAGGAGACACGGGTTCGTGCCCTGGTCCGGGAGGATCCCACATGCCGCGGAGCAACTAAGCCCGTGAGCCATGGCTGCCAGGCCTGTGCGTCCGGAGCCTGTGCTCCGCAACGGGAGAGGCCACAACAGTGAGAGGCCCGCGTACCACAAAAAAAAAAAAAAAAAAAAAAATCAATTAAGTCCATCTTGTTTAATGTGTAATTTAAAGCTTCTGTTTCCTTAATTTTCATTTTGGATGATCTGCCCCTTGGTGAAAGTGGGGTGTTTAAGTCCCCTACTATGATTGTGTTACTGTCGATTTCCTCTTTTATGGCTGTTAGCATTTGCCGTATGTACTGAGGTGCTCCTATGCTGGCTGCAAAAGTATTTACAATTGTTATATCTTTTTCTTAGATTGATCACTTGATCATTATGTAGTATCCTTCTTTGTTTCTTGTAATAGTCTTTATTTTAAAGTCTATTTTGTCTGATATGAGAATTGCTACTCCAGCTTTCTTTTGATTTCCATTTGCATGGAATATCTTTTTCCATCCCCTCACTTTCAGTCTGTATGTGTCCTTAGGTCTGCAGTGGGTCTCTTGTAGACAGCTTATATACGGATCTTGTTTTTGTATCCATTAGGCCAGTCTATGTCTTTTGGTTGGAGCATTTAATCCATTTACATTTAAGGTAGTTACTGATATGTATGTTCCTGTTACCATTTTCTTAATTGTTTTGTGTTTGTAATTGGAGGTCTTTTCCTTCTCTTGTGTTTCCTGCCTAGAGAAGTTCCTTTAGCATTTGTTGTAAAGCTGGTTTGGTGTTGCTGAATTCTCTTAACTTTTGCTTGTCTGTAAAAGTTTTAATTTTTCCATTGAATCTGAATGAGATCCTTGCTGGGTAATCTTGGTTGTAGGTTTTTCCCTTTCATCACTTTAAATATGTCCTGCCACTCCCTTCTGGCTTGCAGAGTTTCTACTGAAAGATTAGCTGTTAACCTTATGGGGATTCCCTTGTATGTTATTTGTTGTTTTTCCCTTGCTGCTTTTAATATTTTCCCTTTATATTTAATTTTTGATAGTTTGACTAATATGTGTCTTGGTGTGTTTCTCCTTGGATTTATCCTGTATGGGGCTCTCTGCACTTCCTGGACTTGACTATTTCCTTTCCCATGTTAGGGAAGCTTTCAACTATAATCTCTTCAAATATTTTCTCAGTCCCTTTCTTTTTCTCTTCTTCTTCTGGGACCCCTATAATTTGAATGTTGGTGCATTTAATATTGTCCTAGAGCTCTCTGAGACTGTCCTCAATTCTTTTCATTCTTTTTTCTTTATTCTGCTCTGTGGTAGTTATTTCCAATATTTTACCTTCTAGGTCACTTATCCATTCCTCTGCCTCAGTTATTCTGCTACTGATTCCTTCTAGAGAATTTTAAATTTCATTTATTGTGTTGTTCATCGCTTGTTTGCTCTTTATTTCTTCTAGGTCCTTGTTAAATGTTTCTTGTATTTTCTCCATTCTATTTCCAAGGTTTTGGATCATCTTTACTATCATTACACTGAATTCTTTTTCAGATAGACTGCCTATTGTCTTTGCATTTGTTTGATCTGGTGGGTTTTTGCCTTGCTCCTTCATCTGCCGCATATTTCTCTGTCTTCTCATTTTGTTTAACTTACTGTGTTTGGGGTCTCCTTTTCGCAGGCTGTAGGTTTGTAGTTCCTGTTGTTTTTGGTGTCAGCTCCCAGTGGGTGAGGTTAGTTCATTGGCTTGTGTAGGCTTCCTGGTGGAGGGGATTAGTGCCTGTGTTCTGGTGGGTGAGTCTTGATCTTGTCTTTCTGGTGGGTGGGGCCACATCTGGTGGTGTGCTTTGGAGTGTCTGTGAACTTAGTATGATTTTAGGCAGCCTCTCTGCTAATGGGTGGGTTTGTGTTCCTGTCTTGCTAGTTGCTTGTCATGGGGTGTCCAGCATTGGAGCTTGTTGGCCGTTGGGTGGAATTGGGTCTTAGTGTTGAGACACAGATCTCTGGCAGAGCTCCCACCGATTGATATTACATGGGGCTGGGAAGTCTCTGGTGGTCCAATGTCCTGAAGTCAGCTCTTCCACCTCAGAGGCTCAGGCCTAACACCAGGACAGAGTACCAAGACCCTGTCAACCACACAGCTCAGAAGAAAAGGACGAAAAAGAGAAAGAAAAAAAATTTTAAAAATAATAGCAAAAGAATTTTTTAAATTATTAAAATTAAAAAATAATAATAATAAAGAAAAGAAGAGAGCAACCAAACCAATAAACAAATCCACAAATGATACCAAGCACTAAAAACTAAACTAAGATAAAAATAAAAATCAGAGACAACTCAGTCGCAGACAGCAAACCCCAAGTCTACCCTTGCTCCCAATATCCACCATCTCAGTTTTGGGATGATTCATTGTCTATTCAGGTATTCCACAGATGCAGGGTACATCAAGTTGATTGTGGAGATTTAATCTGTTGCTCCTGAGGCTGCTGGGGGAGAGTTCCCTTTCTCTTCTCTGTTCGCACAGCTCCTGGGATTCAGCTTTGGATTTGGCCCCGCCTCTGCGTGTAGGTCACCCTCAGGCATCTGTTCCCACCCAGACAGGAGGGGGTTAAAGCAGAGGTTGATTAGGGGGCTCTTGCTCATTCAGGCCAGGGGAAGGGAGGAGTACGGTAGTTATAATTGGAATGTGGGACGAGCCTGTGGAGGCAGAGGCTGGTGTGACGTTGCAACAGCCTGAGGCGCACCGTGTGTTCTCCTGGGGAAGTTGTCCCTGGATCATTGGATTCTGGCAGTGGCAGTCTGCACAGGCTCCCAGGAGGGCAGGTGTGGATAGTGACCTGTGCTTGCACACAGGCTTCCTGGTGGCTGCAGCAGCAGCCTTAGCATTTCATGCCTGTCTCTGGCGTCTGCACTGATAGCTGCAGCTTGTGCTTGTCTCTGGAGCTTCTTTTGGCAGTGCTCTGAATCCCCTCTCCTCGTGCACCTGAAAAAATGGTCTCTTGCCTCTTAGGCAGGTTCTTTTTCCCGGACTCCCTCCAGGCTAGCTGTGGCACATTAGCCCCCTTCAGGCTGTGTTCACGCAGCCAACCCCAGTCCTCTCCCTGGGATCTGACCTCCGAAGCCTCAGCTCTCAGCCCTGATCCACCCTGGTGGGGTGAGCAGACAAGCCTCTCAGGCTGGTAAGTGCTCGTCAGCACCAATCCTCTGTGCGGAAATCTCTCTGCTTTGCACTCTGCACCCCTGTTGCTGTGCTCTCTCCTGTGGCTACAAAGCTCCCCCCCCCTCAACCGCCAACCCCCTATCTCTGCCAGTGAAGGGGCTTCCTAGTGTGTGGAAACTTTTCCTCCTTAAAAGCTCCCTCCCAGAGGTGCACGTCCCATCCCTATTCTTGTGTCTCTGTTTTTTCTTTTTTCTTTTGCCCTACCCAGGTTAAGTGGGGAGTTTCTTGCCATTTGGGAAGTCTGAGGTTTTCTGCCAGTCTTTGGTATGTGTTCTGGAGGAGTTGTTCCACATGTAGTATTTGTGATCTATTTGTGGGGAAGAAGGTGATCTCCACGTCTTACTCCTCCACCATCTTCAAGGTCCCCCCTCCACCGCCATGGACATTTTCCAATTGTATGAATGCAACTACTGACTTGAATTTTCAATAAAATAAATATACAACCTGATCTTTTACGTATTTTGACATTGAGAAACCAGCCTCTCCTACCTTCAGCCCTCCTTTGAAAAACAGCACACCAATTGTTACATGGCTAAACACTAATATCTAGTTACTTCCACAATACACAAAAATCATTTTTGAAAAAAATGTCATACTGAATGGCCTTGTGAAGCACTTGTGAGACTCTTATTTTCTTACAGAAAGTTTCAGCAAATAATTTAGTACTAACAAAAGCTAACAGGTGAAAATCAAGTGTGAAGAAATGAACGTTCATAATGGAATGAGAGCTTTGGAAACAATCAAGAATTTAATACTACAGTTTGCCTAAATTATGGTTTAAAATAGCATGCTTAAATACTCTAGTATTAAACTAGTATTAAACTAGCATTAAACTCTAGTGTTAAAAATAATTTAAAAAATAAGAGAAATATTGAATTATCCAAGCATCATATAAACTCAGTATTACCCATTCAGTCTTATGCAGTCTAATTATTACCTGAAGGAAAGCTTTGCTAACCTTATGACCTGCATCAGTAGGGCTAGAGGAAGTTGATGTATGCAAAGTAAATTTACTATGAAATAAAATCAGCAGCTATAACCCACTTCTTTTTGTATTTTTCATGTAAAAATTTGGTACTGTTTAAAGCCCACTTCCCTACATTTCTGTGGTCAATTTAGTCAGGAAAAATCCTCTTTGATTAATATAGAACCTGGGCAAATTAGAATAGACTAATGTACTTTAATCCTGATGGGATGTGAGACATAATTTTCACTCAACAAATACTTTACTTTAGACTCAAAGATTAGGTTAAATTGGGACATGAGAGAACAGGAAAGTGGCTTTGTGAAAGAATGGAGAAAGTTATGAAGATGGGCTAATTTTGTGAACTTCAGTGGTTCAGTTTGGATAGGTTCTCAGTAGTATATACTCAGATCTATATCTGTATCTATCTATCTATAACCATATCTATCTATCTACTTACCTATTTCTCTAGAGATTGGTTGATTTCCAGGAACCAACTCACATAATCGTTAGGGCTTAGTAAATCAAAATCTGCAGAGTAGGCTGGCAAGCTGGACACTCAGGAAGTAGTTGCGGTTTGTGTCTAAAGGCAGTCTGCTGGCAGAATTCTCTCTTGTTCAGGTGAGGTCAGTCTTTCTACTAAGGCCTTCAACTGATTGGATGAGGCCCACCCACGTTATGGAGGGCAATCTGCTTTACTCAAAGTCCACTGATTTAAATGCTAATCTCATCCAAAAAATACCCTCAGAGAAACGTCCAGAATAATGTTTGACCAAATCTGGGCACTGTGACCCAGACAAGGTGACACATAAAATCAATCATCACAACTTCTTGATCTTTTCCCATGAATTTACAATCAGTTACCGTGAGAAAGGAAGGTTGGACAGTGGTGGCTGGTACTTTAAACATCTTTCTTTTTAACAGAAAATAAGGTCACTTTAGAGACCATAAAACCGTTTTACAGGAAGATGCTTAAACGTGCTCTCTTATTAAGTCACAGCTGTTATTTTTAAAATCCAAATTTGGTTTTGTGTTTTTGAATTCCAGACTCTAAAGTAAGCTTAAATATTTTTTGCTTCTAGGGATAAAAATAAGAAAATATAAGCGGATGTCTGGAGAAGAACTCTTTGACTCTAGAAATATGGATATTGATTAGGTAGTCACCCAGGGCAGATATCCTTGCTAACCTGGACATAAAACCACTAGGCCGAGAGAGGAGGGCTTGAAGGAGGTTACAACAGTATAAAGTGAGGGGTATGCTAATTTAAACAAAACACTGATAAACAAATTCCCACATCTTCCAAGACAATTTCCCAAGATCTGGGTTACAGAACTTCATCCTACCTTGGACAAACCACAGTGATTGACTAGTGGAAGACCATATACAAGAGCACAGCTTGTGCCCTGGTGGAGCAAGGATATCAGTAGAAACTTATTGATAGACCCCAATCCTCCCTCTCTCCACCCACACATCTTTAGACACGAGCCTGGTTTATGTTTAAGCCCCGTAGGTTCCTCATATGATTCTTAAGCTCTAAGGACAAAGATGGAATGGTAGAAGTAAGACTTTGAAACAATATTCTTAACAGTTTGGTTGGTAGCCAGCTTTAGTATAATTTAGGGGAAAAAAGTAGGGTAGTTTAACTCATGTTATAAGTGATGTGGAAGCATAACATCATTTCAGCCACACAAAATTGCTGAAGTTGCTTTTTTAAAAAATTTTCCTCATTTTATAGATGAAATTATGGATTTAGGTGCTAAGTAACGTATTTGAGATCACCCAGGAAAAAGGTAGGAAAGTGTAGATTTAGATTTTGCATAGGTTTCAACATCTTTGTGACTTGGTCTGTGTCATTCAAAATCAGTGAAAGTAATGCATAATTTTGAAAATGTGATTTTGTTATATTGTCAAAGGTGTTACTTATCAGAAAAGATTTATTTTTCCTTTATCACTGCATAAGACTGTTGCACCAGCTTCTGGTGCCTGATAGTCTTATTTCCAGAAGTCTCAGCCTTTCCACTAGTTCTCTGATAAGATCATAAATGTTCATCAGGTTGTACATTATGTGTCATCAGCATTCTTTTGTTCATGTGGGAGCTATCATTTTATTCATCAATATCCCTTGCAGTTAAAACTTTGGAAGACGGTTGTCAAATTCTGTAGAACACTTATGGAAATCAAGTCCAAAAATATGCATTTAGAATTGATCTCCATATAACTGACAAGAATGCATGCATCTTGGGGCCACATCAATTTCAACTTTCAACTACTGGTCCATAGTTGATTGTGAACACTTCACTGAGGATTTGATAAGATGAAAATAATGACATGGAAATTCCACTATGACTATGGTGATCAGGGATTCATTCTTCTGAGAGGGATGACTTCTTTAATCAGGAAATTAAATATGCTATGCATGTTTTCATTAGTACATGAACTTTTTAAAAATGTAATTTACAGGGTAGATGTCAGACAATTTATTGTAGCTGGTATTCCTTGTTAGCATGCAATACAGCTTCAGAAGTGCTTTTCAGAGCAATCTGTCTATAATGATGTTACTTATTAGGAATGCACTGGCATACTCAATATTAGATAAGAAACAAATGAAAAAAAATTGGCAAGGTTCAATGTCCTTTTCCAAATGGTGTTTTATGGTGCTATGTTCTACCATTACAGGGAAAGAAATTCTGGCTTCCTGCTTCTTCAGGATTAAGAAGTTACAGCACTTGCTTTCATTTCAAAAGATGATATCCAATGGATTGCTTATACAATGACAATGAATTTAATTGTAAAGCAGGGCATTTGAATGACTGTCTTTTACAATATTAAAGGGCCTTGTAGTGGTAGTCTGTTTTGCCAACATATCTGGGTCTGGACCCTGTGATCAGTAGGGAAGTATCATGATAGGGAAGAGGGAGCCAAGAAAGATTAAATTCCTCCTTGTGTTATTAGTTATTTATCCTCCAATCACCTCAAAGCCAACAGACACAGGCATAAATGGGTAGGGAATTCAGAGGTATAGAAGAACTTAGTGGTCAGGTTACCTTAAAATACACCTGCCTAAGACAGAGTGTGTAGTACAGATAAACACTTAAACATAGGAAATTCAACACAGATTTTGTATTTGTTGTTGTTGGTTTTATCTGTGTCACTTACGGTTCATCACATTTTTTTGCAGCTTCTCCAGACAAGGTTCATTGGAAAATTTTTCTTAACGCACCGTTTCTACTACTACTATTTTAGAGAAGAGTAATATGAGGCTTTGAGAGACCAAGTAATTCTCCCAAAGTCAGATCCTAAGTGATGGAGCCAGGAACCCAAATTGTTTTGTTCTAAAGTCTATGTTTGTTACTCTGTAGTGTTCTGTTTCTTCCTTTTACTGCTCATTGTTTTTCATTTTTATTTTGAAATAATGACAGATTCACAAAAATTTGTATAAATAGTACATAGAGTCCCATGTGCCCTTCTCTTACCTTCCCTGGTGGTAACATGTTCTACAAGTTATTAATATCAAAGCCAGAAAGTTGACATTGGTGTAATACTATTAGCTGAACTACACACATCATTCAGTTACTACTCATTTTTAATTAATTTATACTGATGTAAATTCAAGTAAGCCATATTACAGTATTAGGATTTTATACTAGGAACCAGCCTAGTAAAAGAAAATTGCAGGTAATTTACACATGAAGAATGTTATAAGCATACACCAAACACTGAAAATGAATTTTCATTATAAGTGCAGTTTCAGAGCCTTAAGAGAAGCAGGTCTTAACAAGCTGTGACCACCTGACATCAAATAGAAATAGTCACATCACGGATCCAATTTTCTATTAAGAGCAAGTGTTCAGTATATATATATTTTAATATCAAGTGGTCAGCGCCAAGCATGTTTTATCTCCAAGTTCAGAAAAAATTAAAAACCAATCAAAATGAAAATATAGTGAAATAAAAGATGTATAAACAAGTGTATGACTTCTGAGTGGATCCTCTGAACCACGTACAGCTGAATAGCAAACACTTTAGGGTTTTCTGCCCCATGGCAGAAGCTTTGGGATGAATTAGAGGATAGAATTTCTACATTTTCTATCTCATTCAATAACCCCACCCAATGGGAATAACCAGTACACATTTTTCCTGAAATAAAAAAATAGAGCTACTCAATTGATCTGAAAAATAAAAAGAGCTTGTATCAATTAATAAAATTGATACAACGTTACAAAATAACATTTTGTTATTTTCTGAAAAATAACATTCAGACCAGAAGAGAAAAACAAGTACATACGGTAAATAGTTGCCATAGGATTTCTGCTATTGATGGACAGCTCCCTATTAGTCAGGAGGTAATTTTTTTAGGAAACACTTTCAAAGAAATTGGCCCATAATGATAGCACTCAGAGGAAACAGGTGGTTTAGAAAGCACTTCTTATCCATTGGGAATATTTGAAGGACTGAGTGGATGTGTGGAGAAGTGAAAGTTCGCTATATCATCATCAGTAAGGCTTAACAAGCTATTGGCTCTCTATCTTTTCAGGACAAAAAGTCAAGAGGAAATGGGGGAGGGTGGATTCTCTGTGGGGAGTGCAGTGTTTCAGGAAACTATTTTCTGTTTTCAGGTCCCCTTGTCCCCAGCTCGTTCATGTTTCTGAAAATCAAGTTTGTTCTTCCTTTTTTTCCTCGTGTTTTCCTTCTGCCTTCCTTTTTGGCATCCCTCCCACACAAAAATAATTTTACTCATAGCCCTTAACATAAATACTCCATTGTTTAATGTATTTGTCAATTTCTCTTGATTATGTAGGAGACTATAAGGGTAGTGATTGTACTATATGTTCTCAGTACTGAGTATAGTGCTTGGCACGATGTTATGCTGTAACAAAGCAACTTGTAATCAGGTGAATCTAGATCAAAGGTAAAACAAGAATCAGGAAATCCACACGCCAACTATAAACTGTTACTTGCCATCTGCCTCTACAAGGATTAAGTCACTAGCCACTGCAGTCGCTGACCTTCAACATGTACTGAAAGGAGTTCAGGGTCGAGATCAGGAATGAGGCATTTTGTGTTCTGGGAAAAACCGTTAGAACAGGCCTTCAGACAGTTAGATATTTTCAGGAGATTTTATGAGCCCAATTTCTTGCATCTTCTCAAATCTAGAAAAACACTAGAATCATTAACAGAGACATCTGCTCCTTGTGACTAGCAGCAACCTTCTGCCAAAACATGTGATTGAGAGCCTGTACCCCCTTCTCTAAAATCACATACATACTGATCTCCCCCACTACCTCTTTGGAGCAGTTCCTCAGAGCTATCTGAGAGGCTGTGTCCCAGGCCACAGTCCTCATTTTTCCCCCAATAAATTTTTTTTTTTTTTTTTTTTTTTTTGGTACGCGGGCCTCTCACTGTTGTGGCCTCTCCCGTTGCGGAGCACAGGCTCCGGACGCACAGGCTCAGCGGCCATGGTTCACGGGCCCAGCCGCTCTGCGGCATGTGGGATCTTCCTGGTCCGGGGCACAAACCCGCGTCCCCTGCATCGGCAGGCGGATTCTCAACCACTGCGCCACCAGGGAAGCCCCTCCCCCAATAAAATTTAACTCACAACTCTCATTGTGTTTTAAAAAATTTTTTTTTATTTTTCCAGTCAACACACATATCTCTGACATGCCCTCCTGGAGTCTGGATTCCAATGGGACTGGTTCTTCCAGGAGGTGTGTGTGTGTGGGGGAATGTAGCTTCCCATCTGGACTTGTTGCATGGTCTTCAAATCTCCATGATCAGCTCTTTTCTGTCACTTTGATCCCTAAGAACTTCTTCGTCACACATGGAATCTCAAAGGCCAACTCTCTCCCTTCTATGGACAAGTCCCACACATACATCTTGGAACAGTGTGCAAAAATAGTGTCTTCCAATAGGAAGGTCACTGACCTGGTGTCATGAGCCTTGAGTTCTAGTCCCTATGTTAGGTCCCCTGTGAATTTGGAAAGTTTTCTAAGCAGTAAAATGTATTCGATAATGTTGTGCATATCACAGTATTACTGCAAATATGAAATAATATGATGCATGTTAACAGTTTAGCACAGTACCAGGCACACTACAGGCACCCTCCAAATGTCGCAACTATGGTCTCCCCTACACTTGTCTCTTTTTCTTTGATTTTTCTAATCTCCTGTGGACAATTTTACTTGTTTTAAAGTTTCTTTCCTCCAAGTTTCCTTTTAGTGAAAACTGTCTATCTCTGTCATTTTTTGCATCATAAGAATTTTAAATTGATATTTTAAAGTATAACAGTAATATGTTTTGGAGGTAAAATATCATTAGTGAAGAAAACAATATTTCCCCTGGAGGAAACAATCTACAGGGGCAGCATTTTAACTGGGATGCCTTCTTTGGGAGAATTAGTTTGATCTTTGAGACCTTCCTGACTCCATTATGTTATATCTGGAAGATCATTCTCAGCTCCTCCTCCTCTGATACCCATTAGAAACATTTGGGGAATTTTAAAATAGTCCGATTCCTAATCCCCACCCCAGACCAACTGAGAATCTCTGGGTGTGGGTTACAGTAAAGATAATTAAAAACAAACCTCCTCTGTTGATTCTAATAGGAAGCAAGGGTGAAGAACCTCTAATATCAACGGCTGTATCTCACAATGTAGTATATTGGCAGTATGAACTAGAATGGGGCTAACTACTCCAGTGATTACCTGGGGAAATTCATAAAGTATATTAATTCCTGGACACCAGCAAAACACACTGAATCAGAATTTCTGAGACAGGGGTTCAGGGACAAATAGTTTTTAAAAACCATCTTGGCTGATGCATATGTACCACAAAGTTTGGTAAAAGCATAAAAATCATTAACTCGAGATGTCTGTTTTTTGTGATTAGCAGTAATCTTTTGATGTTTGACTACATGTTTTGTTTTTCTTTTTCCCCCAGCAAAAACTCCTATATATCCTGGCTCCTCACCTACCTCTTTGGAACAATTCCTCAGATCTGAGAGGTTGATTCCCAGGCTCTACTCCTCAGTTAGATCATTGAATAAGACATAATTTTCAAATGTTAGGTTGTGCATTTCTTTTTAAAATTTATTTTATTATTTTTTTTTCTGGAATGGAAATTTTTAATACTTATCTAGACATTTTTATCTCCCACATCCTCTTGAGATTTCTTTTTAAAAAATAGAAGAATAAATAATGACGATGACACTGTTGAGATATTTCCTTCACGAACTGACCATGGTGAGGTGAGGCTGTGGCAAACGCGTCTCATTGTGGCTTCTCCTTTGTCTTTGGATGTGGGGTCTCCTTTTTGGTGAGTTCCAGTGTCTTCCTGTCGATGACTGTTCAGCAGTTAGTTGGGATTCTGGTTCTCTCAGAGTGAGAGGGAGTGAGCGCACATCCTTATACTCTGCCATCATGAACCAATCTCCTCGGTTGTGCATTTCTTTCAGTCAACATTGGTTAGGAACCAGCTTCCTTAACCTCCCTACTTCTCCCTACTGCGAGATTCTGCAAATATCAAAGTTCCCTGATGCAGATACTTGTGACTTAACTTCTCCAGGACTCAGTTTTCTTATCTGTAAAGGTGCTGATCCTCTAAGACTTTCAGGGAGTATGCAACCAAATAAATGTTCAAAGATCCTGACACACTGAGAACCCTCAATAAATGTTAGAAACAGTCTTCTTTTGTAATAACTGCAGTTGTTCTTGACTTCTTTTAATGAAAAACAGTAAGATTCACCAAAAAGAACAAGTTCCACACTGAGAAAAGAATTTATAGTCATTTTACCAAACAGCTAACTCTTATGTGTAAATATATGCATATATGTATATCACCATATGTTTAAAGTTATATGCATTTGTAATTTTATGTACATATGACTATCTGTAATTTAGTCTCGAGTACTTTTACACATCTTCTTATCAAATGCAAGAAGAGAAGAGTTATAAACATATGAAATTAACTAGAAATCTCTCATCAATGAGGTATTTGTAAAGCCAGGTACAGAGACAGATTATCATGCAGTTATATAGATATGCAATAGTGAATGAGATCATAAATGTAGGAGAGCTGGGCTTATACATGACTATCCCTTTTAGAATTCCAGCTGAAGTATTTGTTAACTGTGAGTTCTAGGAAAATTTACTTAATTTCTCTGAGTCTGTTTTCTACTCTATAGGCAAGGGGTGATGATTGACTTACTTAAACATGTAGGATTTAAATGACATAATGCATGTAAAGTACTTGACTAAATTTTAGTGAAAACATCATAGGTGCCGGCACGCTGCTATTATTAGGAAAGCACTTAGCCAACTCTATGGTATAAAGAAAGCAGTTAATGACAGGATGTTAAGGACCGAACTGTGCCCACGCAAAATTTATACGTTGAAGTCCTCTCAGTATTTCAGAATGTGACTGTATTTGGATATAGGGCCTTTAAAGAGGTGATTAAGTCAAACTGAGGCCGCTTAGTGTGGACCCTAACCCAGCATCACTGGTGTCCTTATAAGAACAGAATATTTGGACATAGAAAGAGACACCAGCGATGTGTGTGCACAGAGGAAAGACCATGTGAGGACTTGCCATCTGCAAGTCAAAGAGAGAGTCATCAGAAGAAACCAATCTTGATTTTGGAGTTCTAGCCTCCACAATCGTGAGCAAATAAATTCTTGTTGTTTAAGCCACCCAATCTCTGGTATTTTGCTATGGCAGTCCTAGAAAACTAATATACAAGATAACTAAATTAAAGGAATAAATGATAGAGCCTGGATACAAGAATTAAACAATTCTATCCTTCTTTACTTCAGTTTTTCCAGCATGTTCCTCTACCTTCATGACTCAGTCATGGATACTGAATCAAGCATGTTCCCTTGTTTTTCCTGTCACTTTTTGGTATTAACACAGTCTCATTCATA
The DNA here is from genome assembly GCF_026419965.1 of Kogia breviceps. Classification (NCBI taxonomy): domain Eukaryota; kingdom Metazoa; phylum Chordata; class Mammalia; order Artiodactyla; family Physeteridae; genus Kogia; species Kogia breviceps. The sequence goes on from NC_081327.1 coordinate 35,300,605, forward strand.
GATATTTAAATGTACAATTCAGTAAAATATAAACACTTCAATTTTTCACTATTTGAAAATATTTTTGCTTCCCCAACCCATCTCAGTCTCTATAATTCCTTTTTTGTTGTTTCCTTAATTTATCCCTTCCCTCCCTCTGCTTCAGTAACCACAAGTTTGTATTTTATGTCTGTGAGTCCATGTCTGTTTTTAAAATAAATTTGTTTGTATTATTTTTAGAGTCCATATAGGTATAATATTTGTCTGTCTGACTTACTTCACTCCGTATGATAATCTCTAGGTCCATCCATGTTGCTGCAAATGGCATTATTTCATTATTTTTATGGCTGAGTAATATTCATTGTGTGAGATCTATATCTATATCTATACCTGTATCACATCTTCTTTATTCATCTGTTGATGGACACTAAGGTTGCTTCTATGCCTTGACTATTGTACATAGTACTGCTATGAACTTTGAGGTTCATGTATCTTTTTGAATGAGAGTTTTTGTCTTTTCTAAATATATGCCCAGGAGTGGGATTGCTGGATCATACAGTAACTCTATTTTTAGTTTTCTAAGGAGCCTCTATACTGTTCTCCATAGTGGTTGCACCAATTTACGTTCCTCCCAACAGTGTAGACCCACACCTTCTCCAGCATTTATTATTTGTAGACTTTTTGATGATGGCCATTCTTCCACAATTCTTTAGGTCAACTTTGTGTAGGTCAAATCTGAAATGTTCTTCCAGTCTTCCTTTTCTTCTCCCTTTCTGCTCTTCTCCTGCTTAGTTTATTTCTCTTGCTCCTCCTGGGTCAGGACAGAGTGGATGGATGGGAGGGAAAAAGGCAGGGAGATGATTTTACTTAGTGGCTGCCATTCTTTTGGTTGTTGAATGTACTGGTAGAAGCCCCAAAGTTAGTCTCTCCTCCCTCTAAGGCTCTTATCACCACCTGAGCTTGGTACTGCCCTCTGCTGTTGGCTTCTTGCAACTGCCCTTCAGCTTCTGCTCCAGTGGTCCTCTTGGTAGAATCTTTTCATGACAACTCTAGCTAGGGGCCCTTCTGTGGTGCTTACTTCCCTCATTCTTCACTTGCAAATCACTGGAAGTACACACAACTCCCTCTCCTTCAACAGCTGTGCAGGACGGTCCCACGAGTTCTTGAAGCTCAGCTCTCATTTTTTATGAGTGATATAGGAGTATTCTGAGATCCAATTCCAACATGGGAGAGGGGTTCTCCCCACACATCTGACAATTTTCTGGACACCAATTGGGTGCCCTACAATTCAACTCAACTCCAACACTATCTACCCAGAAACAGCATCAGGTTACACAGTTTGAGGACTCAGACCCACAAGACTGCCTCCTCCCCATTTCAGACGCCAATCGTAAGCCCAGGTTATCACCTGTGCTTCTGACTGACCAGCTATAAATTGAAGGTTCCCATGACTCCATCCTTGGATATACCGGTAGCAAGTCCAAGCTGTTACCTGTACTTTTGACCCAGGCTATTAATCAAAGGTTTATACCTGGTTTACACCTGGCTATAAATCAAAGGTTCTAACCACTCCCTCCTTGGGTTAAATTACTTTGCTGGTTTACGGAACTCAAAGAAACATTTTACCCACGAGATTACATGTTTATCATAAAAGGATATAATTCAGGAACAGCCAGATGGAAGAGATGCACAGGGTAAGGTACAGGGAAAGGACTCAGAGCATCCATGCCCTCTCTAGGTGCACCACTCTCCCCACATCTGCAGGTACTCACCAACCCAGAAGCTCTCTGAACCCTGTCCTTTTGGGTTTTTATGGAGGCCTCATCACATAGACGTGATGTATTAAATCACTGGTCATAGGCAATTGACTCAACCACTAGCCCTCTTTCCTCCACAGAGGTCAGGCGTAGGACTAAAAGTTCCAACCTTCGAATCACCTGGTTGTTTCTCTTGACAAGGAGCCCCCATCCTTAGGTGGGTTCCCAGAAGTCACCTCATCAACATAATAAAAGACGTATTTATTGTTCTCATCTCAGGAAGTTCCAAGGGTTTTAGGAGCTCAGTGTCAGAAACAGGACAAAGACTAAATATATATATTTCTTATTGTAAATCACAATATTCCAGGTGAGTTTCTAGTTCCCAGTTCAGGCGTCCACTCCACTCTCCAACAGAAATTGTTCTCTTTAAGCTCACCTCTCTTGCCTCAACTGGATATACGTATCTAGAAACACAGAACACAGTACACATCTGAAGGCATTCCTGATGCATGCCAGTAGTTCTCTGGGCTCTTCTTACCTATAACCTGGAGTCTGGCATTGAGCTGGTAGCAAAGAACCACGTTAATTCATTTCTTAGGGAATTTCATGCATTGATGGTTTAATGATCCTTTTTATAATTTGGGGTACTTGTCATTCAGTGCTTTCAGGTTAAGGCTTCACCTGATATTCGGAGCCAACAGGGAAATTCCTGTCAGCACCCTGTTACACTGGTTATGAACATGATGATGAAAAACTGACAGAGTTCCTAGTCTCTAGGCTTGTATGTCTCTTCTGTCGCAGGGCTTTGCAACATGTGGATTTCAAGCACCCAAGAGAGCCAGGGAATTACAGGAAAGATTTGTAAAATATTTCTTTTCTTCATGCCCATCAAGAGGATGGAAACATCTTTTGACTTGTTAATTAACATGCACCAAAAGATTGTCTAAGTTAAAATAAATATTCCCCCTATACAATACTATTTTTAAGATGTCCACAGATGCAATTAAGACATGTGTGCAATGAGCAATGTGCATATTTACTTGTATATTTTGAAAACAACAGTGTAAATTTAGTATTCTTTGCAAACAACGTTAAAAGTGTTCTATTATTATCTTGGATCAATAAATATTTGTATATTTTCAAAAGTTGTCTCACACTTCCTGAAAACATGGGTCTGATTTACATAGCATAAAGAATGCTATTTGAAAATTATCCGCAGATGTTGATCACAATGATTTCAAAGCCATAATTCCTCTTACAGACACCAGCCATTTGCTTAAAATGTAGTCTACGAGGAAGATTCAGCTAGTTGTGCCTCTAATTAGATACTTCTGCAGAACTAATTGCTCAGGCACCTCAGGCACTAGTGTTCTGTGTCCCCAGAGGACCACGTCTGATGACTCGCTGGACCTCTCCTTCCATAAACATGCCAAGCCCCTATGTCTTCACCATCATGCACAGCTTTCTAAGAGAGAGAGAGAGATTGGGTGTCAATCTCATGTTTCATATTCTGTTCTCAAAGGTAGCTGGATCTCCCATTAACTGTAGTGTTCAAATTCTGATCCCTTGTTGTTAACAGGAATATAGAGAAGTGTGTCCTCAGAGAACCTTGCCTACTTTCACCTTCCCCGTCTATTTCTCTTTCAGCCAATCCTCTCTCCCTCTCACTGTTGAATACTGCAATAACATCAATGCTACCCGTACAGTGTTTAGAAATCACAGGTAAACAGGGTTGCACGATATGGTAGGAAGAATACACGGCTTGAGCCAGGAGTGCTGCATGAAGGCACTGCCATGTGTTTGCCGGGTGAATTGGACAAGGTCTTCCACTTCTTGGAACCTGCTTTCTCTCCTGTCAACTGGACACCATGGTACATCCTAGGCAGGTTGTTAGGATGAAATGAGTTCAGAGATTAAAAAGACACTCTGGTAACTGGCTGGCCTGCACTGCTTCTACCAGGGACTCTGAAATTTCAAAGTTGGAGGTAGACGAAAGGAATCACAGGAGAGGAGGCTAAGTGATGTTGCAAGTTTGAGGGGGGCCTTCCTGGTCATGGATGGTGAGACAGCGGTGAGGTGGCTGGAGTTACTGATGATGCATGTATGAAGACCTAAGAGGTCAATGAAGGGAGTTACCTGTATTCAGTGCTTTGCTATGTGCCGACCCTGTGTGAGTGTCTGGTCATGCTGTAGCTGATTTAATTCTCACAACAACCCTAAAAGACAAACACTACTATGTTTTCTCTTTCACAGAGGAGGCTACTGTGCACAAGAAAGTAAATACTTTGCTAAGAGTCGCATAGAAAAGAAAATAAACAGTGGATCTTAAGATTAAAACTCTTACCAGCCTGAATGTAGAGCTTGTGCTCTTAACCACCGTGCTGTTCTCTGGTTCAGAGAACTGAGGCAGGAAGAGGGTCAGCATCAGGGTGGGTGAAAAAAGAAGCAGGGAGAGACCTGTGATCACTTTATTTTTCCTTTTATTCATTTAGTTTATTTTAAAACAGTATTGAACTTGCAGAAAAGTTGTACGTACACTTTGTGGATTTGTTTTTCTTTTCCTTAAAACTACGTGGAAGTTGTTGAAAGAAGTCCCATCACCTGCAAACACCTTTGTGTGCATTTCCTACAAGAAGCACATTCTTCTCCATGACCACAGCACAGTCATCTACATCAGAAAATTAGCACTGACTCCTCAGACTCCATTCAAGTGTTGCCAGTAGAGTCAAAGGTAACCTTTACAGCAAAAGGAATCAGTCTAGAATTTAGTTCTCACATCTCTTTTTCTCCTTTACCCTAAATCCATTCTTCTCTTTTACCTTGCCCTTTGATGACCTTATTACTTTTGAATACTGCAATCCATTACTTTGGAGAATGTCCCTCAATTTGAGTTTATCTGATAATTTCTTATGATTAGGTTCAGGCCCCGCATCTGTGGCTAGTGTGCTGTAAGTGGTGCTGTCTCCTTCTCACTCAATCTCATCACGTGATGCGCAGATTCTCTTTGTCCCATTGCTGGTTGACGTTTCACTTGGATCACTTGTTATAGACAGTTTCTAGCAGCCCTCTCCATTGAAAAGTGTTCCGTTTTCCCTTTACAATGAATATTCAATACATATCTTATGGGGAACTGTTTGGAAACTATGTACATAATCCAATTCTTACACAACTTTCAATATATTCATTCATTTTTATATAAGTATAGATGCTATTTCATATTTCATTCAATGGGTTGTAATTTGTTACTGTTACTACCTATTTTGATTCTCAAGTTTTCCCTTCAAAGAGGCTTCTGTGTTCTTTTGAAATCCCCGTCACCATTACTATCTCCTCAATTTCTCATACAACCAGATGCTCCTGGCTTATTCTGTTTGCCCATCTCCACCTGCCTGGACTCTGACAAAGTGCTCTGGACCACACAGCAACCTTTGACATGCCACAGACACTTACCTTTCTCAGTTTGGCCTGACTTGTCTTGGGAAGAGAAGAGAAGGAAAGAAGAAGAGGAAGAGGCGTATGCAAAAAGTTTTGATAGAACTCGCAACTTGAAAAGAGACTTCTGGGTAACTATTAGAGCAAAGAGGCAAAACAAGCATGATATATTAAAAGTCACTCTCCTGGGACTTCCCTGGTGGCGTAGTGGTTAAGAATCGCCTGCCAATGCAGGGGACACGGGTTCAATCCCTGGTCCAGGAAGATCCCATGTGCTGCAGAACAACTAAGCCCGTGCGCCACAAATACTGAAGCCCGTACGCCTAAGCCCACTCACTGCAACGAAGAGCAGCCCTGCTCACCACAACTAGAGAAAGCCTGCGTGCAGCAACGAAGACCCAACGCAACCAAAAATCAAAAAATTAAATAAATAAATTAAAAGTCACTCTCCTAACACATAAAATACATGCAAAGTGCAAGTTGGCTTAGTAGCAGGTCCTGAGACTAGAGAGGTAGACTGGTCCCAGTTTGTGAAGGAATGTGAGCTTCTATTAAGCACAGAATCTGTGTCTGCTTCATTGGGTGCTCAATAAATATTTAATGGATGAATTTTTAATGGATATTATGCATCTAAAATCACCACTGGGAAGTGTCCTGGAGAGATATAACCACTGAATCATAGAAATATGATTTTGGTTCCTGAAAGAATTTCAACACTTTGGATGCTAGTAAACTCTTACTCATTCTTCAAGTTTCTACCCTTAACTTCCTGGGAAACCTTCCTAATCCCCAACCATCTTTTAAGTTAGATGCTCCCTAATCTGTCTTCCTACAACGCTATGTATATTTGTATCTTCTCACTGAATCACTCAGTTTAGGACTAACTGCTTATGACAGGAAAAAACAAATAACCATGACGTGAACAAAATGGGAATCTACTTCTCTCACATAATCTCACATAAAGGAGATTAGAGAGCTTCATGAGCATCAGGATCTGCATCCTTACAGTTTGCTGCTCTGCAGTTCTTAATGTGTTACCTCATAATCCAAGATGGCCCCTTGAGCACCGGCCATCATATCTGCCTTCCAGGAATCAGTACAGAGAGAAAGACAAAGAAGAGTAGGCTACCTTTCTACAAGGACAATTCTTGGAAATTGCACATAAAACTACATTTATTGTTAATTTAACTAAAAGTTGTTACATGACTATACCTCATTACACAGAGGAGTAGGTAATGTAATTAAATTCTTGGTTTCCACTAGACTAGGTATATATCAGGGGTTGCCTTACTAAGAAAGAGGAGAGAAATAAATCTGTGGGAACAAATAATAGTCCGGGCTGAAAACACTGACATATGTATTAGCAGCATATGTTTGTGTGCCCATCACTAGCAAGTTGGCTCCATGTATTCATCTGTACATTATTCACTGAAAAAAATGTGTATTCAGCATCAACTATAACTTAGTTTATTTGCAGTGTGGTAGAGGATGACAAATTTCAGTATATCAAACAAAGTGTTATGAATTCCTTCAAGCTATGCAGTCTCATAAATTTCCTCTGCATTCCCAGCAACTTCAGCAGTCTCTAGCACAAGATACACATGCAAAAACTGTTGTTAATTAAATGAAGGAGAAGATTAACACAGAGTTTTCTAGAAAATAATATTTCAGAAGTCTATATAATATAGAGAATGAGTCCAGTTTCTGAAAGCAAACTCCTTGGGTTTATCTTCCACCTCTGTCACTTACTGAATGACCTTGGGGAAATTATTTAACTTTCTTTAGAATGGGAATAATAATAGTTACTCCTCATCGTGTTTCAGGGGGATCAAATTAGATGCCTAGAAGAGTATATGACACATGAGAGCTACTCAATGAATTTCATCTTTCTCTAGGATTTTTCTGCCTCTTTCTTATACTGTTCTCTTATTCCAGACTCACAGACTAATTCTACTAAGCCCAGTCCTAAACTTTCAGTGACAGAGTACCAACAGCCATCTGTAAGCTACACGTAAAATATGTTTGCATCAGGACAAGGATAGAAATGCCACCCTGTTCCCTGTGATGCTATCACTGCTGCCAACTGCTTAGTTAAAAATGTTACCAAAAAAAGATGTCATTTTCAAATAGAGTAATATTTTTCTGCTCACAGTAAAGTTATTTCTTAGCTGCAAATTATGATGGTTATACCCCCATTAAAAGAAAAAAAAAACAGTTTAGTGGAGAAAGGGAAAAAACAACCTCAAAAAGATTATAGGGCAGTATATAATGAATAGAATACTATCAGAGTTTTTAAAAAATTTCACTTACATTTGAAATCCAGGGACCCTAAGGTCTTTCATGAAATAAGATTCTCCCTTCTGCTCCCTTTTTTCCCCTCTTAAAAGAATTTGTCACCTTTCGGTTTTTGGAAAAAAGAAAAGTACTTAGCAGAGTTTCAAAGAAAATCCATCAGCTCAATGTTTTTCCACTAAAGAACATGGAAGACAGTAGGAAGGGAAGTGTACTTCGATGTACTGGCAGGGAAGAAAAGAACCAGTTTGTGTTGGGTTCCTGCTGTGTGTCTAGACTGATGCCAACTAGTGGGTCAGAGAGCAGGCTCTGAGGCTGAAAAGCCAGGCTTCAGATCTTGGTTACTTACTCAATGAGTGACTCTGAGAAAGTTACTTAATATGTTGGTGCCTCAGTGTCCTCATCTGCAAAGCAGGGTGAATACCTATGTCATAAGGGTGTGATAGGCGTGCAGAACAATTATTCCATGTCTGACACATATCAGATATTTAACAGAGAGGGGTTGGCTGAGAGAGGTTCAGAAAGTCTCAGATAAACAACAACAAAACAAATACATGCTTAGGCTTTATCTCCAGATATTTTCATTTAATTTTGTCATTATTATTATTATTATTTTGAGGTACGCGGGCCTCTCACTGTTGTGGCCTCTCCCGTTGCGGAGCGCAGGCTCCGGACGCGCAGGCTCAGTGGCCATGGCTCACGGGCCCAGCCGCTCCGCCGCACGTGGGATCCTCCCGGACCGGGGCACGAACCCGTGTGCCCTGCATCGGCAGGCGGACTCTCCACCACTGTGCCACCAGGGAAGCCCTGTCATTGCTTGTAAATCTTCACAAGTGATTTAAAAATGCAGCCATACTCAGAAGCATTGCACTTAGCTTAGTTCTTACAATTCAGTGAGCAGCAGAATCACCAGTAGTGCTTCCTGGCCCACGATACTATCATGTCCAAGGTGAGATGGCCACAGCAGTTCCCAGAGAGTCCCAGGGAGCCACAGAGCCTATAATAATCACAACTGAAGACGAACCTACAAGCTTCACAACAGTGTCAAGTGGCCAACCTTTCCTTTCACTGTTTCTCATCTTATCCAGCTGCCAAAAAAAGGTGTTTTGTAGAAAGAATTCAATTGAGCAAATATATTTTGGGCTAACTGATCTCTGAGCACTGGAAGACCATTTTGTATTGTTGCAGTCACATGATTCACAACGGTGATTGTGTTTGTATTACGGACGATACTCACAGAGGTGGGTCTCTGGTGGCCATTATGACACTAAGGCATCCAGTAGAGAAAGAGCTCAGGTAGATGGCTTTCCACAATATGAAGCCTGCCCTACCTGCGGGACTAGAGTCCTCCTGCAGATATGAAGTTTATTCTGCATGTAATCTCTGGAATAAATAAGCAGGTCCATCATAAAGGGCTCATGAGAAACTTTTTGTGCTTGATGGAAACACTTAGAAATGAAGATAACTAAGCTATACTAAGATATTTTTATTTATCTGACTTAACTAAAATTAAAGAAGTAATGTCTCCAAGCTTTGGAAAAACTAATCGTGACTTTCTGTCGCTGATAGTGACGAGCATATCATGTATATGTGGATATTCTATACAATAAATTTAGAGGGGTGATATACACTTTAGATTAAGGCCAGATATCCCTACAAAACTGAGTTTAACTTCTCTCTCTGCCACTCTATAGCACCATAAAACTCAACATGCCATTACACCTCACCAAACTCCTATTTTCTGATCTGTAAAATGGCAGAAATGATTAATAACTCTGCTATTGTAAGGAATCAGAACGATAACATAAAAGAAACATTTTTAGCATGTATTATGCTGTACATAATATCTTACACCAGTTATTAAGGATTTATTATTATACTTCGTGGGTACAATATGCATTAGCTAGTTAATGTTTGCTCCATACACAAGAGAAGTGTATAATACAGACAGTATTTGCTAAGGGGGTGCTTTTGGAATGACATGGTTTTGTCTTTAGTTACTGAGTTCTTACAGAGCAAAATAGCTTTTGTCTTAAGCACAGGGACGGGGAGTGTCACGCATTGATTCAGTCAATGAGAGACACAAAGTGAGCAAGGCAGAGGGGAGTGGTACATAGACAGAGTTGTCAGAAACAGCTCCAATTCCAAGAGACTCACTTTTCTAATGTGATAATTGCTATTTATTTTATAGGCTTGCATTTGACATATCACCACTGAAACTGCTTCTAATTCTGCTTTTATTATTAACCTCCCTTTTCAATTCTTTATCAACTTTGGACAAGACAATTTTCCTCTTCATAGCATCAACAGAAAAGCTAGTTTAAGTTTGCTTTAAAAGAAAATAATCTCAAGGCTATTCCCATATTTTTAAAAGGACCTTGTAGGAGAATGTTAATAGCTGCTATGACGGCTGGAATCAGACCTTCCCTAAGAGAGAAACAAAAGTGCAGGTTTAGTGTCATTCAATCAGAGAAACTAATAGGATGGCCATGAAATGCTGCTACAGAGCTGCTTGGTGAAGGAGAAATGCCCAGATCTGGCATTTCTTAGCTGGATGAACTTGGTTAAGTTCCTAAATTTCTCTGTATCTCAGTTTCTTCATGTGCAAAATGTATACATCCACCCATACATTGCTTTATGGCAGTTCCAGGTACCAATTTTCTGAAGTATGCACATAAAAGAAAGGATGGAAGAAACAGGAGAAGGAAGGAAGGGAGTGGGGGAGGGAGAGGAAGAGATAAAGATAGAAAATGGCATATACAGTCTGATAAGGATGCATATTAGATAGAGACAACGAACAGAATCTTTTAAACCAGGACTTGGTAGCAATAGCCAGGATTTTTAATCACCACACCCTGACTTATACTCAGAGTTTCATGTTTTGGGCTCCCTAGGAGATGTCCCTTAAAGTTTTCCCAGAGACAGGCATCAAAGGAAGGAAAGTGGCCATACAATGTTCCAAGCATGAAATACTTAATTGTACTTAATCAACACAGTAACCTTATGAGTTAGATGCTTTCAATCTCCACTCTTACCAAGCGAACCCAAGGTGGATAGAGTTAGTATGAAATGCCTGGGGTCAAAGGCTTGGTAAAAGGGAAATCCAGACTGAAACCAATTTGGCTTCAAAGTCTGGGCAGTGACTACCACAGGGTTCTGTGCTACCTCTGCACAGTCTGGAATATGAAATAATTCAACAAACAGGACGACAGGTCGTCTCAATATCTCATAATAATATGTACCAGGGACGATTTTAGAACTTGTTTTAAAATGTTTTATGAAAGAAGATGCTCCTTAAGCTCAGACAGACTTCCTTTCAGACAGAACCACTTGGAGAAAGTTTCTAGATCAAGTGACATTCTAGGCAATTAAGGCCTCAAAGAGCCTAGGAAGGATGCGTAAGTTTTCAAGAATGATTCACACTGTGGCAGAAATGCAAACTGACTGAAGTTACAGTGTCACTCAAAAAGTTTGCTAGTCTTTTTAAGAATGACATTAAGCAGTGACAGACAAGTGACAGGGACAGCCACTTCAACAGAAGTTGACAGAAGGACTGGGATGCCTTAAAAACAGGGGGAAAAACATCCAGTGGGAAATAGGCATAATGAGTGATTGTTTTCTTCCCATTTTTTCCTTTCTACATTTTTAGATATAGATGTCAATACATTCCCTTTTCTAAAGTTTTTAAATACAAAACAACCTGCCTTTATATTTATCTTTTAAGATCTCAAATAGTAATGACTACTTTGAACTTAGACAAAAACACCTTAACTAAAACAGAGTTTATAAAATAGAACACAGGGTGCCATCTACAGAAGAGTGCTGAGAATTTGGGGAAAATGTGAAGGTGATTGTATTTTTTACATTGGCAACATGCTCACAACAAAGAGCTAAAAATTTTTTCTTGAAAGCTCTGAAGTCGAACCATTTCTTACTGGTTTCTCATCATAAACCTAAATGAGTGTGGATTAGCTTGTGACCAGGAAATACTAGGCCCTTAGAGCTGGAAAGAATTTCTGCTGGTAAATTTTACGAGCATGGAATCAGGAGCACAGATGTGCAGAAAGGTTCACCATCTTCACTAAACTAGTAAATGTCAGACTTGGAATGAAACTCAAATCTCTATCTGTTCTCCTCCACATCACTGCCACTCATGAAAGGGGAACGCCTTCCCTGCCCATAGAGATGCAAAGTTCCTCTGATTGGTGTCTGAGCTATATATATTATAGTGTTATAAATATTGTACTATATATGTATATGTATATACCTATATATACATATAAATTATATACTTATACAACGTTGAACAATTTGTCTGCAGTTTAAACCACTATTGTTAACTGCTATATAACTGCTAGTAGTTACAAATATAGTAGCCGTGACTACAAGTAGTTATACAGTAGTTATGACTACAGTAGTTTAAGCTATATATAATTCATTTGATTCTCCTGTGATACAGGAAATCTATTTCAATTCAATACAGCTGAGGTTTGCCAAGCTCTCACCATGCAGCAATCACTTTGCTGGGCTTCAGGACACAGTGATTAAGTCAAACTTCTGCTCTCATTGGAGTTCCTTCTCTAAGCAATATGTGTTCTTGCCTTATAATTACACCTTCTAGAACCTTAAATGTTATCATCAGTTTTTTTAAAAATTATTTATTTATTTATTTGTTTGGCTGCTCCACGGATCTTTAGTTGCAGCAATGTGGGATCTTTAGTTGCGGCATGTGGGCTCTTAGTTGTGGCATGCGGGATCTAGTTCCCTGACCAGGGATCGAACCCAGGCCCCTGCACTGGGAGTGCAGAGTCTTAACCACTAGACCATGAGGGAAGTCCCCATTGGTTGGTTTTAAAAATGTACCATAACAAAAATAAAATTTTGAAAAACCAGCAAATGTTCCATAACAGGGTTTCTGCTCTCTATATGGTAGTGAAACTGCTGGGTCAAAAGGTGGTCAGACAAGATAAACAGTGCCTCGTTCACCTCTACACCCAATAATCTATTCTGAAGAGAGGTTTTATGAATCACAAACTCATAAACCATGAAGGAGCATTCATTTCCCTCCCTCTCTTATGAAGACCTGGTTGAGGAGTTGAGAGAAGCAAAAGAGAATCCTGCTCACCTTCAAAGATGCTCAAGACAATATCTGTATTCAAATATAAAATAAAACCCAAGCAACAAATAGGGTTCTAAATATAGGGTCTTGATATTCAGTAGTGAGAATAGGAAGGAAGGAAGGGAGCTCATGGAAAGACTATTATACTTTTAGACTTTGGACATGTCTTTCCCTGATTAGTAAGGAACAAAAAGGTAGAGAGATTTTAGTGCCCATGGAAGATCTTCTTTCCTTGTTGCCCAACACCATTTCCATTGGCTGTATGAGAAAGATCCTTAGCCTTTAGTAAAACCACAGAAGAGTTGCATGCAAATGAGCTAAAATCTTTTTTTAGAATGATACAAATGAACTTATTCACAAAACATAAAGAGATGCACAGACATAAAAAACAAACTTACGGTTACCAAAGGGGAAAGGTGGGAGCAGGGATAAATTAGGAGTTTGGGATTAATGTGTACACATTGTTCTGCATAAAACAGATCATCAACAAGGATGTACTGTAGAGCACACAGAACTCTACTCAATATTTTGTAATAACCTATATGGGAAAAATATCTGCAAAAGAATATGTATGCGTGTATATATTCATATGTATATATATGAATATGTATAACTGAATCACTTTGCTGTATACCTGAAATTAACACAACATTGTAAATCAACTATACTTCAATAGAAATAAATTAGTTAAAAAAATTTTTTTAGCTATTTCCCTATATATATATATAATTTAAAATTTAAAACCTGAATATTACTCATACCTACTTTGTAAGCTTGTGGTTATTAATAAAAATATAAAAATGTATTGAACATAATGCCTGACACATAGTAATCAATAACAGTTATTGTTATTCAGTATTATTAATCTTTGCTCATATCCCAATATATAGCAATTCTTGCCCATCAAGTTTGCTATCTTGTGGGGAAAGTATTACTGATTTTTTTTTCTCTCCTCAACACTTAACAGTGTCCTTAGCAAACCACAGGATTTTAATAACGATTTGTTTAATAATTAAACAAATGCATTTTCAACAGGAACAATATTTAACCTAGTTTCACTCTCCCTAGTAAATTTTCAATTAGTTTGCATTACTATATTCAGAATGCTTACATATTGAGAGCATAATGCTAGTACACTGTCCCATGAGTAAATCATTTTCTCTTCAGCTTCCTCAATTTACTGGGGCAAATGAATGGAGTGTATAAAAAATATGATTTATTTGAGAAACCTCTGCTGAAAACTAAATTATAAATCACTGGGCTTCAGGGAGGATTCTCCCCTAGAATCTTCACAGTGAGCGCAGCCCTGACGACACCTTGATTTCACACTAATAGCCTTCAGAGTGTGAGAGAATAAGTTTCTCTTGTTTAAAGCCACCAGATTTGTGGTAACTTGTTTGTGGCCACGCTAGGAAACTAGGAGACCAACATATGCACAGTTCTTTTCCTTTTCTTTCCTGACCACCTTCATCAAGGAAAAAAATAAAACCCCCTAGGAGTGAGATCGAAGTCAGGTGCTTATGTAACTGAACTATATTAGGAAGCAAAGTATCGAGAGGGATGGCTTTGATTAAATAATCTGGAATAATAATAATAATAATCTGGGCAATAAATAAATAAATAAAGCACTGGACTTAATTTTTATTTAAATAATTGGGTTTTGAATGTTAAAACTTATTTGTGAAAACCATTCTCTCTTAAGGCCTGTTAAACATAATGACATTTTACTTAGAACTCATAGTTTCATTGTAAATATAAACAAGATTATTCATTTTTACATATGATCAAGTTTCAGTGAACTATCTTTTACCAGATGAGCTAAAATGACATGGAATTCACTTTTGTTAATTGAAGCCTGTCACCCCAACACTGTCGTGAAGAAATCAGAAGCTCATTTTAGGTGCAAAGGACAATTTTTGCTAGGCAATTCTGCTGCATATTATTTACACGGGTGTAACACTGTATTTCTTCTGGTCTAACACACAGCACTCCAAAACAGAGCTCGCTGAGTGTGACCAACTTGAATTGTTTGCCTGGGACTTGCCCAGGTTTAGCACTGGAATTCTCACATCCAGAGCAACCCCTCAGTCCTGGGCAAACTGGGATAGTCGGTAACCCTAACCTGAATGAAACAGAATTATTTGGACCAGTGATTCTCAGCTGGAGCAGTTCTGCCCCATTCCCACCTCCCCTCGTACACACACACACACTCCCCCAGTGATTCCACCACGTCTAGGCTTTCTTCGTTGCCATGACGTTGGGAGACGAGTAGTTGCTGCTGGCATCTATGAGGCAGAAGCCAGGAATTCCGCTAAACATCCTGCAATGCACAGCACAGGCACCCTGACAAACCGTCTGGTCCAAAATGGCAATAGCGTCTCTCTTGAGAAACCTTTGTGTAAACCCTTAAAATGCTTCTTTCATGCCCTAGAAGGCTTTGTGCTTCCTTGATCAAAGTTGATCTCCATCCACTTTTTCTCTTTTAAACATTTTTGTTTCAAGATACATGTTCGTAAAGAAAAAAAAAAAATCTTTAACTTTTTGGTATCACCGTAAGTGAAATTAGTCTTCACTGTTTTAGGCATGAAACATCTGTTTTTCACCGCAGCTTTTGTTTATATTACAATCAGGCTATCGCCCTCTGTAAATCACCTCCTTTCACTCTTGATACAGATTTCATTAGTACTATTATCTCCCTTAGTCCAAAAACTTGGCTTTTCACTTTCCCCACCAGAGGTCTACCTGGGCCTCATCACTCATTTAGAGGTTTACATCCCCACATTTGAAACTAATCTTTCTACATGCATTCTGACTTCCCTCACTTCCGTGGCTCTGAATGTCCAGATCCAGGCTGAGTATGACAGATACTGAGGTGCTTTGCCCAGATCCCTCTTTAGGGCTGAAGCAATACTGGCTTCAAAGAGCTCACAGCTGTTTCTCACCGGGCACTGTCTCAGCCACAGGTAATGTTTGGCTGATTTACAGGTGCAAAGGCCCAGCCACCTTTACTCAGTGTGGGCCAACTCTAAAGGGCCAGTCCAGTTTCAGAGCTCCCTGTGGGATCTTCTAAGGTCTCAGATGCAACTTGGTTGTCAGCCAGCTTCTCTCTCTGCACAATTCTGCCTCCCTCACTTTCTTACAGGTGTTATCTCCTGAGACCATTCCCCGACAAACCTTCTCTCCATCACAGAGCCTCTTTCCAGGGCACAGATTCTAAGTTGCTCAGACGGCCAACCCCAGGCTTATGAATCTACCCTTTCTCAGGTCTTTTTGGCTGAGTCCTCACTTTGTCTGTCTTGTCCATTGTCAAGAAGACCATGTTTCAGCTGAAATCTTTGTAACATGTATTCATGATACAAAGAGTAAGACAAACTGCCTGAAAGTCTTTAATATTGGGTCTGTCTTACTATGAAATTCTCTAAATCACTGAATACTAAAAGTTTAGGGTATCAGCCGCAAAGAACTGCATTTGTATTCACACAAAACAGCAACCACAACAAAACCTGGAATGTAATGTCACATCCATCTCTGTTAGCACATCTGTCAAGCTAGATTGCCATGCAGTTTTTTAAAAGCTAATAGGAAGCATCAGCAATATAAAAAAATGCTTAGTGCTATCCAGACGCGGCTCCTCCTGTCTAAATTCCACTTCTTTCCCCAATTTACAAATGAACAAGGAATAGTATTCTGGTTGACAGAAGTCCTATAATATTAGCAGTAAGTAGGTTTTATTCACAATGACTCATTAAAAATGTATTTAATATTTTTATAAGTGGTTAGTCCTTAAAGTTTTTACAGTGCCCCATCCCCTAGATCCTGCCTCCACCTTTGCCCACTTTTTAAAAATCACTCATCCAAGCACTTACCACCCTCTGTCATGAATCACTGGATCTCTCTTGCCTTTCGATCTTCTGATTCTTGGAGGACAAACCTGATTTCTGCCAGGCATATATGAATAAGGACAAACCTGATTTCTGCCAGGCATATATGAATAGTTCTGTCCTTCCATCAATCATCTGAAAGACTCAATGACCAGGCAGGAGAACTAAGTTCTTGATTTTTTTCCTATCTTATTTTGAAGTGTCAAAAGTGGAATTAATGGGCCACAGAAAGGTGCTATTAAAAGAAAAAAGCAGATATAGGAAATGAAGTTCATGATCCAGAGACCAGGGATTTGCTCTTGATACACCTGGTAAAGGTATATTGGCTAAACTGACCTAGATGCAGGTGAAAAAACAGCCTTCTGCAAGCCAATATCATTAATTACACATGAATATCATATGCCTATTTCCTCTCCTGAAAAGTGGTTTTCCTCAATGGTCATAGCAGAAGGACCTCCAGTTCAACTAGAGCGGCTCTGTTTTAATCTCCTGTTCAAGTCATGGACAAGTCTTATGTGCATATGATCTAATTCATTAAAGAACCCCTTCAAATGGGCTCTGAACTGGGCACTATAATCCATACTGACCCCTGTATTAAAATTATACCCATGGGATTTTAACGTATGGACGTGACTAGTCAACACAGAGAGGTCAATGCCATTGAAAGGAAAAGTTAAGATTGACCAGTTTTGATCAGGCAGAAGCAGGAGCAAGGGGAAAGCCAAGTCAGAAAGCTTTATTGGGGTTTTTGTAGGAAAGGCAAGGCAGGGCAGGGCAGGGTAAACAGCTTAGCACTGGCTAGTTTGAATAATTCCAGTGGGCTTTAGGGCATAGGGGCTGCCCCTAGTTGCCTGGTACCTGGCCCTGTGTTGATTTAGAGCAGGGGAAGTATTGGTGTGTTGGATGGATCAACGAGAGTAGGGATGCAACAGGAGAAGTAGGAAGACCAAGAGAAAGTTGAGCACGATAGTCCAGATGAAAGATGATGTCGGCATGAATTAGGCTGTTGTGAGGGAGTACAGTAAGCAGTGGGTGTGTAGAGAATATTTTTGGAAGTTGGAACTTGTAGGTCTTACATCCAAGAATTCACTGAATTCTAAAATAGTGGGTAGGATTCCAAAGAAGAAGAAGATAAAAGATAGAGACTAAAGGGAAGTGTAGCTTCTTCTCACACTCAATTCTCCTCTCAATTCTTGGCAGGAGATGCAGGATTCTATCAATGTTCTATCAACGCTGAAGAGTCACTGACAGTGACAAGCACCACAGTTGATGGAGAGAAGACACAATGCTGAACAGCAGTTGCAGAGTGGGTGAATCTGGGAGATCATAGGATGAAGCCTCCTCTTCCCTAACAGATACTAAAGTGAGGTGACTTTAAAAATGTGGGAGTGATATGGAGACTGACTCCTAAGAATATAGCTGTGTAAGCTGTCCAGGAAAACAAAACAGACTCCAATCATCAGAAGTGGCTCATACTCTACCTTGTTCACTTGTGTTCTCCTATGTCTTTGTATCATGTCTGATACACTGATGAGAACATTTCAGCACCACGTAGAAAGGAAGAGCTCTCCTACGATACAAGAGCCCGTATAAGAGCTCATTAGGGGACTTCCCTGGTGGCACAGTGGTTAAGAATCTGCCTGCCAGTGCAGGGGACACAGATTTGATCCCTGGTCTGGGAAGATCCCACATGCCACAGAGCAACTAAGCCTACGAGCCACAACTACTGAGCCCATGTGCCACAACTACTGAAGCCCACGCGCCTAGAGCCCGTGCTCCGCAACAAGAGAAGCCACTGCGATGAGAAGTCTGCGCACTGCAACAAAGAGTAGCCCCCGCTCGCTGCAACTAGGTAAAGCCTGCACTGGCAAGAAAGACCAAGGCACCTCATGACATTTAGAGCTAAGATAATATCACCATGAAAAATAGACTTTGTGTCAAAAGAATCAAGGGACATAATTGGCTTTTTTCTCCCCTCTGTAGCTTGATCTTCAACTTTGTATTATATGACAAGGTAACATTTTTATAAACAAGTTGAGTGTCTGTGATCAGCCTTCCTATGAAATTAGTTTTGTCCCAAATGCCTGTTATTCCAGTTGTTAAATTACTTCACGTCATGCTCCAAGGCTTATATAGTATACAACAATCAAACGGGAACAACACTTTGCATAGCATTAAATGCCAAATATTCTCTGACACTCCAGTAACTGAATGACAGCCAAAAAAAAAATGTTTCTGCTAAGCTTCCTTGCTGTCCTGATTGCCAAGTAAGCCCAGCTTGGGAGATACTGGCTTGCCAAGTGTCAGTACCATGTTAATATCGTCATTATTCTCTCTAAGTGAAGTCTATAATGCCATTTCCTCTAAAGGTATTATTGATAGTGAGGATTACCATTACAATTTGTATAATTATTGCAGCACCAATAACTGAGTCCCCTTCATCAAATATTTATGTAACTATGCTGGCTCTCTCAGCAATCCGGATTTTAAAGGTGTCTGATGGACTGTTTTATAGAATCTTTGCTACTCAGCTGAATATTCAATTCATATGTGAGCTTCCTAGGCACTCAAGAGTAAGGAAAACTAGGGCACTCAATACGATTTTGCTCACAGATCAATGAGGATGAACCAGGGGGTGTTTACCGGGATGAGAAAGCTTCCTGCTCCCTTGATCAGCTAATTTTCCTGCTTTCTATAGTCAAGTGGAATAGCTCCTCCCTTGCTTTGCATCCAGGTACATATCAAAATTTAAAAATAGAAATTTTGCAAAGTGAAAGATATAAAGGAGACATTGCAAAACTACATGGCTGTATGGATGGTCCAGACAGAAGTCTCTATCTTTCTCTGATCTCTGTCATAAAGGACATAACAAAAATCCACTTGGGACTCTGGAGCTCAATCTCTTAGCCATCTTGGACCTTGGAGATTGAACGCTGACTTGTGCTTTTACATCATAAAGAGCTTCTTGGTCTATCATAGATTTGATGCTCTGGGAATTCTGGAAAGATTGAGAGGGGAGGTGAAGACTAATTCGAAGAGGGTATATGTGGGGTAGGGAGCGTATGATGTCATGGGCGTTTGAGCAGGGGTATAATAGAAATGAGAGAGGAGGAGCCAAAATAGTAAAAAAAAAATTCGAATTTTCCCAGGTTCTGTAGAAGAACCATATTAATGCCACACAGCATAAAGTGGGGGCCTGATGGAAATCTCTCTTTAGGAGAGTTATACTTTAAAACCCACGATAATTTACTTAAGAAAGGGCAATAGGGTTATGTGCATTCTTAGCGTTAAATTAAAGCAGTGTCTGGTGTGGTATTAAAAAGTCCCCCGAGGCTTCCCTGGTGGTGCAGTGGTTGAGAATCTGCCTGCCAATGCAGGGGACACGTGTTCAAGCCCTGGTCTGGGAAGATCCCACATGCCGCGGAGCAACTGGGCCCGTGAGCCACAACTACTGAGCCTGTGCGCCTGGAACCGTGCTCCACAGCAAGAGAGGCCGCGATAGTGAGAGGCCCGCACACTGCGATGAAGAGTGGCCCCCGCTCGCCGCAACTAGAGAAAGCCCTCGCACAGAAACGAAGACCCAACACAGCCAAAAAAAAAAAAAAAAAAAAAAACCAAAAAGTCTATGTAAGTCTGCTTAAAAAAAAAATAAAAAAAGTCCCCCATCACAATTGTACCATGAAGGTGATGGGCCATTAGCCTTCGTTAGCAAATCAGGGCCTGGTCTAAGCCTGCTTTCTGTCTGATTATAAAGACTGTGATACAGTCCAAGCCACTTAATCTGGACCCAGGTAATAAGCACATCTTAATTAAGATACCCCGCTGGGAACCAATTTAATGCAATATATATATATATATATATATATATAAAACAGGATTTCAATTCTGCTTTACCGTCTTTGTGCTAGATAATGGGGGTGGCTGGAGAAGCTTTATGTCACTAATTTCACAAACTGAATACAATCTCAGTATCTCAGCATGAGTATTTTGAAAGCTTAGAGGAGAAAAAAATGAAATAACATCAACTACTTTAGAATGGTGTAAAGGGAACAGTTTTTAAATGCCTTTTCATCAGTGTCTCATTTTTAGAAGGTACGTTACGTTTAAGTGCACTGATGATAACATTAATTGATCTCTTCTCTCTTTGTGTAGGTGCTTTGTAGGCTGTTCAATATTTCTTGAATTAAAAAAAAGTGTTTTCCCCCAAATTCCTTCTTTGATAATTTGAAAGAGAAAGAAGATTTGCCCTAATATCCTGAATTTGAAGAAAAATAAAGTAGATTATGAAGAACCTTTTAATAAAATTAGAGTGCTGGGTATATATATATATATATATATATATATTTTTTTTTTTTTTTTTTTTTTTTTTTTTTTGCGGTACGCGGTCCTCTCACTGTTGTGGCCTCTCCCGTTGTGGAGTGCAGGCTCCGGACGCGCAGGCTCAGCGGCCATGGCTCACGGGCCCAGCCGCTCCACGGCACGTGGGATCTTCCTGGACCGGGGCACGAACCCGCTCCCCTGCATCGGCAGGCGGACTCTCAACCACTGCGCCACCAGGGAAGCCCTGGGTATATATTTTTAATGCTTTATGTTTTGATGCCAACAGAATAGTTGAGTTTGATCAAGACTCAGACAACCATCTGCTTATTCATCCATCCATCTATCCATTTGTTCATCCATCCATTTATCCATTTGTTCATCCATCCATCTATCCATTTATCCACCCATCCATTTACCTATTATCCATTAATTTGTTTATTCAGTCATTTATTTCACAATCTTTATTGAGCATCTATAAAATTCCAAACCTTTAATGAATGCTTGATATTGGCATGTGAATAAGTTAATGTCTGAGGATGCTACCCTCTCTACAGGTTATAAACACAAAGCAAACTAGACTAGCAATGGCTACTGATGTAAAGAGCTTCAGAATGGGGTGGAGGTACTAGAGGAGTTGGCATATGATCCAAGACATGGACTTGATGATTCATTATGTAAAAGAACAGGACCCTATGGAGCCTTCCTGGGACAGACCCTTCCCACCCCACCCCTCCCTCCACCATGTCCTCTACCTGCCTCTTGTTTGTGGAAAAACTGTAGTTTTTCAGGCCTCCCCTGAGACACAAAAGTCTGGCTCAAGAATTAATGACTGAAAGAATGTGAACATGTAATGACAGAAACAGAAGTTGGGCCAGGAGAACTGATAACAACTTAAAGAGTAAATCAGTCATATGCAGTCACAGAATCTTTAGTTCCTCCCTGAATTACATAGATAACAGTATCTGATGTTCATTTCCTGAGTTGTTTTACAGATGTTAAAACCCCCACTAAATGGAAGAAGTTAATTATTTGATGATCATGAGCAAGTAGCCCTCACACCAGCTGGAGACTCAGGACTGATAATGTTAACTCCTATGACACCATGCTGTTACCTCATAATCAACCAGTCAGAGAACTGTGCACAAGCTGATCACATAGCCTGAGACTTCCCTCTCTCAACTTGCCTTAAAAAAATGCCTCCCTAAAACCCACTGAGGAGTTTGGTTTGGTGCCTACAGTAAATGCCGCACTTTCCTTCACTACAACCCAGTATAGGTACCTTGACTTTACTGCACATGAGCAAGTGGACCCAAATTTGATTCAGTAACAATTTTAGTAAATGTTTGTGAGGTGGCTTGAATCAGTGAGAGGTGACTGGAAAGTTATTGCAATTTACAATTTTATATAAAATCTTTTTGAAGTTCTATCCCCCAGAGTCAGTTTTAGTCCAGAATGTTATGTTTCCCAAGTTATAGAAAAGATATATATAAAGTTATATATAAAAGATATATCTGCTTATATCTCTATCTCTTGCCACACCTTAAGCTTTCTGCACTGCTTATTGCTCTTACTATTCTCCCCCCATTTATATCTTAAGCATTTTTTCAGGTTATCCTCTTTTTTGGGAGGATAGGGTACAGAGTGATGGCAGGTATCTTTTACATAACTCACCGAACTGTGATCCTCACATGAGTGAGGGCCTGGGGTACAAACCGAGAAAGCTAACTCCCCGGGGGTTTACATATTGATGAACTTTAAGTAATAAAAGACACGGGCCTTGAATATGTAACCTCTGTTCGTTTCATTTTGTTTGGCAGAGATTGCAAGAAAGTTCACAGCAGTGAACTGTAACAAATGGAACCTTGATTTCAATTGCATCACAATCTTGGGACTCATGGTAGGTGAGTTAAATGGCTATGCTTAATTTAATTAACTATTTTATAATCAATTGCATTTATGTGGCTAACATTTAACAAAATACCTACCAATTACTATATTGTATCTTTAAAACAATTCTAGGGGCTTCCCTGGTGGCGCAGTGGTTAAGAATCGGCCTGCCAATGCAGGGGGCATGGGTTCAAGCCCTGGTCCAGAAAGATCCCACATGCCGCGGAGCAACTAAGGTCGTGCACCACAACTACTGAGCCTGTGCTCTAGAGCCCGTGAGTCACAGCTACGGAGCCCACGTGCCACAACTACTGAAGCCCACGTGGCTAGAGCCTGTGCTCCGCAACAAGAGAAGCCACCACTCACCGCAACTAGAGAAAGCCCATGCGGAGCAACGAAGACCCGATGCAGTCAAAAAAAAACCCCAACCAAACAAATAAATAAAGTAAATAAATAAATTAATTAATTTTTAAAAAAGAATTCTATACTTTAAAGTGAGCCAGTGTATTTTGATACCTTACCTCAAACTCTTAAACTTCATAAGTTTCCTTAGGCCAGTTAGCAAACAGCTATTCAATAAGTATAACTAATTTGTGTGCTTACTTCTGCTAATGTAGATTGTATGTCACAAACCAAACAATTGCTGAGAAGTCATATTTTGCAAAGAAATGTAGAGGAAAGGTATTAGATTGTCAGAATGGAATTTCAAAGCTGTTTCACTACCTAGGGAGCCAAAAATTATGAATAATAATCATACATATTTATTATAGTATTTAAAACTTTGTAAATCATTTAATGTGCATTTTATCTGTTCATCCCAATGATTTATTTCTGAGGACCGTATCATTACTTCCTTTTACACATCAATAACTTCATATTCTGAAAAGTTGGCATTGAGCAAATAACTGAAACAGTTCAAACGTGAACATGTGGGTTCCTGAACTTGGCCCTTTTTCCCCACAAGTTCATGTGACCTCAAGGGTGTCAAGCGACAAAGAACATCTTATACATTTGTAAAATTTTAACAAATGGCATTTTAGTGTCTTCATCTACAGACCTTCTCTAAAACCTTTCCAAGTGACAGATAATACAAACTAAAACACAACCAATGTTAACACCACTAAACCACTTTCGAATATTCAGCATATCATTTAGAGTGGTATGCTGTATGTTGATCATTACAGCTCTCCTGTGGAACAGCTGTTGTTATTATTTCCATTTAACTAACTAAATGTTGAAGAGGTTAAGTGACTTGCCCTGGATGATTTAGCCTTAGACCTGGTATCCAGTCCTAGTCAGTGAGACTCTTAGGCACATGGACACCCCTTGCTGGTGTCCATAAACCATTAGTGTTTACTGCCTCAAATATGCCGTCTCAGAATTCTAAATTTTATCCTAAATCTGAAAGTCATGTACCTTTGCCTCCAGTTATTGCTGTTCTATCATTTTCTGCACAGAAGCATGAAGGCTTGTCTTGCAAACCTGAAACTCTCAGCAAACCTCAGTGCATTATTATCCTTGAACTGTTTAGTTTGCTCAATTGTTCTAAATTGTTTATCTGTCTTTGTAAGTGGTTGCAGGTAGCCTGGGACAACCACCACAACAGTAAGATGTCTTTTCTAATTAGCGCAAAGATAAAACGGGTTAATTGGAAAGAAAAAGGAGTCTCCAGAAGCAGCTAAAACTTACAGAAACAAGAAGTCAATAATTCTTTCTTCTCTGTTTTTCTCTCCCTTTCTCTCTGTTGCTCCTAACCTCCAAAGTTTCTGATCTCTCCTCTTTTCTGCTTTCTACAACTCTGGCTTCCTCTGCTTGAATAAGAAGAACTTGGCTGCTCCATTCCAGACTTCACTCCTTCAAAAGACCACCATCATCTGACTGATTCAGGAGCATTTCTCTTTTAATTCAAATTATTAAGATTATGTATCTATTTCTGGGTTTAAAAATTCTATTCCACTGATGTCTTTGTCTATCCTTCCACCAATTCCTCCACCAATTCCATAGGCTACTAATGTAGCTGTACAACTATTCTTGGAATTGGGTAGACTGATTTCCTCCTAGTTTATTCTTCCTTTACAAAATTGTTTTAGCTATTCTAAATCCTTTCACTTTCTATATAAGTTTTAGAATAATCTCATCTATATCCACAAAAAATTC
This sequence comes from Kogia breviceps, assembly GCF_026419965.1. Lineage (NCBI taxonomy): Eukaryota > Metazoa > Chordata > Mammalia > Artiodactyla > Physeteridae > Kogia > Kogia breviceps. Next base: position 35,325,429 of record NC_081327.1, read on the forward strand.
CTGGGATTTTGATATGAACTGTGTTAAACCTGTATATCAGTTTAGGAAGAATTGACATCTTCACTGTGTGTGTTTTCCCTTCCTTGAACACAGTATGTCTCTTCGCTTATTTAGATCTTCTTTGACTTCTTTCAACAACGTTGTGTAGTTTTCAGCAGAAAAAATGGTGACATATATTAACATAGTAACATGTTTCCTAAGGATTATTGTTCTGTTCCCGAAATAGAACTCACTTTGTCAGAAAAAAATTATTAAGAGATATATATGTTTTATCTTAGCCTTGCCTATGTATTAGTCTCCTTGGTCCCAACAGCTATGACTAATGTAGTCAAAGAAGATCATGTGATCTTTAGGGCATCTTAGGATCACTTCTACAGTAGATATAACACATTGCTGACCACTTCAAAGCAGAATGAGTGAAGTCAGCCCTCCACCCCCCAAAATAATTTTTTACAAGCTGTCTCAGTTTATTAGATTTCAAGAAATTTTGGTGAAAAGAGGGAGCTAGATCTCAGAATCTGAGACACGTGTTAATTTTCCAGAATAGCAAATGAGATCACATTGTCTCTTATGATACGTTTATGCTCTAGAGATCTTGGTTTTCTATTCTGAAGATCACAGACTATTACAACATTCTGGGGAAGCATAAAGTTGTATAGATTTTTGGGGAACTTAGGCTCATTGAGTCAATCTTGCAATTTCAAAATATTCTACAAAAGTAGCTTTAATAGCCAGTCTAAGTGAGAAAGATGGAGCTATTTATACCAAATATTAGTCAACTTATCAGTGAAAGCTAGTCCACAGCGGGCATAAACAATGGAAGATATAGCTGCTGCCACACTATTTCAAACCTTAAACAGCTAGAAGATTTGCTTGTATGTGTGTCACTTGGCAATGCTTGGTTAAACAGACAAAAATAACTGTCGAAGTCTCTGGACTTCTGGAGACAGAATTCCCTCCACTCTCTTCACCCACTGCTAACCATCTTTGATGAATGACTATTTCCTCCACCAAGTGTTTACTTGGTAACCAAAGTTTTATTCAATCTTGTCTATTCTGTTGATGATGACTAGTGGACTTGCTCAAGAAGCCCATTCCTGGGAGGAGGGGACAGTGTAGCTGCCCTTGACTTGAAAGGAGTCACAGGGAAGTGCTGATGGAAATGAGTACAGTTAACAGATGCACATCAGCACTGTTGACTCAAGATAATTGAAGAGAGGCCTTCGGCTCCTGGGTTGAGGTAGGGAAAAGAGAAAAGGCATCTTTACTGTTCACCAGAGACAAAGGCCAGGGCAGGATACGCTGGACCCACTGTATCGAATTGGCTCCCTATGCCAGATTCGTGGACATAGCCTGACTGGACACACTAACTGCCAGTGCACTGATATAGAAAATTCCATGCACGTACAGAATAATCTAAAATTCTGGTTTGGGGAGGTTGAGATTCCTCAGTACATTGGAGAGATGTGTATGTTGGAATTTCACTACATGTGGATATAACTAGCAGAGGAATAAATAATTTTTAAAAAATTTTCTATATTTAACTAAATAAAGGTAGATAGATAACTTTCCACCTTACAATGATATACAACTATTTTGTTCAGTTTTTAAAATTATAAATTAAAAAACTGAAGATCAAAGAATTTGAGTGGCTTGTTTAAAATACCAGGATTAATTTGGATAGTTCAAAACTATAACTATGTTTTATTGATTTTTCTTCCCAGTGCTTTTCCCTTTGGCACATCACCCCAAAATTAAAAAGAAAATGCAAACAGAGAAAAAAACAAACTTACAATTTGGAAAAAAAATACAACAGGGAGTTCACAAGACAATAATCTAAACATGTTCAGTAGATGGTCTACTGAAAAATGTAATCTTTCGAGGCTCCGAAGAGTTTATCTAATTTTTTATTACATTTCCCATTGTGTCCATGTTCAGTTGTCTCAAAACTGAACACAGAAAGAATTTTCATTTTTGTGACTCTTTTTCTATTCCCTCTGTAACAATAAGACACTGATATTCTCAGGTTTTTAAAAAACAGTTGGAACGGGCTATATCACTTTTTCTTACAGACAACATGAGACTCAAAATTTCTTTATCATATTACTAGTTTGGGAAAGAGGAAAAATGAGCCTCTGTAACGATTGAGCCAATCGTCAAAACTTTAGCCAGAACTGACCAGAGAGGCATATTTGGGAGGGAGAGAGTTTGAAGTTTGAAGGTAAGAGATGACAGGTATTATGAGGGGTACTATCTAAAATCTGCTTGAATAAAGAGTGCTTTTTCTTTTTTTCCTTTTTGGTTTTTTCTTAGAATCAATTCATATTGCTTTTTGATTCCAGAGATACTGGAATATTCATGTACTGAAAAGTAATTCAAAGTTTCTGCTTCTAAGAAACTTATGGATTATAAAGAATTGAATATAAAGGGAAGGAAGACTGTCCTGAGGGGCACAGAAATCCTCCTTGTCTGGCCCCAAGGTATTTTTCTCTCTTAATTATCTATAACACACACTTCGGAATCTACTATTCCCATAGATATCCTTATTTCTCTTAAATGAAATTTTATCCAGATGTATATTGAAACTTCTCGAAATGTATATCAAAACTTTCTCCTACATCGCCCTCTTAATAATTTCCCTCATGTAGAAACTGCTCCTACTCTGAACTTCTGAAACTCTGCAATTCTTTCGTATATTCTCTTTGTTCTGGGAAGTTTTCCTGACCCTACTGCCTCCCCTCTTGGAAAGCTTGTCATAAAGAGGCTTTATCTCTTCTTCTAATCTTTGTTTTCTCTGCACACACATATATAGTCTAATCTTTCATTTGTAGAGCTTTAATTTTCAAAACACTTGCCACTGGTGTGTGTTGGAACCCTGAACTCCCCTTCTTACACCAGATTTTGTCTTTTGTTCATCAGCTGATGAACTATTTCATTTTCCCACATAGTGTGTCTACCTGCTGTCACCATCCACATCAGTAGCATGCCAGTTTGTGCAACTACTTGAATATTTATTGAATTTGCCTGATTTATAAAAACAGTGGGCTGGGCCTCCCTGGTGGCGCAGTGGTTGAGAGTCCACCTGCCGATGCAGGGGACACGGGTTCGTGCCCCGGTCCGGGAAGATCCCACATGCCGCGGAACGGCTGGGCCCGTGAGCCATGGCCGCTGAGCCTGCGCGTCCGGAGTCTGTGCTCCGCAACGGGAGAGGCCACAACGGTGACAGGCCCGCGTACCACAAAAAAAACCCCCCAAAACAGTGGGCAACAGGGAAAAGTACCTATAGTAGTGATAAAGTGCAGTGTCAAAAAGTGTAATGAAATTAAAAGCAAGATAGACAATATTAAAATGCACATCAAAAGCAATACATGTCAATAGTTAGCTGGACGCTCATAAGCCAGCTATCCATATGTTTGATTTTGAAACAAAAGAGCAAAATTAAAGAAATTATAAGAAAAGCTCATATTATGTTATTGAAATTGCATCTGAAATAAAAGGTAAAATCAGACACGTTTTAGTTCTCTGAAAATAGAATTACCATAATAATTTGTAATTCTAATATTTACAATTTGCAGTTTTGAATTTTGGCTGCATTTTTAGAAAAGTATTATTTATGAGGTTGGCAAATTCCTCCATTACTTAGCTGGATTGATGAACATGACCATGGCTCCTCCTTGCCAGTATTTCTCACATTGCTAGTCTTTCGGATACAGAAGAAAAATATTACTCTCCTCTCTTTTTTGTGCGAATGAAAATGAAGGACCTGAGGTTAAGGTTTCTCCTCTAATATCACATAAAGAAAACAGGGTAGCACCTGAATTAAAATTCAAGTTTTGCCTTTAGATCTAAGGGCTGCTTCTCATTTCTTTATTCTATCTTACGTGAATATAGTCAATATAACCCACTAAATTAGTGGACACCTTTCCATAAGATGTCAATGAAAGACATAGTAATCTGGCATGAAAAATAGTTATAAGACAATTAAATGGCATACAGTAATCTCTGATGCTAAAAAGTTATTGAAAATTTGCTTTACCCATCTCCCCACAATATTTCCCTCACACTGAAAGCTTTCCTTTCTCTTATGCAGAATATCCACAATGTGATTAAATCCAACTCACAGAGTCCTTGTCTCTCTTCCTTCACTTTCTGGTTCAGCATTTTATTATGTGGATGATTTAAGCTGCTATGTTTATTTCAACTCGCTTGCCTCCATGTACATCAATATTCAAATTCCACAGAGTCAAAAAGGACAAGGTAGTTGATATATGATGGAAGGATAATTTTTCCTTAGATACGAGAGAGGGAAATATAAAGCACTTATAAGTCTTCTTTAAAACTCTTCTGCAAATATTTGTAATTTCACTGCGGAGCCATGAACATGGACAATGTGAATACCCTTATTGTATTTTCCATAGCGAGAAATGATCACTTTAGAATATATTAGTAAAACAATCAGGGCAATGAATGTTTGTCCTAAAGTGATCATTTCACCTGGGGCAGTTCTTTAGACTGTTGAGATCTAACATCTAAAAGACATCGAAACTAACTGAATGCAGGGGTTAGAAAACACAGTGATTTTTTAAACATCTACCCCGGTGAAAGCAACTGAAGGCAGCAGTATTTTATCTCCTCACAAGACTGAGTTGAATCCCAGCCACTTGTCGCAGGTTTAACAGGTATTTAACCTCATTAAACATTATAGCCCTCTTCTTAAAAATGTGGATACTAAACCAATCTCACAGCATGAGTTAGGAGAATAAATGGTTATAGAAGCACTGTATCTGGCCATAGAGTGGATCCTCAATAGCTCATATCCTTTACCTTTATATTCAAATCCTAATGAAGTTTGTGTTTTCTACTCTCAAAGCTTCAGCAGAAGTTTTTTAGATGAGAAAAAAAGTAATATATATTTTAAATAGCTAATATGTCAACCAGTAAATATAACGCCAATATACGGTGAATACAATGCCAGTTGTACAGACTAATGCCTAATCAACTTTAGAAAATTGTTGTGTAAGAAGTTCTTGGTGGCAGGAAGAAGAGTATCAAGTGAATTAACATGGATAGGAACAAGGAACAGAACTATAGTAGTGAACAGAAGGATATGAGGAGTAGACCGGTAATTTTCTCAATGAGAGAGGTCATGGTGAGAAGGGAAAGTCATTCACCAATAAGGTCCGGGTGCTAAAAGAAGGCAAAAGTGTGTTCCCTGGATATTTGTTGTTGCTGTTGTTTGTTTGGTAGTTGATTCCCCTGAGCAACCAATATGGTAGACAAACTTACAGATTTAGATGTAGCTCTTCAACCTACTGAGTAGAAGACAGGACTTGGATAAAAAGTGCTTCATTAGTTACGGTTCAAAAACACGTGGGTTGCTAAACTGCTATGCTGAGGCTTCAGTCACTGTTAATTGGGAAATAGAATGGGTTAAAAGCTTTCCGTTTTCACTCTGGGGAAGTAACCCCATAATTTGACGTAACTAAGTGTCAGACATAAGCAAAATGTCCTCATTATTCTTCTCCCTGCCTTCCAATGATGCTGCACCTACAGTGGAGCCTCCTTTCACCCAGTCACCTGCACTAGAAATGAAGGCTCCTCAATCCCTTCTCTTCCTCATCCACCCACTTCCAATCAAGCTGTCCTTCATCTCACCTGATCTTTCCACCCCATTAACTGCTGCCTTAGTCCACAATTTCTTGCCTGGACGTTTTCAATAGCCCTTGTCTCAGAATGGCCATTTTCAGGTTCTCCCCCTCTAATCCCTCCATCCCTCTGAAGAGCCATCTTTCTGAGAGTTAAATCAGCCATACAACTCTTTGGCTTGAACTTCCTCCATGGAGTCCAATGACAATTTACACTCTAAAAGCTTTAGCTATGTCACATGACTACCTTTGCAGAATCATATAAGGCCACTTACTCATTTTGCAGCTTATTTCCAGCCATGTGGAACAGTCTGTCTTCTTCCAGCCGTGATTTCTCAGGCCCCTCTATGGCCCCTCTATCTGTGCACGTGGTGTATTCTTGTCCTGGAATTCCCCATGTTCAAGTCTGCTTGGAAAACACATTTTTTTTGTTTGTTTGTTTTAAATCAGCTTGTTTAACACATTACTCTTTTGTGAATCCCTGAATATCACCCCCTGACAAACACCACTAACCCCCACCGCCCACCCAAATAAAAGATAATCCCATCCTTCTTTGAGCCATACAGCATAGGGATGAGGTACCCTGACTCTGTAGTCGGACAGTTCAGTTCCTAACGGAGTCTCCACCCCTCCACATTATTTCAGGCAGACAAGTCAAACTCTCTCATCCCACGTAACGCTCAGGAAGATGAGAATGATCATAGTATGCCTACACGTTAGGCTACTGTGAGCATCCAATGAGATTATATTTGTAAATATTTAATTCAGTGTGTGGCAGAGATGATGTGCTCAATAAATGATTGCTCTTTTAAAAATTATGAAAACAATTATACTCCAATAAAGATGTTAAAAAAAATAAAAATAAAAAAATAAAAATTATGATTACCAAACATCACAGAGCACTGTGATTAGTGTTAAAACACAGGAGGACTTGTATACATGCTATTTCTTTTATAAGACTTCAAGTTCCTTGAGGGAAAGAACCACAGTGTCTTCACTTCTTCATTCCTGTACCTCTGGTCTCAGCACTGGTCTAGGACATGCTTTTTGAATATATGAATAATTTTTTTTCCAAAATAAGACCTTTTTTTCTTTCTTATGATTTATTGACATTCACCTCCCTTGTGAGAAGGGATTTTAGGCAGTGGTATTTTAGAAAAACACAACTGTGCTGTACTTCAAAAAGACACTTCTTGGATGCCACGTTTAAGTGAGAATACGTCAGGAAACAGTTTCTACACAGCAGGTTGTTAGATTAAACAGGGACGCCCTTGGTTTGCAGGCCCAGACAGAAGCCAGTTTACTGCCTGCTAATCTCTGTAAAGTATACTATTCTGATCATTACCCATAGGTATCTTCAAAGAGAATAAAACCCAATTACCTTGACAATATCCACTAGTAAAAGGAGAATGACTATTAACTAAAGTGTTTTTTTTTTTTTTTTAATCAAAAGCTTTGGGAAAAGACCCCTTGCTATCTAAGAGTGAATCAATACAACCCAACAGGGTTTCAGAGGAAATAAAACTTGGAAATGAACAGCCCTGGATAACCTAATTCATATTACAAATACCTCTTCGGTGTTTTCTTTATGAGACTTAAGAAAATTAGATTACTGCATGCAAGAACCATAGAAATGTTCATACATTTTGACCCAGTAAGCTCAGTATAGAAATTATTAGTATAAGCAAACAAATTAGGGTGGTATTTATCTCATGGCTTTGGCGGGATTATTAAGTGAGAAGATACATGTCATTTCATTTGAAAGCACCTACTGCACTATCTAGCACATGTTTAGAGTCTTAAGTGTGTTTCCATGTTTTCTTTTGTATTCCCTCCCTAAAGAGCAGCTTATTGTCTATCTGAGATCAGTTTATTGGCCATCTATAGATGCTCAATATTTCCCCCGAATTGAAATAATTATATATGTTATATGTGATTATACAATGTATATGATTATAAATATATATGATTATATAATACATATGATTACATAATATATATAATTGTATATTATATATTATTCCATATATAAATATATATGATTATATATTACCACCACACACACACACACACACACACACACATACACACACCACACATACATCTTTCCTATAGTTCCTTCCCTCAAAGAACTTTCAGTCTTAAAAATAACATGTTAAAAAGTCATTATCTTCTAAGAGTAACCATTTATTAAGCACACATACATAAGTTATGTATATATATAACATATATATAATTTACACATATCATAACTAGTTATATTTATATCTTATATATCATTTACTTCATATAACTTACATATACATCGTGTATATATATAATTACTAATCATATACATATATGTATACATGGTATTCCTTATAGGTATACAATTTACACACCTTTACTAATAATTTGCATATATCATTATACACACACACACACACACACACACACACACACACACAGGCAGTTAAGTCTATTGAGAGAATATATATATTCTCCAAAGCTGTAAAATGTCTCAATAGATAAAGTCATCGTGGTTTTTTTCTCTTTCAATGTGCTTGTTTTAGGGTTCGGTGTTGTAATTATTTTTTGAATGAATCTTTCCCGATTAAAAAACATCCCTGTTTAACAAGCAAAGATCCAACACAGTACACATTTCATTATCATTGTCAAACATTAAATTATTTTAAATCCCAGCTAATCTTTCATGACCTTGCCTACAACATTGTTACCAGTAACAAAGTACACAGATAGAGAACATTCCTTTTATAATATAGATAACACATTTTAATAAATAGCAGGGGCAGGACACTGCCTTTTCAGATGTTGCCAACTAAAGCCTGCCAACAAAAGCACTGGAGGTGAATCCCCAGTGGTAAAGACTCAGCTATTGGGAATTTAGCTAGCTGCACATTTTCCAAACAGAATTGTATTTTACAATCATTCTTATTACAGTAATTGGAACACTAATGTTACTTAATGAGTGACCTGAGAGATGGAAATGTGTCAATCAAAAGGTTTTGAAATGTTTTAAAATTCTTCACTTTTTTAAAGGGGAAAGCCACTAAGCAATAAATCATGGAGCTTTCTAATTTAATTCACCAATGTCCCTATAAGATAAGAATCATTATCACCTTTTGTAGACTAAGAAAATAAAAGCACATCATGGACTAAACCAAAAGAACACTCCCTTTGTCTTGATTTCAAAATCTGTGTTTGGGGAATTTCCTGGTGGTGCAGTGGTAAAGAATCCGCCTTCCAATGCAGGGGACGCAGGTTCGATCCCTGGTCAGGGAACTAAGATCCCACATACTGCTGGGCAAATAAGCCCGCGTACCACAACTACTGAGCTTGTGCGCCTCAACTAGAGAACCTGCACGCCGCAAACTACAGAGCCCATGCGCTCTGGAGCCCGTGCACCACAACTAGAGAGAGAGAAAAAAAAAAAAACCTGCATGCCACAACTACAGAGAAGCCCACGCATTGCAGTGAAAAGCCCGCACGTTGCAACAGAAGATCCTGCGTGTCTCAACCAAGACCCAACACAGCCTAAATAAACAAATAAATAATACATAAATCTTTTAAAAAAACCCCAAAAAACCTGTGTTTGAAATGGGCATAAGGGGAGAGGTGACTCACATTTACTGAAACTTATGATTTAGAAGATATCATAGTACTTTTCTTATCCTTTAAAAATAATGTCGCTAAGTATTATCATGCTGATAATTTCATAGCTGAAAACTCTGAGGGCCGAGATGACTAAGGTAAATTTTCCAGGGTCACATGACAAATAAAATGTGTAGCCTAGATCTGCAGCCTTCCTTATTTATTGACACACTTTTAAAAAAATGACATACCTGAACTCGGATGTCTAAAATAAGAGCTTCACTCAAAATTTTGATATGAATTAACAACTCTCATCATCCCAATAATCTAAATCTACACACATGCCCTCAAAATTTGAAGTCCCTTTGTCCAGTCTTTACAGGATGACTGAATGAGGCAAATGTACCCAAACATCAGACTTGCTATTGATTAATCAGCAATGCTATCAGCTATTATTTATGGAGATTTTACTATGGGTCAGGCACTGCATGAAACATTTTATATGTAGTATTTCATTTAATTTCCAAAAGAACCCTCCCTGTGAGGCAGTGTGGTAGACAGAATCTAAAGAGACCCTATTCTTCACCCTGAAAAAACACATTCTTAAACACTAATCTTGCTACTGCTGTAGAGAGACTTTGTTAGTAGAATTAAGGTTACTAATTGTAAATAGAATTAAGATCACTAGTCAGCTGACTTTAAAACAGGGAGATTAACTTTTTGATTATGTGGGTGAGCCCAATGTAATCACATAAATCCTTAAAAGCAGAAGAGGAAGGGGGCTTCCCTGGTGGCGCAGTGGTTGAGAATCCGCCTGCCGATGCAGGAGACACGGGTTCGTGCCCTGGTCCGGGAAGATCCCACATGCCGCGGAGCAACTAAGCCCGTGAGCCATGGCCGCCAGGCCTGCGCGTCCGGAGCCTGTGCTCCGCAATGGGAGAGGCCACAACAGTGAGAGGCCCGCATAGCATACCGCAAAAAAAAAAAAAAAAAAAAAAAAAAAAAAAAAAGCAGAAGAGGAAGGCAGGAGGAATGCAACAAAAAAGGAGATGAGAGATTCACGATGTGAGAAGGGTTTGACTTCTTACTGGCCTTGAAGATGAAGGAGAGCAGAAACCAAACTCTTCATCACTACAGTGAACTGCCCTCCTAGCTAACTATTTTGAAGATTTCTTATATAAATCATCTGATTTAAAAAATGTGTTAGCAGCTTCCAAATATAACGTATTTTAAGATTTCCAAATATAAAAGTTTTAAGTTATTATTATAAACGAAGAGTTTCTGTAACAATGGCAATGCAAGATTCTATTTTGAACATTAATTCCATTTGAATACAAATATTTTGATGTAAAAAAACAATTAAAAGAAAATTTTTGCAGGGTCATGTTTACTCCCTAAATCACAGACACAAATAGTTAATATTTTCTTTACTGTTAATAAAATTTTCTCCACAGGTTGGTACACATGAATTTTCATTTTGAGAGATAACAAAGGGAGAGATATTGGTGCAAATTGGAAATGGAATGAAACAGGATATTTATCCTGGTTTAAAATATTTCATCGTTCATCATATGCCATTTTGAACTAACTCATGAAGGGTAAAGATGTCAGAATTTTTTATTTCACAAAAAACATGCAGTGTTTGCTATACTAGAAATTGTTAGTTGTCTAAATTCTAAATACTCTGTTTCATTCCATTTCTAATTTATACCCATGTCTTCCCCATAGCATATCTTAAGATAAAAATCTATATGCAGCATTTTTTTTGTTGTTAATAAGAATTTTAATGCTAACTGGATGGGGCAAGGATTCACCACCTACTGAAAAGTTAAAATACATTCTCTGTTTCTTGCATGCCAATCTGATGAATAAGACAATAAGACCTATTTGTAATTGTGGGTAAGAGATGACAGTCAATAAATAAAAAGAAAATATATTTGATCATTAAACAAACACTAATTCAAAAGCAAATTAAATATTTATTTGGGGGAAAAAGAGCTCAGATTTTATTCTTACTTTTTGGCAATGTCCCCTGTGCCCATTCAACCTAAAGGAACTACTATAGGTTCCCTAAAATAACATAGATAAATGCAGTCTTTTTAGTATATTTTAATAATTTATGTATTTAATATATATGTATAATATGTTTTTAAAATAATTCTGGCTCATCTATTATATCAGCTGGGAATATACTTATCGAATGAAAGATCTATTACCCATTCTTCCTTTCCTCCCTATATCAGAATTACACATTCTCTTTCTTTGTCACAGAATTTTCAGTATCATCCATCAGAGTGGGATGAATTTACTTTACCATCCTATTGATAATAGATCGTCCATATGACTTACTATGGAGGATGAAATGTGGGAGGAACTGACCCTGTGACATTTCCCAGCTCCCACTTCAGACCCAAGAGACACTAGTCTTCTGCTCGTTCTTTTGCCCTTCTGCCCACGTTGGAAGTGCCTCCCCTATGTAGCTGCTGCCCCTCAGCATGGGTCTCAGAATGCATACTTGGATGAGATCTGAAGAATGCACAGTGAAGAGCCAAGTCTAACCAGTTATTCAGCTTGAAGCCAAGTCACCCAGACAGGCCCAGCCAGGATCAGTGCACCCAAAGCCAACCTGAAGATATATAGGTGTGTTCAGCTGAGGTCATCAGAATTGGCCCAGCTTAACCACATACACATGAAGTAATAAATGCTTACTGTTGTATGCCATGGGTTGTATGTTATGCAGCAGAGGTGCAGAAATAGCTAACAGATACACTTTCCCATTTGTATATTTGAGTAAACTGTCTCTTAACCTCCAAAATTGCATCTAAATTTCCACCTGCCTTCCTTGTGAGGCACTGATCTCTTTCTTTACTTCTTTACTTCTTCTTCATCTCAAGCACATTTTCTTTTCTTTTTTTTTTTAGTTTACCCATATGTCCACAATAATATTAATTTCATTTTACTGAAATGTCCTGCCTGTGAATTTGTCTCTCTCAGTAGATGATATGCTACTGGAAGGCAAGAAATGTGTCTTAATAAATTTGGGGGGGCTATTATCTATCAGAGTGCTTCACCTGTAGCTGGTAGTAAATGTACTTTTCTGAATGATGGAATGAATAGATAGCTCAATGGATTTTCCATTCATTTGATGTAATTTTTCCATCTGGGTATTCAACATGCTATATATTGATCTGTGAAAATTCTTGGTTAGAAGGAAAATGAGAATATCAAACCTACTCAAAAAAAGCAGTAGTGTCAGTTTCTCATCATTATTTGAAAGCATCTGTCATAGTATCCTCTTAGTTAAATTCTAGAAGAAATCTCCCTTTTTTTCCCCCAAACATAATGGAGTGAGCTGAAAATCCTTCTTCCTTAATAAGTTGTAACTTACTGATGTTTCAAAAATGATATATTCTGAGATTTCACTCATTATGCATTTTTAGCATTACAAGTTTGAATCTCAGTGTAGGGTTGGAAAAATTGATGATCAGGCCACTGCTTGCTATATGTGCTAGGAATATAAAGGAACCAATTGGAGGAATTGTGAAGGACAGTTAGTAGAGCTGTGGCTTTCTCTTAACACAGCACCTGACCAAACCATCACGTTGAACTTGAGCCAAGGTACATGCAAATATCATGTCAAATACTTGATAGAGATTTGTGGAAAACCCAAAACTTATTTGATTTCTTGGGGTTTTTTTTCAAATAATTTTCAGTTTTATTAAACTATGATCAGAGTGATATTTGTAGTAGTTATGGAAGTTACTGATTGAGTTTTATTTTTAAATATGTTAAATCTTTATAAATGTTCCATGTGTGCTTGTTAAGAAGTCTAATTTTTTCTGCCCTTGTGAGACAGTTTATCCTTTTGCTAGAAATCCTAAGGATAGTTCTTAAATCTTTACAAATTAAAAATTTTTATTAGTGTATATCATGGAGTTGATCATTGCAGGTCATTTTTCAAGGTACCTGGTGGGCCCTTTAAATATGTTGATACAAGCTTTCTTCTATTTCTGGAAATTCTTCTTGTACAACAGTTTTAATATGAATTTTGTTCCATCATCTCTTAGCTTCCACAGGAACTCCAATTGTACAGATGTTATTTTTTCTTTGACTATCTTCAATTTCAACCATTTTTTCTTGCACATTTTTACTTAACTAATTTTCATTGCATGATTGTTTCCTTGTTTTCTTCAATGCCTTTTTAACGTTTCTCATTTAAATATCTTTTTCCTGTAGCACTTTGGAATTTAGTCATAATTTCTAATATGACTTTTCTTTTTCTTCTATTTCTTTCCAGAGATCATCAATTCTTATTTCATTTCCTCCTTTTCTTTCCAATTTTTATTTTTAAAATTTCTGATTCAATTTGTTTTCTCATATCCCTAAATGCGTGCACATACTTAATTCAGTTTTGAATGTTGTGTTATATAGGTTTTTGTTGTTTGAGACACACATACACACACAAATACACACTAATACACACGTAGCAGTTGAAGAATGTTCATTCCTAGGATATTCTGTGGTCAGATCTGTTAGTTTGTAATACCTTATAAGATTCCTAGTTCAAGAGTGCCCTCTTCTGTCAGAGTAGAAAATTATGTTTCTTTTCTTTTCTTTTCTTTTTTTTTTTTTTTTTTTTAATTCGTTTGTTTTAGGGGCTAGGACAGTTGAGTGATCTTTGATATCTTCTACTTTATTTTATCTTGCAGAATTCTTGCTTTCCCCACCCCCCCTTACTATGTACTTCAAACGTGTCTCTTCTTTTCACCACTTTCCCCCTACAAAGATGTTTAACCTTTTCCTTGCTTTGATTTACATGCATGTTTTAAGCATTTTCAGAGGGTAGTCTACCTCTTTCTGACACGGTTTTAGAAAAACTGAAAAAACCTAAGGATAAATCCTCTAATTTCTGTTCAATAGAGTTTTCTCCAAACTGTACTTGAATTTCCAAATTCTTGTGGCAGAAAGCACAGGGAAAACTGACTGGAATTTGATGTTTCCTTTTCAACTTATAGGCAACTTAGCTTTAGTTGTTCATAATCTTCATGTTATGCTGGCAGTTTGAGTTTCTGTCATTTTATTTATTTTTGTTGATCTCTGCTGTTCATTTTGTTGGAGAAGTTGGGGGTATCAAATTTACATACCTGACACTGCCTGAACTACCCCAAATTATCTGCCTAATAATTTTTAGTGGGTATTGGGCATTGTAAACGTCACATTGGTGAGAATCTGGGATTTGTTGTCTTCTTTTACAAATGTCAAATTTGGTCTTGTTTGGCAATTAAATTACTTGTGGATCAGTTTCAGAACTTCCCAGGCTTGCTTCTTTTTAAACTGTTACTGTTGGTCAACAGTAGTTATTATTCTAGAGACAGTTTTGCGTTACTACTAAGGTGTGATCCATCTGTTGCCTCCAGGATGTTCTGGGTGTTCAGTGGAGCAATCTCCACTCTACTTGGTCAGAACTAAGAAGACTGCGGCAAGTAAACTCTGCTAATTGTTTATCTTACAGCTTCCTGGTAGGGTACCTTTGCTTGAGTTTAGGAATTATCCACTATACACATGCAGCTTTGTACTCAATAACAGACCCATGGGACCTCTTGCAGATTTCTAGAGCTTTTTCTCTGTGTAGCTTCAACACTTCCAGTACCTAGGACTCCTTTAACCCTGTAATATCTGCTTCGTAATCTCAAGAATATTTCCTTGACTCAAAATGGCAGTGTGGGAAGACACCGAGTTAGCGTCTCCCCACAACTAGGGTGCCTGCCAGCCAATGATGGGGGACCCTGATGCCTAAGGAGATGGGAGGAACCCCCAAGTGAACCAGTAGGACGTGGGGGGACAGAGGGGGGAGGAGAAGTGGAGGTCAGACAGGATTGGTGTCCCTGAGGCCAGGGAGATCAGGAGAGGTGGGGGGAGGGGCCCTCTGGGAGGAGTGGGAGTGGAGGGCCATCAACAGGCCCACTCGGCCTGGGGAGCCTGCTGAGCTCCCAGGCTAGTAACCCCCTCCAAAGCCCCCTCCAGGATGCATGGGTCCTGGGGGCATAGGAGGGAGGATGGGGAGATCAGGAGAGGTATGTGGGAGGAGCCATCTGAGAGGAGTGGGAGAGGAGCAGAGGGCGACTGCCCCACCCACTCATGCCCTGGGAGCCTCCTGAGATCCCAGGCCCTCTCCAGGCCATATGGGTCCTTGGGGCCATAGGAGGGAGGCTGGGGAGATCAGGAGAGGCAGGCAGGAGGGTCCCTCCCAGAGCGGAGGAGCAGGAGAGGAGAGGAGGGCATTTGCCCAGCCCACTTGAGCCCAGGAAGCCTGCTGGGCTCCCAGGTGAGGTACCTCACCCTTGGAGACCAGGGGTGGGGGGCACGCCTGGGCACCTTCTGTTCCTTGAGCCTAAGCCCCAACCCCCATAGCCCACAGGGCCTTCTCCAGCCCTGTGGGTCCTAAGCATAGACCTTGCCCACCGCCCAAACCTCGCCCTTGCTTAGGCCCTGTGCTCCACAGCCAAGGCCTTCCCCTCCCACCTTATTTTTTCTTTCTCTTTTCCCTTCTCCTCTTTTTTTACTATTGTGGTACTGTTCTACCTTCCAGCTATTCATTCATCTATATTTTTATTTTTATATTCCTTCTAACATATCTGTTAGTTTCCTAGTCTAATTTTATTTCTCACTTTGTTACTGTTCTTCTTTTTTTTTTTTTGCCACCCCACATGGCTTGTGGGATCTTGGTTCACGAGCTGGGGATCAGGCTGAAGCTCCTGCAGTGGAAGCTCTGTGTCGGAACCACTGCACTAACCTCAGACCCCAGGGAATATTCATTGGAGTGAGGTCTCACAGAGGTACTCATATCAGCATCAAGACCCAGCTCTACCCAACAGCCTACAAACTCCAGTGTTGTCAGGACAAATAACCAGTAAGACAGGAACAAAATCCCACTCATTAAAAAAAAAAAAAAAAAAAAAAAAAGAGAGCTGGCAAAAAAATATGTCACAAATGAAGGAGCAAGGTAAAAACCTATAAGACCAAATAAATAAAGAGGAAACAGGAAATCTACCTGAAAAAGAATTCAGAGTAATGACAGTAAAGATGATCCAGAATCTTGGAAACAGAGCAGAGGCACAGATTGAGAAAATACAAGAAATGTTTAACAAAGATCTAGAAGAACTAAAGAAAAAACAAACAGAGATGAACAACATAATAACTGAAATGAAAAATACAACAGATGGAATCAATAACAGAATAACAGAGGCAGAAGAAGGAATGAGTGAGCTGGAACACAGAATGGTGGAAATAACTGCCGAGGAGCAGAATAAAGAAAAAAGAATGAAAATAGTTGAGGACAGTCTCAGAGACCTCGGGGACAACATTAAACACACCAACATTCGAATTATAGGGGTCCCAGGAGAAGAAGAGAAAAAGAATGGGTCTGAGAAAATATTTGACGAGATTATAGTTGAAAACTTCCCTAACATGGGAAAGGAAATAGTCACCCAAACCCAGGAAGCACAAAAGTCCCATAAAGGATAAACCCTAGGAAAAAACACACCAAGACACATATTAATCAAACTAACAAAAATTAAATTCAAAGAAAAATATTAAAAGTAGCACGGGAAAAACAAAAAATAACATTCAAAGGAATCCCCATAAGGTTATCAGCTGATTTTTCAGCAGAAACTCTGCAGGCCAGAAGGGATGGCAGGATATACTTAAAGTGATGAAAGAGAAAAACTTACAAACAAGATTACTCTAGCCAGCAAAGATCTCATTCAGATTTGATGGAGAAATCAAAAGCTTTTCAGATAAGCAAAAGGTAAGAGAATTCAGCACCACCAAACCAGCTTTACAACAAATGCTAAAGAAACTTCTCGAGGCAGGAAACACAAGAGAAGAAAAAGACCCACAAAAACAAAGCCAAAACAATTTAAAAAATGGTAATAGGAACATACATACAGATAATAACCTTGAATGCAAATGAATTAAATGCCCCAACCAAAAGACACAGACTGGCTGAATGGATACAAAAACAAGACCCATATATATGCTGTTTACAAGAGACCCACTTCAGACCTAGGGACACATACAGACTGAAGGTAAAGGGATGGAAAAGGATATTCCATGTATATGGAAATCAAAAGAAAGCTGGAGTAGGAATACTCATAGCAGATAAAATAGACTTTAAAATAAAGACTGTTGGGCTTCTCTGGTGGCGCAGTGGTTGAGACTCTGCCTGCCGATGTAAGGGACACGGGTTCGTGCTCCGGTCCAGGGAGATCCCACATGCCACGAAGCGGCTGGGCCCGTGAGCCATGGCCACTGAGCCTGGGCGTCCAGAGCCTGTGCTCCGCATCGGGCGAGGCCACAACAGTGAGAGGCCCGCGTACCGCAAAAAATAAAAATAAAAAATAAAGACTCTTATAAGAGATAAGGAGGGACACTACATAATGATCAAAGGATCAATCCAAGAAGAAGATATAATAATTATAAATGTTTATGCACCCAACAGAGGAGCACCTCAATACATAAGGCAAATGCTGACAACCATGAAAGGAGAAATCGACAGTAGCACAATAATAGTGGGGGACTTTAACACAACACTTACACCAATGGACAGATCATCCAAACAGAAAACTAAAAAAGGAAACACAAGCTTTAAATACACCAGAGAGATTTAATTGATATTTCTAGAACATTCCACCCCAAAGTGGCAGAATACACTTTCTTCTCAAGTGCACAGGGAACATTCTCCAGGACAGATCACATCTTGGGCCACAAGTCAAGCTTTGGAAATTTAAGAAAACTGAAATCACACCAAGCATCTTTTCTGACCACAACACTATGAGATTGGAAATCAATTACAGGAAAAAACACTGTAAAAAAACACAAATACATGGAGGATAAACACTGTGCTACTAAATAACCAAGAGATCACTGAAGAAATCAAACAAGAAATACAAAAATACATAGAGGGGCTCCCCTCTATGGCACAGTGGTTAAGAATCCACCTGCCAATGCAGGGGACACGGCTTCAAGCACTGGTCAGAGAAGATCCAACATGCCGTGGAGCAACTAAGCCCATGTGCTACAGCTACTGAGCCGGCGCTCTAGAGCCCGCTAGCCACAACTACTGAAGGCTGCATGCCTAGGGTCTGTATTGTGCAACAAGAGAAGCCATCACAATGAGAAGCCTGCACACCACAACGAACAGTAGGCCCCGCTCTCCGCAACTAGAGAAAGCCCGCGCATAGCAACAAAGACCTAAAACAGCCAAAAAAAAAAAATAAATAAAATAAATGTGTATTAAAAAAAAATACATAGAAACAAATGACAATGAAAACACGATGACCCAAAACCTATGGTATGCAGCAAAAGCAGCAATTCAATCTCACCTCAAGAAACAAGAAAAATATTAAATAAACAATCTAACCATACATTTAAAACAACTAGAGAAAGAAGAACAAAGAAAACCCAAAGTCAATAGAAGGAAAGAGATCATAAAAATCAGACCAGAAATAAATGAAATAGAAATGAAGAAAACAATAGCAAAGATCAATAAAACTAAAAGCTGGTTCTTTGAGAAGATAACAAATTTGAAAAACCCTTAGCCAGACTCATCAAGAAAAAAAGGGAGAGGACACAAATCAATAAAATTAGAAATGAAAAAGGAGAAATCACAACTGACACCACAGAAATACAAAGGATTATAAGAGACTACTACAAACAACTATATGCCAATAAAATGTACAACCACGAAAAAGTGGACCAATTTATGACAAAGGAGGCAAGAATATAAAATGGAGAAAAGACAGCCTCTTCAACAAGTGGTGCTGGGAAAACTGACAGCTACACGTACAAGAATGAAATTAGAACACTCCCTAACACCATACACAAAACTAAACTCCAAATGGATTAAAGACCCAAATGTAAGACCAGATACTATAAAACTCTTAGAGGAGAACATAGGAAAAACACTCTTTGACATAAAACACAGCAAGATCTTTTTTGATCCACCTCCTGGAGTAACAGAAATAAAAACAAAAATAAACAAATGGGACTTAAACTTAAAAGCTTTTGCACAGCAAAGGAAACCAGAAACAAGATGAAAAGACAACCCTCAGAATGGGAGAAAATATTTGCAAATGAAACAACAGACAAAGGATTAATCTCCAAAATATACAAACAGCTCATGGAGCTCAATATCACAAAAACAAACAATCCAGTTTAAAAATGGGCAGAAGACCTAAATAGACATTTCACCAAGGAAGACATACAGAGGCACCTGAAAATATGCTCAGGACCACTAATTATTAGATAAATGCAAATCAAAACTACAGTGAGGTATCACCTCAGACCAGTCAGAATGTCTTTATCAAAAAATCTAGAAACAATAAATGCTGGAAAGAGTGTGGTGAAAAGGGAAGCCTCCTGCACTGCTGGTGGGAATGTAAATTGATATAACCACCATGGAGAACAGTATGGAGGTTCCTTAGAAAACTAAAAATAGAACTACCATATGACCCAGCAATCCCACTACTGGGCATATACCCTGAGAAAACCATAATTCAAAAAGATACATTCACCCCAAATGTTCATTGCGGCACTATTTACAAGAGCCTGGAAATGGAACCAACCTAAATGTCCATCAACAGATGAATGGATAAGGAAGATGTGGCACATGTATACAACAGAATATTACTGAGCCATAAAAAGAAACGAAACTGAGTTATTTGTAGTGAGGTGAATGGACCTAGAGTCTGTCATACAGAGTGAAATAAGTCAGAAAGAGAAAAACAAATACCGTACTCTAATGCATATATATGGAATCTAAAAAAAAAAAAATAGTACTGATGAACCTAGTTGCAGGGTAGGAATAAAGATGTAGACATAGAGAATGGACTTGAGGACATGGGGTGGGAGGGGGAAGCTGAGGCAAAGCGAGAGTAGCACCGACACATATACAGTACCGAATGTAAAACAGATAGCTAGCTAGCGGGAAGCAGCCGCATAGCACAGGGAGATCAGCTCAGTGCTTTGCGATGACCTAGAGGTGTGGGATAGGGAGGGTGGGAGGGAGGCTCAAGAGGGAGGGGATATGGGAACATATGTATGCATATGGCTGATTCACTTTGGTATGCAACAGAAACTAACACAGCATTGTGAAACAATTATACTCCAATAAAGATCTAAAAAAAAAAAGAATACTGCCTTTCTGGGGCTCCTTCTCCTGTTCTGGGTTTTAAAATTTCCTTCAGGCTGAAAGCTAGGGTAATTATAAGGTTCACCTCATTTATTTCCTTTCTCTCAGGTATTATAATCCCTATGTGGCCTGCTATACAATGTCTATCTGAATTGTTTACTCACAACACTTCTGACACAAATTTATGTTTTTGTTTCCCACCCCCGCCCCCCAACACCAACCAATTCTCCAACTCTCTGGATATCAACTGGATGCTATACAATTCAGTTCAGTTGTGACACTAACTGGTATTAGCACAGTTCCCTAAGGTTAAGGGCTTGGTCCCGCAAGACTGCCCCCACTTCAGACATCACTTGCAAGTTCCAAGTTGCCACCTGTACTTTTGACCAACCAGCTATAAATCCAGAGATACCATGACTCTCTCCTCAGTATGATAATTTGCTTAAGTGGCTCAAAGAACTCCAGAAAGTCCTTTACTTACTATTGCCAGTTTATTGTAAAGGATACAATCAGGAGCAGACAAATGGAAGTGGATAGGGCAAGGTATGGGAGGAGGCACATGGAGCCTCCATGTCCTTTTCAGGTATGCCATCCTTCCAGCACTTTCATGTGTTCAGTAACCCAGAAGCTCTCTAAACCCTGTTATTCAGTGGGTTTTATGGAAGTTTCATTAAGCAATCATGATTGACTAAATCTTTGGCAATTGGTGATTAACTCAATCTCTAGCCCTACCTCCAGGGGATAGGGCTGAAAGTTCCAACTCTCTAATCCTGACTTAGTTTTTGTGGCAACCAGCACATCCTGCTGAAGCAATCTAGGGGCCTATCAAGAATGACCTCATAGGAAGATCTAAACAGACATTTCTCCAAAGAAGAAATACAGATGGCCAAAAAGCACATGAAAAGATGCTCAACATCACTAATTATTAGAGAAATGCAAATCAAAACTAAAATGAGGTATCACCTCACACGAGTCAGAATGGCCATCATCAAAAAATCTACAAACAATAAATGCTGGAGAGGGTGTGGAGAAGAGGGAACCCTCTTGCACTGTTAGTGGGAATGTAAATTGGTACAGTCACTATGGAGAACAGTATGGAGGTTCCTTAAAAAACTAAAACTAGAACTACCATATGACCCAGCAATCCCACTACTGGGCATATATCCAGAGAAAACCATAATTCAAAAAGACACATGCATCCGAATGTTCACTGCAGCACTATTTACAAAAGTCAGGACATGGAAGCAACCTAAATGTCCATCAACAGAGGACTGGATAAAGAAGATGTAGTACATATATACAATGGAATATTACTCAGCTGTAAAAAAGAATGAAATAATGCCATTTGCAGCAACATGAATGGACCTAGAGATCATCATACTAAATGAAGTAAGTCCGACAGAGAAAAACAAATACCATATGATATTTCTCATATGTGGATTCTAAAAAATGGTACAAGTGAACTTATTTACAGAACAGAAATAGAGTTACAGATGTAGAAAACAAACTTATGTTTACCAGGGGGTGGGGGATAGGAATTGACATATATACCCTACTGTGCTTAAAATAGATAACTAATAAGGACCTACTGTATAGCACAGATAATTCTACTCAATACTTTGTAATGGCCTATATGGGAAAAGAATCTAAAAAAAGAGTGGATAAATGTATATGTATAACCGATTCACTTTGCTGTACACCTGAAACTAATACAACATTGTAAATCAACTATACTCCAAAAAAATCTTTAAAAAAAAAAATACATGACTTGCATTGGGAGTAAATATTGCCTTATGAAGTTTTAATTTTAGTTAGGTATATGCTTGTATATGTGTATATGTAAGTAAACTGTGTTTCACTGGGAAAAAACAAAAAAGAAAAAACAATGGCCTCATTAGAACAAAGGATGCTTCTATCACTCCGGAGATTCCAAAGGTTTTAGGAGCTGTGTGCCAGGAACCAAGGACAAAGACCAACTGTATATCATAGTGACACAAGTTGTTTTATATGTTTTGTCTAGTTTCCTAGTTATTTACATTGAAGACCTGAATCAGTTACTCCATTACGGTGGAAGTAGAAGATTTGTGTTGCATTAATTTTTCAAAGCTTTAAAAATGATACTAATGTGAAACTAGTTTTAAGAACTACCACTTTGGTTTCATAAGGAGTGATGAGATGAAAGAACATAATGATTATCTTGATAATTAAGAATGCTATAAATAGCTAATAGTCATTGAGTGTTTATTGTACTGTAGCTGTGCTAAGCACTGAAATAGGAATTAATCAATATCAGGTTTTCAGGTCCCCTTTCATGAAACCCAATTCAATTCAGTTCAGGAAAAAGAAAGCTGGTAAGTGTTTTGAGAAGTAGGTAGGGCTTCCTCAGGGACCAAGACTAGGGAATCAAAGTGGATGCCAGGATACATATTCTCTCTTCTCTCTTCTCTCTCTGTCCCTCTCTGTCTCACACACACACACACACACACACACACACACACACACACACACACACACACACACACACACACACACACACACCCTGCCAGGATACATATTCTCTCTTCTCTCTCTGTCTCTCTCTGTCACACACACACACACACACACACACACACACCCTGTGTATCTGTTAGCCTGCTTTTCCTCGCAAGGAAGAGGGCCCTTCAATCGACTCACTAAACAATAATGACATGTGTTATCCACCGTAACAGGAAGTCCGGTCTTTTCAGTGGAAAACAAAATTCTCCAGAATGTTTGATTTAGGGAGTCACCTATGTTATCAAAAATGTTAGTTTTATTTTTCCTGTCTGCTCCGACAACTTCAATGTTTGTTTCACATTCAGTACAGTTTGTTGATAACTACAGATGTTTCATGAAGTACACAGAAACACAGCAACATTCAGAAGATGAAAAAGGTTGCCTCTTCCTAATGAGGAAAAACTTCCCAGTAGAACACTTTTCATAATTCTTTGGTCAGAATTGGGACATATGCCCACTGTAGAATCAATTACTGGTCTGAGTTGGGGGTGAGTAGTTGCCCAGCCTCTTCAAGTGGCCCTCAACCGAGGGAAAACCTTTGAAGAAAAGTGCAGGTAAGTGTTAGGAGCAATCAGCACCTATAGCAGAGGGACAGGCTCACTGTCAGGGGAGAGGGGACTGGACAGAACATGTACCACATACTACCTATTATAACCCTCCTTGCACATATACAAATGGTGCATTTAAGCTTCACTGTATTTAACTAATCTGCTCAAAATAACACAGGTGGGAGTTGGAGGAGGTCAAATTGGAGGTCACAAAATCTGATTCCAAAATTGAGGCTTTTAATCAGTATTCAATAAAATGGCTTTAAAGATAAAATGTTTATGAACCTATACTAATATCAGTGATAATTCACCTTGACTCATGTCCCAGATGCCTTTAATTAACAATGATCATTTGCATTTTCTTTCTAGTCATAGAGTTCCCAGAAACCTGGAAAGGCATATCTTGTGCTTCTCTCATTATTTGCAAGCCCATTGGGTAACTTAAAGCGGTCTGTGCGGGATCATTTTGCCTGTTTAAGTGATAATTTGAGAAGAAAGGCATTCCTGAAGTGCAGAGAGTTGGTTCTCTCTCTGCACCTTAGAGGCAAGTCCAGAGGGCAGAATTAAGTAACAGCAAAAAGGAAAAGGTCACATGTATCACAGCAATGAGAAATCTTTATGGCTAAGTCAGCTCTCTACTGTTCCGCTGCTCTTTGATGTTGGTAAATGTTTCCTAAGTGGGAGAAGCAGAGGGAAAAGGACAAGGGAATAAAGGGGTGACTTCAATTTCCAGGTCTAAATAAAGAAGGGAACAGCACATCCATCCAACACCTAATATGGGTGTCTCTTCCTAGGAGCTGGACATGCGTTTATTAAAGAAGGCACATGCTGCTGAGTTACAGCCATCAAAATAAACCAGAAGGAACATAGGAGAGGAAGCTCACGTGCTGAACATTTTGTAAGCCCTCACAGAAAGCCAACTAGCAACAAGAACCCATGCAGAAGTGAAGGGAGTTCCCCAGGTTTTATTTGTGGAATTGCTTTCTTAATAGATTCTGTGGGGCTGGGTCTAGTTCCCCTGTGAAGGGCCAAAAGCACTCATTCTCCCAGATGCTAAGAATCGGAGTGTGGGCTGCTGATGGCTTACAGCTCAGTCCTTCACCAGAAATTAACCTTGACCATGCTTCCTCTCTGGGGACAACTTGAAATGCAAAGAGTGATCTGTGTAGGTGTACAAATCCCCAGCCCCCATGCTTCAGTGTGAGACAACTCTTGAGGGCCAGCCCAGCTCCAGAGCCCTTTTTAGGACCAGCTGAGGGCTGTGTTGTGATTTCATCATAGTTCACGTTCCTGGTTTCCCTCTTCCTGTTGCCTTCACCCCTTTACTGCTGTTCATCCCCAAACCAACCTGCCAATAAATTCACTGCATGCAAATCTCCTCAAAGTTTGTTTCCTCTGCAACTCAACCTAAGAAATTTTATCCATATTGGAACTCACCTCTTAGAGTAATCTTTTGCCTGGGACTGAGGGTTTTCAACTAGATGTGGGGCGTTCAGTGGTTAAATGGAAAGAGTTCCAGGCCAACCGGGCTTGTCGTTCACTTAATGATATACTTGTTTCAGTCTCCGAACTCCATCCATAGGCGGGGCAAGGATTTCATGGACATTCTACCACCATGTACATTGAAGTCTTTATCTTTTGATGATCTATGCAAATATCTTTGTGTTATTTTCCCCTGCCTCTGGAGACCAGTCTCCACATCATGTTCCACTGGAAATCCTCCTTATATACAACTGACAGAATCACCTTCCTTGATGTGAAACTCTAGTAAGGTAACGGACTCCTCCTATCTACTCTAGAACCTTGCCATGGTTCTTCAGTTCTCCCACTTTGTCCTCTAAGTTTCTTTCAGTGAGATCTTTCTAAAGTGGAATTATGGTCACGTCACTCTGATGCCTTCTACTGTGGAGTAGATATGATGCCTTCTACTGTGCAGTTCCACTTTATTGTTAGTGTAGAGTCTATACCCCAACCCTAGATGTCCATTCAGGAAATGACCCTCAGCTCTCCAGCTCATACATTTCTGCTCCCAACTATATATAACTATCAAGTTATAACACTGGTGATAAGACTGGCTCTCTCTTTTTCCCCCTAGAATTACCTGATTTGATCTTAATAGCTCCAGGAGGTATGGAGACAATCCTCATTTTACTGATGAGGAAATTGAAGCTCAAAATGGTTATGGGATGTGCTCAAAGCTACGCAGCTGGTTGACTTGCCAAATTAGAACTGAAATCCACTCCAAGTCTAGTCTCTTTTCCTCTACTGTCCTAATTAACTAGAGGAATTCTCCTGGTCCCTGAGATGACAAGGAAAGGAGGAAAAGGCCCAGTGGCTTATAAAATGTCTTTATATGAAGTTAAAGCAGGTGTCTCTGATAAGACTCATATGATATTTAGAGAAATTTTCTTATTATGTTTATAATAAAATGCTTTTATTTAGAAAAAGGCACTGTTATCTGCCTTGAGATCATTATTATATATGTACAAATCTACCATCTCCATGCTGTGGGCTGTGTTCTTTTATTTATTTATTTTATCATTTTAAAGTTTTTATTGGAGTAAAATATACATATGAGAAAGTTTAATATATTGTAAGTGTACAGCTTGATAAATTTTCACAAAAACGACACACTCTTATAACCAACCAGCATCCAGATCAAGCAATAGAACAACACTACCAACACTTCAGAGCCCCCTTTATGACCTTTATGATACTGTCCCATGGGTAACACTACTCTGACTTCTAGCAGTATAAATTAGTTACGTCTTCTTTTGTGCCTTATAGGAATGACATGTTTCTTGGCCATTTGAATATCTTCTTTTGTGAAATGCCTGTTTAAGACTTTTAAGGATGGCTCTGTCTTGATCAGAAGCTTGCACATATTTTATCCCTGTTAGAAAATCCCTTCCTCTCTCCTCTGCCTGATAGTCTCCAATTGACATATTTTCCCATTCTGTTTGGTTGTGTCTTCTACTAATTTGGGGTTAGATATCCCTCCTTGTGGTCCCATAGCCTCCCACCTGTACCTCCATAGTTGTGTCTCCAGTCTCTCCATTTTCAGTATGCTCCTTCTCTTTCTTCTATGAGGAAGACAGAAGGGGCTATTCACAATGGGAATCTGATCATCTCTTACCTCTTGCCTCAATCTATACAACTGCATTAACAAAAAAATCAGTAGCTACCTCACTGATCTTAATGAAGATCACTGTATTTAATGTGACCTATATGAGACTCTCTCTGTCCAGTCCTTGCTTCCCTTCTGTGGTTCAGTTACTCTGGCCTCCTTTTAGGCCCTCATATCATACTACCCCTGTCACTGTGCTTTCACGCTGTTACACATGCTTTTCTTTCTAGATAGAATCCTCTTCTTCTTTCCCCTGCCCTTCACCACAGCCTAATCAACAGATACCACATTTATTTACATCCTCCAGATCATAGCCTAATCATCTCTTGCACATGGGTTTTTTTGGCCTCTTACTTAAACCCAATCTTAGATTCTACACTTTCTTAGAAACCTGCATTTCTTCTTCATGGTTCTTATTGTAGATGTGTATGTCTTAGGTCAGGTTTTTTCTCCCAATAGACTCTGAGATGGACATCGGTATATAAAAGTTTTGGGAGGAATATGGTTTGGGTCAAAACCTGTGGGTGAATGAAATAGGTAAGCATGAACAATGAGAAACACTTAATTATAAACATACAATGCAAGGGTATCACTGGAGGTAGGATGAGGCTTCATAAGTGTCCTCTTTTGAGACATGTATACCTCCTCTTTGACCAGTGACTCTAAGTGGCATGTCTCAGCAATACGTTATGTGTTTGGATAAGTTAGCTCTTTTTTAGGGAAATTCCTGGAGAATGATTCACCTAGGAGACACACCTGGGTGGCACACCTTGCACTGTTAGATCTACTTTCTTCATATGATAAATTCTGAAAACAGCTCCTCCAGGATTCTGGTTGGTTTATTTTCCTGCTGTGGCTAATCCTGAGGCCACAATGGATGTTCATGATCTCCTTCCTCTACTACACATTTTAGATCCCACTTCTGCCTTGTTTAGCAACTCTGCTGGTTTTAGGTAGCTTACGTAGTCAAGTGACCAAAATCCTCGTATCAAGGGGGTATTACTGATAGTTACCATGCCCTTCTCAGGCCACAGTTGTTTTGCTTGTCAATTTCCTATTAAATTTGGGTAAGGGGGTACCAAGAGATGTGACTTTGGATCTCTTGGATATCAAACATATTCTTTGGTACCTAAACATATTCTTGGGCAGCCCTACCTCCTCCTGATAATCAAAATCCATTACCCTATCCAGGTTGGGGATTCCTTTCTTTTTTTTGACTGCTGATTTCTTGGCACACATACCCTGAAGTAACCAGATGGCAGCTATAGTTGAAAGTTGAATGAGATTATGTCTGTGTCCTCTGGCAAAGGATCAGGACGTCTAAACCTTTAGAGTCAAGAGTTGCAGTACTGGAAGCACAAACTTCCAGTCTGAACGAATCCCTTGGAGTGATGACATATGTGTAGTTACTCACACTTTCAGCCATGTTTCTCAGACTCATATATTATACTTATTGGGTACACTGGAAAATATAATGGTCATTGATTTAGGGTGTATACTGTGTCCTGATGGATGCTTTCCCATATACTCAGGGGTCATCGCCAGTCTGTTCTTCAGTAATCATTTTCATTGCTCTATCAGTCTGACAGACTGTATGGTGCATATGTGATAGAACCAACCCAGCCAAAAATTTAAAAAATAAATTAAATAAATTAATAAAAAAGAGTAAAAGACAAAGACAGGAGGGAAGACTGGGTTTTTTCCTAATCCTCTGGTTTTCACACTTAGCCTTTAATTGTTGATTACTCACCCCCAGCCTATCATCGTCTTATTCAGTACATTCCCTTTCCTAACAATAGCCATAGAGTCCTACTGTCCTTATCGTTATTCCTTTCCTCAACTTTTCAACTGCCTGGGTAACGGTTCTTGCTTGTACTTCCCTTCCACTGGGATCACATCTCAGTACATCACAGGTGAGAGTTTTAACAATGGCTCCACTACAGCATGACAGTGGGTAGATTCCAAGCTATGAGATGTGAATATAATTGACTATCACTTCTAGAGAGAGGGTTTGATCAGCAAAAGTCTCTACTCTTTTTCTTCCCCTGCCTTAGTTACTGGAAAGGGGCTAGAGTCACAGATGGTAAAACTGTAACAAGGCACAGCCTCCATCAGCCAGGGTCCCTGATGACAGTGTTAAGTGCAGCCCCATGCTTGCATTTATGGAACATTTAGAGTGAGTGAGAAATACATTTTATTCTGTTGTGCAAATAAGATTTGGAGCTTTTTAGAGCATAACTTAGGCTATATACAGTTTATTACAAGGAATGTTATAAAAAGGGTAAAAGTGAACATGGGCAAGGGGCATTAACATATGAAAAAATGCTGAGAAAGCAATATTTTTAAAAACCAGTTTAGTTGGAAGCAGTCTTTCTGAAATTGAGAGCAAGAGTCAATTAGCTGAGAATGAGTGATAAGTGATATAAGGGGATTCTACAGTAAAGAGGGTCTGCTAGATAAAATCACTATAAGATTTAAAGGACTGAATGACTCTATCTATCTATCTATCTATCATCTCTCTCTCTCTCTTGAATCTAGATATGATATTGCCAGTGGTGCACCTGTCCTTAATCTGTGCTCACCATTTTCCTGTAGAATTCTCTGTCCATAATCCTGTGCTCACCTGCTTCTTAAAAGAGTTTTCATGTTCTCTTACAAAATTTCATGGCTGCAGAGGCTCAAATCCACCCGAAGAATGCAAAGCAAGTCATGACTGTCATGGCTTCAAGAGAATCATCTTACATAAATCACTTTACCATTTGTCCTCTATGAGTAAGATCTTTCCAAAACAAGGCATAAATGCAGAGTTTGTACCAGGGAGTGAAAGTGAGTAGTACCACAAGGATTGCCCAACCCAGCCGCCATTACTGATGTTGGAGAATTAAAGTCAAGCTGTAGTTACATTTTTCAAGGACTTACGGAAACCTTTAAACTCTCGTCATGGTTCAAGTAGTTGGCAGGGTCTGAATTTGACTTTGAGCTTCGGATTTGGAAAATCAAGGAATTCAAAGTACATCTCAGCCAGCATCCCTTACCCTCCTGTGGCTTTCCCCTCAGACTATAAATGGATCCTGTTTTTGAAAGCAAGCCCAGATTTCCTTAAAACATGTTCCAGTCTCTTGAAATTCAAGAAGAGTATATTTCAAATGAAGGCTGTGCTTTTCCCTGCACCCTTTTTTTGGAGCACCCTCTTTGTACTCATTCCCATTCCCTTGTATGGGTTCGTGCCACTCTTGCTGAGTACATGTCGTGCCCATCATTACACATTTCAAGCAGACTCCCCAGATGAATTACAGTCTGACTTTTCCATTGGCCATATGTCAAAAGCAAGCTATTCAGGGTCAACTTCCTTGAAAAGATCTGCCAACTGGTATACTGGCCTCCTTAACACCAGTGGAATTATAGGAATCAAAAGAGAAGATGAAGGTCAATATTGTGAGTTCCATTTCCTTTCAGGCACTGTTTTTCACATCTTTCAGGGGCTCTGTCATACCTTTCATTCTAAATGGACACTAACTAGAGATAGATTTGCAGTATTAATATACTGATCACTTTAGTCATTAGTTTCAAAGATGTAATCATTCAAACGATCTATACATATCAACCATTTTCTGTCACTGCAGTAAGATTCTTTGGTTTTACTGAAGTAAGATAATTACTTTCTTCTATAAGACACATACCTTTATGAATGCCACTAAAATAGCACTGCATCTGCACTTTTGGAAAATATATAGCATTCTTATCGCATATTGAGTGTGCATTCATACAAAAATGTCCTTTGATATTTCATATGAATGGCTGTTTACCCACATCTGTCTCATCTCAGATACTTTTTTTTTTTTCTGAATGTGAGTTTAGTACTACACATTTATCTATGTTAATGTGAGTTTTGTGCTACACATTTATCTATTTTAAATTTAATCACTTCAGCCTATCAAGACATGATTTTTCTCACCTGGTATATTAACTATCCATTCCAACTTTGGTTATCTAAAAAATCTGATCTGTGTTCTCATTTAAGTCATTCATCAAAATGTAGTATGGGAAAGATTTGGAACAGAGTATATTAGCTTATCACTGGAAATGAGCTTAGAAGGGTATTGGTGCACTAATAAGCATTCTTTGGATATTTGACTATATACCTAACATTTAAAAAACTTAGTTTGTGTTAGGCTCTGTTTGAAAAGATTATTTTCTGTTTCCTTTACAATAATGCTATTAAAGATGTTATTGCCCCTTTTCATACAAAAGGAAATTGAGTCTCAAAGAAGTAAAGTTACTTTTAGCAAGACTGAAAAATCCAAATAAGTTAAGAATCTATTTCTCCAGATTTTTCTTCTCCTGCACCTTACACTCCAGCCATACATATCTAATTGCTTATTGTCACCCTCTGCTCCAGGATTTCTGATAACTGTACTTTGTACATATTGCTCCCATTTTCTGGAGTATCTTGTCCTCTCCATCATGTGTTTTGCACCAACAGTCTTTTACTCTGCCTTCAGCATTGAGTTCAAGTGTCTTTTCTCCATCTTCACAGTGGGAATAAAGCCTATTATTTGTGGACTAAGAGATATAACGCATGTAACGCTGTGCCTATGGTTTCATTAACTAATACTTATTAGCATCACAACATTTTATTTGATGCTCACAATGCTATCTGAGGCATATATGGTTACCATTTTACAGATTTTTTTTTTAATGGCATGAATTGCTTAAGGTCACATGAATAATAGACAATGTCTCTTGACAGGCAGAGATAGTATATTAAGAGCTATGATACAGCACTGAAATAAAATCTAAGGCTTTACCATGGTTTACGAGGCTCTGTATCACCTGGCCCAGGACTACGTCTTCTAGCTCATCTCAGATCTGCCTTGCCCCTAGTTCACAACACTATAGCCCCTGGCCTTCCTGCAGTTCTTTAAATAATTCCAGCTTGTTCCCATGTCAGGGCTTTTGCCCTTGCTGCTTCCTCAACCTGGTTGTTATAACTCCTTCTTTTTTCATATGTCTCTGCTCAGTTGTCAGCTTCCATGCCCACTCAAGTTAAATTATTTCCTTAATTACTAAGTAGTGGTCCCATCACCTCACTCTTTTTAATTCCTTCCTAGCAACCACAGAATTTTTGCTTATTTGTGACTAGACACTTTACTGTCTGTTTCCTCTTCAAACATGAAAGCATCATTAGGATAGGAACCTTGTCAACTTTATTTACTATCATATCTCTAGGACATACATAGTACATAGGTGTTTAATGCATTTTTGCTGAGTGAAGTAAGAATAGGGTATTAACAAAGCATGCAAGAGGGCATCTAAGTCTCACAGAGAGTAAGGGAAGCCTTCTGAAGAAGTATGATGATTAAAAGGTAAAGTAGAAAGCAGTTAATCCAAACCACGGAGGCAGGTGATGAACCACAGGAGATTTCTAAATGAGGAGAGATTTTGCCACCCTTCCCCCCGACCCCCACCCCACAGCATGCAACATTTGGCAATGCTTGGGTATTTTTGATTTGTGTAACTTGGGAGGAGTGCTACTGGCATCTAGTGAGTAGAGGCCAGGGATGCTGCTAAATGTCCTACAATACAAGCACACACCCACAACAACACTACATACTTAGAAAAGAAGCTTACTTGCCCCCAAATGTCAATAGTGACAAGGTTGTGAAACCCTAACATAATCCGGTGAACTTTCCTCAGAAATATTCTTTTTTTTAAATGTTATTTTATTTTTTTATAGCTGATTTGAATTTTATTTTTTTTATACAGCAGGTTCTTATTAGTTATCTATTTTATACAAATTAGTATATATATGTCAATCCCAATGTCCCAATTCACCCCTCTCCCCTCTTTCCCCCCTTGGTGTCCATACGTTTGTTCTTTACATCTGTGTCTCTATTTCTCCCTTGCAAACCAGTTCATCTGTACCATTTTTCTAGACTCTACATATATGCGTTAATATACCATATTTGTTTTTCTCTTTCTGACTTACTTCACTCTGTATGACAGTCTCTAGGCCCATCCACGTCTCTACAAATGACCCAATTTCATTCCTTTTTATGGCTGAGTAATATTCCATTGCATATATGTACCGTATCTTCTTTATCCATTCATCTGTTGATGGACTAAAATTCAGGTTGCTTCCATGTCCTGGCTATTGTAAATAGTGCTGCAGTGAACACTGGGGTGCATGTGTCTTTTTGAATTATGTTTTTTTCTAAGTATATACTCCTCAGCAATATTCTATCTCCTGAGTCTTCAACATATACCTCTCCTCAGTCTCTCCTCCCTGCTTCTCTCAGCTCTCACTAGTTTTTCCTGTGTGCCTTCTTCCACCCTGGAATAGACTAAAGTCTTCCATGGAGTTACTGAACTCCACAGCTTTTCATCGTCTTTAGAGAAGCTGCAATCAAAGGTCAGCCTTGCTCTGGCCCAAGATTCTGTAGCTCAGAGCCGGAGAGGGCTGGAGTCTCACATTATATTATCAAGGAAGCAGGGCTGCCTGAATGAGGCACCACAGGTACTAACTAACAAGTGTTAAAGAGCACTCAGACCCAGGATGCAGGAATTCAGCAGTACAGGTTGAGAAATCACTTGGATTTTGCTGAAGCTGAGGCATGAGTACATAGTCTGTACTTCATCTGCCTGCTCAGGTCTTCCCTGATGTATTCAACAACCCTGAAAAATTAGAATTGGCTCAATTCGACAAACTCAGCAGTGCATGTGTACCAAGGGGCTTTTATCCCTTTTCATTTGACATGCAGGAAACCAACTTCACTTAGATTTTATAGTCTCTTGAAGCCTGGGGACCCCCCCCCCGACTCATACGTATGTTTTATAAAATCCTGATCAAAGTATGAAACAAAAATTGATGAATTTCAACCAATTTGAGCATCTTCATTTTCAGTAGACTGGCAGAAGATGCTAAGCATATTTCATTTCTAATGATTTAATTCTAATTAGTATTTATAACTATAGCCTAATTTCAATAACACTGTTAAATGAGTACAGAAATGTTATTTATTGATTCATGCATGAACAGCACAACATCACACATTTGGATGTTGTTGAAATAGCTGCATAGATACGTACCCACATATTTTCTACATTTTTCTCACATTCTTTGATTATGATCCTTCTTTTTTATGTTTCATACTGTGATAATGAGTCTTCCAAATTGCTATTTGTAATAAATTTTGGGTATGATTATTCACTTTTCTTTGTATTTTTAATTTTATGCTCTGAGTGTGGGACCCTACAGAGTGCTACAAATGAGAGAAACAAACATTTCAGAGAAAACAGATCTACAGAGCTTTGCAAAGAGCAAAGAATTGACAATTTGAAGGGCTTCAAGTATGCCAAGTGGCCACCATAACTCACTCCATATTTCAAAAGGAATAAACAAATCAAGATCTGAAGACTTTACAGAGCCTTTTGTTTTCTGAGAATGTTTTCACTGTGTGTTGGCTATAATTACCGTCAAGATTCATTTTAAGAGCAACTTGAGTATCTCTCATTGAAATTTATAGTGAGAAAGACAATTTGAAGTCATCTAAGTTTTTAAATAAGTATTGACAGAATTACGTGAGATATCTAATATCATGAGGCTTGTCAGTGGCAAGCTAGGATGAGAACTCTTTTGTGTCCCAACACCTATTACAAGACACTTTGCACTATGCCACACTCCTGAAGGTCATATTTTAAGAATGAAGAACGATTAGTACCTCAAAAACAAATCCACATCAACATTTTTGGGGTCAGTTTGAGAATCGGGCTTGATATAGAATCCAGGGATGTCAACACTCAAAGGACCTTAGAGATCACCTGTTTATATCACTCAATTTCCTAAATTAGAAACTGATATCTAAAATGGGGAAAAGCACTAAAAAGCAACCTCTTTTTCCATCTCAGAATTACTTGATTAGGAACAAAAACTTCAAACTATCATGTCTGGTGAGCAAAAATGAAATGTATATGATGAGCAAAAATGGCTACTTGTTCATTAATAAGGTATGGATTTTTGATCCAAGAGTTCCTTCTCTCTCATTAGTTTAGTGTACTTTCAACATAAAAAGCATTTGTTCCATTTGTGACTTCTTTTTGTACTAGAATTTACCTATAATCTTAATATTGTTGCTTCAAAGTATAGTACAACTCTAAGTTATTTTAATTCTCCTTAGGAAAACAAGCAAACATAGTTGTTAGCTTAAAAAGAGACATCGGTACATCTTATAAAGATAGCTTAAATTATCTAGAGTAATAAAGAACACAGTGTAAAAGGAAAATCAAAGAACTTTTGTAAAATCATTCTTCTGAATGTTGTACTTTGTCCCCCCTTAATGCCTTTTATAATGCCTTTAGATTTTTTTAAAGTAAGCTATCCATTGTATATGTCAAACTACCTCATAATCAAGCAACTTCCAATCATTTCTTTTCTAAAATCTTACTTTCTTTGCAACAAAGTTGACTTATGATATTATTTGTATATTTCACAGAATTTCAGATATTTTTGTAAAACACACAATGGTAAGAATAGTACCTTTCTTGAATCAAATAACTGAATGTGTTAAAAATAGTATTAATAAGAAAAAAAAAGGTTTCATAGACTCAATTTATCAGAACCAATGATGGATATTATTAGTTATGAATAAAGAAATGAATATTGCATAATAATGTATAATATGAAGTTTCAGTGAATTTAAGTGGCTTAGTAGTGCTCAAAAATATGTGTAAAATTCCTGGACATGGATTTTCTAAAAAGGGTAAAAAAACTATCTATCTATCTATCTATCTATCATCTATCTTTCTTTCTAACTTTCTATCTTTCATATATCTGTCCATCTTTCCTGCAAGTGAAACTTCCCATAAAACATATAAATAGGGTGTGGCACTTCTTTAAGTATTTTAGCAACATGTATGTTAGATTGGAAAAGAGAGTATCATTTGATAGGTGAGGGCCTCAGGAAAAAAAGGAAGCATACAGATCTTCCTTGACTTATGATGGGGTTACATTCCAGGAAACCCATCATAAGTTGAAACATCTTAAGTCAAAAAGGCTTTTAATACACCCAACCTACCAAATATCATAGCTTAGTCTAACCTACCTTAAATGTGTTCAGAACGCTTACATTAGCCTACATTTGGCAAGATCACTCAACACAGAACCTGTTTTATAATAAAGTGTTGAATATGTCATGCAATTTACTGAATACTGTGCTTGAAGTGAAAAACAGAATGGTATAGAACGGTTGTAAGTGTATTGGTCGTTTACCCACGTGATTGCCCGGCTGACTGGAAGCTGTGGCTCACTGCCACTGTCCAGCATCACAAGAGAGTATCATACTGCACGTAGCTCGACCAGGAAGAGATCAAAATTCAAAATCTTAAGTAGGGTTTCTACGGAATGCATATCAATTTCCTACCATTGTGAAGTCAAAAAATTGTTAAGTCTAACCATCTTAAGTCAAGGACTGTCTGTAATCAATGGAGATGTAGTGACCTTAAGAAAAGAGTAAAGAATGGTTCAGGATAAAGAACACTCTCATATTTTCTCCGTGTTTGTTTTTTTAATTTCTTTTTTGTTTTGGTGGGGTTGGGGTTGTGTTTAGGCAGTGTAGTGTAGTGTAAAGAGCATGGTTTTGGAATATGGCAGAACCAAGTATACGAAAGGATACTCAAGCATTCTTCCTCTTCCAGGAACATGCCAAGCTTGTCCCCAACTCAAGTTCTTTGTGTCTGATAGTGGCTCTATTTGAAATGTTCCCTCCTATGACTTTTGCAGTCTTGCCTCCTGTGAAGATTTCTACTTAAATATTCCCTTTCCATGGAGGTCTTCCCAAGCCAACCTTTCTAAAGTAGGCCTCTCACATAATTTCAGCTTACCCTGTAACTTTCCATTGCCTCTCTCATAAAAATTAAAGAAACACTGGAAAATATTTAGGTTCTAAAAGACATGAGATTTGAAAAAATATATATAGATTGCCTCAGTAAGTTGTTCTGTAGCATAAATGCATTAATGCTTCTTCCACTCATGCTTAACTTACTTTCATAAAGTGGCTTAAGTACTTAAATAATCTGCCTCATTATGTCTTAAAACACCTGAAAATGATTTTCATTCCATTTGAAAAATAAGTTGAATACAACTAATAGGAAGTCATTTGATGCAGCACCTGAACATCTATGGGGGGATCTAACAGACTAACGGGCACCACATTAATCCATGATATTACACAAGCAAAATGGAATGGTGCGTTCGCTATTTATGCTTGAAATCTGTGCGTAAACAATTTGATATAAGTGCAGGTGACTGATGAATAAAACATCACTGATGAAGCTGCTTGCAACTAAATTCTGGCTTAAATCCTGCTGGTTTAATTTGGTTTGGTGGGTTTTCCTTCTGATGTTGTTTTCACCCGAGGTGGATAAATATATATTATGCATGGAAAAAAATGAGCAACATAAATTTAAATACCTGGAACAGGTGGCAAGAGTTGTTCAGCTGCTTTCAGATACTATGCTTCTGCTAAGGAGAAACATGAAAATAACTCCCCATGTCCACCCCAGGTGAAAAGTGTCATTGGGTCTTTAAAAAACACAGGACCATCTCAAAAGTTTAAGTCAACAGATTAGGGCATTTCCTTCTTACTCATTCTCATTATGCTTTGAAAAACTACACGAGGTATTTAAAAAATATACAAAGGGCTTCCCTGGTGGCGCAGTGGTTGAGAATCCGCCTGCCAATGCAGGAGACACGGGTTCGTGCCCCGGTCCGGGAAGATCCCACATGCGGTGGAGCGGCTGGGCCCGTGAGCCATGGCCGCTAGGCCTGCGCGTCCGGAGCCTGTGCTCCGCAACGGGAGAGGCCACAACAGTGAGAGGCCCGCATACCGCAAAAAAAAATAAATTAAAAAAAAAAAAAAATATATATATATATATATATATATATACAAAAACAAGAGTCCATGCAACATTATTTTAGGGAAAATAATCTTGAACGATGTTTTTTGGTACAGGAGAGAAAAGTGTATATTTTAGTAAGTCAGGTGACATTGATAGATGAACTATCAAGTTAGTCATATAACTCATGGCATCTGTCTGTCATAATAGAACAGTTTGAGCTTTTCCCCTGAATGATTAATAATTTGTATCTAATTATAATACATCTATTCCTTATGTTGATGTCCTTTAAGGTCCAAAGCTGGCTGTGCGATACAAGGGGAATATATATAAACCAAAGCAAGAAAGCTTAAGAGGAAGGATGCCTGCTATGCATCAAGTTCCTCGTGTGTGTCATCACAATTTAGTAGTAATAAATGAATATCAAAGGCTTTCTCTTTCATTTTTGAAAAAATTGTTTAATTTAAATTTGGGGAAAAAAAGTAATTTGGAGATTCTTCTGTCTCTTGTCTGTTCTAGTGATACCCAACAGAATACTATGACTCTATAAAGCCAGGACCTAGTAAAATGATCTGGAAACACAAATGCAAGTTGATTTAACATAACAGCAAATAAAATCAGCATTGTTCATCTACTAATACACCATAGCCAGGGCTACATAGAAATAAATGTATGGATTCATGATTTTAAAAACCTATATATAAAGAAATCTTATAAGAGCTTAACTTTAACTTAACTGTTTATTATATGTGAAGTGTGATCTTTAACTGCTGTGCAAAGCTTCTAGAATTAGCCTTTACTTCTGTTACTTCAACTGTATTTAAGAATTACCTTGTTCCTAAGTATTCATTCAGTTTTATGTCATACTTTTTACTTAACTTTAAAAATATCCCAGCTTTCTTTTCCTTAAGGTGTCAGATATTTTAACATTAAGATCATATTTAAATCGGGACCAAATACAGTGCTAAAAATATTATAAAATTATATAAGTTTCAATAAGTGCACTTACTAGACTATCACAAAATTCTAACAATTGTTTCCACAGGCTAGTAAAAAACTTGAAAAATGCATATGCATATCATTATATATACTATAGATTTCAATATAATAAAATAATGTAATTATATCAATATATAAGTATATAAAATATATATGTAATATATAAACAGATAATAAGAGAGAAAGGAAAGGAGAAAGAGACAAGAGACTCAGAGAAAGAGATATAGACAAAGTTGCAAAATTTTTAAAAATCACCTTTTTTATGCTTGACATTATAGAGCAATTAGTACTTTAATAATAAAAATCACTAAAATTCAATTTTTGTCAAATTTAAAATTTTACATAATATGAACTACATATTTTTTTAAAAGATAAAGTCAAGGCTAGTTTCATTAAT
The DNA here is from genome assembly GCF_026419965.1 of Kogia breviceps. Lineage (NCBI taxonomy): Eukaryota > Metazoa > Chordata > Mammalia > Artiodactyla > Physeteridae > Kogia > Kogia breviceps. Next base: position 35,364,355 of record NC_081327.1, read on the forward strand.
CAGATTTTGCACAATACTGATCACATATAACACCAGTGTTCATAATAATAAACCAATTAAAATATTTTCAGAAAAATTAACAATTTTAAAAGCCAACATATCTTGATCATTTAAAATGCCAGACACTGTGCTTTTGCATATATTATTTCATTTGATCTCCACAACCCTATGAAATAGGTCGTATTATTATGCTCACTTTGCATATATGACATATGAGGAACAGAAAGGCCAAGTAACTTTACGAAGTCACACAGCTGCTAAGTCCAGCCAGCCTTCAAATCAAGGCTGTCTCATTTCAGAATTCATGCTTTAAATACTCCTCAATATTGCCTTCCAAATTACATTTGATTCTATATTCCATCCCTTACTGACTGATTGTAAGTGGCTGTTTGGAATAGCTTGTTGAGTATTCTAAAGCTCTCTCTAGAGATGCTGTGGGTTAAACTGTGTCTCCACAAAAGATATATTGAACGCCTAATCCCCAGTATCTAAGAATATGATCTTATTAGGAACTAGCGTCTTTGCAGATGTGATTAAGTTACAATGAAGTCATACTGGATTAGGGTGGACCATAAATCCAATGACGGGTGTCCTTATAAGAAGAGAGAGACTTGAAGATACAGGAAACATAGGGAAGAAGGCCATATGATGACAGAGACTGGAGTGTTGCAGCTGCAAGCAAAAGAACACCAAGAACTGTTGGGAAACCAAAAGCTAAAGCCTTCAGGAGAAGTTTGCCCTGCTGACACCTTGATTTCAGACTTCTAGTCTCCAGAACGACAATAGAATAAATTTCTGTTGTTTGCCACTACACAGTTTATGGCGATTTTTACTACAGTCTGAGGAGACCGAACCCGGGTATTATTGATCTGATAACAATATCTGACATGGGCCTATGGGTAGGGAAGTGGGGGTAAAACTGATGCCAAGCATTTGGTACTTGATAGGAGTTCAGAAAGTAAATATCTGGCAGTTTTGGGTTCTCATTTGGCACGTGAGCTATAAGCTATAAATTGGTTGTACTACTTGAATGGTATAATCCCATCTCTTATCTAAAAACAGATAAACATATTCCAACATTTTTAAAAAAGTGATCTTGGATGATATCACTAGATAGGATGCAGGGGTAAATGACTAAAGACTAAGGCTGGCTATAGTAGGGTGAAGATGCAGCAAGAGAAAAATAAGAAAGGGGTAACAGATAAAGATTTTTTGCATTTTAAAACAAGACTAGAAGGGGGTGTGATAAATCGGTAGAGGGACTTAGAGATAGGAAAAGAATTGAAAGATTTATTAATATCTCAGAATTTGCCAAAATAAGCTTTCTCTTAAAATTGAAATTAAGAAATACTGGAGTAAGAGGAGGTACATCCCATGCGTTACCTTAAATGACATTTCCAGAGTCAGACCACAGATTAACAATCCACTGAGGGACCCAAGCTAGGGATGGAGGGGGAAAAAAATGGATCTTTTTTGAAAAACAAAATATTAAGAAGGAAAGTCTCTGAAATGAGTGATCTAAAATGTTGCTCAAAGTAGAAGAGACTGGATATGTACATGGAAATGTATGTGCTCATAATTTTACTGCTGGGTCTTCTTGGCAGAAGCTGGCAAGTAAGAACCTCACTTTATGTGACTGAGTCATACACATTGTCCTGATGGTGTTTGATATTTTGAGTAACCACAGGTTTTAATTGTATTTAACACCACTTCCAGCAATAAGTCTAAAAGCATCTGGACTAATTTTTGGACATTTTAGAGTAGTTACTGTATTATTAGTTTTCCATTGCTACTGTAACAAGTTACTACAAACTTAGCTGCTTAAAACAATACAAATTTATTATCGTACTGTTTGGAAGGTCAAAAAATTGACACAGGTCTCAGTGGAATAAAATCAAGGTGTCTTGCAGGGGGCTGTATGCCTTTCTGGATGTTCTAGGGAAGAATCTGTTTCCTTGGTTTTTTGTTTGTCTGTTTTTTAACCTCCTAGAGGCTTCCCACTTTCCTTGGCTCCTGGCCCACTTTGTCCATCTTCAAAGCCAGAGAAATTGCATCTCTCTGACTATTCTTCTGTATTACATCTCCCTCTGACCAAAGCTGTGAAAGGTTTTTCTGATTTTAAGACTTCACTGATAACATTGTGCCCATTTGGATAATCCATAATATTCTTTCCACCTCAAGGTCTTTAACTTTAATCACATCTGTAAAGTCCCTGTTGCCATATAAGGTAACATTTGGACAGGTTATGGGGATTAGGTCATGGACATCTTTCATGGGCCATTATTTTGTCTACTACACTTTCTAAAATATTAGTGTTTTGGGCTATCATTCATAGTTTCACCTGTAAATATTCTCATTACGAAACAAATCATCAAACAGATGGTTATTCATTCATTTATCATCTTAATCCTTGTTTGGATTTTCAGACAGTATTGTCTGCTTATAAATTTCTTACAAGTGATATATTTAGCTAATTGAAGATAACTGAATACATTTTGTTGATGTCTTTAATTTACATAAAATGAAAAAAAATTTTACTCTATTCTGACTGTGCTATATCCATAGCTCTTGAATTTTTTCTCCCTTTTCTGGGCTCCCCAAACACTTGGAGTACTAAATCCAGGTAAAGCACTTTCTTGCCTCTATACATGTGTACATGCTTTCCCCCTGATTTTGAAAACTCACTGCTCATGCCTCCCCACTCAAAAACTTCTCTATAACTTATGAATAGACCTATAACAAGTAAAGAAACTGAATTAGTAATGAAATATCTCCTCACAAAGAAAAGTCTAGGCCAGATGGCTTCAGCGGTGAGTTCTTCCAAACATTTAAAGAATAAATACTAATAACCCTTCGCTAAATCTTTCAGAAGACCACATTTCCCTACTTACTCTGTGAGACCAGTATTATGCTGATACCAAATTCAGACACATTCTTGACAACTAAACTATAATATTTATATTGACAGAGATGTAAACATCTTTAACAGATATATGCAAACAATAAAAAGTGTCGGTGAGGATGTGGAGACACAAGAACCTTCATGCACTGCTGCTGAGAATGTAAAATGGTGCAGCCACTCTGAAAAACAGTTTGGTAGTTTCTCCGAAAGTTAAACATGAAGTTATCATGTGACTCAACAATTTAACTCTTAGGATATAACCAAGAGAAATAAAAAATATGTCCACACAAAGATGTGATGCAAATATTCAGAGCAGCATTATTCATAAGAGCCAAAAAGTGGGAACAACCCATACTGTTTGGCAGTACAAGTGAATAAACTACTGATACATTCTACAACATGGAAGGACTTCAATAGCATGCTGAGAAAAAGCCAGACAATAAAAGAATACATACTGTATTATTAAATGTCTAAGAAGGTCCAGAAAGTATATCAGTGTTTATCTGAGGTTGGGTGAGGGAATGGATACAGACCGAAAAGAGGCATGGGAAACTTGCGAGGTGATAGAAATATTCTAAAACTGGAGTGTTGATAGGGTTTCACAGCTCTAAAATTCTACTACAATTCAATGAATTATACACTTACAATTAATTAATTTTATGGTACTTAAATTATATCTCAGAAGAGAAACTAGAATACTTCCTCTTAATAAAGATGTATTTTTTTTTGTGAATGAAACACACATCCACAAGTATATCTTCAGCATGGGGAAAATGCATACGTTTTCATGAAAACTATTGGTTGGGACATTTTTAAAAACCAAACGGATATATTAAAAATAGAAGAATGGACACATGTTCCCCATCTTTCTATCAGTGCATTTTTGTTTCTAATCTCTTCCTGGGTCATCACAGCTTGTTATTTCTTTGCCTACCTTCAAAGATGGGGATAGACATACTTAGAATTATCTTATTTTTTCACCAGGAGAAGCAGGTGACAGACTGTAATGGCCGCATACACTTTCTGATCACAGCACGTCACACTCATTCCTATTAGAAAGTGGTTTAACACTAATGTACCAAATTTGATGATTTGAATAGACATGTCATTCAAATTGCCATTATGGATACATCTCATTTTTATAGGTGTAGTGGAAAAGGTATGGATATCCTGACATAGTAAGTCCAAGCCTTGATGGGACTACACTTATTTGATGCATTTTAGTCAAGATGTTCAACCTCCCTCATATCCAGTTGATATATTTTTTGGTAGATATGATAATACTGACTTCAAAAATTGTAGCAGAAGATCACCTAAGTTAATATATGTTCAGTGCCAATTATATAGTAGGAACTCAATACATGGTCGCGTTTTTCCATTTTTTGGATGACATTCTCTATTATATAGATGCATATATAATTATTATTATGATCAGAAAGTGACAAATAAACAGCATTGTGGAAGAGGATAGGTAAATTTTTGTGTGTGAAATAGATTCTTTTTAACATTCTTAATAGTTAATAGAAATAATAGATAAAATATATTGAGTGCTCACATTTTCTAGGCAGGCTTCTAAATGCTTCACAAGCAGGACTTCACTTCAGAGGTGGATACCATTATTATCTACATTTTATAAATGAGATGAGGAAGGCACAAACTGGTTAAGTAACTTGGCCAGTGTTGTTTAAATAATAAATGGCAGTGTGGAAATGGTTAAATATGGGGTTTTTCATGTTAGTTTTCTCATTCAAGGAACTTCAGGGTATTAAATGAGTTAGGCCACGTAAAGCACTTGAAACATTTGTTATTATCTGTCAGATTCTATGCTAAGAATGGTATCATGTAATCTTCATAACTATATTTTAAGGCAGGTTCTATTATCCCCATTTTAAAGACTGGGAAACTGCAGGTTCTATTATCCCCATTTTAAAGACTGGGAAACTGCAACTCAGTGATATCAATGATGTTTGATGAACATTAATTCATAACAAGGATTAGCTGACACATGAAATATACAACAGACAAGCTCCTATTTATATTAATGAAAAGCATAATACACTTAAAAAGGGCCCTGTGGTCAATTAAAAAATTTCATTGTAGAATATCTCTTCTTACCAATTAGTATATTCACTTTCAAATGGTCCGTAAATGTCTAGAGTAAAGACATTTATTGACCATCGTTTAACCAAAAGTTTTAGAAAGTTTTTGACTATGGAATCTCTTGCTTGTTTTGCTGTTGTTGTCATTTTTATTGGCATGGTGTGGAACAAGTGTTTTCATGAAATGTGCTTCAAAAAATATCAGTTTAATAGCAACAGGTCTCCTCAAAGCCACGCTTACAGTCAGCTTTAAGACATTTAGGAGATGAATACACTACATGATAATGATATGTTCCACCTTCACACAGGTAAAAAAAAAAGAGTAAGAGTCCAATGAACTTATAAATATTCCATGATGAATCATTAAGTTTTTAATATTATCAAGTTATTTCTTTTCTGTACCCATGTTAACTGATACCATGAATATGTGGCTAGTCTTTGTATTAGGTAAACCAGTCTTAGAGGCACACAATTCATCCTCTGGATGAACTGCCAAAGGAACAGCTATGCTCAAATCTATTGTATAATCACTGAACACTTTCTGAATGGGCACTGATAATTTCAACCTCTGTGTCATTCTTTGTCCTACTTTATTTAGATATGTTAATACATTTGATTTTATTACAGTCAACTTGTGACCTTCGAGTCACCACTTTCCCAAACATCATGATATGGCTTTACAAGACTCTGTTTAAAATACAATATGTGCATATTTATAGTTTCATCATCAGAGAACAACCTTATCACTACAATTATTATTAGTATTACCACTTATAGGCTTCTAGTGGCTATTTCAATTTACCTATAAGCTCTAATATTTGCAAAGGCTATTTAATGCTATGGGGAAAGTACATTCATAAGCCAAGTGAAAAAAAAAGCAAATTACAAAATTATATATGTGGGTGTAACCTAAGATTATTACAGAGATTGAATATCTAAATAATCAAGGGTTATGTTTTAAAAATAACCTAAAGGCTAATAGAGTTTTCATTCATTCATTCATTCATTCATTCATTCATATATTCATCTGTTTAGTTATTGTATTAGTCAACCTTGCTGGAGTAGTGGAGGTCTTAAAACACCTTAGTGACTTAAAACAAGAACTATTTATTTCATTCTGAGATATAAATATATACATATATATATATATATTTTTTTTTTGTCTGAAATGGACATGGGCCAAAGAAGCTGTCCCTGTTTTAGACCTGCTGTTATCACAGCAGAGGGAAAAGAACAAAAGCATTGAATGAACACACAATGGATTTTAAGGTCCTGGTCAAATATAGTGTCTGTCATGCCTGCTCACATTTCATTGGCCAGAACAAGTTTAGATGGGTGGGGCAGCATTGTCCTTTTATGGGAGATACTGTGGAGCACTGTAATGAGAGAGGATGAATAATGCTCTTATAGAAATCAGGAGTGAATAGTTAGAATATTTGGAAACAATTCTGTAATCTACCATATTTACTATTACTTGTTATCACTGTGATTATATCTAACATTTTTCTTGCTCTTAGAATGTGACTGGCACTATTCAGTGTACTCTCAAATATTCACTTACTCAGCCTTTGTAACAGTCCTATAAGGTAGGTACTATTATTACCCCAGTTTACAGATAAGACAATTCTGATACAGTGGGGTTTGGTAAAGTTACCGAAGGTTAATAAGTTTGCAAGAGACCGAGCTTCCACTCTAACTAGGCATCCTGCCTCCAAGATCAATGCTCTTCACCTTCCTTCCCACTTAGAGACAGCCAGAGGGGCAATGCATTATAATAGTTAGAGGGGATTTCTCTTTTCCTCGTTATAATTTTCTGTAGTTTCAGACTTTTTCATAAAGTGTTTAAAAAAATTTCTTTACTGTTCTAAAATAAATGAAAAGTAAAGACCGTGAAAACATACAGCCTGTTAAAATCTCGTATTTCTTGTGTCCCAGGAGAAAACATTTTCAGTCATTTGATTCAATCTTCTGATCGCCCCCTACACTCTCTCCTTCCTTTCATAACCTTGCAATATATAAAGTAGCTTTGCCTTTTTGTCCTTCTCTACCAGCATGGAAAGTAACAAAGCTCTGATTCTGACTGACCTGAACTGAATCATTTAACCTAACTTTCTAATACCAAGACACTGATTGACCCGTAATTATATTGCTACAGGCCAGAGGCTTACAAAGAGTTAAGATGAACACACTAAATATGAATATATCTCCTCTTTTGTCAGATGCTATGCCTGCCTATATCAATAATGTGGAACTTTTAAAAAAAATAAATTTATTTATTTATTTATTTTTGGCTGTGTTGGGTCTTCGTTGCTGTGCCCGTGCTTTCTCTAGTTTCGGGGAGCGGGGACTACCCTTCATTGCTGTGCGTGGGCTTCTGGTTGTGGTAGCTTCTCTTGTTGCGGAGCATGGTGAGCGGGCTTCAGTAGTTGCAGCACGTGGGCTCAGCAGCTGTGGCTCGCGGGCTCTAGAGCACAGGCTCAGTAGTTGTGGAGTGTGGGCTTAGTTGCTCTGCAGCATGTGGGATCTTCCCGGACCAGGGATCAAACCCGTGTCCCCTGCGTTGGCAAGCGGATTCTTAACCACTGCACCACCAGGGGAGTCCCAATGATGTGGAACTTTAATGGTGGGTAACAGGTCACATTGTGTTTTCCAATCCATATTATTCTTTTTGCTCTTGTACAAACAATTTGCTATTATATACCTTCCTCTGCCCCCAGGAATATTACCACTTCACTTTCATCACCCTGACTTTAATTTTCTGGAGATGGAGCACTATGCCATTGAAATTATGGTCATTAACTCAGTGAAAGGTTGGCTTTATTTATTTATAGTGATAACTCTAAGTCAAAGAGTGTCTCAGTTATATCAGAGTCTTTTGGTCAGTGCTTCCTATAAGAATGCCAGTATTTGCCCACCTGTGGGGACATGCTTCATCCAGTTGAACAATCCCTTTTGAGAAGTTAGATAAGTCATTACTACTCTACCTGTTTCCTTATCTGTAAAATGGAGATCAGTATGTTTGCTGAGTACACCCTGTGGATTTCTATAATGGTATATGTATGTGCAAGAGTATTGTGTATAATTAACCACAAGAAAATTGTCTTACTGATACTAATCACAAAATTATATTTATTTAAAAATATTTACTGATTTTCTTATACAATACAAATGACTAACCAGATCAATGTCCTGACATAGAAACACATATTAACCGCAGACAACAGTTCTCTGAACACTCTTAAGCTTCTAAAAGTAAAATCCTTTGGTAACTGCTTGGTCCAATGTTCTGAGGGACATACTGTGATAGAAATAATTCCAAATTATACATGTTCATTTCAGCCGTTGACTTTGCACTCTAATCATACTGTCAATTTCAGGTTTACTTAGGACAATGAATGAAAATTCAACAGGATGGATAATTCAGCCATTGCTCACTAAACCAACCATTTTTCTCGGAATTTGATTATGCTTGAAATAAATGTATTGAAACAGTAGTCAAGAATCTGGTTGAGGCTATAAATAAAAGACATTTATATTATAATGAAGGTTCATTTCTTCTAGAGACTATGCCATACTAAAATGCTGGGTGACATTAAAATATTGTTATTAACCATAACTCAGACTTGGGTTCACTGTTACATTTCATATGAACGATCAGAGGAGCATTAAAAGACAAATGTCAGAGCTGAGCTTAAGGAGCACCGAGTAGAGTATTTAAACTTGTCATGGGAGCAACACTGGGGTGGGCAATCTTTTCAAGTTGTCAAACTTTTGAGTTTTCTTTTCCCCCCTTATTTATAGCAAGATTCCAGAGAGTTTAAAAAAAGAGCTTTGCAAATTGAAGTCTATATGAACTATTCTTTTCCTTTTATGAACCAGAGAACCATTAAACATTTTAAAGAGTATTTCTCCAATTCTAATCCTCAATTTTCTACCTGCTTTTTACTTTTCAGTTTCAGGGTGTGATCAGGTAAAAATATCCTTGTTCTTTTTATAGAGGTAAGAATGTCTATCGGTACTGATGAGTGAAGACATAACGAATAACAACTTCCAATTATCAACCATGTGTCACGCACTTGGTACTAGGTGATTTGTAAATGATTTCAACCTTTAAAAAATATTCTCTCAAAATCTTCATTTCCTTGTCTACAAAATAATGATACTTGTGTTGGAAGATTATTTTAATTTCCCAAGGTCACAGAATAATTAGAAACGAAAGAATTGGGATTGATCTCCCAATTGATTGATCTCTCTTTCCATGATCTTACAACTTTCCCCTAAGAAAACTGGCATTTTTTGATGTCAGTACTTAACAGTCAATATTCTCTGGTTCTCCATTTAGTTTACCACAGAAACTGTATATATTTAAAAATCAATTTGCCCAATGTATTTCCAACAAGCAAAGGGGACTGCATTTCCTTTTAACTGAAAGTAACTGTGTAAATTGTAACAAGTGCCCCAAATGAAGGCTGGAGAGGAAAATCTCATTTTAAACTCCTCTTGGAAATTAAAGGGAAAATAAGGCAATGTCTACCATGTGCAGGTATGTGTATTTATTAGTACCTACTAAGTACCAGATTAAGTAAATAAAAATGGCAAGTCTCCTGAGACTTTTCTCAGGAGAATCAGAGAGATAAGGCAAGGATGTTCATTAAGAGGAAAGACATGTGAATCAGAATGGGAAGATTTTGAGGATTCAAAAGTGGGCATATATCTGGAGAAAACCATACTTCGAAAAGATACATGCACCCCAATGTTCACTGCAGCACTATGTACAATAACCAAGACATGGAAGCAACCTAAATGTCTATCGAGAGAGGAATGGGTAAAGAAGATGTGGTACCTATATACAATAGAATATTCAGCCATAAAAAAGAACAAAATAATACCATTTGAAGCAACATGGATGGATATAGAGATTATCATACTAAGTGAAGTAAGTCAGACAGAGAAAGACAAATACCATATGATATCACTTAAATGCGGAATCTAAAAAAATAACACAAATGAACTTATTTACAAAACAGAAACAGACTCACAGACTTAGAAAACAAACTTATGGTTACCAAAGGGGAAAAATGGGGCACATAAATTAGGAGATTGGGATTAACATATATACACTACTATATATAAAATAATCAACAAGGACCTACTGTATAGCACAGAGAACTATACTCAATACTCTGTAATAACCTATATGGAAAAAGAATCCAAAAAAGAATAGATGTATATGTATAACTAAATCACTTAGCTGTATACCTGAAACTAACACAACATTGAAAATCAACTATAATCCAATATGAAATAAAAAGTTTTTATAAAGTGGGCTGAAATTCCAAAAGAATGATTGGCACAGTAAATTTGTGGCCCTAAGATAATACATATACCCTGAGATATTCTTACTGTAACTAGAAAACCTTTCAGCTCTCTGCTGGACAAGGAGCCAATAAGATCCTAAAGCCAAGTACCTTTCTGAGAATGGAGAAGGTAAGTCATGTACCTCGGAAGGTAAAAAGAAAACAAAAAAAGAGCCTCAGGGTTTGGAGATATGAGATGACCCGGCAAATTTTAGTTCACTTATCTGAAGCCAAATTTAGTCTCTAGTGATTTTAATGGGGAGACAAAAATTACATAAATAATCCTTTGTGTACTGTATCACAAGGATTTAGAAGATTTCAGACTAAATATACATAATTTATAATGTTTTCATCAAGCATCAACTAAGACACTTGTTACAAGTCAAACCTATAAAGATACAGCATGAAGATTTCAAACGGTTTAGGGTCACCACACATAAAAGTGAAATTTGAGACAGTCGGAGTACAACCCTAAATATGAAGGGTGTTTACTATACTTTCCACCTGCTTTTAATTGTCTTTCACTTTTATTCAGTAGTTTATAAACATGTGATCATAAAAATCCCTAGAATTAACATGTTTGGACTAACTGTGATATTATCTAATGCTGCTTAATATTCCTCAGTGTTTTCCCGTTACTTTTGCATTAAAGTTCAGGAGTCCCAATAGGTTTACGGGGCAGCACAGGACTTGGGCGGTGCTGGAATCTCTAACTTCTCCCACACAGCCTCCTGCCTCTATGCTACTCTCTAATAGCATTATGCTGCCCTCTACAATGTCTTAAAAGATAACTAATTTCTTTACAGTTGTTGTTTGTTTCGTTTTCTAGACTATCCATCTCCTTACATCTGCCCACAAACTACTACTCATTCTTAAAAACATAGGTCAATTATTCCATTTTGGTGACGTATTTCCTGACTTTTCACTCCTGTCATACTCCCAATGTTGGCCATGTCCTTCCTGTTCTGATAGGACTCCATGCACCTCTCTGGCGTGGTACTGATACCTCTCTCTCTTGTGTCTGTTTCTTTGCTTGCCTCTGTTTCCCACTACATGGTGAGCTTATTGAAGGCACAGTCTGTATTTTATTAAGTGCTAAGGTCCAGGCCCTTGGGACTACATCTTAAAAGATGTATAGTGTTCACTGGCTCATGCTCTGGCCAAAGTGCATTATATCATAACTAAAGAAATTAAGACCCAAGAAGATTAAAAGACTTGCCCAGATTACACAGGTGGGTTATTATACCTAACAGCTGTTAAACAGAAACTTCTAAAAGACAACATACAAAGTCTGTATTAAGATAAATTATTTGCACAGGTGCAAAACATGCAAGGAATTTCAAACAGCAGTGGCTTCTACGTGGAATAGAAGTATAATCATCATTTGTAAAGCAAGCAACAAAATCACTGGGAAGCAACCAGTTCTTTCTCATCTAAAACTCCCATAAGTATGAAAACAAACAAACAAAACTACCTGTTCTGTGGTCACTGCTTCTAGACTGCCTTCTTTTTTTTTAGATTTTATTTAATTATTATTTTTTAAACATCTTTATTTGAGTATAATTGCTTTACAATGTTGTGTTAGTTTCTGCTGTATAACAAAGTGAATCAGCTATACATATACATATATCCCCATATCCCCTCCCTCTTTTGTCTCCCTCCCACCCTCCTTATCCCATCCCTCTAAGTGGTCACAAAACACGGAGCTCATCTCCCTGTGCTATGAGGCTGCTTCCCACTAGCTAACTATTTTACATTTGGTAGTGTATATATGTCAGTGCTACTCTCTCACTTTGTCCCAGCTTACCCTTCCCCTCCCCATGTCCTCAAATCCATTCTCTACGTCTGCATCTTTATTTCTGTTCTGCTCCTAGGTTCTTCAGAACCACTTTTTATTTAAAATTCCATATATATGTGTTAGCATATGGTATTTGCTTTTCTCTTTGACTTACTTCACTCTGTATGACAGTCTCTAGGTCCATCCACCTCACTACAAATAACTCAATTTCATTTCTTTTTATGGCTGAGTAATATTCCATTGTATATATGTGCCACATCTACTTTATCCATTTGTCAATGGGCATTTAGGTTGCTTCCATGACTTGGCTATTGTAAATAGTGCTGCAATGAACATTGGGGTGCATGTGTGTTTTTGAATTATGTTTTTCTCAGGGTATATGCCCAGTAGTGGGATTGCTGGGTCATATGGTAGCTCTATTTTTAGATTTTTAAGGGACATCCATACTGTTCTCCACGGTGGCTGTATCAATTTACATTCCCACCAACAGTGCAAGAGTTTCCCTTTTCTCCACACCCTCTCAAGCATTCATTGTTTGTAGATTTTTTGATGATGGCCATTCTGACTGGTGTGAGGTGATACCTCATTGTAGTTTTGATTTGCATTTCTCTAATTATTAGCGATGTTGAACATCCTTTCATGTGTTTGTTGGCAATCTGTATATCTTCTTTGGAGATATGTCTGCTTAGGTCTTCTGCCTATTTTTGGATTGGGTTGTTTGTTTTTTTGATATTGAGCTGCATGAGCTGCTTGTAAATTTTGGAGATTAATCCTTCATTAGCTGCTTTTTTGGCAAATATTGTCTCCCATTATGAGGGCTGTCTTTTCGTCTTGCTTATGGTTTCCTTTGCTGTGCAAAAGCTTTTAAGCTTCATTAGGTCCCATTTGTTTATTTTTGTTTTTATTTCCATTTCTCTAGGAGGTGGGTCAAAAAGAAACTTGCTGCAGTTTATGTCAAATAGTTTTCTGCCTATGTTTTCCTTGAAGAGTTTGATAGTGTCTGCCCTTACATTTAGGCCTTTAATCCATTTTGAGTTTATTTTTGTGTATGGTGTTAGGGGGTGTTCTAATTTCATTCTTTTACATGCAGCTGTCCAGTTTTCCCAGCACCACTTATTGAAGAGGCTGTCTTTTCTCCACTGTATATTCTTGCCTCCTTTATCAAAGATAAGGTGACCACATGTGCGTGGGTTTATCTCTGGGCTTTGTATCCTGTTCCATTGATCTATATTTCTGTTTTTGTGCCAGTACCATACTGTCTTGATTACTGTAGCTTTGTAATATTGGTGGAAGTCAGGGAGCCTGATTCCTCTAGCTCGGTTTTTGTTTCTCAAGATTGATTTGGCTATTTGGGGTCTTTTGTGTTTCCATACAAATTGTGAAATTTTTGTTCTAGTTCTGTGAAAAATGCCATTGGTACTTTGATAGGGATTGCATGGAATCTGTAGATTGCTTTGGGTAGTACAGTCATTTTCACAATGTTGATTCTTCCAATCCAAGAACATGATATATCTCTCCACCTGTTTGTATCATCTCTAATTTCTATCATCAGTGTCTTATAGCTTTCTGCATACAGGTCTTTTGTCTCCTTAGGTAGGTTTATCCCTAGGTATTTTACTTAGACTGCCTTCTAAAATGAAATGTATCTTCCCAATGAGCTCACTAGGAAATCGAAAAATAAATCCACTTTCAAGTTGCTACAAAATATGCTACTTCATCAAAATACAATGATGAGCTCTGTTCTTTTCTGACACAGTATAACTGTTGCCAAGAAATACAATAAATTTAGTGAAATAAATAACAAAAATGGGTTGATTGCTGCTACAAAAGCAGCATTTCCTTTATGACAAAGAGGCTGGATTCTGTTCTAAATTGATTCATCCTTGCTCATCTTTGATATTTACGGTGGATATACATTTTCAGAAGTAGTGGATCTGTCTCTGATCAGCTGGTTTCTTCCTTAGAAACCAAGGAAAAATTGGAATGTCTACTAAACAGCTTACAGTTTTTCAGGGACTGACATCACTAAGCTTGGGAATCGGGCTCCTAGAAAGTACATGAGACATGGGAACAGAAAGTTGGCTGACTCCTCTCTCTTAAGCAACTTAAGGGTATACAGAAAGGAACACATCTTTCTCCTAACAACAGGATAACAATCTGCAAAAGACACAGATCAGGTATTTCTGACTGAAAGTTTCCTGAATAGTTCTGATTGAGAAAAGGATTAATAAACCATACTACAAAGGAGAAGAGAGGAGCCCTTAAATTGTCTATTCAGACTGGGTAAAGCATATCAGACACATTCCATCTGGCAATGCCAAGGGGACTAATTTCACCAGAATTGAAGGATCAGGTTTGCACAGTTAAATCCCAATCCATCCATATTTTATTTCCATCTGCACATAGAATAGTTCTGCCTTCCTAGTTTTCATTCGTACTGATTGTTGTATTCCATCATCAAAACATTTTGTGTCAGGTAAATGTTATGGTCACCACTGGACAGACAAACAAAAGCAGGCTTAGAGAAGAGTTGACTCCTGGCTACAGAGGTTTCCTTATTTTTAATCTGGTTTGGTATAACATATAATGAGCTTTGGAGACAGAAGGACAATGGCCTGATTACAGGTTTAGCTATTTGCTAATTGTGTGGCTATAGATAAGTCACTTTACCTCTTTTAGCCTCAGATTCTTCCTGAGAAATGGAGTCAATAATACAAATAAATTGGTGTAAGGATTATGTAAAACAAGGTCTGAAAACAATCAGTAGAGTATAAAATAGATACGGCTCGACAATTTTTTTTTCTGCAGCTATACATCACATAGAGATGTTTGTTTGTTATATTCAGTGCACTGAAAAATATAGTATCACACTCACAAAGTTTGTGGAAACTTAAGAATTATTTACCAGGAAGTCACTTTGAAATTTTAAACCTAGATTTCCCAGCGGTAAATAACTTTATGTTTTGTTTTTTACAAAAAGACTCAAAATAAATGTACTAGTACACTTGGCATCTATTTTCTCTGAAGAAAAAAAAAAAAACTGTGAAATGTTAACAGTCAACATCTCTCCAAAAGTTGGAACATCTACCAAGCAAAGACATACCTGGCTCTATTTGGTAGAATTAGATCTCAAAGGGGAACTGGCTTTGCAACTACTTGACAGAAAATGTGCAGATATAAAATACAGTACACACGTTTTTATACTGGCTAATTCGAAATGTCATATGAGTAAATTTAAAGAAGCAGATAAATTAATTCATTTCCAGCCCAAAGCCAACTTTCAATCCTGTTTTCCCTGGATATTTCTATCAGAATACCCTCTGAGATTCCCAGCTTAAGAAAGTCTATTAATTTTCCATGTACTTGCTGATGGAAAAGCCATCAGTATTATGGGTTGACTATTTCTAGTGGAGGGAAAGTAAGGGATGCAGTTAATCTCTGTGAACTAAAATATACCTCTTTTCATTAATTTTTTATTGTAAATGAGCAAAGTAATCGAACCAGTACCACACTATCAGAATGAATGCAATGCTGGTGGGATATGCTTGAGAGAGCACATACTGATTGAGTATTAAATATATAATGGCAATAATTTGTGGTTCATTATCTCTTTTGGAGTTTCTTAGCTGCATAGGGCTTGAACTCTGAATAGTCAGATTTTTAGCAGAAAACAGCTTTCAAATGCTGAAGAAAGCAAATGCACACAACCCACAGTCCATCACCTTAATCTGTGCTGTTTCATACTTAGTTGAACCAGACTCCAAAAATATTTGCAAGCTGGGCTGATTATTTCAACGTTGTGGTGCGTTTATACAGGTGCAAGGTGACATGGACACAGAATTGTGAATAGGGATATCATCTAAGCATAGATCCTGCATTTTCCTGTGTATTATATAAATCCCCATCCAGCTATCTGGTGATGCAGACATCACAGCTTTTGGTTTTAACTGACACTAGCTTCCTTAAATGTATTCGGCCATGCTCTGTGGTACAATTTTATTGCACATGGAAATTGGAAGCTTTTTTCCTGCTGGTAACAAAATATGATCAACCTGAAGCAATGTTTATAGAAACGTGTGTATTGGATTTGAAGATTGGGTCTATTCAGACCTCATGCAGTTCAAAAACAAACACAGCTAAAAGAAAACAATATGAGCCCTTTATCAATGGCAAAGAGGTACTCTAGCTATTTGTTCAGTTGTTGGGTTTTAAACAAATTCCTTTATTCCAATTCTACCTCAGTGTCCTAAGGAGAAGCTAATGTTGGAATTGAATGCTATTTTTCTTTTTCAGAGCAAACGTGTGTCTTTTTAAATTCATAGTATTTGCTTAATATACAACATGTTTCTAAAATGTAATTTCAAATAAAAGAAAATGGACTTTGGATATGATTTGGACAGAAGTGTATAATCATGTATGAAAATGAATAGAAACATTTTTTGGTATCCCTTTACCCTACCCTTATCAAACAGGTGATTTAAGAAGGACTTTTTTTTTTTTTTCTTTTTTTTTTTTCACGGTACGCGGGCCTCTCACTGTTGTGGCCTCTCCCGTTGCGGAGCACAGGCTCCGGATGCGCAGGCTCAGCGGCCATGGCTCACGGGCCCAGCCGCTCCGCGGCATGTGGGATCTTCCCAGACCCGGGGCACCAACCCGTGTCCCCTGCATCGGCAGGCGGACTCTCAACCACTGCGCCACCAGGGAAGCCCAAGAAGGACTTTTGAAATAACTGAATACCCTCTTTTCTTCTGAAATTTGTCAGCGGATCTCTTTTCTCTCCATTTCTCTGTCTCTGTCTCTCTCTCTACTGCTCCTGTTACAGTTTTGGCTCTGAGAAGGTGTAAGTTTTATTGCATCATTAAAAACAAACCGAACAACTTATAACTTCTTTTTAAATACATTTATGAAAAGAACAAATAACAGAGAAGAAAAAGCAGCAGTAGAAAGATAAGTCTCATAAATAATAATCAAAGGTTAAATCTAGCAAAGATCAAGGAGCTTTTAAAAATAATATTTTTAGAAATGTCTGAGAATTCCAGATGATAATATTTTATTAGGCAACTGAACTTAGCAAATAATGTCCAAGCTCTCTTATACAATACTAGGATGAATTTGCTTTGTGCTCAAATACAGTTTAATGTTTTAACAAAGAAAAATTATATAAAGTTAATTCATAGGAAATCAATCATATTAATGGTGGGTACTGATCAGTAGCCTTGATCCCAACACACTAGACAGAATTAAAATTATATGACTAAGCACTGCCTACTATTTTAGGAAGAAAGTGATACTGAATAAACCAGGTTTCCATGACAGCCTGTAAGAAAGGAGGAAAATGATAAAGTAAATGACCCTGTGGGTGTGATGGGGCCAATGTGACTGGAATGACACAAAGAGAAAGGAAAAAGTAAGATGATGGTATGTCCATCACACCTCATCAAACCCAATAAGATTATTTGTGCATTAAAGGGAACTAATAATGAAAAACAATAAAGGTCTGAAAGAAGTAGGAAAAGATGGGTGGTATCCTTTCAAGGAGCTAAATCACAGGGCACTATAAGTTTTAAGAAAAGATATTGATAACTAATAAAATCATTTAAGCATTTATCAAGATGACATTTCGAATAACTGAAATGGTAGTAAGCAGCACATTCATTGCACAAATGTGACTGTCTGGCTAGGAAGGCCTCTTTAAAGAAATATGAGCTTTCAAATAAAAAAGTTTCAATACGTGACTAGTTGAACTATGATGTATTCCTTCAATAAAACAAACAGGGGAGGAGCTTCAAGATGGCGGAAGAGTAAGACATGGAGATTACCTTCCTCTCCACAAATATATCAGAAATACATTTACACGTGGAACAACCACTACAGAACACCTACTGAACACTGGCAGAAGACCTCAGACCTCCAAAAAGGAACAGACATTCTCAGGTGACCTACATGAAGAGACGGGGCCAAATCCAAAGATGAACCCCAGGAGCTGTGGGAACAAAGAAGAGAAAGGGAAATCTCTCCTAGCAGCCTCAGAAGCAGCGGAATAAATTTCCACAATCAACTTGATGTATGCTGCATCTCTGGAATACCAGAATAGACAACAAATCATCCCAAATTGAGGTGGTGGACTTTGGGAGCAATGAAATATATTTTTTTTCCCCTTTTTCTCTTTTTAGGAGTGTGTATGTGTATGCTTCTGTGTGTGATTTTGTCTGTATAGCTTTGCTTTTACCATTTGTCCTAGGGTTTTGTCTGGTTTTTTGTTGTTGTTGTTGTTTTTAGTATAGATTTTTTTACTTTTTATTTTTATTTATTTATTTATTTATTTTTGTGGTACGCGGGCCTCTCACTGTTGTAGCCTCTCCCATTGTGGAGCACAGGCTCCGGACGCACAGGCTCAGCAGCCATGGCTCATGGGCACAGCCACTCCACGGCACGTGGGATCTTCCTGGACCGGGGCAGGAACCCGTGTCCCCTGCATTGGCAGGCGGATTCTCAACCACTGCACCACCAGGGAAGACCTTTTAGTATAGTTTTTAGCACTTGTTATCACTGGTGGATTTATTTGTTTTTTGGTTTGCTTGCTCTCTTCTTTCTTTCTTTCTCTTTTTAATTACTTTCAATTGTTTTTAAATTTTTAATAATTAAATTTTATTTTAATAATATTTTCTTTCCTTCCACCCTCCCTTCCTCCCTTCCTTCCTCCCTTTCTTTCTTTTTTTCTCCCTTTTATTCTGAGCTGTGTGGAAGACAGGGTTTGGGTGCTCCGGCCAGGTGCCAGGGCTGTGCCTCTGAAGTGGGAGAGCCAAGTTCAGGACATTGGTCCACCAGAGACCTCCCAGCTCCACGTAATATCAAATGGTGAAAATCTCCCAGAGATCTCCATCTCAACACCAAGACCCAGCTCCGCTCACTGACCAGCAAGCTACAGTGCTGGACAGCCTATGCCAAACAACTAGTAAAACAGGAACACAATCATACCCATTAGCAGAGAGGCTGCCTAAAATCATAATAAGGTCACAGACACCCCAAAACACAACACCAGACATGGACCTGCCCACCAGAAAAACAAGACCCAGCCTCATCCAGCAGAACACAGGCACTAGTCCCTTCCACAACCCACTGAACCAACCTTAGCCACTGGGGACAGACAACAAAAACAACAGGAACTATGAACCTGCAGCCTGCGAAAAGGAGACCCCAAACACAGTAAGTTAAGCAAAATGAGAAGACAGAAAAACACACAGCAGATGAAGAAGCAAGGTAGATACCCACCAGACCTAACAAATGAAGAGGAAATAGACAGTCTACGTGAAAAACATTTCAGAATAATGATAGTAAAGATGATCCAAAATCTTGGAAATAGAATGGAGAAAATACAAGAAATGTGTAACAAGGACCTAGAAGAATTAAAGAGCAAACAAACAATGATGAAAAACAAAATAAATGAAATTAAAAGTTTTCTAGAAACAATCAATAGCAGAATAACTGAGGTGGAAGAATGGACAAGTGACCTGGAAGATAAAATAGTGGAAATAACTACTGCAGAGCAGAATTTAAAAAAAGAATTGAGGACAGCCTCAGAGACCTCTGTGACAACATTAAACACACCAACATTTGAATTATAGGGGTCCCAGAAAAAGAAGAGAAAAAGAAAGGGACTGAGAAAATATTTGAAGAGATTATAATTGAAAACTTCCCTAAGATGGGAAAGGAAATAGTTAATCAAGTCACTGAAGTGCACAAAGTCCCATACAGGATACATCCAAGGAGAAACAAGCCAAGACACATATTAATCAAACTATCAAAAATTAAATACAAAGAAAACATATTAAAAGCAGCAAGGGAAAAACAACAAATAACATACAAGGGAATCCCCATAAGGTTAACAGCTGATCTTTCAGCAGATACTCTGTAAGCCACAAGGGAGTGGCAGGACATATTTAAAGTGATGAAAGGGAAAAACCTACAACCAAGATGACTCTACTCAGCAAGGATCTCATTCAGATTTGATGGAGAAATTAAAACCTTTACAGACAAGCAAAAGCTAAAAGAATTCAGCACCAGCAGTCCAGCTTTACAACAAATGCTAAAGGAACTTCACTAGGCAGGAAACATAAGAGAAGGAAAGACCCACAAAAACAAACCAAAAACAATTAAGAAAATGGTAATATACATATCGATAATTACCTTAAATGTAAATAGATTAAATGCTCCAACCAAAAGACATAGACTGGCAGAATGGATACAAAAACAAGATCTGTATATATGCTGTCTACAAGAGACCCACTTCAGACCTAGGGACACATACAGACTGAAAGTGAGAGGATGGAAAAGGATACTCCATGCAAATGGAAATCAAAAGAAAGCTGGAGTAGCAATTCTCATATCAGACAAAATAGACTTTAAACTAAAGACTATTACAAGAGACAAAGAGGGGCACTACATAATGATCAAGGGATCAAGCCAAGAAGAAGATACAACAATTGTGAATATTTATGGACCCAACATAGGAGGACCTCAATACATAAGGCAAATTCTAACAGCCATAAAAGGGGAAATTGACAGTAACACAATAATATTAGGGGACTTTAACACCCCACTTTCATCAATGGACAGATGATCCAAAATGAAAATAAACACAAGCTTTAAATGACACATTAAACAAGATGGACTTAATCAATATTTATAGGACATTCCATCCAAAAACAACAGAATACACTTTCTTCTCAAGTGCTCATGGAACATTCTCCAGGATAGATCATATCTTGGGTCACAAATCAAGCCTTGGTAAATTTAAGAAAATTGAAATCGTATCAACTATCTTTTCTGACCACAGTGCTATGAGACTAGATATCAATTACAGGAAAAAAAAATGTAAAAAATAAAACACATGGAGGCTAAACAATACACTACTAAATAACCAAGAGAGCACTGCAGAAATCAAAGAGGAAATCACAAAATACCTAGAAACAAATGACAATGAAAACAAAACTACCCAAAACCTATGGGATGCAGCAAAAGCAGTTCTAAGAGGGAAGGTTATAGCAAGACAATCGTACCTCAAGAAACATCTCAAATAATCAACCTAACCTTACACCTAAAGCAATTAGAGAAAGAAGAACAAAGAAACCCCCAAAGTTAGCAGAAAGAAAGAAATCATAAAGATCAGATCAGAAAGAAATGAAAAGGAAATGATAGCAAAGATCAATAAAACTAAAAGTTGGTTCCTTCAGAAGGTAAACAAAATTGATAAACCATTAGCCAGACTCATCAAGAAAAAAAGAGACTCAAATCAATAGAAGTAGAAATGAAAAAGGAGAAGTAACAACTGACACTGCAGAAATACAAAGGATCATGAGGGATTACTACAAGCAACTATATGCCAATAAAATGGACAACCTGGAAGAATTGGACAAACTCTTAGAAAAGCACAACCTTCTGAGACTGAACAAGGAAGAAATAGAAAATATAAACAGCCCAATCACAAGCACTGAAATTGAAAGTGTGATTAAAAATCTTCCAACAAACAAAGGTCCAGGACCAGATGACTTCACAGGTGAATTCTATCAAACATTTAGAGAAGAGCTTACACCTATCCTTCTCAAACTGTTCCAAAATATAGCAGAGGGAGGAACACTCCCAAACTCATTCTACAAGGCCACCATCACCCTGATACCAAAACCAGACAAAGATGTCACAAAGAAAGAAAACTACAGGCCGATTCACTGATGAACATAGATGTGAAAATCGTCAATAAAATACTAGTAAACAGAATCCAACAGCACATTAAAAGGATTGTATGCCATGATCAAGTGGGGTTTATCCCAGGAATGCAAGGATTCTTCAATATACGCAAATCAATCAATGTGATACACCATATTAACAAACTGAAGAATAAAAACCATATGATCATCTCAATAGATGCAGAAAAAGCTTTTAACAAAATTCAACACCCATTTATGATAAAAACCCTGCAGAAAGTAGGCACAGAGGGAACTTACCTCAACATAATAAAGGCCATACATGACAAACCCACAGCCAACATCGTCCTCAATGGTGAAAAACTGAAGCCATTTGTACTAAGATCAGGAACAAGACAAGGTTGCCCACTCTCACCACTATCATTCAACACTGTTTTGGAATTTTTAGCCACAGCAATCAGAGAAGAAAAAGAAATAAAAGAAATCCAAGTCAGAAAAGAAAAAGTAAAGCTGTCACCGTTTGCAGATGAAATGATACTATACATAGAGAATACTAAAGATGCTACCAGAAAACTACTAGAGATAATCAATGAATTTGGTAAAGTAGTAGGATACAAAATGAATGAAAAGAAACCTCTGGCATTCCTATACACTAATGATGAAAAATCTGAAAGTGAAATTAAGGAAACCCCATTTACAATTGCAACAAAAAGAAAAAAATACCTAGGAAAAAAACCTTCCTAAGGAGACAAAAGACCTCTATGCAGAAAACTATAAGACACTGATGAAAGAAATTAAAGACGATACAAATAGATGGAGAGATATACCATGTTCTTAGATTGGAAGAATCAACATCGTGAAAATGACTATACATCCCAAAGCAAACGACAGATTCAATGTAATCCCTATCAAACTACCACTGGCATTTTTCACAGAACTGGAACAAAAAATTTCACAATTTTTATGGGAAGCCAAAAGACCCCGAATACCCAAAGCAATCTTGAGAAAGAAAAACAGAGCTGGAGGAATCAAGCTCCCTGACTTCAGACGATACTACAAAGCTACAGTAATCAAGACAGTATGGTACTGGCACAAAAACAGAAATCAAGATCAATGGAACAGGATAGAAAGCCCAGTGAAAAACCCACACTCCTATGGTCAACTAATCTATGATGAAAGAGGCAAGGATATACAATGGAGAAAAGACAGTCTCTTCAATAAGTGGTGCTGGGAAAACTGGACAGCTACATGTAAAGGAATGAAATTAGAACACTCCCTAACACCATACACAAAAATAAACTCGAAGTGGATTAATGACCAAAATGTAAGGTCAGACACTATCAAACTCTTAGAGGAAAACATAGGCAGAACAGTCTTTGACATAAAGCACAGCAAGATCCTTTTTGACCCACCTCCTAGAGAAATGGAAATAAAAACAAACAAATGGGACCTAATGAAAATTAAAAGCTTTTGTACAGCAAAGGAAACCATAAACAATATGAAAAGACAACCTTCAGAATGGGAGAACATCTTTGAAAATGAAGCAACTGACAAAGGATTAATCTCCAAAATTTACAAGCAGATAATGCAGCTCAATGTCAAAAAAACAAACAACCCAATTCAAAAATGGGCAGAAGACCTAAATAGACATTTCTTCAAAGAAGATATACAGGTTGCCAACAAACACATGAAAGAATGCTCAACATCATTAATCACTAGAGAAATGCAAATCAAAACTACAATGAGATATCATCTCATACCAGTCAGAATGGCCATCATCAAAAAAATCTACAAACCATAAATGCTGGAAAGGGTGTAGAGAAAAGGGAACCCTCTTGCACTGTTGGTGGGAATGTAAATTGATACAGCCACTATGTAGAACAGTATGGATGTCCCTTAAAAAACTAAAAATAGAACTACCATACATCCCAGTAATCCCACTACTGGGCATATAACCTTAAAAAACCATAATTCAAAAAGAGTCAGGTACCACAGTGTTCACTGCAGCTCTATTTACAATAGCCAGGACATGGAAGCAACCTAAGGCTCCATCAACAGATGAATGGATAAAGAAGATGTAGCACATATATATAATGGAACATTACTCAGACATAAAAAGAAACGAAATTGAGTTATTTGTAGTGAGGTGGATGGACCTAGAGTCTGTCTTACAGAGTGAAGTAAGTCAGAAAAAGAAAAACAACTACCGTATGCTAACACATATATATGGAATCTAAAAAAGGTCATGAAGAACCTAGTGGCAGGACGGGAATAAAGACGCAGACCTACTAGAGAATGGAGTTGAAGACGCGGGGAGGTGGAATGGTAAGCTGGGACAAAGTGAGAGAGTGGCATGGACATATATACACTACCAAATGTAAAATAGATAGCTAGTGGGAAGCAGCCACATAGCACAGGGAGATCAGTTCGGTGCTTTGTGACCACCTAGAGAGGTGGGACAAGGAGGGTGGGAGGGAGATGTAAGAGGGAGGGGATATGGGGATATATGTATACGTGCAGATGATTCACTTTATTATAAAGCAGAAACACACCATTGTAAAACAATTATACTCCAATAAAGATGTTTTAAAAAATAAAACAAATAAATAAACAACAAAAAACTACGCAGCTGTGAAAAATGAGAAATTTTTTATGTAATGAGATGGGAAAATATCCAATACCATGGAAAAAAGCAAAATGCAGAACAACATTATAGTATGCCGTTTCATTACAAAAATAAAACTGTGTGTGTGTGTGTGTGTGTGTGTGTGTGTATGTGTGTGTGCATGCGCCTGGGTCTGAAATGGGTCTGAAACACTGTGGTAAGCAGAATAATAGCTTCCAAAGTTATCCACAGTCTAATTCTCCTTGAAACCTAAGCATATATTACCTTATACAGCAAAATGAACTTTCAGATGTGATAAGATTCTCTGGAAAAGAATGCATCCCCTAGTCAGACATTTGACCTATAGAACCATAAGGTAATAAAGATGTGTTGTATTAACTTTGTTGTTATTTGTTACAGCAGCAAAAGAAAATGACCAGCTGTATAAATATATGTATGTATACTATTGCTTTTATTTGCAAGGACTGCCTATATAAATGTGCAAGATGTATTGGTAACATTGCTTTCTTTTTTTGTTTGAATTTTATTTTATTTATTTTTTTATACAGCAGGTTCTTCTTAGTTATCTATTTTATACATATTAGTTTATATATGTCAATCCCAATCTCCCAGTTGGTAACATTGCTTTCTATGGAACAAGTATTGAGTGGCAGGGGACAAAAGTGGATAGGTGACTTTTAGAGTCTATCTTTCTGTACCTTTCATATTTTGAAACATCTACATTTATCTATTCCCAAAATAATATAAATAATGTAAAATACATAAAATAGCATTGCCCTTCCTTCCTATATTTTGAAGGGTATGGGTCATATCAAATTGGTGTGCAAGAAGTCAGCATATTCTTAAAATGACAGAATTTTGAGGAGAGATATACTTGATTACTGTCCAATCAGAAGCTAGGAGTTTTGCTGAGTTAGAGGTTATGAACAAATAAAGGCTTACTTTGTTATTTTATTTATATTTTCTTATAATTCATTTCTTTTCCTAAAGCAATTGTTAAGGTGATACTCTACTTTTTTCTAAAGCAACTGTTAAGGTGATACTCTACTTATTTCAAGTAAATTTCAAGGTGAGTTGTTTTGTTACCACCTATCCAGTCATTCAACATTTATCAATGTCCATCAGAGGTAAGAACTGGAGATTCAAAGATGAATCTCATGTAGTCTTTGATGTTAAGCAGATCCCCAAGAGATACATCCTTAAACAAATAATTAGAGCAAAGTGTGAAAAATTCTATAAGAGGAAAGATGTGGGACTGCAGAAGAATAATCTAGGAGCACCATTTCAGCAGAATAATTATGGCTTAGAATAATTCTGGTGGTAATCAAACCTTCTCCTTTATGGAAATTTGTAATAAACAAACAAAGAAAGACTCTTCCCCAAGATTATTTACAATCATCCGTTGTAAGACAGTTGTAATAAATATAAAATTCTATAGATTACAAAGGGAACAATGACCCCTAGGTTAGTGAAGTGCACACATGGCAATACTGGTTGTAAAAGGCAGTAACATTTGCCCTGCAGGATCCATCCTGATTTCTCAACTTTCATTTCCAGTATTCTTATACATATATTTTTTAAAAAGACAAAAGTACTAATAGATAAGTCAGGCAATTTAATTTTCAAAAATGTAGATTTCCTCTTCTCGAGAAGCATGATAAGTGATGCTACTCTCCAAACAGATGATACTTAATGACTTAAAGTGTGGTCCTGAATATCTTACAGCGAACGCCTCCTATAAGTGGAATATGTGCTGACAACAAATGAAAAAGAAGACTTGAGTTACATAGCTTGATTCAAGATAGGACTGATGCCTAATATTGAATTAATCATAAAAACAGTCTCACGACAGCTGCTCAGACTTAAGCAGCTTCAGTGTTAAGGCAGCTTCAGGATGTCTGTTGGCCCCAGTTGGGCATCAGGATGGAGGAAGGCGTGAGAGAGGATTCCCTAGATCAAGACAGACTCATACATATAGATTTGGCATTTAACGTCGTGATTTTCAAATTGAAAATACCAACTTCATTTTATCTTCTTTTGGATCCTATTTTCTGGAGATGTGAAAATGTATTTTATATATTGCAAGTAAAGTCAGAACTCCTTTCCTTCCTCTCTCCCATTTTTGGAAACTTCCGGAGAGAGTGAATTTGGATCTGAATTAAACAGCTAAGAATCAGTCAATCCATTTCTCTCTCTCTTTTTTTCTCTCGCTCTCTCTCTTCACTGTATGTAGCAATAGCCTCAAGGGACTGTTTTCTGATACTTGTTTTCTGTGCCTCCTTTCAGTGTTCTGACAGCTCATTTATGTACTTGTTGGGCAGGGAGATTTGTTTTCTGATTACAAACCTATATTATAAGCTCATCTTCCCTTCAGCTCTTAGGGTTTCCCTTCCTCAGACTCCATCTGATATTTAAGTCAACACTCTGAATAAATGATTAACCTATGTAAAAGTGTTACACAGACATTCATTGAAAAAAAACTTCTCTGAATCTCTACTGCATGCCAGGAACAAAGTTAAATGTTAGATTGCAAGATGCTGAGAGGCCTAAATAGTGAGTCTGACTTGAGATCAATTAAAATAGAAAAAGGAGCATATTGTCCCCCTGGTTTTTCAGAGCGTGCATAACACTTTGTTTTTTGTTTTTGTTTTTTTCTTTTTTGGCTGCATCACACAGCATGTGGGATATTAGTTCCCCGACCAGGGATCGAACCCACAACCCCTGCACTGGGAGCACTAAACCACTGGACCACCAGGGAAGTCCCTACCACGTTGAACACTACCTTGCAAGAGGTAAAAACATAATTGTGTTTATTAAGTGCTTTCTATTTGTAATTAGCACAGTGAGACTTGGAATTAGGAAGGGTTATCTCTCTGTGCTCAAAATTAAGGGTCTGTGCCTCTTTTGATACCACTTTGTCCTCAGATTAAGGGATCCTGAATGAATCTAGAGTACTTAATATATATGAGAGTAAAATTTAAAATTCATCCATTTACTCCTTTGGTCAGAAAGGCTAAGGAAGTGACTTTTGGATGGTTTTGAAATGTAAGCGCATCTATGTAACGTGGGAATGCACTTCTTATTCCATTTAACACAGAATGACCTCGTCTGTTGATTTAATGAGGAAATTATACATGCTGTACTTTCCTATTTAGCAAAGGGTTTTGCGCTGAAGGTATTATCAAAGGGCCATATTACCAGGAGGAGGTGGGTGCAGCATAGCCATATGGCAAAGAAAAGGCCACAGCCATAGAGCAGCTGACCTGAGGTGTCTCAGATGACGCATATAGAAGGGCATTCAGGGAAGTGGCAAAAGGGGTGAGTCACTGGGCAGCAGACATGTGACCAGTAACTGGTGGCCTTGATACCTGAAATCCATCTACAGTGTCTATTACTTGACACTCTGCTAAAAATCCAGGAAATGCGTTTTGCATTGGGCTGAGATGAAAATGAGCAAAAACAGAAAGAGTAACTATTAACCTAGTAACAAAGAGACCTGTTTGATCCATGCTTCATATGCCCATATGGCTGGGTATTCAACGGACTTCAGCAGTGACCACTCTCCTAATAAGTCCTGTTAATTAGGTAACAGGAACATTCTCTCAGTGTGACAACAGAGTTTTCTAACTCACTCAAATTAAACTGAGCTAATTTCATTAAGCACTGAGATACCAGAGAGCCCCTAAGGTACACTCTGGTATGCAGGCAGAGGCATCAGTGCCTTTGGGAATCTATGATCTACATTTCTGGGCTGGAAAAGCAGTTTCTGGGAAAGTCTTTTTGAAACCAGAAAGTGATATTCATTGTCTTGTTTCCCATCCAACAAAATGAGATAATTAGATATGTGTATGCATGTGTGGAAACATATATATTTGGGTGTCTATAGGACATTTAAATATACGAAAAGGAGGAGCTCAGGGGGATTTTAGAATTTCAGCTTAACAGACACACTCAATTTGTATACGAAAGACTAAGAACTAGGGAGAAACATCCTATATAAGATCCAAAAGTGAGTTAGTGTCTGAACCAGGAGCTAAACTCTTTTTTCCCTCTGAAGAGCTAATCATCTACTTAAAAAAAGAGAGATTTATTGAGATATAATTTACAAACCATAACATTTACCCTTTTAAAGTGTACAACTCAGCAATTTTTTTTTTTTTTTTTTTTTTTTTTTTTTTTTTTTTTTTGCGGTACGCGGGCCTCTCACTGTTGTGGCCTCTCCCGCTGCGGAGCACAGGCTCCGGACGCGCAGGCTCAGCGGCCATGGCTCACGGGCCCAGCCGCTCCGCGGCATGTGGGATCCTCCCGGACCAGGGCACGAACCCGTGTCCCCTGCATCGGCAGGCGGACTCTCAACCACTGCGCCACCAGGGAAGCCCACAACTCAGTAATTTTAACTGTGCCTTCCAAGCAATATCTGAAGTGATGACACCTACTTATCAGCACCTTTCTCATCCACAAGCTGTATTAAAGATTTGGAACAAAAGTCTCAAGCAGAAATCCTGACCATAAAAAAGTTCTTTAAATGTGAACTATTACTATGTGACAATAACTATGCTCACTTCCTGTTCATGCGTTCAACAAATAATTTTGAGCACCTGTTATGTGCAAGACACTGTTCTAGGCACTTGCAGACCAACCAAATAAACACCCCAGCCTTTGGGAAGCTACGTTCCACCAAAGCGAAGTGAGAAAATAGACAACATGCAAATTGCACAACATTTTATATGATCAAAGTGCTGTAGAAAACAAACAGAAGTCAGAACAGAGTAAAGGAGATGGATATGTGGATATGTATGGATGGAGAGGGGGAGGGAAGATGAGACTTTCCAATAGAAAGGTCAGTGTAGGCGTCATTGTAATGGGGGCATTATACATTTAAATGTTCAGAGGAATTCTTTAAAATATGCATTTAGATATATTAACATCTTTTAAATATTAATTCTATTAATATATAGCAGAGACACAGAAAAAGTATATAGCTCAATGAATTTTCACAAAGTGAATATTCCTGCTAAAATTTTTATTTTTTAGATAACAAAACTGAAAGAGTGTAAGTAAGAGGGTAAGTAATGAGCCTAAGACCACTCCACTCACAAGTGACAGAGCCTAAATGGGAACTCATCGGACTCGGGAACCTTAGCACTTTGCCACTGGCTCAAATTCCCTCAAAGAGAAGAATCCAATGGCTGGAACTCAGACTTGGAAACCTGGCTTGGGAGAGAGGTGCATGGGATAGGTACGGAGTAGCTGTTTCACTGAATGGGGAAATTTCAGATTCCTGAATAACAGAGAAGTGGAATTTAGAAGTAACTTGCTAGGGCATCTTTATCTCCAGAAATATAGAGGATGCTGTTATGTCTCCAAGTTACCACAGAGTGGCAGTGTTTTAGAGCTTAACTAAAGTTAGCAGTAGCTTTCTGAAGTCCCCAATTCAGCCCTCTTTTAGAATTTAATAGGTCTTTTTTCCCCCCAAACAATATTTCACAGATCATAGTCTCTTATATAGAAAAACACCTACATTTCTATCAGATTTACTTCTGTATTGAAAATAATATAAACACAAACTGGTAGGTAATGCAACAGTCACTGTTGCATTTGTAAGAGATACCTCTTTGTAAGAGATATCTTTGTAAGAGATATTATATGAAATACAATAACTACACAACATTTGCAATTAAATCTATATCATAGATGTCTTTCATTTGGTTATGCTGGAGTACTTGATGGCACATCAACACTTTTACTAGGGAAAAATGAGAGACCAGATTAAAAAAAAACAAAACAAAAAACTGATGACATTGGCAACACCCAAGATTTGAGGGGTGAAGATTTAAGAGAGACGGGAGGCTCACAGAAGGTGATAGTCACATTTCATCATTCATTCTGCCCCAGGTTTCACTTGAAGATGTTTGCTTTTTCTTCATCTGCTCTGAGCAAAAGGCACCAAGCCAAGAGCAGGTGAAATACACAGTGGAACTTTTGTGGTCTCAGAGTGCTGGGACAATCATTGGCATTTAGCATCTGTCAGTGAAGAGGGACCCAGGGATGGGAGCAAACCATGGTTGATGGACATGGTTTGTTTTCAGGTCTGAAATTCTGCCTAAGTCAGCTAAGTCCCTCTTTAGACTGTATTAATTTGATCCTTAACTACTTCCCAGAGGAAAATAAAATCCTCTCTTAGTAAGACAACACCATTCAAAGCCTCTACAACATTTTTAAACATAATGTCTGACATTAAATCAAAACGTATGAGGCTTAATAGAACAGGATCAAGATAAAAATAGATATAAACATATATGGATTGCTGCATGATTCAGATAATGAACTTTTCATAAGAATTTAAAAATAAGATTATTTAATATATTAAAGAAAAGGAAAAGATAGGATGAAGAAATTCATCAAAGAACTAGAATCTTGAAAAAACAAAGACTCAAATTGAATTTCTAGAACTAAAACAAATGGTAATTGATATTAAGAACCACCACCACCACCATCACAAAATCAATTA
Source organism: Kogia breviceps (assembly GCF_026419965.1). Taxonomy (NCBI): domain Eukaryota; kingdom Metazoa; phylum Chordata; class Mammalia; order Artiodactyla; family Physeteridae; genus Kogia; species Kogia breviceps. The sequence goes on from NC_081327.1 coordinate 35,395,349, forward strand.
AACAGCATAGAGGTTCTAAGTGAAGAGAGAATTAAAGAGCTAGAAGAAAAGCAGTAGAATATATACAGTTTAAAGCTCACAAAGAGGAAAAAAAAAGGGGGGTGGGTAGAAACAAAAAAATCCAGAAATGTATAAGATAGCTGCAGTACATGGTGAAAAGTTCTTATGTATATTTTCATACTGGAGGCCCATATGCAGAGGATAAAAAAAAATGGGATAAGAACTTTAGTCAAAGAAGTAAAGGCCAAGATATTTTCTAAAACAGATTAAAGAGATTAGCTTACACATTCAAAAAAACTCAGAGACTCTAATCAAGATAAACATGAGAACAACTCCTTGTTATACCACAGTCATACTGCTCAAATGCCAAAGACAAAGAAGAAATCTTAAAAGCAGTCCAGGAAGGGGGGCAAGAGAAATCTATACAGCAATAAGATTGACTCCTGACTTCTAAAGAGAAAAGACGAAAGTCACAATTCAATGGGATGCCATATTTTAAGGGCTGAAGGAAAACAACTGGCAAACAGAATTGTATACACAGAGAAAATGTCTTTCAAACATTAAAAATTTTTTTCTCAACATATAAAAGCATTGAATTTGTTGCCAGAAAACAAACTGAAAGAAATACTAAGGGGAGGCTTCCCATCAAAAGAGGTATACATGTGGAAAGGCAGGAAGAGTAGAGAGAGACAGAACAAGTAAATATGCAGTGAAATCTACATGAATAGTGAATACAACTATAATAATAAAAGTTATTATTATAAGAGTAATTTTATGGAGTTTAGGATTTAGTTGCATGACACCAATAACATAAAAAGCTAAGAAATGTTTCTAAGGAATTAAAATGATAGAAAGCCATAGCATTATACTGGAAATGATAGAAGCATTAATATTTATTATACTCTAATAGGTCAAGGTGCACAGAGTGAAACCAATACAAAAATTGTAAAATGCTGTAACTAAAAAGCTAATAAAAGGAAATGGCTTAATTAAAAGATAATCGATTATAAACTACAATGAGGTATCACCTCACACAGGTCAGAATGGCCATCATCAAAAAATCTATAAACATTAAATGCTGGAGAGGGTGTGGAGAAAAGGGAATCCTCTGCACTGTTGGTGGGAATGTAAATTGATACAGCCACTATGGAGAACAGTATGGAGGTTCCTTAAAAAACTAAAAATAGAACTACTATATGACCCAGCAATCCCACCACTGGGCATATACCCTGAGAAAACCATAATTCAAAAAGAGTCAGGTACCACAATGTTCATTGAAGCTCTATTTACAATAGCCAGGACATGGAAGCAACCTAAGTGTCCATCGACAGATGAATGGATAAAGAAGATGTGGCACATACATACAATGGCATATTACTCCGCCATAGAAAGAAATGAAACTGAGTTATTTGTAGTGAGGTGGATGGACCTGGAGCCTGTCATACAGAGTGAAGTAAGTCAGAAAAAGAAAAACAAATACTGTATGCTAACACATATATATGGAGTCTAAAAAAAAAAAAAAAGTGGTTCTGAAGAACCTAAGGGCAGGACAGGAATAAAGATGCAGACGTAGAGAATGGACTTGAGGACACAGGGAGGGGGAAGGGGAAGCTGGGACAAAGTGAGAGAGTAGCATGGACATACATACACTACCAAATGTAAAACAGATAGTGGGAAGCAGCTGCATAGCACAGGGTGATCAGCTCGGAGCTTTGTGACCACCTAGAGGGGTGGGATAGGGAGGATGGGAAGGAGATGCAAGAGGGAGGAGATACGGGGATATATGTATAACTGATTCACTTTGTTATAAAGCAGAAACTAACACACCATTGTACTGCAATTATACTCCAATAAAGATGTTAAAAAATATATATAACTGATTAATCAAACAGAGGGCAAGAAAGGAGAGAATAAAAGAACAAAGAGCATGTGAAGCAACTCCTGGGTCAAAGCAGAATTTAGAAAGGAAATTAGAAAATATCTTGAATTTAATGATATAGTATGACATATCAAAAGTTATGTGATGCAACTAGAGATTAGAGGAAAATATACAGTTTGGATGCCTATACAAAAAGAAAAAAAAAAAAAAGACGGACTGGATATTGGTGATTTAAGCTTCCGTATCAAGATGCCAGGAAAAGAAAAGCAAAAACAAAACCCCAAAACACGGGAATGAAAGAAATTGCAGAAATCAGTGGAATGGAAAATACTTATACAGTAGAGAGCAGTAACAAAATCAATTTTAGGAACAAAATAAAGACATCAATAGACATTATGCATATATTGAAAAGATAAGAGGACATGTTACTCAAACTTGTAATAAATTTGACAATACATTTAACAGCTTATTATAAATTAGATGAAATTGATAAAAATTCCCTTAAAAAAACACAACTTACCAAATCTGAGAAGAAATAAAGATCTATTAATTTTAAAAATTATATATTATATATTAGGGATATAAAAATATAATCCTATAGAAGTTAAATATATAACTATTTTCCAAAAAATAAAACTACTCTCTAAATAATTTTATTGATTCATCCAAACATTTGGGGGAAAAAAATGGCAACAAACTTATAAAACTCTTCCAGTGAACAATAATTCAGGTAACTCTTCTCACCATGATACATAAGATCAATGTAAGTTTGTTACCAAAGGAAGAACATTACAAGAAATGGCAAGCACAGGCCAATATTTCTTATGAACATCTGTGAAGTAATCTTAATTATTTAAACAAAATATTAGCAGACTAAACCCAATGACATATACAATTATAGTGTATCATAACCAAATGGGATTTATTTCAGGAATACAAGGGTGGTATGATATTTGAAAATCAAGTGATACAATTTGTCACAGTAAAAGACAGAAGATAAAAATTACATGATCATCCAAGTAAATGCAGAAAAAAATGTCTGATATAATTCAACAACCACTCATACAAAGAGAAATTTTAGCTACGTAGAAATAGAATCAATATTTTTATCTATAAAGAATATTTAAAAAATCAACAGCATTTTTCATATTTAAACAGTAATATGTTGTATCACTCTGCTTCGAATTTTCTAACTAGAAAAGGATGCTACCACAATTTGTTTTTACTATTTTTTCTCAAAGTTATAGCCAGTGCAATAAGGCAGAAGTGAAAGAATTAATTAATAAGTGAACAAACAAAAATTAAAAATGAAAAGGCATAAGAATTAGAAAAGAAATAAATATATTATTCACATAGACATGATTCTGTATACAGAAAACTCAAAAGAATCTACACACCAATTGTCAGAATTTAGAAGTTAATGAATACAAGGTTTGATATGAAAATTAATTTTACTCCTCTATGAAAGTATCAAAGCATAAAATAAAATATAAAATTTAGCATTGAAAACAGCATAAAAAAATATATATGGACCAAATGCAACCTAAATGTGCAAAAACTTTTCACAGGACACTACAGAACATTTGAGATGAATTAAAGAAGATACCATAATAGAAAGACATACCACACTCCTAGACTGAAAATCTCAAAATTGTGAGATTGCCCCAAAGGATCTGTAGGTTCAAGTCAGTCCTACTGAAAACTCATCAGGTGTATTACAAGCTGTTTCTAAAATTTATGTAGAAATGAAAAGTCCCTAGAATAACCAAAATGATATCTAAGAACAAAGCCTCGGACCTCACATGACCAAATCGCCACACTTACTATAAACTGGAAGTAATTAATTCACTGTGGTACTAACACAAGAATAGACAAATGGATCAGTGTAACACAACAGACTGAAGAAGGAGATCCAATCTTATATGATTACCAGATCTATATTATGGGTACCATTGCCATTCAGTGGGGGAAAAATGGACTTAATAAGAAATGGTGCTGGTCAACTGGATAGTCATGTTAAAACATTAAACTCTTACTTCACCACCCACAAAACTAATTCCAATGGATGTGGCACTACATAATGGAACAATACAACTTCTTGAAAAAAATATAGAATATAGTGTTTATGACCTTAAGGCAGACTAACAGTTCTTAAATAAGACATGAAAAGAGCTGCCTCAAATATAAAAACGTAAAGACTGGTAAACTGTATAACATTTACATTAAGAGCACCATTTCATAAAAAGATACCATTAAGAAAGTAAAACGACAATCCAAAGAGTAAGACACACAGACACACTCACACATCATATATTCTTCTTATACCCATAATAAAGAACTGCATTTTAATAAAAGAAAAGAGACAATTCAATTAAAGAAAAAAAAACTTGGTGAATGACTTCAGTGGACAATTTCCCAAAAAGAATATCCAATAACTATAAATATTTGAAAAAAACCTCAACATTAACATCAATGATACACCATGCCAACAAGAATGGCTAAAATAATAAATTTTTTAGAAACCCAGAAGATATCAAGTGTTGGTGACAATGTGAAAAGGTGGAAAACTCATACAATACAGGTGGAGGTATAAATTGGTACAACTACTTTAGAAAATGCTTTGAAAAATTTCCTGAGCTTGAACATATACATGCTCTATGACCCAGGTGTTCCACTCCTAGGAATATAACCAACACAAATATGTACATATGTGCAACAAAAATGTTATTAGAAAACTTATATAGCAACGCCATTCATAATAGTCCCAAGTTGAAAACTTCTTGAATGCTCATCAGCAAAAGAATAGATATATAAATCGTGGAACATTCACATACTGGTATACTATACAAGAAAGAGAATGAACAGAGTATTGCTTTCTGCAATAGTATGGATGAATCCCTACTACAAAACTGAAAGGACGAAGCCAAAGCTACAAGATTATATATTGTACAAGTCCATGGATATCAAGTTCAACATGAAGCCAAAATAATCTATGATGTTGAGTCAGAAAGGTAGTTATCTTTAAAGAGAGCAGGTAATGACTAGGGGCAGGGAGACATACAGAGCATAATAATATTCTAATTTTTTATCAGGGTGATATTTTTACAAGTATTCCCCCTTTATGAAATTTCCCCAAGATACACACTAAAGATTTTTGCACTTCTCTATATTTATGCTTCACTTTAGTAGCTGGTTTACTTTTTAAATGATGGTATAGTCAGAGTAGGGTCCCGTAACACGTTTTATTTATTCTTTTAAACTAATAGTCACTGCTGAGTAGTGAAATGTTCAAAAGATTACGCTTACAATTTAGTGCTATGCAAAATGAGCTCTGAATGTAGGTTGCTTGGATTTGAACACTGGCACCTTCAATTATACATATATATATATATATATTTTTTTAACATCTTTATTGGAGTATAATTGCTTTACAATGGTGTGTTAGTTTCTGCTTTATAACAAAGTGAATCAGCTGTACGTATACATATATCCCCATATCCCCTCCCTCTTGCGTCTCCCTCCCACCCTCCCTATCCCACCCCTCTAGGTGGTCACAAAGCCCCGAGCTGATCTCCCTGTGCTAAGCGGCTGCTTCCCACTAGCTATCTATTTTACATTTGGTAGTGAATATATGTCCATGCCACTCTCTCACTTCATCCCAGCTTCCCCTTCCCCCTCCCTGTGTCCTCAAGTCCATTCTCTACGTCTGTATCTTTATTCCTGTCTTGCCCTTAGGTTCTTCAGAACATTTTTTTTTTAGATTCCATATATATGTGTTAGCATACAGTATTTGTTTTTCTCTTTCTGACTTACTTCACTCTGTATGACAGACTCTAGCGCCATCCACCTCACTATAAATAACTCAATTTCATTTCTTTTTATGGCTGGGTAATATTCCATTGCATGTACGTGCCACATCTTCTTTATCCATTCATCTGTCAGTGGACACTTAGGTTGCTTCCATGTCCTGGCTATTGTAAATAGAGCTTCAGTGAACACTGTGGTACCTGACTCTTTTTGAATTATGGTTTTCTCAGGGTATATGCCCAGTAGTGGGACTGCTGGGTCGTATGGTAGTTCTATTTTTAGTTTTATAAGGAATCTCCATACTGTTCTCCACAGTGGCTGTATCAATTTACATTCCCACCAACAGTGCAGAGGATTCCCTTTTCTCCACACCCTCTCCAGTATTTACTGTTTGTAGATTTTTTTTTTTTTTTTTTTTTTTTTTTTTTTTTTTTTTGTGATATGCGGGCCTCTCACTGTTGTGGCCTCTCCCGCTGCGGAGCACAGGCTCCGGACGCGCAGGCCCAGCGGCCATGGCTCACGGGCTTAGTCGCTCCGCGGCATGTGGGATCTTCCCGGACCGGGGCACGAACCCGCGTCCCCTGCATCGGCAGGCGGACTCTCAACCACTGCGCCACCAGGGAAGCCCTGTAGATTTTTTGATGATGGTCATTCTGACTGGTGTGAGGTGATACCTCATAGTTTTGATTTGCATTTCTCTAATGATTATTGACGTTGAGCATCCTTTCATGCGTTTGTTGGCAATCTGTATATCTTCTTTGGAGAAATGTCTATTTATTTAGGTCTTCTGCCCATTTTTGGATTGGGTTGTTTGTTTTTTTGATATTGAGCTGCATGAGCTGCTTGTAAATTTTGGAGATTAATCCTTTGTCAGTTGCTTCATTTGCAAATATTTTCTCCCGGCACCTTCAATTATTATATCTGAGACCATAGGCCAAGTACTTGAGCCTCAGTTACAGTAAAATTAGAATACTAGTAATTCCTTCCTCATAGGGAAGTTTCTGAACTAAATGAAATTATCTTTGCCAAGAACTTTGTAAGGTGTTAAGTATTGCATAAACATTGGTTGTTATTAATTACTGAAAAACATGGACTCTGGCCCCGGTTTTGCCCTGTATAGGTTGAATGATTTTCATCAAGTCATACTCTGAGCTCTTATAACCTCATTCATTTAACAGTAGTACTGACTTATCAAGTACACAGAGCTTTTGAGGATTAAACTTGATGCCATACAAGAAAATGCTTTATAGTCTGTAAAGCTCTATAAAAAATAGAATGTATTATATTGAAAGATACATTTTAGTACAAAGATCAATAAAAATATAACACAACTTAAAAAAAGAAATAATATAATCTGTGATTTCAGTAAATGTTCTGTGTAACTGTCAATGTTTTCTGATGATAAGGTCTGTGACATCCAACAGATAAAAACTGGTGTAGAATATGAGGGAAACATGCACAGCAATGGAAATTACAGAAAAGACTGATACAATAACAACAAAAAAAGAAAATGTGGAATATCAAGACAGTGCAATTTATTACTGTATTTTACAACCACTTTAAATGGAGTTTGAGACAAAAAGAAACTAGAGATTTGGTTCCAGTGTTATAGTTGAGAATTGTTTTCTTTCATTTTCTATTTTTATGGTCTCAGTTCAGCTATCAGGATAGTCAATATAAGAATAAAATGAATGCGTATACACACATGCTCGCTGAGAAAGATGAGTTGGTACTTTCCATGATATTCAACTGTCAGTGGGGTTTGGTTGGTTCTTAAATAACCCACTTCACCAGTAGTTCAATGGACTTATTAATTTAAACTGATGGCTACTGGCAAGTGATAATCTCCTGGGTAAATCCAATGCATGGTTTATGACATAACACTTTAAATAACTAAGCCTACCTGATTCTACTTTTTTCTTTTCTTAAAAACTGCAAAAATATGGAGATGTGCACAACTCCCCTATAATCTCCCTCTGCAAACATTATGGATGGATTTTTTTATTCAAAACTTAATGTTCCTTTTCAAAATGAGGTTCATTAGAAACTCTAACTTGCAATTGCAAAGTAGGATACTCTGGTGCACATGCGTTCAGAATCCTCAAATATACACTTCATTTTCAATTGATAAACATCAATTCAAGGCAAAAAATTATTGAAATACCACCATATGAAAATACTGGTGATTCAGGGGTAACAAAGAAAGACAATCTTTGGCATGTTCTAGAAAGGAAGAAAACCATAAGAACAATTAAACAATAAAACACATAGTAAATTATTTTCTCATTAATGCTACCCTAAATAATAAGCAATGTTAATGATAAAAATCTCTCAAAATTTATGTGTGTGTGTGTGAAACATATATGATTCTCATAAGTGTGATTCTACTAATGTACTATTTTACACCATACATGTATGATCCAAAATATAGATTGTACTTAAATTATCAGGTAAGAACTAGCTATAGCGTTTATGTTTATTCGCATAGCATCCCACTGTATTTCTGTATAAGAGTTGATTGATCCCTTAGTATTGACCATATACATTTCAGTAACATATACTACAGTTTATTCAGCTGTTGTGATTCTTATGGTCATTTTAATGTCAGGTAAAAAAATAAATAATAAATCAGTAGAAAACAGTGTATTTCAATTTGTAAGTTAAGAGACATGGAGGAGGTATTTATCTTCTTTGGGCTTTAGGTTTCTGATTTGTTTAATAGGTATCTATGTTGAAATTGAAGAAATAAATTAAGGACCCTACTTTTGGAGCAATCTGTAAATCTAAGCAACAGATTATTCTCTTAATAAAGCTAGGTTTCAAATTATTTGTAATATTAATTTATTTAATTTTGGCTCTTTTTTTCCATAAGAGATGTGAAGATATCTAAGAATATACACAGTCACAGTCAAATACCTATACGGTAAATTTAAAAAGTCATAAATAGTGCTTCCCTGGTTGCGCATTGGTTAAGAATCCACCTGCCAATGCAGGGGACACGGGTTTGAGCCCTGCTCCGGGAAGATCCCACATGCCACGGAGCAACTAAGCCTATGCGCCACAACTACTGAACCCTGCGCGCCTAGAGCCCGTGTTCCCCAACAAGAGAAGCCTCTGCAATGAGAAGCCCACACACCGCAAAGAGTAGCCCCCGCTCGCCGCAACTAGAGAAGGCTCCCATGCAGCAAAGAGGACCCAACACAGCCAAAAATAAATAAATAAATAAATAAATAAATAATTTGTTTAAAAAGTCATAAATAGGGAATATAAAAATTAGAATAAAAAGCGAACCTCCAGGGATATCGTATTTCAAGAATACATGTCAGAGTATATTACACTAAGATTCAAATTTGATTTTTAATTTCTTGGAAGCCAGAACAACAAAGAAAATGCAATCAGTATAGAATACTTTCACAAAAATATAGCAGCTTGGGCTTCCCTGGTGGCGCAGTGGTTGAGAGTCCGCCTGCCGATGCAGGGGACGCGGGTTCGTGCCCCGGTCCGGGAGGATCCCACGTGCCGCGGAGCGGCTGGGCCTGTGAGCCATGGCCGCTGGGCCTGCGCGTCCGGAGCCTGCGCTCCGCAGCGGGAGGGGCCGCAGCAGTGAGAGGCCCGCGTACCACAAAAAAAAAAAAAAAAAATAGCAGCTTGAGAAATTTTCAAACTAGCAGAAGTGACACACAAATATTCACAGACACACACACACACACTACATAATTACAAAATTTCTCTAAGTCACTAAGCGTTTAATTTGTTCTTTTTTCCTGGTTATCAATTCTAACTCATAAGGTTTATTCATCTAACTATATACAGTTCAGCTGAATTCATATCGAACAAATCCAATGAAGACCAACTTGGAAATTACCGTCTTCAAACAGAGTACTGGACAAGTTAGAGGTGAACGGACTTTTCTGCAACCTGCGAGCACCCAGCCATGGGTAAGTGAGGACTAGAGGTTGGGAGAGGATTTAATATTAACAAAGTTTATATGAATTTCCTTTGGTCATTGTGGATCTTTGGAATCTCAGATGACCATGAGCTAGGACGCTGCATCCCCTGCTCTGATGGCTTGTGAGAGCATGTTGTTCACCTGAGCAGTAGCTGCCTCAATGAACCACGCTAGGAAATGCCAGGGTGAGCGTTGCCACTTAAAACAGGAGGCCACTGGTGACAAAGGCTCCTGAAAAGTGGTTTCTCAAACAGATATGGTTGCCACTAAGGCTGAAATGGTTACCATGGTAGCAGTGGTTTTAGAAGAAACATGGTGAAAATATAGAACTATTTTTAAAATTTAACTGTTGTAAAAATTACCTGAAAGAGCAGTCCTATCCCGATACTAGGAAAGATGACTGATCACATTAGCTGTCACCAACACAGCATCAAAACACCAGGTTCGAGGGGGACCAGCAACAGCAAAGATACAAAAGATATTTCTTTGATGGAATAGCAATGACTACAATTCATTCTAGTTGCAAGCTAGATAGTTGTTTGTGGTTGTCATTCAACCATTCAGACAATATAATAATATTAATCAATAAACAGACAAACAAAAAGCAAACAAAGAAAAAAACAAATAAGCCATGCTGGGTTTCCCAGAGCTGTGGCATCTTCCTTCTATAAGATCTCTATTCTGAGAATTAAAAGTATTCTTCAACACATTCCAGCAACATACAAGGGAAATAGAATGATTAAAAACAGATATTTATTTTTAACACTTCTAAATCACTAATAGCTAGATTACTAAGATGTAAGAGTTACTTGCTTGTACAGAAGGGAGAAAATATTTTTAGCATTAAAATGAGTGTGGCGCTCAAGACGTGAAAGGAGAATATAAACATAATAAAGTCTGCATGGAAGAGAAATGTATTTCAGCCACATCTGTTTTGTTTACTCCATAAGATATAAAGGAAGCATAGGTTAATTGAATTGAGAGATAATATATGGTATGATATGATCTTAGAGATGATAAAAACTGGACGAGACGTATACAGAATTAAAAAGGCATCGAGGAATTATGTGCACTGTATATATAAATGTTTATAGGTAGAACAAAGTATGCACATAATTGATTTAGGAATATGGAGAAAAAGCTTGAGGAAATATCTCAGGGAAAGTGAAAATAATCAGAAATGAAAATAGAAAGAAAATTATAAGTTTAGTTCATTTATTCAGTAAAACTGACTGATTGGAAGGATAGTTAATGGCCAGTCAATACAGAATATTGTTCCTTTGCTACAGAAAAACTTAAATCTGCAGACTGAAAGATCACACAGGATATCCAGCAACACAGCTGAAACAAGACTACCACGTGTATACGTCATAGTGAAAATTTCCAATTCATGGTAGAAGAAATACTCTGAAATCCACTTATCTCAGAAAATACTATATGTCAAAAAAGAAAAAAAAAAATCTTGCCTCAGACTTTTCATCTGTATTATATTCATCTGCCAAAATATAATTTTGATTATTGTGATGCAAAAGTTACAGACCTCAAGTTCCCTTCACAGCCAAATTTTTCATTCATATAGAAGGGCATTACAAAGATATTTCTGAACCACTTGATTAATGTATATTTTCTAGAAAAAATAAACTAACAGTAACATATTTAATCCAGCTAATTGATGAATGAATCGAATTCATGACCTCAAAAATAAGGTAGGGAACTTATGTATGAAAAAGTAACAATCCAGAATGAAGCTAAGAGTAATAATGATGATTTAATTATATCATTGAATATTATTATTAAAAAAGATTAAAATATAATAACATTTGAAAAAATACATGATGTTTATATAATAATAATCCACAATAATAATAACAGTTACCAATTATGACAAATCTATGGATTTGTAATATATGGAAATATCAAATCACTATGTTGTCCACCAGGAGCTAACAGAGTATAACTGACCTAATATAATTGAATTATACTTCAAAAACAAACAAGTTCCTAAGAAAAGAGATCAGATTCGTGACTACCAGAGGGGAGTTTAAGGGGAGGGTAGAATTGGATGAAGTTAGTCAAAAGGTACAAACTTTCGTTATAATATAAACAAGTACTAGGGATATAATGTACAACATGATAAATATAATTAACACTGCTGTGCTATATATGAAGTTGTCAGAAGAGTGGATTCTGGGAGTTCTCATCACAAGGAAAAACTTTTTTTTTTGGTAACCTTTTCTTTTCTTTTGTATCTATATAAGATGATGGCAGTTCACTAAAACTTATTGCAACCATTTCGTGATGTATGCAAGTCAAATCATTATGCTGCATACCTTAAACTTATACAGTCCTGTAGGTCAGTTATATCTCAATAAAACTGGAAGAAAAAAATTATGACAAATCTATGGAGGTGGAGTTGGTGTGTGAAAAGCTTTTGTAGTTCATCGTTTCTGGGGTCATAGCTTCTTAATTACATCAATGTGAAACAGGAGCCTCTAAACTCTGTTTCAGGAAACTTAGCTTCTTTGAAATCAATATGTTAATTTTGGCTCTAAAATTTTAGGAATTGTGTATCTGGTTCTAGGGCCCTATCAGAGTATGTTTATTGCTAAGAGCACAAAAAAAAGACATAAAGGGTCACTTTAAATCAATGGAAGATGTGAATATAAGTCAATGCCAGGACTTTCAAGCAATTCTATCTAAACTACAGATAAGATCTCAAGTTTTTTAAAGTTAATTTTCATGGGGTATAGTTGATTTACAATGTTGTGTTACTTTCTGCTATATAGCAAAGTGAATCAGTTTTACATATACAATATATCCACTCTTTTTTAGATCCTATTCCCATATAGGTAATTACAGAGTACTGAGTAGAGTTCCCTGTGCTACACAGGAGGTTCTTATTATTTATTTTATATACAGTAATGTGCGAATCAATTTTTTATGAGTCATTTTAAAGTTTTCCCACTATTATTGCCTGCATATTTTCATTTTACTTATTAAGAAATATTTTATAATAGAAACAAAATATAAATAACCTAATTTAACAGTAGGATAATTTTTTTAATAGGATTTTATTGTGTGCATGTGTCATTACTTATCTCTCCTGTAAATCACAGTAGGGTCTGAACAATGGACTTTAGGTCTCTAATGTGGTTTGTGTGTGTGTGGAGGAGGGGAGGCAAGGGGTGCAGTAGAAAGAAATTGCAGAAATTGGGTAAGTTTCACTGAGAAGGTGATCGTCACCCAAAACTTGGATTTGACAAAAACATAAAAAGGGAAATAGCAATAAAAGAGAAGCAGGCAAATGTATACATAATTTGGGCTTCACGTTTGAAGAAATGAGAGACAAATTTGGAAAGATAGATGGGGCTGGATTTTTGGGGACTTTAGATACAAGTCCCTAAATTTGGATTTTTATCAACTTTATGCCAATGTTCCTAACAGTATCTCCCGCTTCCACCCTGGAAACACACCTGCTGTATGATGTCCCATGTTTGACCCACTTCTATGAACATATAATGATATTTTTTGAATGGGATAAATATTATAATTGATATTTGGTTATCCACACTTTGTTTTCTATCTGTAATTCCTCCCTTTTCCTCTCCAACTCATCTTGAAATGTTAGATAATAATAAAGTTGAGAACCGCTGTTGTACTCAAATTAAAACCTTTGTAAATCACCCCCTTATTCAAAGTCATCCTTTTCAGGAAAAAATATGCTGCCTGCATTACTTGAAATGAAATGGGTAAATGGGTAGCCAAAATGGTCCTTTCTGGTTTTTCAATTATTTGCTTTCTCAAATTGAATGGTAGAAATATCAGAAAGCAAAGGCCATGATACGGATTTGTAGGCAAGCTTTAAGGTGATCATCCTTCATAGCTTACCTGGAATAGTTCTGATTTATGTATATTTTCCTAGGGTAATTAATGATAGCGTCCATTTTCACTCCCAAATTTCTGGACTATAAATTATGCAGTCATCCTAGCAAAACTATCTTTAAAATTTTTCAGGGTATTTTGATATAGACTCTAAAACTATGATGCAAAAAGCTATGTGTATGAACATTTAGATAAATATTAAAGCCCCAAATAAGAGGATTATATGAAGACATATATAGAAGTCTAATTCATAAGGAATTTTCAGTTTATAGTTATTTTCTTCATTATAACATGTACCTTTGGAATGATCATTTTTCCTTTGGAATGATTTTAAATGATCAATTTACAAATGGCAATACTGCTACTGCTAATAAAATACAACAACAAAATAATAACAGCCTATGACAAATAACTCTGTACCTAGAATTTCAACTGAAGGAATAAAATCAAGTAGCACACTAAGAATTTTCTGAATGTGAATTACAGTGAATGTTTTCTAAAAGGAATAAAATGAGAAATGGAAAAATGAAAGGAAAGGAGAGAGAATGGGAGAGAGAGAGAAGAAAGGGAATATACTGAGATAATTAGCAATAACTTTAAATGTCTTAAACAGGAAAATTATTGAATAAATTTACATTAGTAAATCATTGAATCTTAATTTTATAAGGAGTGAAAAATTTTAAAAATAATAATGACATAAATATCTCCTCCTCTACAAAGTTAATATGAAAAAATAAATTCACTTTTTCTATATATCAACTACTTAGGAATCTCAAGTCTTCTAAATAAGCATTAGCTTCATAGTCAAAATTCTAAATATTATTTACAACACAGGCATTTTTCATAATACAAGTCTATAAAGCAGTGACATTCTATTGTCCCAGATATTTATTGTAAAGCAACCTGCCATTTACAACTTAAATGTAGGGAAAATATTCCATCCTGTTGAGTTCAGCGTGATTGAATTCACCTGTGTGATATAAAAATGCATTTTCTATTAGTCTGTGCAGCTATAAAGTTAATAAAAGGAACAGCAGTCTTCCCCAAAGAATGTTCACCTACTGTAGTTTTCAGCTTATTATATAGCAAAGAGGAACAAAATACTCATAGTAACAATGTATTTTTAATAGGTTCTCAAGCTGTCCCTTTTACAAAGAGTTGTGGCTGAATACAGATGTGGCTGCTGTGAGGTTTTATATTGGTGGATGGGCCGAACAAAAACCAGGTGGGGAGACATTTATCTAACACAAATGCGCGGGCTTCTCAGGCATAAAGCCTATTGATTTTGCGACAGGGTTACTAGCTCTGCTTACCCTGAATGTGACTCAAATTTCATGGGCAAAATGCTTTCTGGAATGCAATGCAAAGATTATCAAACGTAAGTGTTAGAAATTAAAGGAGCTATGTAGGGCAATTGACTAATTCACAAAAAAATAGCACAGACACATGATAAATATCACAAACTCAGATGAGGTAAGTACTCATCAATTTAAATTTAACATTTAACAGGTAAAGTTAACTTTAAAATTAGATATAATGACACACAGTTACATTTGGAGGACGTGTTTCCCCCTCCTAGTGGTTGGATATAAGACTAAAAATCTCCTTTTTCTCACTCAAATCCCACAATTACAGAACTCATTCCAATATCTTCTATGACTTGAAGATGGTACAGAGTTCCTAAATCCAATTAAAGAATGGACTTTAGGTAAAGCAAAAAGTTGCCAATCAAGGTAAATGTCTAAGACTATCAGGAAACTGACAAAATGAAGGAGGAGGGGCTTCCCTGGTGGCGCAGTGGTTGAGAATCTGCCTGCTAATGCAGGGGACACAGGTTCGAGCCCTGGTCTGGGAGGATCCCACATGCCGCGGAGCAACTAGGTCCGTGAGCCACAACTACTGAGCCTGCGCGTCTGGAGCCTGTGCTCCGCAACAAGAGAGGCCTCGATAGTGAGAGGCCCGCGCACCGCGATGAAGAGTGGCCCCCGCTTGCCACAACTAGGAGAAAGCCCTCGCACAGAAACGAAGACCCAACACAGCAAAAATAATTAATTAATAAACTCCTACCCCCAACATCTTCTTTAAAAAAAAAAAAAAAAAAAATGAAGGAGGAGGACTTAATGTTTGCTGTCTACAGTTTCTAATTTGCTCTCTGATTTCCCACTTCTGATGAGTGCAGGAAAAGAATTCTCTACCATAAGAAAACACAACAGTGTTAGTGGGGTACTTAATGGTACAGACTGTCTCTTTTAATATACAGGAGACAACAGGAAGTAGGGAATTGGGCAAAGTAGGATTTCTATCTAAGGGCAGGTGTATTTGGCTTCAGTGGATTGTTGCTATGAATGAATGTGAGCTCAAAGGCAGTATATGCTGCGGCTAAAAGCATGATCTCTGGCACCCAAGTGCCTGGGATGGAATTTGAACTTTGCCACGTACAAGTGGTATGACCTTGGGGATTACAAGAGCATTTATTTCATAAGGTTATTTTGAGGATTAAATGAATTAACATATGAAAAGCCCTTAAAAAGAGCACATAGTTAAGTATTAGGAATTATTCAATTACTAGCTGATTGGGTAAAGGGGAACCTGCTAAATTTTTTTTGTTCCTGAAGAGAAAGGAAAAACATTATTCATTTCTTTAGCCCTAGGCTATAGTACAAAATAGGTGCTCATAAAGCAATTGTTGATTGTGCAGTTGTGGAAAAAACAACTTTAGGGTTTGAAAGACCTGGGTTCAAATCGTTGCTCCAGTATTTAATAACTGTGTGACCTTGGATCTTAAACTTCCTGAAAACTGGGAATAGTGAGGCCTGATTTAATAGTGTAGCGATGAAAATTACAGCTAAAATATATGTAACAGGCAGTAATCTGTATGGCTTTTACCCTCTGGTATTATCTCTGTGATTATGTTACATGTCAAAGGGATTCTGCAGATGTAATTAAGGTTACTAATGAGTTGTTCTTAAAATAGGAAGATTATTGGGAGGTGTCTAATCTATTTACACTAGCTCTTTAAAAGCAGAGTATTCTTCTGGTGGGAGAAGTCAGACAGATTTGAAGCATGATATGGGTTTGACATCATTTTGCTGGCTTTGAAAATGGCAAGACGAAGGGCTCCTGTAGGAAGGAATTCAGGAAGCCTCAAGGAGCTGATAGCAGCCTTCAGCTATAAGCTGATAATGAAATGGGGACCTCAGATCTACAGTCACATGGAAAGAACTGGTTTCAGCCAACTACCTGAATGAAACTGAAAGCAGACCTTGCCCCGAGTCTAGGTAAGAGCCCAGCCCGCTTGGAACTTTGATTTCCGCCTATGAGAACCCTGAACAGAGAACTAGCTGAGTCTGCCCAGGCTTCTGACCTACAGAACTGTGAGCTGATATTTGTATTCTTTAAGCCACTAAGTTTATGGTAATTTTTTTTTTTTTTTTTTTTTTGTGTGTGTGTGTGGTACGCGGGCCTCTCACTGTTGTGGCCACTCGCAGGCTCAGCAACCATGGCTCACGGGCCCAGCCGCTCGGTGGCATGTAGGATCTTCCCGGACCGGGGCACGAACCCGTGTCCCCTGCATCGGCAGGCGGATTCTCAACCACTGCGCCACCAGGGAAGCCCTATGGTAATTTTTTTTATGCAGCAACAGAAAAGTAATATAGCATGTAAGTTGTGTGACACTTAGTAGCTACATACTAAATGTTAGCTATTATTATAATTCAATATTTTTTCAGTGAATCAACATCAAAAGTTTGGTGTTAAAATTCTTCCAACAGACAAAATTACCCTAGATATAGTCTCATATTTCTTTTCTCCTCTTTACCTTCTGGATGCTGAGATTAAAAATAGATATTTTACAGAGGCAAGAACATCAAGAGGGTGGAAAGGAGTGTGGAAAAAGGAAAGTAAATAAACTATTCTTGAGATAAATGAACCATGCAAGACTTGTCTCTGTAGATCTTTAGTGGCAGAGCTAATCAATACTTTTGGGGGACCATTTTTGACATATCTAGCCCTTCTGGGACTGTTTAGGAAAATACCAATTTCAGAATCCTATGTTGCACTGCTCTTTTGAAAATGTATATGTCCTTTAAAATTTGAGGTGCTCCAGAACATACCTAATCAAAGCAAAGATTGTACACTATGGGCAGATTTGAAACTTTCTACGTTCTCATGCCTAATACATAGTAGGTGCTCATAAATATTTATGAATAGAATGCGTCCTGTGGTTGATATTAGGCTTTTTAGACCTTTTAAAGATCATCTAGTTTAATGTCTGACGAAAAAACGTCCTCCAAAGTCTTGAATGAATTAATGAATAAATGGATGAAAACTTTCTGTGGCTCCTTGAAACCACGATCTTCTCCCATTTTTAAAATCTGCAACCCTTTCTCCTCTTCCCTCTACTGCTCATTTTCCAAATTATGTCTCTCCCCACATAGCTGAAAGCATTGCTCAGTATTGCTTGCTATGGTCATATTTTCTGAGGTGGTCTCTTTCCTCTTTTTGAAAGGTTCTTATACTTTTACATGTCAGTTTAAACATGACTGGGTGTCTTTAGTGTCAACAAAACTTATGAGTGTGATACTTCAGTAGAATGTGTGAATGGCTGGTATAAAACTACCCAAAGCTGTACATTTTAGTAATTTAAAATGAAATATTAATAATTTGGTAAAATATGTCACTACAAGTACTAAAATATGGTCAACTGAATATTGTTCAGAATCTTCAGATTAAGGGGAAATAATGATATAGGAAAAAACGTAAGGAGAGTGAACAAAAATTGCATGTGTACAAATAATGTTGAATTACATGCTGAACAGTTATTTAAAATAATGTGTCCAAAAGGACGTACCGTTAATATTCTTGAACCAGAAGAGCTAATAAATGACATCTTTGCTTCAAAGAATAAAACAACAGTCTTTCCATGTTAAAAAAACAAACAAAAAAAACATATAGGGGGCCAAGATTTAGCCAAAACTATGTAAGAATAAACAAAAATATTTTCAAATTATATATGTGCATGGATGTTTGTGTGTGTATGCAGTGAGGTGGGGTGTATGTGAGTGTGTGGGTGTGTGCATATGTGTGTGTATGAAAGACACAAGGAGCAAGTGTGTGTGTAAGTGTATGTGAAGGAGAGGAGAGAGAGAGAGCTAGGAGAAGGAAGGAGAGCTTGAGATTGTGTGCATCTTTTCTTTGGTCTTTTAGATAAATTGGAGCAATGGTAATAAAATCATGATGTTTACACATTTATTTTCACCTGTCTGTGTTGTCAATGTTGATGCTTTATATAACTGTAATTCTATAATTTAATATAGAATTAACTATAGCATGGTGTAGACATTGTTTTAAATTCAAATGACAATATTTCTTGAATGAACGAACTCCCTCCCTCATTCTGCTTGGCCAGACCTACCCTGTTCCCAAGCAGCACCTACACTAACACTTCCCTTTGAAGTATTTATCTCAAGAAACTGGTGTTTGAGCCTTTCTATTTTTAATAGTTTAAAAGCCACTGGATATTGTTTAGAGCGATGTTTTGCAACACTGAGCACACTTTGGAATAACTTGAGATGGTTAAAAGAAGCAATGTCTGGGTCCCACATTAAGATCTCTGTGGGTGGGATCTGAGCATCAGCAACTTTTGATACTGGTGGTTTAATGGGAAGTCAAGTTTGAGAATCACTGCTTTATAAGCAGTTTATGATGTATCCTTTGGAAGTCCCATACAGTTGGGATATTTGACTTGTGTGGATATTTTGCTACTTGAAAATAGCCCAAAGCATTTCAGTATTGATGATGAAATAAAGTTGAAAAATCAGGTAGTGAATTTGATTTTTATATCATACAAATAAGCTCTGGAGATAGCATCCAAAGAGGAACCCTATAAACATTTTTCTCTCTAAAATTTTACTATGAAAATTACACAGAAATAAAGGAAGAATGTTAAATTAAACTCCCATAGTCCATGAACTAAATTCAATAGTTGTTAATATATTACATGTGCTTTTCTTTGCCAATCTATCATCTATCTATCCATCTATCTATTTATCTATCTATCTATCTAAATAGTTGTCTAGGTATCCAGATTACTGCATAATAGAATTATATAGGAAAGACACGTTATGTATATAAAGTGTCCTTTATACATATAAAAGACATAGGCTTATATAGGAAAGTAGCCTTAAATGTGTTTATACTTTGAAGGAGGCAATATTCATTTAGATGATTATTTTGTAACCTATACACATATATATATTTATGCTCATTCAACTATAGCTACACTTTATTGGGTATTTCTCTATATAATAAAACAATTATATATAAGATATATATGAAATAATATATCAACATAGCATATACGGAATTATCACTTAGGTCTGAACTCAGGAATTATGTTTACAGTCCCAACTTTGATTCTCACAAATGTCAAAGAAGGTGGTATTACTTTGCAGATGAGGAGACTGCGGAGTCACACAATCTGCAGGGTTCTTTTCTGGACATCCATTACAGTCAACCCTCCATATCGGGGGGGTCCTGCATTTGTGAATTCAACCAAACTTGGATCAAAAATATTTTTCAAAATTTCCAGAAAATTCCAAAAAGCAAAACTTGAATTTGCTACACTCTGACAGCAATTTACACAGCTTTGACGTTGTATTAGGTATTATAAGTAATCTAGAGGTCATTTAAAGTATACGGGAGGATGGGCCTATATTATAAGCAAATACTACGAGATTTTATATAAGGGACTTGAGCATCCTAGGATTTTGGTATCCACTGTGGTTCCTGTAATGAATCCCCTGACTATATGTAAGTGGTTCTCAAACTTTAGCCTGTGTCAGCATGTGGAGAACACATTAATGCATAGATTCCTGGTCTCCACCCCCATAATTTTCTGAATCAACAGGTCTGGGGTGGAAACTGAGGCTTAGCATTTCTAACGTGTCCTAGTTGATGCTGACACTGCTGCTCCATGTCTACACTTTGAGATTCATTTCACTTGAACTCCAAGACTCAGCTCAGAAGTTTTTGTTCCCTGGAGGCCTTCTGTGCCCCTCAGTATCTCTGTACTTCTACTTTTCCTCACTGTTTGATTTGCTTGAAATGCCTTTTCCACAACTTCATCACTTGCTAAGAAATAGATAATTATAGTTGTGATACTGTGGTTTATAACAAGAACTATATATTTTGTCTTTGTTTCTGGCACAGAGCTCCCAAAGCCCTTGGAATTTCCTAAGTTATGAGAGTGGGAAAGATGTCTTTTGTTATGTTAATGAGGTAATTTTAAGGATGGGAGCTGGTCACCAGTGGAGCTAACCAGGTAATTAGAGGATTGGAACTTTCAGTCCTATCCCCCAATCTCTGGAGAGGAGAGAGGGGCTGAAGTTGGAACTCAGGTATCAGTGCCCAGTGATTTAATCAATAGTGTCTATGTAATGAAGGCTCCATAAAAACTCAGAAAGATAGGATTCAGAGAGCTTCTGCATTAATGAATACTTGCAGGAGTGGGGAGAGTGATACACCTCGAGAGGGCATGGAAGCTCTGCACCCTTTCCTCACACTTTGCCTTACGCTTCTCTTCCACCTGGCTGTTCCTGGGTTATATTCTTTCCTAATAATCCAGGAATCTAGTAAGTAAAAGGTTTCTCTGAGTTCTATGAGCCACTCTAGCAAATTTATTGAACATGAGGAGGAAGTTGTGGGTATTTATAGCCAGTGGGTCAGCAGTACAGGTAACAGCCTGGGTTTGTGCTTGGCATCTGAAATGAGGAGGAGCCATCTTGTAGTACAGAACCTGTAGGGTCTGACACTATCCCTGGGAAAACAGTGTCAGATTGAGCTGCATTCTCAGACACCCTGGGGGTATTCAAGAACTATTTGGCGGTGTGTGGGAAATGCCCACCTATACACACACATTGGAATTGGGTCCAGGAACCCAAAAACAAGAGTGCAATATAATATTTCAGTTACGGACATCTGAATCCCTTTCCCAACATACTAAAAATTATATTTCTAGCTCCTGGGGGTGAGGAAAACATACTTGATTACCCTATGTAATCAGAGAGCCTAGTCCCATAACTTTTACCTATGAAGCACTCATAAAAAGTTTGTGGCTTAAATAAATAAATGGCTTCCTGAAATTACCATGTTTTACACACAGATGATTACTAAAACAGGGGTGCTGAAAGTATGCCTAGTCAGTTTTTCCCATATTTCACCATGGTGATTGGCACATAAAGAACATTCAGTGACTATTTTATGGTGGACAAATGAAAGGCTGTAAAGACTCATCTTCAAATGTGCCGTCCTTTCAAAATACCTTTGAAAAAGGGTATGATCTGCCAACACACCTAAGACACATATCCTCAGAAAGCTGTGTGGGAGAAATAAAAACTATAAACTAGCTTGAAAAGTAAAATAAAATGTGTGCAAAATACTAACAACATGAAGCACATAAGCTATTAATATCTGCTGAGGGCCAAAGTCTATTTACATTGGAGGTGGAAGAGTCCAGCAACTACTCTAGACTCCAAGTATGAACTCCTCTGTAAACTGGGGATAATCATCCCAGCTACCTTGAGAGTTTCATATGAGGGAGAAAGAACACATCTAAAGCACTTCAAGAATTCTCTGAGATTCTGGAGATGGAGTTGTAATACACAAAAGAATATAACATTTATCAAATACTTAATAGGGGTCAGATTCTGTTCTATTAAAGAGCCCTCTTCTTTTTTAACATCTTTATTAGAGTATACTGCTTTACAATGTTGTGTTAGTTTCTGCTGTATAACCAAGTGAATCAGCTATACGTATACATATATACCCAAATCCCCTGCCTCTTCCATCTCCCTCCCACCCTCCCTACCTCATCCCTCTAGGTGGTCACAAAGCACCAAGCTGATCTCCCTGTGCTATGTAGCTGCTTCCCACTAGCTATCTACTTTACATTTGGTAGTGTAAATATGTCAATGCTACTCTCTCACTTCGTCCCAGTTTACCCTTCCCCCTCCCTCTGTCCTCAAGTCCATTCTCTACATCTGCGTCTTTATTACTGTTCCTCCCCTAGGTTCATCAGAACCTTTTTTTTTTTTAGATTCCATATATACAACTTAGCATACGGTATTTGTTTTTTTCTTTCTGACTTACTTCACTCTGTATGATAGACTGTAGGCCCATCCACCTCAATACAAACAACTCAATTTCGTTTCTTTTTATGGCTGAGTAATATTCCATTGTATATATGTGCCACATCTTCTTTATCCATTCATCTGTCGATGGACACTTAGGTTGCTTCCTTGTCCTGGCTATTGTAAATAGTGTTGCAGTGAACACTGTGGTACGTGACTCTTTTTGAATTATAGTCTTCTCAGGGTATATGCCCAGTAGTGGGATTGCTGGGTCATATGGTAGCTCTATTTTTAGTTTTTTAAGGAACCTCCACACTGTTCTCCATAGTAGCTGTTATCAATTTACATTCCCACCAACAGTGCAAGAGAGTTGCCTTTTCTCCACACCCTCTCCAGCACTGATTGTTTGTAGATTTTTAAATGATGGCCATTCTCACTGGTGTGAGGTAATACCTCACTGTAGTTTTGATTTGCATTTCTCTAATGATTAGTGATGTTGAGCATCCTTTCATGTGTTTGGTGGCAATCTGTATATCTTCTTTGGAGAAATGTCTATTTAGGTCTTCTGCCTATTTTTGGATTGGGTTGTTTGTTTTTTTGATATTGAGCTGCATGAGCTGCTTGTAAATTTTAGAGGTTAATCCTTTGTCAGTTGCTTCATTTGCAAATATTTTTCTCCCATTCTGAGGGTTGTCTTTTTGTCTTATTTATGGTTCCCTTTGCTGTGCAAAATCTTTTAAGTTTCATTAGGTCCCATTTGTTTATTTTTGTTTTTATTTCCATTTCTCTAGGTGTTGAGTCAAAAAGGATCATAGAGTTTTCTGCCTATGTTTTCCTCTACAGTGTCTGGCCTTACACTTAGGTCTTTAATCCACTTTGAGTTTATTTTTGTGTATGGTGTTAGGGAGTGTTCTAATTTCATTCTTTTACATGTAGCTGTCCAGTTTTCCCAGCACCACTTATTGAAGAGGCTATCTTTTCTCCATTGTCTATTCCTGCCTCCTTTATCAACGATAAGGTGACCATATGTGCATGGGTTTATCTCTGGGCTTTCTGTCCTGTTCCACTGATCTAGATTTCTGTTTTGGTGCCAGTACCATACTGTCCTGATTACGGTAGCTTTGTAGTATAGTCTGAAGTCAAGGAGCCTGATTCGTCCAGCTCTGTTTTTCTTTCCCAAGATTGCTTTGGCTACTCGGGGTCTTTTG
Organism: Kogia breviceps; assembly: GCF_026419965.1. Classification (NCBI taxonomy): domain Eukaryota; kingdom Metazoa; phylum Chordata; class Mammalia; order Artiodactyla; family Physeteridae; genus Kogia; species Kogia breviceps. The sequence continues at coordinate 35,419,202 of NC_081327.1, forward strand.
TGTTTCCATACTTTTTGTTCTAGTTCTGTGAAAAATGTCATTGATAGTTTGATAGAGATTGCATGGAATCTGTAGACTGCTTTGGGTAGTACAGTTACTTTCACAACATTGATTCTTCCACTCCAAGAACATGGTATATGTCTCCATCTGTTTGTATCATCTTTTAATTTCTTTCATCAATGTCTTATACTTTCTGCATAGAGGTCTTTTGCCTCCTTAGGTAGGTTTATTCCTAGGTACTTTATTCCTTTTGTTGCAATGCTAAATGGGAGCGTTTCCTTAATTTCTCTTTCAGATTTTTCATCATTAGTATATAGAAATGCAAGAAATTTCTGTGCATTCATTTTATATCCTGCTACTCTACCAAATTCATTGATTATCTCTAGTAGTTTTCTGGTAGAATCTTTAGTATTCTGTATGTATAGTCTCATGTCATCTGCAAACAGTGACAGTTTTACTACTTCTTTTCCGATCTGGATTTCTTTTATTTATTTTTCTTCTCTAATTGCCATGGCTAAAACTTCCAAAATAGAATGAATAATAGTGGTGAGAGTGGGCATCCTTGTCTTGTTCTTGATTTTAGTGGAAATGGTTTCAATTTTTCACCATTGAGGACAATGTTGTCTGTGGGTTTGTCATATATGGCTTTTATTATATTGAGGTAGGCTCCCTCTATGCCTACTTTCTGGAGAGTTTTTATCATAAATTGGTGTTGAAATTTGTTGAAAGCTTTTTCTGCATCCTTTGAGATAATCATATGGTTTTTATTCTTCAATTTGTTAATATGCTGTATCACATTGATTGATTTGCGTATATTGAAGAATGCTTGCATCCCTGGGATAAACCCCACTTGATCATGGTGTATGATCCTTTTAATGTGCTGTTGGATTCTGTTTGCTAGTATGTTGTTGAGGATTTTTGCATTTGTGTTAATCAATGTTATTGGCCTATAGTTTCCTTTTTTTGTGACATCTTTGTCTGGTTTTGGTATCAGGGTTTTGGTGGCATCATAGAATGAGTTTGGGAGTGTTCCTCCCTCTCCTATATTTTTGAAGAGTTTGAGAAGGACAGTTGTTAGCTCTTCTCTAAAGCTTTGATAGAATTCTCCTGTGAAGTCATATGGTCCTGGGCTTTGTTTATTGGAAGATTTTTAATCACAGTTTCAATTTCACTGCTTGTAATTAGTCTGTTTATATTTTCTATTTCTTCCTTGTTCAGTCTCAGAAGGTTGTGCTTTTCTAAGAGTTTGTCCAATTCTTCCAGGTTGTCCATTTTATTGGCATAGAGTTGCTTGTAGTAATCCCTCATGATCCTTTGTATTTCTGCAGTGTCAGTTGTTACTTTTCCTTTTTCATTTCTAATTCTGTTGATCTGAGTCTTCTCCCTTTTTTTTCTTGTTGAGTCTGGCTAATGGTTTATCAATTTTGCTTATCTTTTCAAAGAATCAGCTTTTAGTTTTACTGACCTCTGCTAGTGATTCCTTCATTTCTTTTTCATTTATTTCTTATGTCCCAATCTGGAAACAACTCAAATGTTCTTTGATGGGAGAATACACCTGGTACGTCCATACAATGGAATATCATTCAGCAATAAAATGGAACAAATGAAAATGGAAAACAAAAACTTAAATGAATCTCAAAGGCATTATGATGAGTGAAAGAAGCCAGTCTCAAAAGGTTCCATACTTTATGATTCCATCTACGTGACATTCTTGAAAAGACAATAACTATAGTGATAAAGAGCAAATCAGTGCATGTCAGGGGTTAGGGATGAGGGGAGGGTGTGGCTATAAAAGGAGAGCTTGAAGGGATCCTTTGGGAACTCTCTTATATCTGGATTTTGATGATGGTTACATGAATCTGTGGCATGTGTTAAAGTTCACAGAGCTATAGGTAATAAAAAGAAAAAGAGTTACTAAAAATTCTAGTATTTTATTAAAAAAAAAAAAAACAATAATGGGGACTTCCCTGCTGGTCCAGTGGTTAAGACTCTGCACTTCCAATGCAGGGGGCGTGGGTTCGATCCCTGGTTGGAGAACTAAGATCTCACATGCTGCATGGGGAAAAAAACAAACAAACAAGAAAACCCCATAATGATGTGTCAGTGTAGGGTCACTGATTGTAACCAATGTACCATTCTGATGCAAGATGTTGGGGAGGCTATGCCTGTGTGGGGCAGGGCTATATGGAAACTACTCCCATTCAATTTTGTTGTGGACCTAAAACCACTCTAAAAAAATAAAGCCCATTTATACATGAAGACGATTAAGAGACACAAACTTACAGTTATAAACTGTAAGTTATAAGTTATATGTAAGTTATATATGTACAGTTGTAAAGTCACAGAGATATAATATACAGCATAAGGAATATAGACAGTAATAGTATAATAATTTTGTATGGTGACAGATGGTTACTGGACTTGTCATGGTGATCATTTTGTAATGTATTTGATTTCAGATCACTATGTTGCACACCTGAAACTAACATAATACTGTATGTCAACTATACTTCCATTAAAAAATAATAAACATAAAGAATACTCAAAGCATTTTTAATTAAAAAATTAAAAACAAAATGATAGTAAAAAGTTACTTCTTTGGGGCTTCCCTGGTGGCGCAGTGGTTAAGAATCTGCCTGTCAATGCAGGCAACACGGGTTTGAGCTCTGGTCCGGAAGATCCCACATGCTGCAGAGTAACTAAGCCCGTGCGCCACAACTACTGGGCCTGCGCTCTAGAGCCCTCGAGCCACAACTACCAAGCCCGCGTGCCACAACTACTGAAGCCTGCATGCCTAGAGTCCATGCTCCATAACAAGAGAAGCCACCGCAATGAGAAGTTCGTGCACCACAACGAAGTGTAGCCCCCGCTCACCGTAACTAGAGAAAGCCCGCGCGCAGCAACAAAGACCCAACGCAGCCAAATGTAATGAATAAATAAATTAATTTTTTAAAAAGTTACTTCTTTTACCTTACTACTTGGGATACACCAGCATAATTTCCTCAAACCAAAAACCATTAGTGAGAAAAACAGTCCTGTTTGAAAGGTTCTTTTACTTTAAATCCTGGAACATAAATACTGCTAGGCAAGAGGACACAAGGACACAGCTGCCTTCGTGTATTGGGAAAGTAAATGTGAATACATTTATACTCAAAATGTAATTTGTGGTCTCGTCAATCATCCTGCCTCTCAAGACCTGGGAAACTTCCCTAATTAGATGTACTTAGAGTCATATTTTGCAGGAAGCCCTGTCACTCAATTTTTCCTGTACCTTAGTCATGACAAAACCCTGTGAGGTGGAGTTCTGTCTTTTCTTATTTCTTATCACTACTGCTGTGGAGTCACTGAGCTTCACAGCCCAGAAGTTTCCTCAACCAGCTTAGTGTCCAAGGTTTCCTTTTGTCTCTCAGATTCATTACTAAAGGTAATCTTGCTGCACTAGCTCAGAATTGTAGATAAAGAATCAGAATTTGAAAAAAACCTGCAGTGTGCCAGGCAACACACAAGGTATTTCAAAGCTATCTCTGTTGATCTTTGAATTTCATCAAGTGAGGTACTTAGGTTTGAAACCACCATGGAAAGCAGGAATTGTGCTGCTGGTGGAATCCTGGTTTGAGCTTATTTAAGTAAGTTGTCTGCGTAAAAAGCTTTACTAGGTGCCCAGGCCAAAATCTTGCAGAGTTCCTATTTCTAGTCTCTGCTGAGATTTTAAAGCATAGGATAACAATGTACAAAATGAAGCACACACAAACCAAAATGGTAACCAAAGTTACTTGCCATTTAGAAACATTTCAGTTCAGGTTCATTTCTTTGGTTGATAGTTTTTTCCATCACCATTACAATACAATTACTTCCCCAGTTGGAGGTTAACATCCCATTCACTAGTGAATTTTTTAAAACCATAATCTGCATTTTGTCTTTCTCTTTGTCCTTGGAATCTTGCCTATAGCTACCCTCTCCTTCATGAATTAATTCTATCCTCTCCAAATGAGCCAGAGAATCTTTGTTAATATTCTGTTCCACTGCAAGAATTTAATCAATGTTGTTTTCCTTTGCCAAAACACAGACAAATCATATTTTCTCCTTTCTACGGTCACTCCTGGTATCACTATCTGTGAAGAGTAGGCCTGGAGAGTCTCAGGGATCTTTGTGAGCAAGGTCTGTTAATGGTTTGAAAACAAAGAATACGTGGGAAATGTCATAGTTAGAATTAGAGATTTGACAACAACCTCAACAGATATAACTAAAAAACTTTTTTAAACATCCATGGTCAAATCCAACTCCTCAACTTTAAATTAATTTATGCCATATTTATTTTAAATTTCCGTTTTCTTGCCAATAATCCTCAATTAAAACTTTACATTTTTGTTTTTGTTTTTCCCTTACTAATTGGTCTTTCTGTATCTAGCTTTACCCTCCTTTAATTCATCCTTCTTCAAATAAATATCAGTCAAAGATTTTTCTAAAATGCTGTCCCATGCCATGAACTCTTTAAAAACCTTTGCCATGATTCCCTTTCAGAATGAAACCAAATTCCTGAGGCCATTCGGAACTGGTTCTCCTTCCTATATTTCTAGTCTTGCTTTTTCTGGGCTGGATGACACACTTGTTGCCCTCTAACGGTATTGAATATTTTGCCTGTGTGCTTGTGGTTTTTTTGTTTTTTAGGTTGTGTACATTTATACACATGCCACTTACCTCCTCTGCTGTGATCTGTCTGGAGATCTACTTCTTACCCTCTCACCTCAGCTCAGTGGTGACCTATGGCTTCCCTCAGCCTCTCTTGAAAGAGTTTATAACTCTTTCCTCTGCGTTCTCACAAATCAAAAAGACCTGTATGTCATAATTCTGTAACATTCCAACATTTCTCCACTGAATAAAATTCAGGAAAAGGATGAAGGTGTGTCAGTCTTATGATAACCACCTGTGCTATAATGTGGCGTACCGACTCAGTCTACAGAGCTAGCAGCGTGTCATGTGGTAGAGGATATTAAAAAGCAGTCATGACCCAGCCTCAGGGGTTAGAGCCTGAGTCAAGTATGTTCCAGTTACATTTCTACTGTGGACAAGCACTGCAGGGTAGAAGTAAAATGTGAGCCTCAGTTTCAGGCAAACTTAAAAAGCACCTTCTCATAGACACTTGAGAAAGATGCCTTGGGTTGGGGTAGTGATGGCATACTTAAAAAGACTGACACAATGAGAACAACAGGAAAGGGACCAAAAACACCTATCAAACCCAACAAGCAGTAAACATGCCCACTTTGAGGCATTATTCCAGGTGATAGAAGCCTGGATGTCCAGAATACTCAGAAAACAGTCTTTTACATATTAAAGGATTTGAAATTTTCTTCTTTTGCCCGTTTATCCTTTTTTGGCCGTGATCTGCTTAACTACTGGTGCTGGGATTAAATATATGAAGAAGATAGTTTCTGAAATTTAATAGGTACTAAAAATTTTTATTTTAACAACTAATTAATAATATTCTGAATGGTACTAACCAATAGCCCTTGATTATGAATATTCTATGATGATACGAATTTAGATCAGTGTTACCTTTCTAGCTATTTCTTCATGGACAAGTAGTAGTCGATCAGAAAAATAACTGACGTAAGTGATGGAATTAGTTCAGACAGGTGACCCAAAGAAGTAAGTATTATTCTGTTTCACTGCTAGGCTGATAACAGTGCAACAACATAAGGTGAAAACAAGAGATAAGTCAACATTTTTATTGCAAATGGACCATTATTTAGAAGACTCTTGTACCTCTAGTACAGCATTGCTCAGCCTCAGCAATATTGACGTTTTGGCCTGGATAATTCTTTGTCATAGGGGGCTGTCCTATTCATTGTAGGATGTTTAGCAGCATCCCTGGCTTCTACTCACAAGATATTAGTAGTACCCTGCAGTGAGATGGCCAAAAATCTCTCCAGGTATCCCCAGTGAGGCACACCTTCCCTCACTTGAGAGTCACTATGTCAAAGAATTTTGTGAGAAAAAAGTAAGGGAAAGTATTTGGAAACACTTTGCTCACAAAGTTTTTTCAAACTTTGAGAATTAGCTGTGATTTCAATTTTTATTCAGAAATAAACTATGAATCTCATTTACCAAATAAGAGTTTTCCTTCTACTTGGAGATGTTTTTTGCTGCTTTCAAATACTTCAATGGAATAGGCATAGTCTACTCCTAAGTCCTGCAAGAAACATCTGGGGCTTTGAGATGTCAAATAACTTGCCCAAAGCCATGGACTTGTAAATGCTGATCTGGAATATTAACCCAGGTTACAGGGACTCTGAAGACCATGTCATATGCAGCTATACTATATTCCTTTGTTTTACATAGTCTACATTTCAGGAATGACTTTTTGCTCTTTTTCTCACTAGTTTTCTTAAATCTTATATTTACTTATTTATTTATTATTTTTACTGAATGAAAGATTCTTTAAAGTCTACAGTGCTTTACAATTTTCAAGTTCCACACACATGATTTCATGCAATACCGTAATAACCGTTTTTTTCCCCTACCCCTATATTGCCCCTCCCCACTTAAATCTTATATTTAAATAAATTTCTACTTTTCGTCTTTGTGTGTCTAATAAAGTGCTCAGGCTTTTTGAGTACCAAGGTTTAACTGGTACTGTGAAGTAGGATTTGGGCATCATGACTTTGTGTGTGCATTCTATATACCCTTTCTCTCTCCTTTTCAAATATGGGTCAATCATGGGATTAGAGTACCTCCACACTCTAGTTTCGCATCCTCATTCTTTTAAGAAAAACCAGAATTCACCGTTGAAGTTACTCCCAAATTTAAAGTGGCTACAATTTATTTCACACTTTCATGTAAATATTCATTATCATAACTTCCAAACTACCTCATGAGGTCAGCACTCTTAGTATCCCCACTTCATTGCTGTACAATCTGAGATGCTGAGAATGGAGTAAAAGTCACGCAGCTTGCCTGTAGGAGCCGGATGCAAACTTAGATCTCTTTGCTGGCAAAACCTATATATGGATATATGTATAGGTATAACTGACTGACTTTACTGTATACCTGAAACTAACACAACATTGTAAATCAACTATACTCCAATAAAATTTTTTAAAAATAATAACAAAATAAAATAAAATAAACTGACAAAAAAACCCTTATATTCTTAAACACCTGTACTAATTTTTATTCAAAGTCAGTCTACTAAGACCACTGGGGAAAATTCAAATTCATAATAATCATGCAAAACTGTACTTCCAGATGTAAATAAGCAAACAAAGGCAATAACTTTACCTTCAAAAGGGGGTTAAACAGATATGACATTGTTATCTATGTCTCTATTCTTTTTTTTTTTTTTTTTTTTTTTTTGCGGTATGTGGGCCTCTCACTGTTTTGGCCTCTCCCGTTGCGGAGCACAGGCTCCGGACGCGCAGGCCCAGCGGCCATGGCTCACGGGCTTAGTTGCTCCGCGGCATGTGGGATCTTCCCGGACCAGGGCACGAACCCGTGTCTCCTGCATCGGCAGGCGGACTCTCAACCACTGCGCCACCAGGGAAGCCCTATGTCTCTATTCTGCCTTAGCATTTGATAATTCTTATTTATTTGTATCATAGGGTTTTTCCTTGGTCAAAGCCCCAGTAAATATTCCCTAAAGTGAACAAGTCTGATATACATCCCTGCTGGGTACAAAAAAAAAGAATAATAAGGGGAAAAAAATAATAATATGGAAAAAAAGGGGGGGGGGAAGAATAGGCTCTAGATTGCCAATAAATGCAATTATGATTATGACCCAAAAGAGCAGTGGTTCAGAGGACGGCTCTTAAGGAGAAGCTATATAGGAGAGATTTGAATATTTTCACTTTCCGCTTAGTATTTAGATAGCATATTGCTAGGAAGCGGTAAAACATTATATACATACATGTTTTAAAGAGAAAAGATCACCTATTAAAAATAGAGTAGTTACAATAAATTCATTTAAAAATATTGAGTTACCTTCTACTTTATTCAACCAACTTGGTTAATCCCCTCCTAAATGCCAGAATCTGTTCTACAACCCAGGGATTTACAAAAAGGCACAAGAGTAAGACATGCAAAGGATTAAATTTTATTCTACTCTTTTATTTGTGTTTTAGATTTGAGTCAGGTATGGATATTACACACCACATAACTTTAGGGTCACTGAGGGGGGTGAATTTGACTGCCAATTTATGAAGTCATTGTCTACGAACAACCTGTTAGTGTATACTTTGGTCATATCAACAAATGTCTTGGGTAATTAGAGCATTTTAGCAAAGCGTTTGAACCAGCAGTTTAGGGAATAAGTGATAGTTGGAAATGGAAAGGATTAAGTCCCTTCACATAAAACTGTAATTACTGAGATATGAAAACAAAATAATTTCTCTTATTTCCTCTTTAGGGACATAGCATGAGGGAAAAAAATCACCATCATGAACCCTCCCTCATATGGTCAACATTTTATATTATTTTATTTTTATTTTCAATGTGGATGGATTATATATTTGATGAAATTCAAATAAAGATGAATTTTGACTTCTCTGAAACATGCTTTTTGGATTCAATTCTACTTCCACAGTTGAAAATATTTGCCAAGTTTGGGTCACAAATTAGACAATTGAGAAGCAGGCAGCAAGTTTGTTAATTATTGGGATTAATTTAATGAACTTATTCTCATTAGGCTTTATGAGCCATGCTGTACACAGTATCGTGTGAAAGTCCACAACCACAACACAGTGATGTCAGTAAGTAATTAAGGGCATTGATGAGAATTTTTGCAGAAAAACAAGGTGCGGCAAATGCTTTGAGTATAAGCGCATTATTAGATAGAATTAAGGATTGGTAATTACAGAGAATTAAATAGGGATCATTTCAGTGGCAACGAATTAAGAGAGAGGTCAGTTTGGCTCCAAAAACAAACGTTAAATATACACATAAATCATACCGTTTCACAGTCGACACTTCATCCTGGGTGTGATGAGCTATGTAATAGTGTTTTACTGCCACATGATCTGGAAGTAGGCACAGTTTGTCATCAGAAGGATTTTTAAAGTGTTGATCTTTTAGAAAAAGAATCTCATTTTAAATGGCTTCATGATGGAAAACTCATGAAACAGATGTTCTTTTTTTTAGTCTGTTGGCATTTTGTTGTTATCACTCCTGATAGAAAGAAATCTAAAGATCAACTATAAATAAAATGTTAAAATACATGTGTCAACATATATTCCATCTCACCTCCACTTCTCCAAAAAGAGAAAGCTGTGGAGGGTCATAACGGGTCAGAGTTTGGCAAGAAATCAAAACCAGAAACTGTTTTAAACGTAAAACATGAGTTGATGACGACCTAGAAAAAATAACGGTCTACTGTAACATCACACCTATACCCATCTCATTTCTAGTCTATTAAAGCTATCTAAGTAAAACTTAGCATATTTCCATTGTGGAATAATGAAAATGAATAACAGACTAGAAAACAGGAATTAAAGACAACTTTAAAAAGTCTGAAGTGTTCTTAACATTATCCTGTGTATTAAATGTAGCTTATCAATTCAAACAATGTACATATAATTTTCCTGTATCTCAACTTTAAAAAATACATTTACAGTATATAAACCTAATATTATTGGCAAGTGAGATCATAAACATTTAAGTTCTTTTAAACAATAATATGTGATATAAATCAATGAAGTCGGTGATAATGGTGATGATGATGATGGTGATGATGCGGATGATAATGTGGTTATTATTTATAATTAGACTCTAAACTGGATATGCATTAAGAAATGGGCCTTGCTTTGCCACCATCCATGACCTTGACAATGACCACTTAATACAGCTGACCCTTGAACAACGTCAGGGTTAAGGGTGCCGACCCTCCCTGTAGTCAAAAATCTGTATAAGTTATAGCTCATCCTCCATACACCAGGTTGCTCCATATCCATCGTTCCTCTGTATCCGTTTCAACCAACGTAGACTGGTTGTATTTACTACTAAAAAAATTGTGCATTAGGGAAAACAGCGCAGTTGAAATGTGTGTTCTTTAAGGGTCAACTCTGTTATTAATTTAAAATTGTTTCAGCATACTTGTAAGAAAAGTAATCTGTCCTGCTCAAGTTTAGAATTACTTTTCTCTTTCCAATGCTTGGATAAGAGGATTTGGCTTGATGCCAGAGCTGATTCCTACATGAGGAAATATCTCGCAGGGTATATGAGAAGGGGAGGTAAGTTTTTTTGCTGTGGGGAGTCCAATATGGCCTGCAGAAGAATCTGTATGCGTATATGCATAAATCTAGTTATACGGTGGAGTGCATCTTCCATGTGATTCTACTTTACAATTTAAAATAAATTTAAATATTAAAAGCTTGAGTCCCTAATTAGGTGTCTCCTGTCATGTGTCTTTTTCCCACTTCCTATGAGTTTGCTAACTTGCGGATGGATTACACCTATTATCTCTTAAGGGTGCACATCTTTGTGTATGTGTATATTTTCTGCGTTTATGTTTTTGTCTTATATGTTTGGGAGTGAGAATACGCAGAATGGGTTTCTTAATTAAACTTACAGATACTTAGACTGCAAGGCTACAGAGATGCATTCAGCTAATAAATTAGATATAAATAAATAATAATAAAGAAGCATGACATTTAAATAGCAGGCTTATAGATTTCACGTGAAATAGCTGCAGTACACAGCTGAAAGCTTCAGTAGGATTAAGGAAATTTAATTAATGTTATTTTGAAATGGAATTTCTGGACCCATGTGACTTCTGTTAATGAAATCTTCTCAAAAATCTAGTTTATTCACAGGTGGAAGAATGAGAAGACAAGAGAGTTCTTCAAGATAATCTTAAAAATTTCAAATCTCTGGAAATCCATTCCAATCAACACAACTTTACTGCAAAGTGGTTCTGAATACTGAATGAGTAATAGAACATCTTTGACCTTACAAGTATTGAGTTATAATGATGGGTAAAAGATTAGGGAAGTGTGTACTAGGCCATTAGTTCATTATAAGTGGTTACCCTAAATGCTCATGGACGTGATCTATGTAGTGGAAAGTGCATTCCTTATTAGGTATTCATTCAAGTAAATCTTTTATTATATTTTGTTTCAGTTAACTTGTTTATTTTATGTTTTGTTTTACTGTATTTTATTCTGTTCTATTCAGTTTTATTTTATTTTTTAAAAATACCTTGAAACTAGACCTCTATGAAACCTACTTTAACTTAGACTGATCTACTGGGTAGACAAGCATTCAGGCAATAAAACTGTGGTAACTACAATAGACATGAGCAGGCATAAATAGAACATGGAGAAAAAAGGTTTGACACTTTCCTTGGAGACTTAAGGACAGCTTCATAGAGGATTTGTAGGTTAAGATAAATTTTGATGAAAGAGTAATATTGTTTCTTTGGTAGAAAATAAAGGTAATGTGGGCTGGGTCATTCTGCATATACAAGTGAACAGAAGATGAGATCTGGAATTGGATTGTCTGGTGTTGAGTATTAGCCTCTAGCCTAACTAGCTTTCCTACCTTGGGCAAATTACTTAAATTCTCTTAGTCCTACTTACCTTATGTATAAAACAGGGATAATAACAGAGTTGTGAAAATGATATGAGAGAATCCATACAAAATACTGACCCAGTGTCTAATAGTTAGTAAACACTCAATAAATGTTTGCTATAATAATATATATTTTTTCTCAAGTATAGGTTTTTTTAGAGATTTATCTATTATTTATTTAATTATTTTATTTATTTTGGGCGGCATCGGGTCTTAGTTTTGGTACGTGGGATCTTCGTTGCAGTACACGGGATCATTTGTTGCAGCGTGTGGGTTCTTCGTTGTGGTGTGTGGGATTCTTTCTAGTGGTGGTGTGTGGGTTTTCTCTCTCTAGATGTGGCGTGCGGGCTCCAGGGCACGTGGACTCTGTAGGTGTGGTGCGCGGGTTCCAGAGCGCATGGGCTCTGTATTTGCAGCACGCAGGCTCTAGTCGAGGCGTGAGAGTTCACTAGTTGTGGCACATGGGCTTAGATGCCTCTGTGGCATGTGGGATCTTAGTTTCCTGACCAGGGATCGAACCCGTGTCCCCTGCAGTGTAGGGTGGATTCTTTACCCCTGGACCACCAGGGAAGTCCCACAAGGATGGGTTTTAATGGTTTGTGTTTTGTTTGATATTAGTGGTATATAACGTGTGAAAAACCATCTTACCAGAAGTGAGAGATGGGCCTGGACAGATGGAGAGTAGACAGAAAAATGCGTATATATGGAATCTGCACATTCTCTTAAAAAAAAATGAAAAACCCACTGAAGCATTTACAAGTAGAATCAAAATACGTTGCTCACACCTTCAAAGTGGTGTGTGAGTAAGTGTGAATAAGAGGGATAATCTAGGGTAATTTCTGGAGGGATGGTGGTCTTCTGCATGAACAAGAGACTATGGAAGATCAGCTTTATAAGGAGAACATAATAGTTTATGTTAGGAAATATATACATATTTAAATACAATTGATATATCTGAGATATTATTATTTGCATTTATTCTTTCATTCGCTAGTCACTGGCCATCTGTTTTGTGTCATGGACAATGGGGAGACCTTTGTTTGGAGTCCCTGAAAACTGAGTTTTTGATAGTTGCCCCAGGTGATTCTTAGCGTTAGTGAGGTTTAGAAAACACTGCTCTATGCCATCGAGTCTTGGGACTGCAAAGTCACATTTAACTTTCTCTTTTCCCCACCCCACATCCTATTGATAAAACCCATATGTCTTGTATATATTGCCTTTCCTCAGTCACCATTTCCATTTCTCTGAGCTCCTCATCATCTTTCACCTGGGCTCATTTACTTGTTTTCGTTTTAATATGCCCCTGGTTTTACTATATCTGACAGTTACTTTTTTCCTATTATTGCCTCTGTGATTTTTAAAAAACAGATCTGATCACATCACTCCTTTTGGTTCTATAATAAATCCAGAATATTAGCATAGTATCAAACTTACTAGTTTTATTTTGTGCTTCATCCTTTCTAAGCTCTGTATACCACAGCCGCTCAAGAATAAGTTATTAATATTTTCTCCAAATATACAACCTTATAATTCTCTCCTTCATCAATATCTAATAGAGGTATATACAAATCCCCATTACGACTGTGGATTTGTCCATTTCCATTTTGTCAGGGATTTTTGTTCTGTTTTGTTTTTGCTCTGTATCTTTCTAGGCTCTGTGTTGGATGCATAAAAGTTTGTTTGCTGTATCTTCTTGATATTACTTTGCTTTTATTACGCAGTGTTGCTTTGAGTTTACTTTTTTTGTTGTTTTAAATTCTACTTTTTCTGACACTTAAAATTTCACAATGATGGACCTTCATTAATGCTGTCTCCTCACCCAGAAATCAACTGGGTCCAGTGAAAGTCTATTCCACCTCTGAACGACACTCTAATTACCACTTCAGTAATGAAGCCTCTCTTTTCACCAGGAAAATTCAATCAGTCCCTTTCATATACCTTGCAATATGAAGTCTTCAGTCAGTTGAGGACTTGACTCTCCTGCATTAGATGAGGAGAATAAGAGGACCAGAAAATATTTGCTTTTTTCATTCCCTAGAATGCCTGCAACTCAGATGGTTTTACATACATATTTATTTGAATTGAAAGAACTGTACCTAGTTTTCAAATTTTGGCTCCATTGAAAATTCCCTATCCTCTCTACACCTTAATTTCTTCATATTTATAATGGGGATTGATTATTTTATTTTTGTATAATGGCTATATGTGTTAGAGACAAGATAAGTAGGGGTCCTCGGACAGGTCTCAGCACATAGAAAACAAAATACACAATAATAGTAACAACGATAGTAATGGTCAATTGAATTACGTAAAATAAGGTCTCTTTTATCCTACAACTCATGTTAGTTATGGTAAAAATTTTTATATTATTTCCCTAATAATTTACTCCCCTCTATTTTATCTGCTGTTTCTTACAGTTATTCTTATTGGTTGGAAAATTTTAATTAATAAAAAATACAACCAATCTATAAATTATGATATTCACTACTTTTTCTTTTTTTTCCCTACTTTCTGAAACATTGGTTCACTTTTATCTTCCAATAGTCTTTCCATTTTGAGGATATCAGTTGTGATTTAAAAATTTTTTTTTCTTATTCCCATTTTTCTATTTTCTCCATATTTCCTATTTTCACCATATAGTTAGTTTCCTATTTTCTCTATAATCCCATTTTTTTTTTTTTTTTTGGTTTTTGTGGTACACGGACCTCTCACTGTTGTGGCCTCTCCCGTTGCGGAGCACAGGCTCCGGACGCACAGGCTCAGCGGCCATGGCTCACGGGCCCAGCCGCTCCGCGGCATGTGGGATCTTCCCGGACCAGGGCATGAACCCGTGTCCCCTGCATCAGCAGGCGGATTCTCAACCACTGCGCCACCAGGGAAGCCCCTATAATCCCATTTTTGATGTTTGTTTGCATTGGTGACTTTAACTTTAAAGGGTTTTCTCACATGTCCAGTGACAATTTGCACTTTGGTTCCCTTAAAAGTGAGGCACTAGAGAGGGGTACAAAGATGGGGCTTTACAGTTGGCAGGCCTCCTATTAGGGTGTTTAAAGACTGCAACTGGCCCTTTAAAGAGTGGGAATTTGAATTCTCCGTACCTACAGTCATTTTTCTTTTACTGATTTTTTTCCCAAGAGAAGAAACCTCCAACTGGTAAGTCTAGCAGGAGAGGGGGTTTGTGAATCTCTTACATCATTAAGTAGGCTTCCTCTTGATCTTCCCATTTTTTTAGTAGGTCAATTTACTCCCATTCTCAGCTATGATTTGGTACCCAGGTATGCTTAAGGTCTGACAGGGCTGGAGAGATGTGCCTGCCTGGCTGTATGGGTAAGCAGAGAGGACCTGGAGATATAACTGTTCCATAATTCCATAACAGACTTGGAAACTTTCCTATCTTAGCCTTATCTTTCACTTCCACCTTCAGAGGTATTGTGTGTTTGTTATTCCAGAGATTTTCCAGTGTATTTTGGGGATAAACTTTTTTGCTTATTGTGTTAGTCTGCATCTTCCAAGAAGCAGACACGAAGATGGAATTAAACATGCAAATATTTTAGAGAAAAGATAAAATAGGAAGGGAGCTGGAAAGACTCAGAGAGCCATCAAACTACCATAGAATTCTGTCCCCGAATGAGGAGGAAAGCTAGGGAAGTTGGATGAAAGCACCTTAGACTGCTGTATATTCTGAAAAAGATTTGGCGAGGTCATTGGGGTATACTTCAGCCAAAATGAGCAGTCAGATGAGTTCTGTTTTTTTCCAGAAATGGATCTGCCTTTGTATAAACTTGCCTTTTTTAAAATAAAAGACTTTTGTAAAAATATATGCTAAATGGTCTTTCTAGTGGCATGGAAGAGTTAGCTCTTCCTTTTAATACCTAACTCCACACAGCCTTACTGATAAAGACTATAAGCATTCTTTACTCCAGGCAGCTGTAAGTAGAAAGACTATCATTTGACTACATTTCTATATTGCTGCTAAGGCAAACTAGCTCCCCGCTTCCATCCATTTCTTTTTTTCCTAGCATGGGTAGGAAAAAAATATCAAACAATCTGTTAACAAGCATTTGCTGAAGCGTAATGAATACAGTCTAATTCACTAATTGAGGTTCATTCCACAACTCTCCACTAATAAGCATATTAATGTGTTTAACTATAAGTGTCCAAAATAGTTATTGAGATGTGTGGAAATTTCCCATTCTGTATGTGAAAATTTTGATAATGTTGCAATTTGATTAACTGAGAGAAAATATTTCACTAACAAAGAAGAAAATATAAAAGTAGCAATGTCATACAATTATGTCTTCTAAAACACACTTAAATGGCAAATAACATTATTCAAATAAATGAAACATTTTCTTGGAAACAACTTTTGCTGCAATGGGACACTGATTTCAGTTTCTATGCGATGACCAGCAAACCTGACATTGAGAAATTCTCTAACTTGTTTAAGGAATGTAACCAATATATTACTTAATATTTTATCAATTATAGGAGGCAGAGAAGTTTATTACACATTCTAATTTCAACCAAATTTATTTTCTTCACTTTAAAAATTTGTTTATTAAAGTTGAAATGGGTTTGGATCATTCATTACATCAAAACCCTTTTATCTCTGTGTCTGTCTCTTTCCTTCCCAACCACTACCCTTCCTTCTTTTCAGGTTTCACTCTCATGAAAGTAAGAATAATTGATCAAAATAATTCCATACCACCACCCCCCTGAGAGTCATGTTTAGATCCTTCTAGCTTAGGCATGAAAAGGTAGACTTTTTATTGTGGTTCCAGAAAAAGTCCTAGAGTTAACTTTAATGACTCCTGCTTAGCTGTGGGTGGATGATTCCTTAACTAATTATTGTGAGTAAGGGAACTGCAATGCTCTGATAGTACTGGCCTAAGTCACATGCCCATCTCTGCAGCCGGGTGTCGATTCACCACTCAAACTACAGGACTGGGCATGAGTGGCTCTCACAAGTGGGCATGGCTGCTGGACAGGCAAAAATAAGCGACATCAATGACAGTCAGTGAACAGGAAGTTTGAGTTAAAAATATTACACTTAGACAAATTTCACTTAGATAATTATCACATTCTCCTTTCAAAGCAAAAGTAATATTTCAGAAAGGCTAGATGTTGAGTTATGTGGCATAGCGAAAAAATATCCCTGGATTAGTCAGGATTCACTTGGTCTCACCTGGCTACGCCACTTTCTGAGAAATTAAGTGTACCATTTCTCCTAGATTATGCAGCACAGCTTTCTTCAACCAAAAACCATGCAAGTAATATTTTCTTCCCAATATATCTGTAAAACATTGTGATGCTCCAAGGAAAAGTTATTTTAATGTAAATCACAAATGTTTCCACACAATGCTGAAAGCCTCATCATGGTGAAGGCAAATGCAGATTTCTGTATTCATTTTGTTTCCTTTTTAATATATTTTCCTGGAACAACAAGGTCCCTGGCAAAAAACTAAGGAAAAGTGTTTCTGGTTTACTTCCTGTTCTATCTGCCTCAGGATGTTGCTCCTCAACTTTAGTCCAAACCGCCCACTCACGGCCTATAACAGTTACGGAGATGTATTATATTTCAAAAAGTTTAAGACTCCTTTACATAAGTGTGCACAATCAGCAAGCCATTTGTAATTGCCAAACAAATTCAACAAGCATAAGTATGTGTATGTATAGACACACACCAACTGCTGGAATGTATTCTAACCTCCTCTGTATGTGAATGGGAAAGACTGCTTAAGTTACATAAGCAGTCTTTACGTAATATGAATGGGTGTGACATTGATATGGGGAAATGTCAATTCCACAATTGAGGAATGAAAGAAACTCATTAGATATTATAAAGAAAGGCAGTGCTCATGAAAGAATATGGACTGGGAGCTAGGAAACCAAATCTGTTTCTTTGTAACAATGATGCTAAAGACAAGTCACTTAGTATCTCAGACATCATCTTATCTTATCGGCAACATAAAGGTTTTTATACCAGAGTTATATCTCTACCTATATCATAGGTGTGCCATGGCGTGTGTCTTTATGTAAATTCATTATTTCTTAAAATTTTGCCTTCTACTTTTCCCCACTCCTTCATAACACCAAATTTGAAAACTTGTCCGCCATCCCTTCCAGATACTAGGGCTGAAATGTGATGTTAAGAAACAATGTTGGCAGGACTTGCCTGGTGGCGCAGTGGTTGGGAATCAGCCTGCCACTGCTGAGGACGTGGGTTCGAGCCCTGGTTGGGGAAGATCCCACATGCCACGGAGCAACTGAGCCTGTGTGCCACAACTACTGAGCCTGCGCTCTAGAGCCCGCGAGCCGCAACTACTTAACCATGCGCCTAGAGCCTGTGCTCCACAAGAGAAGCCACCACAATGAGAAGCCTGCATACTGCAACGAAGAGTAGCCTCTGCTCTCTGCAACTACAGAATATTTACATTATTACAGAATATTCAGAGTTTTCTTGGATAAAAAATTCTAGATGATTGCCTAAAATTTTTCATTTCATTTTGATGTTCCATGCTTTAATAAATATATCAGGAGTTCAATACCTTTTCAAAACATTAAAAAGAAAAAAGAAAGCCCGCATGAAGCAACAAAGACCCAACTCAGCCAAAAATAAATAAATAAATAAAGTTTTTAAAAATAAGAAATAATGTTGGCATGGCAACATTAATTATGGCAATGGATAAAATAATTCTGTAATATTAGGCCAGTGCAAAAGACACCTTATTATAAGTAAAACATGGTATACACATTTTGATGCATACATATAAGATGAGCATTATTTTTATGTGATAAGGTAAAATTACATTATTAGGGAGAAATAATATTTCTCCTGTAGACTAGTAAAAGACATGTTGAAAGGCAAATCATTCTCAAACTGGAAAAGCAATGGAGAAGTAGCCATCCCCAGTTGGACATCCTCATTGTGGGGAATTTCTGAACAGCTTTGAGATAATTATCAGACTGTCTCAGTAAAAACTGATTAAACTTCAACAGAGGACAATTACTATCTTTGGACATGCTTGCCAGAGATGTTTAAAGATGTGGGAGATATCAAGCCCTCTTGGTCATGTGATTGACATTGGGTCATGCCCACATGAGGACTACTGGGCCACAAGAGTATCTACAATAGGCAAAGATCTTCCACACATTAAAGGCTCATTTACTTCAGTTCCCACTTCCTAATACAATATGTATGGTTCTCCCTCTCCCTCTCCCTCCCCCTCTCCCCCTCTCCCCCTCCCCCTCCCCCTCTCCCTCTCATTGCTTTAATTTCACAGTCTCAAATGCCATGATCACTAGATCTTAGGTATGTTCTCATTATTTCCCCTATTTGTGTCAAACTGTTATTGTTTGCTTGTTTCTTAAGGTGTTTTTTTGGGGGTTGTTTGTTTTGTTTTGTTTTTTACTTGTATTCTATCATGGTGGACATTGGCTACCCTCTCCTATTTTTACTCTCCATTTGATTCTGTTTCAGGGTGGGCTCTGGACCTGGATCTACTGGTGTTTTATATGTATTTCTTTACTTCTTATAACTTAAGGATTGTAGAATTTTCTGTATTATAGTTATGTAGCAGGTGTAGGTGATGGGTTATTTGATCTCCTTATTGATTGGTAAGGGTTTTGGAGCAAATATGAAGAAATTCTGATTTAGGAAGACTCTGTAATCCTAGAGTTTCAAGTAAGTCCTTTATTTCATTTATTTTTTTTATGTGAACATAATCATAAAATAATACATGTGGATTTAGTAGTTTAGTCTATGCCTAGGGAAATGAGCCCATCTCCCTCATGGTACAGAGATTGGCCACTGACTAAGATCTCATTTACATAGGTCTTCAGCTGAGTATGCAAGCCACAGGTGAATCAGAGAAGCCTTTCTATATAAGGACTCAGGTTTAAAGGCATGTGATTCATTAGAATGTATGTTAGTGTATCTGAGCAAAAGACACAAAATCCAACACTGAGAACTATTTAAAATATGGGTTTCAGATTACTTTTTATTTAAGTTGACAAAGGAATTTTCTGTGTCTAACAGGCCTATGTCCAACTCTATAACTACCAGGTACCCTTTCCATCAAATTCAGTACTGAATTAATAAACATAAATGCTTTTCAATAATTTTAGAAAAATAGCAATGGCTTAGACTTTATCTAAATATCGTTATCCATTATTCTTCCTCACTGATGTCTTTCTTTGACTTCTTTCCAATTTACTTACTCCTGTCCACTTCCAACTACATCCCAACACCAGTTTAAAGTCCAGAAGAGTTCTAATGAACGCACACATAGACAAGTGGATGACTTCCCGGTTACTTATTTATAGAAATATTTGCACGAAAGAGATGATACTGGAAATGCTAGGCTGTTCACCATGTCTGCAATTAAATGGGGATGGTCTAAAAACCACCTTAAATTGTCCTATCTATGACGGTCCTCTCCCCAAGCAAAAACAGCTGGGACACAGCCTTAGTACTGAACTGTTTGCTCCAGTGTTCTGTCTGTTTTCATTTTTTGGAATGTCAATTTCATCCCACCTTTTGATATTGTGATTAATTCTCTCTGGCCTTACAATGCTTTTAGATTATATTCTGAGTACTGTCTTAATGGTTAAAATTTTTGTCCTTTTACTCTCAATCATGACTTGAGGTTCCCTCTGGCTAACCAGTCTTAATATACCTTCAATAAATTCTGTGTATGTTTAGATCTGGACAAATACATATCTATGTCACTGAGATGAACTGCCACTGAAATCATTCTCTGTTTGCCACTGGGAACTAAAAAGCAATCGATGGCTTCAAAATTTATTAAACATTTAGTGTGTACCTGCCATGTAACAGGCAATGAATTTGTGGTAGAGATATAATGGTTAATAAGAGTGATGTGATCTCTCCCTTCACAGAGATTTCAGTTTCATAGGATAAGGGATCAAATAAGAAGGGTTTTTTTCTTTCAGTAAAATGACTAATAAACATGAAGTCCAACATACTAGAGGAAAACCAGGGTATACACAGTGAGATGAGAGGGGATCTTTACCCTATTAGAATATAAGTTGAGACAAAGGATGAACTGAAGTCAGATGGTTAAAGGCTTGAAGTTCTTATCAAGTTGTCTCAGTTTTCTCCAGCTAACTGAGTCATCCCAGCTGAGGGTCCAAGTAATTGCAAAGCAGAGAAAATCCATCACCATTGTTCCCTACCTAAATTCCTAATTAAAACAAAATGATGAGCCCATGAAAACAGTTGTTGCACTGTGCACTAAAGCTGGGGTACTTTATAACATAGCAATAGTCAACCTTAACAAAATGTGTTATCTGGAAGTGATATGCCACCATAATAAAAATTTCAAGCAGGTGGCCTTTGAAATGGTGGGTGGAAACCAGATGTTCCTTAAGAAGACTGTTGAGGAGGTCCTGCAGAACAATGAGAGAAATGTTATTGGAGTCTAGAGAAAAGGACATACCTGTTACGTCGGGGCAGAATATTTAGCAACAGTGCTGCATGAGGAAATGTGGAAAAGAGAAAGGGTACCTTATTGACTCATGGATCTGACTCAGAAATGTGTAGGCAAAACATTTAAAAAATGGCAGTTAGCTTCTTGAAACTTACTATGTTTAAAATATGACAAGAGAAAACTGAACTAAAGAAGGAACTGTTGGGTTTTGAGAATAATTCAGAGGAACTGGAAAGGAGTAAGGACTTGCTTGGCTCTAAAATGAAACTTCTTTTTACCTCCAGAAAAAGATCAGTTAAACCATGTGGTTGAGAGAGACAGTGCTCCATGCATGCCTGTGCATGTATCAGATATGTGGGTGAAGAAGTCAACTTGGCTACTCCAAATACAGCAAAAATAAAAGGAAGAAGAACCAAGTAACCCAGCTGACAGTCAGAATGGAGGGCCCAAATATATGGACCCAGTTAATTAAACCAAGCCACCTCTAGAAATTCCAGTCACCATAATTAAGAGTCCCACTCCCTGTGGAGCACACGTGAGATATCCTCCCTGTGCTCTGCCTGGAGTCTTGAATTCCAAAGTCATGAGCACGCTAAAATGGTTGTTTGATGCCAGTAAGTTGTGGAGTGGTTTGAAATGCAGCAACAGATGACAGTACATTCACATTAAATATCTCCAAGTAGGTATTGTGCTGTGTGATGCTGAATTGCATATATCCACTTGACTGGGTAAGGGATGCCCAGAGAGCTGGTTAAACATCATCTCGGGGTCTATGAGGATGTTTCTGGAAAAGATTAGCATTTGAGTTGGCGGACTGAGTACAGCAGATGTTTCTCCCTAATGTGGGTGGACATTACTCAATGGATTGAGGACCTGATAGAACAAAAAGGTAGAGGAAAGTTGAATTTGTTCTCTGCCTGACTGCTGGAGCTGGGACTTCAGTCTTCTGCCCTTGATGTTCCTGGTTCTCAGGCCTTAAGATCCAGAGTGAATATACAACACTGGCTTTCTGGGTCTCGGGACTTCAACTACAGTCAGCTCTCCTGCATCTGTAGGTTTCACATCTATGGATTCAACCCATGATTTCCATCAACAGTTGGTTGAATTTGCAGATGAGGAAACTGCAGATAGAGAGCCAACTGTGCTACTTCATTTTATATAAGGGACTTGAGCATCCATGGATTTTGGTATCCAGGGGGGTCTTAGAACCAACCCCCACCGGTATTGAGGGGATGACTGTATACTAAAAACTTTCATGGGTCTCCAGCTTGCAAATGGCAGAGTGGGACTTTTCAGCCTCTGTAATTACGTTAGTCAATACTTTATAAAAAACCTCTTGAGAGATATATGTATACATACGTTGCTCCCCTGTTGTTCTCTGAAAACCCTAAAATACTTTATGAGCCTTAAGATCTAGAGAAAGCATTATGCTGGAAAAACAGATGTAGAATTCATCAAAACATAAATAATAATTGAAAAGCAATGAAGGAAAATAAAGTAAGTCAGGAAAAGTAAGTGGAAATGAGTAGAAATGATTATGGAAATGATACTAGAAATGACCATAAGAGACAGACAATTAATAGTTATACACAAACGTTTTCCCTACTCTACTAGAAATATTTACAGATGTTATAGCTGTAAGGAAGAGGCAATTTCTTATCTTTTCTGGGCAGATCACAGATGACTGTAAAGAGAAATTACGCTTGAACCTAGTTTGAAGGTTGAGTGAGAATTCACCAAATGAAATGGCAAAGAGTAATGAAGCAGCATACTCCACAGGAACGATGTAGAAAAGACAATTGGCTTTGCAACAAAATTTGTGCTTCCTTTTTCATAATCTGAAATTGTCACTGGGAGGAGGTTGCCCAGCAACAAACTATAGTTCCCAGACACATGTCTTGTGACTTCATTCTTACCAATGGAAAGTGAGCTTAAGTGATTGATATATGTCACTTCTGGGCCAGAATTTTAAGTGTGTTTTTTTGTGCATTGTTTCTATCTTGGTTAGGAGAGAAATCTAAGTCTGGGGACTAGAATCAGCCTGGGGCCTGAATCACCATGTGGAGATAAATCATCTAGTGACCAGGAACATCCTCATTTCACAGTTTCATGAATAAAAAGAAAAGTTATATTTTATTAAGCCATTGAAACTGCATGACTTATTTGTAACAGCACCTAACGTTATCCTCTTCAGCAGGTGTACTAAACTGTTTTAGGTTAAGGTATTAAAGAAATGTGGGACAGAGGGATTGAGAGTTTGCAGGGATCAGACAGAGTAGAGGGTCTGATGTGTTCTTGATTGAGTTGAACATATTTGCTTAAAGAGAAGTAGTAGCAAATTGGCATGATCAAAATTCTCTTTTGAGACATAAGCACAGAAAATCATTTGATTGTTTTGATCCCAATTTATCTCCCTCATTAACACAGAGTATCATTAAAACTGGGGTCTTTTTGGTCTTTTGCATTTGCCCCCTTGTCTATGTCATTTTCATCTTAGTCTATTTATACTAGCCTTTTGCAGAAAATGCACACTGAAAGAAAGCAAGGTGAAGTATCATTTTTAAAATGCAAGAAAACATACAGTGAACTTCTAATAATCCCCCAAATTTACCAACTTATCCTGGAGAAGTTGGACTCATTGAATGGCAAAATAATAGTACTTTTTCCCCTCACTGAAGTTATTAATGTGTGTCTGACACTGTGAAGGAAAAGGTAATGAGTGAAATGTAACCACTTGGTATCTCTATTCTGTGTGTTGGTAAGTAGAAAGGAGGAAGGGAGAAGACCTTCAAGTATCTCAGCTATAGTTTTTTACAATGGGACCCATTACATAACTGCTTCTTGTTGAACTGTAATTATAACAGAGCCACCTTTATAAACATGAATACAGGGGAAACTAATTAGGCACTGACAATAAGCAAATATTATTTTCTTAATTAGATCTCCTTCTATTGGAAATCCTGCGTTGTTCCCGCTACTCCAGTGTGAATGACATTTGAATCATAACAATGTCTCACAGAACGGTCTTTCAGGGATGAAAAAGACAGGCACGATGTCACAGTCGATGAATGCCTTTTCAAATCTTTGCTAATCTGAAGTCAATGAAATGCAGTCCCCCAAATAACTGCTTTTGCTGATTTGTATACCAGCATAATTAGGGCTGAAAATGTTCAGTCTGCACATTTTTAGTATTCATATTTTGATAGTTCTTTTGTCACGTATTATTTCTACATAGCTGGTTACTATCTTGTAGTTTGAACGTTCAACATTGGAACAGGATGAGGCATCCAGAGGGCAAATGCAATTTGATGATTTATTAGTTCCGACACTCCCCATCCTTAAAAGTCAGTTTTTCTCTCTCTCCCTCTCCCCTATTCTCCCTGTCCCTCTCCCTTTCCTTCTCCCTCCCCTTCCCCCTCTCTCCATTGTCTCTATTCTGCATGAAATTTTAAAAGAAATAAGAGAAAGATCTGCTGAGAAGGTCATATTTTGTATGTGGTGCAGCAATGGGGAGGAAGAGTAGGATATATCTTTATCCAGATAATTCTTTCGCCAGAAGCCTTCCTCTATCTCTGAAACAGGCTTCTGGGACATGTGATTCAACAGTTGCAATAGATGTGTGAGGACAACGACCATGTCCCCTGCATAATAAACACATATTTCATTGTGGGACCAGAAGGCAGAATGATGCTACCCATTCTGATTAAAATTTGATCAAACAGGCCTGTATTAACACGCCGCTGAGGTCCTATATGAGTAAAATTAAGATAAACAATGTTAAACAAGATGTTCTATCTTAAAGGATAAGAAACAATGGCAATTTTTACCTGATACTCATATATTGGAAACTAAATTTTGTACGAATTTACACTTGTACCTCAGATCTCAGCAAAAACATGTAAAAATGACACTCCGAAATTCACAAAACAATTTCCACTTTTGCTTCACCTTAATAGTGTCTGGTCTTATTCAATGAGTATATATCTAGCAAGCTCCAATGGTGGAATGGAATAAATGCGAGAGGAAGACAAAAGCTAATAGACTTTCAATAAATATCTAAAAAGATATTATTTATTTTTACTTGAATATTGTGAGCTACACAGTTATTATCTATAAAATTGTTACAATAAAACACCAGGTAATTTATTGATTATAAATGGCATATTGTTTAAAATGTCAGGTGGATTTCCTGACACAGAGTATGCATTCATTAAACAGATTTTTTTTAAAAATTAGGCATCATTCTAGGGTCTGTGATAGATATAAAATTAAGTAGGATATAGTAAATATGAACTCTTGAAATTTTTATTTCATAATTTTGACCTAAAAATGTCAGGTTTGTGTAATTCACCCTAAAATATACCTTCCAAAAGCTGAAAATCTAATGAAATTCACAGTAGCATTTATTGATAAATAGCTTATTAATATCTAGATGGTAATTCATATTATAAAAGAGTAAAATATACTATAGGAATATAGGGTGGGACAGATTAAATCAATCTGGGATGAGGTTGAATTTGGGAAATTTCATATAAAAGGATTTTCTATGTTATAAAAAATTTGTCAGGTGGGGGGAATATATTCAAGAAATGATATGTGTCTGGTATTTTTTCATCTGAGAATGCATTAAGCTGTTTCCATATCCAGTAAAATATTTTCTTCAAATAATTCACCTATGAAATAGATGGATTTATTTAGGGCTTACTGCAGCCCAACATTTGAAAGTTTGGTTTGGCTTCACATTGTAAAGTAATAAAAAAAAAAAATTAAAAAAACTGGGGTCAAGTACTGGTGATGCCACATCCTATCATTTTGTGTGTGACATATATTTAACCAGCTAAGCATGTTTCTTAATTATTAAACTGTGGATGATCATATGTATCTCATAAGGTTTTTGTAAGAATTAAATGAGTTAATGTATCAGAACGCTTAACTGAATGCCTGGAATAGGGCACCATCAATAAATTGCAATTCCCCTCCGTCTCACACAATTAAGAGGTGGAAAGCCTATTTCCCTTTGAGACCGATATATTCAATTTTATAGGTAATAATCAACAAGTAATACTTGTTTTAGTGTCAGAATTATCCTTGCCATCTTTTAGGAGTGTTGCTGTCTTCTATTGTTATCTTGATCTTTATGTGATTTTGAAAAAAAAGAAAAATCAACATTTGTCCATACCTGCCCCACTGGTGGCCTTAAGAGCGGGAATTATTTGGGGTTCTTTGTGAAATCTGTGAATAAACAGCTTTATTATAACCACTCTCAGACTCTTCTTACCCTTAGTACGTGTATGTGTTTCCTTTCTAATTCTTAAAAATAATCACCTACCCTTTTTAAATGTGTGTATGGGGAAATGGTTTGCAAACGGTTGAAAGACAGGAAGAGATGGGTTATGATCACATCACGGTGGCAAGGCTCAGAGGTCCCGTGAGAGAAAACTTGATTTACTGAGTACCTACTGTGTGCCAGGACTCGTGACTTATACTGTGAGTACTTATTTCTCATTATATAAGTAGGCAAGGGCATTATTTTTATCCCAATTACAATGATGAGGGAAGCGGGGCTCAGGAAATTGGCATTATTGATCACTAGCGTTAAGAGCAGCAGCAGAAGTCAGAGGCTGCACCGAGGAAGCTTCCTGTTCACACTGGCACTGTGACCAGTTTCCATTCTTCCTTTTCTGAAGCTCATTGGCAATGCTGAAGCTGAGAATCAGTAGTAGTACTCCTTATCAGGGGAAGAAACTGGGTGGTTTTGGAATTTTTAGGCAAAGAATACAGAACCTGTTGACTGCTGGGTGAGGAACCTCATCTAAATCTCATCCAAGAGTTTAGGGGACTCCTTGTATCTTCCAATCTGGAACCAATTTTAGAAGGGCCTAGCAAAATCGTCAAGATAGATCACCAATTTAAATGGCATTATGCATGGATTGCTTTTCTTTCAATGCTAAGTTGTGCAATCTCTTAGTGCAGGTGTTATTTGGGGGGAAAGAATAAAGCATTAAAAATATAATTTGTATCATCTGAGTCATAAACAATGGGTATATACATTATTTCAGGTCCACGTGCTTGTGGGAGAAAGGGTAGGAACAGGAGGTGATGAGTCCTAAATATGACCGATACACCACATGAAGCGCTTTATTATAGGTACTACGTGTTTGAGTTCCTGTACAGTACAGGTGGGAAAACCAAGACTTAGTTACAGAAATGTCATAAAACCTAAAGTAATAAGAATTGGGACTTCTGTCTGACTCTAAGACCACATTCTACTGCTCAATGTCTTTGTAATTGGCTTTTAAAAAAAATATGTCATAAATAATTTTCTTTCTTCTCCCTTCCTTCCTCTCTCCCTCCCTCCCTCTCTTCCTTCCTTTCTTTTTCTTTCTTTCTCCCTTCCTTTCTTTCTTTCTTTCTTTCTTTTTCTTTCAACAAATATATATTCAGCATCTACCCTAAGTCAGGCACTTTCCTAGAATATGTGTGTGAATAAACCAAAACCTTTATTTCACAGGCGCTCACAATCTACTAGTAGTGAGACATGCAAACACACACATTAAAATTGATGTTAAAACAAAATGGTACACAGGAGCAGGACTGATTAATGTAGGGGTTTCAGGTGATGTTTGAGCTGGGTTGTGGAGGACAGCACGAATATTTCAAGAGACAAGGACATTCCAGAGAGAGGGAGCAGCGGCATGGTAAGGAAGAACACACAGCCAAAAGGGGCCTGCGAGACATAAGGTTGGGATATAAATGTTGCCAGGCTGCACTCTCAGCAGGCCTTCCCACTGCCTCCTGCTGCTCTCATCTGTTTTCTTGCTTTGCAATTCCCCTGCACTCCCAAACCTGCTATTACACTCCCATTCCCCCTCCTCCACCTCCACACCTCATGTCCAAAACACAGGGGTATCTGAGATAACAGGGTGAGCATGCTGCAAACTGGTAAGGGGAGGGGTGTAGGGCAGGAGCCCGGGGAGGGTGAAGGGCACAGTAATGACAAGCGTCAGGAGCTGGAAACCCCATGATTGCCTTCCTTTACCTTGAAACCTTTCTTGCTGTTCCATGGCCAACATCGTGTTTTGCCAAATGATTTTGACTGATAGTGTCCTTAGTGAGGATTCAAAGGAAATGCATAAAGCAGATCATTAAGTTCCATAAATGAGAGAATTTTTGAAAATCACATATTGTTTACAATGGAAAAAGAAAATGTTTGAAAAAAAGATCCTGAACAGTCATCCAATCAAGATCTTAATTCATAGGCTCTCCTTAAGCAATCACCACCAGGTGATGCTAATTAGCATGAACAGTTCACACGTGCTTCCCTAAAAGAGGAATAAAAAATAAAATAAACTGCAGCTTCAACATAGCTGCCTGTATCTCACCTCCTTTCCCCAAATATGCTCCTTTTAACTGTTCTTTATTGAATGTCTGATGTGTTAGATATGAAAGCCATTGTGCTTATCTGGAAAATGCTCTTTGTTCCCTAAATATGAATCCCCAAAGAAGCATTAATCCATCCATTCATTCATTTTTACATCCACGTGTGCATTCATTTTTATCTAATAACTATCTAAAGAGCATCTACTATGCACCAGACACTGTGCCTGGCACTAGGGATATAGTGGTAGAATGAAAAATCCTGGTCTTGCTTGTATGAGCTTACAATCTATTAGGAGAGAAACACGTTAATTAAAAGTTACACAATTAGGCGACTGCAGTTTTAATGTTCCTAGTGGAGGAAATGTGTAGGGTGGTATAAAAATATAGCGGGGACCTGACTTAGTCTATGTCATCAGGGACTGCTTCCTTCAGGTAGTAAGAGTTGATAGGTAAAATAGGAAAAGGATAGTAGCATGAATTCCAGACCAAATAAATTTTAAAAATCGCACAGCAATAAAAAACCAAATACAGAAACCCTGGAAGGCTTGTGGGACTAGAATTTGGAGCAAGCAGATCATAACGCTCTTAGAAGACTGGAGAGTAAGAGGGCCTTTGAAAGTCTGTTAAAGAGTTGATATTTAAACAACACAAGTGAACTTTTCTAGGAAACAGAAACAGACTCACAGACAGAGAACAGACTTGTGGTTGCCAAGGGGGAGGAGGGTGGGGGAGGGATGGAGTGGGAGTTTGCGATTAGCAGATGCAAACTATTACGTATAGAGTGGATAAACCACAAGGTCCTACTGTATTGCACAGGGAACTATATTCAATATCCTGTGATAAACCATAATGGAAAAGAATATGAATAAGAATGTATACACGTATATGTATAACTGAATCACTGTATCTGTATGGCAGAAATTAACACAACATTGTAAATCAACTATACTTCAATAAATTTTAAAAAGGGTTGACATTTAACTTCTCTCCAAATATCCTAAAATAAAGCATTTTAAAGCAAGAGTGCATTATCTAAGTCAGTAAGGCAGCTTAAGGGACATAAGAGGATCTTTGTCTTATGTGATATAAGATGAATCCACAACGGTCTATTCAGAGACTCTACCAAAATTTGAGGATTTAAACATTGGTAGATTTGGGGAATATTCCCTGTAAATGTAAAATCATTTTAAACTAATTAAGAAAATATTTTCAAATTTATCAGATTATTTAACAAGTAAAATGCAGGCTGTAACATTGGCTGTTGTAATACTCAAGGGAGTCAAACTTACTAGAGGGAAAAAAGGAGGATTTACCAAGGGAAATACATCTGACTCTTACATGAAATACGAGTAGAGGAGAGTTTATGATTCTTGCAACTCGGTCATGAGCTGGCTGTACAGTGTTCATACACTGCTTTGCCTATTTCATTTGCTGTTAAAGTGAATACGATGTCCAGAAGTTGGCTGGTAGTACAAAAACATCAGCAATTTGGATGGCAGAATTAACGATGTTTTTTTCTAAATGGAGTTTTCATCATCTATTCTCTATTTGAACCAACCAATCCTCAGCTCCCCTAAAGATCTTTACTGGAAAGTTAGATGGAAAACTCCCATGTCTTCCAAAGTGTGGTGCCAGCAGTCATGATTTAGATAGAAGAGACTTTTGGCTTATAAACATAGCATTAAGTGATATTAAATCATATAGTGAATTACTCCCACTTCAATTACATTTTACTCTTGATTAGGAGATCATGTCAATGATGATAACATGTGTCTAACATTTTCTAATCTACATTTATACAAGCCTACACTTTGATAACAGATGTTAAGTTCAGAGCTTTCCCATAGGCATTGATATCCCATGAGAATATAATCACATTATTTTCCTTTTATTGTATTAACATTTATGGTATCTTTCTGTTTCTGGCAAATAATGCTGATTTTACATCCATGGTAGTAACACAGATATAAATTAAAATAATTTTATAAAAATTAATAAAATAATTAAATGAATTTTAATTAAAAATTCAATTAAATAACATAGATAAATGATATATATGGTAAGTATGGCAAATATAATGAAGAGGTAACGAGGTGACGAAGGTTGGGAAAAATTTGTTTTAAAAGATAAAGAACATGACCTTTGGTAATTAAGATGATGTCATTATTTACTAATTATGTGACCCTGGGCAAGTCACTTAACCTGAGTTTCAGTTTCCAATTATTTATTATTGGAATTATAATGATTCTGACCTCATTTGAGTATATTATAAGGGTTAAATAAGTGCAGCATATAATCAAAACCTACTAAAATCATTATAGTTTAAAACAAATAGATAATGGAGTTACAGAGGGAACATTACCTATAAAACAAAAGATGAAAAACAACAGTGAATCCTTTGTTCTTAGCCAAGGCAAACAATACACAAGAGAGAAAATATTTTGGAAAAAATAAAATAAAATAAAAACAATCAGCACCAGATGCAACACAATTAAACTAAACAGTCCCTAGTGTTTACAAGAAAATCCTCTCTCACAGTTATCCAAACAAATCTATTCACTTGAAACCTGGAGGGCTTTAAACCAAAGCACTCATCTCTTTAGGGCCTCCTGGACTATTTTTACTGCTATCTAAATTTTATACACCCAGCAACACCAGTAGTACATATCAGCAAGACTGTGACCACCACTTCAGATTGTTCCTACAGCCTACCAACTCTTGCATCCAATTCAGCTGGGTTCAATTCATTTTAGCAATCATTTGGGTGGCCAAGCTTGGATGCTTATAATGATCTCCCAAATGGTTTCCTCTTTTCTTTCATTCAAACTTTCCTCTACACCACCAATGCTGTTCTTCTTTCCAAAGCTCAACTCTTCTTTTGCCATCTAGAGACCCTCAATAAGGTTTTATTGAGGGTCTCTAGATGGCAAAAGATAGAAAATAGATAATCACTTTCCAGGTGGCATTAAAAGCCCTCTGTAATCCAGCATCATTTTTCTCTAATGTATTTATCCCGTAAGAAAAGAGTCTTAATATGTTTACCTACTTCTGCCTTTCTGTAGCTACTTTTGAAAGATAATTTCCATGTAACTATCTTATATTATTTAACATGAGCACAAAGTCTAAAGATGTAGATTAGTGAGAGTTTTGGCAATCTACAACCTTTTGTGAAATATCTAATATAAAATATATAGTGATATAAAACACTTAATATTTATAAAGTGGATTGTGATGCACAATTAGAATCCATTTAGAATGTTCAAATCAATGTACAAAGAATAGAATTTGTAATTATCAGAGGACAAGGGAGGAAATGTTGCATTTTAGAAATGGAGTCTGTATCTTCCCGCAAATTCCTTTTCCAAACTTGCTTTTCCCCTCTGCCTAGACAGTCAAATAATTCCCTGTATTTATAGGACACTTGTAAAGCACTTAGAACAGTATGTAAATTCACACTAAATAATGCATAATGCTTATAGGAATCTGTTTCCCAACTTGCTGCAGCCATCATCACATAGAGGGAAAAAGAGAAGGACAACTAGAAGTAAAAAGCAGCGCATGTTTTTTAAAAGCTAAGATAGAATAATGTGCATTTTTAATGCTGTAGACTTAGATACCATAGCTAGAAGCTGTATTTATTTAATTTAACTCACTTAATTCATGTCTATACAGAGGGCAAGTTAAAGTTTTAGAAGAATAATTTAATGGGTTCTTGGTTAATATGTTTTTAATGAAAATGTGGAGCGGAACAACTACATATCTTAGTGAAATGAACTGATAAGTTCTTGATACAGGAATACCATGGAGATATTACAGGTTTGGTTCCACAAATAAAGTGAATACCGCAATAAAGTGAGTCACAAATTTTTTTGGTTTCCCAGTGTATATAAAAGTTATGTTTACACTATACTGTAGTCTGTTAAGTGTGAATTATATCTAAAAAATATACATACCTTAATTTAAAAATACTTTATTGCTAAAAAATGCTAAGCATCATCTGAGCCTTCAGCGATTAGTAATATTTTTGCAATAGTAACACCAAAGATCGCTGATCACAGATCACCATAAAAAACATAATAATAAGGAAAAAGCTTGAAATATTGTTAGAATTACCAAAAGTTGACATAGAGACACGAAATGAGCAAATGCTGTTAGAAAAATGTATCAACACACTAGCATGGTTGCCACAAACCTTCAATTTGTAAACAACAAAAGGAACCCCACAATATCTTTGAAGCACAGTAAAGGGAAGCACAATAAAACATAGTATGCCTTTATACAATTAGATAAGGGCTTATGGATGGATTTTTGGTGCCACTGAAACCTGACCTCTCACCTCTGGGCTGGGAGAGTGGGAATAAGATCTTCCTAAAAAGTTAAGAGTGCAGTTGTTCATGGCTTGCTCATTCAAAGAAGGAATACCTAATGAGTATCTATCATGTCCCAGGTACTGTGCATGGAATTTGCAGTGAATAAAACTAAACATATTCACTGATCTCCTGAAGCTTAAAGTCCGGAGAGGGAAAGATATTTGGTCAAGTATTCACAGGTATCAATATATAAAAAAGTATGCAGCGTTATACATGAGAGAAAGAGTTTTATGAGAATACGTGACAATATCTCTGACACTAGAGGTGAGGGAAAGCATCTTCCCTGATGTGACACCTTGGCTGAGACCTATAAAATGAGCAGGAGTTAACATGAAGAAGGGAAGTAGTTAAGGATGAAGTGGTACACTGAATAATGGCCCCATAAGTGGTCACATACTAATTCCTCGACCTGTAAATATGTTGTTATACTTGGCAGAGATGACTCTGCCAATACAATTAAATTAAAGATCTTGAGAGTGGGTGATTTTCCTGGATTATCAAGATGGGTGCAATGTACTCAGAAGAGTTCTTATAAGAGGCAATGTGACAATAAAATCAGAGGGAGAGAAGGCCATAAGATGACAGAAGCAGAAGAAGACAAGGCAATGTGAAGACTGATGGAAGCAAAGTGGTGAGATTGGCTACCTTTGACAAGGGAAGAGAGCCACGAGCAAAGGAGTGCAGGCAGCCTCTAGAAGCTAGAAAATGCGAAGAAAAGTACTCTTCTCTATAGGCATCAGAAGAAATACCCTGCTAATACAAATGAGTTCTAAAAGGCAGAAGAATATTCAGGCAAAGGAAACTCTTTGTGATGATGAGATAGAGCTTTGCTTATTTGAGAACTTGAGAGAGCTGATATTGCTGAAGCACAGAAATCTAGGACAAAGGGAAATGCAAAAGTTAAAACTGTGCAAGATATTAGAAACCATCTATTTTCAAAACCTCATTTGATGAAGATAAAATATAATTTACTTAAGACCATTGAATCCATTAGCAATTCACCAAAGATGTAAAAAAAACAAAAAGGAATCCAAATTTGGTCTGTATGCAATGCATTTATCCATTCAATCACTTACAAAGCATTTATTGACTGTCTGCTAGGTTGGGGCATGGTGGCTGAGGCTCGATAGAATCATGAAGGAATAAAGCATAGTTGCTGACTCACTGTCTTCCTGTCCTTTTAATATTGCCGTACCTTTCACCTTCACTACACAAGAAGCACCTTGAAAGCAAGTACTGTTTCTCGGATGACCCATGTCTAAAACTTGCCAAAATGTCCTAAATAAAATTCGCTAGTTAAGCAGAAGTTATATAATCTGTTTTAGTTTGACCATGGCATGATTATGTCAGGCTGCTAATGGAATATGGGGAAGATGAACTCACTATGAGTATATACTGGCCTGTGTGTGGCCATGAGCTCTGGGAACCACTTTAGAAATATGACATAATGATAACAAGGAGCTTCAACACACATTGCATCATTTAATCCAAGTAACTTCTCTACAAGGGAGTGGGAGTACATCTCAAAATGTCTACCTTTCTAGGGCATCATCTGGAATCCTCACTGTTTCTAGCTCTGTGATAGAAACTCAATACTCTCTGACTCCAGTTTTCCCTAAGTAGAATGAGAATATGAATAGTACCTTCCAGATTGGTAGTAAGGATTGAATACTATGTCAAATATATGTAACCTACCTAGCAATCTGACATACAGTAGGCATTCAACAATCATTTGTTGAGTGAATAAATGAATGAATGAATAAATAAATGAATTGTGTGTGTGTGGGGGGGTGTATGAGTCGTAGTCTAGCAGATGTAAGTGAGACTTCCTGTGGGCCTGCTGGAACATAGAATTTGTGAATTGAGAATCAGTTTGTGCACAAGGTAGTTAAAAACCCTGGATTCCAGACGTGGCTCAATCACTATCTATATGAGATTATGCTAACCTCTATAAACTTCAGTTCCTTCATCTGAGAAATACAGTTATAAATCTCTACTCTGCCCCCTGATTGGATCATTTTAGGGATTTTTTTTTTTTTTTTTTTTTTTTTTTTTTTTGTGGTATGCGGGCCTCTCACTGTTGTGGCCTCTCGCGTTGCGGAGCACAGGCTCCGGACGCACAGGCTCAGCGGCCATGGCTCACGGGCTTAGTTGCTCCGCGGCATGTGGGATCTTCCCGGACCAGGGCACGAACCCGTGTCTCCTGCATCGGCAGGCGGATTCTCAACCACTGCGCCACCAGGGAAGCCCCATTTTAGGGATTAAGTGACATAGTTACAATTTTTAAAATTTCTGTTCCAATAAAATCGTAATAAGTGGGATTTTTATAATAAGTATTATTAATATATATGTTATTATTAAGGAACATCCTATTTGACTGCATTGTTTTTCCAAAACTTTAGCATTTCTAGTTTAGACACTGTTCAATTTTTGTTCATAAGCTTTTACTAAGACTCTCTGTGTCCACCATGAATAATATAGGTCCACCCATAGTAAAGTAAAAGTACATTTGTTTTTCTCGGAAAAGCATGAGCCACACATTTTGAGGTTGTGTATTGTGCCTACACTATTATTTTCAATTTCTACACTGCCAGTCTCTTTTTACTGATATTTCCAACCGCACCCAGAGATATTTTTAAGGCCTTTCGGAATGACACAGAATGGGTACCTTCCAAGAAAGGACAACTCTTGCCTGTAATTTCCCCTATGTTGTCTGTTGGGAGCTTCAAGTGTTGACATCTGAGAGCTGAAACACGCAGTTGTGATGATGCCTTTCAATCCTTCTCATGAGACTCTGCAGAGGCAGGTGGCATAAATCTCTAGTGTCTAAATTGTATTTCATACAAATCCATTCTTTGTCAACTGCAAATAAGATGTGTGTGTGTGTGTGTGTGTGTGGCAGGGGGGTGGGGAAAGGGATCACAGCACTTCGAATAAAAAGAAATCCATTTGATTCTGGGTTCTAAAACTAATAGATTTTGAACATGGGGTAGATAATTTCTCCTTACTGGGTATCAGTGTCCTCATTTGTATCATATAATCCTGGAAAGGTCCATAGAGATTACTAGGTTTATAACCTAATAATCTGTGCCTGTAATTCTGGTCCACTCCAGTTGGAGACATTTTGATATATGAGTAAAAGCCTGAACATTGTGGTCTGATGGATTAGAGCTCCAGTCTCAAACCTGCCACTTTCTAGTTGTGATACTTGGATAAACTATCACGTTTATTTTTAGACTGACAAACTGAGGATTCAAGTGGGGACAATTTACCTATCCTGTAAGATTTTGTAGAGGATTAAGTGAAAACTAGTGTGTCAAATCAACAGCACAGAAATATGGCAGACTAAGTTAACCTTAATCCCTCTAGAAATAAATCCTTAGACAAGTTAAATGATATGCAGCAATGATAAAAAATGTGAATACATATAGTTCAACAACAAAATAAATCTTTAGGAGGTATGAGGTAAAGATGAAATAACAGCATTAACAATAGGAATTAGCATAGCGGTCACCCTTGGAGGGAGTTGGCTATCAGAAGAAGAAGAAGGAAGAGGAGGAGGAGGAGAAGGAGACGAAGATAAAAAAAGAAAAAGAAAAAAGAGGAAGAGGGGGAGGGAGAGAAGGAGGGGAAAGTGGCAGCAAAGATGACAAAGTCCTGGACCAGGAAGTTTTAAGAAATTGTAACTAAGTCTACACATAATGCTGAGAAATTTCAATTGCTTCACTCAGTGAAATTTTGGGGGAAACTACCTCTAACATATAGAGAGATGGCAAAGCAGCTTGTCTGTTTTCACTTGGGCTCTAGGAAAACACACATATATGGACACACACACACACACACAAACATACCCCATATCTCTCACTTGAGAAACAGAGTGGGCTCATGCTTCACACGGGCTAAATGTATACTGCCCATATGGTCCAGGATGCAGGAGTTAAGAAATTACCATAAAATATGGTCATAAATTGGCGATAATTTTAGGATTCCTGATAAAACAAATGTAAACCTCACTTGAAGTTCACTCTTAAAACGTTAGGTTGTTCTCACAGAAAAAGCCCTGAATAGATGAGCACACGATCTCTTATTACAAAACAGATGAGATAACCATATGTCACAAATGAGGATAAACAGACATAACATATTGGAGGATTAGACTCTCAAGAATATCAGATAATAGAACTATTTTTAACAGGAACAAAAAGACTACAGAATAGCATGTTTGACTTAAACTTTTAAAAATGAAAGAATAAAAGCAAAAAAAATTCTATACAGAAAAGAAGCAAATAAGCCATTAAAAATAAAACAAATGCATAAATTAAGCCACAGAATGGATCTTGCTGAAGAGAAGTAGAATAAAATATATTTGAATAAATTATACTCAACATAGGACAGTAACAAAAAGGGAAGGAAAATTAAAAATTATTATTAAACAAAATGAAGGAGAGAATGAAAGGGTCCAACATAAATCTAAAATAGAATTACAAGATGAGTGAATAGAATGATATAAAAGGCATTATTCTAAGTACAATGGCTCTTAATTCCATAATTTTCTGTGCTAATGAAATATATGAATCTTCATATGTAGAAACAGCACAGATCCCAATCAGAATTTAAAAAAAAAAAAACACATCACAAGATACATCATGGAAAAACTGAAATATATAAGAGACAAGGGTGTATATATATCTTTTCTGATTGCTTTTAAGATTACCTAAAAGAATCAAAACTTAGAAATAACAGCTGTCTTCTCAATGAGGAAACATACAATGGACTTTTATTTTCCAAGTTAACGGCAAAACAAACTTCCCACTTGGAATTCTGCACCC
The DNA here is from genome assembly GCF_026419965.1 of Kogia breviceps. Classification (NCBI taxonomy): domain Eukaryota; kingdom Metazoa; phylum Chordata; class Mammalia; order Artiodactyla; family Physeteridae; genus Kogia; species Kogia breviceps. The sequence goes on from NC_081327.1 coordinate 35,456,792, forward strand.
AGGTAAACAATTACACAAGAGTGAGGGTAAAATGAAATGCTTTTTAGGCAATGAATAAAAAGTTTAACAATGACAGTCTCTGTTGAAAACAATATTGAAGGAATTACTTCAGGAAAATGGAAAGGGAACCCCGAAGAATTGGGCTGGGTAATCAAAACAGCACGACACAAGCACAAAAACAGACACATAGATCAATGGAACAGAATAGGGAACCCAAAAATAAGCCTACACCTCTATGGTCAGTCTGTCTACAACAAAGGCGGCAAGAATATACAATGGTAAAAGACAATCTCTTCAACAAGTAGTGGTGGGGAAACTGGACAGCTCCATGTAACAGAATGAGCTTAGAACACTTCATCACACCATATACAAAAGTGAACTACTGAACAAGATACTCAGACAGTCCTATCCACCCAGAGATCAGACAAGGTGTCCAACTCCCCGAGCCCCTGATAACAAGCCAAACATGGACCCCACTGCAGACCCAATAACAGTCTAGCAACCAGTTCCAACCAGCATGACTGCGATTCCTGGGAGTAATCCCATCATCCTGGGGAAGAGAGAGGAGATGGTCTTCACCTGCTGAAACCAGTCTGTAAAGACTGAAAGAGATGTTTCCTCCATTAAATCCACAGACACTGACAAAAGGCAATACAGATCAAGAATCAGGAAAATATAACACTATCAAAGAAAACTAAGAAAGTTCTAACTGACTCCAAAGCAATGGAGATCAGTGAATATCCTGACAAAGAATTCAAATTAATTATCTCAAAGAAAGCCAATGAAATACAAGAAAACACAGATAGATAACTAAACAAAATCTAGAAAACAATGAATAAACAAGATGAGAACTTTAATAAACAGAAACCATAAAAAAAGAACCAGGGCTTTCCCTGGTGGCGCAGTGGTTGAGAGTCCGCCTGCCGATGCAGGGGACACGGGTTCGTGCCCCGGTCCGGGAAGATCCCACGTGCCGCGGAGCGGCTGGGCCCGTGAGCCACGGCCGCTGAGCCTGCGCGTCCGGAGCCTGTGCTCCGCAACGGGAGAGGCCGCAACGGTGAGAGGCCCGCGTACTGGCAAAAATCCTGAAGCTGGAGAAAATGACTCTCTCTGGGCTGGTGGGGGGGTGGGTGGAGGAAATGAGATGTTGATTAAAGGGTACAAACTTCCACTTGCAAGATGAATAAATTCTGGGGTTCTAATATTCAGCATGGTGACTATAGTTAACAATATTGTATTACTTACTTGAAAGTTACTAATATAGGAAATCTTAAATGTTCTCACCACACACACAAAAAATGTAACTATGTGATGTGATAGATGTATTATCTAATTCTATTGTAGTAAATATTTTGCAACATATACATGTATCAAATCATCATGTACACTTTAAACTTATACAATGTTATATGTCAATAATATTTCAATAAAGCTGATTTTTTTAAATTTTTTAAAAATAATTCATTGGTTTATTTATTTATTTATTTGGTCCTCGTTGCTGTGTGCAGGCTTTCTCTAGTTGTGGTGGTGCATGGGCTTCTCATTGCGGTGGCTTCTCTTGTGAAGCACAGGCTCTAGGTGTGTGGGCTTCCGTAGTTGTGTCACGTGGGCTCTAGAGTGCAGGCTCAGTAGTTGCGGTGCACAGGCTTAGTTGCTCTGAGGCATGTGGGATCCTCCCGGACCAGAGATTGAACCCGTGTCTCCTGCATTGGCAGGCAGATTCTTAATCACTGCGCCACCAAGGAAGTCTCAAGATGATTTTTTTAAAAAAAGAAAGCAAAAGATATAGAGACGTGTTTAGAGACAGTGAAATAAAATATACACCAATGCAATTCTTTTTGTGAAGGTTTATTGAACAACCACTGGTAAAATTCTGAGAACAAAAGTAGTTTATTCAGGTATTTTTTCTTTCAAACAAAACCACAGAAAGTACTTGTAAATGATACTTGAACATGAGACCTATCTTGCTAAGCTTAGAGAACAAGAATATGAATGTATAACTAATGTTTTTACTTGTTTTCTGTTCCAATCTGTAGGGTTTATACCATTTGCAACCAAACGATTTTTAACTCAAAATGGATCAAACAAATAAATAAGCAAACTGACTTTCTGGCTCATATAACTGACCCTTGTTCTAATTTAAATTAGGGGTCTTCTGATTTCTTTCTCTGCAGCTCTTCCATTGATTTTATTTATCCATAGTATAGCAGCATGTTGACAATACAGCAACGAAATTTCTGGCCTTGTGTTCCCATATTTCAGGTTCTGGGGTGAGTCATAGCAGTGTTTCCAGTGTCTCCAAAATAGGGGGGCAACTCCTATTCTTAAAGCACCAGCAAACACGACCTCACGTAATATCATTCCAAATTGGACCATGCGCTCAATGTGGAACCAATCACTAAAAATGGGGGATGGGATATGTCAAGTGGGTTACACTGCAAGTTAGTCTCCTCCTAACCAAGTGGCTATGTGTTACAGAGGGGCAGCTCTTAAAGCAGAATGTGGTATTATTAATGGGGAAAAAGTAAACTAAGGCAACTACAAAATCCTCAGTATAATATTAGCTTAAGGAAAAAGAATTTGAAGCAGTAATTTTTTTTTCCTGTATGAAGTTTGCAACTAAGATAGTCTTGATAGTGAATTCACCAAAATGTCATTTGATAAGACAATCCCCACCAGAGTGATGATGAGGTCTGAGGGATATTATGAGACTCAGGGCTCCGAGGACAATTGCAAAGAAAAGTGAGGCTGAAAATAAGAATTCTTTAGTGAAGTAGCCAGAAGGCCAGAAGAGGGTATGTAGAGAAAAGGAGAGCACACTAGATAGACTAAGAGTCTGGAGAACAAACACGGCTCCCTATCTCTGCAGATAACTAATTTCATGCAATCTCTCTGACTGGATATTAGGATGACATAGAACAGAAAATAAAGCAGTGCTGCATCATGATCTCCTTCACTGAGTGACCAAGCAGCTACCCATGTATACAGCTCTCTTACTCATTTCCCCACACAGGGGATATATGGTTACTGCAGACTAGATTCAATGTGTAGGCAGATCACCTTAACACCAAAAAGCCACAGCCTTGGTATCCCACCAGTCTTTATACTGTTGTAGTCACGAAAGACCAAGCCCTGCAGGCCAGTTCACAGCTGCCCCATTACAGATGTTGTCCAACAGAACAGGGACTTCACAATAAACAAGACAAAAGCATGATTCCACATCTATCTTAACTTCACAGGTTCCAAATAAACAGTACCATGAGAAGGCAGACGTAAGGTCATTTTTCAATGTACACGTAGGTCAACTCAGATCCAATGTTTATCTTTTACTTTTAAAACTTGTATACACATGAGATGTAATAAGAACAACCTGAAACCTAGAAGCATGTTGCCATAACCTCCAAGACCAGACCAGAATAGAGAGTACCAATTTGCTGCAATAAGTTTTTTTTAATTTGTTAAGGAGAGGGACATAGAATTTCGTATTGGAATCCTACCATATTTGAGTTATGGTTTATTAGTTTAATTATGAATATTTATTTGTATAGGAAACAACTATATATAATTCTGATACTACAGTGTGGCTTTGATAATTCTTTCCAATCTCTTTCTTGTCTTATGCATTTCTACATTCCAAGGTCAAAAGTCCTTCAAACAGTCTACAGTATGTAACAGGAATGGGTAAACTTTACTGTATAATCAGTCTCCATAAGGGCATTACTTCATATCTCTCATTCACACCTCTATTCCAAACACCCAGCTGATTGCCAAGACTATGGTAGGTGCCCAACATTTGTTAAATAAATAGCATATATATAACTTTATGCTCTTGGATGTGGGTGGGGGCAACACATCAAATGAAATAGTCCTAGTGAAAGCAGCTAGCCTAAGACCTGGCAATAATAGATAGATGTATTTATTTCTTACTGCTACTGTACCACAGTACTTAGTGCTAAGTACCACAGATGTGGGTGGCATAACACAACAGAAACACATTCTTCCACAGTTCAGAAGGAAAGAACTTCAAAATCAAGGTGTTGGTGAGTTTGGTTCCTTCTTCAGGTGTCAGAGGGAGAATCTGTCCCATGCCTCCCTCCTAGCTTCTAGTAGCTGCTGACACTCCTTAGCGTTCCTTGGCTTGCACCTACATAACTCCAATCTCTAACTCCACACCGACACATGTGCTTGTGTCTCTTTCACTCTTCTTATAAGGAAAACAGTCTTGTTGGATTAAAGGCCCATCCTACTCCAGTGTGACCTCATCTTAACTAAACTGTATGTGCAAAAACCCTATTTCAAAATAAGGTCGCACTCTGAGGTTTGGAAAAGGACATGAATTTTGGAGGAACACTATTTACCCAGCGTAGTAGACAATAATACTGAAACTAACTTTACTTAAAAGCAGTTAAATGTATGTTCATTAAAACAAAACACGATTATACAGTTGACCCTTAACCAACATGGGGGCTAATGCATGTATAACCTATGGTTGGCCCTCTAGATCCATGGTTCCTCCATATCCGTGGAGTCAGCCAACCACAGACCGGGTAGTACTGTAGTATTCACTATTAAAAAAAATTTGTTTGTAAGTGGACCCATGCAGTTCCAATTTGCATTTCTCAAGGGCCAACTATATGCTGAATTGATAGACATCATGCATTATATGCAACTCTACAGAACAAGTGAAAGTAACCAAATTCAACAGGAGTTGAATTCCATCATATAGTCCTGCTGGGTCTATGTCTGTGACCTCTGGCAGAATTCAATATTGTCATTGGCTTAGATGCTTTAGAAATGGACACAGACTCAATTCTAGCCACAGTCCTTCTGCTCTGTCAAAGACCAACCCAAGATCTTCTCACTTGGTTAAACACACCAGCACTAAAGCAGTCCAGAACAATGTTTGTCCTCTTTCTATGTCAGGGGATGGGGACAGGATGGGAGGAGGAGAGCAGGTAATTACACATACTTCTAAAGAGTAAGAGACTTCTCCCCTCTACACACCAAATGACCTAAATAGCAATTCAATTATCTTAAATGTTAGAGAAAATTAAAGAATATTATTTCAGACTCTTCCTCGCCCTCTCCCAAATATCTATCTCCATCTTTACTTATTTCACTGTTTACCATGAGGAATATTTCTCCAAAGAGTTCCATGGCCCATATGCCTCAATTCATGCAGATGTTTGCTCAAATATCACATTATCAGGTTGGATTCCCTTCTATATCATCATATGTTTATATTAACTTGCCATTCATTATTTTTAAAATATGGAACATTATGTGTATACTTATTTATATGTTACGTATTATTTATTCATTGCTTGTTGCTCTGCAAAAATTCAAGCATGCACGCATACAAACAAATACGACATGCAAGTAAATATTAGGCATTTTGTAGACCTTGCCTTGGGGGTATATAAATGAATACACAGACTGTGTTGTGGCAAATATTGTTTTCTAAATACTTCTATGAGTTAACTATGGGCTTTTATGTTCACAAAGTAAAAATACTAGAACTTGTTTACACATTAGTTTGGATTTTATAGAATTTTCAGAGTCATGGCAGATATTGTTTCATTAAGCCAAAACAATGTTATAGGAGATAGGCTCGGTTATGTATTTATTATGAACCCATAATATTAAGAAGGGGGATTTGCTTGCACAATTCATTTAATCTGTCTCGTAGTAAATGTTTGCCATTGTTAATTAACTGATCAATCTGACTCAATTATTGGACAGAGCAATGTAGAAACCCTTATACTTGGAGCAAATGCAGGAAATACAACATATAAAATAGATTGGGATGTGTAACGAGGGTTGTCTGCTGGATTATAAATGCTTAAATGTATTTTTCTCCCCCTCTAAGACTGAAGTTTTAATATAACTTGATGCAGGTGTATGAGTTTAGAAAATAATTTCCATGTCTCTCTACCAGTGGTTGCCTGCTAGGCACTTAAGAAGACAGTGGAAGACTCAGCAAGCATCCAAAGCAAGTGGAGGCAGCTGGGTCGCAGCACGTGGGGTCTGGGGGAGCGGTGTGAGAGTAACCAGACTCGGCCCACAGGGCCTGAGTACACGGAACATCAGGACCTGTGGATATGCGAGGAAAGAGGGGGATGCGATCTGGGGCTCTGACACATGCCTGAGTGCTATTAGGGTCATGCTTATATGAAGACGGTGTTTTTCCAGGTGGAGGAAGAGAGAGGGGGTGCGATTCGACTGATTCACATGGACTCATCTTCTCTCAAACTGCTTTGTCTGGCTTGTTCACTTGACGCTGGACAAGTCATTTGACTTTGCAGGCATGCAGAATAGCAGCTATGTACCTAATTCAGAGGTAGGCAAATTAGATCTCAGAGGAGTGTAGTGAGGACTGTTTTCAATATTTTAAAAAGAAGACTTAAAAAATATATATATATAAATATATTAAACTTAATTAATGCAGTGTGTCATTTCCAGAAAGGGTAGAAGAAAATGGTCAATGGTACAGTCTTTGAACTCACACAGACCCCTATGTGAATACTAGCGATACTGATTACCTCTGTCTCTGGCTCCTGTTTTCTTTTTTTTTTTTTTTTTTTTTTTTGCGGTACACGGGCCTCTCACTGTTGTGGACTCTCCCGTTGCGGAGCACAGGCTCCAGACGCGCAGGCTCAGTGGCCATGGTTCATGGGCCCAGCCGCTCCGCGGCATGTGGGATCTTCCCGGACCGGGGCACGAACCCGTGTCCCCTGCATCGGCAGGCGGATTCTCAACCACTGCGCCACCAGGGAAGCCCTCTGGCTCCTGTTTTTAAAAAAAACATCTCTGAAGCTTACTTTATCTTCACATCTCCATTGGGTTGGTACTGATATTTCTTTTTTTCAAATGAATAAATTAAGATAATTGCATTTAGAATATTTAGCATGTGGTTAAAAAAATGAGCAAAGAAAGGCTCATTGAACATACACTATGGGATATATATAATTAGGTAGAGAGGTTACAAAAATTAATAAAACACAATTGTTATCCCAGAGAAGCTAACGATCTAGTGAGGAAAACAAGTATGGGCAGGTAATTTGCCAGATGACACCTGTACCAAGAGTTAGGAACACAATGTGATACCCTAACCAAGCCTGTGACCTCTGGTGGAGGTGACATAGGAGCTACACTCTGAAGAAGAATGTGTAGGATCTGGCCATATTGGATGCTGTCTTGGGCATTGGCTTATTTCTAGGAAAAAAAAACACTAACTGAAGTTCTAAAAAAAAAAAAAAAAAAGAAAAGCAATAGAAGAAAAACAGTCATAAAGTAGAACCACAAGATCAAAAGATGGCTTTGTATGCAATTAATACACGGAATGATGCCAAATGCCAGAGAGGAGAGCTATAAGGCACCCTACACCCTTAACAGGAAGCCACAGGCAAGCTTTCTGTGCAAATCCTCTAATCCTATTGATCCTGCCTGGAAAGCAGTGAGGCCAGTCAGCAATGCAGAAGGGTGGAGATAGGCAGCAAGTGCACATGGCAGGCACTGCACGCTTCGGGAAACTTAATCATATAACCTTCTTCATTACTCACGAAATCACTCACTGTCAATACTCCAGCCACGGCCTCCGTGACTACTGCTGTTTAAGATCCTGTCAATCTTCTCCTGCGATTTTGACAAACAAATTCACTCAGAGCTATTTACAGGCAGTATTATCTCTGCTGATAACATGACACCACTTGTGCAGTACAGAAACAGGAAAATCAAACTCATTCTAACCCTTTCGTTCTGGCATTCCCTCTGCAAAAGGCAAAAGCTCCCTCTCGATGAATAAGGGCTGAGGTAGAAATACAGTTCTATACTGTTGTTAAAAGCCAGAAGAAGGGCCAACTTGTATTATTCCATGGAAGATTTTTGGCCTGAATCGCATAATGCCACCACTATGGTCATGACATTAACCAAGAACCGTTACTGACTATCTCACTCTGCCTCAGGCCATATATATGCTGTCAGGGATTCCCATAACAACCCTGTAAATTCATTATTATCCCTCTCATGCGGAGATATATATGCACAGAGGAATCAAAAAAAAACTTCTCCAAGACGACCTATCTAGTGACAGACAGAGAAGCACAATTTAAACCCAGGTTTGCCTGTTGCCATAGTCCTTATAATTTCCACTGATAAGTGCATATTTAGTCAATTCTCCATATGACAATTGTTGACATAGAGATAAAATTCCTACTTACTGACTTTCAGAATTAGAGGTGAACTAACCTAACCAGTAGATCTTTCCTGAAATAGTGATAAATTAACTTTGGAGCACCCTTAGAAAATAAGAATGTTTTGCCATCATACTAAAGGGACAGTTTGAGATGTAAAGATTTCTGTGGGACGTAAACCACCCACAGAATCTACTTTGCTCTTCAATATGTAAACTGAATTAAAATTTTCATGCTAATTTTACCAAATTCAGTTTCAAATACGAACTAACTCTCTAAAGTGCCTGTTTTGATAGATGTATGCCAGCTCCTTAATAACCTAAGGTCACTGCAAAGATAGCATGTTCCTGCCAACTTACTTCTTTTCCTCAATCCCAATATACCCACTTTCTTTCATTTATTCTAATCCCTTGGTTAATGAACTCAAATGTCCCAACTGACTACACGATACTCCAGGTAGAATTGTGGTCATCGTTATTCTCTCTCACTCCCACAATCAATCAGTCTCCATTTGACACTGTTTCTACATTCTTAATAACTTTTTTTTTTTTTTTTTTTTTTTTCAGTACACGGGCCTGTCACTGTTGTGGCCTCTCCCGTTGCGGAGCACAGGCTCCGGACGCGCAGGCTCAGCGGCCATGGCTCACGGGCCCAGCTGCTCCGCGGCATGTGGGATCTTCCCGGATCGGGGCTCAAACCCGTGTCCCCTGCATCGGCAGGCAGACTCTCAACCACTGCGCCGCCAGGGAAGCCCCTTAATAACTCTTGAATCCACATTTTTCTCATCTCCACCATTCTAGAGCTTTAATTCATTCCCTGGGCATTGACTGCATGGACAGTTTAAAGAGACTTAAATCAACTGTTCACCTTCCATGTTTACCCTCGCCCAATATACCTCCCTTTACTATCTACCACATTAATTGTGAAATGATCTTGTTGAAAAGGATCCAAAGTCGAAAAAGCATACATGTATATGTATAACTGAATCACTTTGCTATATATCTGAAACTAACACAACATTGTTAGTAAACTATGCTCCAATATAAAATAAAAATTTAAAAAAAAAAAAAAAAAAAAGCAGAAGCAAATTGTATGTGCTTCCCAGGCTCCTGAATGGGGCAACCGGGTGGTGCCAATAAAGTAAATAAATAAATAAAAATAAAATGATTCAAAGTTTCCCTTCTTTTCTCAGGATAAAGTCCCGGCTTCTAAGCAAATCAGTGTGGTCATGGTCTTCCCACTGCCTTCTATCCAGCCTCCTGTGTCACATGTAAACATGCACTCACAACTCCACGGACACCAGACACACTTGGAACTCCTGGAAGGTATAATACTCTTCCCCTCGTATGTGATACCCTTGAACACTGTGCTTCTTCACCCGTAAATACCTCTCCTTTGGCCAATTTCTGGTTTGACATAACTTTTTTCTCATAGCAGACGACAATCTCTTTTGCATGAGATCTTCCTTTCTTTCATAGGTAGACAAGATGCTACTTTCCTATGTCCTCACAGCACTATTTGTTTATTCAAGCCACCCACTCAAGCAACAAGTATTACAGGGAACACATTACATGCCAGTCACTGTTCTACATACTGGTATTTTAGTGGTCAGTAAGATAAATCCCTTACTCTCAAATAGACAAACAAACACATAAACGTGATAGTTTTTATATCAAGCGCTTTGAAAACAGTGAAACAAAGTAATGAGATACAAAAACCGAGGGAAGAGGCAAAGTTTGCTTTGCATTGGGTGGCCAGGAATCTTACCTCTGAGAAGGTAAGATTTGCACTGAGATCTAAATATGAGAAAAGAGCCATGTGAAGAACTGAGAAATAGCAGTCCAGATAGAGGGGACAGCAAGAGCAAAGGTTCTGAGATGAGCATGAGTTTGACAAGCTAAAGGAACTGATGGAAAACCATCACAGACTCCTAATAATATGCCACAAACTTACAGTTTCATTACACAGGAATGCCTACTCCAAACTCCATGTGGCTCTGTTTTGTTCAGAGCTTCATATCCTCAGTAGCCTGTACACTGACCGTCTATGATTTATTAGACACTTAAAAATATTCGTGAAAAAAACAGAATAAATGTTTACTGCGTGTATCCCTTCTATGGTATGAGCTTCTTGAAGTCAGGAACCATATTTATGTGTCCTTCGTGGCTGTTGACCAAACTTGATACAAAGAAGGTGTTCAGTAAATTTTTTTTAAATGACTGTATGGATTAATTAATGATATGGGCATAATTTAAACATTAAATTATTGTTGGCTGTTATACTTTTACCTATAATCTCTAAAATGTGTCATATGCCCTGAACCTGGCTTCACATTAGAACAGCAGAGAAATAAAATGAGAAAGAAACTAGGCAGTTTGCTCATTACCCTTTGTCCTCTGCTCACCTCACAGTCCAAGGACATGGTCTCCTACTCTAGGGAGTTTGTGATTATTTGTACTTCCAGGTGGCACTGCCAAGAGCCTTGGAGGCTGTACTATTTACTCGTTAATGGCTAATCCAAAGTTTCTTTTGCTGTCACTGAGATAACTGGTACAGGCTGTGGACAAAATCAGGAATGAAGCAAATTTTTAGCAGGAGGCAAGAGAAAACGAGTATTGTGTGGTCTACGCTAATTCCCCAGTGTGTCTGTGTGTGGATTTACTTGAAGACAAAAATAGGAACAGGATTTTGGTGTTCATAATTCTAATGATAAAACTGTTATTACATAGGGAACTTGCATTTACAACCAATTAACAGAGGGATAAAATTATTAATTTGAATCATCCATTTCCCTCTCTCCCTTTTCTGTATGTGCTCCTAGTCCTATATTTAGTGATGATCAGGACTGATACTTTAGAGAGATGTGAATTTTATTTTTCTTGCATTTACATATGGGAATAATGAAACCCAGAGAGAGGAAGGGACATAACCACGGTTACTTAATGACTAGATGGAATGATGGAATTCTTATGCTGCTATGTTCCCTCTGATGTGTGACTCAGTTTCTTTAGCTATAAAATGGGTATACTCAGAGAATTACTGTAAGATTTAATTAGATGTAACATTTATTCTTCTGAACTGGAATCCAGAGGAATCAACTGTGCGCAGCACCCTATATGTATTGACAACTTAATTCTATGTTGCTAAAGATTCTCCTATTCAGAAATTCCTCTACTTGGCCCTTTATATGGCAACCAGGCTTGCTCCTAATTATTTCTAGGAAACCTAATCACAGGGCACTGTAGTTTGGCAATTTGGTATGAAATGAACACTGCTCTTATCTTGCTCTTCTAACCCAATTCTCCAGTGCCACTAATGATAAATTTAGGATACACTCATATTATTCCCAATCTCATCCTACAGTCCACAAGCAGGACATTGTTTCCTTCAAATACTAAGGTAGGATACTATATTCCTGTGTAATTCTCTATAGACCATCTTCCTCAGAGTTGGAAGTCTGCTTTTGAACTCTACACCTGATCATTATGCAAATGTTAAATGTTCCATCCACTCTTCAGGGCATCCACCTGTAATTCTCGGGTGTCACCCACCTTCTTGAATATCTAAAAAGATGGATATGGCACAGAAGACGACTGGGAACAAAATGTAATTGGGTTTTTCCTGTTTTCCAGCCACCGGACAAGACAATTTTTCTTTTCTTGCCTTTTATTTTTATATTTTTACATCTTTATTGGAGTATAACTGTTTTACAATGTTGTGTTAGTTTCTGCTGTACAACAAAGTGAATCATATATATATATATCTCCCCATATCCTCTCCCTCTTGAACCTCCCTCCCACCCTCCCTATCCCACCCCTCTAGGTTGTCACAAAGCATCGAACTGATCTCCCTGTGCTATGCAGCAGCTTCCCACTTTGAAGTCTACTGTGTGTATTAAAGAAAAATTATTGTATATCCTCAGTTAAAACTGTAAAACCCGAGGCTCAGAAAAGCTAACTATCATGCTCCAGGTAAGATATCTTTTAAAGTGTCAAAGTCACTGCACCAAGTCACTTCCTTAATGCATTTTTTTTTAAAGCATTATATATACTCTTTCAATCTTCACACCACCCTATGAGGTGGGTTCTTTTATTATTTATTTATTTATTATTTATAAATGTATTTATTTATTTTATTTATAGATTTATTATTTATTTATTTATTTATTTTTGGCTGCATGGGGTCTTAGTTGCAGCACACGGGATCTTTCATTGCAGCACGGGGGCTCTTCGTTGCTGTGCACGGGCTTCTCTCTAGTTGTGGCATGAGGATTTTCTCTCTCTAGTTGTGGTGTGTGGGCTCCAGAGTGCATGGGCTTTGTAGTTTGCAGCATGCAGGTTCCCTAGTTGGGGTGCACGAGCTCAGTAGTTGTGGCGGGTGGGCTTAGTTGCCCTGCTGCATGTGGCATCCTAGTTCCCAGACCAGAGATCGAAGCAGCGCCCCCTGCATAGTAAGGCAGATTCTCTACCACTGGACCACCAGCGAAGTTCCCATTAATGCATTTTTAAATGCATTTAATGGTCTTTGGAATTTTGAAAATAGCTGATAAATTTTTTTTAACGTGCCAAATAAATAAGATAGACAAGACTGGCCTTTCAATGTGTTTTATTTTCTAAATGCTTTGGCATCTTTACAGTCGACATTCGGCGTTGGGTAATGTTAAAATTCTTGAGTACTTTGATAACATAATGCTGTACTTTTTAGTAAACTTTTCCCACCATTCATCTTTCACAACCTCTCATTCACTTTGTTAATTTTAAACTTAAAATATTCTGCTGACCATTTGTTAATTTTCTTCAGGTCAACCTATGTTAATTTTCTTTATCATTCTCTGAAGAAAAATAACCCCGTTTACATACAATTTAACGAGTAAAATAATCTTCAGGAAAAGGAAATGACAAAACTATTGAAAAGGTAAAGACTTGAAAGATAGCATAAAGAAGGAAATATGGGAGTTTGAAGATGGTTTAGTGATGGAATTCAACTATTCTTTTTTTTTTTAGCTTTTTTTCCTCTTATTTAAAAAATTTTTTTTTATTGGAGTATAATTGCTTTACAATGTTGTGTTAGTTTCTGCTGTACAACAAAATGAATCAGCTATACGTATACATATATCCCCATAACCCCTCCTTCTTGAGCCTCCCTCCCACCACCCCCCAATCCCACCCCTCTAGGTCATCACAGAGCACCGAGCTGATCTCCCTGTGCTATACAGCAGTTTCCCACTAGCTATCTATTTTACACACGGTAGTGTATGTATGTCAGTGCTACTCTCTCAATTCACCCCACCCTCCCCTTCTGTTCACTTATTTCTTAGGTGAATTTATTAAGCATGTATGAAAAATTTACTATGTTCCATGTCATAAGCAATAGATTTAAAAGTGGATTAGCTATATCTCTTGCCTTCAAGGAGTTTACCATTTAGTAGGAAAAAAAAAATGAAAGCATACAAGCTCAATAAATACTGTGACTTACCAAAAGCTTTTCCTTTTGCTTACCATGCTGGCTTCTGTTGCTATACTCTCTTTTGCTATCTACTTAATATTTTGTATGTCTGACTAGATTTCTTCCCATCACCTACTGCCTGAACTACTCTCAAGCATCTGTCCCACTCCAAATAGGCTTTTTGTCTCTCATCCCTAACTCTTCCAAATGACCTTTCTCTTGACAGCTTTTTGCTAAGCCAGAACTAAGCTTTGGCAACCTCATATTTTTGCTAAGGACTGCCCTTGGGTTGAGTTTCAGTTCCAGGATCTTATTCCTGAGATTCTGTGTACCCAGAAAACTTCTGAGTTTAAGCCAGAGAAACAAGAGATGAACTAATTTAGTCTTTTGTCACTCAACTGCTGTGACTATTCTGAGCTTGGATTCTATGCAATTCTGTTATAAACTGACCAAGTTTGGTGGCAGCGTTAAGGGCACAGTGAATAGGGAATGAAGCAGAGAGACAGATGGACGCTTTCAGAATCCTTCAGAGGTCTGCTGCCTCAGTTAAGACTTAGGGCAGAAAATGGAGATATGCGGTCACAGTACTTAAGGAGAAACACTATTAGCAGGAAAAAAGTAGTAGCAAGCACGAAAGCATTCACCTAAGCTGACTTCAGGGGTGAGGCCAAGAATATCTATTGGGGCAGCAGATCTGCCTGCTCTGCCTGTCTTCGTGAAAACCTTTCAGTGAGCAAATATATGCTCCAAAATTTAAATAATCAAAGACTTTTCTCCTCACATAAATTTAAAGAGTAAATTTAAGCATGCTTCTGTCCTAATGATAATAAGTGGTTTAAACCAATGAAACTCATAACTAGATATACACTTGAGGCAAGAGACTATTTTATGGACTTTTGTATTTTAAACACCCATCACAGTGATCAACAGGGGAAAGACATTTGATACAATTAGTTTCATACATAATAATAGATTTCAATTAGTAGAAAACCTAAGGGGCAGACATACCTTGAAACCTAGAATGTGAGATCTGGAAGAGATGTCTACGGTAGCCAAATACTGGGTATGTAAATGTACTTTATCTAGATTTTCAAGGTCCCTAAAGTAAGAATTACTGCCCGAAGAGCTGTCTTTAAGTACTGCTAGGAGAGAAAGAAATAGGAGTATTAGTTTGATGTGCTGGCTCTTCCTAATTCTTGTCTTACGTCCCCACTGCCAAGATTTTAAAGTAAAATAATTATTTACCTGAGTTCACCTAATCATTAAGAGCATCAATTAGAATCTAGGTTTTGTTTTCTTTTTAATCTTTCTCTTTAAAGCTAAATAATGAGATGGAGAGGAAAATAAAATGGAGATAGTAAAAGAGTGTCTACTTAGCAGATTTGTAGTCGCATTGGACATAATGAATGTAAAAAACCTGGTGTAAAGTTAGAACTCAGTTGTCACTATTATCAAAAATGAAAAATGAACTTGTACTCAAGGATTTTCTAAGTCATAGTTGACATTAAATCAAGAGAGATGAACTGTACCAATTCTTTTCGGGGCGACTGAACAACAACTGCCTCTGTTTCCAGAGTGGAATCTTGGCTAAGATATGATGAAAAAAGTGCCACCTGCTCTTCCATTGTCTGCATATAGAAAAAGGCCTTTAGTTAAAGCTCATTTGAAGAGGAGCCACTGAGGAGGTGCGTTGCTAGAGCAAAGGCAAAACTGAGGAGAACAAAAACCACTGTGTTGCTTCTCCAAGTTTTGCCTGGGGCTAGCATCCTAAATCTTAAGGGACTAAGCCTGACTACAAAGAGTGGTCACAGCCAGGCTGCATGTACAACTTGGAGAAATCTGTCAACTGCTATGGATATTTCTCTTTCTTGTGGTTTCACTGCAAAAGTATTCTACCTGTGCTTCTGAGACTTAAATTCTGTAACCAAACCCATTAATGCCTATTGCTGGGGAAGAAAAAAAAAAAAAAAGAAGTCTAGCTGAACTAAGAACTAAACTGACATAAAGAAAGAAAATAAGTGCTTTGGTGCAGATGAAGCTAAGCCGTGCATGGCAGCAAATACTCTGAAGCTATTGATGCCGGCACTGTGTCAAAAAAAGGTGACTAATAGAGTGTGCCCCTGCTCCATGCAGGCCTCACTCTCATCATCTGGAGGGCTCATTCTATGCATGGGGTATCACATTTAATATCTTCAATCATGGTGATAAATTGACCATAAGCAATTGGCAAAATCGATTATCAATAGATATTATATTTCTGGGGCTACGAATAACACAGGATTAAAGAGTTTGCTTTGTCCAGGTGCTAGCTACAAACGGAAGGTACTAACTGCATTTCTGAGCTCTTCTTAAAATTAATTTCCCTTTTGGAGTCAGAGAAAATTCATTGTATATATTAAAAATTGGGATGATTTTCTTTAATTGAAATATCTGCAATCTATGTCCACACTCTCTTGATGTCCAAAGAGATTTCAGTTTAAATCTAGCTTCTACTATATACTAGCTGTCATAGAATTCAGCAAGACACTTCAGCTTGCAAGGCTTCAGTTTCCTTATTTGCAAAATGAGGTTAAAGTTATTTATCATGACTTGTTCACAGGTCTTAAGCAGAGGCATATACATGAGGCATGAAAAAGATCTGCCGACCACAAAGCCCAATATAAATGAAGCAACTAAATTAATTCTTTATAGTTTGAGGCTTATAATGTCAATTTCTATGCCTATCCATATGTTTACTCATTTCTACATCTATATTTAATGCACATCTGGTTCCAAACTAGGTTCTATAACATCTACACACAAACATTTGCTTGATTCTCTAATAATCATCTGAGGTACAACTTTCATTAAAATCAGGGTGCTTATTTTCAGTTTTTGCCCAAAGTTAATCTGGGATTTGAACCTCTATCTTACAACACAGAGCCAGGAATCCAGATTATATTTTATTTGTTGTGGAAGCTGATGTCAAAGATTGAAAGCTGCTTTGCCAGTACTATAGGAATTATACACCTATAACTTTTCAATATAAATTTTCATCCTAGAAGTCTTGTCAAAAAACCTTTCTACATACCTGAGTGGTACTTGGGAGTCATGCTCTATTTCTAAAACAAAATTTCAAGAAGAGTGTTCACTGAAGAGCAGACAAGAGATAAAGATGTTTAGGAATAATATGCTTAGTTGTTACATAAAATGCAGTGAACCCAGCAGTGTTTCAGTGTTTGTCTTATTTTTTCCCTTCTCACAGCCAGTGTTTATACACAAAAATCTTGGAATACTCTTGTTTTCATTTCATCTGCTGCAGCTTTTCTAGGATCACCACTGCCTTCCAAAAACAAGTAAAATGCCTAAGATTATATTAATTTGCATTACATGACATAACCTGTTAAGAGGACAGATAATTTTTGGTGACTAGGCCGTTGTTTTCATTCTAACATCAGGAATTACATTTCATCATAAGTATAATGGTCTACACATCAAATCTGAATGATTTTTCAGGAATTGACTTTTAAGCCACCTAAAGCCCCCAGTTTTGGTAGTTAAAATAAGGTCCCCATTTCCAATTCTCAGTCCTACATTCTGAGAGGAGTTTCAACCCATATGCAGGAGTGGAGCATGTGGTTCACTCCTAGCCAATCAGAACTTCTGCAACTTCCTTACCACAGGGATTCACTCAGATATGGGTATGTGATCCAATGACTGCCAACCAAATTCACTAAAACTTTTTCCTTGAATCTGACAGGAATGATTCATACTGTTTCTGCCAACATTACCTGAAAGCATTTAGGCTGGTGCTTTTTTGACACACTGACACAGTAAGGAGAGCCAAGAGAGAGGAACTAGGTCAACAACATTTTCTACAACATTTTGTCATGAAACTTTTCACATATACAGAAAAGAGGAAGCTATTTTACAATAATCACCTAATTGCCCGTCACCAAGATTCTAGCGTTAACATTATGCCGTAGTTGGTTTTGCATACACCTAACCATCTATTCATCCCTTTCTCCAATCACCAACCCATTTAGATTTTTTTTTTAAATAAATAACTTTTTATGTATTAAAAATTCTTTATTAGAATTGTACATAATGGGAAATTTGGAAAATTAGGAAACATGAAACAAAGTTGAAGTAAAAATTACCAGTACTATTACTATACCAACAGCAATTATTAACATTTTGGAATATTAATATTCATGCTATGTTTTTAAAATACAAATAATCTTGCTATTGATAAAATTTTGTCCTAATCTTTTTCTATTTTATTTATTTTTTTTTTATTTTTTATTTTTTTTAACATCTTTATTGGAGTATTATTGTTTTACAATAGTGTGTTAGTTTTTCCTTTACAACAAACTGAATCAGTTATACATATACATATGTTCCCATATCTCTTCCCTCTTGCATCACCCTCTCTCCCACCCTCCCTATCCCACTCCTCTAGGTGGTCACAAAGCACAGAGCTGATCTCCCTGTGCTATGCGGCTGCTTCCCACTAGCTATCTAATTTACATTTGATAGTGTATATATGTCCCTGCCACTCTCCAGATTTTTGAGCCTATCAAAGTAAGTCACAAACTACTCTGATAAAATTTCCTGAGCCCCTGTATCTATCTATGATGGAAGGCGGAACTTCTGCTGAAATTTCAGTTACGTTAATTTCAGTTACAATAAATCCCTTTTACATTAAGCCATTTGATGCGAATGACATAATGAGTTTTTAAATGACATACAGAGTTTTTAAAATGGCATAGGGAGTTTTTAAATTAATAGTTATACGTAATTCTTTGTTATTGGATTGTTTTCCTCCATTTCTCACACATCCATAGAAAGTGTGAATAATGAAGAATATTGGTCAAAAATTATCCCAACATTTTACGGACCCTCAGAATCTATTTCGACAAGCTAATCCTGGAATATACACATTTATTTTCAAACACCTCTCCATTTGGTTAAATTTATTTTCACGAGCCAGTACTTTGTCTTAATGTTATAAGGAAAGTTTGCTGTAAATGGTTTTAGTGAATGTTACCTCAGAACATTTTCTAAATTACTGTAAGTATACTTTGGAATTGCAGCAGTTACCAGTGTCTGCTAATGAGATGGAGTTTACACTAAAATTTTCAAAGCCTACAAATCATAATGGATGATGAAGAGATTGTAAAATATCAAATATTAGTTTAAATGACTTCTAACAATAAAATTACTGCCTGGGGATCTTCCCAGTACTAAACTCCAAAAACTTTAAAAAAAATCCTGGCCAAAGAGCTCCTAGAAATATATTTTAATGTTCAAAGCCAATGTTCTAATGTTTTGAATACTTCTATATTTCTTAATAAATATTTTACAAGCTTTCACCACTGATGCTATTTAAACATGTGATAAACCTGAATAATAATTAGTATAGCACTCTCAATGAAAAAACAGAAGGGTTATTTTTAAAAACCACAGATGTTGCACAGGCTATCAAAGTAAAACCAACATAAATGCATGAGTCTTCAGTCACGTTCACTAGGGTTACTGATTGTAAGTGGCTGGAAGTCAGAGGTCATTTGTGCATTTCTTTCTTTATCTCTAACTTAATTTTTGCATACAAAAATGCAATGGGCCTTTTATACAAGCTAATCATTTCATACATGAAAGCAGTTGTCAGTATCACTTGGAATTTTCTATCCATAAGCTGGTTCTTTTCATGTAGAATAAAGGATGCATTCTACTGCATTGATAGACATAATGCATTTTGCTATAGTTATTATTTAACGTCTGCTAACTCTGTATCAGGCAGCAATCTAAGTACATGCTATGTCTTAGTATATTTATTTAAAAAAATTATTTTATTGTGGAAAGAATAGGAACATGAGATCTACACTCTTAAAATTGTAAGTGGGGCTTCCCTGGTGGCGCAGTGGTTGAGAGTCCGCCTGCCGATGCAGGGGACACGGGTTCGTGCCCCGGTACGGGAAGATCCCACATGCTGCGGAGAGGCTGGGCCTATGAGCCATGGCCGCTGAGCCTGTGCGTCCGGAGCCTGTGCTCCGCAACGGGAGAGGCCACAGCAGTGAGAGGCCTGCGTACCGCAAAAAAAACAAGAAAAAAAAATTGTAAGTGTACACTAGAGTATTATTGACTATAGGTATAATGCTGTACAGCAGACCTCTAGAGCTTCTTTATCTTCCTTAACTGAAACCTAATGCTTATTCATTAGTAATACCCCATTTACCCCTCCCTCTGGCCCCTAGTAACCACTATTCCACTCTTTGATTCTATGAATTTGACTATTTTAGATACCTCATATTAAGTAGAATCATCCAATATTTGTCTTCCTGTGACTGGTTTATTTTACTTAGCATAACGTCTTCAAGTTTCGTCCATGTTGCTGCATACTGCAGACTTTCTTTTTTAAGTCTGTGTAGTATTCCATTGTATGTTTATACCATATTTTCTTTATCTATTCATCTGTCAATAGATACATGGGCTGTTTCCACATTTTGGCTATTGTGAATAGTGCTGCGATAAATATGGAAGTGCTAATCTCCCTTTGAGATTCTGATTTCAAACCTTTTGCATAAATACTCCAAAGTATGATTGCATGATCATATAGTAGTTCCATTTTAAGTTTCTGAGTTACCGCCATACTGTTTTCCATAAAAGCTACACCGTTGCCTCTGCACACCAAAGGAAACAATCAACAGATTGAAAAGGCAACCTATGGAATGGGAGAAAATGTTTGTAAACCATGTATCTGATAAGGGGTTAATTATACAGTATCCAAATAATTAATAATATCCAAAATATATAAGGACCTCCTACAACTCAATAGCAAAAAAACCTAATAACCCAATTTAAAAAATGAGCTAAGATCTTGAATAGATACTTCTCCAGAGAAGACACACAAATGACCAACAGGTATCTGAAGAAATGGTCAATGTCATTAATCACCAGAGAAAGTACAAATCAAAGCCACAATGAGATATTACCTCACCCCTGTCAGGTTATTATCAAAAAATCAATATAACAAGCGTCGACAACAATGTGGAGAAAATGGAACTCTTGCATACTGTTGGTGAAAATTATTATATTTAATTTTTCACTACAATCTTCTAAGATAATTACTAATTCCTCCTTTTTACAGATGAGGAAGCAGAGGTAAAAAGAGTTTAAATAACTGGTTCAAGATCACACAGATAAAAATTGTGACGTATTTGATTCCAAAGGCAATGATCTTTACAACTGTGTTTTTCAAACAGAAAAAACATGGGGACCATCAAGAAGATATGTGTGAGCACTCTAGATGCCAAAGATACTTGGTGTGAAAGATAATTTATTTGATGTTAAAAGCCAGGCACTGGGCTTCCCTGGTGGCGCAGTTGTTGAGAATCCGCCTGCCGATGCAGGGGACACGGGTTCATGCCCCGGTCTGGGAAGATCCCACATGCCGCAGAGCAGCTGGGCCCATGAGCCATGGCCGCTGAGCCTGCGCGTCCGGAGCCTGTGCTCCGCAGCGGGAGAGGCCACAACAGTGAGAGGCCCACGTATCACACACACAAAAATAAAAAAAATAAAAAAATAAAAAGCCAGGCACTGTCTGCCTATAACCACATCAGTCTCCTGCAGGTGCTGATGTGAATGGCAAAAGCTGGTTATAATGTGGTCATCCACAGGATCTTAGCAGTCCTTAATGTAAAAATAATGCCCTATAATAGAAGTCCAAACATTATATAGAGAACTGGAGGACCCCTTTAAATACAGACACTTAGGAACCTAAACTGAGTTTGAAAATATTCCAGAAAGTACTGTTGTGAAGGTCAGAGTAAAAATGCAAGAGCTCTGCACATTACAAATCCTCAATAAGTGGGAAATGCTCATTATTTAGTGTTTTAAAAATAGCAGCCAAAACCAGGAATTATTTTTCTTGAGGGTATTTTGAGAGGGGGAAAAAAAGCGCAAACTATTTCTGGGTCAATTAAAACTGGCCAGTCTGTCTTTTGTTCCTTTGAGCCAGACATTTTGACAGGCTGACATAACTACACTATGTCTTTTTCTCTACTTTTATAAGCTTATGTTCCAGATGCACCAACTCTGTGATCCTGAGCTATGAGGAGAGGACTAAAATGAGCTGGGAGCTGGTGAGGAAAGATACTCTCTGTTATGAAGTTAGGGTGCTCAATGAATGAATGAACTTGTCAGACAGTTGTTTACAAAACTCCACAGAAGACCTTAAAAATAGTCATAGGATTAAAAATACATCCCCGGACTCTGTTTCCTTCCCCCTTATTGGTTTATATGCCATTTATTCCAGATGAATCAACTTTATGATGCATGTTTTGTGTTGTGTTGGTTTCTTTGTCTTAAATGCATTCTAGTCTGAAAAACTAGTTTAACAACTGCCTCTTTCAGGGGAACCCAGTGTGAGATGGAGTGTAGTACGTGTTTTTTTCAGGAGTACTATGTAATTCAGTGGTTCCACAATGTGTTTATTAAACACCTACTGTGTGCCGATACTTGGCTAGTCTCTGTGGATACAATATATAACCAAAAGAGTGTACTCTCTGCTGCCATGAAATTTATGGTTAATGTTTAAAAAAAAAAAGAGAGAGAGAGAACACACAAATATTGCCCCATCTTCAGCTAAACCCTCTCTCTCTCAAATTCTAAAATATTTTATTCAAGAGCAAGGGAAAGTGAATCATAGTCATTTAGAATATTAAATCTGGAAGAGTGAAATGTTGGGACGGCAAACGTCTATCAGGCAAGATGCTGCTCTGCTGCTCCACCAATACCCATGGCGGACGTCGTTAATTAGCCCCTGCAATCTTCCTCACTGCATCTCTGCGTAGACTGAAACTCTCACATGGTTTTCTAGGCGGACATTCTCAACTGCTGCAAAAGACATACGAGACCTGTCCTTCTCTACTACTGTTAATGTACTTTACTCAACCCCATTTGCCATCAGTTGACATGTAGGGAAGTCCAATACGTCACCCCAGGTGACTCAGTTTAGCAGGTGTAAAGCTGGAACCTGGCTCTACATAGCCTATACCACAATGCAATACTCTCTTCTATCCCATCACCCACCCTCAGCTCACTGTCATGGAGAACCACAAAAATGGAACATGTCCTACAGAATATATATGTTTTGGAGAAGGAGAGGAGATTGTATGCCTGTATACTGAAGCCAGTGTATGGCTTTCTATTTTTTTTTTCTTCTTTTTCTTTTCTCCTTCTGCTTCTGCCTGGTGTGAGAGAAAAGAAGACCTGCCTCCTTGCCCAGAGGAGAATTCCTAGATCTATTGCTTAGTGCCAAGTCTTAGAATCATGTTTAATCACATCTAATTCTCAAGCTCAGAATTTAATGTGGCAGTTAAATATGGTAGATGAATCTGCCTCTTGTATGACACAGGATATTTTTACAACAAAAATTGTTCCCATTTTCACTTAGGTCTCCCACTTGAATTTTACATTCTACGTACAAGTGAAATAAGCCCCATATTCCCATTGTTGTTGTATAATTGAAGAAAATAAAATGAATATATTTTTATATTGTGGTTGTACTCTTCAAAAATTCTTCTAAAACATAGTCCCAAACCAGCACAAGTGTCTTAGCAGCTGCGGTTAGAAAGCTCCTTAGAGAGCTGAAGTAATTGTCTTCCAGAATCCAAGAAACCATTGTCAAAAGTACTGAAAAAAACTTGAGTCAATTCATTTAATCTAAAAGCCAACTGTAAATTTCCATCCTCATTCTCGGTGACATCAAATAACTAGCACTTAGTACTTAGTATTGGAGGAATCTCATAATCAAATTTCCCAACAATAATGCCTAGCACATGTTTTTTTCCCCCTATTTTAACAGTATTTGAGTTTTTACTTCCACATCTATATAATGCACATGTATAAATTAGGTCACCCAAAGAATAAATGCTTAAGATGAGATTAAATCCTAGATATGTTCATTCCAAAGTCTGGATTATACTATCATCTGTTTTGCATACAGGTAGATGAAAGAATGTCTTTCTTATTTTCTTCCTTTGTTCAGGCATGCATTAAAGAGCATTTGATGAGTCTGATTTGCCATACAGACTGATAAATATTGTGCTCATTAGTTAAATAAGAGAGCCACAAAACAATACACAAGATGCCAGAGTCTGATTAGAATGGGATCTTTCTCTACCATGTATACAAATATCCTATCAATTTCTAATGCTCTATGTGCTTATATTCAAAAAATGCTTTTCTTCTTGCCTTCTAAGGCAAACAGATTCTTCTAAGGCAAACAGATTCTAAGATAGTTCCTATGACCTCCACCTCCGTGTACTCATGACTTGCATAATCCCCTCCCCTAGAGTGCGAGCAGGGTCTGTGACTTGCTTCTAACAAATACAATAGGACAAAGGTGATGAGATGTCTCATCCATGATAATTTTATATACAATTTTTTCCCTTGCTGCTAACAGACTCTCTCTTGCTCACTTAGAGGAATCAAGAAGCTATGCTGGGAAGGCCCATGTGGCAAGGAATCAGGGGATATTCCAGTCAATGGGTGTACATGTAAAAAACTGAGTCTCTCAATCCAACAGTCCACAAGGAACTGAATGCTGTCAAAAATGATGTAAGCCTGGACATGGATCCCTTCACACTCCAGGCTCAGATAAGACTGGCCTGCATCCCTGGCCAAAATGCTGATGTTTAAGCTTGTGAAACACTGAAAAGAAGACCTGACTAAGCTGTGCCTTGACTCCTGGCCCACAAAACCGCGTGAGATAAAGTGTGCTGCTTTAACACGTTAAGTTTGTAGTAATAGGGTTAGGAAGCAAGAGATAAGTAATATCCTTTCCAAACTTAATTCTCTGATAGATGAGGAAAGCAGTAAGAAGCACATGAAATAGGAAATACAGCTACAGAAAAAGAGTTTGGGGGATCTTAAGCAAACCTCTGCGGGGATCAAGAGGTTCTACTCTGAATTAATCAAAGAAGTGCATATTTTTCAAATGCTCTTTTGAGAATTATAAACAGATAAACAGAGACCTTGATTAAAGTGATCAGATCTAAAGCTCCAATGCTCAGCGTAATATTGGGGCCACTCTTGGCCTCACCAAAAAACACCTGCCTGTTCATCCTGCCTCTTTGGCTACACTCAAGCCCATGCCTGCACATTCCATGCAACATGATCTGCTTTACTACACACTGGGGAACAGGAAAACTCCTCTTGGGTTTGCCATTTTTCAAGGTTAAAAAGAAGGAGGAGGGCTTCCCTGGTGGCTCAGTGGTTGAGAATCCGCCTGCCGATGCAGGAGACACGGGTTCGTGCCCCGGTCCGGGAGGATCCCACGTGCCGCGGAGCGGCTGGGCCCGTGAGCCATGGCCGCTAGGCCTGCGTGTCCGGAGCCTGTGCTCCGCAACGGGAGAGGCCACAACAGTGAGAGGCCCGCGTACCGCAAAAAAAAAAAAAAAAAAAAAAAGAAGGAGGAATCAGAGCACAGAATTTTAAGTTAGATTCACTAGCCATGTGGCACTAAACCTATAACAACTTCTCTGGTGACAATTCCAGATTGAAGGCGACTGAGAAGGCATGACCACAAGATCCAATATGTGATGGTACGCTGGACCCTTCTTCTGTCATGAAAAACATAGTGAGATAATCAGTGAAACTTGAATGAGAGATGGATAAGACGGTAGCTAACATATGAATATTAACTTCCTGACTTGCTATTTGTGATGTGGTTACGTATTAGGGCAGCCTTGTTGGTGAGAGACAGAGATAGCAGTACTGACGGTAGTAGACTGCTGCTTGCAATTAGGTTGTTTCAGGACGAGTAAAAACGTACTGTTCTGGCAATCATTCTGAAAGTTTTAAATTATGTCAAAAGATAGAGAAAAAGTGTGTTCATTTGACAGTGTTTATGTGACCTCTAGCTTAACTGGGTGTTTCTCAGGGGCCAGGTATCCTACTAAGCACATCACATATGTCTATTATAATTTATCCTGGACAACAATGTTATTAGACAGGCCCTGTTATTAACTCTATTTTATGTATGGAGGAACCGAGGCAGAGAGGGTTATGAGTATCACCTACGGTCGTCCAACTAGTAAGTGTCAGAAAGGGGAATCTTACTCAACCCATGGAATTCCAGGCCCCACGTTCTTTGTTTTTTTTTAAATTAATTTTTATTCAGGCCCCACGTTTTTAACCACAATGTTTGGTCATCGACTGAGGAGAGGCAACAACCCTGTCAGTACAGCAACGTAGCTACAGCTTAAAACCTTAGATAGTTCACATTTATAAATCAGACTCCTTTTGTTCTGGTCAGCTAATGTCACCAAATACTGACTTTGTGGTAGGCACTGTTCTTGGTGCGAGATGAGATCCAAAGTATATTTAAATAAATACATACTATCTAATTACATAAATGAAGGAAGAATATGTAGGAAATGATCAGAACTAGAAAACGCAAGAGGAGATGGAGGTTATAGGTTGTGGTAATAAGATCATAGGACACATTCAAGTCAGCATGACAACCTGGGTAGGTTATCATGCTTTGGGATTTGGAATTCTTCGGTTCTCTGTCAAGCTCTACAGTTCATTAGTGCAGTCACTAAGAAAGTAGGTGAAGTCTTCTGTACCTGTATCCTCACTGGGAAAACTAGGTAATAATGCTAACCCAGAGTGTTAAAAGATTAAGTTTAAATTCACCAAGCAACAATACTGACACACAGTATGTGCTCACTGAATTCTAATTTTGCTTAATTCACTTTCTTAAATTTTTGAAGACATAGTTCTCCCCTGATAGGAAGGAAAAAGGAAACTGGGCCTCATGTGATTTTCAAAATTGGGTATTTGTTATTTCTCTAAAGTATTTTATATCCCTCCCCTTAACACCTCCCTTTCTGGCACATTCATCTGGAGTCTGGCGTGACAACTATTTAGAATATCATTTGCAAAGGCTGATGTAGACAGAAGAATAACACAATAGTGTGTGAGTCTGTGAATGAGGGATGAGAATCAGTCAAAGATAATGTGTTGACCGGTGACCCTAGGAACATGAATGAGCCCTTCTCTTCCTGGTGTTAGCATCCATTGCTCTGCCACAGAGCAGAACTACTTTGGCTACTTGAATTAGAAAATGGTATTAAGCCATTCTGCAAATCTCAGCCAGCCCTTGAAAGGAGTGGTTCCAAAATTCCAAGCCATTTTTTCTTTTTTGTAGCTGGGTTTTAAAGGTCTTTTTAGTTTATTATAATTTACGAATAATGAGTAGAGCCACTTCCCTCTTTGGTTACTTCCATCTATGTGTTTCAATGTCATTCCCAGCTCTGAGTATTTAACTCTAATTTCTCACTCAGTGACAAAACTCTAGATTTGTTGGAACAATTTCGGCTCTCAAAATGAAACAGGCTCCTTATATTACTGTGAAGCAAGGTACCCAGAAGCCCCTATGAATTTCCTATTTCCATATGCACCAGATTTTCACATTCTGAAATGTTTCTTATGGGAACACGAGAAAACAGTTATAATTAAACTTAAGTAGAGAAACTATATTTAACACACTCTCTGGGATATATTTTGGAGAAGTGGCCTTGAAGGCAAATCCTACATTAGCAGGCACCTGGGGGTCCCTGAGTCAGAGGGGTACCTCTCCCACCCCTCCCCCCATCAGCTTGATCTTACATCTTTAGTAAGCAAAACAAAAAATGCTTATTTGGGGCAAGGACAAAGAAAAAAAAAAAAACCTTTGTTTTGCCCATGTCTACATTTGACTTTTAAGCAATGCATACATTTTCCCTGGCTGAGACAGAAGTAGATTTGCATTCATTTACAAAAATGCCATCTTACTCAGGAATTAAAGCAAAGAAATTGCTAAAGAATCATCTGCTACTTGCTTTGTGGAAGAAGGTAAAACAATCATTACATTCTGAGGAAAAAAAAGACAAGATTTATCTGTTGCCCATCCTCTCTGCTTTTACTTTCTGCTGGATCCAGGAAAAAGAATTTTGTTAGTCAATTATTCACACCTATTATATTAATTTGTTGTAACAAATGATCACAAAGTCAGTGGCACAAGTTTATTATCTTATACTTATGCAAGTTAGAAATCCAAAAGTGGGTCACACTGGGCTAAAATCAAGGTGCCAGCACGGATGTGTTCCTCCTAGTGGTCCTGGGGGAATATCCATTTTCTTCTGTCTTCAAACCCACAAGTCTAGCATCTTCAAATGTTTTCTCTGATTCTAATATCCTCTTCTGCCTCCTTCTTCCATTCATAAGGGCTATTGTGATTATTGGATCTACTTGAACAATCCAGGGTAGTCTTCCTATTTCAAGGTCAGCTGATTAGTATCCTCAAGTCCATCTTCAACCTTAATTCCCCTATACTACGTAACATAACATCTTCACAGCCTCTGGGGATTAGGACATGGTCATATTTTGGTGACCATTTTTCAGCCTACGATACTTATCAACCAAAAGTTACTTGAATTCAGTTTAATCATTTAGAATGAATGTGGTCAGTTGTGCTATAACGAAAGAGTAATATAGAGAAGGAAAGTGCATTTGCCTTCAGTGAATTTAAATTCATTGAGTTTAATCTATTATATCACACAGTTTCCAAGTGAAATATGAGGACAGGTGAGTTTGAACGTCACTGGGAAAAAGAGACTTAGGTTTTTGCCTTATTTTAACTGAGTGATGCCCTCGCGCAAACAACTAATATTCCCCTTCATTTCATTCACTTATCTGAAAATGGAGTGAAACATGTTTCGACTGTAAAGGTATTTCGTAATCCATTTTAAGTTTCGCTTTATCTAAGAATTCTGCACGGTAAGTAGAAAAAGTAACATCTAAATATGAAACTGTATTTTCGCAAAAGAAGACGTACCTGAAAGGTAGGGAGCCTGATTCTAGTTTAACTCTATTTCTAGAATTTAAATATGTTAACTCTTCAAGAGTATAGTGATCATAATGAGCATGTTAGTCTCCAATATACGGGTTATAACTTATAGGAAATAAATGAATTTGCCACCTATGTTATTTTGAATAAGACATTAAAAGAATTTAATTATGGCTGTATCAACTGCCATAATATAAAGTATGACAACGAGAATTCACAAACACACAGAGAAATATAGATGAATCTCACAAACATAATGTTAGGTGAAACCAGACACAAATAACTATGTACTAAAAATAAGATAATGCATTATGTGATTCTAATGCTATAAAATGCAAAAGAGGTCAGAATGGTGGTAGCTTTTGAAGGGTTCAGAAACTGGAAGCAAGCACAAGTGGGAATGATTCTGGGGTGCAGGCAGTATTTGTTTCTTGATGCTAATGCTGCCTGCATGAATGTGTTTAGATACTGACAATTTACGGTGTTGCACCCTTATAATATGTATACTTTTCTGTATGTATATTCTACTTTCACAAAATGTTTTTAAAATGGGTTTACCCAAAGATGAGAAAATATATAAATTCACCATTATATAAACCATAAACATTAAACACCGCACATACACTTTAGTCATCTTAGTCACCAAAAATTTATCATTCACAAGCATTTCCCTAAATCATAAAAAAAGTATCATGCAGCAATTTAAATGTATTTTAAAATGTGTACTGAGAAATATTTATAAATCTGAGAGACTCTTGTGGGAAAATCAACTATCTCCATGGGTGAAAACAGTATCTGAGAACCAGAAGGGCAGAATTGTGATACTTGTTCTTTTAATAAACATTGTTCATTTCATTTCTTCTTCTTCTTTTCCTCCTCCTCCTCCTGCCCCTCTTCTTCCCTCCCCCCTCCCTCTTCCCCTTCTTCTTCTTTTCCTTCCCCTCCCCCTCCTCCTCATCCTACTTCTTCTATCATTCATTTTCAAATTTCTATCTCAAGCTGAACTGGGGTATCACTAAAGCAAGTGAACTTTTTCTCTTGAAATCAATTAAACTGTCATAACAAGCAATGATTTTCAAAAGGCATGTCTTCTTAAGGACAGTCTTCATGACCCTGCTCTTATGTGTGGACAGGCCAGTATTACACCATTGATCTGCCATTCACAGTCCAGTATATCCCACAACCAGGGTATGTCACCGTGGAGGACCAAAATCACTTCCTTTTAATACATTCCAAGTGCATGCATGATTAGGCAGACATCGATGTAAACGATCTTCTGTTCTCTCATGAGTATAATAAAATACACATATTTCATCTGGGGCTTTTGCTTAAAATGATGGCTATTTTGTGGGCTAACGTAGGCAAGTGATTCTTTATAGGACCAGCAGACTAGCTTCAAAGAGGCAGGTAATCTCTCGAAGACAGCTAGTCCTTCATACGTAAGGAGATGAAAAAAAGAACTCCCCGTGATTTGAGACACAGAGGATGTTTGGTCTGGTCCTAAACTTAGCTATAATGTGAGAAGGCTGGATAACATGCTTTTGGGGCCCATGCACACATGTGTGTGCATCAATGAAACCATAGAACCTCTTCCTGCGATAAAGATTATAGGAGCAAATAACATTCTATGCGGCCTACAGTGTTCAAGATATTAAAGAATTTTCTACAATCTTGGCTGTTCTTTTCTTGTTAGACCCTACCTTTTCATCAGTGAAGAGTGATGAGAATCCAGCTGATAGTAGATGATCAAAGTCTGTGTTAAAATAATGAGTAAATGAATAAGTGTATGGATAAAACCAAACTGAAAAAGAATATACTGAAGTTGACAGCTTCTTTGCTGTCTACTGTGGGAAAGCCTGGGCTATAGCAGCTGCCTCAAAATCAATGCTTGGGTTCAATGACAGCAAACATTTTTTTAAAGTAAGCAAAATCTGCGCTTCCCTGGTGGCGCAGTGGTTGAGAATCCGCCTGCCGATGCAGGGGACACGGGTTCGTGCCCCGGTCCGGGAAGATCCCACAGGCCGTGGAGCGGCTGGGCCCGTGAGCCATGGCCACTGAGCCTGTGCATCCGGAGCCTGTGCTCCGCAACGGGAGAGGCCACAACAGTGAGAGGCCCGCGTACCACACACACACAAAAACAAACAAACAAACAAACAAAAAAACAAAATAAAGTAAGCAAAATCTATTAATGACAAAGGGACTCCCAGAAGCATCTATGGCCTCAAGTAATCATCAGGGAGATTGGTTCGATGGCTTGGTTCCCTTATAGTATATCCATGAACATGTGTGTTTCTGGATATAAAAACTATACACACACACACACACACACACATATATAAACACACCATACATACATACATACATACATATATATATATATATATATAAAATTAGCTAACATAGACAGTTATTTCCTGAACCACAAAACCAGAGGCATTGTGGCTATTAACAAATTAGAGAGAATCCAAACTATTTGTTAAATCACAATGTAGCCCGATGTTAAAATATCCAGGGGGAAGCCTAAGAGCACTTATGACGATTCTTCTTTCCAATGCATCCATCATCCTCTATTTACAAAGCATTTGTTGTGATTCACCATGTTCAAAAAGTACAGGTATTTAACAAAGGGTTGAAGATAACTCACCATGCAGTATCCGCTTTAAAGTCTCCAGAATAGTGTTCTATTAAAAACATTTTCTACTGAGGACCTACTGTGAGTCAGACATTTGCAAAGATATAGGCATTTAAATACAAATATGTATCATCCTTCAACCGGAAACACTCCCCTGTCCACCACCTGCCTGGAAATCACATGGTGTGGACCCCAAACTTCCGTCAAACACTGCTGAGTGGCTCTATCCTTCCCAGCAAAACAATCTCAATTTGGCCATGAAAACCAGCCATAACTATTCTCAGCTTAAACTTGCCCTCTACCTTCTGGTGGTCTGGCAACATATTTAGCAAATGTAGCACAATCCAAGGACAAATCTTAATTCTTTGGAAAACCTCCAGTGGCTTACCAGAAAACATTCTTTGCTAAAATGGACAGTCCTTGGCAGGCATGGGATTTGACCACTCTAACATTTTGCTTTTCCATCTGGTCCTTAGCTGATGGAAAAGAAGGGAAGAGGCCTTAATATAGCCTTGAGACAGAATACATGCAAGTCAGAGCAACCGGGTAGGCTAAAATTCTTATCCAAGCAGTCAAACAAAGCCATGTGAGCCTGGATAGTGGCTGTGAGTTTCCTCTACAGTTGGTCTTCAGTATCAGAGTCCAGAAGAACATACTTGAGAAGAATTACATTAGCATGAAAGCTCAGCATATCCCTGGAAAACAAGTTAAGTCTCTCACTAGTTTGGCTAAATACGGACTTGCATGAAAAACGTAGGTGGGTTCACCATCAGTCCTGAAGCTAGACCTCAATCATCAGTGAAGAAGACAACTCTGGACCTCAAGAAGACAACGCTGTTATGAACTTGTATCTTAATTGTGAAAGAGGGTCAGAGGCTCCGTTCAAATTGTGGAGCAGCAGAAAAGCTGTAGGCTTAGGCTTTGCAGGCAGGCATAAGTGAGTTTATGTACTGCTGTCTTCTTCTAGCTGTGGGTATTTGAACAAGTCTGCTGAACTGTTTTTATGTTTGTTCATCTATAAAATTGAGATGAGAATTCTATGCACCTCATGTGATTGCTGGGATGAGTAAGTAAAGCACAATGTCTCACATATGTAATACCTTAAAGTTCAAGTTTGTTTATTCTTGTATTGTTATTATATGGATGGTGAATACATTTTAGATTGGGGAGACTGCAGGGCATTTGGAGATGTCATGCTATAGATATGAATCTTGGACATATTATCTACTAAACTCTTATCTAAGCCTCAGTTTCCACATCTGTAAAAGAATTTAAAATTGAGTCACATTTTCTGAGAAATGAAAGATCTACAATAAGATAACAGATTATTTGACACATTGCAGACGTTCGGAACGCCTTAACTAATTTACCCTCACTATGTCTCAAAGTTGTTTTCTCTTCAATTTTTTTGCTATTTAAAATTCAGTTCAGATCTAGTAATTTAAACAACAATGTTTTCTGTATGATATTTATACTAAGAGATATAACCTTGAGTGAGATATCTACTGAAAACTTGATTTGATGATTTGGTGTGACCCGTCCGTACGTACAAGAAGGAAGTGTGAATAAGTACAGTGTTATATATCCAATATTCTGCTCACAAGTACCACAAAGATGCATCCTCATGGAATTAGGACTGACAAGTTCCACCCTAAAACAATGATATAACTGTTTCCCAGAGGGATTGCATGTTAATGTATTAGTAGTCCGTCTCTTAAAGCCTTTATTCTATTTAATACTTTACAACTGGGAATATAATCCTAGGAGGACAGTGGAAGAATGGATAGGTAGTATAATGTTGATCATTTTTCAGGATAAGAAGTTGTTTGAAACGGGTGAGGTAGCATAGGATAGCAAAAGATCACTAGCTTTAGAATCATGATGACCTTGATTTGAATCACATTGCACCACTTTGCAATTATATGACCTTGCAATATTCTTAAAGTCTGTTGTCATGTTCCTTCATTTGTAAATTTGGGGAGAAGAGGATATATTTTCTCCTGGATGCTGAAGTGTGCTACCAGTGAGGCATATTGTGAAGTGGAGTTTCCCGTATTCTTCTCATCAACTGTCCTGCTTCCCCTTGACTATGATAAAACCCAGTACAGAACAGGGACATAGTATATCCTTGTGGTCCTGCCTGGCCCACAGGCCAGGAGTAACTGTCACTCTCAAATTTGTGTTTTTAGATATTTTGAAAAAGTTATGATGTTTTCTAGGGACAGATTTTGCCTCACGGCAAGGTTAGCCCTTTGGCCTCTGACCATGTATACAGTAAAATCTCCTACTATGTTATCTCCATATTTATGTTGTATTCTTTTTTTCGCTAGTCATAAAAAATGTACAATTGCATTCAGAAATCCCCTTTAGTGCATACACACATTCATGCACTCATATAACCTGTTTTTGACTTGAAGTGCCTGTTCAGTCTCCTTGACACCTGGTGACTTCTCTAACCCATAATCCCTGGACATTTGCAGCTCTTTTATCATGGCATACTTTTGTTTTTTCTTTTTTTCTGGGCCTTTGAACACCATAATATCACTTCGTTTCATGCTCTGCCCACAGCAATTTGCCTTACTATCCCTTAACACTCAACTTAAACATTTCTTCTTCTGGGAATTTTTTGTTTTTTAAAGCCTCCAGACTAGATAGACTCTCTTGTGTTGATTTTTAGAGCATGCTGTCCTTCCCTTGTCCATAATAATCCTCACTGCTGCTCTTTATCTAGAGCTTATATTTCAGGTAAGATGAGCATTAAAGAGAAAGAGGACAAATATCTCATTTATGCCTCTTTCCACAAAGCCCAGCACAATTTCTGTCACTGCAAGAGAGACAAACCTTATATAAATTTGCTAAAATGAATAGAAAATTCCTTGCTCCCATAACTGTTTTCCTATCTCCTTCATAGTATATCTCATTATATCAATAGTAAAAACTAGTATTTGCTGAACACTTGCTATATTCCAGGCATTGAGCTACCTGCTTTTTATGTATTATCTTACTGAGTACTCACAATATTTCCAGAAGTTAATTTCCCAACCTATTAAGTGATAAAATCTATTATTTTCTAAGACCTGAAGAAAATAAATATTTCAGGTTCTCACAACTGCTGAAATACTGTTTCAGGTAAAATGGCAACAGAGACTGTCATTTTAAGATACTACTACAGCCCTAGCTGACATTTTAAAGACAACCTTATGAGAGAGACTTAGCTAGAACCACCCAGCTAAACAACTCCTAGAAGATTCCAGAGCTTCAGAAACTAAGCGAGATAATAAATATTTGTTGTTTTAGGTTACTGAGTTTGGGGGTAATTTACTATCCATCAACAGATAACTCATACCATTTCAAATCCAAATTTTGGCTTTTGATCATCCGTAAAGGAATCCAACATAAATTTTTTTCTTCTCTATTTTTCCTTTCTTACTCCCTTAACTAATTCTGTCTTTCCTTCCTTTCCTTCTTCCATGTAGAAAAAGAAGTGTTCTTTACTGTGGTAACCATTTTGCAATATATGTGTCAAGTCATTATGCAGTATACCTTAAAACTTATGTAGTGCTGTATGCCAATTATATCTCAATAAAACAAAGAAAAAAATGGTCTGAAACTCCTCAAAACACCAGAACTTTCTGTTTTTTCTCTGAACCATGTGAAATTTTAAAATAAGATGGCACCTTGGGGCCTCCCTGATGGTGCAGTGGTTGGGAGTCCGTCTGCCAATGTAGGGGACACGGGTTCGAGCCCTGGTCCAGCAAGATCCCACATGCCACAGAGCAACTGAGCCCGTGTGCCATGGCTGCTGAGCCTGAGCTCTAGAGCCCACAAGCCACCCTGCTGAGGCTGCATGCCACAACTACTGAGGTCCGCGCGCCTAGAGCCCGTGCTCCGCAACAAGAGAAGCCACTGCAGCGAGAAGCCCGTGCACCGCTGCGGGGAGCAGCCCCCACTCACCGCAACTAGCAGGGGAAAAAAAGCCCATGTGCAGCAACAAAGACCCAACGCAGCCAAAAATAAATAAATTAAATAAATAAATTAAAAAAAAAATAAGATGGCACCTTGATATGCTGACTATTGTAATAATGCAGTGGCCAGGACCAAAATGATGTTGTCTTACAAAGAAGACCTCGTTAAGAACAAAAGATAAACTGCTTTCTTGATCTTACATGATTTCCAGTGCAAAGAATACCCAGCAAGGGAGAGAGGCTAATTTGTTCAGATCTAGAAAACTGCAGAGAGATAGATTATTAATGGAAACATCTATTATATACAAATTGATAACTCCTACTTTAAAAAAAAAAGTCTTTTACATTTTACAGTTTTCTGTTCATCCTATGTGTAGACTGTATTACAATCTACAAAGAAATAATGTATCTTGAGTTTATCTTTCTTCTTTCTATTTTTTAAGTTGATTTATTGATACACCATTATGGCTGGGTGTGCATATATATGTTTGTGTTTATACATATATAGACAATGGATAGATAGCAAAAATGTACACTGATATGTATTTCTTCTTTCTCTTTAACCTATACCATGTGATTTATTTTAAAAGGGAGAACATTAAGGTTAATCTGCAGGAAATGAACTCCTTAACAGACCACTTATCTCCTTTCCATAATGACAACAAATGATGCCAATATACATTCTATGATTTTCTTATGTATCCCCACAAAAACTGCCATTGTGCAAATCCAAAACCACCTATGTTATATTGCATTAGGGTTCATGCCTTGTTTAGGATCTAAGGCTCCATTGTGAGGCAGATCTGTGCTAAATCTCGCTGTGTGACCATGGAAAACCTGAAGTACCTCTCTGAGTCGTGTTTCTTCCCAAAAGATTAAAGTATAAGCTATTATTTTCCTCACTTTGTAGTTGTTGAAAGAACTGAGATTAATGTCCTGTAAGGTTATAGTTTATCTTATGTACTCTGTCTGATAACTAGGAAGCAGAAAACACGTATTAGCTTTCCATTACTAAGAGATGCAGTGGGAATTATTTGATTCTGGAACTTTCACCAGGTTACTTCATTTATTTATTCATACATTCCCATGGACTCTTTGTTACCTATGATACAATTAATCATCAGTCTCCCCTACAAGACCAGTTCATGGAGGGCATGGTCTTTCTCTTAATCACCTTTGGATCTAGAGCATCTTGTATAGTACTTGATGCCCAACTACAATGATAAATGATCTGACAGTTGTTTGGGAAGCCTTCCATGAGCACTCAGAAATATAAGCTATTGATTCTACCTGGTAGCTTGGCTGAAATGGGGGAAAGGGAAGAGTATCAGAGAAGTATTCCAAAGATGATGACACTCAAGCTGAGTCTAAAGTAGACAGAGTTTGAGGCTCCACCATGCGATGATTCCCAGCTGTGAACTACTGGCTTTTTCTCTCTTACTCAGGGTTATATACTTCTTAGGAATTGACAACATGGCACAGTGTGAAAGGGGCTAAAGTTGATTCTTTAGAATGTCTATTTTAACTAAATTTGTGTATAGCCAAAGATGAGTTTATGTGAAGGACAGTGTAAGAGAGGAGATAAGTAATTCTAATTTACCTTACATACTTAGAATATCATTAAATACAGATCTGTTAATTAATCTCATTGATGTAAACAGAAGAGGTAGAGAAACTGAGCCAGGCTATAGCAAGAAGGTTCACTCTAAATCTTTCTTTGCACTATTTTGAGCCACCCAATTAAGTGGAAAACCAAAGAAGAGGTCTAATTACCAAACTACATTTGTCCTGTAATTGGAAATATATATTGCTACATGAGGTTAGGTTATCATTTGAAAATCAAACTAGTAAAGTTAAAGTTATTAACACTTATGAAAAAAGCCTGCTAACCAAAGGGCTGTTCAATATTAATGTGAATTACTAAGTGTGAAGATATCCTAAAGTCATTCTGGTGAACACAAACATACTTGGACTTTTCCCACACATTTATTTCCTACAGAACCCTTCACCAACAGATACATTTGGTGTCAATTTAATTAATAGAAAGGAGATAAAGGTACTTGCTCAAGGCAACTGAGATTGGGATTTGAGATCAAATCTATCTGATTTCTCCATATAGAATGGCAGTAGCTACAGGGAGACATCCTTTTCTAGTCATATTCTTTTAATCTCTCTCCTGATTCTCCCCTCCTCCCACTCCTCCATGTCTGTGTCCTTATCATCAAGAGAGGAGGTCAACAACCCTTACAACATAGGTGTTGCGTCTTCCTCTTTACTTCATTGATGCTGATGAGACAGGACAACCAATTATTCCAGAAGCCATTAGACAGCATGAAACACAAAATCCCGGCTATACCCACCACGTCACTCAGCAGGATTAACCCTTGAGTGTCCAGGCTATCTTTATGGTGACAGCAACAAATAAAGTAATTCTTCTCCCTCAAAACCCTCAGCACACAAGTAAAACTCTTTTATTTAATCTTTAAAGGTTTAAAAAGATAAAGACATAAGGACAATAAAAATGGAGAGATGGGGTGGTTAAACAAAAACCAGTGAAATAATAGAAGTCTTCAAACCTTTATACATTGTAAAGCACAAATAAGAAGGCATGAAATAGTTTTTCCAACTAGTGTTACAAATATAATCCAAACAATTAGTGGTATCTCAAAGTGTAGTTCAAGGACAGTCTACTTCAGAATCATTCAGAGTGCTCTGTAAAAAATACAGATTCCCATGCCACCACAAAATACTCTGCTTCAGAAGATATCTTCTGGGAATATGCATTTTTTGAGTTCCTAGGAGGATTATTAACTGCACAAAAATATAAGAACCACAGCCATACATAGAACATCACGTTTGTAAGTCAAAATTAGAGTACGGTGTTCTAGCAAAGGAGGAACTTGGCCAAATGCTATACTTTATCATCTATCTATACTGAGAGTTAAGTCTGAGTTTGAGTGAACATATAATTCTAAGGCAGTTGGTAAAATATATTCTCTTTCGAACTTGCACATAAAAACCTGAAGCCAAGTTGGTATTTGACCATGCTACACGCCACAGCTGGGTGTCTACAGTCAGAGTGATGCTTCAGTAAAACTCCACACAAAATATTTGATAAAATTTTATTAAAGTAGAGCTGAGATTAGTGCCTTTTTTGCACACAAAGACTCAGAACTGAGGTTATTCAAGCTTTCTGCTAAATTCTAAGGTCAAAAACCACTTCCCTGTTTAAGTGAATGTCACTCTCTTCAGAAATTCTCCATCTTCTTCCAGATAAGGCTTTGGTTCTACATTATCATTTCACTCAGAAATCACCCTTCCCAATTAAGAATTTGGAAACAATACCCCTGTGAAAATGTGCCAGATGTAGCTTTTATCTCCCTCCTATGATTAATTTTTTTTTATGTCACTTGACTTAAGAGTTTGGGTGTCTACAATATAGTATTTTCTTTTTAATGTGTAGGGAAACAAGAAAAACCCCAGTTCTCTGCTCAGCCCTAGAAAAAACACAGCCTAGAATAATACATTCATTGTTTTACAAAGGAAAAGTACTTGATGGTGTCTGAGGAATACAGAGTGCTGGAATGCAAATGAGGCTGCAAAGGAAATGGAATGAAAAATAGGTTTGTTTTGGTCACCCAGAAGCAAAACCTATCACATGCAGCCACCCAAACACACCTAAAACCTGCCACTTCATTCTGATTCCTGACTCCAATAAAGATGGAACTTCAAGGGAATAAGACAAAGGGAAGGAGTGGAAATGAAGCTGCCAAGGAAAACAGAACGGATTTTGCAAAGATCAGTGCAATATAGGATTAGTTTGGACTCAGCCCATACTCCAGTGTAATTTGCAATATATTTCAACCCTTCAGAACAAGTATTTTTAGCTACTTTTAATATCAGCTCTGAGCCATGACTATCTAAATAGACAGTGGGCATTAAAGTTCACAGGGCTTGATACTGCCTGTAAAAAAATGGAGCCCAGCAGAATTTGATTTTATTACCCCCCTTTTATTAGGCCCATAGCCAATGGCGATTAAAGTGTTGTGCCGTATCTGTCAGCATGCATGGATGCATGGGGATTATTTGTAACAGAATTTAAGTCTAGGAGCCAAGTTCCTCAGCCATAAGTCTAGAATACTAATTCTTTCTTTTTCATTCCCTCTATCAGACCTATGACATTCAAAGCATCATCAGAGGAACTGAGACAAGGATTCAGACTTCTTAATCTAAAACAACAGAACTTAAGAATGATTAAGGGGTCAAACCTGCAGAGGCAGGACCAGGGGACTTCTTGGACATTTTTTGCTATTCTGACCCTTCAGGAGCCAAATTATTCTTCAATACTACTCCAGCCTCCCTTTGGGGAACCGCAATACTGAATTTAATCTTGGTGGGAGGTATTTTCAATACCTTGCTTTGAAATCTCTACATGTCATGCCCTCCCTGAAACTACAAATGTGTATGCAGCACAGAGGCACATGTCCGTGCCCAGAACATCGGATGATGTCTTTTAGAACTTTGAATCTTGAGCAAGAGACCTAGGGGAGTTTGGAATTTGCAGGTATTATTCATTTCAGTGACTGCAGAAGCCTGTACCAGAATGTCCTTTTACCTGAACTTTGAAGCTGTTACTGCTCCCTGCGATCCAAAGCTACTTTATTACTAGCCTATTTGATTGGCTTACTCTTCACCTTTGTTTTGTATCTTTATCTATTTCTCAGTTTACAGCTGAAATTCGTCCACCTGAATTATGGTTCTCCTACCTGCCCCTGTTCTGATATGGGGTACTGCTACCTAACCAAGACCATTACTGAAACAGCCTTTGGAGGCACATTCATAATTTTTTCAATACCTAATTTAGCCCATTCATTCCTCTTGCCATCAATTCTGATTCTAGTTTCTTGGGACAAGTTGAATATCTTCCCAATTCTAACCCCTCTGCTTTCATTGATCTGAACTGACTTCAGTTGGGATTCCATTTGGTAGCAAGTAGGAAAATGAAACCATACCACAATGATTTAAACAAGCAAGGGATTTATTTATTGCCTGCAATGATAAATCCTAGAGTAAAAAGTCTAGAGCTTGTATGGTGAATCACAGATATCAACAATGGCTTAGTTCTTTCTATTTTGTTCTACATCCTTAGCACGTATCTTTCTTCCCACTGTTTACGTGTCAACTGATAACCCTCCAGGCATCGTGTTTATTTTAAAGGTGGGAAGAAGGCAAAAAAATGGCTCCCAGCTACATTTACGTGAGAAGGTATTTTAACCAGGGAACATTACTGTCTTGAAACAAATACAAGTTTAAGTTAGAAGATGATAACAACAGGTATGACCCTTATAGATTCTGACTGGCAATTCTGCCCCCACCCATACTACCTATTTATGAAGGGACAGTCTTGCAAGGAATCTTTCCCTGACAGCCCTGACACCTCAATACCCCCTTTCACACACACATGCACACCCCCGCCCCCCCCAAACTTCTTTTCGGGACCTCTTCTGATTTTCGTTCTTGCGTTGACTATTTAGTGGCACAAACAGCAGGTCAGGCATTGTGCTGACTAGAGACTGAATAGCTTCCAGCTTATGTCACATACAGAATACACCAATAGCCTGCCAATATTTCTTCAGTGAGTAAGTGTCTTAGTCAACTCAGGCTGCCATAACAAAACATAAACTGGGTGGTTTATAAACAACAGAAACTTATTTCTACAGTTCTGGAGGCTGCAAAGTACAAGATCAAGGTGCCAGCAGATATGGTGTCTGGTGAGGGCCCTCTTGGTTCATTGATGGCCATATTCTCCCTGTGTCATCACTTGGCAAAGGGGCAAGGGAGCTCTCTGGGGTCTCTTTTTTAAGGGCTCTAATCCCACTAATGAGGGCTCCATCCTCATGACAATTTATCTCCCAAACTCCCCACCTCCAAACACCATCACATTGGGGATGAGGTGTCAGCATATGAATTTGGGGGGGAAACAAACATTCACTCTTCAACAGGTAATAACTATACAACTGCCGTATACTTTACGTGGTTCAGGCAGCTTCCTGCAGTGTTAAGTATATGGACTTCAGGAGTAAACCAATGTGAGTTTGAATTCAAGACAGAGCTAAGAGAGGATAGGTAATTATTGAATCTCTTTGAGGTGCCATTTCTGTATCTGTAAAAAGGGGCAAATATTTACTACCATCAGGGCTCGTGTCAGTTATAAATATGCCTTGGCCTGTGAAGTATCTACCACAATGTTGCACACAGACTGAGTTCTAAATACCCTCTTTTACACAAAAGTGGACAACTTCCTCTCAGTTTAATCTGGCTAAATTCTACTAATGTACAAAGATTTAAATCTTCTATCATTTTCCACAAAAAGCATTTCTTGGCTTCCTGTGGAGCCATTTGCGTCTGCACTTAAAAATAACTCTTTGTATTTCTGTCTTCAGAACAAGGCTTTGAGCCTTGTATGGATTCATTATTTACCCACAGCACTTAGCATGATGTCTGGTACGCTGTAGCTATTCCATGAATGTCTCTGTGACTGAACATAAATATCCTCTTAACAAATATACTGCTAACAATAATGCATTAAGGTTCAGTATATTCATATGTAAACAAATAATAAGAAAAAGAGTTCCACAGTATTGTTGTGAGGACTAAGTAAAAAAAAATTCAAAGCATGGATTCTGGAACTCAAGTAATTGCTGTTTTCTCTTAGCTTTAATTTTTAAGCCAATACACCAAATATATTAAATTTATAAATGGACTCTAACCATTTAACCATATTACTTAAATGTTAAAGCCTATTATTTATGCAATAAACTTACTGACCAATGTCAATTTCTAAAATACTCAGCATTTATGATTTTTAGCTGTCTCAGAGAGGATCACAAATACTTAAAATATGCCTTCCACATAAGCCCATGCACTGAATGACCAGGCCACTAGTAGGTCCATCTATTCCTTCAAAAGTTCACAAGATCCAAAATCAATGAATACTGGAAGGTGAACTCTGTCAAATTCTAGTTCCATTTTAAGAAATTTAGAAATTTGAAACACAACAAATAAAACACATATAAAAAAATATGTGAAATAGACTTTTGCTTCATATCTCCCATAAAATTTCAGGGTAAGAACAAAACTGGAATTTGTGAATTCCTACATCTCTTTCCAAATACAAGTAATTAATTTAATTCAGGTTATTTAGTCCTCTCCTTTTATCTTTCAAGCTTTTAGGAAATTTTATCCCTCTGGCTTGTATAATCATAAAATCCAGTAGGTCATGTGGTTTATTTAGGCATATTCTGATTATTTTCCACTTTAAAATATTAATATCCTTTAACCCAATAATTCCACTTCTAAGAATTTATCCTAGGAATATCAGAAATGCATACACAGATTTATATTTTTTAAATGCATTTTATTTGTATCTATTTCTTCCACTACAATATATATACAATATTTGGAGAATTGTTTAAGTAATTTATAGTGAGATCACAAGGTGAATCATTATGCAGGCATTTAAATTTATGTTTGTGAATAGTATAATGATTTGGAAAATCCTTTATGATAGATTCAAGTAAAAAAAGCAAGATATGAATTTTATATAGTTTCAACTATACTGTATATGTCATTTTGATTGCATAGGAAAAATACTAAAAGGACATTTACTGTAATGTTAACTGTGATTGTAATTTTTTAATTGATAGAATTATGATTGATGTTAATTTTTATACGCTTTTTTGCATATTCTACTGAGCATGTATTACTTTTACAATAAGAAAAATAAACATCTTTAATGACACTGACTGGTTAGATTCATAACGAACATATTAAAATAAATATCCTTTTTTTCCATAAAGGTCTTTGAGAGAATAGAATGTGTAAAGAGTAGAGAGAAACTTCTATATTATAAACTGATGAAAGTTCAAGTGATGTAAGTTCAAACTATCTCTAGATTGAGCATGATTTGACAAAACTCCCATGATTATTTTTTCCCAAATGAGACTTCCATAAAGATCTGTGATCTCTTAGCCTTGCTATGATCATGTGTAAGACAAATAATATGTTGTCTTGGTTGTTTTTACCATATTAAAGATTATTTCCTAGACTGTGCAGATTTTGCACTTAGTACCAGACACTGCTGTCTGTTTTCAGACATCAATTGTTATTTTTATATCAATACTGAAGCAATGCCGAACCTGCAGGAATCTTTAATTGCTCTTGAGTTTTTTACAACCCTTCCTCTAATACAAGGTCTGGATTTCATTTTCGTGCTGGAGTTTTGCTGTGCAGTCTCGAGTGGCCTTGTGCCATGGCCATTACTTACCGCTTTTACTCATCTCTCTATTTCTGATTTTATTCCTTTTGGACTTGATTTCTTGCTGCTCCTGACACCTGCTCCAGCCTGATAAACTGACAGCTCCAATTGTAAATCTTGCCCCGATGCTTTCCTTTCCCCGGGATGGAAAATAGTGTGTTCCAATGGGTCATAACACTTTAGCAAACATCAGGAATCCTGTCCCTTCCACTTTGGAACTCTATTGTTTAGAAATAGACACGCTGTTCCCTTTGTGTGGTAAACCTTGCCCCATATGACCCTTCATCCTTTCAGCTGGCTGACTTTCATCCCTCCAACAAGCTTAATTCAGGTGACATCTCCTCAAGGCAACCACCCTGACACCCTCCCCAGTAATATTCCCAGAACTGTCCAAAACCCAGGTTATATAGTCTGCTCTATGTTTTTATAGCTCCCCGTGCTCCATTTCATCAGAGCACTACCACTGCTATTATCACTTGTAATTATTCGTCTGTCTCACACTGTTTCTTATGACTAACAATTATTTTCTCTCTTCCGCCACTTCATGCACAGCAAATACTCAATAAGTGTCCACTGAATAAATAGTCAATGAACGAAATAAGCGAATAGGCAAAGAACAAGAGAAATTGATCCCAGGAGATTTGCTCTCAGAAAAAGTGTAGGACTCAAAGTTGATAAAGCAAATTCTAATTCCGAAAACTCAGAAAGCAGTGATACAAATGGAACATCTAAAATGCATCTGTGCATGTGCAGATCTCTGTACACTTCCTATACACAGCGACACCCTCCTTGGCAGGAGGCACCTGCACTGGACTCTGACACTGCCCATGAATATTCTGATTATAAATTCCGGCTTTTAGGAACCAGATGTCCTTAGCAGACTTTACTCAATTTAAGTTTTCAATTTAGTTCTCCTCTGAACGTTCCAGCGTTGAATTATCATGGATATTTCTAGCTGGAGGTATCTGAGGTCTGTAATTTACGTATACATGAAGGATACCATTTGGTACAGGGGATAAATTCTTGATTCCAGGTTTTCTAAAACGTTGTTACCTGTTTCTTTGCTCCCCTCTTTTTCCTCTCATGATCAAGGCAAATATATAAATGATTCTAACATCAATTTTTCCTTCTTGCCATGAAATTCTTTTTTTCCCCTGAAAACTGACCAGCTTTCTCTTCAATAATGTGCATGTGGCAGACCCGTATTTTAACATGTTTTCTAAAGTAAACAGCCCCAGGATGGCTATAATTGGGACTGTCTTTCCTGAGTCTTATTGGAAATGAGATTTTCATTTGGT
The DNA here is from genome assembly GCF_026419965.1 of Kogia breviceps. Lineage (NCBI taxonomy): Eukaryota > Metazoa > Chordata > Mammalia > Artiodactyla > Physeteridae > Kogia > Kogia breviceps. Next base: position 35,501,519 of record NC_081327.1, read on the forward strand.
ATATGCAGCACTTAGAAATACGTGTTTTGTTTTCATAATAAAATTAGCATAGCCTTATTAATAAATAAAACTGACATAGAGAAAACTAAGAATAAGTAAAAATACACATTCATAGCCCCACCATGCAAATTTCATTAATATTTTAAGTTACTTATTCTGTTTTCTGAATATTCTGGAGATGTTATACATACAAATTTTAATTTATTTACTTAACATTGTATACTGCTTGGGTTCAAATACAACTCAGCTGCTTGCTAACTGCATGACTGATTTTCTTAAGTTGTATACCCTACCCATGACTCTGCTTCCTTATCTGTAACACAGGGATCATAATAATGGCTACTTCATAGACTTCTAAGTAGTCCATGAGACAAAATAAGTAGAACATTTATAATAGACTTTTCCTAGTGAAATTAGGACAATGATGATAATAATAATCATAATAACAATTTAGGTTATTTTAATAATACTTTTTAATTGCCAGTACTGCTCTAGATACATTTTTCTTCCTCAGGAGATGACAGTATAATGTTATGGGAAGATTTCATTGTTTTTTCAAGTAGCAGATTCAACAGGGACCTAACTCCACCTTTCTGAAAGTCCTATCTGACAAAGAGCATTTAAATGTTTGCAAAATTTTTCCAGATGAGCTAATACGTTAACAGCTATTGTTTCAGAGTTAAAGATAGGCTTTTGCCAGGACTTCTCACTTTCTGTTACCCAAATACACATCATGTCTAATGTGCTTTAAAGAGAGATATTAATATGCATATGCACAACAAAATCTGGACTTGGAAATGAGCAACACTGACTTACACAGTCATTTGACCTAAATAAAAGGTCATGACTCACAGATGAATATATAAACAAACCTTTTGCTGGTACATGTGATGAACTGTCATTTTTGTGTTTAGACTTCCAAAATTAAACCCTAACTTAAAGTAGATGCTGAAAATTTTGAGATTTTGTTCTTCTAATTTTCATATAGCCAGTGATATCACTGTAATCCCAATATTGAAAAGTTAATGTTAACAAACATTATGTGCCTCTTAAACTTTCATCATCTTTCTTGTAAAATGGAAATTTGGTAACTGACTTTTTATTAGAAATATATTTTATTTTCTAGGTCATTAAGTCCAAGATAATTAATTTTAATAAATTCTAAAAGTGTAATTCATCAATAATATAAACAAATATTTGTATGTTATTTAAAATTTACAAAACTACTGATAATTAACCACTTTTGACCAAACCAGCCCCCACCAAAAGAAAAAAAGTACTATAGACATTTCTCCAAAGAAGATATACAGATTGCCAACAAACACATGAAAGAATGCTCAACATCATTAATCATTAGAGAAATGCTAATCAAAACTACAATGAGATATCATCTCACACCAGTCAGAATGGCCATCATCAAAAAATCTAGAAACAGTAAATGCTGGAGAGGGTGTGGAGAAAAGGGAGCACTCTTGCACTGCTGGTGGGAATGTAAATTGATACAGCCACTATGGAGAACAGTATGGAGGTTCCTTAAAAAACTACAAAGAGAACTACCATACGACCCCGCACTCCCACTACTGAGCATACACCCTGAGAAAACCATAATTCAAAAAGAGTCATGTACCAAAATGTTCATTGCAGCTCTATGTACAATAGCCAGGACATGGAAGCAACCTAAGTGTCCATCAACAGATGAATGGATAAAGAAGATGTGGCACATTTATACAATGGAATATTACTCAGCCATAAAAAGAAATGAAACTGAGTTACTTGTGGTGAGGTGGATGGACCTAGAGTCTGTCATACAGAGTGAAGTAAGTCAGAAGGAGTAAAACAAATACCGTATGCTAACACATATATACGGAATCTAAGAAAAAAGAAATGTCATGAAGAGACTAGGGGTAGGACGGGAATAAAACACAGACCTACTAGAGAATGGACTTGAGGATATGGGGAGGGGGAAGGGTAAGCTGTGACAAAGTGAGAGAGTGGCATGGACATATATACACTACCAAACGTAGGGTGGATAGCTAGTGGGAAGCAGCCGCATGGCACAGGGAGATCAGCTCATGGTTTGTGACCACCTAGAGGGATGGGATGGGGAGGGTGGGAGGGAGGGAGATGCAAGAGGGAAGAGATATGGGAACATATGTATATGTATAACTGATTCACCTTGTTGTAAAGCAGAAACTAACACACCATTGTAAAGCAATTATACTCTAATAAAGGTGTTAAAAAGAAAAAAAGTACTTTCATATGGTTTGCAACATATGTTAAGGAAGGTACCAAACCACTAAGGAAGGTAAAATATGTTTGTTCATAGTTTTAACATAAGATTTAAGGCAATAAGACATAAACTTTATTTCCCAAATACATTTTATACATGATATTCTTGAAAGGGAGATGTTGATTACATTGCAACTGGAAAGGTATAGAAAAAGAAAACTGATTGTCACCCGTTGCTATTCAATATAACTAAATTGAGAGAAGTCTGTTTTTGAGACATATATCTCATACGCTATTAAACAAAAAAACATGGCAAAAAACTGAACTACAAAATATAGGTCTCAAAATCCATTTGAGCTTATTTTAATTCAATAATAAATAACATTACCTTTGAAAAAAAAATCAGGGCCTAATGCTAAGCCATACAACTTAAGAGGTATAAACCAGGACTATCCTAGGAAACCAAGAGCTATATTCACTGTACCTAGAAACATCTGAAAAGGTGCCCAACCTCCTTAGTTATCCGGGACATGCAAATTAAAAACAATTCTCTTTTGGAAAAATGATGTTCTAACTGAATAGAATATTGTTTTCACCACCTAACTGACTCTCTACTTCTGCCCTTCCCTCACAACTATCTCAACAACAGTGTTATTTTTTTTTTTGGATATTCTATTTGTTGCTATGTTCTTAGAGAATAGAATAAGTGCCTGACACATAGTAGTTACTCAATTAATATTTGTCAATTGATGGAATAAATAAATTAATGCCAAGAAATATGAATAAGTTAAGCTGGCAGAATTGTTCAAAAATATCCAAGCTCACTTTTTTCGTCTGAGTGGCAAAACCTAAGTCAAATGCATCAGTTCTAGTCAGCATTCTGTAAAGCTCAGAGAGATGGCACTGAGTTAACAACTAGAGTACAATAAGTAAGTACCCAGCTAAATTATTTGGGAGTCACTGAAATACCTTATTTCTCTTTTGAAATATGCAGATGTAGTTTATACTGACAATAATTCCTTGCAAGTATGAATCTTCTAGCTCTTATAATTTAAAGCAAAATAAATTTAGTAAATATCTAGCCATAAGAAAAATGTGGTGGCTAATGATTCATGGCAAAGTGATCTAAGATATCTAGAAAAATTTTCTAAGAAAAAGAATTTAAAATCCACTGGACTGGAAATAAGTATGACTGTATGACTGATGTGTCCGACTTTGGACAACGTGGACAACGGTCATGAATAAATGACTTGATTTCTCTGGAATTCTTTCAAATGATTATTTATATTAAGTAATGGATGTTGATTAAATTATCTTAAGGACTTCATCAGTATAAAGGAGCCTATGACTTTAAAGATCTCCTTGGAGAATGAATTTAGATGCTGTCAAAAATTTGAGCCTCATTAATATTATATGGTCATGAAAAGTATAGATAGGTTGCTGCCAGAGAATCACACTGCATCTAAAATCTACTATTTACAAGTGAATTAATTAATCCAATCTAACCACTCTGTATAGGGGCTTCAGCCCTGGTTTTTCTGACATGTAGTTTTCCTTCTTAATAACTATGATCAAAGAGGTGTATGAGAACAAATACATAGAAATGCATCTTTTAACCTGAAAACATCATACAGTTGGTGAACACGCAGTTAATTAATATGATGTATTTCAGTGCTCATATTAGATATATCTTTCAGCTTTCGGGTTACAAAGTTGATCCCCTTCAAAAAAAACTTGGACAGCTTCTATACGGAATTGCTCAATGAAGAAAAAGAAGACTTTTGCATTGAATTCATATTTCAGATGTTCATAACAATCAACTTGTGTCTATATTGCTTTATTTGATTTTTTAATGGCTGAGAATTCATTAATTATTGGCAGATGCTTCTGTTCTGTTTGTATGAACAGAACTCCTAAGGCTGTTACTGAAGTCATCTTGCAGGGATTGTTTTTTTTTTTTTTTAACATCTTTATTGGAGTATAATTGTTTTACAATGGTGTGTTAGTTTCTGCTATACAACAAAGTGAATCAGCTATACATATACATATGTCCCCATATCTCCTCCCTCTTGCATCTCCCTCCCACCCTCCCTATCCCACCCCTCTAGGTGGTCACAAAGCACCGAGCTGAAGGAATTGTATTTTCAAAGCCTGACTTATACGGATAACATGGGATGGGTCAGTGGCACACTATACTTGATGCTCCTTCCACCACTATAGAGAAAAGTAAACAAGTCTTCAAGTACCTGTCAGAAAGAACTACAGAGTATTCTGTTGTTGTTATTTTTATTTTTCCATCACATGCTGAAAATAAATTTTAAAAATTGATTCTGTGTTCATTTCAATATATCTCAAATGATTATCCCATAAGAACATAACGATTATGTTTAAAAAGTTGGAAAAGACAAAAACAAATTCAGAAAGTCACATGAATAATATAAATACATCTGTGTTTTATCAATAAAAGTTGATGAGGCAGAAATTGTATTCTCTCCCAGAGGCACTGGAACTAGCGTACTCCTAATACTATGATTGTATTCCTGGTGCCATGAACGAGGTTAAAAACTATATCTACAGCATTATTCCCAGCATCCAGAATACCAATGTACAAGCACGGGCTTCTCTCTCCTGCGCTGGCAGAACTGAGTTTGGAAAAATGAGAAGAATGTGGGTAATTAATCTAATTTAGACACCTGAAAACTTCTGCAAAATAAACACTGCCTAAGTAAACTTTTTCCTTACTCCTAGAGAACTTTAGTCTGTTCTGTAAGATTGACTATGTATGCTCAGTCCAATCTACAGATATATATCAACATGTCTCAAACTGTGGTTCAAGGACAACCTATATGAGAATTACTTGAAAAGCTAAATAAAATACAGATTCCCTGGCCAGACCCTCAAAAGTAATGACTCACAGTCTCTGGGAAAGGGCCCAGATATTTGCAGTTTTAACTAGCTTCCCTGGTGATTCTGCTGTACACTAAAGAATGTGAAGTATTACTCCACTACATCGGTGGTTCTCACACTTTACCATGCACCAGAAGTCCCTGGAGGACTTGTTAGAACACAGTTTGCTGGTACCACCTCAGAGTTTCTGGCTCGTCATATACAGGGTAGAGTTTGGGAACTGGCATTTCTAACAAATTCTCTGGTGAGACTGTGTACTCTAGCCAAAGTACTACAGTTTGAGAACCATTGCTTCATAACAATGCTTTTCAAACTGAGACATGCAAAATAATTCACCTGGAGGCTTTGTTAAAATAAAGATTCTAAGGCCCTACCTCCAGAAATTTTGAGTCAGGAGGTCTGTAGTAAGGCCTTATAATTTATATTTCTAACAGGTTCCTAGCAAATCTTCAACTTCATTAAACACTTGTACTATAAAATTACATCAATCACTTACTTTTCCCTTAGTTTGCCATTCTGTTTCCAGTTCACCAAGAAGAAGAAAAATAACGAAGAGAAAAAAATGTGTTTGTTTTCCATTCTTTTAGCAAAAGAGTAATTATGAGCACATTGTGTTCTAGAAAGCAGTTGTTGGCCACCTAGGTTGGCCATTTTGGAAGCCCCCCTCATCATAAATAAGAGAAACTTAAGCTCTTTCAAATCTTCCTTTTCACCTAGCTAGCAATCCTAGAGCCGTATTCTGACTGTATGATTTTATACTCTACTGTTTGGGACTGGAAAACAATAGATATATCAAGTACCTATCAGTTTATTATCATTGATTACCCTTTGACTGGGTGTGGTGTGGGAAGCTGACCAGCAGGATACAGAGTATTAGTTGGAAAATTTAAATCAAAATAAAATGAAATAAAATATATCCAAATGATGACTGCTACTAGTAACATAAATATCTGATATAAATTTTAAACAAGAATTTAACATAAAATTTAAACAATTGTATAATTCAAAGTAAAACACTGAGCAGTTTTTCTTTTTGTTGAAAATGATCACTTCTGTTACACTTAAGAATTAACAGCAAATTAGTGGAAAATAATATACATTTTGAGGGAAAAACTCACAAATTAGGTAGCTTACAAAATCAAGGAAAGACTATCTATATTTTCCCCCCGAAATTTTTCTTTCTAGTCATGTGAAAGCTGATCAGTGGTGCAAAATGCAAGCAAATAATAGAATATGTGATGAATATATTGTTTCTGGAATGTTGGCAAATAAAAGAAGCCATCATGGTAAGAAAATAACGTCATTGCAGACGATGTGTTTATCTATACATCAGTGTAGTGAGTAGGCTGGCCTCAAAACATTTTTTTTGACATGGTTTAGGGGATCTGCCATGGGCCAAAATGAAGTTTAAATCGCTTGGTAATGCCTCTTCTCAAAACTGAGCAAATATAATTCTGGTCACTAATAAAAAATATTAGTTGTATCTTTTTCTAAAAATGTTCAACTTAAGGGAATGTCTTATCACTACCCCCCAACATACACAACCATGTTTAAGTGCGGAAATGCAGCTCTGGTTTGATCAATATAATGAACATCAATGAGAGAACTAGATAGAAAGAAATATATTTGTGCAAAGTGAAAGTGAAAAAGAAAGAAATATATTTGTGCAAAGTGAAAGTGAAACATATTTTTCCACAGGCTAATCTAGTTCCAGTCACAAACAGAAGACAGAAAATTATTTACACGAGGTACAATTCAAAATCTCATTTAACTGTCAGAACAATTTGCCAGAAATTCATTTTAAAAATGAAAATACTGTAGAAAAAGGACAGGTTAATATTTGGCTTATCTGGTAGCGTATAGAATTATGACTAGTTCTTTATGTGTGTTATACAATTTCATTTTCAGGATGATAATCTACGAAATAGACCGCTGGGATGCTGAAGCAGCTCTCTCTCTCAATTTGGAAAAATACCCACATCAAAGTTCTGGAGCATATTCAAGGAACTAGCACCTGGGAAGTGATTAGCGTTGTGCCTGGCATATAAAAGGTGCTCAACACATGCTCGTTATTATTATTATTATTTTTTTTTTGCGGTACGCGGGCCTCTCACTGTTGCGGCCTCTCCCGTTGCGGCCTCTCCCGTTGCGGAGCGCAGGCTCAGCGGCCACGGCTCACGGGCCCAGTCGCTCCGCGGCATGTGGGATCTTCCCGGACCGAGGCACGAACCCACGTCCCCTGCATCGGCAGGCGGACTCTCAACCACTGCGCCACCAGGGAAGCCCCATGCTTGTTATTTTTTTTTAAAGAATCTTTCTGTGACATTTTTTTCTTGATTCATTCTCTCTTGCTCTCTCTATATATGTATATATACATATACATGCATATTATATACATACATAAAGTGTACACACGTATACAAGCAGGCCTTGTTTAACTGCACTGTTTTGTTGCACTTCACAGATACTGCGTGTTCTTACAAATTGAAGGTTTGTGGCAAGCCTGCATCGAGCAAGTCTATTAATACCATTTTCCCAACAGTATTAGCTCATTTCATGTCTGTGTCATGTTGTGGTAATTCTTGCAATATTTCAAAATTATTAATGATTATTATATATGGTATAATGGTGTGTGATCAGTGATCTTCGCTATTACTACTGCAAAAAGATTATGACTCGCTGAAGGCTCAGATGATGGCTAGCAGTATGTGGCAATAAAGTATTTTTTGACTAAGGTATGTACATTTTTTTTTAGACATGATGTTACTGCACACTTAATATACTACAGCATAGTGTAAACTAAACTTTTATACGCACTAGGAAACCAAATAATTGGTGTGATTTGCTTTATTGCAATATTTGCTTTATTGCACTGGTCTGGAACTGAACCCACGACATCTCCAAGGTATGCCTGTATATATTTTATATGTATACATGCCTTATATATGTATATGCAGAGGTATACTGTTTGCTCTGTATGCGATAACAAATTTATATTTCTGTTATTTTAATAAAAGCAACTCAGTATAGAGGCTGGTGAATTTTTAAAATATTCTAACATATAGATTTCAGAAAGATATTTCTTTCTGAAATATAAGTGGAAAGACCAATTATTATTTGCTTAAAGGTTTTATTTAGGCATACTTAAAAATAAACACTTTCCCACCTAGGGGAAAATATTTTTCGGAAAGATATTTCTGAAATGATGCAAGTATGGACTTATGCCCTCCTTGCGTAAAATAGTGCATTTATATCAGCAATGATCCTTTGTCCATAACTAAAGTGTTCTCAAATGATACTTCCCCTGTCACAAGAGATATAAATTTGTATTTATAAGATAATGAGATAGGTTTAAAAATCTGCTTCTCAAACTTCTAGAGATATAATGGTGTGTGGGCAAATTGATCTACAGGGATACAATGCATGTGTGACAACAAACATCACTGATGGCGCTGATTATCTGAATTCAGGTAAACATGTAGATACTTAAAATAGATACTAGATACTTCAATTTTATTGCTAATTCTGTACATTAACATGAAATGGTAGTGGTTTCCAAGGAACTGTCATATTGATGAAATCTTTTCCTGAAATGTATCATGAATCTTTCAAGGGCTGAATAAATTGAAAGAGAAAAAGCAATTATTAGACCTGGTAACTAAAGATGTATTTCCAAATAACAATAGTCAGAGATAAAATTTTAGGAGATTATGATAATATTGATTAGTTGTTTTGAGATAACGCCCTCTTGCTTCAATAGCAATTAAAGATGGGAGAGGAACAATTAGATACTCCTGCGAAATATGTATACAGATCTATTTTTAATTTTGGAGATTCTATAATCCATTTTCATTTTAGCTCACAATACAGTGATAGTGGGTTGCAGGAAAAATGCTGTTTAGATTACTTGTTTATACAATTTTCTGCAGTAAATGAATTGATCTTTCCACTTATTTGACTTGTGATGATGGCATTTGTCATGTTCCCTTCAGACTGCAATCCAAATTTTAAGAAACCTCTGGCAATGATGAGTGACAGGAAAAATAATGAAAGATTGTTTCCAGCATACTTCTTGATGGGTGTTATCATTATTTCTTTTATTTGCTTAAAGGTTTTATTTAGGCATACTTAAAAATAAACACTTTCCCACCTAGGGGAAAAATATTTTTAATAACTAAGGTATTAAGCAATCTTTATTGGGCTAGTACTCCTGCTTTAATTTCTTCCCCAATACTGAAACTTCCAGAGGATACAATGTAGCTTACTCACATCAAGAAGGAGCTTTCTCATACTGAGGGCTAGGAAAATCCAAATGGATAAAGTAAAATGTGGTAGAGTTCAGGCATGGATGGCCTGGATGGGGGGAGGGGGAGCGGCCAGGAGAAAATACAGTCAAATGCCTTTGAAATATATACAACAACACAAAGGAAAAATAAAACACTTTAAACTCTGGTTATAGAAGTGAAGCTTCAACACTGAGTGTGGGATAATTAGACCAGCAGGAGTCTTTTTACCTTGACAGTGCGATTATTTTTGAAGGCAGAATCCTCAGGGACAATTTTGCACTGTGCTATCTCCTAGCTTCCTGACCCTGGGTAAGTGATTTAATCTCTCTGTGTTTCAAATTAGCGAACTCTAAAGTGAGAGTCGTAATTGTCCTGACATATATATTCGTTATGAGGATGAGCAATGATGACAGTGACATAAATGATGAGGAGAATGATGACCTCAGAGGCCAGAAAGAGGAAATAATCATCAACTAACATCATCCTACTGTGCCTGGTAGTATCTTCTGGCAAGTACACCCACAATATAACCAACTACGACTGGTTTAACAGTCACGTCACAAAATATTTAAAAATTTAATAACTGACTTCTGTAAGCCACTATGAGCTGTCTCTACATGCTATTATCATGTTTTTAAATGTGTAATCCTTGCTGGCTTTATAGACTCCCCATTCAGAAACCATCCCCATTTCTACAGCAGTGTCTGTATGATGGCTCTTACTGGTGATTGGGCTTTGCTCCCTGATAAATATATCTGCTTCCCTTCTTTAATTGTTTTAATAATAGCACAGATAACATGTTGGTTACCTAAAAAAAAACACCATGAATAAAAAAGATTCAAGAAAGCATCCATCTACTTAATTTTATTTACTGCCCCTACTTAGGTGACTCTGGGCATCCAACAGGGAGCAAAAAGAAAGTCCCTGACTTCAATAAAGCTTCTGTTTTATTAACGAAAAAAAACTAATAAAAACACAGAGAAAATATAAAAATTCAGCTGGATATGTGCTTTGGAATAGATTTATATGGTCAAGTAAGTCAGCAAGAGCCAAGACAGCTGCTGAGGAACTGAGGCTTAAGCTGAAATGTGAAGAAAATATAGGAAGTCACTAGGAAAAAAGGAGAGGATGGAGCATTTTAGGCACAGGAAAAGATGTAGGAAAATAGCAGAGGTATATAAGTTTCACCTGGCAGGTGGCAAGGACCATGGGATTTTTAAAGGGAGTGAGGGTATATCACTATATGTTTGTTTGTTTTGTTTTGTTTTGTTTTAAACATTTAGCATAGCAAGCCTCTTGAATTGGCCACACAACAGAAGGTAATGCAATTTGACCATTCAAGTCTTGCCCAGCTGTACATAGTGACAGAATTGGAACCAGAATTCATTTTTTTCTGATTTTCATTTAGTATAACTTTTTTAGAAACTCAATTGTAATACCCCTAAAACAAAATATCAAATGCAAATCAACTCCAAAAAATATAAAGGTGATTCTTTGATAAGAATAAATGGTAATAACATATTTTTCATTAAAAATTTTAAATAGAAAGTATTTGAGAAAAATGAATTTGATGAAATATCTAGAAACATAGATTAGAAACACATATTAATGTCATATGTGACTGTGCTTACTTCTGCCTTACAGTCCGCTTCAGCTTTCCCCAAATTAATGAGCAAAGGAAGGCATTCATTCCATCCCTCTCTGATTACAGTTAATTTATGTCATACTGTTTATTTATAAGCTAATGTAAGAAAACCAATCATATCTATTCTATTCTCTTACAGATAATGTGATTAAATTATGAAAATGGGGAATGAAATCATGCAACTCAATGCAGAAGATCCCAAGGGAGGCCAGGTTTTCTCCAAATCTGTATTGCTATTTAGCTTTTCCCTGTGAATCCCTACTCAAACATACACAACTCCATGTACACAAACACATCCCAAGACACAAATACACTTGCTTGCCTAAAGACAGAAACTAATATTGATGGAAATTTGACCATGTGACCAACATGGCTGTAAGCACTTGACAGGTAATATCGTGTCTGTTCTTTACAAATCCCCTAAGGAATACAGAATCATGACCTCTTTTATAGATGGGAAAAAAAAAAAAGCTGAAAGAGGAAAAAAAGAAGCATTTGAGAAATTAGTAAGATAGAATAGAAAGGTTCCCAATTGTAAAGAGGTATGGAGCAAATCCCCAAATTCCATTACCATGACAGACAGAGCAAGAAATCATTCTCAGTCTGTGTGGGCAGAGAAAAACACAAAGAACAAAAATATACAACTCTACTTACAGATTAGCTGGCAAACAGAAGAAACATTACAGAGGGATATTATTAGTTTTTTACTCTTTTTGTAGATGAGCAAGATAATGAAGTAGTCTGGCCAAGGAAAATTAGGTATTCAAATACACAAGAAAAGATTAAGTCTTAGAATTAAGTTTGTAAACTGAAGAGCAAGCAAAAAATTGCAAACAGCACTGGTGGTAAATAGATCCTAGTTTGACAGGTCTCAGTAGCTATCTTCTCCTAGGACACATTATAATCAAAAATTACATGCAGTTTCCCTTGCTTGGGTTTTCTTGTTTACATTAACTACTGGGACTCTTTAGAGCTTAAATAGTATAAGGAGACCAGAGTCTTGCTGACTCTACTAACATAGTGTATGCACAGCAACTTTTTAAGAAGCGTAACAGCTTTGGCAAAGGTGCCTTGGGCATATTATCAAGATGCTATTAGAAGCATGCTGCTTTCATAGTTATTGATTCTCAGATGTATCTAGCGAGGGCTGAACATTCATACATATTTGTTTATTGGCATTATGTCATAAATATTTATGAATTACACACAAGGCCAAACTCAGCCTTGAAAAGCAGAAGGTTAACTCCCCCAAAATGTAACTATCCCTGGAAAATGACTACAAGATAAGGAGACTAAATGCTTAGCAAATATTTGAGAATATGTCATTATCTTCAGTTGATTCTTTGGAAATATTCTAAACTTAACTCAATAAAGCTGCTGTGCAGAGTTATTTTTGAAAATAATATTAAGAAATTACATCAAACAATTATGATGATAAGTCCATTAATTTATTCATTCAAAACCATTTATCTTCCTTTGTACCACCCCTGGAGGTGGCAGTTATCTCTTCTCTGAAAACATGGCTAGATTTAAGCTTCTTTTGAAATCTAAATCATATAAAGGACAGAAAGTACATCTGGCATTAGTAAAAGCAATATGTAATAATTAAGCATTGATAATAGCATGCAGGGGGAAAAATAACAAAGGCCAGATTTTAAAGTTCAATGTTGATTATGAGAGCAAAACAATGACAAAGAATACGTGTCCAGCAGCTCCTATAAATTGCTAGTAACAAGAATAAATAACAAGGAATGTGGCTGATGTGAGACATTTCTTACTAGACAAAACTGGGCACGCCATTTCCTCCCAGACCAAAAAAGTCATTTTGGGAAAAGTAGCTTATAGCTGGCCATCAGGATTGCCAAAAGATACTGGAGAGCCAAGCAAGGAAAATTAAATCATAAGGTTTGTTTTCTTATAACCTAGCAGAACTCAGATATTATAGACATACAATGCATAATATTTTAAAAGGAAAGACAAGGAAGTATAACTCCTGTGCTTACTGCCTAGGAATTATACCAATTGCAGTCAAATATTTACTTCTTAGAAGTGAATTAAATATTGGAAACCACAGAAAAAAATTGTGTAATTAAAATTATGGAGACTAACTCACTGGGCATCATACATTACTGCCAGCAAACTAGATGTGTTTGCAAAGCTTATAAATTGGTTTGATATTCATGGCAATAAAATAATATTATTCAATAATAAAATGGATGCAGAAATATGATGATAATACTACTAATAACAATGTACAACATAACACTTGGAATTTAAGTAGCTCCTCTATGATGGAGACAAAAATATCTACCTAGTAATTATAAAACATAGGATAAGCACTAGCATACAGTTTCAATGATTTTTTTAATAACGAAAGTACAATTAATTCATTAAGGCATGGGGAATTTCTGTACACTCAGAATGAGTATTTGAGCACATCTTAAAGGATGACTAATATCTATCAACACAGAACATGAAAAAAACAGGTACTCTTGGAAAGTATGAAGAAATGGTATGATCAGATTTCTGGACATATGAAAATACACGCTATGTTCATGGTGAGAAAAACAATTAAATTAACACATGATATATGAATTTCTTTATGGGAGAAGTGGGGATAATTGTGCCACAGGAGAGATTGCTAACATCCATTCCTTCTTCTTTGACTGCATAATTAAAGAACACCTATGTTGCTACGGGTGGCTTTATGCTCAGATAAAACCATTTCAACCTTGAACTTCACTGGCTGATTAGCTTGGCCAATGAGATGTAATAGGAAGTCATTAAGTAGGACTTGCACAAGATCTCTATAAAAAGGAACTCAACTGGCAGGACTTTTTTGCCCTTCCTTTTTCCTTCCTTCTTCCTGCTTTAAACATTAACTTGATGACTGATGTTCTTGCAGCCATACTTCAGCATGAGAACAAGAGTCACAACTTAGAGAAAATAGAGTTTAAGGTTGATCCCAGTGACACTGAGAACCCACGGTGTTAGGTCTGGATAGCCTACCTCCGTGCTTTTAATTATGGATGAGAAAAATAAATCCATGTCTTGTTTAACTCAATGTTTTTTTAAGTTTATTACAAAATTTACCTTGAAGATGTATCTTGAGGCTCATGAATTATATACATGCAATGATAAGTTTAATTCCTAGTACATATGAGGCACTTAATATCTATAGCTATCATTACTAATAAGAACAAAAACAGATGACTCCAAGCAACAATAAAAACAGATGACTTCAGGGGTATTCCTGAATACCCCTGTTTATACAGGGGTATATGTTTTATAGGATACACATATTTTTGTGTATTCTCATGATCTAAGAAATTTCTTAAAAGGTGTGTCCAAGTATGTGATACACTGACAATATCATCATAAAACTTGGGGAGCTTCATTTAGAGGCTTAGGACCAAATGTTCTTTTAAAGAAGCAAGACTAGTTAATATTCATAGCCATGTCTGTGGAAACCTGTGGGGAAATTTGTTTGGAAATAATTCTAAATTTTTTATATGCAAGAATATTGAAAACAACCTCACACTTAGGAAATGCAAACACTACTGAAGGTATCATCAACTTTGAGATTTCCAAACATCCTTCCTGATACAGAAGCAAATATCACAAAGCCTGCTGAACACAAAAATCCCAAAGCATCAGGACTTCCCTGGTGGCGCAGTGGTTAAGAATCCTCCTGCCAATGCAGGGGACATGGATTCAAGCCCTGGTCTCGGAAGATCCCACATGCCGCGGAGCAACTAAGGCCGTGTGCCGTGACTACTGAGCCTGCATGCCTAGAGCCTGTGCTCCGCAACAAGAGAAGCCACCGCAATGAGAAGCCCGCGAACCGCGACAAAGAGTAGCCCCCACTCACTCCAACTAGAGAAAGCCTGCGCACAGCAAAGAAAACCCAACACAGCCAAAAATAAATAAATAAATAAATTTATTTTTAAAAAAAATCCCTAAGCATCAGCCGGAACCTGCCCCATGTTCAAATTTGGCCCAACGGCCTGGGTCGGGGCCTCATTCTGACCAATATGCCCATCCTATGCTCTTCCTTTCTGTTGCTCCAGACTAGCCAACTCAAGAGTCTTAAGTTCTGGGCTTGCAACACAAAGATTTCAAAATGAATTGCTAAAATTATTACAGATCTGTGTGAACATTTGTTGTGATTTGTTACAAGCTACCTATTCACAGGGGAGACAAAGGAAAGCCCATACTGAGGGAAATGAAACAGATGGTTAAAACCAAGCAATCTGACATTTCTGGACAATTACAATGTTTATGTGAATGAGAGAGAGGATAAGGTACTTTTTCTCTCCCCTGACAGAATGTCACATCGTAGTTATCAAATAACTCTTTACGGCTATTAACCAGTTTTATTCCAACATTATCCTATAAAAAAGGCAGGCCAAACATTATTTTCAATTGTTACTTTTTTTAACAAATGAGAAAACTGAGGCTCAAAGTTAAATAACTTGCTTAAATTAATGTAGGTAGCAAGAGCTTTGTTTTCTTCCTACAACTTATTACTACCAAGGTATTAATTTTCAAATGCATATTTCTCTCTCAGTAAAATATAAACCCAATGAAGTCAGCTTTTTGCTGCTTGACTTAACTCTGTACTATCTGTAACTAAAACAGTGCTTGTCCCTTGGTGGGTCATAAAAAAATAGCATACATGTATGTGTTTGTGTGTGTATATATGTGCATACACAGTATCAGAAAAAGAGTTGAACCTAGATCTTTAAAATTACCTTATTGACTTCACAACATTATGGCTTACAAGTTATTTTTGTTATCATCATGTAATCATCACAATCATTAAAACACACAAAACCTGTGATGAAATTCAGTTCTCTTTCCCATAAAAAGGAAAACATGCAATTAACAGAATGGGAATCAAAGTTTCATTTTATCCATAGATATCTAAGTGACTAATATTCTAATTCAGACCCCAATTAAAAAGGCTGAGTAGAAACCCTGACTAGAAACAAAGCCTAATTAGAACCTTTTTCCTCCCCTCAGTCTAAATAAGTGAGAGTAATATGCTTAGATATAGGTGGGGGAGAATAAGAAACAGGAGGAGAAGGCGGAGCAGGAGGCGGAAAGACTGATTCACCCTGGAATAAGCCTGGTCTCAGATACACACTCAGGCATTTAAACTCTGGAAAAGAAAATTTGGCCAGTGTGCTCCTTTGGTCCAGGACCTAAGATGATTGCTTACCAAACAGATGAAACAAGAAGGAATTACATGAAATGATGAAAGAGGAGTCTGGGCTTTTATCCTTTGGTAACAGTAATTCCACACATTATTAACTGTGGCCAAATACCAATTGTTTCTGACTAATCTCATCATCAATATGTTTCTTAGAGGATAAGGATAGAAGGGGAGGCTGCTGAAAGATCTGAAGAGCTGGTAGAGACAAATCTATCTTGTGCAAAGGAGGGAACATTTTGGAGGGTCATCTCTCCGTATCATTTTCCCTTATTAATCCTGTAACCAAAAACCTATAGGTGAGGAATTTCCTCTGGTTTACTGTTCTTAGGCGCAGGAAGGATAAAAGAAGGCACTGATGCTGGAGACCAAAATAAAAGACATCAGTATCTAAAATATGCACCAAACAATCTTCTTTCAGCACTCCCATATAAAACATTGTATTTTGGCATGCTAGATACTAAATTAACATATAGGTGTCTCTCCCTTCTGGAAACTCGAACTCAGACAGTGGTATTAAAACAATATCAATGGCAATACAAGAGGACACTGTAGAATTGAGCCAGTAATTATACTCTTCATTCAATCTGTGTAGTTTAGAAAGTAAATATGCCTTTTTCAACAATAAAGTGATGTACGTTTAATGTGTCTTGATGATTGCCTCAAGTCTTTCATTTTGGTTTATGGAATTGAAAGACTTTTTAAGTGTTGGCAAGGACCTCTACATAAATTGTAGAGTTGACAAAATTTTACCAAGTACATTTTTACCAAGCCATAATTTTTATATGAGGATAAGGAATATGAGGATAAGGAAGACAGAATTATTTATCCATGGTCACACACCTTAGTTAACGGCAAAGATGACCTACAACAATGAACTGAATCCTAGATTTTTCATTTTTCATTTTTCATTTTGTATGTTCACACAGTAAAATCACATCCAGTTCAATGTTTCTGAGTTACCATGTTTCATCCATGTGTTACCACATGCATATTGGTTTACTTCCTTGACTTTCCCCAAATGGCTGCAACCAAAAATGTTGACACTTAAAGTGTAGTGAAAGAAACCCAAAATTAAAATTTACTCTTTTAAGAACTGGATCTGAATGTCCCTCTGGGCTGGTCCTGGTCCAATGTATGATTAAATACCTTTCAAATATGGCAAGACAGTTACAATTCGAAAGTAACCTTTTCTCTATCTTCCTTCAAGCACTTTGTTAGCTCTACTCACTGTCTCACAGTTAAAATATAAAAAACAAATGAGAGGAAAAAAATAAGCTTCTACATTTTGTTTTCCAAAGCCACTGCTCTCAGGAAAACTATGAACATCCAGGCATAGAGAAAATGATTGGAAGAAAATAAATAAAAGGACAAACAACTAATGGATAATGAGCAAGTCTCCTCTCCCCATCCTCCATTCCACCCCTTGCCTGAATTGTGGTGGAAGACACACACACACACATCTCCTACACACACAGTGGTAGACTTACGTAGTAAAGAACGCATTCAAAACGGAAAGATAAGAAAATAAAGATTCTGGCATATCTGAATGACAATCTATGTGCACAAACTGGAGAATAAGAGCCATCTGCCTTCCCAACCCTAAATTTATGTCCAACCCTCCAGAAATGAGACTCAGACATCCAGTTTCCCGCCAAAAAAAAAAAGTCCAAAATAGTCTGAGATTAAGTTTCTGACACCATGGTGTTACACTAAAGATTTACAATGGAAATAAATTTGATTTAATTAATAGAGATACAAAAAGAAAAATATAAGTTTGTGAAATGGGATTCTTACCTGACACAGAAGCAAATCTCTCAAAATTCAACTCTCTTTGACAAATTTTTCAGTTCTCTAGATGACTCCTGCAAAAAAAAAAAAACTATCAATCATCTACCTTGAAATATTTGTTGTTTGTCCTAGAAGCGAATTGTTTTACTATCAGACAGACTGACACTGATGATGATGATGATCTCTGAATATATACATGCACATCTGAGTCTGTTATAAAAGTATATAGAATTTATAGTCTGATGATCCTGTTATGGAAAAAAAAAGCACATATACCAACATATTGTATAATTTCATTTCCCTTCACTGTTACATCTTTGTGTGTATTTATTATTTGATGTCATAAAGCTTATTTTCATTGACAAAAAATTAAAATAAATAAAATTAAATGGAAGATTAAAAAATTGTTTACATCCATGTTATTCCACCTTTTTATGAACTGAGTGAACCTGCTTTTACTGAGCACACAGTTTTCTAAACCTCTCAGGCTCCCACCTGACCCCAGATACCCCACATATGTCAACATCACTTCTTCTTGAAGAGAATGACAGAAAGGAGAAATCTATGAATCAGAACCTTCCCTGTATCAGTAAATGTTGTGTGTGCAGTAGTGTGTTTATCATAAAGGTTGAAAGATATGAACTCCAAATAAGAAATGCAGAGAAAGAAAAAGTGGGAGCCCATCATTAAATTTCTTGGTAGAATTAACAAGCTGGAGAGCAAACTACATTTTTTGATTCCTCTTTCTAAGCAAGATTACCCACCTTTTACATAATCTGAGGATACCCTTTCAGAGAATGAAATGTACTTTTCAATTCCATTTGTATTTTTAAAAATTGAAGTACAGTTGAATTATAATATTGTGTTAGTTTCAGGTATACAGCAAAGTGATTCAGTTATGTATTTTTTTCAGATTTTTTCCATTATAGGTTATTATAAGATATTGAATATAATTAATTCCCTGTGCTTTATACAAAATCCTTGTTGCTCCATTTGTATTTTTATGGTTTAATTTTTTGACTTACTAATTAAACAGCAAACTCTACAAAAACAATGACTGTACCTATTTTCTCTGCCTTATAATCCCAGAAATTACGAGAGTCTACATGACACATGCAAAGGCTAAATAAATAATTTTGAATGGATTTTTAAAATTATTTGTTTTCTAAGTTACAATTGTTTAACAAACAGCCATTTGGAAAATAATCAATTAAGGGTCAATATCATAATATACATTTGGCAGAGATGCATTGTTAGTGTGGGGCAAAAAGCCAAAAATCCTTTAATGTCCAGAGCCAGAAGTAATATTTTGTTTCTGCAAAATAATAGGGAACATTATCTATACTGATATTATTGATTTTATAAACACTGACTGATATTACTTTTATTTACATGTAGTTCAGCTTTCCTGTTAGGAATTTTCATTCTTGGGGTTACAGACTAAAAAATGCCACATGATTCACTGAAAAGTAAAGAGAATCCATAGTCTGATGATCCTGTGACAGTAACAGACCCCCTTACTAACCAAGATATGACAATTCAGGGTATTATTTCATAACACTGATCCTCAATTTTTTAATTAATAATACAAGGATACTGAACACAGCAACATTGCACTGATTACACAGCTAACTTGTAAACCTCCTAGATCTGTATATGATGGGTGCTCAATAGATACTACCCCCAGTCCTCTCTTGTCCGCATTTTTCAAAATCTTCCCTTGGGAATTTCTCTTCCTATGTGGCAGAATAAGCTCCCTGAGAAACAAACCTCCTACAGATAACAACTATAACTCCAAACAAAATTTTTTTTTTAAATTTTATTTGAAAATGTATTATCTTTTGTATGGAGTAGGGAATCCCAGAAAGGAGAGGAACAAATAGAAAAGAGGGCTCCAAGTTCTATGTTTAAACGCTGCCCAGTCGCTCCTTGTCTCCTGAACCATATTCTGATATTTTGAAAAGGTCAACCAAATTAAAATAACCCTGGACCTATCAAGAATAATGGTATTATCCCTACAGATTCTCAAACATTAAAATATTAATAACTCAATATTTAAACAAAATTATGTCAAGTTTGACAACTTAGATGAAATGGACAAATTCCTTTAGAAATCCAACATACAAAATTAACATAAGATGAAACAGAAAATCTGAATAGCCTTATGCGTACTTAAGAAATTGAATTTGCTATAAAAAATGTTACCCAAGAAAATGCCAGGCCCAGATACTTTTATTGATGAATTCCATCAAACACTTAAGGAATAAATAATCCTAATATTACATAAGCATTCAGAATATAGAGAAGGAACTTTGAAATTCATCTGATGAAGCCAGCATAACATTAATATCTAAAACTTGGTAAAAACACTTTTATAAAAGAAAATTACAGAGATGGCCAAAAAGCACATGAAGCAATTAGCTCAACATCACTAATTATTAGAGAAATGCAAATCAAAAACTACAAAGAGGTATCACCTCACACCAGTCAGAATGGCCACCATCAAAAAATCTACAAACAATAAATGCTGGAGAAGGTGTGGAGAAAAGGGAACCCTCCTACACTGTTGGTGAGAATGTAAATTGGTACAGCCACTATGGAGAACAGTATGGAGGTTCCTTAAAAAACTAAAAATAAAACTGCCATATGACCCAGCAATCCCACTCCTGAGATATACTCTTTGGCATATACCCAGAGAAAACCATAATTCAAAAAGAGTCATGTAACACAATGTCCACTGCAGCACTATTTACAATAGCCAGGACATGGAAGCAACCTAAATGTCCATCAACAGAGGAATGCATAAAGAAGATGTGGTACATATATACAACGGAATATTACTCAGCCATAAAAAGAAACGAAGTTGAGTTATTTGTAATGAGGTACTGTTAGAGTCTGTTACACAGAGTGAAGTAAGTCAGAAAGAGAAAAACAAATACCGCATGCTAACACATATATATGGAATCTAAAAAAAAAGGTTCTGAAGAACTTAGGGGCAGGACAGGAATAAAGACACAGATGTAGAGAATGGACTTGAGGACACTGGGAGGGGGAAAGGTAAGCTGGGATGAAGTGAGAGAGTTGCACGGACATATCTACACTACCAAATGTACAACAGATAGCTAGTGGGAAGCAGCCACATAGCACAGGGAGATCAGCTCAGTGCTTTGTGACCACCTAGAGGGGTGGGATAGGGAGGGTGGGAGGGAGACACAAGAGGGAGGGGATATGGGGATATATGTATACGTACAGCTGATTCACTCTGTTATAAAGCAGAAACTAACACACCACTGTAAAGCAATTATACTCCAATAAAGATGTTAAAAAAATCAAAAATACAAAATGAGTGAATAAATATATAACAGGACTTTTGACATGTAAATTCTGGACATAATACTCATTTTCAAAACAAGGGAGAATAAGGCCAACACCTAGAAGGAAGGGAAAGAAAGAGGAGGGAAGTGAATGACAGAAAAAAGAGAAACTGCAATTACAAATTCATTTAAAATTCCAAGTCTCATTGTACCTGCTTTCAAACTGCTTCTACCTCTTTCAGTGATGTGATTCAATGAGTCTAAAATGATTGAGCTACTTAGAGTTGAACTTCTCTCACAATCAACCATCCATAACTAATCTTTTGTGTATATGCATGTATCAATTTTCTGGAAATTTCTTTAAAAAATTTCAAATTTCTGAACATAGCTTATTTGGTATTTTCAATAAATGGTGCTTAATCAATTGGATTTCCATGTAAGAAAAATATATCTTGCCCTCACCTCTTACCGTACTCAAGAGTGAATTCCTGATGGACTACATATCTAAATATGAAAGATAAAACAGTAAAGCTCCTAAAGGAAAATATAGAACATCTTTATGAAATGAGGTAGGCATATACATACATACATATATATAATATAGTCACTATTATGGTCAACATATTAACCAAGAATGGGGAACTTATGGGGTGTGACAATGATCTGGTTCTTGGTCTGCATCCTGGTTACAATGATATGTCCACTTTGTAAAAGATCATCAAGCTGAATACTTCACATGTACCTTTCCCCATATAAAACATAGTTCAGTAAAAAAATAAAATACTAAACACATAGTAACTAGTCAATGAATACTATCTATCATTATTATTGTTGTTACTATAATCATCTACGTCTTCATCACAAATGATGGTCTGAAAAATGTTTAGTAGTCTCTGCACTTTATAAGTGATGTTTTCATAAGCACATATTTTAAAAATCGTCACATGCTTAATGTTTCTCTGCTCTTCTTTAATGTGAGTTCCTTAAGGCAGGAATTATGACTTACTCTGTTTTTAATTTATCTATCACCCTAAAAACAATATTATCAAAAGAATCCGTGTGTGTGCATTCATGCACGTGCACACACACACACACACACACACAAATACTCAAAAGGAATCCCTCCCATTCCCTTAAATTCTGAATGCAGGTAGGGAATTTTAAAAGACACATGGTAGAAATGACCATCACTCTTCTGCAGAGCTCTGACATTTATGTGGCACTAATACAATCGTAAAAAGTAACACAGTCATTATTGAATCATCACCGGTTTATTCGTTTTATTGTTCACTGGCTGAAATTTGCACTATATGCAGTTAGAGACTTAGGTGCACAACATTTTATTCCCAGAAGTAAAACAGAAGCACCTAGAGAAGCTGGAGTAATTACTGTATATTTTTAAAGTGCACGTGTGTAAGCACTAATGTTCCCCTGATTCTCTTATTACATGATTTAGCCTTCTTTCCTTTTTTTTTTTTTTTTTTAATTTCCATATGCGCTAAGGAGTATTTCTGTGCTGAATGTATAAGATATAACACAGCATACAGATAGAGTTCCAAGCAATGCAAAAGGTGTTTTTACCCTTATTTATTATTAATAGTAATGATAAAAATAACTACAATTTATTGATCACCAAACCTATAGCCACTATTATGGTAAGAGGTTTATATTAAGCATATTTTAATTCTGGTATATTTTTTATTTCTACAAATGCAGAAACAGATGTCCAAGGTAATGCAAAACTTACTCAAGGTCACATAGTATAAATAAGTAGCAGAACTGAGATTTAAAGGCTAACTCTGTGGACTCGCTCTGCATTTCAAAACAAAAATCTAATTCCAGAATATCTTACAAATAATTTTTTTCCTTCCATCAGTTTTTCATCTCTCTCTCTCTCTCTCTCCTTCTTCTCTCCCTTCCCATCGTTCTCACCTAAGACATCGTTCCATGCTGGTGATCAAAGAGTTTACATTGTGGATTTAACAAAAGCTCGAAAGGATAACCTGGAATTTCTCTGGGCTGTCAAGAGGAAACAGTCTAAGCGGAGGAAAAATAAAGAGCAGAGCACAGAGATGAATGTGAATGATGACAAATGAAAGAATACATACAGGAAGAGAGATTAATGAATACTAAGAAGTGAGAACAACCCAATTTGACCTGAGTATAAAATTGATTATAGTTTGTGGAGGAAGACGGGGTTATCTTGAAAGCATCCCATCACTAACCTTGGCCTGAAGCCTTGATAAGTACAAAGGTTACGGTTATATCCCTTCTCCTGCTCCTCCTGGAAGTAGGAACAATGAAGCGGAGTGGACCCCTCATTTGATAAATGACACCCTCATGAGAAAAACAAACCAGTAAGAGTTTGCTTTACAGCAGACTCTGCACACTTCCCTCCAAGTAAGTTCAAACATCAAGGACTCCTCCCACCTGCCGTTTACAGTCCAGGTGTGGCTCTCCGGGGAGGTGGGGTATGAATGGGAACATTTACAGCAAGTGTCTTGTTCCTTCTTTCTTTCTCTCTCTCTTTCCCTTCCTCCCTGCCTCCCTCCCTCCCTCCCTCCCTCCCTTTCTTCCTTCTTTCCTTCCTTCCCTCCTTCCTTCCCTCCTGTTTTCTGAAATACATATCTTGACGGTGACTCTAGGAATAAGAACATGAAGATGATATCATAAACAACTCAGGGAGAGATATCAGTAATTCTGGTTTAAAGTTTCAAATATTCTGCCCTGACTGTTTGCACAATATATTGAAATTCAGCATGTCTCAGTTTCCTTTATTAATGAAGGTAGGTGAATTCTTGCCATCTTCCTGTCATTGTGCATCACCTCAATTCTCATCAAAGTTCTCTGAGGTAAGTACCATTATTTCCACCATCTTACTGAAGAGAAAATTGAACCAGAGTGAGGTCATATTACCCCAACTGCCAAATTCATGATGTTAAACAAGGTCACTGTCTTAAATTGTCTATTCCAATCAGAAAGTCAGAAAAATGTATGGATAAAAAGAGTTGCCGGGCTTCCCTGGCGGCGCAGTGGTTGAGAGTCCGTCTGCCGACGCAGGGGATACGGGTTCGTGCCCCGGTCTGGGAAGATCCCACATGCTGCAGAGCGGCTGGGCCCGTGAGCCATGGCCGCTGGGCCTGCGCGTCCGGAGCCTGTGCTCCGCAACGGGAGAGGCCACAACAGTGAGAGGCCCGCATAACGCAAAAAAAAAAAAAAAAAAAAAAAAAGAGTTGCCTTTGGTATCACACAGACTTTCGTATTACCTAGACTCTAATTTACTGGTCCATTTTTAAAAAATATGCCACAATGATTATTTCCAAACCATCAAATGATATACCTAAGGAGAATATTCTATGATTTGACAGCCACTGTGATAAATAGAAATGTAAAATTCCAGTTGTCCCACAAATGCTTTACAGTTTCCAAGAGCTGATCTGATTCAAGTAGTTGGAGAAAAAAATTAAACAAGTTGGTGGTATTTCCACATTCTGTTGACACTGCTTAGATGCAAACGACCACTTTCCATTCAACTAATTGTGCACTTGCAAAGCTTCCTGTCTTTGTAGACAAGGTAGGCAGAGGCTTCACTGGCTAAACCAAGCTACGAGCTGTGTTCTCTGGTTATCGACGTTTTCAACACTAGCTATTTCAAAAGAAATCTGCACAGCGGCCAAAAAAAATGCCTGCTGGGAAGCCAGAGGCAAAAACCACCTCTCCTTAAATGAGAAAATATGTGACCAATACACTGCTTAAAATTATAAATTAAAACGCCGTTGGCAAGTCTGGAAGTAAAGTAGCAACACCGTATTTTTGACACTGAGTGTACTATATATTTAGTACTAGAAGTTTTAAATGTGAGCAAAGAAAATGATAATGATAATTTGTTGGGAACAAACAATGCATGGGATGGTAAAATGAGTTAAACTTTACTGATACTTACCAGGTCCTGTTTACTTATATATTTTCTAATATTATCTTCATAACATCTTATGAGGAAGGTGCCTATATCATACCCATTTTACCAAGAGGGAAACTAAAGTATATAAAATATCATTAATTTGGTCTTTGGAGAAACACAAAATCAAGCCCAGGGAGTCTCACCTGGAGCTTATGAAATTAGGTACTACACCATAATACCTCACAGATAAGGGACTCCAGAGTCATTATCTCATTTAATATTCATGACAATATTATGAAATACGTATGACCAATATTACCTATAAGGAAGCAACATCTCCGAGTGATTGGCTTTCCCAAGTGACAAAGCTAATAACAAGTCAGAGAAAGATACTGACCCAGAAGGTAATTTTTTTTCCCACTAATATTGATTATTCTGAATCACTATTTTTTGTCTTGTTAGGGAATAATTATTCCTCTCTGAAATCAATGCTATGAAAACCTATGCCTAGTCATTGAAGGAAGGGTGATAAGTAAGATGTTCAGGCTAGCACAGTTTAATCTGTCATAGTTTCCAAATACCTTAAAACTTCCAAAGCCTTACCCAAGGAACTTTTTACTGCATTTGCATTCTCTTTCAAAGAAATCTCTCATGTGATTAGCGCTCTGTCCCCAAATGACAAGTTGCAAATGAGGCATTTTCCTTTAAAATGTTTTCAACTTGGGGAACTAATTTATCCAAACAGGGGATCCTCCTCGCTGACCCCAACACCTGGGAACTAGGGAACTTTGATCAGCAAACTATACTTTCTTGCATTTCAAAGAAATACCACAAAGAAAATTAGCATTGCAAGATGTGTACTTGCAGTACAGAGGAAGAATGTTACTATTCTAAAGCTTTAGTATCTGGCAAACTGAGTAATCACAGGTGATTCAACGTCTCTGGCATTCACATCCCCTGGACTTATATACTGATCTTGAATTAAAAATTGTATGCCTTTTATTTATTGAATCTTAACCTTAATGAAAATGTTTAGCAGTAAAGTGATGGGCATCGATGATGATACGGATGCATCCTTGCCACATGGCTAATTGAATATCACATTTGAAACAAATTTGTGACCTACTGACCCCTCTTCCTGGTGATGGTGATAATTATAAGCATGCACATCACCTCTAAACACCGAGCAGAAAATTTTCACTTTCTAGAGGCTGAGCTTTGTATGTGTTACCTCCCAACAAATGCACACACAAAACAAAAAAATCCATTTTTATTATAAGGTTTAAGTTTTTTCTTTGCTCTTTGGAATATTCAAAATTCTAGTAGATAACTCTAAGTTACTGCTGAAGTTTCTGCCTGATTAAACTAGCCCTGGTATAATTCTTGATGTTGAGTGTGAGCAAGACAGATACCATGCCTAGCATCATGGAACCCCTATGCAACTGATTCCAGTATTTCTTCCTCTTGAAGAAATCTGGTAAGTTGATGCTCATGTCAACCACTTGTACTCTAAAACTAAGCACAGGAGGTGATTCTTCCATAAATATACCTCCACAAGAAATGTGTGCTGTTTCTATTTACTGGTGTATCCTTCCTATTTCAATAACAGTTTCTAATTATCCTTTTCTCTGGTTAATTTCCAAATTAGTCCAATCTCTTGGGAAGAAACTTGACCCAGAAAACCTAGATACTTTCGAAGTTCAAAAAACATTGCCGTTTACGTAAACGTGGAACATCTACCCTCTTGGCCCCAGGTGCTGTGACAAAAATACTAAAGGGGTTTGACATCTGCAGACTGCTAAAGAAAACATTATTCATGATGCTTGTGGAAGACTGTAAGAAGACCTTACTTAAGGGGGGCCATCACAGAGGTAGTGATAGGGACGACTGAAAGGGAGTCTCACAGTGCAGAGCAAAGATCAAGCTCAAATACAGCATGAGCAATTAGTAATTCATAGCCAAAAAGCAAGAGTGGAGGTCAGCATATGGAAAATTACTAAGAAGAAACATCAGGAGGAAGGGGGAATTCTGGCTCCCCCAATCTAACAGGATTCTTGCTGAAGGCAGGCCAAGGTGATCAGGTATCACCGGAGAGACTGTGGAGGATGAGGAATCTGGTCAGATACAGAGGGTGATCAGATATTGAGGATGCGAGATCCTGATTAAATTGACCTAGCAGGATTCTTGCTAAAACTGGACAATGTAGAGACAGACACAGAAGTCCAAAAGTCCAGGCCTAGTTGAAAGAAAAGCTCATGGGAGGCTGAATACAGTTTGGTCAGGAAGAGAACCTTGACAAGACAAACACTTTTTCCCAATATTTTCACAAATTTAAAATGTTGAAAACTTGTGATTTTTCTAAGAAATGATCTTCAATTATTAATGATTATACTACAAAGACTGATAATATTTGAGTTTTCTTATACCATTTAATTTTTTAAAGTTTCTTTAAAGCTGATCTTGTCCTTTTTTGTTGTTGTATTTCATTTATGTAACTGATATTTATGTTTTAAAAATGTATATTCTCCAATTCAATGACATGGAGAAAAACCTTTAAAATACCAGCAGAAATGGTGGGTGACCCTGATTTCTCTTAATCTTAAAAAACCGAGCTCCTGGCCCACCAAATACAAACTTGTCCGTTCCCGTCCTCCTCTTCTTCAAAACCACGTGGTAGATGTGCTCTTCCAAGTCACCACTGTCATCGAGCATGGCCATTTGCAGTGACTTGTTTAATTCATCATTTTAATAAGTTAACTCGTTTTATAAAGCTGCTGCAAGAGCCTGAGCTCTAAACATAAGTATGGACATAGCCTGAGAGTTTCCTAAGGTTGCAGACAGGGAGGGTCTAATTCAATAGTAGCTTAATATCATTCCAGCTGAAAGCTGGGTTTTGATAAGAAAAATGGCCTGTAAATATCGCTAACTATTCAAGGTATCCCCACTTCAGTGATATACAGGCTTCTATTAAAACATACAAACACTTGTACCATGTGTTTATGTCCTTGAATTTCCACCTGTCCACTAGTCCCTTACTTAGGCCTTTGATTTGTATCACTTATTTGTGTGTCCTCCAAATTATCAAAAGTGATAGCCGAACATTACCCCTATCTCTCAGAAGTAAGAGAGAATGAGAACAATATGGGGGGTAGGGGGGGAGTAAGAAAAAATACAAGTAAACAACAAGAGAAAAATTCCACAGAATTACAAGGGAAGGGACTACTGTTAAAATCCAAAAATGGATGCCTCCCTTAAAATATGAGACTTTTAATCTAGATATGCTTTCCTGGAGAGGGCAGTAAACAAAAACAAGGGTAACCACCCCACATGTCTCTATTTGTGTGCCATATACACTGTAAAGTGTAAAACATGTACATATAGAGCACACACATACACATATGTTGGGGCACATGGATTGGATGACAAAGCTTTTCTGGGAGGTTTAATTTTATTATAATTTCGTAAATATGCATGTTGAAAATATTGAAGAATGGACATGTACTACTTTATTACTCATTTCCCATTTTATAAACACGTGCTGAGTGCAGAGTGCTAAAGGACAGGGTCCACTTTTACCAGGAACAAAAAGAGATTACAGAGTTGAAATCTATACTTGAGTCAAAAATATGTTCAAAAGATCTCCCACAGCATCCGTGCAAGTCTTAGCATAAATGCTGACTGTATCTCCAAGTGCTGTCGATTTTTACCTTAAAAATAGATTTGAATTCATTTACCAGAGGGCACAGAGGAAAGGAGAATGAATCAAGAGGATCTCAAACTGAAGATGCTCATACACAAGAGACAGAAGACATGCAGGAGGTGAAACGTAATTTTGAGGGAAAAAAATCATAAGATTGGATTTTTCAGTATAATTTTTCTGAAAATGCAATTTGTAACAAGTTATGTTGTCTGTAAAAGAATCCCTACTGCACTTCTAACATGTTTTTTTAGTATCTGAAACATAAAAGCACATCAGAATACATCATGCACAAACCATGGCATTAAACAGATTAGAAAATCTAAATGTCATACAGTAACATGGTCGGTTCTTGTGCAGTTAATTTAGTAGAAAGGCAAAGAGTCACTGCAGGGAACATTTTCTCTAGTTATGCACCCTGCAGCTAAAATACCTTGTATACCTTTTCTGGAAGGAACAATAACTTTGCTGAAATGATAAATTTAAAGCTTATGTGGTTTTAGGATGGCACCTCAGCTAAATTATTCCTAAACTGGGCTGTGTATTGAGAGACAGAGACACAGATGTTAGAATGGATAAGCGATGTCCCCATCCTCCTCTGTCTCCCAAACTCCTCCAGCCCTAAGCCCATCTTTGTTACGCTCACTGCGTGTTACCTATTCCGATGAAATGAATACCTTGAATATAACTACCTTTTTGTCACTGACCTACCACTCTGCTTAGTATATCTTTTTAGAGTTCTTGGTTTTTACATAGCCTTATACTTAATGCACCACACAAAAAAGGTGCATTTTTCTACCTTCGCTTAAAAAAATAATACACTGAGACTTGATGTCTGGCCACTAGGTCAGGGAAATTAAATTGAGCATCATGTGTTCTCCAGGGGTCTTAAAGCAAAGTCCATCACTCCTGTTAGTTAGAGCTTTTCACGTGGGCTCTGACTGAATCGCCTTGGTTGCTTTCTCTAGCTCTCACCTGATTCTAATTAGTCCCCTGGAACATTAACTTAGCTCCCATCCCCATCCCCGCCTCATGAGACATCTCATTAGAAAACCGGAAAAGTGGGCTCCTAATATCTGCTAGGTAAGATGTACAATTGTGAGCTCACCACTTAGCAGTTTGCTAATGATAAAGGATAGCCTTCCTTATGGCCAGCATTATAGAGTATCATTGCCTAAATGCCCTTTCAAGTGGGTAATTAGCACATCAATGGTAGAGATAATTTTTTCACAGTGGGGGTTAAGAAGAAACTGGAGCAAAAAATATACCTTGCCCTGGCCTAGCTGACATCTCTATAAAGCATTTAAGCAGAACTAATGAAGGTTCTTCCATAGGGGTGACCAAGCACTAAGTACTCTCCTGGCCTCCTGAATTCAGAACAAAATGCACTTACAAACTTGAGCAATAATAGGTAGAGTATCAGAATAATGACCCTCTCCTAACATGCCCACACTCTAATTTGGAACATGTGAATACACTACCTTAAGTGGCCAAAGGGACTCTGCAGATGTCATTAAGGTTTTGGACCTTGAGATGGGGATATTATCTTGGGTGGTCTTGGTGAGCCAAACACAAGTGCAAGATTCTTAAAGGCTGCAGTCAGAGGGAGATGTGATAATAAAAGAATGGTCAGAGAGATACAAAGTTGTTGGTTTCGAAGATGGAGAGAAGGGAACATGAGATAGATAAGAAATGCAGTCATCTCTATAGAAGGTGGAAAAGGCAAGAAACCAGATTCTCTCCTAGAGCCTCCAGAAGGAATGTAGCCTGGCTAACATCTTAATTTTAGCTCAGTGAGACCCCATGTTGGGCTTCTGATATCCAGAACTATAATATTAAAAACTTGTGTTGTTTTAAGCCACCACGTTTATAACAATTTGTTACAGCAGCAATAGAAAACTAATACTGAGAAGGATTTAGAAGAAAAGTTCCCTCAGCAGAAGAACCATGAGGGGCTTGTCCAAGGTTTTACTCATGTAACCTATCAGTGTCTGGTGCATAATAAAAGCTCAGCAATGATTTTTGAATCAATAAATACTTATTGACAACCTACTAGCTATTAGTGACTTCATGTATAGCTATATGAAAGAAACTTAAAATTCAAATCACAGCTTGTTTGACATGCTGAGGTCTCTGGCTACAAAATGTTCCTAATTTCTGTAACTGTCATTTAGCCTCCTAAATAGATCTTTTAAAATTTGGGGTATAATTACTTGTGTATCCTCCACATTCATTGAAAGTGATAGGTGAACCTCCTCTCTCTCTTAGAAGTAGAAAAAGAGATTGGCAATGATATAAAAAGGATACTAGGAGTTCTTCAAGGGGTACACTAGATAAAAAGAAGATGTTGGTTAAAATAATGAGAGCTAACATCTACATGACAGGGCTTCCCTGGTGGCGCAGTGGTTAAGAATCTGCCTGCCGATGCAGGGGACACGTGTTTGAGCCCTGGTCCAGGAAGATCGTACATGCCGTGGAGCAACTAAGCCCATGCGCCACAACTACTGAGCCTGCGCTCTACAGCCCTCAAGCCACAACTACTGAAGCCCGCTTGCCTAGAGCCCGTGCTCTGCAACAAGAGAGCTACTGCAATAAGAAGCCCGTGCACCACAATGAAGAGTAGCCCCCGCTCACAGCAACTAGAGAAAGCCTGCAAGCAGCAAAAAAGACCCAATGCAGCCAAAATTAAATAAATAAAATAAATAACTTTAAAACAAAAACAAAAAAAAACACCTACATGACACTTTCTATTTGCTAGCCATGGCTATCACAGCTTTGCCTGTTTTAACACATTTATTCTTCAGATAACCCTAAAAGGTCAGTACTACTGGTCGCCTCACCATGGATAAGGAGTGGGAGCTTAAAAAAAAAAAAGACAATGAGGTAAGTTGCCTGAGATCACATTTTATGAATGCCACAAGTAGGATATAAACCCATGAAGTCTGACACCATAGGTCATGTTTTTCATTACTCTAAACAGGCTTTCCCACAAAGGGTTCTGACATACATCTTCTTGCCAGGATATTGAGCTTTCTTTGCAAAATATCTCTTTGTGAATGTGATGAAAACTGTGGATTAACTTCTGCAATACATGCAGAAGTATATTTTGGATATGTAAATTTTTATAAAGTGTATTTTGGGAATCAAAGACATAAGATTAGGTGCGACCACACAGGAAGCATACATGGTAGAAAATAAATCGGGAAACTCAGATGCAGAATCACAATCAAATTACCTTCCTTGTTGAATTTTGGTTTGATACAGAGAGACTGATGATTTATCGTATAAATGTCTTATTTTATTCTCTTCTTTCATTCATTTCTTGACCATTGCCATAAAGTTATACTAACGATTTCCTCTCCATTTAAATCTCAAATATTAAAAAGATTCTGTGTATCTCAAAATGTTATCGGCAAAACAACATAACAAAAGGGCATAAAATATATATTAGTCTGAGAACATCTTGGGGGGTTCAATACAGGAGTATATACTGGAAAGGGCTGATTATGCGACTGTCATGTTAAAGAATTTTGAAACATTATGAGTTTCTGAGAACCAGTGATCCATCAGACAAGGTCTACAGATATTTGGATAGAGTGACATATTGTTACAAAGGTATAGGTTTGAGCAGCATTTCACCTACGTTATGATAATATATTTGAATACCGATTTCATTGTATGGTTGATGGTAGGGGTCTTGCCATTCTTGTACATTGTTTCACCCAACAACTACCTATAAAAAGCCTTCTTTCCTTCTATGAGTGGATGAGTGCTCTGTTTCTAGATGGATCCTAGTTTATGAGAAATGAAAATCCAGATTTGCATGACATGTGATTTCAAATATAACACTGTACATGAAATGATGAACTAGTCATCTGTGTCTGTTTCTCTCTTTCCCCATGCCCTCTCATTTCACTTATATAATAACATAGTATATAAATGCAACTCTTTAACTCAGGTTTCTAAAAATATTTGATGAAAGAGAAATCTTGGTAGAGAGTGCTACTCCTATGAAGAAAGATATCACTAATTCACAAGGGTCATCTGCTTCTTTACAATTGTGAAGCAGAGAAAACATTAACTGCATATCTTTAATAAGGAACTGAGGAAAGATAACTGTGATATGTACTGGCAGACAAAGGCATTTATGAATCTATAAAGAAAGAATACATGTGCTTTAAGAATGCAAACCAAATACATTTAACATTCCTAAACAGAGATCTTTGTCTATCACAATATGAACATACTGTGTTCACACTGAGTGCTCAGCCATCAGTGTTTATCAGTGGTCACTATGGGCTGTACACTGGAGTGAAGTATAAAACATTTTTGGTCAGGATTTATTATTGAAGAATCTGCAAGAGCACAAAGTCTAGGTTACTAACTGAATATTCTACTCAATAAAAAGAAGAATAGAAATAGAAAGTAACTCTTCATAACTCTTCATAGGCCATCACGGTAGGGACTACATTTATCCAAGAAACTGTATCATAAATCCACAATATGATAATTAAAATTTGAGAACAATTATATTACAAATTCTAAATCACAATGAATTATGTTAGGTATATTATCTGCAAGGGAAACTATGAGGAGTTTCTGGAAGCTGTGGCGAACTCACCAATTCTCACTGCCCCTCTTTGTTTACTTATGAATCGGTATAATTTAGACATCCCTAAGGGAAATCTGCTTTTACTGTGCTCTTAGCATTTGGGGAGAAAAACTATACAGCAGACTTTTTCTCATGCAGGTAGCTGACATATATCCCTGAATTTGGTTTAAAATAATTTTCTTTTCTGAAAAACCCACAGGCGATATCTGCAGACATTTTTGGGGGGTCCAGGGTGGAGGTGGGCATGGGGTAAGTAACTCTCTACAGAGACTTCTAATATGTGCATAAGTGAGAGAAGGATTAATGTTAACTGGGGAGAGTTGATCACTGGTACACATGGCTGTGAGCACTGAACAACAGCTATCATTCTCCTAACCAAATGTGCAAACTACCAAATATATATATATATATATACACATATATATCTCCTCACAGGAGGAGATAAGAATGAAATTTAGGACCAGTTTCATCTCCTCTTCCTTTTTGTTTTTTTAACAAATTAACTTTTGCCAGCTTACTTTTTGTTTGTGTTATTATGTGTTTTCCTCCCCTGAGAATGGTATAATGAGTTTGGGGGAAGAGTCTTGCTGAGCCTCTTGGGGAATGATGTGCTTAGAAATCTGTCTATGGGGCTAGTGGCTGGACAGGCGAAGGTGCAAGCCCCAATTCCAAGGCCTCCCAGCACCACAGTGGCTCCGAGTGTTTTAGAGCCCCGCCTCCCATGGGGACCCAGCCTGAGGAGCAGAGGCGGGAGCTTCGAGACTAGGGCAGCGCGAAAGTACCAGTGGATAACTTCTACATCGGTGAAGGACCCATCCAAAGCTGCTAGACAGAAAAATAGAACTATAATTTTGGGAAGTGGTAAAAATGGAAAAGCTACTATTAGAATTGCCGTGTGGATTAAAGGCTCTTAGTGCTCCAGCCAGGTGTCAGGGCTGTGTCTCTGAGGTGGGAGAACCAACTTCAGGACACTGGTCCACAAGAGACTTCCCATCTCCACGTAATATCAAATGGCGAAAATCTCCCAGAGATCGCCATCTCAACACCAAGACCAAGCTTCACTCAATGGCCAGAAAGCTACAGTGCTGGACACCCTATGCTAAACAACTAGAAACACAGGAACACAGACCCATCCATTAGCAGAGAGGCTGCCTAAAATCATAATAAGGCTACAGACACGCCAAAACACACCACCAGATGTGGATCTGTCCACCAGAAAGACAAGATCCAGACTCATCCACCAGAACAGAGGCACTAGTCCCCTCAACAAGGAAACCTACTCAACCCACTAAACCAACCTCAGCCACTGGGGACAGACACCAAAAACAACGGGAACTACGAAACTGCAGCCTGCAAAAAGGAAACCCCAAACACAGTAAGATAAGCAAAATGAAAAGACAGAAATACACACAGCAGATGAAGGAGCAAGATAAAAACACACCAGACCTAACGAAGAGGAAATAGGCAGTCTACCTGAAAAAGAATTCAGAATAATGATAGTAAAGACGATCCCAAATCTTGGAAATAGAATAGACAAAATACAAGAAACATTTAACAAGGACCTAGAAGAACTAAAGAGGAAGCAAGCGAGGATGAACAACACAATAAATGAATTAAAAATACTCTAGATGGGATCAATAGCAGAATAACTGAGACAGAAGAACGGATAAGTGACCTGGAAGATAAAATAGTGGAAATAACTACTGCAGAGCAGAATAAAGAAAAAAGAGTGAAAAGAACTGAGGAAATCTCAGAGACCTCTGGGACAACATTAAACGCACCAACATTCGAATTACAGGGATCCCAGAAGAAGAGAAAAAGAAAAGGACTGAGAAAATATTTGAAGAGATTATAGCTGAAAACTTCCCTAATATGAGAAAGGAAATAGTTAATCAAGTCCAGGAAGCACAGAGAGTTCCATACACGATAAATCCAAGGAGAAACACACCAAGACACAGATTAATCAAACTATCAAAAATTAAATACAAAGAAAACATATTAAAAGCAGCAAGGGAAAAACAACAAAAAAACACACAAGGGAATCCCCATAAGGTTAAGAGCTGATCTTTCAGCAGAAACTTTGCAAGCTAGAAGGGAGTGGCAGGACAGATTTAAAGTGATGAAGGAGAAAAACCTACAACCAAGATTACTCTAGCAAGCAAGGATCTCATTCAGATTTGATGGAGAAATTAAAACCTTTACAGACAAGCAAAAGCTGAGAGAGTTCAGCACCACCAAACCAGCTTTACAATAAATGCTAAAGGAACTTCTCTAGGCAAGAAACACAAGAGAAGGAAAAGACCTACAGGAACAAACCCGAAACAATTAAGTAAATGGTAATGGGAACATACATATCAATAATTACCTTAAATGTAAATGGATTAAATGCTCCCATCAAAAGACACAGACTGGCTGAATGGATACAAAAACAAGACCCATATATATGCTGTCTACAAAAGACCCACTTCAGACCTAGGGACACATACACACTGAAAGTGAGGGGATGAAAAAGATATTCCATGCAAATGGAAATCAGAAGAAAGCTGGAGTAGCAATTCTCATATCAGACAAAATAGACTTTAAAATAAAGACTATTACAAGAGACAAAGAAGGACACTACATAATTTATGATCAAGGGATAAATCTATGAAGAAGATATAACAATTGTAAATGTTTATGCACACAACATAGGAGCACCTCAATACTTAAGGCAAATACTGACAGCCATAAAAGGGGAAATCGACAGTAACACAATCATAGTAGGGGACTTTAAAACCCCACTTTCACCAATGGACAGATAATCCAAAATGAAAATAAATAAGGAAACACAAGTTTTAAATGATACATTAAACAGGATGGACTTAATTGGTATTTATAACACATTCCATCCAAAAACAACAGAATACACATTTTTCTCAAGTGCTCATGGAACATTCTCCAGGATAGATCATATCTTCAGTCACAAACGTAGCCTTGGCAAATTTAAGAAAATTGAAATCGTATCAAGTATCTCTTCTAGCCACAACGCTATGAGACTAGATATCAATTACAGGGAAAGATCTTTAAAAAATACAAACACATGGAGGCTAAACAATACACTACTTAATAACGAAGTGATCACTGAAGAAATCAAAGAGGAAATCAAAAAATACCTAGAAACAAATGACAATGGAGACACGACGGCCCAAAACCTATGGGATACAGCAAAAACAGTTCTAAGAGGGAAGTTTATAGCAATACAATCATACCTTAAGAAACAAGAAACATCTCGAATAAACAAGCTAAACTTGCACCTAAAGCAATTAGAGAAGAACAAAAAACCCCCAAATTTAGCAGAAGGAAAGAAATCATAAAGATCAGATCAGAAATAAATGAAAAAGAAATGAAGGAAACAATAGCAAAGATCAATAAAAGTAAAAGCTGGTTCTTTGAGAAGATAAATAAAATTGATAAACCATTAGCCAGACTTATCAAGAAAAAAAGGGAGAAGACTCAAATCAATAGAATTAGAAATGAAAAAGGAGATGTAACAACTAACACTGCAGAAATACAAAAGATTATTAGAGATTACTACAAGCAACTCTATGCCAATAAAATGGACAACCTGGAAGAAATGGACAAATTCTTAGAAATGCACAAGCTGCCGAGACTGAATCAGGAAGAAATAGAAAATATGAACAGACCAATCACAAGCACTGAAATTGAAACTGTGATTAAAAATCTTCCAACAAACAAAAGCCCAGGACCAGATGGCTTCACAGGCGAATTCTATCAAACATTTAGAGAAGAGCTAACACCTATCCTTCTCAAACTCTTCCAAAAGATAGCAGAGGGAGGAACACTCCCAAACTCATTCTATGAGGCCACCATCACCCTGATACCAAAACCAGACAAAGACGTCACAAAGAAAGAAAACTACAGGCCAATATCATTAATGAACATAGACGCAAAAATCCTCAACAAAATACTAGCAAACAGAATCCAACAGCACATTAAACGGATCATACACCATGATCAAGTGGGGTTTATTCCAGGAATGCAAGGACTCTTCAATATACGCAAATCAATCAACGTGATACACCATATCAACAAACTGAAGGAGAAAAACCATATGATCATCTCAATAGATGCAGAGAAAGCTTTTGACAAAATTCAACACCCATTTATGATAAAAACCCTGCAGAAAGTAGGCACAGAGGGAACTTTCCTCAACATAATAAGGCCATATATGACAAACCCACAGCCAACATCATCCTCAATGGTGAAAAACCGAAACCATTTCCACTAAGATCAGGAACAAGACAAGGTTGCCCACTCTCACCACTCTTATTCAACCTTGTTTTGGAAGTTCTAGCCACAGCAATCAGAGAAGAAAAAAAAAATAAAAGGAATCCAAATCGGAAAAGAAGTAAACCTGTCACTGTTTGCAGATGACATGACACTATACACAGAGAATCCTAAAGATACTACCAGAAAACTACTAGAGCTAATCAATGAATTTGGTAAAGTAGCAGGATACAAAATTAATGCACAGAAATCTCTGGCATTCTTATACACTAATAATGAAAAATCTGAGAGTGAAATTAAGAAAACACTCCCACTTTACCATTGCAACAAAAAGAATAAAATACCTAGGAATAAACCTACCTAAGGAGTCAAAAGACCTGTATGCAGAAAATTATAAGACACTGATGAAAGAAATTAAAGATGATACAAATAGATGGAGAGACATACCATGTTCTTGGACTGGAAGAATCAACATTGTGAAAATGACTCTACTACTCAAAGCAATCTACAGGTTCAATGCAATCCCTATCAAACTACCACTGGCATTTTTCACAGAACTAGAACAAAAAATTTCACAATTTGTATGGAAACACAAAAGACCCTGAATAGACAAAGCAATCTTGAGAACAAAAAATGCAGCTGGAGGAATCAGGCTCCCAGACTTCAGACTATACTACAAAGCTACAGTAATCAAGACACTATAGTACCGGCACAAAAACAGAAATATAGATCAATGGAACAGGATAGAAAGCCCAGAGATAAACTCACACACATATGGTCACCTTATCTTTGATAAAGGAGGCAAGAATATACAGTGGAGAAAAGACAACCTCTTCAATAAGTGGTGCTGGGAAAACTGAACAGTTACCTGTAAAAGTATGAAATTAGAACAATCCCTAACACCATACACAAAAATAAACTCAAAATAGGTTAAAGACTTAAATGTAAGGCCAGACACTATCAAACTCTTAGAGGAAACCACAGGCAGAACACTCTGACATAAATCACAGCAAGATCCTTTTGACCCACCTCCTAGAGAAATGGAAATAAAAACAAAAATAAACAAATGGGACCTAATGAAACTTAAAAGCTTTTGCACAGCAAAGGATACCATAAACAAGACCAAAAGACAACCCTCAGAATGGGAGAAAACAGTTGCAAATGAAACAACTGACAAAGGATTAATCTCCAAAACTTATAAGCAACTCATGCAGCTCAATAACAAAAAAACAAACAACCCAATCCAAAAATGGGCAGAAGACCTAAATAGACATTTCTCCAAAGAAGATATACAGATTGCCAACAAACAAATAAAAGAATGATCAACATCATTAATCATTAGAGAAATGCAAATCAAAACTACAATGAGATATCATCTCACACGGGTCAGAATGGCCATCACCAAAAAATCTAGAAACAATGAATGCTGGAGAGGGTGTGGAGAAAAGGAAAACCTCTTGCACTGTTGGTGGGAATGTAAATTGATACAGCCACTATGGAGAACAGTATGGAGGTTCCTTAAAAAACTACAAATAGAACTACCATATGACCCAGCAATCCCACTACCAGGCATATACCCTGAGAAAAACATAATTCAAAAATAGTTATGTGCCAAAATGTTCATTGCAGCTCTATTTAGAATACCCAGGACATGGAAGCAACCTAAGTGTCCATCAACAGATGAATGGATAAAGAAGATATGGCACATTTATACAACGGCATATTACTCAGCCATAGAAAGAAATGAAACTGAGTTATTTGTAGTGAGGTGGATGGACCTGGAGCCTGTCATACAGAGTGAAGTAAGTCAGAAGGAGAAAAACAAATACCATATGCTAACACATATATATGGAATCTAAGAAAAATAATGTCATGAAGAGCCTAGGGGTAGGACGTGAATAAAACACAGACCTACTACAGCATGGCCTTGAGGATATGGGGAGGGGGGAAGGGTAAGCTGTGACAAAGTGAGAGAGTGGCATGGACATATATACACTACCAAATGTAGGGTGGATAGCTAGTGGGAAGCAGCCGCATTGCACAGGGAGATCAGCTAGGAGGATTGTGAACACCTAGAGGGCTGGGATACGGAGGGTGAGAGGGAGGGAGATGCAAGAGGGAAGAGATATGGGAACATATGTATATGTATAATTGATTCACCTTGTTGTAAAGCAGAAACTAACGCACCAGTGTAAAGCAATTATACTCCAATAAAGATGTTAAAAAAAAAAAAAGAAATCTGTCTATGGGACTGTCTGATAGGACCTTTGAGAGTTCTTGTTGAAATATATACTGGGAGGAAGTAAAAGCGTATCTAAACTTATCTTGGGAGATTATAAGAAATTCAGAAGCACAAAGTTCCTTCTGGCTCAAAGGAAACTGGTCATCTTTGTGCAAATAAGGATTTATTTTATGTTGCATGTGCACATACAGAAGCGCAGCAGCTGATGGCAAATACCTTATGGAGAGTCAGCTGAATTCATTTAAATTGAAGAGGAGGGTGTCTTGGAAGAGGACAGCATGATACTTTCTTAAAAATATGGTAATATGTCTTCTAATCATTTAAATGCAGCTTCCCATTAAGTGTGGGACAAAACAAAGTTTTGTTTCAGAAGGCTGGCTAGGATCCATCCCCTAGAGAGTGACTCAGTTTGAAGTTCCATGTTCTCATGTCCTAGTTCTTAAGATTCCTAAGTCTATAACTGGACTTATTAATTTTCTTCTTACATTCCATCTTATCTTGATACTCCTCACTTCAGTCAAACAAGCCTTATTCCATGATCTAGGCCACTAAGATCAGCTTCCCACTGGATTTTCAACCATGCAGGCTCTACTGTTGTCTGGGTACCATTTCCATCGCAGTGGAAAACCTCACTATCTGCTACTTACACAACACAGTAAAAATAAGGAGCTGGAATATTTCCTCCACAATGGAAAAAAGTCTTTCATGTTAGAACTAGAGTGAATGACAATTATAGGTTGGAGTGGAGGGAATCTCATCTCTGTAACATAAGAAAGATGATTTTTCATGTCAGCATAGAGCATTGCCTAGGGTCAGATTGTGGAGATTTGACTACCCATTTCACTTTTAAATAAGCACTAATTTTTGTGACCCTCTTTTTTTTTTTCCATCTGTATAATGAAAATAATAATAGTATCTACCTCATAACACTATTGTAAGAATTAAATCAAACAATTCATATAAATGTTTTAGCCCTGTGCACAATAAATTCTATTTATTGTTTTGGCTATTTATTGCTCATAATAAACAGTCCTAAAACTCAGGGGCTTTGTACAATTTGTTATTACTTCTAACAGTTCTGAAGAATGTTTTTTCCCAGCTGGGAATGCTTTTGGAGTCTCTCTTGGAATTTCAGCTGGATGGCAGCTCTGGATGGAGCCTTCTCAAGGCTTGACTGGCCGAACATCCAAGAGGCTTTTTCCCTCGCATGCTGGGTAGCTTATGGTGAGAGTCAGCTGGGAAGTCAGCTCATGTTGTCAACCAAAGTGCCCCTGCCTGGTCTCTCCATGTGGATTAGACTACTCACTGCATGAAAGTCGGGTTCTAGGAGGGAACATCCCAAGATTGACACAGACAAAAAACAAACATTGTTTTAAAGACCTAGCCTCAGAATTTCCAAAACAACATGTTTGCTGCATTCTATTTGATACACAGGTTATTAAAGCCAGGTTCATGTTAAAAGAGAAGAGAACTAAACTCTGTATCTTGAAATGAGAAGCAAACATACATCTGGAGAGTCACTGTTTTTTGAGAGTATCTATAAAATCAATAATATATTAATAATAACAAAAATTGTTGCTGTTAACAAAAATACTAGAAATAGTTATTAACATCTGAACCTCAATTTCTTTATTTATAAAATGAAAGTTTAATGAGATCCTACACATAAAGTCCTTGGGACATTTCTTAGAGTTTAATATAAAAGTGCCCCATAAATGGTATTTGTTACTTTAAGAAATATTCTTACTTGGATATTAATAATCACATATATCTAGGAAATGAAGATTTTATGAATAAATAATTTTTTGCTTTTAACTGAACTTATTTCCCTACTGCATATTACTGGACTTAGAAAATAAACTGATTTAATATATCAATCACAACTTGTTGAATGTGACAAGATAAATTTTAGATATTATAACAAGCTGACTTCTATATTTCATCAGAAAAATTCTTTCTAAAACATTGAAATATTTCATACTATTAAATATTTTTTAATCTCATTTTTACATACATGGTGATAATATACTATGTTCCAATATAGAATAAAATAAATACAAAATAAGGAAAATATGTATACCTAACCATGATATTTTACAATAATTTGACTATTAACATAAGGCATTTTCAAGAATCAATATTTTTTTCTTTGTATTTTAAAATATTATTTAGGGACTTCCCTGGCAGTCCAGTGGTTAAGACTTTGCCTTCCAATGCAGGGGGTGAAGTCCTCAGTGCAGGAGGTATGATCCCTGGTCAGGGAGCTAAGATCCCACATGCCTTGCAGCCAAAAACCCAAAACATAAAACAAGCAATACTGTAACAAATTCAATAAAGACTAAAATAAAATAAAATATTATTTTAAATGAGCCATGAGTTTTCCAAGCATGATAGTTTTGAATTCTGAGAAGGCAATTACTATTTTGTTTCCCTTTCTAAGGTTTTGCTTGTTTTGATCGAAAACTCTTCCCTTCAACTGT
This sequence comes from Kogia breviceps, assembly GCF_026419965.1. Classification (NCBI taxonomy): domain Eukaryota; kingdom Metazoa; phylum Chordata; class Mammalia; order Artiodactyla; family Physeteridae; genus Kogia; species Kogia breviceps. The sequence goes on from NC_081327.1 coordinate 35,544,125, forward strand.
CCTCCTATATAGAATCTCACTGTACTACACATAGATGTAATGTCCCTGTGAAAACCCACTACCACCACAAGAAAGGGAATGGAAAATGGGTTGTCTGAGCTGACGGAGTTCTCATAGACCCTCTTTGAGGAACTGTCCAGAGGACATCAATAAATAGAAGAAAAAGGCAGCCCTGTTATCTCTGGTCATTCAGTGCAAAATCAACCTTTAACCAGCATAGCAGGTTTTTAGTTGATTAATACTTTAATTTTGCAGCACAGAAATTACAAACTGAAAATATCTGTTAGGTCATTTGGCCTGGCACTTCCACAATTACAATATGCATTGTGACACATAATTATCATCAGTGAGAAAGTAAAAACATCTGACCTCTGCCATCTACCATGACATGTCCCAATTTTCCATGGTTGGTAAAACCATCACTAGAGAGTTTTTTTTAGACTTCTCACTTCCCTTTTCCCCACGTCCTATGTTATTTCCCCATAATTCTTGGCTCATAAACTTAATGAGACAATAGGTCTCAAAATGAAAGCAATATTCATCTGAGATTGGCAGTCTTCTGTACCTTGGGTCCACCCACACATTAACCATACTAATCATGACTCCTCTTCAAACCCTGAATTTCGCCCAGCCTGTTTTCTTGCTATCATGGTTTACTTCTCTTAACCCAAACAATTTGTCCTAGTCCGGGCTCATATCCCACACAAGAACAATTGCAATAGCACCTAAATGATCTCCCTTTTTATTGAGATTGGTTTAATTGAGTCTCTCCTTTATGCTACCACCAGGGTCCAGTGTCTAAAATACAAATACAAAAACAAGTATTCTAAAGAATCACAATGGGTGTCATCTTTGACTCATTTTCCATCTCTTTTTGCATTCAGCTCCAAGCTTTTGCACTTGGTTTTCCTTTTCCTGGAAAGCATTTCCCTTTTGTGGCTGGCTCCTTGCCATCATTCTGATGTCAGTGATATCATTAAAATGTCACTTCCTTAAAGTGGGCTTCCTTAGCCACTCTATCTATAGTGGTATTCAGTCATTTTTATTACATCACCCAACTTATCCTTCATAGTATCATGGTATATTGGGTCATTATACCATTCGTTTGATTATTGTTGATTGTTTGACTCCCCAACTAAAACCGTACACTCCAAAGGGCTGGTACTTTTTCTGAGTTTTTTTAACCACCAGTGCCTAGGATTGTACTAGACATAACTCAATATATGTGTAATGAACACATGAATGAATGGGTGAAATACTGTATTTGAGATAACAACACCTACAAGAGATTCAAGATTCATCCATTTAAAGCAGGATTAAAGTGGACACTGCAGTTCTCACCCTGGCTATGGACCCTGGGGCCATGTTGAGCACCCACAGGCCATGGATCTCTTGAGCCTCAGCAAACTTTGCAGTAAGACCTGCAATCCATTTCCAAATGAAAGAATGAAAATATGTTTCTGCATTACTACTTCTCAGATAAGTTTTTAAATGGCTAATAAAAAGAAAGAATATTTTCTTACGATAACCTGTATCAAATAGAACATTGAAATGGAAAAATGTACACTATACCATGGGATTCGAAAAACACCACTCTGCCAGAGAGAGTATGTGAAAATGCCAAAAAGTGGATCAAGTTAGTGTTTGAATTCCAGATTTTCCATTTAAAGTGGCTGACTTTGACTCAGTTACTACCAGCTATAGTTTTCCCCCGGGTACATTCCCACAGGATTTTTGGTAAGGATTGTATGGAACAGGTTGAGCTGGTCCTAAGAAGGGACTAAATTATCCTTTCCTCGTACCTTCAGTACTCAGTGTTATGGACTGTATTATGTCTGTCCCCCTGCCCCCCAAAGATATGTTGATGTCCTAACCCTCAGTACCTAAGAATGTGATCTTCTTTGGAAATAGAGTCATTGCAGATGTAATGATGATGCCACACTGAAGAATAGTGGGCCCTTAATCCAATATGACTAGTGTCCTTACAAGAAGACAATGTGAAGACACACAGAAAGAGAATGTCATGTCAAGATAGATGCAAAGACCGGCATTATGCAGCTGCAAGGCAAGAATTGCCACGGATGCTGGTGACAGGAGAAGCTAAGAAGAAGGCCTGGGACAGATTCTACTCTGGAGCCGTTCCCTAGAGAGTGTGGCCCTGTTGACAGCTTAATTTTGGACTTCTAGATTCCAGAACTGTGATAAAATAAATGTCTGTTCTTTTAAGCTGCTCAGTTTGTTGTGCTTTGTTATCACAGTCCTAGGAAACTAATAAACCCAGGAAGACAGTTGCTGGAATATGTTTCCAGGTAGAAGCATCACTAATCTCTCAATTTCATCTCATTACTCTTCATCACAACCTTTTTATCATCTCAAAATTTTATTTTATTTAACAGTATTTATAACCCTCACACATTAGACAGTTATGCACCTTATTTTAATTTTTTTTTTTTTTTTTTTTTTTTTTTTTGCGCTATGCGGGCCTCTCACTGTTGTGGCCTCTCCTGTTGCGGAGCACAGGCTCCAGACGCACACGCCCAGCGGCCACAGCTCACGGGCCCAGCTGCTCCGCGGAATGTGGGATCCTCCCCGACCGGGGCACAAACCTGTATCCCCTGCATCGGCAGGCGGACTCTCAACCACTGCGCCACCAGGGAAGCCTTATTTTTTTTCACAGCACATACTTAGTTGCTGTAATATCGCACCATCAATCAATCTCTCAAGTCCCTAAAACATTTCTGATGCCAATCGTGCAATGCTTTCCTATTGCAGGGAAGTAGTAATGAATTGCCTCTAACAGAAAAATGTCACCAAGCTCTAGTCTGTGATATATTTAGACAGATACGACTGCCTCCTTGCCATACATCATAAAGCATACCTGAAAAAGATATACGTCACATTTCTTCTTTTTTTTTTTTCTTCTTATGAGTTTGAGGCATTAGACTATTTCTCTTAGACCGGAATCCAGCTTATAGACAGTGTGATTTGCAATGCATTTATCTTTATGGGGACACAAATTTTGCTTTCAGTAGTGTTGCACATTGATTTGTTATTTTTAATTCTCTGAGGCTGTTTGGAAAAGTAGTTGAGGATCTTTTTTTTCCACAGTTCCTGGACAATCCCTCACTTGACTTTCTTTTGCTACCATTTGGTGTCATAAATTTCCATAAGATGATGCTTTATTGCTCTTTCACTGAAAAGTCAGAGAGATTCATATTTTAGACTGATTTATCCTGGACTTCAGGCCAGCATTGCCTGAAAGGGAGTTATTCTTCCCTCTGACAATGTGGCATGCCCACCAAATGGTTTCTGAGAATAGCCATCAGCAACAAATGATTCAAGTGCCAGGCCCTGTGCTAGGGGCCAGCATCCTATATGCAGATAGGCATGAACCTTCCTTGATAGAGTTTCACTTGTCTAACTAGAGAGACAATAAATACATAATCACTAGCATATGAAATCTCATGACTGAGTTATTTATAGAGAAAATAAAAATATATTCACTAAACAAAACACACTGGTCAAAGATTTGTTTGAATAAATGATGTTTAAGCTAAGCTTTCAAGGTAAATAAGCATTAATCAGGTAACAGAATTCTCATAACTGATGCAATATATACTTGTAATTTTTTACTTTTATTTTCAAATGAGAAACCAAACGTGTTGTACAAATTTTCTAAGATAGTAGTAGAACTACGGTTCCTAGGAGACCGCTAAAGCCCAAAATCTTGACCACTCCATCACACTCATAGGCTCTCTACTACTGGAAAGCTTTTTCTTCATTTTTACTAAAGGCTCATCTCAGGAGACATAACTAGAAAAACCTTCCGGATCATGAAATTCTTCCAAATTATATAGCTTGAACACTCCCTTCTGCAAAGCTCCTAGCTCTTGTTCATGGTTTGAGTTCTTTTTCATTTTTCTAATTTTATCTACCATACATTTCTTCCACTGCTGGAAAGAAGGAAAGAAACAGGGAGAGAGGGAGAAGGAGGGGGAAGGGAAAGGGAAAGGGAGAGGGAGGGAGAGAGACAGAGAGAGAGAAAGGGAAGGAGGAAAGAAGGGTGGTCAACTTTACAAAGTATAGAAAATAATTCATGCTTGTATCACCCAAACTGCCTCATACAGCAGTGTGAATATGGATGCTCTTCTGTACATAGCTTACTTGAAAGTCACAGATTTGTTGACCATATATGAATGGGTTTATTGCTGGGCTTTTGATTCTGTTCTCTTAGTCCATACCTCTATTCTTATGCCATCACCATACTGTTTTGAATATTAGCTTTATATTATAGTTTACAATCAGGAAATGTGATTCCTACAGCTTTGCTCTTCTTTCAAAGTTGTTTTGGCTGTTCAAAGTCATTTACTGTTCCAACAAATTTTAGGGCTTCTTTTTCTTTTTATTTATTTATTTATTGTTGCCTGCTCCACACAGCATGCAGGATCCCCAACCAGGGATCAAACTCACGCCCCCTGCAGTGGAAGTGTGCAGTCTTAACCACTGAACTGTCAGAGAAGTCCTGGGTTGTTTTTTTTTTTCCCTACTTTTCTAAAAAATGCCTTTGGAATTTTGATTCAATGCATTGGCTTGGCAGATGGTTTTGGTTTACTGTGGACATTTTAACAATATTAATTTTTCCAATTCATGTACATAGGGTATCTTTCCATTTGTTTGAGTCTTCTCTAAATTCTTTCAATGTGAAGATCTTTCACCTCCTTGGTTGAAGTTATTCCTCAGTATTTTATTATTTTTTTATGCTGTTGTAAATGAAATTATTTTCTTTATTTCTCTTTCAAATAATTTGTTGTTAGTTTATAGAAATTCAACAGACTTTGTATGTTGACTTTGTATTCTGCAACTTTAATGAGTTTATTAATTATAATGGTTTTTTCGTGGAGTTCTTGGAGTTTTCTACATATAAAATCATGTTATTTGCAAATAGATACAATTTTAATTCTTCTTTTCCAATTTGTATGCCTTTTCTTTTACTTGGCAAATATCTCTAGCTAGGACTTCAAGTAGTTATGTTGAAAAGAACTGGTGAGACAGGTGCCCTTGTCTTGTTTCTGATCTTAGAAGAAGTGCTTTCAACCTTTTACCATTGAATATGTTATTGGCTGTGAGTCTGTTCTATATGGTCTTTACTAGGATGAGGTTTCTGCCTTCTATACCCAATTTGTTGAGAGCTGTTATCATGAAAGGATGTTTAATTCTGTCAAATGCTTTCTCATCACCTATTAAGAGGATCATGATTTTTATCATTTATTCTATTACTGTGGTGTATCACATTTATTAATATGTGTACACTGAACCATCCTTGCATCTCAGGGGTAATTCCCACTTGATCATGGTCTATGGTCCTTTTAATGTGCAGCTGAATTTGGCTTGCTAGTATACTCTTGGGAATTTTTACTTCTATATTTATCAAAGGTATTGGCCTGTAATTTTGTGTTATTGTAGTGTCCTTATCTGGCTTTGGAACAGTAATGCTGGCCATGTAAAATGAGTTTGGGAGTGTTTCTCCTTTTCAGTTTTTTTGGACAAATTTGAGAAGGATTGGCATTGATTCTTTAAATGACTGGTAGAATTCACAAGAGAAACCATCTGATTCTGAGCTTTTCTTTTGTTGAGAGGTGTTTAATTACTGCTTTAACCTCCTCAGTCATTTTTGGTCTGTTCAGATTTTCCATTTCTTCATGATTCATTATTGATCAGTTGTCTATTTCTTGAACTTTGTCCATTTCTTTGAGGTTATCCAATTTGTTGCTGTATAACTGTTCATAGTAGAATGTTATGATCCTTTGTATTTCTGTGCTGTCAGTGGCAATGTCTCTTTCATTTATTATTTTGTTTGAGTCATCTCTCTTTTTATTAGTCTAGCTAAAGTTTGCCAATATTATCTTTTTAAAAAACTAACTGGTACTTTTAAATTGTCTTTCTAGTCACTATTTATTTCTGTTCTAATCTTTATTCTTTCCTTCCTGCTGCTAACTTTGGGCTTAATTTGTTCTTCTTTATCTAATTCCATGAGGTATAAAGTTAGGTTGCTTATGTTAGGTCTCTACTTTTTCTTAATATAGCCATTTATCTCTATAAACTTCCGTTTTTAAAATTTTTTAAACATCTTTATTGGAGTATAATTGCTTTATAATGCTGTGTTAGTTTCTGCTTTAAAACAAAGTGAATCAGCTATACGTATACATATATCCCCATATCTCTTCCCTCTCCCACCCCCTAGGTGGTCACAAAGCACCAAGCTGATCCCCCTGTGCTATGCAGCTGCTTCCCACTAGCTATCTATTTTACATTTGGTAGTGTATAAATGTCCATGCCACTCCCTCACTCTGTCCCAGCTTACCCTTCCCCCTCTTGTGTCCTCAAGTCCATTCTCTACGTCTGCATCTTTATTCCTGTCCTGCCTCTAGGTACTTCAGAACCATTTTTTTTTTTAGATCCCATATATGTTAGCATACGGTATTTGTTTTTCTCTTTCTGACTTACTTCACTCTGTATGACAGACTCCAGGTCCAGCCACCTCACTACAAATAACTAAATTTCGTTTCTTTTTATGGCTGAGTAATATTCCATTGTATATACATGCCACATCTTCTTTATCCATTCATCTGTTGATGGACACTTAGGTTGCTTCCATGTCCTGGCTATTGTAATTAGAGCTGCAATGAACATTAGAGTACATGACTCTTTTTGAGTTATAGTTTTCTCAGGGTATATGTCCAGCAGTGGCATTGTTGGGTCATATGGTAATTCTATTTTTAGTTTAAGGAACCTCCATACTGTTTTCCATAGTGGCTGTATCAATTTACATTCCCACCAACAGTGCAAGAGGGCTCCGTTTTCTCCACACCCTCTCCAGCATTTATTGTTTATAGATTTTTTGGTAACGGCCATTCTGACTGGTGTGAGGTGATACCTCATTGTAGTTTTTTTTGTTTTGTTTTTTTGTTTGTTTGTTTTGTGGTACATGGGCCTCTCACTGTTGTGGCCTCTCCCGTTGCAGATCACAGGCTCCGGATGTGCAGGCTCAGCGGCCAAGCTCACGGGCACAGCTGCTCCGCAGCATGTGGGATCTTACCAGACTGGGGCACGAACCCATGTCCCCTGCGTTGGCAGGCAGACTCTCAACCACTGTGCAACCAGGGAAGCCCCTCATTGTAGTTTTGATTTGCATTTCTCTAATGATTAGTGATGTTGAGCATCCTTTCACATGTTTGTTGACAATCTGTATATCTTCTTTGGAGAAATGTTTATTTAGGTCTTCTGCCCATTTTTGGACTGGGTTGTTTCTTTTTTTGATATTGAGCTGCATGAGCTGCTTGTAAATTTTGGAGATTAATCCTTTGTCAGTTGCTTCATTTGCAAGTATCTTCTCCCATTCTGAGGGTTGTCTTTTCATCTTATTTATGTTTTCCTTTGCTATGCAAAAGCTTTTAAGTTTCATTAGGTCCCAGTTGTTTATTTTTGTTTTTATTTCCATTTCTCTAGGACGTGGGTCAAAACGGATCTTGCTGTGATTTATGTCATAGAGTTAAACTTCCTTTATAGAAGTGCTTTTGCTGTATCCCCTAAGTTTTAGGATGTTGTGTTTTCATTTTCCTTTGCCTCACAATATGTTTTTATTTTCCTTTTAATTTCTCCTTTGACCATTGGTTTTTCAAGAGTGTGCTACTTAATTTCCACACGTTTGTGAAATTTTCAGTATTGCTCCTATTATTGATTTCTAGTTTCAGGCCATTGTGTTTGGCATAAATACCTGATATGACTTTAATTTCTTAAATTTGTTCAGGCTTGCTTTGTGGGCCAACATATGATCTATCCTGGAGAATGTTACATGTGCACTTGAGAAGAATATGTACTCTATACTGTTGGATGGAACGTTCTTTATGTTTGTTAGGGTTTTTTTGGTCAACAGTTGTGTACATCCACTGCTTCCGTATTGATTTTTTTGTCTGGATAATCTCTCCAATGTTGAAAGTGAGGCACTGGGCATTGAAGTCCCCTATTATTATTGTATTGCTCTCTTTTTATCATTCCACTCCCTCTTGGCCTGAAAGGTTTCTGCAAGTGATAAGGCTTTTTTTTTCCTGCTTTCATAATTCTCTTTGACTTTTAACATTTTGATTATAACGTGTCTTGGAGTACTTTCTTTGGGTTGATCGTGCTTGGGGCCCTTTGAGCTTCCTGCACCTGTATATCTACATCTTTACCATGATTTGGGAAATTTTTAATATTATTTCTTCAAATAAGCTTTCTGCCCCTTTCTCTGTCCTCCTTCTGGGATTTCCAAAATGCAAATATTAGTTTGCGTAATATCGTCCCACAATTCACATAGGCTTTCTTCACTCTTCTTCATTCTTTACCTTTTGTTCCTCTAACTGGCAAATTTCAACTGACTTGTCTTTGAGTCCACTCAAAGCGGTAGCACTGGGTCAAAGGTCTACTTCAGGGTCCATAGTTCAGTCCGCAGACAGCTCACTTATTACCAGATGTGCAAACAAATTTGGCTTCCTCCAGATTCCTTGGAGGGATACTGCCAGGTCACTGTGGTGACAGGACTGGCACTGAATCATGTCTGAGACTGTTGGAACTGGGTCCCAGGGCTATTTCAGGGTCCACAGCTAAGACTGAGGTCTGCAGTCCTGGCTCCAGAGGCATGGATGGGCATGTCTCCTCCTAGGACCCTGGTTAGGCTAGCCTGCTAACTGACTGTGGCTGAAGGGGTTGAAGACAAGTACAGGACCATTTCAGGATTTTCTAATATGCAGACAGGAGTACCTCCTGCTGGATCCCTGGGCCTGCAGGACTGCCTTTGGACTGTGACTGGGAGGGGCTGGAGTCAAGTGTAGGGCCCTTTCAAAGATCTCTGTGAGTGCAGATGGAGTAGCTCTTGCAAAAATTCCCACTTCTGTTGTTTTGGCTAGAATGTGCTTATTACTGAAAACAGAACAAAAATTTTCTCTCTAGACTTAGTAACTTTTTTCCAGTGAAATTTCATGTAACCTTCATCCTGATTACTCTTCAACACTATTAATTTGAGGTAAAAAGATATCACCAACTTTTCATTTCAAACAGAGAGAGAAAGGAACTTGCCCCAGAAGTTAGTGCATACAGGTGAGAAAAGGAAAAATCAGAAGTCTAGAGGCAGCTGGCTCTGTAAGAACAAAGTTCAAAAAAAAAAAAAAAAAAAAAAAGATAAAACAATGTTCCTCCAACCCAATAACGTAACACTTGCTAGAAGCATCACTTACTCTTGTATTCAATGAAAAACATGTATTTACCATAGCAATCCCTGCAAGACAAGTTACATATTGCACTTCAGAGATATGAAGAGATAACGGAAGATGAGGTCACTTACAACAAATAGCAATTTATTTTCATGAAGTGTTTTTCCCATATGGAATACTAAGATTTGACATCGCTCAAGAGTATCTTTCCCAACAACACTGACACCATGTAGAAAGGGAACAAATGATTCCCTAGGGTACTTTTGCTAATATAAATGCTTTTCTGATTTTATAAGGTGCTTTTATTTTATAGTGTTGCACAAAGAGACTTAGCCAGAATATATCCTAGAACAACAAAGAACTGCATGATCTATTTTCTTCCATCTCTTGGACATTGTTGGGTACCCCTCTTCCCTGCTCTATGCTTGGTGTCCTCCATTCTAGGTCTAGAACAATAACAAACCTTGACCTTGTCATTTCATAGGCTTTGGGCTGGCAAACTTTTGGTCTGGCATATGGCTCTTTATATTTTCTATCATTAAACCCTCCTTTCATTCATAGCACTATATATATATCTGTATTTTATTTATTCCTTTAACAACATCTTTCCACAAGGAGGAGGTGACAACTTGCCTTTGTGCTATGATTTAGCACAATATTGTACACATTCTGAGCACTCAGTACATATTGAGTATTGATTAAATTAAGATGATCCCTTAATTCATTTTTTGTTGAATTCTTAAACCCATAACTCCTTAACACCTTTTATGATCTCGTCACTGCCTCTCTGTAGGATCATCTTTCAAAAATCACCAATTCCCACCTTATGTTCCAGTTGGACAATGCTTCATTACTACCAACATGACAAATTCTCTTTTTCTTTCTATATTTCTGCAAAAGCTGTTCCATCTCCCAGGAAGTCTCTTGACATTTCTCCATCAACCTAACTGATCCTCATCCATCAAGTGTCAACTCAGGTGTCACCTCCTCCTCTTCCTCACTGTTCCTTTAGCTTCTTTGATTTCTGAACCACTTGGTCATTTTTCTCTCCTAGGAAATCCAGGTCCCCTTTGATCATACCCCTATCATAACACTTCACTCATTCAAAACATGTTGAAATCTTGTCATATCACACTTCCTACATTAAGATAATTGAATTACACATTCTGTGTCTATATTTACACTTTACATGGTTTTAAAACTTTGATCCTTGAAGACAACTTAGAGAGCTTGAAAAAATGTTCAGATTTCCAGATTCTGATGTGGTAGAATAAATTACAGAATCTATTACAGATCATAAGAAAGATACGTCCTCAAGATTAACTGGTTCTACAAGATGATGATGTCTGAAAGCTCCTCTGTGTATTACATAATTAATTTTTTTCTTAAGAACCAAACTGTCATTTCCACGTTTGCCAGAGTAGTGCAATGCCATGTATTTAAGACTGGGTGTCTTAAGCATATACTTAAAATTGGTTAAGTGCACAAGTCTGATTTTTTCACACCTACAACACTAAAAAAACAATTAGCCATTTTCTTAACCACTGAACTAATGAGGTAATTAGCTAATTCGAATGAGTTACCCAGGTCACATGTGATTCCCTTTCCTCCCTCCCGACCTCTTCAAAAAAGAGTACTTCTTCCTTTTCTTTCTTAACCCTGCTACTACCCCCACTCACCAGCACCACTTTTTTCTTCCTTCTCACTGGAGGTATAATTTATTAATTAAATCTTGTGCTTCCAGTATGTTATTACATCTAGTTCCCACAGGGACATTTTTATTATTATCAGGGAATTTTTATTGTCAAAAAATTGATACTTTGAAGTAAAATGTAGTCAATTCATGTTATCTGCAGTAGTTACGTCCTACTAATTCAGTGTGAACACTGAATTAGCAAACTGAACCATTGCCCCTAGAAGAATTGTTCCTGTGAGCCTCTGATAACAATATTTCTGTAGACCAATCAGTAAATACCCTTATTTTATGTGTTTCTGTTTAAAGATACCTTATTTAACATATATTGTTGATTCATTAACATTGACCCTATTATGGCCAACAGCATTAGAACTCATGCTTAAGTGAAGCTTATCTAACACAAGTATTTTCTTTGTAAGGTGTATCACAGCTTTCTTGTCCTTACTAAATGTAGACAATGCTACAGTACCATGCTTTCAGGGCATTTTAAACAGCAAAATTATCAACAAAAAGCACAAAAATGCAAAAAAGTTGGCACTAAGTAGACCATGAAAAAGATACATTACTGTATGAAAGCTGAAACAAGAAGGTAGAGCATTTCCTTGTTCAACCTCAGCTGGGAGCATGTGAGTAAATATGCAAATATGGAATGTGTGAATAATGAGGATGAGATGTAGCTTGTCTGAGGTCACAAATACTAAATACTCTAAGGACTTGGTTCTGGAATCTAGTGAACTGTAGTAAACATGCTTAACATATACACTAAAATAAAACTTCAGCAAAAATCTAATCATGTTTTTTTCTTCTCCCATAGACAGTGTGTATGTGCGTGTGTGTTCACATATTACATGTCAACAATGAGACAGGTGACCAATATTTTCTTTATTTTATCACCTGGAGATAAGAGAACTTCCTTCTAATTTCTTTCCGGGCATATTTTATTTACTTAATTTAATGGTTATGATTGTACACTAGGATCCAATTTTATACCCTACAAATAGGATACAACAATGCAGGAAATTATTCAAAAATATATTGCAAATCAAAATTGAGAAAACAACACAATATGTACCATTAGAGTATCTTTTCATGGTATATATTGCAAATGTATGAGATACTATAGATGGTGGTATAAAAAAGGATAATTATAAATATATGCCTTAAAATGATATTGTATGCATTATTTTGTTTTTTGAAATTTTACTTGCAATGTATCCTGATTTTCCACATCAACAAGTAACAAATATATACATATAATATATATATTATATATACAAACACTCTCATTGTGATGTCCATATTTTATTCCACTTTATAAATACATTCAATTAATTTTGCCCAGCCCCTATTTTTGAACTTTCAAAGTTTTTCTTGTTTTTCCTATTAGAATACCTATCTTTATTGATAGATTTTTAAAAATTTATACCTACTTTTTTCTTCAGTGATTCTTCTGGGTTCAAATATCTATATAATTTAGAATTATAATGCATATTGTTGTATTGCCCCATTTAAACAGTTTAACAAATTTCATGCTCTTTATAGAAGTATGAAACTATATATTTTGCAGAAGATGAACCAGATATTATGGTAAGATAAATCAGATATTATATTAATTTTTAAGCTTATCCAGTTACTAATGAAGGTGAACAATTTTTATTTGCTCTTTTAATTATTCTTTTGTGAAATGCTTGTTTATGTCCTTTGACATGTGGCATGCTCTTTTTTTTTCCTTTTTACCTAATTTGCCAGATAATTTTAGTTCTTTAACTGTTTTAAGTCAGGTTATTTTAGGTATAATTTACACACGGTAAAATTCACTCTATTTAAAGTTCTATGAATTTTGACAAACTCATACAGTTCTGTAAACAATCTAGGTATAGAACAGTCCATCATTTCAAAAAATTCCTTATGCACAGCTGTAATCAACCCTTCCTCTCATCTCTAACCTCTGCAAACACAAATTTGTTTTCCATATAGTTTTGTCCTTACAAGAAGGTCATATGAAGAGAGTCATACAGTAGAGCCATCTTTAGAGTCCACCTTCTTTCCATTAACACAATTCATCTGAAACTCATCCATGTTATTGTGTACACCAGTAATACTGTCCTTATTGATTGACTGATCACTCAAGTAGCACTGCACCGAATGACATTCTACAAATTTTATTTTTATACTTTCACCAGTTGACAGATATTTGGGTTTTATCGTTTCTGGTAATTATGAATAAAGCTCTAGAAATATTTGCATGCAGGTTTTCATGTGAACATATGTTTTCATTTCACTTGGTTAAACAATTAGGAATGGAATTGCTCAGTAATGTTATGTGTATGCTTCACTTAATTTTTTTTGCCGTTATCAATTTTTTAATGGAAATATAGTTGGCATCAATATTAAGCTAGTTTCAGGTGTACTACACAGTGATTTTTTAATATATTTCTACTTTACTGAGAATCAAGATTCGGGGTTTTTCCAAGTCTGCACCTTGAAGATAACAATTTTCCTTTTTTTAAAATTGAAGCATAGTTGATTTACAATGTTGTGTTACTTTCTGGTGTACAGAAAAGTGATTCAGTTATACATATATATGCATATTCTTTTCCATTATGATTCATTACAGGGTAGTGAATATAGCTCCCTGTGCTATACAGTAGGACCTTGTTGTTTATCTATTTTATATATAGTAGTTTGTATCTGCTAACCCCAAACTCCTAATTTAATCCCTCCCCCACCCCCTCTCCCCTTTGGTAACCATCAGTTTGTTTTCTATGTAAGTCTGTTTCTGTTTTGTAAATAAGTTTGTATCATATTTTAGATTCCACATATAAGTGATGTTATATATTTGTCTTTCTCTTTCTGACTTACTGCACTTAGTATGATAATCTCTAGGTCCATCCATGTCACTGCAAATGGTATTATTTCATTCTTTTTTTATGGCTGAGTAGCATTCCATTGTATATATATACATCTTCTTTATCCATTTATCTGTCGATGGACACCTAGGTTGCTTCCATGTCTTGGCTATTGTAACTAGTGCTTCTATAAACACTGGAGTGAACAAATCTTTTTGAATTAAAGTTTTTTCCCTACATATGCCCAAGGGTGGGATTGCTGAATCATATGGTAACTATTTTTAGTTTTTTGAGTAACTTCCATACTGTTTTCCATAGTGGCTGCACCAACTTACATTCTCACTAACACTGTAGGAGGGCTCCCTTTTCTCTGCACCCTCTCCAGCATTTATTATTCATAGACTTTTTAATGATGGCTATTCTGACTGGTGTGAGTTGGTACCTCACTGCAGTTTTGATTTGCATTTCTCTAATAATCAGCATTGTTGAGCATCTTTTCACGTGCCTATTGGCCATCTGTATACTACAGAGTGATTTTACATTTGCATACATTATGAAATGATCACTACGATAAGTCTAGCAAACACCTGTCCCCATACAATGTCACCACAATATTACTGACCACATCCCTTATGCTGTACATTACATCCCCCTGGCTTATTTATTCCACATCTGGAGGTCTGTACTTCAATCCCCTTCATCCACTTCCCCCTCCACCACTGCAACCACTCGCTTTCTTTCTGCATCTATGAGTCTGTTTTATTTTTTAGGTTCCACGTATAAGTGAGATCACATGGTATTTGCTTTTCTCTGACATCTCACTTAGCTTAGTATCCTCCTGATCCATCCATGTTGTGGCAAATGGCAGGGTTTCTTTTGTGTGTATGTGGCTGAGTAATATTGCACTGTGAAATATACCAGAGCTTCCTTATCCATTCATCCGGCAATGGACAATTAGATATGTATAACTTTAAAAGAAGCCCTCAAATTGTTTTCCAAAGTGACTATACCAGTTTGAACTCCCACCAGCCGTGTATTAGTTTAAGTTGGTCAGCATCATCACCAGCACTTGATATTTTCAGCTGTATTTTTGTTTTTGTTTGGTGGCTGCTGTTATTTTTTGATCTACTGGTCAGTTAGTAACAATACATCCTTGCGGTCTTAACTAGCATTTAATTACTAATGAGTACTTGACTATTTTCACATGTTTATTATTATCGTTAATGGTACCATTTTTGTAATTTAAATGTCAACTGTTCATTGCAAATATATAAACATACATTGATTTTTGTATTACTTTTCTTGTGTCCTGCAGCCCTGTTAAAGTCATTTAATTCTAGGGACAAAAATACAGTGATGAGGAGGCATCTCTAGTTATATCAGGAAGAAGGCATTCACCAAAAGAGATAAAGCAAGGCTGAGATTCTGGGAATAAATGCACTCTGGTGTCACTCACTATCAATCCTATGTTTAACATGGACTATAACAACGTAAAATGTCTGCTTCTAGGAGGTAGGGGTCTTGCATTTTAATGGGATAAATATTTTAAAGAGTGATCTCCATGCTTGTCCCCTGTAAGTAGACTGCATTAACTTCTATCAGAGCCTATTTCTCCTCTACTAGATTGGAAAGCTTTCAAAGACAGGAAACGTAACTTTTTAATTTTTTAAAAAACTGTACCTCTTTATTGCTAATATCTAGCTCAGTGAAGAGGATTCACATCTTATGAATACATGATATGACTCCTCTTTGAACTTGAATTGAAGGTCTTTGAATGAAGTCACTTTTTTCTATTTCAGAACACTTTTTCCTAATTTCAGCATTATCCTCACTAGTTTCTCCCCATCTCATCCCAACAGATCTCTTTATTCAACAAATATTTATTGACTGCCTACTGTGGGCCAGGCAGTATTTCAGGCACTGAGTCAACTTTAAATTTAAATACTACATTTCACTAGATCAGTATGTCCAAAATTTTCATTACTTGTGCTCCCCTGCATTTCTGATTTTTGAAATATCAGAGGAACTATTCCTTATTTAGTGTTTTTCTGACAGGGATAAATGTGCTTTATGTTTGCTTAATTCTTACTTAATAATTTTGAATAAAATTTTATTTAAATGTATTTAATATGAAATTTGATATCACTACCTATTATGGGCTGAATTATTTCCCCCAGAAAAATTCCTATGTTGAAATCCTAACCCCTAGTGCCTCAGAATGTGACCTAATGTGGTCATTAGGGTGGGCCCTAATCAAATGACTCTTTGCTTTTTAAGAAATGGAAATTTGGACCCAGACATGTACAGAGGGTAACAATGTGAAGACACAGGGAGAAAGTTATCTATAAGCCAAGGAGAAACAGATCATTCCCTTGTGACTCACTAGGAACCAATCCTGCTGACACCTTGATGCTGGATTCTAGCCTCCAAAAGTGTGAGAAAGTAAATTTTCTCTGTTGTTTAAGCCACCACATCTGTGGTACTTTGTTACAATAGCCCTCACAAATAC
The DNA here is from genome assembly GCF_026419965.1 of Kogia breviceps. NCBI lineage: Eukaryota > Metazoa > Chordata > Mammalia > Artiodactyla > Physeteridae > Kogia > Kogia breviceps. The sequence goes on from NC_081327.1 coordinate 35,560,424, forward strand.
TCTACCCTAACGGCAAAAGCATTTTCACCTGCAATGTAGGAAACAATTATTAAAAATAAATATAAACCTATTAAAATTTTGAGTAGTACCTTAAAAAAAAAATTCTGCCTCTCAGAGTTTTACAATGTGCTCTGGGTGAAAGGACTTTGGAACATCAGCTAAGAAAGTAAGTCTTTACGTGTAGTTGGAACACGTGCACCAAGGCACAAAGCCTTTTCCCAAGCAGCTGCTGCTTCTTTTGACACTACATTCATTCAACTCAGTATATTTGGAACTGCGTCAGGGTCTGCATTCACTGCACAAGGGACTGAAATGCCAAGGCCTAGACAGCATTTATAACTGACATAGAACAACTCTCTCCACTACAGCCCCACGGGCTGCTTGCATTCAAGCAGCATTGAGCTGAAGACGGTATGGAGTCCCTGCCCACACCCCTCTCTCCTGACTGCATCCAGCTTGGGACCCTGCCTGGACACTCCCAAGTGAGATGTTAGGCCCCTGGATCCAATTTGGGAAATTGGCTTGAAGCAATAACTGTGGAACAGAAAGAAGAGACTATATGGTGAGAAATGATATGTAGAGAAACAAGGACAGCATAGGGTAACTTGGCAGGCACTGAGAGGAGAGAAAATGGAATAGGTAAAGGACAGAAGATGAATAAAGAGGGGTTCTTGAAAATAGAAAGGGGATTTGAATGAGAACAGCCAGAGAAAAAACAGAAATATATTCCTCACCTTCTAAAATTTTTGATTTTTTTCCCCACAACTTCTGATTCACATGTTGACCTTTCTTGCCCTCTGCATCTTTTAAAAGTCCGTTGATGCTCTTTATCTCAACCTTTGCTAACCAGGCACAACACATTATTATCTTTTTCTCACTCACCACTTTCTTGCTCTTCTCTATGGTGTTACAAGGAAAAAAAAGGAGTGGATTCTGATGGCCTCATCCCAAATGCCATGAAGAATAACATTTATGATATTCTCAAATAATGTCTAAATATTTTAAAAGCACTGATTTGCTAAGGCCCATTTACAATTTCCACAACTGTGTAAAAAATGTGCTTCATTCAGAATGAAGGTGGGTGAAGTTGGCTTAGCTTCATATAATGATGAGAATGTATGCAGTGTCAGTATCTTAATGACTTCAGGTATTCTTTATTAAAATGTCCCACCATCTAACACTAACTACTTTTTGCTATCCTTTCCTTCCAGTAATGCTTAACCTTCATGAAATACATTCCATCAAAGAATCTTAGTCTTATCAGTGAAAAAAAGTCATTATTTTAAGGAAGCAATGAAAACTGTTTTTATAAAACGAGGCTTTCTTATATTGTCACTGTGACAACAATATACCACAGGACGGGAATAAAGACGCAGACCTACAAGAGAATGGACTTGAGGACACGGGGAGGGGGAAGGGTAAGCTGGGACAAAGTGAGAGAGTGGCATGGACATATATACACTACCAAATGTAAAATAGATAGCTAGTGGGAAGCAGCCGCAAAGCACAGGGAGATCAGCTCGGTGCTTTGTGACCACCTAAGAGGGGTGGGATTGAGGGGGGTGGTGGGAGGGAGGGAGATGCAAGAGGGAAGAGATATGGGGATATATGTATATGTATAGCTGATTCACTCTGTTATAAAGCAGAAACTAACACACCATTGAAAAGCAATTATACTCCAATAAAGATATTAAAAAAAAATGATCATTTTATACATTCTAAAAAAAAAATGAGCATGGTCCACAGCCAGAGAAGGTATTAGAAATATATTCTCAGTATGATTTAATTATCCAACAACTCCCCACTAAAGTACACTAAGAAGTTATTTTCATGTAAATTCTGTTGACAATGTATTATTCTTACTATAGAATTGTGCAAGAGGAAGGATACTTCCAATTACTTATAGAAACATAAATAAATACATTAAAAATATATTGTTTAAGTGTTGGTAGGAGAAATATTTCTACAATAACCATAGTGGATTCACTGTAGCCCTAGCTTTGTACTTGTAAGCATACAGTGGCACATCACAGAGGGTTAGCTTGGTTTTCCTTTTTATTTCTTTTCTGAAGAAATTGTTGCCATTGTCATATTTATATTTACCGATCAGTGAACATCAACTCTGGGTCGGCCATTAAGGCATTCTCACATGTTGTTTATTCTCCACAATGGGGCTCTGAGTGGGTAATATATTGAACATTTATAAAATATGGAGAATGAGGCAGAGAGGTGATGAAGTTGGTGTTAATGGTAAAAAGGAGATCTGGGATTCAAATCCATGTCTACTAGCCCCAAGTCATGGTCTTTCAGCAACAGGAAAGCCTTTTCTCTTCCTTTTCCTCTCTCTTTCCCCTATCCCTTTTTCAACATTTTTTGTTATCGAAATAAAGAATACATAATATAGGGACTTCCCTGGTGGTCCAGTGGCTAAGACTCCATGCTCCCAATGCAGGGGGACCAGTTTCAATCCCTGGTCAGGGAACTAGATCCCACATGCCACAACTAAGATCCTGTGCAACTAAGATCCGGTGTGGCCAAATAAATGTTTTTTTAAAAAGAAAATTAAAATTAATTTTAAAAAAATACATAATATAAAATTCACGATTTCAAAGTATACAATTCAGTGGTTTTTAACTACTCATTATGTTGTACAACCATCACCATCATCTAATTCCAGAATATTTCCATCACCCCAAAGAGAAACCCAGTACCTATTAGCCATCAGTCCCAATCCCCCCTCCCCACCTCATATAACCTATTAACAACCACTAATCTACTTTCTGGCTCTATGGATTCGCTTATTCTGGGCATTTCGTATAAATAGAGTTTTTTTAAAAATGTGTCTTTTCTTTCAACAACAAAGTTTTCATGGTTCTTCCATGTGGTAGTATATAACATTGCTTCATTTTTTATGACTGAATAATGGTCCATTATATGGATATGTCACATTTTATTTAACCACTCATCAGTTGATGGATATTTAGGTTGTTTTCTCTAACTCACTTTTAAGAACATAATCATAACTATACCAGGGTGACTCAAGAACAGTAAAAGGTCTAAGATTTTACCTTACTTAAAAGCTAACAATTTAGCCTATTGTAGATTTATGGATGCTGGCAGAAGACATGAGACCCCTGGATCAGAGACACAGGACTTCATTACATGGCACAGCAATCAGCATGAGTGTCAAGTTTGCAGTTTTCCTTGCCCTCCAAGTCACGTGAAGCAAAACAGAGGGTCCCAAGTAGAGCTGTGCATGGAGTGGATATGAATCACAGCTGAAGAACCTTAAGCTTAGGGAATGCAAATCTTTTACAATGAGCTGCAAATAAGCCTGCCCAAACTTTGCTCTGAAAGGAAACGTTACTCTTTGTTACAATGCAGAGTAAACAAACCTCCCCTTTGCTTTGGAGGTAGACACTATCTATATCTTCAAAGACTATGTACTGTACAAAATCCTTGAATTGACAGACTAGAACAAAAAGGCAGTTATATGTTATATATATTACATATATCTGATATATGTTATATATGTTACATATATCTGATATGTAATGAATTCATACAACTCAAGAGCAAAAAATGTCTAATTAAAAAATGGCAGAAAATTTGAAAAGACATTTTTTTCCAAAGACATACAGATGGTCAAAACACACAAGAAACAATGTTCAATGTCACTAATTATTAGAGAAATGCAAATCAAAACCACAATGAGATATCACATCTGTTAGAAAGGCTATAAAGATAAGAAACAAGTGTTGGTGATGATATGGAGAAAAGGAAACCCTGTGCACTGTTGGTGGGCATGTAAACGGGTGCAGCCACTATGGAAAACCATATGGAGGTTCCTCAAAAATCTCAAAATAGGGCTTCCCTGGTGGCTCAGTGATTGAGAGTCCGCCTGCCGATGCAGGGGACACGGGTTCGTGCCCCGGTCCGGGAAGATCCCACATGCCACGGAGCGGCTGGGCCCGTGAGCCATGGCCGCTGAGCCTGTGCGTCCACAGCCTGTGCTCCGCAACGGGAGAGGCCACGGCAGTGAGAGGCCCACGTACCACACACACACACAAATATATATATATATATATATATATATATATATATATATATATAAAATACTATGAAAAGGGCAATATACGGGTTTACAAAATACTTTTGTCATAGTGACTATTATTTTTCAAATTTCCCACCTTTAATACTATACTTTCTTTAACAATATCATCTAGAGGTGATTATTTGGTGCCCTATGCTGAAACAGGCATCTCTGAAAGCCCACTAATACACTTTCTCTTAGCTGGAATTCCACTGTTATTTCTCCAGAAATGACTGTCTCCTCTTAGTACTCTGGGTAGAGTACTAACCTAGATTTATGTTTTCCCTCAAATATCATTGTCACATCCTGGAATTCATGAGGACCTCTTCATTTCCTTAAATTCCAAAGCTTCTACTTTCTATCTCATCTTATCTTTTAGTGTTTTGTTGTTGTTGTTTGGTTTTAATAAAGAAGCAAACCTAAGCACAGAGAGACATTTATAAACATCAGAGGATGTTCATAAACTATGCCTGAGCTTATTCACTCCCTGACAGCTCACTGATTGCCTTGTCAATGAATAATAATAATCTACTTTTAAAATAAATTCTTCTCTTTGGCCATCAGATAGCCACAGGTTCTGTTTTGTAACAGTTCATTCTCTGGCTTGTCTTGCATTCCCCATCACCTGCCTTCCGTGTTCTGATCTCTGTCTTATGGCTGATAGGTTGCCTTTCCTCCTGGCAATAACTCTGCCGCCAGCTCTAACACATTTGGCTCGTAGCATCCAAGAGCAAATTTCTTTGCTGTTAACTGACTTTACTCCAAAGAAAGTTTAGACTGGAACTAAAATCCATTCCTACTATTCCACTTCACCCTGCCACCCAACCATTTTTGAAGCCCCTGCATAAAACTGCCCCTAAGTCACTTAACAATCACCATTAGCCTTCAAACCCGTCCATCCTTTCCTCCTTCATGGCTTTAATCATGCAATTAAAGGCAGAGGTTGGAAGTCACCCACAACAAGTGGGTGGTTATGTAGCCTAATTAATGATATATGTAAATATATGTAAATTACTAGCATTGAACAACAGTCAGTAAATGGTAACTGGTTATCATCATCATCACCCTCATCTTTTCATCTTTCCCAAACTTATATTTCTTACTCAACTCAAATGCCGCATAACTCCATATCAGGACCATGCCTGCAAGATTCCTCTTGGCTGCAGAGTCAGAAAGAAGAGTGTGTAAGAGCAGTACTTCCCAAACATTGTTTCCCATTAGGATCATCTGAGGACATTTTAAAACTTCTTTAGCCCAGATGAGACAAATTAAATAAAACCATGGGGGTGGGGCCCAAACACCACTATAAAAAGTTCCCAACATGATTCCACTCTGCAGCCAAGGTTGAGAACCACTGTTCTACAAAGAGCCCAGTGAGACTGCTAGGTCTAACTAGAAGCAAGCTGAGAGCTCTCTTACGCGATCTGAAAGATAGTGATTTGCTTCATGGCAACAGTTTTGCTCAGCAGAACAAAGAGCAAGATCAGAGAGCTGACCATCTGAGAGAAGCAAGCAGCTGGTAGACTACCTGGGACAGAAGGTTGGTTAGGTATATAGACAGTGCCTGAGTTTGACTGTTCACTCAGCCATTGAGCAACTGTGTGCCCTTGGCCAAATTATTTAATCTCCATAAGCTTTTTGCAAAGTGAGGATTAAAACAGCAATGAGGTCACAGGGTGTTGTGAGGATTAAATGAAGTACTTAATTAGATATAAGTACGTGGGCCACATAGTATGCACTCATGAAAATGTAAAATTGTCATTATTCTTGTTATTATTAAGAAAATGGGGGACTAGCTTATCACTGGGTCCCCTAATCTGGCTTCTGAGGTCTCATGAAAACTAAGTAAAAGCATAAAACAGCAATTTTTAGTTAACACTGTAAAGCTTTACTTGATCTGAATCACAAGCTGGCATGTTAGAAAAAAGTAAATTGAAATCGTGACTCAGGATTAAAGGAATATGCTTTTCCAGAAGTATATTATCCCAAGCCCCATGAAACAATCAAGTTCTCTCAAAACTTCTTGCTATCATGCTCCTCAAGTCATATCCCTTTAGAAATAGAAGATGTTTATACAAGATTCACTGCTGTTTAGGGAGTCACATCCTTCATCAGATTAGGTGGTCTATGTGGCTGCAGCTACATGTCTGGCATTGTACTAGTTGTCCCAGGCTTCCAGGGCACATATTCTCATCTTTCATGAGCTCAGAGATATTAAATAATATGATCAAGGATATACTCTAGTCAGTGACATATAATGGCACCTGAGCCCAGGTGGGGATGACCCAACGTCATGATCTTTCCAATACAATGCAAAGACAGGGTCAACAGAAAGGACAGTTGGACTAGGAAAATGGAGAGGAGGAGAGAGATGGCAGGACCATCCTCCCCCTGGCAGCTTTACACTTTTCTTATCATCTCCCTTGCACCAAAGTGCCCTCCTGCTCTCTTTCCCAGCTATTCCTCTGGTGTTGGCAGTGCCATTCAATCTCTCTGTCAACGTCCCTTTCTCTCTTCTGTAAGAGAAAATGATAAGCACATTTTCAAAAAGAAGCACAAAGGGAGCTTATATATGTTAGTTGAATAATTATTAGAACTCATAGGCTCTATTTAAAGATTTGGATAAGAGCCCTACACATGGGACTGAAGATAGAGAGTAGCTTGAAAACCCATCTCCTGTACCACCACTATCTGCATAACCAACAGGACACTGTCAGTTTTGGATGAATTCGATTTTTCACAGAGAAGGTTAAGACAAGAACAAGGGATTACGGCATATTCTAGTGAAGTGTTGGACCCAGTGATTCTGCATCAATGTAGTTGAATAATGGCCTGCTTGTGAGAGTTTAGATGATTTGTCCAATTATATATGCTTTGGAAAAAAACAGAGTGTGTATCAGTGGTGATTGCTATACAGCAATGAGTAAGAAATCGTTCATTAAAGCTGCACATTTTGATAGCTTCTGGCTCTCTGAAGTTTTCTGATTTGAAGCTCTAATCACTCCTGCTTATTCTCGACCATGAGTAAATTACTTAAGAAGCTTCGGACATGTTTTACTCATCGTGAAAATGTACATTTTCCTCCCAAATAAAAGGAAAATAAAATATTACTTTCAAATGGTAGTAAAAAGCTTTAAAACAAAACAACTTGTGCCTGAAACTAATTCTGAGCTCCATACTAAATGCGGAAAACTTGACAAAATAAAACAAAAACTATCAGTCTTGAGTTTGTACTAGCTTATGAATAATTAAAATATAGAGACCACATATGGTCCACATTCAGGAATTCTAATGTTAAATTTTGATGCTGTCCTAAAATAGAATCTAAATCATCCAAGATTAGATATCATAGACTAGTAACTTTTCTAAAAGTGGGCGTGTGTCATGATAAAGCATCATCATCACCACAATAATTATCCAGTTTAGTGAGTTTCATCCAAGCATCTCAGGTACTGATGATATGCGAATAAATAAGACACAGTATGTAACATTAAGAATTCACTATCTGGTCAATTTGGGAATACTTTTAGAACTGTGTACTATTCTGGAGAACAGATGCCCCAATATGATTCAGAAGTTAAGGGTGGGTTTAGAGAAAATATCTGAATACATCATCACTCATGGCTGAAGTGTGTAATGTTTATAATTCTTCACACAATTAAAACAGTTGTAGCCTTAAAGAACTTTCAAATAATGAAAATAAAAATAATTTTACAAATAAAATTCCACTGGATCTTGAAAACATTTCAGAAATCAGATTAACTGTTTTGTTGTTCACATTTTACATAATAGAAACTGAGGGTCAGAAATTTTAAGCAATTTTACGAATTAAGAGCACCATCTGTTTATCAAAGTGTCTCTTCTTTGTCTAAGGTCTTAATGCTATGCCGTATTACATACCAATTACTCCTCAGTGCTTCAACATTTCTGCTGAAGAGAAAGCATTACCATTTCTTCTTTAAATGTTCATTCAAAAAATATTTATCGTGTGACTTCTAGATGCTAGTCATCACCCATATTAAGCAAAGTAGAAAAAAACTCCCTCCCCTCTTGGGGTATGCATTCCAATTGCAACAAAGTGATATTAGTGAACTGCTCCAATAATCTGATATTTGGGGGTTTATTTTCTGTAATTACAAATGTTTCCTATAAATTATAAATTTGATCCTCACATACTACATGTTTTGTGAGGTACCATGCGTCTATCCTTGGATAAAGATTCAGTAATCCTGGGTTCTAGTTCTGTGATTACCACGTGCAATGTGGCTTGGAGCTTCTCACTCTTACTGTCGACATCAGTATCCTTACAAATGACATGTAAGCAATGCCACCAGTCAGGAGCCATCTCACACTGCTGTTGAGAGGATCCAGTGACCAGTGATTCCTTGAAGCACTTTTGACCAGTAAAGCATTGCATTTATTTGCTGTGCATCCTTCCAATTCCTATGTTCTCAGCTCTTTTTGATTATAAGCCTTCTTTTTTTGCCCCTCTCCTTTTTTCCCTACTTTTTTTCTCTTACCTAACCTAGTATCAGCCAAAAACACAGAGATGCAGTAGAGCCTGACTGCATCTATCCCATGTTAGATTTGGTTTTTATGGACATATATCAGTATCTGAGGTTAGGGGAATCATAGTGTTGGCTTCACGTACTCCAGGTTGGTAATTTGGCCATTTGGATTTGCTAACCATTATGCATTATGCATCAGAACACCACTTCCCATTTTAGCATCTGCTTTATGACAGAAAAATGAAGAAGGCAGGGTACAGAAACATATCTATAGGAGGAGGGTATGTTTTGAGAAAAAGTTTTTATACATTTATTCTTGTTAAATTCATATTACCTAGGTTATCCAAATATAGGTGAAAATTTTTCATTAACCAGTTTTTGTTGGTTTTGATTTTTAGGACCAGTCAGGATATATAACTTCTCTAAAGGCTCTCTGATTCTTAGTTATTCATCTACTGTGTCTCACTGGCAAAAGTTCATAAATTATGTCTTCTTTTTACATTTTATATCTTACCAGTTTTTATCAGTCATGTCATAAGTTATGTTAGGGGTTTTGGAATTACCATTTGTTAAAATATTTCAGGGGTAAACCTCTTCATGGGTTGCAACTTGAAAATGGAAACTAACTGATCATGCAGAATAAAATTCTCCAGTGATGGAAGAGGAGATTTCCCACTGGTTCAGTTTACAGGATTCTGCTTGTATCTCCATTATCTGCCAGATTGACAGGGCAGAGGCATTTATTTGATTTTGCATAGCTCTTCTTACCAACATTTCTACTTACTTAGAGACAGACCAACATCTAACTGATTTAAGCCTCAGTCTCTTTCAGAATATACTTGAGAGAATGGAACTATTCAATTCCCTGGCAGGAACCAGCCAATTTATGAAAGCATAAATTGAATTCATACCCACAGCCTCCTGGATAGCATGGCGGCTTTAAGCTCACTGTCCAAATATTCAGCTCTTTTTACACAAACTGGCTGCTCAGTGCAGCTTCACTTGTAAACGAGACAGTCCTCTCCAAGCAGGGATTCTTCCATAGTATATTCCCACTCTGATAAGCCAGCATCAGAGTTCAGAACCCAAGGCCTTCTCAGGGATGGATCATTTAAGGCGAACAACATATCAATCTGTAGACAAAAGCAACCCACGAGACGAGTGCTGACCATTGGGAATGAGTATTTCTGCAGTAATAGGCAGCTGACAGGGCTGCCTTCTCAGCAGGGAAACTGGAAAAGTGGCCACTAATTGCTCTGTTCTAGTAAGTATCCTTTCTTTCTTTTTTAAAAAAATTAACAGATGTTGACAGACCTTCCCACAGATGTGCATCCTAAATCTCCTTGCTACAGGTTTTTCTTGCTGTCCCTCAGTAACTTCCCAGAGACTTTATTTCCAATTGGGAGATGCTCATTTTGAACTTGTCCCCACATTCTGGATGACACTGGAGAGAATTAAATGTTTTAATTTCTCTTTTTCTTTTGAATAACCAGAATAGTAATACATTTTAAGACAAAAGTTTTGTCAAATCTGTCCATGTTGGGTGCTTTTTTTTTCTTTCTATCTAAAAGTCTTATATATAAAATTATATGGAGCTCATGCTGAGAAATGGCCAAACTATCTGAGGAGAAATAGTAACATGTTTCATTTCCTTGTACATCTATTGAAAAAGAGACTCTGATATGAATGACAGTTTTCCAGTTATTAGTCCTCCCAAAGCTTCTTTCCCTAACACTTCCTAAAATGCTGATAGAAAACAACTGTCTCTTTACAGTATCCCCAGAGGCTAGTCTTCTTAAAATATATTTTTAATAGAATGTTTCATAAGTATGAATAGGCTTAAGAAAATAGTGAAAGGCATTGTCTCTACTTAACCAGTATAGAGAGTGAATTATCAGAAAAGAATCCTTACCCAGGTCTCATTGAACCATGATAACCATTTGCAGCAAATCTAGAGAATTCTAAATTCAGTGCTAGGAATAATGAAACAAATAAAGTATGTCTCTTGCTCTCAAGAGCCCAGAACTAGTGCAACAGGACAAGGTGAGTCATGACTAAGTGGTAGGCCAGGATGGACAGATGTTATCAGGAACATTCACCTGTCTGTTCCTCATTCCTCCAACATCTAAGTGATGTAGTCAGACAACTTAGGTCTGAACACTTACTAGGCAACTTACTCCTCCTTGAGCTTGGAAAAATTACCTAATCTCTGCATATTCCATATTCCATATTTTTCACCTTTTAAATAGGGATTAACAATAGTAGCTACTTCATGTGGTCTTTGTTATAATTAAATGAATTAACAGCTACAAAATACTTAGAGAGTGGTTAGTATATAGTAAGCATTCAATAAGTGTCTTGTACCTGGCATATGCAAATGCCACTAGCAATCATGGATAGGTTTATAATAAAAGACACAGTCTAGTTACCAGTGATACCTAGATACAATTAGTAGAAGTGACATACAGATACAGAGTTTTTGCAGTGCAGTATTAAATTGCATGATCCACTCCTGGGTGAAAATGGCAAATAGAGTACATATACAGACCCTCTGATCCAAACACCTAGCAATGATGGATGACATTTGAAATGAGGAAACCAAAGTAATGTAACTGCACTCAAATTCAAGTAAAGTACATTTTTACCAGACAAAACAAACAAACAAAAACTATAGTCTTTCTGTTCCCTGTATCTGCAACCATGCAGTACTAGAGAGTTTAGGTCCTACAGGGTAAAGCAGAAAGAAAATTGCTCAATTTACTTCAAATCATGGTGTGAGATGGGAGTTTCCTGACTTCAGAGATAAGGCTAAAATAAAGAAACCAATACATTCATCGCATTTATCAACCCGGCTTCAGCATCAGGAGCTGGACCCATGAGAGAGTGGAAAATAAAGATATTTTCAGGCATATACACACAAGAAGGTTTTCTACTCACAGAAATTCAAGAGAAAAAAACCCATGAAGGATATATTTTGATATGAATAAAAGTAAATGCAAATGGAAGGCATGAGAGCTGGAAATGGTGAGAAAAATTTAATCAACTCAATTATAATATGTATATAATTGTTTCTGATAAAAACAAAAACAAACAAAAAGCCCAGATGTCTTTAATGGAGAATTATATCAAACATTTAAGGAAAAAAAATAATATCAAGCCATAAAACTGCAGAATATAGAAGTAGGAACACTTCCAGGCTCAATTTATGATAATCACATTACACTCACAAAACCAGGACAGCTCCTTACAAAGAAAGCAAATTACCAATCAACAAAATAAGCATAGGTCCAAATCTTTTGATAAAAATTGTAAAATGAACCCAGCAACATATAAAAAGTTTAATACAACATGATCAAGTAGAATTAGTTGCATAAATGCAGGTTAGTTTAATGTTTAAAAAAAAATCAACCAAGGTAATTTATGATGTTAATAGAATATTTGAAAAAACATATCATCCCAACATATGATGGAAATGCGTTTGGCAAACTAGGAATAGAATGAAATTTGAAATACTCTTATTATAAACAGTGTCTACAATAAACATACCTATTATCATACTCAGTGGTGAAAGAATAAATATTTACTTTTTAAGATTGAGAACATGGCAAGAATGGAAAGTCTCACAAATTTTGACCATCGTTGTACCAGACAGCTTATACAGTGCATAGATACTAGGAGGTGGAAATCACTGGGGGCTGTTTTAGATGCTACCCACCACTACAGCTAAAAGGCAAATACAATCACTTCAATGCATGTGTTCAAAAGTCTTCAAAATGCTGTACTCACTTATGATTTACGAAGAACCAACATTTTTACAGTCTAAAAATATGATGTGGAAGGGAAATTTCTTAAATCATTAAAGACATACTAACCCATCTGCTACTCAATGGGGAAACTTTAGAAGCAGAGTCTCAGTAATTCAAAAACACAGGAAGTTTGGCTTTCATTACTATTTCTATTTTACATTTACTGAATGGACATAGAATAAGTAAAAGAAATCATAGCTATATAAATTAGAAAAAAGATTAAAAACCCTTTCAATTTTTGGAATATACGATTATCTACATATATTCAAACATTTCACTTTATAATGAAAATATAACCTGCAGACAAAAATTAGTGTTTGTAGACATCAGTATGAAGAAATCAGAAAATTACAAGAGGAAAAACATTCATTCATAACGCAACAGAATATAAGAATATATGTAAAACTTCTAGGAGAAATAAAGACTACTGAAGAAGTAAAAGAACTGACTGGACAGATATACCATGTTTATGGATGGGAGCACTGACTTGTTAAGACAGCAATTCTTTCTAAATTACTCTATAAATGTAATGTGTTTTTAATCAAAATCACATTTTAATGAAACTGAATAAATTGCATTATTGCGAATTTTAACAGAAGAACAATGGTTAACAAACAGCAAGAAGACTATTGAAAAAGAACAACAGAAATCACTCATTCTACCAGATATTATGCCTAATTTAAAACTATAATAATTACGAGAAATTAGCTGGGGTGGGAAGGAATAGAGGTTACAACACAGACTAAATGAACAAAATACATAAACAATAAAGATATAAAAAGCTAGATTTGGACATAAATAATAGTATAAATCAGTGATTAAAAAACAGACTGTTTACTATATAGTGCTGGAATAATTTATTATTTATATGCAGAAAAGTAAAATTAGCTTAACTTCACGACTCTAGATATACTAAAGATATAATGTCAAAAGTAAAATTCTAAAATGTCAGAAAAAAAATCTGTAAATTAAAGTTATCACCATAGTATACAGATAGGATTCTTAGATACAAAAAAAAACATAAAACATTAAAGATTAAAAATTTAGATTATGTCAAAAATGAAATTTGTGCAAAATAAAAGACGTGTAAAAGCAAGCCAGCACAGACTGCCATAAAGTACTTGTAACACACGTGACTGATAAATATTTAATGCTCAAAATCCATAAAAACTCAAGCATCTGTATGAAAGAAAAAACATCCTATTAGAAAAAAGAATAAAGATAGTTCATAGAAGAGGGAAATCTGAAGGACTAATAGATAAAAAAAAGTAATCAGTCACCCTTTCAATCAATAAAATACAAAGTAAGACAAATATTAGTTACCATTTTTTATCCACCCCTCTGACCAAAAAATATTGTTTTAAAAAAGTGTGACAATACTAATGTTTTGGGGTATGTGAAGATATCCACTCTCATTAGGATAATCAACTACACCAGTCTGCCTAGATGCCTATGCTAACAGGGGGGCAGTTCCAGAGAAATCAGCACCAGCTGGTCACAGCAGTGGGACTATAAATTGGTATAACAACTCCAAAGGGCAATATTGCATTGTTCAGCATTTCACATGGTATTTTACTTGTAAAAGCAAAAAATAATAGTAATAAAAAATGTGCAGTAAAAAGAGAATGAATAAATTGTGGTATATTTATACAACAAAATACAATATAGTACAAATGAAACAAACTAGAATGGTGGTTCTCATACTTTGGTATGTATCACAATCATCTAGCCAGCACCTGTAATAAAGAACTCAGAGACTCAGGCCTGTTGCAACAGAATAAGACTTAGACCTTGGTATGTTTTCCAAAGTCCCCAGGTGATTTTGATATGCACTAAAGTGCAAGAACCACCAAATTAGAGATCTATCAGCAAAGATAAATTTCCATACCTAATATTGGGTAGGAGTAGCAAGTTGCAGAGTGCTATATTAAGTATGATTTAATTTATTTAAACTTCTAAATTCTCCAACACAAGACTATATTATGTTTAGGAATATGTAAATATATATTGTATTACATATTAAAACATGCATGAGAATGATAAACAATAAATTCATGTTTGTGATTACCTTGGTAGAGGGTAACAGAATCAGAAGGTTTTTTCCAGGGGGCTTCAACTGTGTCTCAACTATCATATTTTTTCTAAAACAATGGAATGGCAGTGAACATAGCATAATGTTAAGATTCAATTTAGTAAGAAAGTGATTATTTGTATATTTTACTTTTTTTTTCGTCGTGCTGCGCAGCCTGCGGGATCTTAGTTCCCTGACCAGGGAGTGAACCTGTGCCCCCTGCAGTGGCAGCACAGAGTCTTAACCACTGGACCACCAGGGAAGTCACTATCTGTATATTTTAAATATTTCACAAAATAATTTTAAGAATATAAAACTATGGATATATTATGACCCCTATTTTGTGAAAACATATTTAATAATTGATATGGTTACAGAAAGAATGGCATAGCCATGGAATTTAATTACCTACTGCTACATTTATATCTATTAATTACTAAAAAATCTCCTTGGGCTATGATTAAGGCAGGGTGATATAATTATAGGTGATTATTATTAGTTTCTGCTTCATTTATATATATGTGTGTATATATGTATATTTTAAAAATCAGGAATACCATTCACACAATAAGTTAATAGCATATGACTAGCTAGAGTTTGCAGGCACACTTTTCAGATTAGTTTAGGTGACTATAAATGACTTCTTTGGCTATTTCTTCTTTTGTTGTATATAGTATAATAAATACTGGTCATAGAGTATATTAGCAACTGTATATATTCTTCAGAACTAAACTATCATTAAAAGATTGTAAATGCACATTAACTTCACATACGAAAGATTATGGAAATTCTGACTTAAATTATCATTTGCCTTTGCTTAGAATTCTACTAACCTGTAGGAAGAGGAAAATTGACCCGTATATACTGACTTTCATCATTTGTTATACAGAATATTGGACAGTGTTCAAACAATGGGCTTTTTTGTAAAGTAAGTGAAACAGATAGACTATGTCCTAAAACTACCTCATCTATTCTGGCTTTAGTAGAGTTTCCTAACAAATGTCACCACTTACAGAAATGCTGATGGGAATAATTGCAAATTAGGCTTTGCACAGTCCATTGGAGTAATATGGCTACAGTGTGGTGTGCACACCTTAGAAAGTTGCAACAAAGACAAAAAGTCCTCATCAATTATTCAGAAAGTTCATTTTAGATGGATTTTTTGGTAGGGTGATATAAAAGTGCTTTGTTTCAACTGTCAGTTTGATATGAATTGAAGTTCTGATAATAGGGAGCTGTATAATTTGCCTCAATTTATGCTGTTTTTAATCCTTAAAACCTGTCAATAAGCAAAAAATTATGGTATAGCAATTTGATGGTCAAAGCAGGAAAACTGTTAAAGTATCAGAGAGAAAGGAAGTCTATGTTTGATTGGTTTTTGGTCTGGCTTGAGTTTGGGTCGCTTTGCTTGCTTGTTTTTCAGAGGTCAAGGTTTACTTATATAGTAATATTCATGACTTCTCACCTAGCTTAGGTCCTAGGCTTTTGTAAAAGGGAAATTATAGCCTAGTTAGAAAGAAGCAGGAGTGGAAGAGCAAAACAAAATTTGGAGGAATGAAGAAATGAAAACCATTAAAAATAATTTTGTGCTCAAAATCTCTATCTCACCTCTCACCCACTTTTTCAAATAATTCTTGAAGGGGATAGACAGCAGAGAGGTTTTCCAATCCAGTCATAGAACAATGTGTCCAGGCAAATAACCTGGAAGGAATTCTGGAAAAACTCTGTACGTAATGGTGTAACATAATGAAGAAGCGAACAAGACTATAGGTCTTTCAGAATTTACTAATGAATTG
Source organism: Kogia breviceps (assembly GCF_026419965.1). NCBI lineage: Eukaryota > Metazoa > Chordata > Mammalia > Artiodactyla > Physeteridae > Kogia > Kogia breviceps. The sequence continues at coordinate 35,576,698 of NC_081327.1, forward strand.
ATTAAGGCTGGTACATGATCTTGGATGAACTCCATGAAAAGGAACATTATGTTAAAGGTACAGAAATACATGCTTGAATAATAATGCTTCTAAGATATTAACACCAACAAAACTTTATATTAACTTTCATTTAATCTTAAAATTAAATGGAAAAAGAAGACTACTTATCCTTATTAAATTCAAAGCCTATAGTTTATGCTATACTGTTTCCAAAAAACTTCCTGGAAAAGTGGGAGTACTGGATCCAAGGGATGGAGTTATGAAGTCTGCTTGTGGTTGGGAAGGTTATACATAGGAAGAGAGTTGAAATTTTAAAGACCAGCGTGTCCTGGAGGCCACACATGGATTAAGAACAGTTTGGAATTGAAGGGAGGTGTCCTGGTTGATTTTTGCAAACAATCTATATCTATATATTGTTCATTATTTGGGTAAATGTTTACTGAATCTCTTCTAAACGCGAGATTATTCCAGCACTCTAGATGCTTCTAGTAACATAAAACTCCCGAACAGCTTATACTTGGAAATCTTGGGAGAGCTCTTGTTCTCTCTTTCACTCTCCCATCGTCAATGTGGGAGACAGACAATTTAGGATAATGTATTCATTAGAATGGTAAGAGAGTAAAAACTAGAGATTATGTCTCTCTTGTTTTAAGGAACTCACTCTTGTATGAGTAACCTCTTATCTTCCCTTTCCTTTCAATATTGTTAAAATTTTCTAAGTTAAAAGATACGTCCAGGACTTCCCTGGTGGCGCAGTGGTTGAGAGTCCGCCTGCCCACGCAGGGGACGCAGGTTTGTGCCCTGGTCTGGGAGGATCCCACATGCCGAGGAGCGGCTGGGCCCGTGAGCCATGGCCGCTGAGCCTGCGCGTCCGGAGCCTGTGCTCCGCAACGGGAGAGGCCACAACAGTGAGAGGCCCGCATACCGCAAAAAAAAAAAAAAAAAAAAAAAAAAAGGTATGGCCAAATAAATACCTATTTGGAAGGATTTACAAAAACCTCATAGAACTCTAGATTTGGTAAGAGTATGAGGGCTGCAGTTACATTCAAATGTCTCTTGGAAATCTGCTAAAAGGCACCAAAGAAAGAGCACTTCTGACACTCCCTGTCTTCACTGTGTTATCTAATAAGCCTAAGTGTGGTGCCAAGAGTTAAAATTGCTTGTCATTTCCCTAGACTCATCCGGAAAGAGATGTAAGTTGTTTCTTTTCAACAATTTAGGCTGAATTGCTTCACCTTTTAACTGGTTTGAGTAACAGCTTCTTTTACTAGTGGTATCAGACTTATAGCCCTTTACAAGAGACATTATCTTTAAATGTTTTGACCCTAGTTAATAACAGAAGGATGGAGATCTGAACTGAAGACGACTCTGATGCTAAATGGAGTTCTCACTGATGTTTAAACTATACCTAAGTTAACAGTTAACTCCTTGGAGAAATGAGCTGCCCTAATAGACTCCTAGAGTTAATCAGTTAATCTGTAAGCAGCATGAGAACGATGGTTCTCAACACTGGCTGCACATTGCAGTCACCAGGGGAGTGTTTTAACTTCTGACATTGAACTCCACTACAAAGCATTTAAATCAGGATGTTTGGGAGTGGACCCTACGCACCAGTGCATCTCCAGGGATTCCAGCATGCCATCCATATTAAGAACCATTGTTATGAAACAGTATTTTCAAATATGTGTTCTTCATATTTCCTGCATCAATATCATCTGGGATGCTGGTGCCAACCCAATATACTGAACCAAAATCTGGTGGTCAGGAGTGATATCACTAAGATGATGGAATAGGAAGCCCCAGACTCTCTTTCCCTCATGGAGGCACCAACTTTTAAAAAATGGACAAAATTACCTTTGTGAGAACTCCAGAAACCAGTTAAGAGGTTGCAGTACCCAAAGCAATGCAAAATCAAGAATAACTGCATCAAAGTGGGTAAGCAAGTTCATTGCATTTACTTACCATAGCCCTTCCCCTAGCCAGTAGTGTGGTATAATCACAAGAAAACTCCCAACTCATGGCTACTCCCTTAGGAGTGAAAGAGTGGAATGTGCACACAACATTGTGGCATTTTGAGGGACTGCCCAAGGGTCTGTTTTCTGTCTTGGCCTGATTTGGAGCACTAAGGGAAACTGGCATAGTTTGAATGCCTGGGGGCTGCTGAGAACAAAAGTGAGTATAGTGGATTACTGAAGCACCAGAGAGACTGTATAACTGCAGAAAGATACTGGGAGGAGCAAAAGATTATGAACTCCTGAAAAATAAATGGCAGAACAATTTAGCAGGGGAATTACACACACAAGATCAGAAAAGACATATCCCTAGAAAAAGTCTGAAAGGCTTCCAGAATCTCTAGGTGGGATGATTGGTGAAAAGTCTTTCCTGGTGCAAAACCAGTTAGTAAAGAATGGGAGAGGTGTCTATTTTTCAACTACCTAAGTTTCAACAAATGATAACAAGGTACACAAAGAAACAAGAAAATATGGCCCAATCAAAGCAACAAAATAAATCTTCAGAAACTAACACTTAAGATTCAGATATCTGTACATTACCTGATACAGAATTCAAAGTTACTGTTTTAAAGATGCTCAGTGAACTAAGAGAACACAGATAACAAGATAAAAATAGGAAAACTATACAAAAACAAAATGAGAATGTCAACAAGAATATAGAAACTACAAAAAGAACCGAAGTTTGGAGGTGAAGAATACGACAACTGAATTGAAAAATTCACTAAGAGTTCAAATCAGAACTGATCAAAGAATTAGCACACTTGAAGAGAGGCTATTTGAAATTACTGAGGTAGATGAGCAAAAGAAGAATGAAGAGAAGTATAGAGGGCCAAAGAGATTTATAAGATACCAACAAGCAGCCAATATACAGAAGTTTCAGGAGGAGAGGGAGAGAGGGAGAGGGAGAGAGAGAGAGAAATGCAGAGAGCCTATTTGAAGAAATAATGGCCAAAAATGTCCCAAATTTGAGGAAGAAAGTGTATATATAATTTCAAGAACCTCAACAAACTCCAACTAGGAAAAACCTAAAGAAGCTCACACAGGGACACATTATAATCAAATCACTATAATAAAAAGCCAAAGTCACAAAGAGAGAAACTTGATAACAGCAGAAAAAAAGTGATCAGTCACATGCAAGAGATTAACAGGATATGATTATCAGTGGCTTTCTCACCATAAACCTTACAGGCTAAAAGGAAGAGAGATGTTACGTTCAAAGAACTAAAAAATAAAAATAAAACCTGCCAACCAAAAATGTTATATGTGGCAAAGCTGTCCTTCAAAAATGAAGTAATTAAGACTTCCTCAGATAAACAGGAGCTGACAGTCCATCACCAACAGACCAGTCATAAAAGAAATGATAAAGGGAATCCTTCAAGTTGCAACAATAGTATGCTAAATAGCCACAGGAAAAAAAATATGAAAATAAAGACTCTCTGGTAAAGAAAAAATACAGACAATTATGGAATCCTGTAGTATTATAATGGTGGTACTCTCATAAAGTCATGATATATAGACCAATGGAACAGAGCAGAGAGTACAGAAATAAACCTTTGCATGTATGGCCAAACGATTTTCAACAAGGGTGCAAAAACTGTGCAATGGGGAACAGACAATCTCTTCCATAAATGGTACTGAGAAAACGGTATACCCACATGCAAAAGAATGAAATTAGACCCCTACTGGACACCATACATAGAAATCACCTGAAAATGGATTAAAGACCTAAATGTAAGGCCTAAAACTTTAAAACTCCTAGAAGAAAACATAGAGGAAAAGCTTTGAAACACTGGATGTCACCATGATTGCTTAGATATGACACAAAAAGCACAGACAACAGAAGCAAAAATAGTCAAATGGGATTGTATCAAACTTTAAAACTTCTGCACATCAAAGGAAACAATCTACGGAATAAAAAGGCCACCTCCAGGATGGGAGAACATTTTGCAAATCCAGTATCAGAGAAAGGGTTAATATCCAGAATATGTAAAGAATTTCTGCAACTCAACAACAAAAAAGTAACCCAATTAAAAAATGGGCAAAGGACTTGACTATACCATTCTCCAAAGAAGATATAAAAAGTACCATCAAGCATATGAAAAGATGCTCAACATAACTAATCATAAGAAAAATGTGAATGAAAACTACAAAGAGATATCACCTGTGCTTAGTAGAATGGCCACTATAAAAAGAAGAGAAAATAACAATTCTCTGCAAGGATGCAGAGAATTTAGAACCCCTGTGTATTGTTGGTGGGAATGCAGAATAATGCAGCCATCATAGAATACAGTGTGGAGTTTCCTCAAACAAATAAAACTAGAATTACCATCTGAGCCAGCAATCTTACTTCTGGATATTTATACAAAAAAACTGAAAGCAGAATCCCAAAGAGACGTTTGCATATCCATGTTCATTGCAGCATTATCACAATAGCCAAGAGGTGGAAGCAACCCAAATGTCTATCCATGGATGAACTGATAAAGGATATTTTTCAGCCTTTTAAAAAAGGAGAAAATTCTGCCACATGGTACAACATGGATGAACGTTAAGGACATTTTGCTAAGTAAAATAAATCAGACCACTTACATAAGGTATCTAAGTAGTCAAAGTTGTAGAAACAGAAGGTATAATTAGTGGTTGCCAGGGACCAAGGGGAGGGGAAGACAAGGAATTGTTGTTCCATAGGTACAAAGAGTGTCAGTTTTGCAAGATGAAAAATTTCTTGCTATCTGTTGCACAACTGTGAATACAGTTAACACTACTGAACTGTACACTTCAAAACAGTTAAGATGGTAAAACTTTTTCTATGTGTTTTTGCCATAATTAAAATAATAAATAAATCGATAAAAATCTGGTGATCAGGCTTGGGAAACTACACGTTTAAGAAACTTCCCTAAGTGGGGGTCAATAAAGATGGTGACACAGGAAGTTCTTGAACACCCTCCTTCCACAGACACTTTGAAGGTACAGCTAAACAAAGAACAGTCACCTCTGAAAGAAATCTAGAAACTACCTGAGCGACTCCCACACATTGGGCAACTGAAAAAATATTTATATTAAAATGGATAGAAAAGACTAAGACACTCTTATCATAAACACACACACAGTGGGGGGGGGGGACTCACAACTTCCAGCTGCTCCCTGTGGAATGAAGGGTTTGGACCTCGTATTTAGCACTCAACTTTTAAGACGCCCAGTGGAGGGAAAGGACCCCAAACACCCAGCTCTGAAAAGCCAACCAGGCTTGCATCCACAAACGAAGAGTAGTTGTTAACAGGCACACACAGAGAGAGTGGACAAAATCACCCATCTTCCAGTCTTTCCCTGAAAGGGGTCCTTTGCATATTTTGAAAGCTGATGCCTATAGATCAGGCTTCTAATTTAGCACATATCTAGGTGTTTTCTATGATCCTCGCCAGAGACCAGTGGACAATTCCCCTGTCATCTCCTCCCAGCCTGATGCAAGTCACCAAAATCTCCCCGAAAGGAGCCTGTACACAAGTTTGCAAACCAGATTTTGTGCAGCTACCTGAAGGACAAGTCCACAGATGACTCGGTTCTGAGAGCCAACAGGACTTATATTCACAAATTCCACAGGACAGATCACACAAAGAAATGGTTTTAACCAGCTATCCCTGTAGAGGCAGTGTAGAGCGAGCACATAAAAATACTTATCTCCCATCCTTTCCCTGAAAGGAGTCCATCTACATACTTTAAAACCTGCTGCCTCAGGGTCAAGGCTTCTAATTTAGCATACTCCTAGGGGCTGGCTATGATCCTCCAAGGAAACCAGGGAAGGTGGCAAACACCTGCCCCACCTTCACCCTCTATCCTGCTCCAAGTTGCCATTATCTTCCAGGAAGGAGCTTGTACAGACATTTGATGCCCCAGTAGTTGTAGCTGCTGCCTGAGAGATGGGACCCAGATTGCCTGGCTCTGGTAGCCAACAGAGCTTACATTTACAAGTTCCCCAGGACTGCAGCAAACAAAGAAGTAGTTCTTAATTGATGCAGGAGCACCACCTCATGGTTACACAACTAAGCCCAGCACAGAAGGAGCAGGCAAAAACATCCATCTCCCATTTTCTCCCTGGAAGAGGCTTAACTACATACTTTCTCAGCTGCTACCTGAGGGTCCAGCTTCCAATCAGCCTGCATCTAGGTGCTGAATGTGATCTTCCCCACCGGTACACTGATGGGTCTTGGCATATTTTTGACTTCTGTGAGCCATGAGAACAAAGAAGGAGGATAACAAAGATCTCAGAGATAACCAGGAGCTCAGACTGGGCCGATTGATGAGGTTCATCTCCTACGTGAGATACTTCTATCAAGACAAGGAGAGGCGGCTATTTTTCTACTGCACAGAAACCAACACAGAGTCCAAGAAAATGAAAAAAAAAAAAAACAGGAAAATGTTCCAAACAAAAGAACACGAGAAGTCTCCAGAAACTGATCTTAAACAAAGATAAGTGATTAATCTGACAGAGTTCAAAATAATGATCATAAATATGGGTGTGATAGATCACGCAGGAGCCATGAGCCAGGATAAAAAGTTACATGTCAACTGTGATAATTAAATTTATGTTAACAACTTGACTGGGCCATGGGTGCCAAAACATTTGGCTAAATATTGGTTACACATTACTTTAGGGTTCATCTGTGAGGCAGTTTCTGGAGGAGATTAACCTCAGAATTGGTAGGCTCAGTGAAGCAGATTGCCCTCCCCAATGTGCGTGGAACACATCCACTGAAGGACTTAACAGAATGAAAGGCTAAGTAAGAAAGAGTTGTCTTTGCCTGCCTTTAAGCTGGGACATTGGTCTTCTCCTGCCTTTGGACCAGGGCTCAAACTTGGACTGGAACTTATACCAAGGGCTCTCCTGGTTTTCAGACCTTCAGATTCAGACTGGAACTGTACCTTTGGCTGTCCTGAGTCTCCAGCTTGCTTTCTGCAGAACTAGGATTTCTCAACCTCCATAATTATCGTATGAGTCAGTTCCTTACAGTGTATGTGTATATATACATTTATTTAGACGATAAATAAACGTTAAATTCATGTGTATATTTTTTTCTTCTGTTTCTCTGGAGCACCCAGACCAAAAAAGAGAGAATTCTAGGATAGATATGGACCTAGATCTAATATAACAGCCAATATTTATTTAATTCAAGCAGGGAGTGGGAAGAAACCTGCCTCATTTAAGCAAAAAAGGTAATTTACCAGCTCCTGTAACTAGGTGTTCAAAGGCAGGTCTACCTTCAGGTATAGCAGAGTCCAGTGGTTCAAACAAACTTAGGTGTTCCTCCTTCCCTCTCTTCCTCTTTCCCTCCCTCTTTTTTCCTCTCTCTTCCTCTTTTTCTCCCTCTGTCTCAGATTGCTTGACTGATACCTAGCTATCTAATCTAATCTATCTAATATAATATCTAGCTATCTAAGGCTATACTTCACAGTTGGTAATGCAAAAGGAGAGACAGCACCCCCAACCCCACCCCCGTCACACAAACACCTCATCCAGAAGTGGAGCATTCTTACGAAATCTCTCCTAAATGTAAATTGAAGCAATTACCTTGGAACACATCTTGCTAATAATGCATAAAATAAATGAAAATAAACCAAAGATGCTTAAAGACACAGTTCAAAGCTTGAGGCTGAGATGCTAAGTGTGGTTCCCAAGGAAGGAGCTTGGCAGTGTCACTCTCCCTGCTTGGGATGTATGCCGCCACTATTTGCTACAAAACAAATGTCAAAACCTATTTTCACTTTTTCCCTTTCTTTTCTTGGCATTTCTATTTTTCTTTATAAGGTCAAATTTTTACTTGAAAGATATAAAATGCATATTTAATAAAATCATAACAGATAAAGATGTGTACAAGTCATAAATTCAATGAATTTTCACAAAATGAACACACCTCTGTAGCCTATATACAGAATAAGAATAGGCAAATGTACACGTGTAACTGAATCACCTTGCTGTGCACATGAAACTAACACAACATTGTTAATCAACTATACTCCAAAATAAAAAATTTTAAAGAGTCAAGAAAAAAAAACATATTTGTGTTTCAAAAAAAAAAGAAACAGAACTTTAACAGCATCTTGGAATTGCTCTCATGTTCTTTTCAAGTCACTAACCTCTTTCCCAAGGTAACTGTCATGACTTCTAATAATATTACATTAATTGTGCATGTATATGAACCTAATATAAAAGGAATCATACAGTAAATACCTTATTGTATATGACTTCTTTTGCTCAACAGTATGTTTGTGAGATTCATCATGTGTTTTTTTTTTTTTTTTTTTTTGTGGTACGCGGGCCTCTCACTGTTGTGGCCTCTCCCGTTGCGGAGCACAGGCTCCCGATGCGCAGGCTCAGAGGCCATGGCTCACAGGCCCAGCCACTCCGCGGCATGTGGGATCTTCCCGGACCCGGGCACGGACCCGTGTCTCCTGCATCAGCAGGCGGATTCTCAACCACTGCGCCACCAGGGAAGCCCCATCATGTTTTTTATGTATAAGTTCAATTGTCTTTCAGCAGACTGAATGTCCATCAACACATGAATTGATAAAGAAGATGTAGCACACACACATATGGAATGGAATACCACTCAGCCACAAAGAAGAACGAAATTTTTCCACCTGCAGCAACAGGGCATCATGCTAAGTTACATAAGTCAGACAGAGAAAGACAAATGCCGTATGATATAACTTATATGTGGACTCTAAAAATTACAACAAGCTAGTGAATAAAACAAAAGCAGGCTCACAAATATAGAGAACTAGTGGTTCCCAGTGGGGAGAGGGAAGGGGAGAGAGGAAATACACGGGTAGGGGGAAAAACAGGTTATAATGGGAATATATGAAGTCACGTGTGTGAAACTTTTGAAAACTGTAAAGAATTTAAAGAATCTTTAATTGAATAAAAATAAAAAATAAATAAACTACATTTTAAAAATTCATGTTATCTTTAACATCTTTATTGGAGTATAACTGCTTTACAATGGTGTGTTAGTTTCTGAACAGGGCTCAGAAAGGTATAACAGAGTGCCTTTTTTCATAAAAACAAAAATTCTCTTCAAATTTCTTTCAGTTAGCAAAAACAGGTACTTACGTATGTCCTTCATAAAAGCAAAGTGGCATAAAGCAAACCTTTGAGAAGTAGAGGATACTTATATTTCTCCAAGTTCCCAGATATCAAATGTGGGGAAGGGTATGTGTCCTATTTTGGATATCACCTTAAGACTGATTATTGTATGCAGGTAGATCAATTACTTTGATTTGCTCATGATGCATGATAGGTTGAACTCTATTGTTTAAAGGGGGCCATACTGGTATCTCCACCACAACCATCTTTAATGGTAAGGATGCTTCTTCCAAAGCAATTTTGCGGGAAAGGAAATACAACATACCACTCCTGGACTCTTCTGCCTTTCGTGATGGGATCTAGTCAGTTCTCTCATTACAGGGATCTATATTCTAATTAGGTTTATAAAATAAAATGTGTGTTTGTACTGAAGGAGTAAAGAAAGCACAAAAAAGAGACTGTCCATCACAAAGCAGAAGCAGTGAAACATTTGAAAAACCAAGCTGCGGATAATATATCCAACTTGTGATTTGTGGAGCTTTGCCAACGTGGTTCAAACCACGATGCATTTGACATGTGTGAAAATCACTCTCACTTAAATTACTCAAACATTTCTCTTCCTTCCCCTTGTCTCCAATGACATGGGCCTGAAAAAAAATATCTTTTTTACTTTCTAATTGATCATCTGCACTTTATTTTCTGAAGACCCCCATGTCAACATTCAAGCAAGTGAAATGCCAGTGCCATTGCAAATAAAGGAGTAAGTGCATAACTTGGACATTTTTATAATAATCACATTAGACAAAAACCGCATTCTGGGGAGTTTTTAATGGGTCTAATAGAGGCCCAGAGACTCAGGGGAGCAGAAGGCTATAGGCCAAAGAATTTCAACCACCAGAGAAGAAAACTAATGGCCCATTAAAGCACACCCTGGAGTGCTTTATCGCTGTCATTGGAATTAGAATATATATCTTTGTTTTAAAATAGAATGTTGCTTTGATGACATTTTAACATGTTGCCTGCCTTTTTTCCGTTGCCTATCAGTACCTTAAAAAGTCAAGCTAAATTAAGATACAATAGAAGCAAATTAAACCTTTGATTTCACAGAGAAACTAGAGGCATTATAACAAATTATTTTACAGGTCTATGAAATTACACTATAATCCAATTATTTTACAAAGGAATTTGGAGAGTAGGTATTTTGGTTGTGGATGAAAACAGAAGGTTAATGCAATCCTGACAATACCACACCTAAAATAACTTTCTGCTGATTGACTTCAGATGTTTAAATTTATACATATTTCAGTATCTCTGAATTCCTTTTTTTTTTTTTTTTTTTTTTTGGTGGTACGCGGGCCTCTCACGGTTGTGGCCTCTCCCGTTGTGGAGCACAGGCTCCGGACGCACAGGCCCAGCGGCCATGGCTCAATGGCTCAAGGGCTCAGCCGCTCCGCGGCATGTGGGATCTTCCTGGACCGGGGCACGAACCCGTGGTCCCCTGCATCGGCAGGCGGATTCTCAACCACTGCGCCACCAGGGAAGCCCTGAATTCCTTTTCATTAGGAATGTTTTAGAATTTAAATTGATCCACAAAACTTGTGTATTGGTAACATATATGTGAAAATTACAAAACTGATAACAGTTTTAAAGAAAACTTTGTTTGGGTTCATGAAAAATCAGTCTTTGCCTTAAATGTATAACCTTTGAAAAACAATGATCCATTCCACTGCATTTAGTAACTATAGGAGCCTGCTAAATCAAACAAGTTTCAGTAGTGCTCCTACATATTAGTAAAGACAGTTTTCATGAAAGCTTAGTGACAAGATCTCATCATCAACTCATATTTAATCAATGTTGATAGAGAGCCCAGAAGACTATAAAAATGACTCCTGAAAAAGAGACTTTAAAAACACAGGCATAATACTGAGAACTGAGAATCTTGGATGGTGGGTTTATATGTCATTGTATGATTTTACATTCAACTGTATCAAGAAAATATTATATAATCTGTGACCAAATAGATAAACATATTATCCAGGAGAAATGCCTCAAAATGCAACAAGAGAAAACAAATGTGACTAAAAATTAAACCCTTAATAATATGGATATTAATGAGCCATCTTAATAGAAAGAACATTATAATGATGAGTGAGTGGGAAACTTTGTATATGACAGGGGATAATTCTCACATTTAAGTATCAGTGTGTTAGGGCTTCCCTGGTAGCGCAGTGATTGGGAGTCTGCCTGCCGATGCAGGGGACGCGGGTTCGTGCCCCGGTCCGGGAAGATCCCACGTGCCGCGGAGCGGCTGGGCCCGTGAGCCATGGCTGCTGAGCTTGCGCGTCCGGAGCCTGGGCTCCGCAACGGGAGCGGCCACGACAGTGAGAGGCCCGAGTACCGCAAAAAAAAAAAAAAAAAAAAAAATCAGTGTGTTAACACTGACGGCCTCCTCTGGTTCTTATTGGGCAGGATATGTATATGAGTGAGTGAGTGAGTGAGTGAGTGAGTGAGTGAGTGAGTGAGTGAGTGAGTGAGTGAGTGTGTGTGTGTGTGTGTGTGTGTGTGTTTAAATCATTAAAGATGAAGTAAAATCTCTGACTAATGGGAGGTCAATCTCACACACTTGCACATAGACCTAACAACCAGGATCTGCTTGCTTTAGCTCAAACATATACACTTCACAGAAAAGTGTTCCTATGAGCTATGTGTATTGATCAGCTAGATCCTCCAGGTATCAACATATGTATATAGTGTAGTCTTGATCAAATGCATTTTCTCTTTCATACAATACTCAACAAGTAGAACTACCTAGCCATAAATATATACTTGGAAAAGAAAGAAAAAAAGAAAGAAAGATCACCCAACTGCTTAGTGGAAAACAGTTGAACACTTTCCTGCTATATTCTTTTCAAAGCAACATGTCCTAAGTCAGGTTGTGCTCCCACATTACATATTTCCTGGAATATTTTGTTGAATCAAATTCTTAATTTATTCATATATGGTCCTCTGGATGACAAAATAATTTCAGTTTGTGCTGAAAATCCCAGACATCGATGAGGTGGCTTAGAAGAACATGAAAAGGTGAAATTAAGAGAACAAGAAATTTTTAAAAATCCTGCAACTATAGTTAATATGAATACATTGGTGATTGACAGCTGCAAGTAACCTTTCCCGATCTTTGAACACCACCAAATACTGAGATTTTCCTTAGGCAAAAGTTGGTCCACTTAGAACAACTGCACTTTTCAATTTACATGTAATACATACATTTAAATTATAAGTATGTGGTCCAATAGTCAAATAAAGATAAATGGCCATTAAAAAAGAGAATTTTGGAAAAGTAGTACATAATAACATTTTCAACCTATAAATTAATCTCATTCAGATTTCTAATTAGACATTGCTAACTGTGCCAGGAGCTAATTTTGCTCAGTAAATCTGAATTTTACTTCACCTCAACTCAGAAGAAACTGAGAAAAGAGAGTCTTTTATTCATATATTTTTTTAGATGCTTGCACGTTTGAATAGTTTTTCTTTGACAATAACCTGAAGTTTATGCAAATAAATCAGTGAGCAAAGGAGAATTTGGTAAGCTTATAATACAGATATATTACTAAAATAAACATGGTTCATGTAGCTCTCAGTTGATAATCTTTTAGTAGGTATAAGCAATGGAATTTATTTGGTGTAAAAGTGATAACTAAACCCATCAGTTATTTTTGTTTATGTGAAGTAACTTATAAGAATGCAACTAAATGTGGGCTTTCAAATGCATTCCCTTATATTTGGTGATTGGACATTATTAACTGCCCTCATGCATAAGGAAAGACTGTTCTTTAATATCAGTTTCATAAATTTTTAGAATATAAAGAACAGCATAACAAAATATTTCCCTTGTTAATAAATTTTGATTAATGCCCTTCTACTATTCATGGTAGTGTCTGTCCAGGACATAGGCAATAGGATGATAGAACAGTGATAAGAAAAATCTGTGCAAGTCTAAACTGATATTCCAAAGTCTAATTTCATGGTCATTAATGTAAGGAGTGGGATTGGAAAGAGCCCTAAAATCAGTTGCTGTTAGATACCTGGTGATTGGTCTCAACTTGCAAAACGACTAAAGAATTTTCAGAACTGATGAAATGACAACAGTATTACATTTGGGATTCAAGGACTCTAATGATGTTTTTGGATCTATCATCCATACACCACATTATCTAAACTCTTCCCTGTGACATAGAAAGTCTGACTCTCTCTTCCCAGTATTTTCCGCGTGTCCAGCATATAACAAGTTGCCTTCAAATATATGGATTTGTAAATCTCCAGAAAGCTGCTTTCAAATATGCCAAGTCTAGATCTCCAAAAAGAGCATATGAGCCAACTTCTAAAAAGTACAGATTGAAGGGGTGGTGGGGAAGAACAAGTTAGCAGTGTAGAAAAACCCTGAGCTCACCTCCTTCCCACAGACACACCGATTCTACAACAACATATAGAGCAGTTCCTCCTTTAGAAGACCGAAGGGATGACTGAACAGCTAGCTACTGCACACAGGGTAGGGAGGATGGAGACACCGTATCCATGGGAATGCCAACCCTGACACAGGGACCTGCAGTTGGGAGAAATATAGCTGAGGGGCCTAAGCAAAGACTCACCCACCCTGCGACACAGCAAAAAACAGCAGTTTAAAGGGCACTTAGACTTTACGGGGAAGAAAATCCATTTACTAACGCTAGAGCTTCTGCCAAATGAGCAGGGAGCCCTCTCTGGTCTCCCAGCTCCAGCCACAGCAGTCCTGCCAATGGAGCCTGGGGTGCAGAGCTCCCCAGGGGCTGCCCACCACCCAGAACTGGTCCAGCTTTAACCCCCCAGCCAAGGCGGTCTCGGGGGCACAGCACTCCCAGGGACTGGCCCCCAGGCCAGACCACTCGAGCTCTAGACAGCCTGCCAAAGCCACCGGGCATGTTTTGTTTCTGTTTTCTCAGCAGATGATGATTTAAATCATAAACTGAGAGTAAGGATGAGAAGACTGGTATAGATGAGTCTTGAGAAGAGATGAGGAGCTGTGAAGAATTAATTGTGGTGAGTGGGAAGACCAAAAACAAAAGGAATGTATAGTTGGATTGTTCAGCAATACTGTATTCACTGGGCATTTGTGACCACAAATTTTAAGTGAGATTATGTAGTGCAGTTTTGTGCTTTTCTGCAGCAAAGCTTACTTGCTTAGTGCAGTCGTGAAATTTATCCTAGGTAGGAATATTTGCCAGATAAGCATAGTAGAAGGAGAGAGGCGCAAAAGGATCTGCCAGAAGGTGTGAATACAAGCACAGGTCTTATTGAGCTACTTGCAATTCTATCAATACCCCATCTTTTCTGGACTTGGTAGCTTTAAAATTACTGTTTCTTTTTCTTGCAGTAATTGTTTCTTTGATAAAGTCACGCTTGAAGGTTCAGGTTAAATGTCACAGTCTCTTTTCGCTTCTTTTTCTCTACTCCCAAGGAGACCTGTGTTTCTATCTCAACATTTATAATAAAAACGCATTGCCATTATCACATATATGATGTCACTTATAATTAGTTCGTATTAATCACAATTGCGTTATTATCAAAACAAAATCTTGTCATCCAGCATGTGAAAAGCGCCTTTAGATAGTTACCGTTTGATCTATTTACACTCCTCATTAGAATGTAAACTCCATTTGCACCAATACTTTGTCTTGCTCACCAAAATAGTGACTGCTCACAGTAGCAGTCGTCACTCAAAATTTCTTTTAAACAGATTAATATATGAGCATGTGAATTAGTGTCTGCAGGGTACGGTTTCTACCTTACCATTTGTGAACTCCCGAGGTGCTGGTGTTACCGCACTAGCTTGGCTTCGCCTGACCGGCAGCAACCAAAACGCTGAGACGCCGAGGTTTGCAGCAAACAGAGGACTTATTCACAAGGCAGCCAAACGACAGGAGAACCTCAGATTTGCCTCCCTGAAGACAAGAGGCTCAAGGTACTTGGGGAATAAAAAAAGCACAGCGGTCTGAGGTACAGTGTGCGTAACGCGCAACGCAGACTGGAAAAACGCGCAGACGGCGTCCTTCTGCGCAGGCGTAACTAAGCTACGGGCCCCTGCGTGTTCCAAAATGCACGCGCTAACCACGAGTTTTCCCGCCTCTGACCTCAAAAGTTCCCCAATCGGCCGCTTGTGCGCATGTCCGTAGAGAGTCCATGGTCCTATCCAGTCTTAACCAGCTGCGCTCCAACTAGACACAGCTGACTCCAATTCCTAGAAAACAACGCCGGCAATCATCTCATTGTTTAGGCTACATGCCACGTGCAGGATATGCAAGTCCTTGATTAGTGATGGTAGGTGAAATAGATTTGACTAAAGATTACACGCGGTTTCAGTAGCACCGTCTATGTTATTTTACAGATTCAAATACTTGCCTAATAAAAAAATGAATTTCTGAATCCTGTACTATATTTTAAGCTTGATAGTGAAGATATACATCAGTTTACTCAGTGAGCCTTTCCTGTGTGTACCTACAGTGAATTTCTTTGCTAATAATGTGTTCAGGGTGATCAAATAGATTTGACTCTCTTGATATAATAGACTATTGCAGTTTTTGTAAGAGCATTATGGAATTCTTGACAACTGTCTGTGTTCTCAAGTACAATACTCTGGAATAGTTAGGGGTTAAATATGAATCTCCATGTACCAAATGTAGTTTGTCTCTTTAGGAAGGCTTATTCTTGGTTTGCTGAAAAACCCCTAGTGAAGGCAATTATAACTTTCCTTAATTTTGATGATAAAAGTATCAGAACAAATCCTCTTTCAGGTTAATATAAGTACAACCCAAATTCTAGTTGTCATTTTAGTCATTATCCTGAGCAGGTAGGCATGCCTTAGAGACCGTGTGCAGAAAAAGAATATAAGAATGGGAAATATTGCAGAGCAATTAGCAACACAGCTGGCCCTCTGTATTCGCGGGTTCCACATCCACAGATTGAACCAATCGCAAATTGAAAAGATTTTTTTTTTACGTTCCAGAAAGTTCCCAAAAGCAAAACGGCTTTGCCATGCATTGGCAACTATTTACATAGCATTGATATTGTATTAGGTATTATAAGTAATCTAGAGCTAATGTAAAGTATTTGGGAGGATGTGCAAAGGTTATAATCAAATACTATGACATTTTATATAAGGGACTTGAACATCCAAGGATTTTGGTATCCAACCCCCCACAGATACTGAGGGGTGACTGCATTTACAAACTTAGACCTCTTTATTGAATGACCAACTTTTATCATCTCCTACAAGGCTGCATCAATAAAAGACAGTTCAGATTTGGTATACAATTTTTCATCAGCTTTTTTTTTTTTTTCTTGAGGGATAGAGGATTGTATCTAAGAATAACCTGCAGTGGGAATGACCTTCACATTACCTAGAATTGATCTCATGGATAATTGTCTTAATTATGTCAGAAAGTACATTTCTGCTGTTTGCCACAACTAGCCCTGTAGACGTGAAAGTGCCTTTATTGGTAATCTCCAGTATTGTGAGCACCTCACAGGCAGTGCAGGAAAGCTTTAAAAGCCTGAGGAGACTTTGACAGTGAGCATTTAATGGTGATATGTGCTTAATGAAGAAGTAAGAACTCTCAGGCCAATTGGATTCTGGTGTCTGCATTCAATCAGTGGAAACCACAACACTTGTACTTTGAGATTTGGAAAAAATATATTCCACAGACTGATGGACATTTTCAGTGGAGAGAGATTAAAGAATTGATGTGAAGAAGATTCTGTGAAGCTTGTGATCGATGAAAGATTCAAAATTCTCTTTTGTACAATAATTTAGGGATTGATTTGATACATTTTCAGACATATATAGTTTATAAGTAATTTTATTTCTCCCCTCATTCATTTCTTTTTTATTTCTCTATACTTTCTATTCCTCTCTTCCTCTCCCCAGTCTCTATAGTCAACAGACCTGGGTTTAAACAAGCTGCTCCTTCATTATTACCAAGTATGTGACCTTAAGGAAGTTATTTAATCTTCTTAGAACTTGGTTTCCTTATTTCTAATGCCAGGATTTTCCATTGAATTGCATAATTTATCAAAACCAACTAGTGCCTGAGACCTATTAGCTGCTCTTTCCATCTCTTCCATACTCTAACCCCCCTTTTGTCCTAGCACATTTATTTGACACAAAAACATGTATTTGCATGTGTCTTCACAGGGTAGCTTCTGTTTATTAAGGGCCAGTAATGTATCAGGCATCCTGATATCATTTTTACATGAATGAACTTATGGAATTGTTATGAGAATTAAACAACTTTACAGCTGATTAATTTTAGTTTCAGAGACATCATAAAAGCTACCCAAAGTTGGGGATACAGTAAGTCTCAGAGTTTTAACTGGAAACCAGACTTACCTGATATTCCAATACTCATGTTTTTAACCCCTACACTATGCCTAATTTATACCTCCCATAATATTAGCTAGCCTAATGGATAACTTATGGACCAAGATCCAATTGAATGCTATACCTTTTACATAATTTATCTTGCTTTAGCCTAATGCTTATAATATTTATCCATTTTAAAGGTGAAGAAACTACAGATTAACAAAGTTGTTCATTTTTCCAAATTCTCAAAATTTACAAATTTGGGCCAGACACTGGGCTCAACAGTGAATATAAAAGGGTAAAGAAGGTGTGGTCTTTTTCCTATTGGGAGAAGTGGACTTGCATAAGGTCAGTTATTGTGGGAATGAGTATTTTTCGCTGTGCATAGAATATTACCTAGGTTTTAATTCTACCAGTGTACAAGCTGTTAACTTCTTCTAAGCTTCATTTGGCATAGGATGAGAATAATCCATACCTCATAGGGCCACTGGGAAAAGTAAATGAGCTAACATGTAAGAAAACATAAGCTATTATAAAAATTGGTGGATGTCTGTAGTAGAAAAACAAATACCTATAACAATTCTGTGGGGACACAAAGCAGGTGTTGCAGATTGAGTCCCTCTGGAGGCAATCCAAAAACTGGAGATTGATACTCAACATATTTGCTAAAGGAGTGTTTTGAGGATTTACATCTGTGGAATAGAAGAAGCAAACACAGGATCAGGCAGAAATCATTAGGCTGGAGTGCAGACTGAACCCGTAAAGCACCCTGGAACTGCAGTGTTCCTTCAGTGTTGGGGTGAAGTCTTTATACCCCCCTACTGATCAGTCATGTAGACCGCCTCTGAACGCAGGCATGAATTTGGCCAAGGAAAGTTTTTTTTAACCTACGTCAGTCCCCCAGTGAGTGATCACAGCTGAGAGACATCTTCATTTAGCACCTTTAGAAGCTGGGAGAATAATTCTTAATTCCATATAGCAAATCTGGTGTGCATCATGGAAGGGAAGGTATTTTAGTGCCCTAGTTAGGGGAGAGGGGTTGTAAAAGTTTACACAGAGGAGAGAATATTTGGTTTTGGTCTTAGACTTGATAACTCCTGAAACTTCTATTTACTCATACACACACAGTCAATCCTCTAAATAGTAAACATTTTATATTTGATCTCATATTATTTAATATGGAAAAGGAGGGAGCTCAGAGATGAATCACTGCATTTGAGTACTTTTTCTTTCCTGTAGAGGTAATTGCACCTGATAGGATGATAGCGTTTTATGATATATTTGTATTGCTTCTCTGACATCATTTAGACTTTGCAAGTGTGAAGTGTGTTCTGAAGGAAAGCTCTATTAGCTCATGGACATACCCAGAGGTCACTGATAAACACTGAACATAACCATTTTTAGACGAGTTGGCACAATAGTCTATGTTTTTATTCAAGGGCAACTGCAGAAATGTACTCTTGTGTTGACTTAACTACTCCTTGATGCCTTATTTTGTCTTCCAAATGACCCTTAACAGATGATGTAAAAGTCCTGTCAACTTGTGGTTTGCAGAAGATAAGTTTCCAAAAGCACTTTCTAATGCAAGCTCCCATCACAAACTTAACTTCACAGACTATTGGACCTCATGATCTTATGACCTCTTGCTTTGTGTGAAAATAAATTCCAAGGAAGGCATCCATTCAACATAACTTATCAATGGCATTCTATACTAATTTAAAACCTGTTTTTCCCTGACATGCCTATTTTATTAGCACATAGGTGATAATGTGGAACTACTTCATTAACTTGAGGTTAGCCAACAGCCATTTTATTTATTTATTTATTTATTAACATCTTTATTGGAGTATAATTGCTTTACAATGGTGTGGTAGTTTCTGCTTTATAACAAAGTGAATCAGCTATATATATACATACATCCCCATATCTCTTCCCTCTTGCATTTCCCTCCCTCCCACCCTCCCTATCCCACCCCTCTAGGTGGTCACAAAGCCCCGAGCTGATCTCCCTGTGCTATGCGGCTGCTTCCCACTAGCTATCTATTTTACATTTGGTTGTGTATATATGTCCATGCCACTCTCTCACTTCATCCCAGCTTACCCTTCCCCCTCCCCATGTCCTCAAGTCCATTCCCTACACCTGCGTCTTTACTCTTGTCCTGCCCCTAGGTTCTTCGTGACCTTTTTTTTTCCTTAGATTCCATATATATGTGTTAGCATACAGTATTTGTTTTTCTCTTTCTGACTTACTTCACTCTGTATGACAGACTCTAGGTCCATCCATCTCGCTACAAATAACTCAATTTCGTTTCTTTTTATGGCTGAGTAATATTCCATTGTATATATGTGCCACATCTTCTTTATCCATTCATCTGATGATGGACACTTAGGTTGCTTCCATGTCCTGGCTATTGTAAATAGAGCTGCAATGAACATTTTGGTACATGAGTCTTTTTGAATTATGGTTTTCTCAGGGTATATACCCAGTAGTGGGATTGCTGTGTCGTATAGTTCTATTTGTAGTTTTTTAGGGAACCTCCATACTGTTCTCCATAGTGGCTGTATCAATTTACATTCCCACCAACAGTGCAAGAGTGTTCCCTTTTATCCACACCCTCTCCAGCATTTGTTGTTTGTAGATTTTTTGATGACGGCCATTCTGACTGGTGTGAGGTGATACCTCACTGTAGTTTTGATTTGCATTTCTCTAATAATTAGTGATGTTGAGTATCCTTTCGTGCCAATAGCCATTTTACCTGGTACTTAATGCACAGGAGAAACAGTTCCACTTCATTAAAAAACCTACACTTAACTGCTGTTAGACCATAATTGGTCCTAACTGACACTGAGATATCTTGTTTGAGTCACCAGAAGTGTTCACTCACATAAGAGGACCCAGGACACAGACCTGATTAAATGCATTTAAGATGTGCCATCTAGGGAAAGCCCAGAGGATTAAACCCCTATTTTAAAAGAAAAGGATCAATTTATATAAAAGTGAGTCATATATCAACTCAAGTTTATTCACAGATTGGTATTCTATGGTCCTATCCATGCTGGTGGGGGTGGGGGGAGAAGGGAGATTCTAACCTTTCTCTAGTTTATCCCAAGACTATAAGACATACTATATTTTTAAAATTTATTTATTTTTGGCTGCTTTGGTTCTTCGTTGCTGTGCATGGCTTTCTCTAGTTGCGACGAGTGGGGAACACTCTTCAGTGCAGTGCACAGGCTTCTCATTGCGGGGACTTCTATTGTTGCGGAGCACAGGCTCTAGGCATGTGGGCTTCAGTAGTTGTGGCACGCGGGCTCAGTAGTTGTGGCTCACAGCTCAGTAGTTGTGGCTCGCGAGCTCCAGAGCGCAGGCTCAGTAGTTGTGGCACATGCGCTTAGTTGCTCCACAGCATGTGGGATCTTCCCAGGCCAGGGCTCGAACCCGTGTCCCCTGCATTGGCAGGCGGATTCTTAACCACTCCGCCACCAGGGAAGTCCCAAGACATACCATTTTAATGTTAAAACTACCAGCTACAATGTTTGGAGAACTAGCACATAAAGCACACAGCACAGAGGCTAACAATTCATAATCCTCTCTAGTGCCCTATGCATTCAACAATGCAGAGCTGAAAAAACTGGGACAGAGTAGTTTGGTAACTTTTCTGTGTACCCAGTTAGTATTGTGTGAGCTTTAAATTCAAATACACATAAGTGTGAGTCTCAGCTCTACATTTTCTATTTCTGTGCACAGACTGTTCCTTTTAGCTAACCTGTTTCTAATTTGTGTTTTGATTACTTGCAATGACATTTTTTGTCACTGTCAATGCTGAACACAGAAGCTATGCCTCCAATGCAATTTGAAAGCACCAGTGCAGCTGGGGCCCATCAATATTGTCACCATCACTGATGCCTGGGGTCACTGGGCACTGGTTTTGGTAAGAATGTCATCATTTAATTCCTGGAAGAAGTCACTAGCTCTGTCTAACAGAGACAGTGTTTGCTTTTGCTGCTCAGAATGGTTAAAAATATGCTTTCCATTTCAGTTTTGAATTTGAGTTTTCTCTTGTAAGAAACTAATAGTGAGGTGTCAAGAGGAGAAGATATGAGAAACAGGCATGATGGTTGTTATTTATATGTAGTACTCCTCCTAAAACACCAACTTGGAAGCAAGTTGGATCTGGAAGAAGAGGGAACTTAGATGAATCAAGGCATCTTGATTTGTCCTGTAAGTACTATCTCCAGCATGTCGCTCTAACAATCATCTCAACTTCAGATGAACCTCCTTATGTTTTCAACAATGTAGCCTATAGCAGTGGCCAAACAGGAGGTGGATACACTCACTGGTATTCAGTCAACTGGACTAGATAATATTTTCTTATTTTTACAACCAAGATTTTAATCAGGGCAAAGCTACAGAATCTGTGCATTTATTGCTGAGGCCCAAACACTATAGAAATTTGTCTCTAGGTCTATGAAATATAAAATAAAGAAGTTAGCTTGGCTATTCCTTACAGGCTTTAACTCCTTGGACCAACTATGTATTTATGACTTAATTGTCAAATAATAAATCTATTTTTCTAATAGTACTGTCTTGACTAAAGAGAAAAATGGTTCCTCTACAATTATTGATTTTTTAAAGTAATGCATTGTGGTGTGTATGTGTGTGTGGTGTGTGTGTTTGTGTGATGTGTGTGTTTGTGTGGTGTGTGTATGGTGTGCCTGTGGGGTGTGTGTGTGGTATGTTTGTATGTGGTGTGTGTATGTGGTGAGTTGTGTGTGTGTGGTGTGTGTGTACGGTGTGTGTGTGGTGTGTGTGTGGTGTGTGTGTTTGGTACGTATGTGTTTGTATGGTGTCTGGTGTGTGTATGGTTTGTGTGTGTGTGTGGTTTGTGTGTGATGTGTGTGGTTTGGTGTGTGCGGTGTGTGTGTGGTGTATGTGGTGTGTGTGTTTGGTACGTATGTGTTTGTATGGTGTCTGGTGTGTGTGTGGTTTGTGTGTGATGTGTGTGTGGTTTGGTGTGTGCGGTGTGTGTGATATGTGTGTGATGTGTGTGTGGTGTGTATGTGTTTGTGTGGTGTCTGTGGTGTGTGTGGGGTGTGTGTGTGTGTGTGTGTTGGAGGAAGAGACAGGAAAGAAAGGTGATTTTTGAAAAAATTTCTTAAATATGGACTTTGAATTTAGATCTGTTTTCTCTTCATTGTGAATATGATAGGACCTAAGTTTTAATATATTGGGAAGCCTAAAAACCTGCATTCTTGCCTAGATGTCTGTCACCACCTAGCTCTATGATTTGCGGGAAATTATATCACCTTTCCAAGCCTCCTCTGTAATACTGAGATAATAATCATACCTAACTTACAGAGTTATTGTGAGATCAGAAGGTTAATCAAAATAAATCACTTAGCACCTAGCATTTACACACACTCAGTAAACAGTTGCTATGAATGTCTCCACTGTTTCTTGAGACAGCAGAGCTGACCCTTTGTGGACTATGTGGCCTTGTTTTTTAATATCTATTTGAAGTTTCTTTTATGTTAAGCTTAAGCTGTGCTGAACCAACCGTGGACATTATTATTTTTTCCTTCTTGTCCAAACACCAATGCTGGATTACCAAACCAGTCAAATAAGCATGCTTAAGACACCTGAAAGCAGGTAAGAGATGCATCCAGAGAACTTACAGGAACTCATTAACCCATCATATCTTCTTTATGACACTGCTCATTAAACTGCGAGACAGCATTATCTGGGAGGTAGAGACCTCCCCAGAGAAAATGTGGAGCTCCATCCCAGGTCAGGAAAAATAATAATTAGACAGAGAGCCCTTTGGGGGCTTTTCTTTCAAATGCTCTTGCTTTTTTTTTAGAGACACCATAGCTCTAGTAAAATAACTATCCTAGGTGTGGCAGGGATTAGATAACTCATCATAGAACTTCTCTATGTCCTACTTAATACCTGCAGGGGAAAGGGCACAGAGAGAAAATTACATATGGGGAGGATAGATAAAACCATTATGCTTTGACTTGGGGAAAATTAAAATACAATCATAGCTAACAGATAATTATGGTACCATTAAGGTAATGAGTTAATTATTATATTAATTGGCAGGTCAATAGAACTGCAAAATGGATTTTAAAAGTCTGAATTTAAATAACAGGGAAATAATGTATTATATTAAGAATTCTCTGCAGATAATATATCTTTACAAAAATCTGGTTTTCCCCATGAATTCCTGATTATATATTTACTCCCCTTCAACCAATAATTTTGAAACAAATAAGAAAGTATAGTAGACACTGATAATTTCTAATGATTACAGAGCCTTTGTAAAGATTAAACGTGATTTGAGATATGATAACAGGTTTGTTTTAACTTGATTTTTACATATCAAAAGAAATACTTTAAGCGCAGATGTCATATTTCTCTTACTTGACATTTTGTGGCCTTTTGCATTTATTTTGAGGTTGAATCACATTCCGTTCTGCATGGGACCAGCTACTCTAATACCTGTTCGTGTTTGTTCTCCTTTTAGCTGGCCTACAAGAAACTGTAACCTTGAATAAATAAATCCTGGGCTAACTCTGTGTTGGAAGACTGCATGACTACTAGAAAGATCATGGGCTTTGTAGTTTTAAAGCCTAAATTTTCATGTAGTTTTCAGTTATAGAAGTTTTGAAAAATTACTTAACCTTCTTAAGTTTGTCTCCTCATATATAATAGTGTCTGTTGCTGATGCCAACAGAGCCTTTACCATAGTTATGACCATTTAGGGTCATAGATTCCTAAGAAGGAAAGAAGATTTGATTTGCTAAGGGAATCCAAAGATGGATGGATGGACAGATAGATAGATAGAGATAGAGATAAAAATTTCCCTTTTGAATACCATATGAACAAGAATAGGCATATCCAGCCTTGACTTTAAAAAATGTGTTTTTTTGAATAAGAAGGAAAAGAATTTTTACTACAATATTCCATTACCCTCTGTGATATAATATCTAGCTAGCTAGCTATCTGTTACATTTTGTCCTGGCACAGAGCTAAAACCTTTGGGATTTCCTGTGTGATAGGAGTATCTTTGTTATTTTAATGAGGTGACTCCTGCCAGGGCCCCTAGAAAAGTTCAGGATGAGGGCTGGTTGATGAAACAAACAAACAAACAAGAAATTAGAGTTTGAACTTTCAATGTGAGGTATTGGCCGTTGAGTTCAATTATGTGTCCAATGATTTATCAAGCATGTCTTATGTAACAAAACCTTGGTAACAAAACTGTGAACAGTGATGCTCAGAGAGCTTCCTGGTTGGAGAACACACTGATGTACGGAGATGGGGATGGTGGTTGGTGCACCCTGACTCCATAAGGACAGAAACTCCTACACCAGGACCTTTCCAGGCCTTGCCACTCTGTGTATCTCCTTCTCTGGCTACTCACTTGTATTCTTTATAATAAAATTCCAGTCTTAAGTACAGCAGTTTCCTGAGTTCTGTGAGTCATTATAACAAACTGTCAAACCTGAAGGGGGTTATAGGAACCCCTGAATTTGTAGCCATGCTTGGGAAGAGTGACTTGGGGGTCACAGAAGACTTGAGGCTGGTGTGTGAAGTGGGCACAGTCTTGTGAAACTGAGCCCATAACCTGTGAGGTCAGTGCTAACTATGATTAGTTAGTGTCAAAATTGAATTATATTCTAGGACACCTAGTTAATGTCAGAACATTGGTGATGGAACTCAGCCTCCTCTCATGTTTAGTCCATTCTTACCAAAGGAAAGGGGGGAAAAAAACCCTACATCATAGATCTTGGAAACCTCACCAAGTTTCATTATCAATCAATGAACCAATTCACAGAAATAGTGACTGCACCTCAATAAGGGGAAGGGTGAACTATATGAAAACACTAATAGTTACTGGTTAAAGACATGCTCTATGGGTGGCTATAATATTAACTTCAGAGCCTCACCGACTCCACTCCCCATTCATTTAAGTTTGCAGTGGAAACAAGCCCCTAAATTCTAATGAAGTCAACTTCAGTAATTGTGACCTGACACATGGAAAGTACAGCAAATATCTGCCACATATTAGATTCTTAAACGGTTCTTTTCTTTTCTTTTTTGTCTAGTTGTAAAATTTGAATTTCTGTTGTCCTGATATTTCCAGTGTTCTAAGAATACTGTGTTTCAGAGAACTATATTCAATGTCCTGTGATAAACAATAATGGAAAAGAATATAAAAAAAAGAATATATATATCTGAGTCACTTTGCTGTGCAGCAGAAATTAACACAGCATTGTAAATCAACTATATATCAATTTAAAAAAATACTGTATTTGATATTACCAGGTGATTGATTCACATTCTCAGCATTGAGGGGCACCATACTTTGCCAACTTTCTAATATAGTCTTCAAAAGAGTGGAAGCCACTGAAAAAGTATTTATCACATCTCTTTCTCAGAGAACTTCAGGTCCGACACCTGCTGAGCCATACAGTTGCTGAGATACAGAACATTTCATTAGGTGACAAAAAATTCACCAGGCGCTGAAATCTTTGTGATGACAAAAGACTGCTTTCTTTCTTCAGAAGCTCATCAATTTCAAATGTGCCTACCAAAGAAGTCTTACTTGGAAGGTATGCCAATGTTACACAACAGATTCTTACTAGATAGGAGCAAAACAGTTTTCTCAAAACTCACTGACTCCTCTCCAAAGTGTTCAGAGGAGTATCTGCAAAGCAAACTCATTGTCACAAAGAAGGCAGAAGTCTGTCCAATATCTTTTTTTTTTTTTTTTTTTTTTTTTGCGGTATGCGGGCCTCTCACTGTTGTGGCCTCTCCCGTTGCAGAGCACAGGCTCTGGACGCGCAGGCCCAGCGGCCATGGCTCACGGGCCCAGCCGCTCTGCGGCATGTGGGATCTTCCCGGACCAGGGCACGAACCCGTGTCTCCTGCATCGGCAGGCGGATTCTCAACCACTGCGCCACCAGGGAAGCCCTGTCCAATATCTTATAGCAGTTTCTTGGTGCAGCTTGTTCAGAAGAAATAGATTAAATATGAATCCTGAAGCTATTACTAAATTGTATGCTTTTTTTCTGTTTTTGTTGTTAGTAGTTTTATCTAATGACATTATTTCAGAACTCAGCAGTTAGGTTTTTAAAAATCAGGCTGACTCAAGATTGAAGACAATAATTGACTTTTGATTTAAAGCATTTAAAAATATTTTTATTACAGTGTTTTAGAAATACTAACGATTGCTCAATGTATGCCTAAATTGGTGACTTTATTTTCCAGTTTTACAAGGTAAAATTAGAGAAAAATAAGTGGTTACTGTGATATTCACACCTATAAGTGAAACAGCTGCAGGAAGCATTGAGAAAGGAGAGTGAGGTAGGTGGCATGTGTGATGCAAAGATTAAAACAAAGGAGGGTCTTTCATGACCTGACACTTTGTACATCACCCTTTCTGTAAAATAGCATCATTGCAAGATCAAACATATCCGTTTACTATCTCTTATTTGCACCCAAGAGATACTGTCATCTGGTATATGAAGAGAGATAGACAGTAAGAAGGGAAATGTCATTCTGGAGCAGAGAGAAGTCCGGTCATCAGATCATGACCATTAAAAATCACAAGAAGCCATACAGGCATAAAATGTTCTTGCAATAGTTGCTCCTAACCCAGGCATAACTGGAATGCCAACATGCAGTGTTGATTTTTGTAAGTTTTTTTTTTTTCATCTCTATTGCCATAGTGAATTCCTCTCCGGAACTTTCTTCTATTTCCAATTTTTATCAGAGAAGAAAAAGTGAACCGCTTGGAGGTTACTTGAGAATGTTTTATATAAATGTTGAACATTGTGAACTTTGTATCTCTTTCAAGATCACTGCCCCTCCACTTTCTCTGACATCTTTCTGAGTAGTATCACCAATTTCCTGAGAATTTAGAACCCTCTGTGACTTTTCACAGTGAATAAGCTACTGAAAATGGGAACCAAGAGGTTTGACAATCTTTCTGGAAGTCAAAGCCAGGGTAATAAATT
Source organism: Kogia breviceps (assembly GCF_026419965.1). Lineage (NCBI taxonomy): Eukaryota > Metazoa > Chordata > Mammalia > Artiodactyla > Physeteridae > Kogia > Kogia breviceps. The sequence goes on from NC_081327.1 coordinate 35,604,205, forward strand.
GGAAGGCAGGTGATCCTTCTTTACTCTGCAAGCAGCAGTTAAGCCTTTTTTTTTCTCTCATTTTGCAGCACCTCCAAGAAACTTAAGAAAGAGAGTGGCCTAGAGAACCCTCACTGCCACAGGCACTGAGAAAGAGACACAAAGATAACAGTTTCTGTCACAGAACAGTCCGTGACGGCTCTCCTGCAGGAAGTATAAGGGTGAGGCTAACACGCTCTGTGTGGCCTCTTGCCTGCCTCTGCCACTGAGATGCAGAGAAGTTCATGAATACTCACTTCGCAGCAACTGCCACAGCTGCCAGGCTCCACGGGGAGGAGACGCCACACATGTCCTCAGTGTGCCCAGAGGTAATAACAAACCAGGAGAGATGGCCTTGCCCCTGCTGGGCTTGGGACTCCAGGTGACCCTCCCAGACACACGTGGTCAGCATCAACGAGAGTAAGTGGATTCACCTGCTCCTGGCTTCCCCAGTTGTTTCTATCATTGATTTTTTTAAAGTTGATTTTAATTTCTTCTGCCTGTCTATATTGTATATTTATTAACTTATTTAAATGTACTTTTTGAATAACGTAGGTTATTTCTAAGTAATTATCTAAAAGTAAGAGTAAACTCTAATAATGGAAGTCCTTAATATTTACTTCTCTAGCTCCCCTGGCCCACTCCCCACTCCACTAACAGACCTCTCACTGCTTGTATTTACCTCTTGTTTCTGGCTTTTAATTTTTCATCAGATGTGGCAATTGATCCTGAATCTTAATTTTAGACCCTTGACTTACCTCCTAGAATGCAATTATTTACTCAGAACTGGACCAGACAGAATGCAGGTAGGTGCCACTAATTTGGGACAGATGGTTATGATCATACAACAAAAGAAAACACATGTGCAATGACCTTTAACTAGAAACTGTATACATCACAGCAAGCAGAAACCATGACCTCAATCCAACAAACTGATATTTATTTTAAAGAATTATATATTCCTATACTGGGGTTTGAAATGAAAGGACAATCGGGAAGAAGGAAGGAAGGAAGGAGGAAGAAAAGGAAAAGAGAGAGGAGGGAAGGAGGAAGGAGTAAAGCCAAAGGTTAGTGACAGGATGAGGAATATGTGGATTAACAGCTACTTGATTTAATAAGACATGAGGTCTGACTGACTTCAAGGACAATCATATAAAGAAAGGTAAAAGTTTTCCAACTCTTTCAACACAAAGAGTAGTATCTCAAGATTGTTTGTTAGTAGAAAGATTAGGGTTATTGCCCTGATGCTCCTAATCATAAATTAGGATCAATGGCTGAAAATTACAAGGATGTAATTTCCAGCACATTCTAAAAGAAGTTGTAATCTCATCCAAGAAAAAAGTCAACTGCTTGATATGATTAGGAGTGATCTGTCACTAGAACTATTCAAAGAACAGTTAAAAACACTTATGGATATATTAGGGTGTACTTGGAAACAAGAATGTAGTGAGGGTGTTCCATTCCAATTTTAAATAGAATTTCATTTTAAGACAAAATAATTCAGTGTTTAAGAAATACAGAAAAGTCCTCTCACTAAAATCATTTAAATTATTTTTTTTAAAAACTGGGAGTCCATGCATGTTTCTTAATTTCGTACTTGTAAAACAGGAGTTAGAAAGTGCCTGACACTGGTAAATAAGTTCAGTTTTCTACATGGCTCTTTTATATTCCTACCCAGGGCATTGCCAGTACAGCCGGAATCCAAAACACGGAAAGCCTAAAGCAATCATTGTTCCGAGAGACAACTGCATTGATCAAGGTGGCAGAGGAAGACAGCTCAAGAGAAATGAATGCGTGAAAAGGAAAGAAACTAAGAAGGGAGGAAAGTGAGAAGGTGAGTAAATTAGAGTGAAAGCTCTAAGTCCTGACCTTTCACCACAATCATAGTTCAACTAGTAGCTACATAATTAACTGAATCAGTTAGCATCAATGTAGACACAGCACTACAGAGGAAATGGCCTTGGTCCCCTCCCATGCTCAAGTCAGAGAGTTGGCAACCCAAAGAGACAATGTAACAGAATTTGGATTTCATATGAATAATCTCTAATTATGACAAAATAATTAGAGTGTGTTTCAAGCCCTTTCCATCTGCCATTACTGGTGTTGTGAAAAAGAGAAAGCAGAAAATGTGCTCTCCAAAGTTATCTTGAGAACCTGGATTTTCATAGTACTCTTGTGATGCGGTAGAAATAAAATGGACTTTGGGGTCCAAAGAGATATGATCAAAGCACAACTCTTCTAACCAAATCACAGTGTGACACTGAGCAACCTTACCCATTTCAGCCATAATTTATTCATCTTCAAAATGGGATAATAGCCTCTATAAGAGTAAATGAGGGTGTAACTAGTTAGTGTGTAGCTGACTAGAACCCTTCCCAAAGGGGGTGAAATTGTGGGTTTTGCTGCTTTCCAGAGACTGATCTGAAGCCTTTCTGGCTCAGAAACATTACAGCAGTGTCTCAGAGTGGAAGGATTTAGTGTTTCTCACAAGAACTCCCAGAAGAGATGAATACATGGAACTGAATATTTATTTTATATATGCTCTGACATATAATTACCTTGGAAACTCAATACTGCTCTCCATTGGTAAGCTTTTTTAAGAAGAAAAATTGATCAGAAAGGGGTTTGGTGGATAAGAAATTAGGGGCAGGGAAGGATTGGGTTACGTGTTCTTATTCTCATGTTTCGTGACATCTGGTTAAGAAAACCCAGTTCAGCTGCTTCTGCATGGAAATTGACTTGAAATGGGACAATTATATTCGCATTGCTTTGTCCCAGGCACTCTCTTCCCACTGTGGTCTTTGAATGGGTACTGTCTACTTTGATATCCTTGACTGCTCTTTATTCTTTGTTCCTTTTCCTAAGCAATCCCTTTCTGATTGACACAGTCTTTATTTAAAAGAGTATATTATATCATATGTTAATTTAATAAGTGAAATTTGAAATAAAGGCAGACCTAGTTTCACATCCCAGCTCTGCTAACTACAAGTTCGTAACTTTGAAAAAGTAACAACTCTTCATGTCTGAGTTTCTTATATGTAAAACAGCCTTCAAAACTGTATCTGCCTCATAGGTAGTTTTCTGGAATAAATACAGTAACATTGTGTTTGCCTTCTATTTTGGTACTATTATTATTCCTACTCTACATATTAGTAAGCACAGGTTTATAGAGTTATATGACTTAATACTACAAACACTAGTAAGTGCATGATCCAGAATTCAAACACAAATGTATTGACTCCAAAACCCACTGGCTTAACCACTACTCCACAGAGGAAGCTGACAAGCTGCTATGTGAGCCCTTCTAAAGTAAAGAATGGGCTCGAGGGCTTCCCTGGTGGCGCAGTGGTTGAGAGTCCGCCTGCCGATGTAGGGGACGCGGGTTCATGCCCCGGTCCGGGAAGATCCCACATGCCGCGGAGCAGCTGGGCCCGTGAGCCACGGCCGCTGAGCCTGCGCGTCCGGAGCCTGTGCTCCGCGATGGGAGAGGCCACAACGGTGAGAGGCCCGCGCAACAACAACAAAAAAAAAAGAATGGGCTCGATGGCATAAACCCTTCTGAAGTCTGCCCATCATACTTAATAAGGGATACGGTGAAGAAGTTGTTCTATTTGGCAGCATCCTCAGTGGTAGATGCTTTTTCTTTCCTGTTGCATCCTTGTGATTTCATACTAACCTCCCTTATTTTTACTGCTTTAGCTCTACTGACATTTTGCTGCCATGGTAAAAAGCTCACTCCTGTTTGTAATGAGAAGAACCATCTATTTGTGATGTCTGAGCTACTCCATTTTCGTTTTAAATAAACTCCACTTTATTTGAATTAACACTGACACAAGTGCCTTAAGCCCCACAAAATCCTTCCCACTGGCCTCTCTTCCAAGCCCTTTCTGACTATCTCTGCTCCCTAACCCCCAAGTTTATTCATTTGACAAGAAGCCCTGATAGTATGTTGTGATAAATGTGTGAATGGTGTGTCATGACTGCCACAGATTTGCTTACACAATTGTGATTCACATAAACCAATCAAACGTTAACCCGATCCATCTTGTCTTCCTTTCTCCCTAGACACATTAATAATTTTGCCTCTGAACTTGGCTTAATTCCCTTTTTGCCTCAGGCTCCACTAACGGAGACAGCCCTGCAATCCAGAATCCTCTGCTGTGTGAGTATTAATAAAATGCTTGCGTCTTATATCTTTGGAGTTTGGCACTTCATTAGTGCCCCATCCCCATCCAGTAAGTTCCTTAATGATGACCACCAAAACCCTTGGTCCATTTAAAATACTGTTTAAATACCATCTTCCTATTCTTGCACATAGTTCCCCTTTCAAAAGGCTTTATAAAAACCCCAATCCTAAAATAAATCGAAAGGAATGGGCATCGCCCTGAAAACATCATAATATTCAATACCATGGGCTTCCCTGGTGGCGCAGTGGTTGGGAGTCCGCCTGCCGATGCAGGGTCACGGGTTCGTGCCCCGGTCCGCGAAGATCCCACATGCCGCGGAGCAGCTGGGCCCGTGAGCCATGGCTGCTGAGCCTGCGCGTCCGGAGCCTGTGCTCCGCAACGGGAGGGGCCACAACAGTGAGACACCCGCGTACCACAAAAAAAAAAACCAAAAAAAACCCCATAATATTCAATACCTCATTGACTTTCTCCTCTCCACAGAAATTCCTCTTTTCCTCTTTTTTCCTATTTTTGTTGAATCTGTAAAGCTCTTCCTTGTTATGCAAAGTATACCGTATTTTTTTATTTATCAAAATTTGATCAACTATGCAGTGGGGTCAGAGACAAAAAGATTAAAATGCTGTTGAGTTTAGTTACTAAAGATTCCTTTCCCCTCACCATCTTGGAATCTAATTATACAGAAGACATCAATTCTTTAGGTAAAATATTTTCTGATTAACATTCATCTCAGTTTTTAAACTACTATTACTACCCAAGTTCAGGGCTTTAATTCTTTACGTCTTTAATATTCCAGTACTCTCCACTTTGATTCAGTACTACAAGTGAAGCTCTGACCTTCATTACTACACATACAGAGAGAGGAGGGAGGGAGAGGGAGAGAGAGCGAGAGAGAGAGGCATCCTATATCATATACACACATTTTTTTCAGTCCTTCTTTATAACTCCCAGTAGTTATCATCAATTACAAAATTAATTTGAAATACTCTTGTCATTTCAAACTGATAATTTCAAACACTCCACACACCCAACTTTATGTTTTTCTACTTTGCAGGTTCCCATCTTATCACTCTTTTTAGTCTTAGGCTTTCTTGAACAAAGAGTACCCTTTCCTATTCCAAATTCATCTATTAAAATTCTATTCTTTCTTTTTTTCCCAATTTTCAATATTAAAAAATTCTAAATTTCCATTGAAGTTGATAGTAAGGTGCAAAGGACTTTACTACATTGGCTTTAACTCTCTTTGCCCTCATTCCTTTCCACATGCATAGGCACACATACACATTCACATGTGCATACACACCCAAGATCCTTTTGATATTGAGTGATAGACATTTTCACACTTTACCTTTAAATAACCCAATATTTATTTCATAGAAACAAGGGCATTATCTTACCTTACCACAATATTATCATTACACCTTTCAATCCAGTTTTCATTTCAGTCACTACTATGAGAGGTGGTTCTTGTTTACACCGAAAGCTTACCATTTTATGTACCTTGCCATATATCTTAACACTTTTCTCCTTCAGAACTTACTTTAGCAAATGTACTTGGAAATGTAGGTGACATACACCCACAGGAAGCGAAGCAGTGGATAAATATCCTAGCCCCTTGTCTTTCACTTACATTTCTGGAATGCATTCTACACAGCTCAGCAGAGAATTTCTAGAGGAACAGTTACCCAGATGCTTACAGTAAACAGCTGCATTAAAGCTGCACCATTTATATGAAGTCTCTTCTTCCCTCTCTCACTTTCTCCACTCTACTTCTCTTCCTGGACTCACCCTTAAAATAAACTATTCAAGTTGTCTCAACTATTCAACTATTCAAGTTGTCTCAAGCTCTCTGGAGAATCAAAACTACACCAAACAAATTTAATGTTGATTTAATATTATTATTTAATATTCAATTTATACACAAATTTCTTTAATAGTCCAAAAAAATTTTTTTTCCTAATACAGGATCCAATCAAGGATCACACAAGCTAAAATAACCTCATCTCCATCATTTGTTTGTTTTTCTCATGGCATTGACTATTTAAAGTATTTTGGGCCAATTTTCTTATAGTATGTCTTACAATCTGGATTTGCATGTTTTTTTCCTCCATGATTATTTCAGGTTACACACTATGTAAGTGGTATTGTATAATTCCCATTGACTGATGTCAGAAAAAAATTCTTCTAATTTTTGAAGACTCAGTTCTATCTGATCTCTGCATTGGAAACCATTTGTTTTACTCAATGTACAAGTGACCATACCCTGGATGAATTGTGAAATCCCATAGCATGTGTTTTGTTTCACAGAAAAGGCTCTGAATGCATACCTGAGCCCTCCACCAAGATGATAAGCCCAGGGCAACTCATTATTATATCTTGATCAACTTTTTAGTTCTTCAAGTGACTTTCAAAATGTTGATGGTTTTCAACTGAGTGAATGAAAATATAAATAACCCCAATATAAGTTTTTAGATGTTACAATAACTCCACTTCCACATATATTAATTAGCATGGTGATAACGTTTTTCTCCTTCACTTAATAATCTATAGGAGAAAATTAACAAACTTCAGCATAGTTGAGGTCATCTAACCATGGAAAACTAAGTAAAATATTATCTATACACACATACATAAATAAATATGTGCATACAAATATATATCTGCATATATATTTCTGTGAGTTTTTAATACTTGGTAATGAAGTAGGTTTTTTAAATTATGAAATATGGTCTGTTATTTCAGTAAGTATTAAAATTTTTGACATTTTCCTCTTTAGAAATACACCCATTCACAACCAGTCATTTGTTAAATTTGGAAACTATTCATTTTCTTGGTAAGTTTCTCCCCTTCAGGATGTACATACAATGTGAGTTAGTGCACCAGAATATTTTTAACACATCCTACAGAGAAATGAACTTGAAATCCATATAGCGAAGAAAATAAATTTACCCTGGATCCTAGTTTTTGCAATGACAGGGTATCTTATTGATCTCCCACTCTTTGCTCACCTGCATGGCCATTATGTGCTAACCAAACATTATTGTGAAATGGCACTAGTTTCCTTCCTTCCTTCCTTTCTTTGTTTCTTCTTTCTTTCTTTTCTTTCTTTCTTTTCTTTCTTTCTCTTCCTTCCTTCCTTTCTTTCTTTTTTTCTTTCTTTCTTTTTCTTCCTTCCTTCCTTCCTTTCTTTCTTTCTTTTCTTTCTTTCTTTTTTTTTTTTTTAAGATCTTCAACAGCACCACAAAACCTGCCACTCAAAATGTCTCTACAAGGGGTTATCTATTTCAAGTTGTAAAGGAGATTGTATAGAGGGGAAAAAAAGCAATCTTCTCTTAAGAGAAGTGTTATTTTCTATTATAATATTGTCCTGTCAAGTATTTTATCCTGTGGTTCCTTGAGCTTTAAAAGGAATACCATTCTTCAGTTCTCTCCAAAATGCTAATCATTCTAATCTTTCAGAGACTAATCTAGCTAAACAGATTTTCATGGTTGTTGTTAATCTACTTTATCAGCCATGTTGCTGCTATCTTTCTCAGTCCAGCCCCACAGAACTGCAGGGATACCACATTCACCAGTCATGACAGATTAGCCATAACCAGCCTGCCACTAAATTCTGTATTGCTCTTCAATGTCCATTCTTAATTGTTTTGACCTGGTTTTGTTTCAGCTAGCTTTTCATCTGATATCTGGCTTTTGCTCCCATACGCCATTTATAGTATGGGCTCCTGACTTTTTCCATTTAGTATCAACGTCTGGTCCACCCATGTTCTCCTTCCTGTTTTTTTATCAAAGACTCAGGCTTTTTTAGTTATAACTAAAAAGTCAGTAGTGGAAATAGAATGGAATTTTTTAAATTCCATTAATCCACAAGAAGAAAGGAATATAAGCTCTTACTTTCCTTCCTTTTTTTGGAAACAAAGAAGAGAGGGACAAAGAGAAGAAGGAAGACAACCAAAGAAGAGAGGGAACAGAGAAGAGGGGAAACAAAGTTTAAAAAACAAGTAGCAAGATGAAAGATTTAAAATCCACTGGTAAAAAAAATTAAATAAAATTAAAAGAGATGATCATATCTGATTTTTAAAAAGCAAGATCAAACCATATGATGTCTATAAAAATACCTACTGTAAACCTCTTTAAAACACAAATAGGTTACCATAAAAGGGTGAAAAGGCTATACCATACAAATAAGAATAAGAGAAAAAGCTGGGGTATCTGTATTAATATTAGACAAAGTATATTTCAAACAAGAGATGTTACCACAGATAAAGAATGACATTTCATAATGATAAAAGAAAAGTTTATTCATCAAGAGAACAGGACATACCTAAATATGTATGCCTCTAATTACAGAGTTTCAAAGTACAGAAAGCAAAATATGAAAGAACTGAAAAGAGAGAGACAGACAAATCCACAACATTAAGTGGAGATCTCAATACTTCTCTCTCAATATTTGGTAAAAGAAATAAGTAGAAAATCAGTAAGAATCTCAAAGAATTGATCAACTCTCTCAGTCAAATTGACCTAATTGAATTGACCTAATTGAAGTGTAAAAACCACACAGCCTCAAAAAAGAAAAATACACGTTCTTTCCAACTGCACATACAACATTAACCAAGACAGACCATCTTCTGAACCACAATGCAATAAAAGAGGGAAGATACAAATTACCAGTATCAGGAATAAAAGCAAATACATGACCACAGATCCCACAGACATTAAAAGGATAAAAGAGGAATACTATGAATAACAGCATGCTAATAAATTCAACAATTTAGATGAAATGGAAAATTTCTTAAAAGACTCAAACTACCAAAACTGACTCAAGACAAAATAACCTAAATAGTCCTATATCTGTTAAGAAAATTAAATTCTGATTCACAGCTTTCCCACAAATAAAACTTGTGGCCCAGATGGCTTCATTGGCAAATCCTACTACATATATAAGAAATATTAGTACCAATTCTACATGAACTCTTCCAGAGTATAGAAGAAGATACATTTTTTAACACTTTTATGACACCACTGTCACTCTGATGCTAAAATTTGGCAAAGGCTTTTCAATAAAACTTCAGACCAATACCCCCTATAAATATTAAAAAAAATTCCTTAGCAAAATTTGAGCAAACTAAATTGAGTAATACATAAAAAAATAAATTATAAACCAGTGAGTTTTATCCTAGGAAGGATCAGTATTCAAAAATCAATGTAATTCACCATATTCAGATGCTAAAAAATTATTATTTCAGTAGATGCAAAAAAGTTTTTGACATAATTCAACAAAAGAGCAAGAGAGGAATTTTTCAACTTGGTTAAGCGTATCGATGAAAAACCTACAACTAGCATCATCTTAACGGTGAAAGACTTCATTCTTTCCACCTATGATCAGGAACACAGTGGGCTCCCCTTCGTATCACTTCCATTCAACCTTGTGCTGAGTGTCCCAGCAAGCACAAAATAAGAAAAAGAAACAGAAAACAGAAAGATTCAAAATCAAGTATAAAACCTGTCATTATTCACAAATGACAGGCTTGTTTATATAGAAAATCCTAGGGAATCTAAAAATTCTGCTAGAATTTATGAGTGAGTTTAGTAAGGCTGCATGAAGAAAGATTGCAAAAAATGATAAAAAGTCAGTTCTATGTCAACATACTACCAGTGAGCAAATGAAAATTAAAACAAAACCATTTACAATGGCTTAAAAATCAATAAAACATTAAGGTAAAATTTAGAAAAAATACAAGACTTGTACCTTGAGAATTATAAAACATTTCTGAGAAAAATTAAAGTTACACCTAAATAAATCAGAAGATTCATGATCAGAAGTTTGAATATTTTAAGATATCTATTTTTCCCAAATTCAGCTACTGGTTCAACTGAATCATAATCAATACCCCTGCAAAATGTTTTTATATATAAATAAACAGGCTGATTTTAATACTTCAGGACTTTACCTGATTTCATGACATACTATAAAGTTAAAGCAGTGTAGCCAACATGTTATTAGCATTAGGATAGACAGGTGTAACACAATAGAGTTCAAAACTTGATTCACACCTTTATAGTTAATTGATTTTCAACAAAGGTGCAAAAACAATTCAATGGGAAAGGATAATTGTTTCAACAATGATGCTGTAACATTTGGATATCAATACGAGAAAACTGAATCTAAACCCTTAACTCTTCTATGTAAAAAATATCTCAGAGTGAATCTTAAACCTAATTGCTAGTGTGAAAACAATAAAATATCAAAAACAAAACATAGGAGAAAACATAAGTGATCGTGGATTAGAAAAAATATTTTAAAATAAGAAAATAAAGTATGAAGTATAAAAAAGTAATGCATTAGCATTTAACAAAATTTGGAAGTTTAGTTTTCAAAAGACATTAGGAAAATGAAAACGCAAACCATAAACAGAGAACATAAGTGCAGGACGTATATCCAATAAAGAACTTCTATCCAGAATTACAAGAATTATCACAACTCAATAACAACATAAGATCTGATTTTGTTTAAAAAAATGGCTAAAAGATCTGAAGAGACATTTCATTTAAAAAATATATCAAAGGACAAATTAACACATTAAAAGTATCATTAGTCACTTGTAAAATCCAAATAAAGATTACAATGAGATAGTAATATATACCTATTAAAGGACTTAAAATATCAAGTTTTGGCAAGACTGTAAAGCAACGGAGCCTCTCATACATTGCTGGTGGGAATAAAAACCAATACAGTAAATTTAGAATATAGTTTGGCTGTTCATTACAAATTTAAACATTTCACTTATCATAGAACCCAGCAATGCCACACCTAGGTAGTTACCCAATAACTACCCTAGGTCGTTATTATAAAAACCTATGAAGATTTATATTCAAATGTTCACAGCAGCTTTCTGTAAAATAGCTAAAACCTGGATACAATCCACATTTTCATAACGTGGTTAATGAATAGAAATATTGTGGTGCATCGATGCAAAGGAATACTTCTCAGCAATAAAAGCAGAGGAAGTATTGAGACCTGCAACTACATGGATGAATTTCAAAGGTATTTATACCAAGTGAGAAAAACAGAAACAAAAAATACGTACTGCATGATTCTATTTATATGAAATTCTAAAGAGGGTAAAACTATCGTGGTCTAAAGAAGGTCAGTATTTGTCAGAGCCCAGGAGATGGTGGGAAAGATGAGACATTTTGCAAAAGGGACAGGATAAGACAGTTGGGTGATAGAAATGATCTCTGTATCATGATTGTTGTGGTGATTACACCACTATATACACTTGTCAAAACTCATCAAGTTGTACATTGAAATTGGTGAATACAAACACACACACACAAATCAACACAATGAAACAAATTAAAACAAAATAATGTCTGCTCTAACTAATTCAATGAGATGTTTTGGGAGAAAAAAATAGATTATGCATATGAAAAGTAAAATGTCCTTTTAACCTGGGCTTGCATTGTTAGCAAAGGCATAGCTGAGATACAAAGACATCATGTTCTCTGATACCTTGTTCAAAGCACTTTCCTGCTACTCATGTGGAAAGGAATATGATTCAGGTAAGTGTTCTCCACTGTGCACGATTGTTTTTCAGGAGAGAGAAATCAATGTTCAATGCAGGCAACACAAATCCTTCAGACATTTGTTGATTTGAGATTACTTGGCCAAATATGAATCTTCATGTTCATTAAAGGTTTGATGTTTGGCATTGGCATTGCCAATAAATCTAATGGATTAAATTAGGTGGAAGAAATCACAAAATATTGATCAGCATTCCAAAGCTGAGGTGGAAATTACTTATACTGAGATCTGTAAGTCTGTACCAAAGTCACTGACTTTAGAGGGGGGTTGCATGAGCATAGGGGAAATAGTCCTATTAAATTTGCAAACGATTTATCTTAGAGAATTAGAAGATTGCAGTCAACACTTTTATTTTCAATGAAGTACATGAGATTTAACCAGAGTTTTTCACCCCAAAATAAAGTGAAGCAAACTAAATAAGATGTGATAAAATATATCAGGATATCACTACACACAAAACCCCTTAAAACTTCACACATTTATGTCTTATTTCAGCTCTTTTATCTTCTGAATTAAATATTATTAGAAATTCCAGAATATAAACCAATTAACTTCCTATGGAGAGAAAAAAAGTCAAAGTTTCTCATTTTTTTATCGATGGATATAATCTACATTCTGGGCAGCTGCTCTGAGCAAGCACCGGTTTATCTACAGCAATCCTAAGAGAGTATATTGGAAAATGATTTCTCCTCATTTGCACTTGTTTCAAAGGTGACTCCATCAGCGTCTGAAAGACAGTTGCCCCTCAGTAACAAATGATTACAGCTAAATGAATCCCAGAGGTTTGTCACTAATGTAGAACAAAGGGGTAAGAACGGAACGGTAGCTCAAGACCTATTTTTCATCACTGCATAATGTTTTGCTTCACTGATCTATCACTAAACAACAGCTGCTGGGCTTGAGGCAGAGTGCACCCCAGGAGTGACAAACACCTCTGTTGGTGACTGGGAATCTGGGCTTGCCTGGGGCCTTGAACAAAGGCACCGACTGAGGAAGAACTGGTAGGTTAACGTTACCTTGAATCTTCTCCGAAAGTGTTGACTGGTTCTCCACGTATCAGCATGACAGTCTGCAGGAGACCCGAATCCTCCTGGATGTGCATTGTTTTCACTACAGATGTAGCTCATTTCTCTTGGAGGAAAGAGTCACTTGGGAGGATAGCATTTTTAAAAGCATCCTCTGCTTTGTTCACAGCCATGGTTCTGAAGATTGCCTTGTTTGAAAGCCATTCAGATTTAGAATCTCTTTTTGTCTGGTACTTTTCACACTCTGTCCTATTTTTCTCCTCTCACCCTCCCCTGATCCCACAATACCACCAAATACCTGCTTACAAAGTAGATTTTACTTCATCTATAAGTTATCCTAATTAACAAGAATCTCTGTTTCCATTTCCAGATTTTGGAGAATGACCTTCGCATTAGTTTTCTGTGTGTAATTATTGCAAACAGCTAAAATTTTTTTTTTAAAGGTTTTTCAAAGCAATTAATTAAGAATCATAGGGAAAATGAGCACCTTTTTTTTCCCAAAGAGGCCATAAAACGATTTTTTATTGAGAGAAAAAATGCAGGAAAAAAAAGAAAACCTTGATTACAGTATGTATTACCATTATTTGAAATGAACATTCCTCTCATAATTTTCAGTATTAATTACATTTTAGGACAGATTACCAATTCCAAAAAAAGACCCATATGTTATTTAACTCTTCTTAGGACACTTTAAAAAAAATTTTTATTTTATTTTAATTTTTTTATTTTTTTGCGTTACGCGGGCCTCTCACTGCTGTGGCCTCTCCCGTTGCGGAGCACAGGCTCCGGACGTGTAGGCTCAGTGGCCATGGCTCACGGGCCCAGCCGCTCCGCGGCATGTGGGATCTTCCCGGACCGGAGCACGAACCCATGTCCCCTGAATTGGCAGGCAGGCTCGCGACCACTGTGCCACCAGGGAAGCCAGGACACTTTAAAAAATACTTCTAGTGAGGAGATATGCTATCAATTCAGTTTTAGAAAGAAATCAATAATAGTTTAAAATAATTTAAAATGAAAATTTAAGTGTCCAATAGCTTACTTTTGTAGGGTGACAGAATGATCTAGCATTAGATTTTTTTTGTTGTTAATAAATTTATTTTTGGCTGTGTTGGGTCTTCGTTTCTGTGCGAGGGGCTTTCTCTAGTTGTGGCAAGCGGGGGCCACTCGTCGTCGCGGTGCACGGACCTCTCACTGTCGCGGCCTCTTGCTGTGGAGCACGGCTCCAGGCGCGCAGGCTCAGTAGTTGTGGCTCACGGGCCCAGTTGCTCCGCGGCATGTGGGATCCTCCCAGTCCAGGGCTCGAACCCGTGTCCCCTGCATCGGTAGGCAGACTCTCAACCACTGCACCACCAGGGAAGCCCCTAGCATTAGATTTTATTATAAGGGATTGTTATGACACAGAAAATACTTCTTATTTTGTCTTTTCTTCTGTGTCTCACAGTGTTGAAATCTGATTTTTTGCAATGTGATCAAGTTTTGAAATTTTATAACTATACCACAGGTCCTTCTATTCTTGCCAACAAGTGCAGTAATCTCACATTCTACAAAGCTCTCTTGTTAGACTCACTTGCTTTGTACATTTAAAGTCATAATCCATCCATCAATCCATCCATCTATTCTTCATTTGTTTAGACAGCAAAAAAATCATAAGGTACTTACGATATCACAGGGACAGTAGCAGACACTGGGAATACAAAGATAAGAAGTCAGTGTCCATGATTCAGAATTAAGCTTTAGTGGGAGGCAGAGTTGCAAATATTAAAACCACTGCACACCACGTGATTGGTTAAAATAGACCTGTTGCAACAGAGGGGCATAGAGGAAGAGCCTCAGTCTTTTGAAGGTATCAAGTAGATTCAAAGAGGAAGTAGCATTTGAACTGAGTTTTGAAGGATAGGTGGGGATAATTGAACAAGAAAGGAAAAATAATTGTAGGCACAGGGAGTACTGCTGAAAAGTGTGGAGGTAGGAAGTAGGTCTTAGTACGTTCAGTTATGGAGAAGTGAATTCAGTGCTGCTGGAGACAAATGTTTGAGATAAGATCTGGAGGAACGAATAGGACCAGGAGATGAGGCTGGATAAAAATTTAGGGAGGAGAGTATGAAGGACTTTGTAGACCTGATTTTGAAGTTTAAATACTACTATTTCTCAGTTGGAAACCATTGAGGAATTCGGAGCAAAAAAGGAGCATTATCTCTCTTCATATAAAGAAAACCTGGTACTGACGTGTTCCTATGATATGACATTAAAGAAATCCTTGAATAAAAAAAACTCTACCTACCTACCTACCTGATTATCTATCTGTCCATCTACCTATCAAATCAGGATTTATACCAACATTCATGTGGAATATAGTATTTCCTTAGATAATTTTGATACTCTCCTTTTAGTGATTTAGATGAGCAATAACGAAGAATAAATTGTCATGAATTCTCCATATGAATGAAACATTTTATACTGATAAGTGCGTCAGGCTCAAGTTTGCTAAGTACATTTGGAAATGAATTAAGTGAGAAGACAAATAGCTTCTACTGCCAAAAACACTCACCTCTATGCTCCTCGCTACTTTCAACTTTTCTGACTCTTTCTTCTACCCCAGATACTTTCTGTCCTTCTGTCATTCCGACTCCTATTTGGCACTCTCCATCCTTCCAAAGTAGCATTTCCTGGTCTTAAGAGGGGGTTTTAAGTGACATAGATATATGTAGTGTAAAATGAATGGATAAGACTTGACAACAGGATTTCCTACAATTAGGGAAATCCTGCATACAAAAGTGCTTTGTGGTTTCCAGATAAATGAGATAATACATGCAAAGACACCTAGCATAATGCTTTGTATAGTCTCTTGAAGATGAGTTAATGTATGTAAAAGCAGTTCCCACTTTTCTCAGGCAGATAGCACATGGTGATGGTGATTCACACCTCTGTGTCTAGGAGAGTTAAATGCCAGTGTGAGGACAAAGAATGAGAAGAAAGCACCATATTGGAAAGTGCGTCCCATCTGGTATTGCATATATATGTGCTGTTGTGACTTTATTTTTCGTTATCTCGAACAGTAAGATTTTTAAAAGGCCCCAGTATTGGAAATTGTGATCCAAGGAAAGGAAACAGGATGATTTCAAGACTAGCTGACACGTTTATTCTCATGGATGTATAATATGCAAATTATAAGGTAGTACCCTACTAAAGGCAGCTATGCAATTGGCAGCTTTGCAGTTTCCATATATATCAGTGAGCACGCTACATTATCACCAAGTATCATCTGAACATGCCAACAAGAACTTCCATGATATAAGTCAGATTCTTTTACAGGAGGACTCCGGGAATGACTGAACAAGCGGGAATCAGATTCAACCTCTGATCTCCTCACTTGTATACACCCACACACATACACAAACACATGACTGTGTACCCACCCTACCCACCCCACCTTCCAAACACTGCAGTCTTATTGAACTCTAATAAGAGCTACCAAAATCCCAGTTATCAAAGGCATAGATAAGAGAACTTCGGTTTAGGGTATGGTCCCAGGATCAAAAAACAGTACAGATTATAATAATATGGGAGACGGAGGAAGAAAGAAAAGAGATGTTACATAAGCAGTAGGACTCGCCCCTGGGCAATGTCCCCCAGTTCTGTCAGTGAACACGTGGCACGGTGACCTTAGTTTCCAGTTCTTACACATGGTAAGGGAAAGACTACTGCTGAATATTCTACTGTAATCAGATTTGACATGAGAATTGGTTTTCATGTGTATGTCTATGAGAAAGTATATTCACCAGCAGATCCAATTATGAATCTATGATGGCAAAAGAGATAGAAACAAGATAAGGACTGAAATATTGCACAAGAAATGTAAAGGCAATCTCAGGCATAGTTAGCATTTTTCTTTGGAATTACTTACTCAAATTCATATTGCCTAGTTGGTTCCTACATTTAAATGACTTAATCATCTACTTAAGTAAACAACTTGAAAAATTTGATTGAACCAAGAATTGAATTGAATTAAATCAAGAAGGTAAAATCTGTGTAGATGAAGTCAGCACCATAAGAAACACATGTTCTCAGTCACATATCATCCCTTTTACTTCACAAAACACTATCCTTGCAGTTCTACTATCATTTCACAATGTGGACGTGTGGTGAGGATTCAAGGCTCTAGTCCTAACAGACAATTCATTTCTGGATTATCTTGAGTTAACTTATTTCTTCACAGTGAATTCTGCACAGCAGCTAGTTAATTAATGAGTCTAAAGACACGGGTGTGAGCATTTGGCCTTACAGCAGTCCCTGTTTAATAGAAAATACATTTAGAACATTCAAGGTGCTTGATTAGTCCCCCCAGTTAGAAAATCCTGTTTCAAACCACATGCGGTGAGGAGTAATTAATTTTTTCCTGCCCTTGGGGGTTTGATATTCTCAATGACTAATTGTTTTCTGAAAAGGAAAAGAAAATGTAATGTTTTCCAGTAGGAAGTATATTTAGGTGACAATTGCCAATCTAATTTGAAAACGTAAAGAAAAAAATAGTTTTCCCTCCAATTCATTTGTATAATAATGTGATGAGGGCTTACTGCGTATATAATGCTGTAGAAAACTATAAAAATGGTCTTTGCCCTCAAATATTCTGCCATTTCGTTAGGGAGATATGGTCAAGGAAGATTTATGTATGCAATTGCAAAATAGCATATAGAAAGTTCTTACTAAATAGAGGTGTATTTTGGTGAGGAGGTAGGTTAGAACCATGTCGGGAGGCCCTTGGAAAACTCAGTAGAAAAAGGCCATGATTATTTTATGAGAGACAAATAAATCATAGAAATATAAGTAAACATCCCTCTATTCTATTCATGGAACCAGGATTCCACTTGTTGAAAGATAAATCTAGATAATTATTCCAAGATCAAGTCATAGCCTTTAAATTCTCAAAAGTGGGGTAGGAAAGGGGACAGTTTTATTAAACTAGAACACTGTTTCCCAGAGAATGAGGAGGGATGTTGAGTATGCAGGAACTTAGATGTCTACTGAAACTGTTCCCATACTCAGCAATCCCTATGTATCACAGTATCCCTATTTACTATGAAATCCAAACCATGCAACTTCTTTCTTCTGAGTTGCTCCTTTAGCAAACTGTAGGAAAGTGTCCAGAGACTTGTCAATACCTATTTCACGGCTCAGACCCTTTATAATAAGACCCATCTGTGTAGGATAAGATCTAAGTAGATTTGTAAAATCTCAGCCAAAGAAAGCTGAAAGACGATGTATAGAGCTCGCTCCAGAAAACTGTAATGCCAAATATGTGGAAATAAGTCCAAATTTAGACTCCGGTTCAAAGGAGCTGAGGATGGACCAGAATAAAGCAAGTTCAATCAAGAGGTGCTATGTTAGATTTAATCAATGTGGTGCTGGGGAATAAACGGGAAAGTAACCATCGGAAGGCAAACAGGTATTCAAGGATCTCTCGTATCATACCAGACACCACATCACAGTGGCATGCTTCATTTCAGAGCCAGATCTGCTGATATTCAGCCTTTCCCATTTGTGTTGTAATTGAAAAGGGTGAATTGTGGATGACAACAGGAATTTCAGTTTGGAGATGTTGAAAAATAAAGGTCTTTAACATCATGTTTTAAATACTAGAGCATTATAAGAGCTTATGGTTACATCACAAGGAGAAAGAGAGTAGAGCCTGACAGTTACATAAGCGGTCCAAAGGCATGATAGTCACGGATACTTTCCTAGGAATTTTATTAACTGGAATACATGACCTGTGAGCTACATATATGGTAATCACTATATTTTGTGTAGACACATAGAAGGATTTGTACTTCTCGTTTAGATTACATGAACTAACTTGTGTTACTTCATACAAAAGAACGAAGAAAAACGATAGCTAGAAAAATAACAAGTAAAAGCTTTGGGGCTAATACAACTTTAATCAATCATTTAAATGCCTTACCCTTTATTCCTTATCAACAATATAGCCTTGCAGAGCATTAAAAAAATTAAGTTGTAAAAGTCTAATATGAAAAAAAGTAAATAGTCCCTTAATTCACAAACACTGTTTTGTTTTTTTTTTGTTATACACGGGCCTCTCACTGTTGTGGCCTCTCCCGTTGCGAAGCACAGGCTCCGGACGCGCAGGCTCAGCAGCCATGGCTCACGGGCCCAGCCGCTCCGCGGCATGTGGGATCTTCCAGGACCAGGGCACGAACCCGCGTCCCCTGCATCGGCAGGCGGACTCCCAACCACTGCGCCACCAGGGAAGCCCAAACACTGTTTTAATAATTGTACGTATTGCAATGATTACAGGTACAAAAATGACTCATAATGAAGATAAGAATCGATATCTGACTGCCTAAATTGTAAGTAATTATAGGTACTACAAACTTCACACCCACCCAGGACTTGATTCCTTCCTAATGAAGACTGGACAATGAGTAGGTTGGATCCACGTCCTAATCATGAGACACAATGTTTGTAGTTGAAAGGGGTGTTTGCAAAATAAGCTGCTACCTATTCTGCATCATCTCTCCTTTCTCTGTGTAGTTTTATTTGCCTTGGCTTACACATAACAATTCACGCACCCTTATCTGTCACCCTGCCTTCCAGGCTGTGACATGAACACAAACCTCTTCACAAGGATCTCAAATTGTTGTTTAATTTTTACTAGCCAACAAAACTATGGTCTTCTTTTTGAACCAAAGAGAAGTCTTGGAATCATTTTGCGGCCAAACACCTAACTTAGAGAACTGACCCTGTTCCGATTTTCCATGGTTCTCCCCAGGCTGATCATTTAGATAGAGGCATAAGAAGAAAGAAATCTAATAATGCCATATTAAAGATTGTGAATTGGACTCTGCGTATTCCTACAACTTGAGAAGTCAGAACAATAGCCTGGATCGTTCTCCCAGCCCAGCCTACTCATCCCTTCCCTCTAACCCTTGTGTCACTGCTGGGCTTCTGAGCAGAGCTTGCATGAGTCAATAAGGAGGGAGAATCCAGGAACACTGCATTGCAAATCTCTGGTAACTCAGAGAGAAACAGATTGTTTTTTCCTTAAGCGAGACACAGACCTGCAGTGTGAGGTTTCATTCTTGGAGATGATCATATTTCTTGTATCAATTCATTCTCTAATGACTTTAAGCGTACAAATACTCTGCCTCAGTTACCCTGACAAAATCATGCTGATGGAAAGCGATCTGAACAGTCACTCATGATTTAGTAAGACTTGAAGGAAGCTTTACAGTTAAAGTACATCATTCTTTAACCTCACTTGCCTGTCAAAGAGTAACTGAATATACAAAATATAAAAACTTTTTACAGGTCATTTCTACTTGAAAGTCCCCAAGGTCACAGACAGAAAGAAATATGACAGATTCTATTAATTCAGTTTAGGAGATGGGGGAAATGAGGCATGGGAAAGTTTAGTTATCTGCTCTCATTTTTCTACTTTACATACTTTTATAAGATGCAAATACCAAATAATGCACCTTGCAGTCAAGCGCTTAAAAGATGATGCTCTGCAGAACCCCAGTTTGAGGGGATGGTAAAAGGGCCAAAATAAGTTTGGAAAACTCTAGTTTAAATATAATTAAACTCTAATGTAGGGGAGTCCCAAAAATAGATATGCTAGATTGAATTGTTTTTTTTTCTTTAATCTCTCTTAGCTAGAAGAGTTGTCATGACTTCACAGATGGGCAAGGACAGAAAACAACCTTGGAATAGACTTCCTGTTTTTGCAAATAAAAAGTTGAATGGCTTTTCTGAGATATTTCAATATTAGTTTAGTTGGCTTCACTTACCTGAGACAAAAGTGTCAAAAAAATTTAGGTGATAAACAAAGAACAAAGTAAAAGGATGGTTCTAACCTTGTAGAAGTTGGTCATCAGAGAACAAGAAATGTACGGCCATGGGGAGGGAGCCCTTTGTGTCCGTGAGATAGTTGATTCGGGAATGAGGAATGAAGTGGTGCTCTCTGAGCTGGCCGGCACTCAGAGAAGTGGCTTTACATGTGAACCCCAGGTGCTGAGTGCAAAGAGCTAGAACGTTTATAGAGTCCAGCCTTTTGTACATGAAGCCCTTTTGGGTGATGGCCACATTTCCCTCCAGTTACCACTGAAAGGTATTCACTATGGCAGGCAAAGAAGGACTCAGCTGTATCACCACCTCCAGCCCATTATTCAGGAGCAGGCTCACAGGTGTGCTCAGATCTTCAGAGCTTGGTAGACCATAATTTCCACTTGAGAGTCTCACCCTCGCCACTTGACTGGGGAGCTCCATCTGTTCCACCAGAGACACTCAAGTGCCACTGGTGCTCTGAGTCCCTGGTTGCAGAGTGAGGGTTTCAGCACTCAGCAGTAGTGGTCCAATGTAACAAGCATCCCTAGAAGCATACTTTTGAGGATAGTGGACATAAAACCTGATCTATTCTCCTTATACCAAGGCAGCTAATAAGCCTTTAGAAATACTGAGGGAGGGAATTAAACGAGTTTAACTAGTTGACAAGTTTTTGAACTTCAGTAAAAGACACCACCAGCCTTTATAATAGCGGCTGCCTACTTCTAACAAATATTGTGGCTGCTGTGGGAGTCCAGGATTTACGCCCCCCCTTTTTTTTTGCCTTCAAGCTCTACTTTCCAAGAAGGCTCCCTTCAGCATCCATGCTCCTGCATTCCATACCAAGATTAAAATGAGTCAGGTTGAGTTCTTCCTGTTGGGAACTGGTAAACTCTCAAAAATTTTGGGTATATAATGAAGGAGGTTATCTGCTATCACTACCATTCTGAGATTGATGGTAGTATGTAACTTTTACCTCAAACTACCAACTAAACAAAGAAACCTCCAATTAAAAATTATCTTTGGGCTTCCCTGGTGGCGCAGTGGTTGAGAATCCGCCTGCCGATGCAGGAGACACGGGTTCGTGCCCTGGTCCGGGAAGATCCCACATGCCGCGGAGCAACTAAGCCCGTGAGCCATGGCCGCTAGGCCTGCGCGTCCGGAGCCTGTGCTCCGCAACGGGAGAGGCCACAGCAGTGAGAGGCCCGCATACCGCAAAAAAAAAAAAAAAAAAAAAAAAATTATCTTTAATACAGGATTCTTTTTCAGAGCCTTAAAAATGCTAATATGCATTTTAATATGTATTAGAAATCTACAAATAAATAGTGTTCTATATTCCCAAGCATTTCATCATGGAGTCCTATTTTTAAAAAGCACCTCACGAGACACACTTCGGGAAATGTTGGAAAGTGTTCAGAATTCTTTCTGAGCTCTTGATAAGGTATCGGTGAGGCTATAAAGTGCTTTTTACCCACAGCAATTGTCTGGACCACTGCTGTGGCTTAAATTGAAAGCCAGACAATGAATGGCTTTCCCATTGATATCAAACTACTCAAATTCCTTCATTCCAATCTTTGCACTTAGAAGTAGATATAAGAAGTTTCATTTGCTAAACAAACACCTTAACAACTATCTCACTAAAAATAGCTCATAAGAGAATTGTTTTAATTTTAACTTAAGAAACAGCTAATTTTAAAGACTGTAAACATGTATTTTAGGGAACCATAAAAAAGCACACAACACAACTGTGTACCTTGTGCTGTTTATTGGAAGAAAACATGACCCTTTCCTTTCTTCCTCTAATGTGTAAAAATATTTTTACTAAATAAAATGTACCTTATTGGACTAGTTGCTTCTGTTATTTCTGAATCCATAGGCAAGTATAATCAAGGACTATTATGAACTCATTCTAGACCAAATCTCTCTCTCTCTCTCTCTCTCTCTCTCTCTCTCTCTCTCTCTCTCTCTCACACACACACACACACACACACACACTTTTTTTTTTTTTTTTCTGGTACGCGGGCCTCTCACTGCTGTGGCCTCTTCCGGTACACGGGCCTCTCACTGTTGTGGCCTCTCCCGTTGCGGAGCACAGGCTCCGGACACGCAGGCTCAGCGGCCATGGCTCACGGGCCCAGCCGCTCCGCGGCACGTGGGATCTTCCCGGACTGGGGCACGAACCCATGTTCCCCTGCATTGGCAGGCGGATTCTCAACCACTGCGCCACCAGGGATGCCCACACACACGCATTTTACTTTTCCTTCTTCCAAGACACATCTCCTACATATAGGTTCTTCCATTTCTGAAACATTTTTTGCAATTGCCCCTGTGTTCTTTAATATTACATGTGTTTACTTGAAGAGGTGGCTTTTGAGGAAATAATTGAACTGATATCTATTAATCAGCCATTTTATCATTTACTCTATAAGAGACGCTAAATATATTATATTTTAATCTTTGCTACAATCCAAACAGGCAAGCATTATTATCACCTGGTTCAATGATGGAGAAAATGAGATACACAGAGATTATTTTATTTGCTGCAAGTCCTGAGCCGTATGGAGGGGATTTCTGAGCTTAAACACGGGTTTAGAGATCTGCTTGCACATATTTTCTGTTCAAAATCCCCTGCTTGCCTCGAACTCTCTGACCAACAAATTGTCTAATTCCAGTTCTTTTGACTTTGATTGGATCTCTATATTCAAACTGCCTCTTCCTCCTGGACAAATACTAATCAATCTTCTCTTTGGTCAAAGTCAGAAGATATCATCTGGGGGCCACACAATAAAAAAAAGACAAGTAGAGAAAAGCTAAGCGAGGATTAGAAACAAGAACAAGGGTATTACATTAAATAATAATAATAATAATGTCATTTACAGCAACATGGATGGACCTAGAGATTGTCATACTGAGTGAAGTCAGACAGGGAAGACAAATATCATATGATATTGCTTATATGTGGAATCTAAAAAAAAGGATGCAAATGAACTTATCTTCAAAACAGAAATGTAGCTACAGATGTAATGAACAAACTTATGGTCACCAGGGGGTAAGGGGAGGGGAGGGATAAATTGGGAGATTGGGATTGACATATAAACACTACTACATATAAAACAGATAATTAATAAGTACCTACTGTATAGCACAGGGAACTCTACTCAATACTCTCTAATGGCCTATATGGGAAAAGAATCTAAAAAAGAGTGGATATATGCATATGTATAACTGATTCACTTTGCTGTGCACCTGAAACTAACACAACATTGTAAATCAACTATACTCCAATAAAATTTTTTTTAAAAGATCAAGGGCATTTTGTATCAAGACTTTAAAAAATTATGAATTAATATTATTCCCTCAGGTTTTATTAAGAGAAGGGTCAAGAGATAGCTACCTGAGGAAAATGCTACTCTCAATCTTGCAAGCAACATTTTATTGAAAATGATTTACTTCTATTTTTAAAATGTATTTTGCCTTCTCATAGGAGGGTTCTTGAGCAAATGATTTATTGAGGGAGTATTCTCAAGAGAAACCTGTGGAGGAAGTAAGGGAAATAGGACTGGGCAAGGGAAAGAAGGTGGGTAAACATGTAGTTTCAGCAGAAGGTTAGCCTCTGGAGTGTGAATTGTTCTACAACATTGCCCATTAAGAGGCTGTTATATATTATATCGGTTCATTCTTTTTCATGAACTATCCCAGGAAGAAGTTACCGTAACACCTCCAACGCCTCTCTGGACTTCGTGGTTTCTGTCAGTCAGTGGAAATCCTCCAGAGAAAGATGCAGCTGTAAGAGGTTCTGGGATAGGCACGCTAACCTCATAAAGAGGATCTGGGTGAGATGTCAACATTAACACCTATACGCCTTAAGTAAGGATACATGTCATAAATCTTAGAGCTCAAAACATGGAAAAATCTTATTTGAAAATCTGGTCTTTTTTTTTTCTCTCTCTACTTGAATACAAGAGGGAAATGCAACACTCACCACTTTTCTCTTTTTGCCTAGGCTGACATGAATTTTGTACTAATTTCTTAGCCGTAAACCATCTTTAGAAAAGGTTTCTGGTATAGTTATTGTCCTGTTTCCTGACTCCCCAACTGTATACCTTTACCCTTCTATCATTTCAAATGTCTGATTCTACTTTTTTAAAAAACTGTGAGTCATTTCAAATCCTTTCTACAATAGTAGATTGAATGAATAATAAAAAATTTTTTAATAAGGAAACACATTAGTCCAATGACATGAAACACATATGGATAAATGCAATACCTTTGCAAGTAGAGTATTTATGTAATCATGACCACATTTTTTTCAACAGAAGACTCCATTAAAAGTCACATTTATAAGACAAAATTTACCACAGTGTTCATTTCATATAAGAATACACATTTTAATTTCATCCTTAACATTTATTAAAGTAATAATTCCTTAAAATATTTTTCACAAAACAATTATGGAAATATTATCAAGTTTGAACATATTCTGAAAACCTTTTAATTTAAGGAAAGCACCCACTGGCCTTAGCAATGATTATTCTATCCAACCAGGCACTTAAAAATGACAGGGTCAAAGTCTTGGATGTGACATTTAAACCCTTCAAATGCCCTAATACAAATAATTCATTATTCACAAATCCAAAATAAAATGGCAAGGTCAGCAAAGAGCATCTCCCACATTTACAATCTGAATAAATTATTAAGCTTCTATAATTATCTTTGCTTTATCAAAAAAGCATCCAACACCCTACCCAGCCCCACTGTGGATTTCTAGGTCATTATGTCCCTTTGCCATTTCTCAGAAAATTAAATAATCAAGAACTGTTGCCCCATTTCAGGACTGGGGAAAAAAAGGAAACAGCAAATGGTCAAACATTATTAAGAAAAAGAACAGGGTGAATAAACTCTGAGAAAAATTATAAAGTCAGTCTTTGATTGCTCCAACTTCCCTTTTTTCTTTCCCACTATTGAAGTCTGTGATCTGGAAAGAATCTGTGCCCTGTTATTCACATGAGGTAGAGTCTCAGCTGTATTGACTGTGGAATTCTAATATGTTTGTGTATGGACAGCTTTTTAACCGAGCTGCCTGTTGAATGGGTAACCCCTGTGTTTCAGCTCTCTGGAATCCTCATTTGCTTTAATATTCAATTAAAATGGCTCATAACTCCATGCCATTTACTATTGGAAGTCTATCTGGTAATCAAGATTTCTAAGGATCTCTCAGCGTGGAAAGCATATTTTCAAAGTATCTTCTGGGAAATTCCCTGACGGTCCAGTGGTTAGGACCCTGCACTTCCATTGAAGGGGGCACAGGTTAGCTCCCTGGTCAGGGAACTAAGATCCCACAAGCCATGTGGCATGGCCAAAAAAAAAAGTGTCTTCTGATATTACCAAAATCATTGGCTCATCTCCTAGTTGCTGCTATCAACTTTCTGTCCCCCTCCCCTACAAAAGAAAATAAACCCTCTTCCTTTATGTTTCAAGGCAGCATTAACACAAATTATTGTTAAGTAGCAAAACTATACTAAAGGTTTGGCATAACACTGAGATTACAGGAGAAAATAAACCATTGACAGTGAATATTAGTCATAAATGTTGTAAACTCCCTGAGCTGTTCCCACCTCCATAAATTCCTCCTTTACTATTAATATATTTTGATGAAATGTTAAAAATTAAGAATAATAATAATTAAGAAAAACATTTTTAGTGTAGCAGACGATGCTGAGTATCTTCAAAAATTACCTTATTTAATATTCCTAACATGCATAAGGAGTCAGTATTTTCATTTTTATGCTATGGATGAGTAATAAACTGAGGTTTATGGGGGTTAATTAAGTTGTTCAAGGTCAAACTAGTAGTAAGTTATAAGAATCAGAATCTGAACCTAGGTTTCTCCGATGTTGATGCACTCTTTTTTTGTGGTACGCGGGCCTCTCACTGTTGTGGCCTCTCCCATTGCGGAGCACAGGCTCTGGACGCGCAGGCTCAGCGGCCATGGCTCACGGGCCCAGCCGCTCCGCGGCATGTGGGATCTTCCCGGACCGGGGCACGAACCCGTGTCCCCTGCATCGGCAGGCGGATTCTCAACCACTGCGCCACCAGGGAAGCCCCTGATGCACTCTTTAAAAAAAATGGGATTGTCAATGGAAAGTTAGCCATAAAAAAGAATAAAATATTGCAATTTGCAGCAACATGGAGGGACCTAGAGAATATGATACTTAGTGAAGTAAGTCAGACAGAGAAAGACAAAAACTATATCATATGTGGAATCTAAAAAAAGCCAAACAAATGAATCTATATACAAAACAAACAGACTCACAGACATAGGAAACAAACATGGTTATCAAAGGGTAAAGGGAAGGTGAGGGACAAATTAAGAGTATGGACTTAACAGATACAAACTACTACACATAAAATAGACAAGCAACAAGGATTTACTGTATAGCACAGGGAGTTATATTCAATATCTTGTAATAACCTATAATGGAACAGAATCAGAAAAAAACCTGAATCACTATGCTGTTCATCTGAAACTAACGCAATACTGTAAATCAACTATACTTCAATTTTTTTAAAGGGAGGGAGGATTGTAGTTTGGAAAGCAGTGTACACCTTTACCATTTGATAAATTTGCTGGACCCTAGTAGTAGTTACCTCAGAGCCCTAAGGAGCTTGCGAATGGCCTGAAGGCATGCTGGGGATTTGGGTGGCTCTCAGTCTCACTCAGTCCCCCTTGTACAAGGTGATTTACTAGGTCAGAGAAACAAGTTGAGCTTTCCTGATGGTAGAAGCCAACACCAAATCAATTCATTCCAGCAGAAAAACCCAAAACACCATCTAATAATAAAGCTGTGATAGGCAGCATGGAATTTTGAGCAGGTCAGAAATCATCTCATTTGCTGGCATCACCATTTACTGGCAGTAATTCAATGGGAAATTTAATCTGTCAAAGCTAAAAAAGCTATAAAATTGGAATATCCAGTCAAAGCATCATTGATAATATTTAATGTGATCATGTAATTAAGCACATTGCCTAACACATAGTAAATGGTGAATAAATTCAGGAACTATTATTGGTGGTAAGAATATTATTATCTTTACAGTACTGTTTTTAAAACAGTCTATTGAAACTCTAGAGAAAAAAGCTATGATACCTATATTCAGTTTAAAAAATATGGTGGAATAAAGTTATCAATCTCAATATCAATTGGCCCTATAACATTCAATCTGACTATACTTTAATCCCTGAATCTTCTATATTAAATTCCAAATTCCCTTTATTATAGTTTCAGAACAAGTAGACAATGACTTAGTTTTAATCTGGAAATCACATTTTTCCTTTAAAGATGTGTGATTCATTATGCAATTCAAAGAACCAGGGCACTTTTAAATGCCCTTTTTTTTACAGCAGACTCACCATTATATGCAAATGAATTGGTTAAGCTTTCTTGGTTATTAAAACCATAATTAGACAAACTTTCAAGGAATATTGTTTCTAACAAAGCCTTTAACCCCACCCTGTGCAAAACTCATGCATATTCAAAGGATTATGTTTCACAAAGTGTCCCAGCTCAATACCAACTGATATATTTTCCATGTATGCAACATTCTTGAAGTCCAGTGTTTGCTGGCTTCATTAACCTTTTCATTTTTTTCCTCTTCTTTAAAATTCACCAGTTGGTAAATTAGAAAAAATTGAGGTGCACTAAAGACAATATAGAAGGTCCACACTCTCAAATCTTTTATCTAACAGGCTGTTAGGAAGTTTGGCCTAATTATACATTTTCTCTAGTTAAAAATGTCCAAGCATGCTGGAATTTAGTTAAGTGATTCTGATTTTATTATAAGCACAATAGGAGGAGCACTCCAGGATGGATGGCTCTACAGGCTGGGCCGACTGCTTAATTATTTTGATGGCAGCACATTCTTTAAAGCAATGATGGTCTAGGTCATGCTAGTACTCTGTCAGACGACTTCAGCAAATGGCATGTTTTCATGTTTAAGTATTTTGGGACCAATTTTAAAGTGGTAATGATGGATATGCTCTGTGAAATATGCTAACTCTTGGTACAGCTGGGTCTGAGACTGTGTCTGTAATGGTAATAGGCATACAGTTTGAAGTTTGGCTCAGTCACTTATAAGCTGCACAAGTAATTATAATTCTCTGATTTGCTCTATTTTTTTCTTCTGGCAAATACGACCACGTTGACTAATCTGCAAGTAAATTAGAACCCACCGAATACCAACCAACTACAAAAGGACAATTATAATTGGCAAGACAATGGACATCCTTTATTTTGATGTTGTAACATAATGAAATTGATTCTAAAAATGACATGATTTCAACACCCTCATGGCTTATCTTCTCCATCAGCATTGCATTTTTTTAATATCTGGTCTGGAAGGAATTTAAGGCTAGTAACTGTGTCCTGATTCTATTTGTATTCCTCCAGGCTGTGCAATAAATACTTAACTGTTTACACCATAATATAAGAAGACAATATGATGATTTTCTAGGTGTCGTTGCTTTTAAAGCTTATTCCTCTTATAATCCAGATTGAGACATGGTGAATGTGTGTGTGTGTGTGTGTGGTATGTCTACTGGGTGGGGGCAAGGGAGGAAATGAAACATTTACAGAAGTGACACCTTTTGTTTTTTTGCGGTACGCGGGCCTCTCACTGCTGTGGCCTCTCCCATTGCGGAGCACAGGCTCTGGACGCGCAGGCTCAGCGGCCATGGCTCACGGGCCCAGCCGCTCCGCGGCATGTGGGATCTTCCCGGACCGGGGCACGAACCCGCATCCCCTGCATCGTCAGGCGGACTCTCAACCACTGCGCCACCAGGGAAGCCCCATCACCTCTTTAATTCCTTATTAATGTTGTTAAAATGCTCGTTCAATTTATTTCAATTCCGAAACATAATTAGCACTGTTTCTGTGTCCAGCATCCTTTTCCCTCTTACAGGAAGTGCCAAGCCCTTGATAAGAGACAGTAAATAATTAGTTAAGACTTAAGTCAGATTCAGAGTATCTTAGTAACGGAATGAGTAGAAATAATCTTGTTTTGCTCTTGTCAATTTATAGATATGGATGCATGGCTCAGAAATGTTAAAATATGACTAAACCCACAGGGCTACTGATGGCAGAAGTAATCAGCTCTAGAATCCACATCTACAGGCCTTGCACCCTTCCTACAATACCACCATGATTCTAGAAACGCAGATGGACTATCTTGTGTGGAAGATCTATTTCAAAGAGCCACAGTAATTACAAATATAGCAGCTGAATAACAGGCTGTGGATTATGGAATTTCATTATGTCCAGAAAGATTCTTTGATGTGGACAGTTACTTCTCAGACCCTGGCTTCTGTTTCGTGTATCTGCTTCTGAATTGAAATGTAGGCAACAAGCCCCTCAGACACAAGACGCCTTTTTAATTCTCAGCCGGGTGCTCTGCCTTTTACTCAGGCTGCAGGTGGTGAAGGTTCTCGCGTGGAGCGCACTCAGGTGAACATCTGCCGTGGAATGTCAGAGCTGAGTGGGGCACAGCTCCTAGCGTTCTCCTTCCAACAAGATAGCATGAAGTGAAGCAGCACGTTTCACACCAACATGAGATGAATACTTGGAATCTTGGGCTACCAGAGTACTGCTTTGTTTTTTTTTCCTTTTTGCCATTTTACCTGACTGGATTTTATAAATATAGTTAATCTTTATTAGTGGGCTGGTGGCAGCACCTATTATGTTAACCATACAGCACAGTGTGCTTAAGTAAGCCTTTAACTCAGAAAAAACTACCTGGGTTCAAGTTCCAGTAGGTTACATGCTGAGCAGGGAAACAGAAGCAACTTGTTCAAACTGTTTCCTTACTAACAGAAGAAGACTCCAGTTTCTACTTATATCAAAGAGTTATTTTGTGTACCTGATGAGATCTCCTCATTCATTCACTTAATAATTACTCACTGAGTATATTCTGTCAGGAAATTCACTATGTTGGGGTGTAGAGTGGCAAAAATAATAACTAATACCTAGTAGCACTGTGAATCTAAGTCTTCTTTTTCCCAAAAGATAATATACTTAAAAAAATAATAATAACTTTGTCCCCGCCAAATCAAGAATTTACAGGTATCTGGATATTCTTTTTTTTCCAGATAAGCAAATGCCCTACAGTATAACAAATACAATTACTTTTCAAAATTATCGTCCTAACGCAATTGAATATCTTGAAATGACTTTTACGTGAAAGGTAGTTTTAGGGCTGTTAACTCCTTCATCTCCCTTAGTCCTGCATCTCATCTGTTTCCGAGTTCTGGAAATGAATGATGCTATGCAAACTTTCTCACATGGAAGGAAGGGAGGGAGGGAGGGAGGGAGGAAGGAAGGAAGGAAGGGAAAGAAATGGAGGGAGGGAGGGAAGGAAGGAAGGAAGGAAGGAAGGAAGGAAGGAAGGAAGGAAAGAAGGAAGGAAAGAAAGAAAAAGAAAGAAAGAAAGAAAGAAAGAAAGAAAGAAAGAAAGAAAGAAAGAAAGAAAGAAAGAAAGGAAGGAAGGAAGGAAGGAAGGAAGGAAGGAAGGAAGGAAGGAAGGAAGGAAGGAAGAAAGGAAGGAAGGAAAGAGAGAGGGAGGGAAGGAGGGAGGACGAAGGGAAGAAAGAAAAAAAGAATCAAGCATCAACTTTTAATATTTGCAGCCTCACCAACATCAAGGCTGGGAAACTGTTTACATCTTAGAATGTCAAAGAATTTCAGTTAGTTAATTATGCTGCAGGTGGGCAGATGTATCTAGGAGCAGATATTTGCAGATGCAAATTGTGAATTTTGCATGGGTAAAAGTAAATAGCTAAAATGATTATTAAAGCACAGTGGAAAAATAAGATGATATATAAAATGCAAATGGGCAGTGACAAGCACACGGAGGCATTTTGCTTGTGAACTCTGACTTCCAGTAGTCGAATGTTTCTGTGCTTCCTTCATTGCTCTGTTATTTGCCATAATGAGACAGAGTTTCAGAGTGCAGCCTCTATGCCCTGCAAATGACATTCACTTACCCAGGTCTCAAGGTTAACATTTTATAAATTACCACTTCAAAGCAAGAGTCACCATCTATATGCAACAGGACTGAGGTGAGTGTCATGTGATATCAACCCCGTCATTTTCTTATTGTCCCATTTCAGATTGTATTAAACAACTCCGATTTTCTTTGCAGGGTCAAGGGCTTTATTCAGCCAGAAAAATGAATTCATCAAAAAATAATGTTTTATTATTTCTTTTATCTGCTCAAGAATCTTCTTTGACTGTCTAGAACCTAGTACATTAATTCTGAATGCAATTTCATTGCATCCAAGACCCATACAAACTTGTAGCCCACTGCATTTCAACCTTGCACACTATTTTAATCATTTCTTCACACATTTCTGTACAAGAGATCAGCCTAACCCCTTGCTTTTCCCCCCCACTCTCCCACTCCTGTCCTTGAGTGTCTTTGTCTTTTCTCTTCAATCAGTCACTCATTCATTCATCTATTTATTCATTCATTAAAACTCATCATTGCATGCATACTTTTCCTAAGCTATATATATTTGGTATGAGAATCATAGAAATAAATAATGTATGACTCTCATTCTCAAGTTTACTGGGAGGCAGACCTCTACATCAATTAAGAAACATCTACGGGTTTCCCTGGTGGCGCAGTGGCTGCGAGTCCACCTGCCGATGCAGGGGACACGGGTTCGTGCCCCGGTCCGGGAAGATCCCACATGCCGCGGAGCGGCTGGGCCCGTGAGCCATGGCCACTGAGCCTGCACGTCCGGAGCCTGTGCTCCGCAACGGGAGAGGCCACAACAGTGAGAGGCCTGCGTACCACAAAAAAAAAAAAAAACCTACACTGGTTTTTGGAGTTTGAATAGGACTGTGTCTAATAAATGACCGAGAATGTGAATTTTAGCAGAGCAACATGAATAAGACTTCATGACTCTAAAAATATGGCAATTTCAGAGAACTCTAAATGCTCACTGTGACAGCAGCACACCTTGCAAGCGAAGACAGAGATGGGGATGAAGAGGTAGTCAGGGCTCAGATCACAGCATCTTTCCTAAAGCAAACACTACATGCTTTAGGTCCCCATTTAATATATATGAAACTGTCAACTCACATCAGTATTTCACCTCTATGTTTTCTTGTAGCACTAATTACATAAACTGATATTAAAATATGATATTGTGATCAAATTGTATTTCTATCTTGTTTTGTTTGTAAGCAATGTGTGTTATTTCCTCAGCTATTTGCAGTTAATACCAAACTACATGACTGTAATAAATCAGGGTTTGATCAGATCAAATTCAACTGAACCAGGGAAATGCCCAGCACCTTTCAATTCCACAAAGAAAGGGAGGTACAGAATGATCTCTTCCTTCATTCTGTTAATTGAGTGGAAATATCTCAATTTATAAAAACCTCTAATATCTAATTCACTAATTAAAAGGCTGGGTTCGAATTTGGAATAGACACAGAGGCAACGCTGCAGGTAGAAAGAGGCTCAAGGCCAGCCCTGTGGAAGTTGTTCCTTGTAAGTGATTGATGTGTGAGTAGTGAACATCAGAGTGAAATTAGAGACTGTGGCTCCAAAGGAAAAACGTCTATTAGCAGAAGCTCTTACTGCATTTTAAAATGCAGTTTGGAATGATTCATTTCTTAAGGCTTAATGTGGGGAAACAGAGAGGAGTCTGGGTCTCTTTAAGAGCATTTAGAACTCAAACGTCATACAAGGCTCTTTGTGATTGGCCTTCTTACTCAGTGCTACAGGCACAATAAATGTCCTTCCACACAGCCAATCTGTTATTCTCAGTTGTCTTGAATTCCATTCAAAACCAGTTTTCTGAAGAGACAAACAGCCAGAATGCAAGCTGTTGAGGTACACAATTCCATGGATTCTTGAAACTGCCCGTTTCCAGACCAAAAACATTGCTTTTCTCAACATGAGGAAATGTTAACAGATTTTGCCACTTCTCAAATATACTCTTCTTAAGGATGGTTAAGAGTGCCTCATCTTTTGAGTCAAATGTTCCCACTGCAAAAGTAAAAAGAGCAGCGATACTTAACTTTCACAAACTATTGCAAATTAAATAGGAAGAAATTTAAAGTTTTTTTCAAATCAGTAATTGGAAGACCTGTGCTGATGTTGAATTCATGACTCTAGTCTCATGACGGAGTTGAAACATAGCTAAATTATCACTAGATTTACCATTATTTTTTTAGCCTAGAATATTAAAGTCCATAAAGTAAAATAATTTGCTTGTGGTCACATTACTTACATATTAGTCATTATGGGAACTCCTTCTTAGTTTTCTGTTTTTGTTCAGTTGCTTGAGTGTGTGTGTATATGTCTGTATGTCCACCATGTATAATTATATCTTTTTATCAACTCATGCCAATTTATGGAAAAGTAATCTCTTGATTACTTTTTTAAAGTAATTTTTAAAACATCTTTATTGCAGTATAATTGCTTTACAATGGTGTGTTAGTTTCTGCTTTATAACAAAGTGAATCAGTTATACATATACATATATCCCCATATCCCCTCCCTCTTGCGTCTCCCTCCCACCCTTCCTATCCCACCCCCCTAGGTGGTCAGAAACCACCGAGCTGATCTCCCTGTGCCATGCGGCTGCTTCCCACTAGCTAGCTATTTTACGTTTGGTAGTGTATATATGTCCATGCTACTCTCTCACTTTGTCCCAGCTTACCCTTCCCCCTCCCCATATCCTTAAGTCCATTCTCTAGTAGGTCTTTGTCTTTATTCCCATCTTACCCCTAGGTTCTTCATGACCTTTTTTTCCCCCTTAGATTCCATATATATGTGTTAGCATACGGTATTTGTTTTTCTCTTTCTGACTTACTTCACTCTGTATGACAGACTCTAGGTCCATCCATCTCACTACAAATATCTCAATTTCGTTTCCTTTTATGGCTGAGTAATAGTCCATTGTATATATTGCCACATCTTCTTTATCCATTCATCCGATGATGGACACTTAGGTTGCTTCCATGTCCTGGCTATTGTACATAGAGCTGCAATGAACATTTTGGTACATGACTCTTTTTGAATTATGGTTTTCTCAGGGTATATGCCCAGTAGTGGGATTGCTGGGTCGTATGGTAGTTCTATTTGTAATTTTTTAAGGAACCTCCATACTGTTCTCCATAGTGGCTGTATCAATTTACATTCCCACCAACAGTGCAAGAGTGTTCCCTTTTATCCACACCCTATCCAGCACTTATTGTTTATACATTTTTTGATGATGGCCATTCTGACCGGTGTGAGATGATATCTCATTGTAGTTTTGATTTGCATTTCTCTAATGATTAATGATGTTGAGCATTCTTTCATATGTTTGTTGGCAATCTGTATATCTTTTAAAGTAATTTTTTTAAGACAAAAACATCCTTTGATAGAATTGCAAGTTTCATTAAAATAGGCCACAGTTTGACCCAAAATTATGGGATGATTCACTAAGCCAGTTGGCATGGGCTTTACAGGGATTATCTCAGTCTTTGTTCCCAATAACTGTCAAGCAGAAAGTTAGTTTTTACTTCTTTTTTATTTTTTCTGATAAGGGAACTGTGACTTAGAAAGTTTAAATAATTTTTCCAAGGTTATAAGTCTGGTAAGTGGCTGAAACCCTGGCCTATGTTCTTAACCACAAAACTCCTACGTAGTCATTGGTAAGAGCAACAGAATGTGAAAAGTGCCCTAATAGTTAGTGGAAGTAGTAGGATTCTATGGAACACAGTATGGGCCCAGCCTGGAATTCAGGAGAGGCTTACTAAAGGAGAGGGTGCCTAGGAGGTCAAGGGAAGGTACTGGGCTGGCCAAAAATTTCATTCGGGTTTTTCTTTTTGATCTTATGAAAAACCTGAACAAGTTTTTTGGCCAATGCAATACACTGTAAATGGGAGATAAGTCCCCCTTGTGGGGTCTTTAAGGAACACTCCAACAAGACCATAGAAGTTACACCTGGAGAAGCAGATGAAATTAAAGGATTTATCACAGTGACAGGTCTGAGAAGAAGGAGGCATGGCACATCACACAAGGGGCCATAACAGAGGAGCACCAAGGGAGTAGGATCAACCAAGCCAATGGGTGGCCATGGGCAAGTGCCTTGCCTGGAGATCAGGGTGGAGTACACAAGACCAAAGACATGAGGAAATTTCACTGGTGTGTTTGAGTATCATAGGGAGGGCAAGAGGGGAACTTGTGGTAGGGACCTGCCTTATCACACCGGTGCACCTGGTCACCTGGCCAGGATGCCCACAGATTGTGGGGATGTTGAGGCATCAAAAAAAATCTGGTGTTTGACAAAATTTACAATACAGAAAGATTTTTCCAGCTGAGAGATTTGTGCAAGAAAGAGAGGTGCAGGAGAAAGGAGTAAATTTTAGAAATTGAAGAATCGTCCTTATGGTAAGAGCATAGCTCATGGGTATTTCAGGGGAGTGTACCAAGAAATGAGATGAAAGGTAGGCAGGGGCCAAATTGTGAAGAACTAAGGAATTGTGATTTTTCTTCCAAAGTCCATGAAGGTTGTAGAATAGCTTTAAACGGGTATGTTGCACCTGCCTATGTTTTGGGAAGATCATTGCAGCAGCACTGTAGAGGGTGGGGTGAGGACATTATAAATAATGAAGTCACTATAAATGATCACCACCTAGCAGGGCTCATCAGCTCTGCCTGTGGATGGAGGGAGGGTGCTGAACGGCTGATGTCCACATCGGCTTGTGGAATCCCTGAGCCACAGTGCAGCCTGATATCTTGATAGCCGTGGCAAATCATTTTAGCCAGATCTGTGGTGCCACAGCCCATTTATTTTGCATTTTTATACATTCCCAGGAGATTAGCTTAACACTAGGGAATCTGACTCAACACAAAATAGTCTGTCAAATTTATTTTTTAGAGGGGTTTACAAGAAATTGAGTTAGTAAGCAAGATGCCATGTATTGCAATTTAAATTTGAACAGAAAACAGATTTTTTAACGTAACTTATCCCTGCAATAGTATATATCAAATCTCAAATAACAAATAATATTTGGTTGCAATTTTTCTCCATAGCAGTGCTGTAGTGTCTATATTTTTCATCACTATCATTAGTTGTTCATTTTAAACAGGGTGATAACTCATCGCATGATATTCAGTCAGAAGTTTTGTTGTTGTTGATAAGTTGAAGCTAATCGTAAGGAAAAAAAGGGAAGAAGTATGATTTGCCAGAAGAGAACAGAATGTAAAAATAACATTATCCATTCAGTTGGATTGAAATCTTGGCAGCTGCTCTTCAAAAAATGTTGCTGACATGGTTTATATTATATTAAAATTCAGAATTACTGCATTTTCATCAGTTTCTCTGTCTGCAGCTGGCATATCATGTTGTCAGCGTCTTGGAATTTACAAGTCCATGTACATGGTAAGAATGTTCCTTTAAATGGACATTTTCATAAGCATGTTTGCTAATTGATATGCTATGGTACTTTAAAGTATAAATATATGTTATGACAGTCATAATGCTTTAAAGTACAAGTAGGACACGAGTTGGTTTTCCTATCTCAATTTTCATTAGGTCTGCTTAAAAGCAAAAGAGTTCTTCTGGGATGATTTTTCATATATCTTTTAATTTTAAAAGGCATTGATTATTTCAATGAGGAAACTTGTTAGATAAACTTAGAATGATAGATACATCCAAAAAATCTAAATTATTTTAAAATAGGTGTAAAGAATGTGATACTCCGAAAAAATGCTATCAAATAAAACACTTATAATCTTCAATACTATAATACTACACAGTATGCCATTTTAATAGAATTATTAGTCTCTCATTAACTACATAAACTACTACTAATAACATAATAGAGTTTGGAGAATGTTGGAGTCTAATAGATTTTATTTTTTTCTGTGTATAATTCAGAGTTCTTTGGAAACTATAATCAATTCTAAGAACTCGACAATTTCAGAAGGCTTTCGATAATGTTAAAATATGTATGCTTACATGCGGTTCCCGCAGATATTTATATGCACTTATGTGGTTATGATGATAAAACTAAATTAACATATTCATATCGACTTTAGAAGATCCTGAAAAACTGGATTTGAGGCTAAATAAGGCTGAATGTCTCTGTAGATTGAAAATGCTTAAAGGAACTTTGTACCTGAAGATACAAGACAGCAAATGAATTTTGGATTTGAAAATAATAGTTTTGACTTTTCAGAGTGTCCACTTAGAATGCATATGTGAAAGACCTGGAAACACTGGAGCACTGCACACTGTTTCCCATGCAAGTGCTGCCAGAGTGAACACAGCCAGAACGTGCAGAGCCAGGATGCTAACGGGAGGCTGTGATGCTTGTACTCTCATGTCAAAACTGGCTGCCTCTTATCCTAAAAAGACAAACACTCATGCACACTCACACAAACACACACGTTACTGACTCCTTTTTTGCACAATTGCCTAAGGTCATGATATTAAATTAGCCTCTTTATTTATTATTTAAACAAGCAACCGCCTAATCTCTCATTATGACTCAGAAAGAGCCCATTAATATTTCCACCACTGGTGAGCAAAGCTAGTGAGATGAACTCGAAAAGCGAGGTGCACAATTCCAATAGCTCAAAGTCCATTTTTGCCATGAATACAAATGGCTTTGTGGAATCAAGATGTTGATAGAAACTTTGCTAAAGCTGATATTTTGTTTTTCCTCTCAGTGAAACTGTTGCAATTAAATTTCAATAGACTTGATATCATTAATTATAATTATTACTTTCTTTAGTTGGAAAATATGAATGTGAAAGTTTTGGCCAGAGAGCAATCTCAGGAGGGAAATTAGAACTCTCGGTAGTCAGTAACAGGGGGGCATTCTGAATCTCTCCCTGGTTTTCATTAGCTGGAAGGAGAGCACATTTAAGGCAATGCTAACAAGATCGATGTTTAAATTTGATTTATCAGTGCTATCTAAACGTATATCTGCACTGTGCCGAGTTTATTTTTCTACATTAAAGATTATTCAGTGATATCTCCTGGGTTAAGACAACTTCTAAACAAGATAAAGCACCCTGTGAATTAATGTATTTCAGAGAATCAAGAAAACATAAGTTGTGTATTCTTTTCATTAAATTATCCTTTACTATATTGATTTAACTGAACCAAAAACATATTTAGCTAAGGAAACAAAACATAGATACAGCACTCTGTCACTTTGGTACTCCTTTTGTACTGAGGAAAGAATACAGGCGTGTGTGGGCATGTGGGGTGTGTGTGGGCATATGGGGTGTGTGTGTGTGTGTGTGTGTGTGTGTGTGTGTGTATACCTCTGCATATTTGTGGTGTTACAGATGCTGTTTTATAAGAGGAAAGCATTGTTCAATTTCCTTCAGAAACAGACAAAAGAAGCACAATCAGTTAATGCTTGCTACCTGGCTCTTTACATTTTTATTGTACTCTACATAAACAATAAAATTATTGTGATTATGTCATCAACTCAAATAATATAGATTGAGTAACCATTTGCAAGTCAAAGGTGTACAGACAACCAAAGGGACCACCTGTATAACCAAATAACAGCAATCTTTCTAAACCTTTAAATCAAAGACTCAGTACTATACAAGAGAATTTTAGAAGTCAGGCTAACTTAACATATATTGTAAGAAGAACTGTTTCTTTTTTGTGTGCGCATGTATTTGGAGACTTTATTAATCTACCAATTTTATCTCTACCAAAAAAATGTAAATTATTATTTACGCAGGAATTGTTCAGCCTTACGAACCTGAATAGGTGAACAGTTATGAAATTTGGTCTCTTAAGAACACTTAAATTCTGATGGTAGCACAGTGAGCCTGTATAAGCTATCACTACATGTTGAAAAACTAACCTCTGTAATTAACTTGCATTATACATAGGGCTCCAGTTACAATAAAATCCAATTTTCCATAGTATACACACCAGGCAGCTCTGCTGAACATTAGATTTTAATGAGATTTGTGACCTTATTCATAATTCATTCTTTAAGTTGGGAAAGTTTTGGTTAAAGTTCAAAGCAGTATCTTAAAGCATGAAAATAAAATCTATCTCAAGCTTTTCTTGGAGACATCTTTTCAAATGAATTCTGGAACCCCAAAATGGCTTATCTGTTTCTCAGAGCAACTTGTGGAAACCATTCTGGCTTTAGCATGGGAGAATTCACCATTGACAAGGGAATTTTCCACTCTTGTCCTTGGTTTAAGGATAATTGTTTTTTACTTTCCCCTTCTCGTTGGTTATCTGGCAGTTTTAATTCTTGGCATAATCTAGTCCAGTACCTCTGAAATTTCAATGTGCTTAGAAATCACTTACGGATCTTGTCAAAATCTAGGTTCTAGTTCACTAGGTCTTGGATGGGACCCACAAGTCTGAATTTTTTATAAATGATGCTGGTGTTGCTGGTTTGAGGACCACTTGGTGAATAGCAAGGTCTACTCTGTACTAGAGGTTGCTCATTTTCCCCCCTCATTTTTCAGATGAAGAAAATGAGGCTCAAAGATATGAAATACCTTTCTTTAAATAAGTGATTCTTAAACAGGGATGATTATTAGAATCACCTGAGGAGTTTTTAAACCCGAGAAGGGCTGAGTCTAATGGTAGGCTGGCTGATTGGCAGACAGATTGCTTGATTCAATGATTTATTTCTGCTTACACTTGGCATTTATTTGTTGAGCTATGCCCCAGATGCTATTGAGTCCCTTTAACATATACATTCTTTCATTATTTACTTCTCATAGTAAATGTTATCAACTCTGAAAGGTCTTCCTGGACCATGATATCTAAAGGGCTGTTCTTGTCTTTTCATGCCACCACATCATCCTGCTCTCTTTTTTTCCTCCAAATCACTAACTATATAAAACTATATTGTTTCTTTCTCATTAGAATGCAACTTTCATGAAAGCAGAGACTTTCCTTGTCCTGTTAACCTCCATATCTTTCCCTTAGTAAGGCTGGATTACATGTTTGTTAAATAAATTAAATTTAGAGGGAAACAATAGAGCTTAGCAGCTGCAAGTATAAGCTTTGAATACAAGTAGACTGGCTGTGTTTCCTTGGATGTATTACTGATGTCCCAGTAAGCCCAATGTCCTCATTTATAAATAGATAGTAATAGCATCTGTTTCATAGAGTTTTTGTAATGTTAAATGAGATGATTCATGCACAGAGCTAAACGCAGTGCCTGACATACAGAAAACATTCAGTAAACAGCATTATTAGACTAAATTTTAATGACCAAAAAATTGCTGGGAATTAGATATGATTCTCATTTAACAAGTGGGGAAATAGAACCATTAAGAAGAGTTCATTTGCCCAAGATCACAAATATAATTTCTGGAAAGGCTGAACCAGAATCTGGATGCTCATGTTTGCAAAGATTTGTGCAAGACCCATCCCCACATGTTGGCAGTTACAGTTTCACTCAGGATAAGGCAACCGCCTTTGACTCCTAGTCCAGTGCTTTTTCAGCTACACCACTGTGCCACATAATTGGTGGGAAAAGATGTAGCTCTTTTCCAGATACACTGAGTGCATTCATCAGCAGAGGTCCAATTCCAGGACTTACTGGTGAAACCAAGGGTTGACTATTCCCTTATAGTCAAAACAGTTGTCTATAACATATTCAACTCCAGCCATGTAACAAACACCCATTAATCCTCACTAAATCTCTATGGCACAAGTAGAATCATTCCCAGTTTATAGATGGAGATATTAGATGTCAGAGCAATGAGGTAAAGCAGGCAGGCTGTTACAGCTTACAAGACCACAGCTAGGATTGGAACTCACAGCTCTGTGTAATCAAAATAAAGTACGGAATCAGGATGAAATTATTACATTTCATGGATGGCAGATGGTCCATTCTTTCTGAGATGGAAAACATACTGAAAACTTAACTTTCTTTGCTTTGGAGTCCTCACACTTCCTCTTGAGGAGCCTACCACACAATAAAAACTTATAAAATGTGATTGTCTCCTGAATAAAAAGCAAGGAAGTCTGGGAAAGGAGGTGAAATTCATTTATCAGCACATATCTGTGTGTATGTGTATTTGCATATATATTTGTTGAGTCACGCTAATTGTCAACCCCAGAAGACAGAAAGTAAGAGATAGAATCCTTAGGCTCAGGAAACTCAGTTTAATGAGTGCAACTTTACTGAAACACATCTGTTGTAAAGATGAAAAGATACACACTGTAGCAGAGGTAGGAACAACATGAAGTGAGGATGTCCAATGCCCTGAAGCCATTTGGGAAGGTCAGGCAGAGGAGGTAACATCTTATACACCTTTTAAATTTGAAGTAGGCAGAACTTGTTATAAGGGTATCTCTGTTAGAAAAAAAATGTGCAAATTCATGCAATATGAAAGAGTCTGGCATGTTTGGGGAATGGTAAGAAATAGTCTGTGGCTTGAGCAGAGGGTACATGGGGGGTGTGCATAAAAATGAAAGAAAACTTAGACTTTTATCAATAACATACTTTTTTAAGTTAAAAATAATTCCCTCTGCAAATCTGTGAGATGCTTTCTTCACTTTCTTTCTGCCATTGAACAGCAGGGAGACACCACAGGAAATATGCTTTCAGTTCTGCATGCATAGGTTAATGTTACTCCACAGTTTTGAGAGCTGCTAATATGGCAACATTTTAGAATGTCTTAAAAGATTTTTTTTTCAATTTATTTTTCATATGTAAGGGATTGACATTTTCCCCTTTTCTTTGCTTTCTGCTTGCTAGTCTGTCAGTATTTACCCAGCTCACTTACAGGTTTGAAGAATCAGTTTACATATGCCCAAAGAAGAATACAAAGATTTGAGACATTCCTGAAAGAGAATATAAATCCCACCTTCCACCAGAAGTGGAGAGAGTCTGCAGCTGGTGGAGCGCTGAAATCTCTACTGTCCTGGAAGAGACCACATCACTCTGTACCCCTAGCCCAGGCACTGCCCCTGACTCACCCTATTCCTAAAATAAGCCTGCTGTGTAATCAAACATTCATTCTCACCTACGACTGTGCTCTGCAGTGAGTCCCACTGCTTTATGGTAGGAATGTGAGGTTCCTGTGGGGAGCCACATTTTCCTCTTCAACCTAAAATAATTTGCTTTGGCATCAGAAACATTAAGCTTTTAATCACAGCTTTACCATGTTTTTTACTAGTTGACTTCAAGAAACCTGATTAAGCACTCTGGACTGTGATTTCATTATCTACCATAAATCAGGATACTGATATATTTCCTGTAAGATTGTTGTGAATACTAGCTTATATATATATATATATATATATATATATATATATATGTAATATATATAATATATATTAGAGTATATATATATGCTCTAATGCAGTACAAGTTACACATAAAGGGACTCAAATAAAGGTAATTATAATGAAAATATATTGATGGTAATGAGAGGGAGGGAGCGGGGAGGAAAAGTGAAGGATGTAGAACAGGAGTATTTACTAACATAGTACTAGGAGATGAACTTATACTGTGAATAATTATTGTATAAACTGGACTTCTGCCTTGGTTTCAGATTATTAGTAGTCCCTAGGGGTCTTGTCCTGAAAACCAGAATATGATACATTTCCTCCTCCTTTCTGCCCCCTGCCAGCAATCTATTTCCTTCTTCTCAAGTCAGACCCTAATCTCTGGACCCAGAAATAATAGTTGGACCATATATCTCCCCTTCCCAAAGTCTTCTGAAAGGCATAAATCATTTAGCAAACAACTTTCTTATGTTAGGTATTATTTTAGGCCTATTACAGAAATGAATCCTCTAATTGATACAACAAATTTGTGATCTACCCAGCAAAACAAAGGGAACTCTTGATGTGCAAATCTACGATACAAGGGAAGTTAGTGTCATTTTATTAACTTCTGCTTTACCTTTTTTGTAAATTGCTAATTCACAATTTTTTTTTGCATATTTTCTCTGGTAGTGAAACCATTACATATATATGTATAATACATATATATATGTATACGTATAAATTATAATGTGTTAAGTCTTTGCTATTTGTGTTGCAAATACCTTTTCCCATTTTACATGATAAATTTGAAGTGGAATTAGATTAAGAAGCTTTCTAAAAATCACAGTGTTGATAAGCAAGGCAGAGAGATGGATCTACAAAGTGAAGTTCAAGACAATGGGTAATGCACATATGCACAGGAGTCTGAGGCCCCTTGGCAGCCACTGGCCACCCTGATATTAATGTACCCTATGCCTCCATACACTATTTTTTCAAATATCATTGGGAACGTGAGTCACACCTCTCATTTATAATAGACAGATAAACAAATAAACAAAACAGGCATTTAGCTAAGAGACAACAACAAAACATAACTTTAAATCCCTACACTAGTTTGAGATACTGCCTCTGTTAATGACTGAAAATCAGTTAGACAGACCAGTATTCTCTGTGGGTATATTAGTTTGGGGAGTGGGTAATGAGGGCCAATGACAACTTTACTCAAATACCAATCAAGATTTTTTATGAAGTTTTATCTTGTGTAATTTTACTTTCATTT
The DNA here is from genome assembly GCF_026419965.1 of Kogia breviceps. NCBI lineage: Eukaryota > Metazoa > Chordata > Mammalia > Artiodactyla > Physeteridae > Kogia > Kogia breviceps. Next base: position 35,648,420 of record NC_081327.1, read on the forward strand.
TATTTATTTTACTCTTGATTATTAGAGTAATGCGCTTTTATTATAGGAATTTTTGAATGTGAACAATATGTAAGCATAAAAATACTTATAATACTACCACTCAGAGTCGATCACCATAAACCTTGTTTACATTTAGAATGCATTTTGTTTCTTTTTGTTCTTAATAAAGTACAATTCATATAGACAAGCTGCAATAAATGCAAAACCAAAAAACTCCTGAGGGCTCCCTATACTTTCATGGCCACCGCTAATGGGACAGGCATGGTGGGCGACCAGGGAACAGATCATCCAATACAGCCCACCATCCAGCCTAAACAGCTCAGTTTATTGTTCCCTCTCTGATCACTTCAATAGTTATGGAAATCTCTCTACCCCAAAGCTCCATTTCAGCATATTACATAATTGTCTGCCTGCTGAAGGAGCTCTCCTTTCCAGCAATCTAAAGCCGTCATACACAGAGCAGAGCTCAGATTGGTAAACACATTTGGAGAGACCCCAAAGTACCTTAACAGGAATGATGAGAATTATATCCCACCAGAGTGGAGCAGCATTTAGAGATGACTAGTTTAGAAGCTGTTCAGTGACATAGTCCATCTACGGGCCAACAGTGAAGGAAATGATCTTAAGCCAAATGGAGCCCACAAGACATAGCTACTCAGTATTGGGGGAAAAAAAATCTGAATTCACCCAGCAAAGAAAAAGAACAGAGATGGCAAGGCCATATAATTTTACTCCACTCTGTTTTGATAGCGACAAGTTCTTAGAAACTAGAGATCCTTTTAACATTGCCTTGACAATTTTTCACGACACCCCTTCACAGATATATTTGTCCAGAAAGTTCAGGTGGCTTTCAGTTGTCCTACATAATACTCTGGACCACTTTTCAGGCAATACATAAAAAGGGGAATGCTGGTGCTGTTTATAGATTTAGCTTTGAACCACTGTCCCTGCATGATTTCTTCCACTTCACTCTCTCCTGCTTCTCAGCAAATCCTGCAGCTGAATTGCGAGGAAGATATCACCCCACCTTTCAAGCATGGTGTTCAGAATGTCTCTCTGCCAACATTCTTTACGCTTCTTTATCCATAACCTAGTCTCTCCTTCTGCTGCATCAGCCTTTCTTGGGGGGTGAAAGAGGAATATACATATACATATGTACATATATGTATGTATGTGTGATACATATACATACACATACACACATACATGTTACCCTATTCGCTGCAGTCTTGAGATCCCCTGAATCTCAACGTCAGCACCATGGACAGCACCCCCATTGGCCATACTCAGTTTCTGGCAGTAAAAACCAGACGTGAATGTTTATGTAACAGAAACTTAAGAATATATGCAGTACTAAATTATAGATAGATTTGGCTGTAATACCAACCCCGTTCAAATTCTTAAGATATATATTGCAGTAGCAAATTTACAAGAATAATTCACAAACATGCTAACAGAGGGAAAAATAAAATACTGTTTAACTTTTAGTAATAATCTTTTGATTTATTGTGGTCCTCACATCTGGTAACTGGGCAGAACTATGCCATACTGTTTTAAAACCTCCTCGGGAACTTCCCAGGTATAATTTGAAAGTGGCCGCCTGGTATGTGGAGGACAGGGACTGAAGAAAGAGGCAGACCACTCTCAACTGGTTGGTGGCAGGTTTAATAAGCAAGGGAGAACTTACTTATGAGGTTTGTCTTGAGCAGTCACAAGACAAGTAGATTTCTGCACCTGCCTTTCAAATATTAAAAATGTATGAAGAGGCCTTAACTGGGTTCAGTCTTGTACTACATGACTACAGTACTAAATGACTACAGTCATAACACCACAATTCTATCTCAAGGCTGGATCTTCGGAGCAGCTTCTGGGAACAGGGAAGGCAAGCAGAGTACATGTTTGAAGAAGAGGGGCCTCTAATTGCCTGGGTCCAGCTTGTGGTTCAACTGGCTGTCATATCTTCTTTTTAAAAAATGTATGTATGTATGTACGTATGTATGTATTTATTTTGGCTGCGCCAGGTCTTAATTGTGGCACGCAGTATCTTCATTGTGGCATGTGGACTTTTTAGTTGCAGCATGCATGCAGGATCTAGTTCCCTGACCAGAGATTGAACCCGGGCCCCCTGCACTGAGAGCACGGAGTCTTAACCACTGGACCACCAGGAAGTCCCTGGCTGTCATATCTTCTTGATGACCTCCTCCATCAAATAGTCATAAAGAGGGCAAAAATAAAATAAATATCTTTCTACCCATTAGTCTTAATAAGACTATCTGTAGATACTTATGCTGAAAATCTCCAATTCTAACTAACAAAAAGAGGGAGACTTTCCATGCCAATTGGAGCATTTGCTACTATCACTGTTTTTCTTGGACCTGAGGATCATACGCATTGTTTCTTCTTAGAGGAGACAAATGAATTTGAGATTCCTCCAGAGATTATAGTGCAGTCAAGAAGTAGAGTCTGAAGGCTGTGTTAGATTTTTTGTTTGTTTGCAAGGAGATGAAACTTGGGGTATCCAGGTGCTACTGAGAAAGTGTGCTGTAGGCAGAAAATGTCACAAATGGGTAAAACCAATAAAAAATAAGGATTCAAAATTGAACTAAGGAAAAAAAAAAAAAACAAGAATGAACAATGTGAAAGAAATAAAATGTTGCAAAAAAGGCCAGAGTATTTTCCTTATTTATATTATTTGTCCATAAGTAAATCTCATAACCAAAATAAGAACATTCAAAGAAGTTGTAGATTATAATTCAAATATTCTTATGTATTTAAAAAATTTCAAACCGATGTGGGAATAAAATTTTACTTAAGATATTCTTATCTAAAATGAGGGGCTCTGCCTTTTCTGGCTAACAGAAACATTTACAGATGTACATAGTAGGAAAGGACTTAAAGAATACTCTTTTTCATCAGAAGCAGGTCAGTCTTTGATCACACATTGTGATATCATGGAGTCCTGAGAGATGTGAAAAGAGCACTCTTCTGGGAATGAAATAATCTGCATGCTAGCTTGGCTGTATAAAGTATAATGTATAATGTTGGGGCTTTGGGTTACTGCAAATAAAAACTGGAGTAGAGAAAAGCTTGTTTAGCTTTATCCAAGATTCTTATATTCTTACCTTTCCCTCTCTCCAACTGCTTTGTAACAGGAGATCTCTATTTTATTTTTATGGTAAGACATACTCAAGAGCAAACAGGGAGGTGTTAAGAGGAGCCCAGACTTCAAGTATCAATCACTTTGTGTCCTTTGTCTCATCCAAACCTGATTCCCTGGCTTCTTCCTGGACCTGGAAAAATAGAGGGTCCATGGCAGCCTTGTGCCTTATGCCAGGCATGAGCAGAAATGGTTCTCTCCACTGCAGTTAGCTTAGGGGGAAGTGTAGAGGACAGGAAGCAGATATCTTTAGCTCTATATTGCAGCTTCCTCCCAAGGTGGCTGGGACTCAGGAAAAAACTATCACACACAGGTATAAAAATAAACGTAGAAATGCAACTAGTATATCCAGTGCAACACAGACCAATAATACCAAACATTGGCCTTGACTAGGCATCAGGAAAATTGGTTCTAGCATTTTCTGGGTGGACTTACTTTCCTTTGGGCCTCAGTGTCCCCAGCCATAAAATTAAGGACTTGGATTAGATAATCTACACAGTCTCCTCCTTTACATATTCTGTGTTTCTTCCTGTTGATTTTGCCTTTTGTTTTCATAGATTTAATGATGTCTGGTGTTTTGTCACCCTATTCATTTGTTCCTTCAACTCCAATAATCCACAATCCCACCCATTCCAAGAAGAGAGGTTGAAGGCAAGAACTTTGCTAACAGACTAGGAATTAATTCTCTAGGTCAAGGAAGTCTGTAATCTACACAGAAGGTAGAACCCTTGTTCTACCTTAGGGTTCTACCCTAGAACCCTAGTTACTTAAGTATTTTAAAGGGAAAAATGTGTTAAGAATAATGCAATTCTATAAGGCAGAAAATCAAGAAACACCTGTGAATGTTCCGTAAGCATGTTTGATGACTTTGCTGAAGCATAAAGCTGAATATCCCTTAATAGATGGCTGATTTCTTTATGCATACATTCAGCAATTTGCAATAATGCTCACTTTGTGCTATCCAGGGGTGTATGTATTCAGTATGTATCAGCTATCTATTTATCATCTATATATTTATCTATCTATCTATGCATAAATAAGTAAAGACATACAGCTTCAGTCAAAGGGTGATGTGCTGGATCTTAGAACATTTGACCTAGCTGTGAAATGATAGCTGACAACTGAATTTATCAGGTTCTTTATATTCAATCATCAGTTTTTTTTCAGCTCATGGGATTTTATGCACCCTAACTACCAGGCATTATGCTAGGCTATAATGGGGAATATATCAATAAATAAAAGAAAAAGGGAACAGGATAATCACAGAAGGTCTCTTTGAGGAGGAGGTATTTAAAGAAGTGACTTAAAGGATAAAGAGGAGAAATGAAGAATGAGAGGAATATAGGCATGTGAAGTATGTTAGAGGAGGAATGAGTGGGTATCAAAGTGAGATCATGTCTGAATGAATGAACAATCAGAGTTGTGGAAAGTTAAGAGAAGAACATTGCAAGCAGAGGTGCAAACTCTTGAGGCAGGCAAGAAATTCCAGGAAATGAAAAACATTAAAATGAAAGGTAATGAAAGACCCAAGCCAAGAATGAAGCTTTTCAGAAACAGGAAATCAGTGGAAGTACTTCCAATTAAGCTTCTCTCTTATAACTAAGTGAAATCCTTGCTATTAAGTAGAAAATTCTTAGAATGTACGTAATATGATAGATGTAGCATTATTTTTATAGAAATAGTTTTCAAAGTAAGGTACACAGATTCTTGGGAGTCCCTGACATAACTTTAGGGGGTCTGTGAGTTCGTAATTATATTTGTAATACATTTAAGATGTTCTCTCATTTTACTGCATTGACACTTGCACTGATGGTGCAAGAGCAATAGTGCATAACACTATGGGAAACTTAGCATAAAGGTGTTAACATTAAACTACACTAGTTGTCAATATATTCTTCACTGCCATTCATCTGCAGGTTAAGAAAGCCAGTTTCCCTTAAGAATAGCATTCATGTCATATGTAAAGTATTTCTGCTGCATCCTGAAGTATGATGATTGCCCCAAGGAAAAACTCTTGTGCAACTGTCTGTGAACTGAACTAGCTGTCTTTGTCATGGAACACTGTTTTCATTTGAAAGAATCACTAACAAATCGTGAAGTTAGAGAGAACAGTGTTTACAAGATGACCCAGCTTCTGAGACAAATTTGAAGTTCAGAGATCCCCAAGACCACCCTTAGGTTCAATAATTTGCTGGAAGGACTCAAAGAACACACTGAAAGATGTTAGATCCATGGTTACAGTTTGTTAGAACTAAAGGATACAGATTAAAATCAGCCAAGAGAAGAGATGCATATAGCAGAGCCCAGGAAAATTTCATGTACAAAGCTTCCAGTGTCTTCTCCCTGTGGAGTCATGGACAGCATTACTTTCTGGTATCAATGTGTGGCAATATGCATGGACTATTTCCCACCAGGGAAACTCACTCTTTCCTTAGTGTCTAGTCTTTATTGGTCATACATACCTGGTTGGCTGCCCACATAGATAAACTCAATCTCCAGCCCTGTGAAGATCAGGTTCATATGGTATGACCCAAAGTCCCAACCCTATATCACATTGTTATTATCTGGCATTGTCCAAGGTCCCAAGGTAAACAATAACACTCATATAGGCATGACAGTCTAAGAGATTGGAACCTGAGAACATAGGTCAGACCTGAGAACATAGGTCAGACCTCTTTTAGGGCAAAGTTAAGTTCTTTACTACACATAAATAAATTATGGTATTCAGACTTGGGTATTAGGCAGATCTTTCCCCCCAAATGAATGAAATGATCCTGTCGCTTCAATGAAAATAATTCACAGTATGTGTTACCAGAGAAAATTAAAGTTTCAAGCAAACATTATACTTTGAAAAATGTGTATCTACTACCATGAGTTTGAAAGCTTCCCAATAATTAGAGACTTTTCTGGAGAAATCAATGATGATATTAACATGTATTTGTTAACATGGTTTTCAGATTCTTTCTTACAGCTAACATTTAAGAAACTACCATTTATGAAGTTTTTGTATAATATCAAAAAAGAATATCCATAATTATCTGATAAGGCTGTTAAAATACTCCTCCCTTTTTCAATACATATCAGTGTGAGTCTGGATTCTCTTCATATAATTTAATCAAAATAATGTGCTGTGCTTCACCAGATTGAGTGCAAAAATAGAAATGAGAATTCAGTTCTGTTCTTTAAATCCAGATATTAAAGAGATTTGTTGAAATGTAAAAGCATACCACTCTTATCAGTCATTTTCTTTGTTTTCTGAAACAATTTTTTCATAAATATAGCATTTACATTAACATGAAATATATTTTAAGTAAATAAATAAATGTATATTTAAATTTCTCAGTTTTGATTTCTAATATGATAAATACTGAGGGATATAACCCACATAAAAATCTAATTTTAGGGGGCTTCCCTGGTGACGCGGTAGTTGAGAGCCCGCCTGCCGATGCAGGAGACGCGGGTTTGTGCCCCGGTCCAGGAAGGTCCCGCGTGCTGCGGAGCCATGGCCGCTGAGCCTCTGTGTCCCGAGCCTGTGCTCCGCAATGGGATAGGCCACAGCAGTGAGAGGCCCGCATACCACAAAAAAAAAAATCTAATTTTAGGAGCCTAAAGAGGTCCTGGGATCAAATGTTTGAGAATAGCTACCTTTTAAGAAATATTTTTGAAATATTTTTCAAACTGAGCCTTATGATCCCTTAGTCATTATGATCCCACAGTGGAAAAATTAATGTTTGTGGGCCAAATCTGAGCAAAAGTCTGCTTTTGTAAATAAAGATTTATCGGAACACAAACATGCTCAGTTGTTCACATATTACTTATGGCTGTTTTCATGCTACAATGGCAGAGTTGAATAGTTGCAGCAAAATTGAGTAGTTATGACAAAGACTCGTATGGCTCACAAAGTCCATACTAGCTACTCTCTGGCCCTTTAGAGAAAAATGTTTGCCAACACTTGATTCTTTGAGCCATGAAATTAATTTTGTAGTTTTGGAGACACATTCTTATAAAATGGAGAAAAGAATTAAAGAGAAAAGAAGTGAAACAAATAAAATAGAAGTAAAACAAATAGAAGAGAGAAAATTAAAATAATGTAACACAGTAATCATTCTTTTTGTAAAACAATTGCTTTTGTTGCATGTGTGTGTGTGTGTGTGTGTGTGTGTGTGTGTGTGTTGGCTTTGGGTATAAAATATTTCTTACTAAGGGTCATGATCAAAAAAATTTGAAATCTGCTGATTTAATGTACAAGGTAAGTACATTTAGAACTCTCAGAGATGCACTGTTAACAGTGTAAACTGTTTCAAGTTCTCCAAGGCAGTATGTGGCATATAAATCCAAAATAGACAAATTGACACATTTATATCAGTCTTACTGGAGATATTCATAGATATTTATGGTAAAAACAACTTCAACAGTTTTTATAGAATGTAAATTTCCCTTAACTTTACAGATTTGGTTATGCTTCATAGCTTGTTATTTTAAGAACTCCATAGTTAACGTCATTTTCTCTGCACATGTCATTACAGATATGACGTTTGTTTCTTAACCTGTAATTGATCTTTTTGTGTGGTGTGTTGTGCGCTTATTTTTTATATTTTTTTTGCATGTCTTTAAAAAAAATAGATCTTTATTGGAGTATAATTGCTTCACAATACTGTGTTACTGTCTGTTGCACAACAAAGCAAATCAGCCATATGCATTTACATGTTCCCATGTCCCCTCCCTCTTGAGCCTCCCTCACCTCCACCCTATCCCACCCCTCTAGGTCATCACAAAGCACCGAGCCAATATCCCTGTGCTATGCTACTGATTCCCACCAGCCAGTTATTTTACATTTAGTAGTGTATATATGTCGATGCTACTCTCACTTCGCCCCAGCTTCACCCTCCTACTCCACGTCCTCAAGTCCATTTTCTATGTCTACCTCTTTATTCCTGCCCTGCAACTAGGCTCATAAGTACTTTTTTTTTAGATTCCATATATATGCAGTAGCATACGACATTTTTTTTCTCTTTCTGACTTACTTCACTCTGTATGACAGACTCTAAGCCCATCCACCTCACTACAAATAACTCAATTTTGTTTCTTTTTATGGCTGAGTAATATTCCATTGTATATATGTGCCACGTCTTCTTTACCCATTCATCTGTCGATGGACACTTAGGTTGCTTCCATGTCCTGGCTATTGTAAATAGTGCTGTAATTAACATTGTGGTACATGTTTCTTTTTGAATTATGGTTTCCTCAGGGTATATGCCCAGTAGTGGGATTGCTAGTTCATATGGTAGTTTTATTTCTAGTTTTTTAAGGAACCTCCATACTGTTTTCCACAGCGGTTGTATCAATTTACATTCCCACCAACAGAGCAGGAGGGTTCCCTTTTCACCACACCCTTTCCAGCATTTACTGTTTCTAGATTTTTTGATAATGGCCATTCTGACCAGTGTGAGGTGATACCTCATTGCAGTTCTGATTTCCATTTCTCTAATAATGAGTGATGCTGAACATCTTTTCATGTGCCTCTTGGCCATCTGTATGTCTTCCTTGGTGAAATGTGATATTGAGCTCCATGAGCTGTTTGTATATTTTGGAGATTAATCATTTGTCTGTTGTTTCACTTGCAAATATTTTCTCCCATCCTGAGAAGTGTCTTTTGCTTTGTTTATGGTTTCCTCTGCTGTGCAAAAGCTTTTAAGTTTAATTACGTCCCATTTGTTTATTTTTGTTTTTATTTCTGTTACTCTAAGAGGTGGGTCAAAAAAGATCTTGCTGGGCTTCCCTGGTGGCACAGTGGTTGAGAGTCCACCTGCTGATGCAGGGGACACGGGTTTGTGCACCAGTCCGGGAAGATCCCACATGCCGCAGAGCAGCTGGGCCCGTGAGCCATGACTGCTGAGTCTGCATGTCCGGAGCCTGTGCTCCGCAACGGGAGAGGCCACAACAGTGACAGGCCCGTGTACCACACACACAAAAAAAAGATCTTGCTGTGGTTTATGTCAGAGTGCTTTTCCTGTTTTCCTCTAAGAGTTTTATAGTGTCTGGTCTTACATTTAAGTCTTTAATCCATTTGGAGCTTATTTCTGTGCATGGTGTTAGGGAGTGTTCTAATTTCATTCCTTTACATGTAGCTGTACAGTTTTCCCAGCACCACTTATTGAAGAGACTGTCTTTTCTCCATTGTATGTTCTTGCCTCCTTTGTCAGAAATTAGGTGCCCATATGTGTATGGGTTTATCTCTGAGCATTCTATCCTGTACCATTGATATTTGTTTTTGTGCCAGTACCATACTGTCTTGATTACTGTAGCTTTGTGGTATAGGTTGAAGCTGGGGAGCCTGATTCCTCCAGCTCCGTTTTTCTTTCTCAAGATTGCTTTGGCTATTCAGGGTCTTTTGTGTTTCCATATGAATTGTAAAATTTTTCCTTCTAATTCTGTGAAGAATGCCATTGGTAGTGTGATAGAGATTGCACTGAAACTGTAGATTGCTTTGGGTAGTATAGTCATTTTCACAATGTTGATTCTTCCAATCCAAGAACATGGTATATATCTCCATCTGTTTATGTCCTCTTTGATTTATTTCACAGTGTTTTATAGTTTTCTGAGTACAAGTCTTTCGCCTTCTTAGGCAGGTTTATTCCTAGGTATTTTATTCTTTTGTTGCAGTGGTAAATGGGAGTGTTACCTTAATTTCTCTTTCTGATTTTTCAGTGTTGGTGTATAGGAATGCCAGAGATTTCTGTGCATTAGTTTTGTATCCTGCAACCTTACCAAATTCATTGATTAGTTCTAGTAGTTTTCTGGTGGCATCTTTAGGATTTTCTATGTATAGTATCATGTCATCAGCAAATAGTGACAGTTTTACTTCTTCTTTTCCAATTTGTATTCCTTTTATTTTTCTTCTCTGATTGCTGTGGCTAGGACTTCCAAAATTATGTTGAATAAGGGTGGTGAGAGTGGATATCCTTGTCTTGTTCCTGATCTTAGTGGAAATGCTTTCAATTTTTCACCATTGCGTATGATGCTTGCTGTGGGATTGTCATATATGGCCTTCTTTATGTTGACGTAGGTTCCCTCTATTCCCATTTTCTGGAGAGTTTTTATCATAAATGGGTGTTGAATTTTGTCAAAAGCTTTTTCTGCATCTATTGAGATGATCATATGGTTTTTATTCCTTAATTTGTTAATGTGATGTATCACACTGATTGATTTGTGTATACTGAAGAATCCTTGCATCCCTGGGATAAAATCCCACTTGATCATGGTGTATGATCCTTTTAATGTGCTGTTGGATTCTGTTTGCTAGTATTTTGTTCAGGATTTTTGCATCTATGTTCATCAGTGTTATTGGTCTATAGTTTTCTTTTTTTGTAGTTATCTTTGGTTTTGGTATCAGCGTGATGGTGGCTTTGTAGAATGAATTTGGGAGTGTTTCTCCCTCTGCAATTTTTTTGACGAGTTTGAGAAGGATCACTGTTAGCTCTTCTCTAAATGTCTGATAGAATTTGGCTGTGAAGCCATCTGGTCCTAGGCTTTTGTTTGTTTGAAGATTTTTAATCGCAGTTTCAATTTCAGTGCTTGTGATTGGTCTGTTTATATTTTCTATTTCTTCCTGGTTCAGTCTTGGAAAATTGTACATTTCCAAGAATTTGTCCATTTCCTCATGGTTGTCTATTTTATTGGCATATAGTTATTTGTAGTAGCCTCTTATAATCCTTTGTATTTCTACAGTGTCAGTTATGATTTCTCCTTTTTCATTTCTAATTTTATTGATTGGTGTCCTCTCCCTTTTTTTCTTGGTGAGTCTGGCTAAGGGTTTACCAACTTTGTTTATCTTCTCAAAGAACCAGCTTTTAGTTTTATTGATTTTTCTACTGTTTTCTTCATTTCTATTTCATTTACTTCTGGTCTAATCTTTATGATTTCTTTCCTTCTACTGACTTTGGGTTTTCTTTGTTCTTCTTTCTCTAGTTGTTTTAAGTGTAGGGTTAGATTGTTTATTTGAGATTTTTCTTGTTTCTTGAGGTTAGACTGTATTGCTATAAACTTCCCTCTTAGAACTGTTTTTGCTGCATCCCATAGGTTTTGGGTTGTCGTGTTTTCATTGTCATTTGTTTTTATGTATTTTTTTAAGTTCTTCTTTGATCCTTCAGTAATCTCTTGTTTATTTAGTAGCACCCTATTTATCCTTCAGGTATTTGTGTTTTTTACAGTTTTTTTCCTGTAATTAATTTCCAATCTCATAGCATTGTGGTCAGAAAAGATGCTTGATATGATTTTACTTTTCTTAAATTTTCTGAGGCTTCAGACCCAAGATGTGATGTATCCTGGAGAATGTTCCATGTGCACTAGAGAAGTGTATTTTGCCACTTTGGGGTGCAATTTTTTATAAATATCAATTAGATCTATCTGGTCTATTGTGTCATTTAAAGCTTGTGTTTCCTTATATATTTTCTGTTTGGATGATCTGTCCATTGATGTAAGTGGGGTGTTAAAGTCCCTACTATTATTGTGCTACTGTCATAACACACGGTTGTTAGCATTTGCCTTATGTATTGAGGTGCTCCTATGTTGGGTGCATATATGTTTATAATTGTTATATCTTCTTCTTGGATTGATCCTTTGACCATTATATAGTGTCCCTCCTTCTCTATTGTAACAGTCTTTATTTTAAAGTCTATTTTATCAGACATGAGTATTGCTACTCCAGCTTTCTTTTGACTTCCAATTGCATGGAATATCTTTTCCATCCCTTCACTTTCAGTCTGTATGTGTCCCTAGGTCTGAAGTGGGTCTCTTATAGACAGCATATATATGGGTCTTATATTTGTATCCATGCAGCCAGTCAGTGTCTTTTGGTTGGGGCATTTAATCCATTTACATTCAAGGTTATTATCAATATGTTCCTATCACCAGTTTCTTAATTGTTTTGGGTTTGTTTTTGTGGGTCCTTTTCTTCTCTTGTGTTTCCTGCCTAGAGAAGTTTCTTTAGCATTTGTTGTAAAGCTGGTTTGGTGGTGCTGAATTCTCTTAGTTTTTGCTTGTCTGAAAAGATTTTGATTTCTCCATCAAATCTGAATGAGATACCTGCTGGGTAAAGTAATCTTGGTTATAGGGTTTTTTCTTTCACTTTAAATATATCCTGCCACTCCATTCTGGCTTGCAGAGTTCCTGCTGAAAAGTCAGCTGATAACTTTATGGAGATTCCTTTGTATGTTATTTTTTGTTTTTCCCTTGCTGCTTTTAATATTTTTTCTCTGAATTTAATTTTCGTTAGTTTGATTAATATGTGTCTTGGTGTGTTTTTCTTGGGGTTTATCCTGTATGGCACTCTCTGTGCTTCCTGGACTTGGGTGACTATTTCCTTTCCCGTGTTAGGGAAGTTTGCAACTATAATCTCTTCAAATATTTTCTCAGACCCTCTCTTTTTCTCTTCTTTTTCTGGGGCCCCTATAATTCGAATGTCAGTGTGTTTACTGTTGTCCCAGAGGTCTCTGAGATTGTCTTCAATTGTTTTCATTCTTTTTTCTTTATTCTGCTCCTCGGCAGTCATTTGCACCATTTTGTCTTCCAGTTCACTTATTCGTTCTTCTGCCTCTGTTATTGTTATTGATTCCTTCCAGTGTATTTTTTCATTTCAGTTATTATGTTGTTCATCTCTGTTTGTTTGTTCTTTAGTTCTTCTAGATCTTTGTTAAACATTTCTTGTATTTTCTCAATCTGTGCCTCCATTCTATTTCCGAGATTCTGGATCATCTTTACTATCATTACTCTGAATTCTTTTTCAGGTAGGTTGCCTATTTCCTCTTCATTTATTTGGTCTTGTAGGTTTTTACCTTGCTACTTTATCTGTGACATATTTTTTTTTTTTTAATGAGTGGGATTGTGTTCCTGGTTGTTTTGCCTGAGGCTTCCAACACTGGAGTTTGTAGGCTACTGGTTAGAGCTGGGTCGAGAGGAGGAATTCTGTGAGACCTCACTCCAATATTCCCTTGGGTCTGTGGTTCTCTTTTAGTCCAGTGGTTTGGACTCAGAGCTCCCACCACAGGAGCTTTGGCCTGACCCCGGGTTTGTGAACCAAGATCCTGCAAGCTGCCTGGGGCAGAAAGAAAAAAAAAAAAAGAACAATAACAAAGTAAAAAATAAAATTAGACTAGGAATCTAACATATATGTTAGGAAGAATATAAAAATAAAAATAAAGATGAATCAACAACTGGAAGGTGCATCAGTACCACAAGAGTAAAAAAAGAGGAGGGAAAAGGACCAAAAGAAAGGGCGGTTGGGGAGAAGGCTTTGGCTGTGGAGGGCAGGGCCTAAGCAACCGTGAGGTTTGGGCAGTGGGCAGGGCCAGTGCTCAGGACCCACAGGGCTGGAAAAGGCCCTGGGGGCTGTGGGGAGTGGGGCTTAGGCTCAAGGAACAGAAAGTGCCCAGGTGTACCCCCCACCCCTGGTCTCAGAGGGCAGAGGCCCTCACCTGTGAGCCCAGCAGGCTTCCTGGGCTCGAGTGGGCAGGGCAAACGCCTTCTTCTCCTCTCCTGCTCCTCCGGTCGGGGAGGAGCCTCTCCTGATCTCCCCAGCCTTCCTCTTATGCCCCCAAGGACCTACGTGGCCTGGAGTGGGCTCTGGAGGGCAGAAGGCTCCCCAGGCCCAAGTGGGTGGGGCAATCACCCTCCACTCCTCTCCTGTTCCTCCTGGAGGGCTCCTCCCACCTGCCTCTGCTGTACTCCCCTCTGCCTCACCTCCTTCCTATGCCCCCAAGGACCCACGAGACCCGGAGGGGGCTTTGTTTTTTTTTTTTTGTTTTGTTTTTTCAGTATGCAGGCCTCTCACTGTTGTGGCCTCTCCCGTTGCAGAGCACAGGCTCCAGACGTGCAGGCCCAGCGGCCATGGCTCACGGGCCCAGCTGCTCTGCAGCACGTGGGATCTTCCCAGACCGGGGCACGAACCCGTCTCCCCTGCATCGGCAGGCAGACTCTCAACCACTGCGCCACCAGGGAAGCCCCCTGGAGGGGCCTATGGAGGGCAGGGGATGGGTCTGGGAGCCCAGCAGGCTTCCTGGGCTCAAGTGCGTATTGTTAGTATGCAAATGACTTCAGAAAGTGAGTACTTTAAAATTATTTACTGATGTTTAATAAACATACTTGATATACACAGCCCATAAGTACATAGTACCATGAACATTTACAAACTGAACATACTCATGTAACATGCTCTTTTACATCACAATCTGCAACACATTAGAACTGAATTATTTGTTGAGACTGTTCATTTGTTGAGTATGTTGTTAGGCATTTTGAGACATAAAAACAAAAAGAGAGCTGTTCTCTGTCATCAAGGAGTTCAACTATAAGAAGAGGATAAAACCTGCCTAGATATAGTTAAATTTGTGTGTGTGTGTGTGTGTGTGTGTGTGTGTGTGTGTGTGTGTGTGTTCAGTGTACTTTTGAAATGTCATGTCAAATAGAAACAGAACATGCTTTGGATTCCAGAGCTCTGGACTGAAATCCTGAATTGAGGATATAATACCTGTGAGACTGTATAAAGTACAGAAGCCTAGAATGCCTTGTGCTATGGACTAAATGTTTGTATCTCTCCAAAACTCCTATGATGAAACCTAATCCCCGATGTGATGGCATCAGGAGCTAGAGCCTTCAGGGGGTGATTAGGTTATGAAAGTGGAGGCTTCAGTGAATGGGACTACTGCCCTTATAAAAGAGACCCCAGAGAACTCTCTCCTGCTATGTGAGGACACACCAAGTAGGTGGCCATCTATGAGTCAGAATGCTGGCCCTCACCACTGAATCTGTTGGCACCTTGATCTTGAACATCCCAGCGCCCAGAACTGTAAGAAATAAATTTATGTTGCTTATAACATATATGTTGTTTATAAACATATAACAATATGTTTATATGTTTGGTCTGCTATAGCAGCTCAAATAGACTAAGGCCCCTTGGGTGCCAAATAAATGTTAATCTCCTCAAATTGAAGTAAATAGCAGCAGCATAAAATATCCAAGCTTTATGGTTGTTTTTGCATGTCCCTTACTTGCAGGAAGCACTTGTTGCAGTAATATTGACAAACCCAGTGACAACCTCAGTGAAGAGATCCAGTGGAATCAACATCAGAGAACAGACCTTTGGAACTGCAACATCAGCAGAACAAAGGTAGAAGCATGTGGTGAGCATCTTTCCAAATTTTAAGGTAGGATTTTAAGCAGCTGCACTTGGGAGTTACTCAAGTTATTACATTAATTCCTTCTTTCTCTCCTCTCCTTAGAGTACCAGGGTATGTTCTCCTAAACCATTTCCAGGGCTACATGTTGCAAAGTTTATCTGCTGATGTTGCCAACTCCTTCTCTATCAGGTCCAACAAAAAAGCAGCTTTTCCTGAATATGTGTCTGAAGAGAAAATGTTCAGTATTTTCAAAACCAAGGAGATCAATCCAGAGGCAGATAATTGTATTGCATTGTACTAGGTTGTATTGCGTTGCATTGTATTTTCCATAGTGGTACTCGGATGGTCAAATTGCTATAAGTATTGAGTCCGTGCATGGCCAACAGAGTTCCAGTTAAATAAGAGGTAAAAAACCCTTAATTACACAGACATAATACATATATCTATCTCTTATCACTCCCTCACCAATGATTTTCATCAATATTGGGTCACAAAACCCTTTCTCTCTGAGCCTAAAGAGAACCTCAGAACACCCATGAATATATTGATCCAGGCAACTTCCACCAATTGAGTTTTGGCACAAGACAGGTGTGTTTGTATGTACGTGTGTGCGCACACACACACATTTTAAAATACAATTTTATCACCTGTATAGATTCGTGCAAGCCTAACCTTTAAAACACAGTTTTCACTGTATGATTCAGACATCAAAATTAATGTTTTCTCTGAAGTTTTGGCATGTTTTCAGTTGTCACTGCACATCTTACCATCTACTATACAGTAAACTCATACCAAATCCAAGTTTTTCTTACACAAAATTCTACCATCATCATATAATATACATTGTCGGTTGCCTAATCACTCACCATTATTATCTTTTTCCTTGAAAACAAAAACCTACTTGGTACAAGAAAATGACATACTAAGTCCCAGCAGAAATTTTAACTTTCCCAGTTTCCCTCATCAATATCAGAGAGACCATGGGGCACAGTCCTGGCCAATGAGACATAAGAAGTCATTTAGGGTTTCTGGAAAGCAATCTTCTTTCCCTGAAACATCCCCTCAGTGTTTTTAGCTTTGAACATCAACTACAACATCATATGGTGACTATGTGAAGTACACACATAAGGGAACACTGAGAGAATCAGAACTGCCAGACCAAATGTCAATAAACCACTCGACTGCTGTCAGCAAGCATCTACCAAGACACTTCTTATTAAATCATTTTAAAAAAATCACTTATTGCTTAAGTCACTTTAATAAAAATTTACTGTTGTTTTGAAAATGCTCCTAATGGAATCATAGGGCTTTACCCCTGGTTATCGTTATCAATTTCTTTCTAATTTATGCACTTGGTAATTCAATTCCTTTAAGTATAAGTAGAAAAAAAAAAAGAAAATCAGTATTACTAGAGAGTGAAAAAAGACATACATGGTAGGTGGGACATATGCATAATTATTTTTCATGACACCTTCAGAGTGACTCAGGAGGCTGTATGTAAAGGACCATGAGACTGAGAACTGCGAGTTCATGGCATCTGTGAGGAGGTAGGCAGCTGAGGCTTGCTAGGAGTTGCATTTAATTTACAGGCCAGATTGAGACTATACAACCATGATGTTTGCAAGGAGATTTGGAAAATCCCATGTCATTTATAAAGAGAAAGTAGACACATTTTTATTTTGCTATCACAAGCATCTACACTGCTCTGGTCTGGCCGAATGCTTTAACATACCTGATACATGCAATCAGCATCACTCTAGTCTCTGCTTCAGATAAAAACCATGTGGGATAAATCCAATCACTAATCTGCAAGTATGCACCCCACTACTCACTTTGCAAAAGTAGTGCCTGCTGGTTTAACATGGTTTCTTCTTTATATTAGTAGTTTTCTATTTAATCTTGGGTTTGAAGTATGAGAGGTCTGTTTGGCACCTTTCTGATGTGCATCAGGAGACAATATTAATTGCAGTGTTCTCCATAAGGTAAGGGTGAAGGAGGCAGAATAAAATGGAGAAATATTAACGTTCAAGCTATATTAATGAAAAAAAACCCCTACCGCTGGCTTTACTTACCTATATTTTGCCATGTTTTATTCCATAAGACAACACAATTCTGGTGGGGGCTGATTAACTTGTGATCTGTAGCTGAGCCTCCAGTGTGGTTTGACAGAAATGGTCTGCTCTAAAGGGATAGCAATACTGGAGAGTGGCTAACCAATCCAATCATACTCACTTTCTTGAGAAATTTGAACAGGAGGCATACAGAGAGGTATTTTTGTGTCCACAGCAGCTGAGAGACATATGGGGTGAAGGGAGTAAGCAAAAGCTGTAAGGGATTAGAAACCATGAATAAGCCCAAACTATAAGATAGTTGTGACAGGGAAACTCAAATAACAATACTACTAACAGCTAACAGTTGTGGAAGATTTGCAATAGTCAGGCACTGTCCTGAATACATTAATGTAGTTTTATCACATCCCTATGAAACACGCATCTCACCATTCTAATTTTACGTGCAGTGAAACAGAAGTATAAGCAGATTGAACATCCTCCTCAAGTTTAAAGGACCGATACATGAATGAGCTGAGATTTGAACACAGGCAGTCTTATCCCAGACTCTCTACTCTTACCCATTCCACGGCATTACCTCTCCTGGAGCGACTGGGACAATGTAATTTTGCTATGGAATCTTAACTAACATTCTTTAAGGGGCCCTGAGGAGAAACATTTTCTGTGCCTCTTCATTTGGCTCCTGTGTCCTTAAAATAAGCCTTAGCTGCTTCCCCTCTGTCCTTGCAACACATTCATGAGCTTTTGGACCAAGTTCTGCCCGTTATGAGAGGTTATACTATGGGAAAATCACTGGAGTTACCTGACCCTTGGTTTCTCTTCTGTAACCTAGGAATGGTAACAATAACAACAAGGTGACTGAGGGGTGTGGGATACAGATGTTCAGGAAACACTGCTGGACACAGCCTCTTTACCATCTAACACAGGACTCAGAACAGCTCTCTAAGGAAGTTCTTTGATTAAACTCAAGAGAACTCAATACGCCGAAGAAATAATGCTAACTAAGACGCCAAAGCTCTTTCTGTGAAAATTTACTCTTCTTTTTTATTCCCCTCTCTATTATATTTCAGCTAGATTGCACTGGGGATTACTTACACGCTACAAAATGAATCTTTCACTCAAAGGAAAAATGGAAAGTGGTGATACGTTCATTTCTCTGGTTTGAGGGGTTTGGGGGTGTTTTTGTTTTTCATTCTGCATTAGCTATATGACATACATAACCCCCCCCCTTTTTTTTTTCCTGAAGGGACAGATCTTATAAATCACTCATCAATTCTGAACAAATATTGTAGTGAACAATGCTACTAGGAAGAATCTTGCCTCAAGGGATGACTTATTGTCAACTAGCTTCCAGAGAAGCTGAAATTATGTTGTTTTGCTCAACTAATATCACCTTTAGCATCATGTTTTTCAAAGTGTAAATGTAAAAACAGTAGAGCAAGGATCCCTTCTTCTTCTTCTCTCTCTCTCTCTTTTTTTTTTTTTAAATTTACAGACCTCCCCAGGCATGTGTACTCACCCATAGTTTCACACAAGTCTAGAGCATAAGCCCACGGTTCTGAATTATTTTTAAAGTTTTCTTCATTCATCTCACTAACTCAATATATATATATATATATATATACACACACACACACACACACACACACACACACACATATACACTTATATGTACATAATCATTAGCACCAAAAGTAACTGAAGATGGTAAGGATTAGACGTTTCATGACAAGTAACAATCATTTTTTTTTGTTTGCTTGTTTGTTTTTGAGCATCTATAACTAGCCAGACAACAGCTTTAGGTGTTTATTTAATTCCCAGCAACGCTTTGAGAAGAACATTTTTACCTTATATTTTTCAAATTAAAAAAAAGGGTTGAGGAAGATTACTCCGAAAGTCACACGGGGGATAAACGTCATGTTTAGAACTTGAATTCAGGGGATACATTTGAAGGAACAGCATCCATCTGAAATTCAAATTATGGCTAGTTTATTGCAATACAACTCTTGATATTTTATAATGATACCCTGGATGTCTTCACTTTCTAAATGGGGTTTGGGGCTGTATTTTGGATTCCTGGAAATTTTCAGTTCTGCATTTAATGTTTCTAATCAAAGTTCATATCATTTAATTTGTGAGGTTCTTCTCTTGAAGTTTAAAGTTTTATGAAATTGTAGAACTTTACACAACAGGGCAGCCAGTTGTATAGTCAAATTCTTTTTTTTTTTTTCGGTACGCGGGCCTCTCACTGCTGTGGCCTCTCCCGCCGCGGAGCACAGGCTCCGGACGCGGAGGCTCAGCGGCCATGGCTCACGGGCCCAGCCGCTCCGCGGCATGTGGGATCCTCCCGGACCAGGGCACGAACCCGCGTCCCCCGCATAGGCAGGCGGACCCTCAACCACTGCGCCACCAGGGAAGCCCCAAATTCTTTTTAAGTAAAGTATGTGGTAAGACTAAACTTCAATAATTTTGTGTCTTTTTATTTCTCCTTTTCTGAGAAAACGGTAGTAGCTCATTGTCTTGGATGCATAAAAGCATTCATATTTAAAATGCTAAAGTTAAAAATCTGCATTATAATGAAACTGGTAACTGTCCAATGTCTTACTCTAAACCATAGGTTTCAAACATTCTACCTTCAGGGGCAAGAAGTCAAACTTTCTACCTAAGGTAAAGATTTGAAAAAATATCATAAAATTTAAATGCCTTTAATTATAATTTTTAAAAATAGGTCTATCTCATATCTTATTTCTACCTTGTCTTCATCAATGTAAGCTTGTGACATAAATTTTAATACATGATTTATGGTTACAAATTCATTTTTTCATTCTCATTTATTATGGGGTGTCACATTCTATCATGCCTGCATTTAATCACCTCCTGTCTGCATATTAATGGTTACAAATATGATACCTATGTAGACCGAAGAAGCCAGGAGCTTAGCTGTCTCAGAGTGTAACGGTTGAGCGCCTTGAAAAGTGGGGCTGGGAAAAAAACACTTTAGATGTCTTTGTACATGCATATGCATTACAGAACAACTCATGTAGTGAAAAAGAGGGTTTTCTACTGTGTAGAGTCAATTTGTTTAAATCGATTTTTCATAAGCCCCCATAATCTGTACATCCATAACTGTATTGAACACATAATAAGCCTTGTGTCAAAATTAGGTGAGATCATTGCCAAGACATTGCCAAGTTTTAGTGTGTCAAGTTTAGACCAAGAGGAAATATGCCAATGCCCCTAAGTGCATTCATTTATATTGACCCATTTCATGTATCATTGGCTAAAATGCACAAATGAAAAGGCATGTTTTTAGGAAGTTAGTGTTTATCTGAACTTGATGACATATGGTTTTGAGAGCTGAACAGGGAATTTTCAATTAAAGATGAGTAGAGAAACTTGCTACTAAATTATAGGTGCTTGACAAAAAACACATGCTCAATATATGTTTTATTAATGAATAAGTATTTTATTTTCTCTTGCCAACAAATAGTACCTGGGAGCCATATCTGGTATTAATGCAAATTGAGTTGCAATACCACCCATGGAAATGGTACAGTAGGCTAGATGTGGAGGAGGAAAAGGGCTGAGTTCTAGTAACAAACTACAAGAAAAGGGGAAACAGATCATGGGCAGGGCACCAGCTGCAAAGGACAAAATCAAACCAAGATCAATGAACAGACAAAAATGCATGGGAAGGAAAGGAATTGTGACAAGCTTGGGCGGAGAGGTAATTTGGGAGGTAAAGTACAAAGTGTTAGTATAATCAGGAAAGAGCTAAGTCTGTGATCAGTGACAGTGTGTGCTGCTGACTATGCAAATTGAGGTTAAGTTTGAGGACTTCAAGAACCCATGAGGAAGGAGGGAGTGTATTAATTAAGAGGAGTTGCATGCATGATTGGTATTGTAGTACAGAAACAGAAATAGGATACTTTTTCATCCTTGGCCTCCAGGATGACTACACGGGAAGAGTCTCCTAACACACACACATACACGTGTGCGCGAAGACAAAATAACTGAAGACATGCTTAAGTGTAGAAATGAAAAGAAAAGAGAAGATGGTTCATCATTGATGTCTATGTGGCCATAGTTAAGGACTGAGAATAAAGGCATATGGACCCCTATTTTCAAAAGGGGATATTGGTCTTGAAATAAACCGGACAAGCCTCCAAAAATCTCTGTTAGCCTAGTTTCTTGTTTCTAAAAGAGAAAAACTTCTAGACAGAAGCTTCGTGGTTGAAACATAAGGTTCCTGGCCAATATTCCTTCGATTCTATCTATATATTTTTTTGTCCTTTTAGGCAAAACTTTAAAATTAAAACATCAGTGTAATAAAAGAAGGCCTATGGAGCTGTTAAGCCACTTCACTTTTAGAAATGTAGGTTTCTGAGACAGAAGAGAAATTGTACTTTCCCACAGGATCTGAAGAATTATTTGTGCCTTTTCAGACATGACGAAGTTCACATGAGTAGTAACTCCTTTGGATGTCAACAAAGTCAACAATAGCTTTGCAAGGAAATAAATTGTACAATTAAAAATTTCAACAGCTAATAACAGTATAACAGTGTTGCTCTCTAAACACTGTGGAATTGCCAAGTATGTTATGTGCACTTTCCCACACCCGGTATTTAATACCTCTCCAGTTGTCTTCTATCCAAGAAAGCACATCATTTGCAACTTTACAGGTGACTGATATTATTCTAGTAACTTGAATCTGCCCTACTGTATAAATTTAATGACCATTGGTTTAAACTAAATTGTTTTTGATGATATAACTTAGGCCATGATCTTAATGGCTGAACACTTCCCCTAAGTATCACCTTTTTCTGAGGAAGGAGCAGAATGGGACTTTATAAGATGTATTAAAGCACAGTGTGGAAAATATAGGTATTTACTGACTTTGGTTGATAGGTATTTTTAAATATCATTAGACTATTTGCCTTAAGCAACTCAAGGACATACACAAACAAATGTAAACACATTTCTCTTTAATAAGAAAACAAAACTAAAAATATAAAATTGAAATATTCATTTAAAATATATAAAATATTTTATCATATAAAATATTTTAAAATCTATTTTAACCACAGCAATATATGCGACCAACCCCCATTTCTCACTGTTCTCTTTTTCTTAAGTCTCTTTGTACGTAGTTAAAAGGGCACTGAATATGGTGTAAGAAAACTTAGTTTCAGATAACTCCCACCCTGGCCCTGTCTCACTGTGTTCCTTTAGACAAGTTTCTTAACTTCTCTAAACTTTTCATTTTTCTCACCTGTAAGTTTGAAACAGGGACATATCTGTAGGAGAATTAAATGAAATAAGTAATTACAAGATGAATTATGGGAGCTTAATTATATATTATATGAATATATCATATATTATGCCACATTAACACACAATATTCAATGTGTACATACATACATATCACAAAATCAAGTAAGCATCAATGAGTTTTTTAAATGAAATTTTGTAAAAGTTGTCAAAGTCAATTACTGATGCTTAAATTTTGCAGTTCCACCTCATGGGAACTTTCAAAGTATTGCATTTAAAATATACTATAAAGTCAGAAATACTAGCATTAGCCTCACTGGTATGCTGTAAAGACGAATTAGTACTTTTAAAGTGCTGAGGACCAAGCCAGGCACAGGGTAAACATTCAATAAATGTCAGCTATTTTTTATCATTCCCACAACTCATCACCTGATTTGTTAACTTTCTCTTTAGTTATTCCTATGGCTTGGTTCTTTATCCCTCTTACTTCCTTTGATCTCTCTCTCAAGCTGATGCCAAGCTAATCTTGGCATCAGAGCTAAACTTTAGCTCTGATCTTTGTGCTTCCCTGAACAAAAACTGCATAGGTCCCCAAATGCCTTTCTTCTTTTGGCTTTCAAAGCTCTTCCACAATCTGGCACCATCTTAACCCTCCAGACTTAGGTCTCCATGTCTCTTTTACTCCAAGACTGAAGCATATAGACATCCCTATGCTGCCCTCTGATCAGCCTTCCCTTTTGCGTAAGCAGTGGTCTCCTTCCCCTGAAATCTTTTAACCTTTCCTTTTGTGCTTATTAGACATCTCCAAGGCCTATAAGGACAGTGTATTATTTAATGTAAGCTGACTGCTGTAAAAATAAAAAGCATATCTCAAAACAAAAGTTTCATGCAATAAAAGTGATGTACATCGTGGTCCAATGAGTCAGAATGGTCAACATGGAAGGAGAAGATCTGGAAGACGGCACTGGGGTTTTATGGTCCACATGGTAAATGGCATAAGACACTTCCAGTTGTATTGCACTGGCTGAATTTAGTCAAGTGATACATATTAACTATACGGGAGACAGGAAAAATTTAGTGTTCCTGAGTGCAGTGGAAGAAAATTTAACAGTGTTAGTGAAAATAGCACTTTGCTCCACCACATTACCTCCGTCCTCAGACTTCCCCCCTTCCCTTCCCTTTCCTCTCTGCCAGCCCCCGCTTCCCCTTCCCTTCTCTAGCTATATTCATTCTCTGCTGCTAGCTGATCTCACCAATCTTTTATCTGAAAAACCAAACAAACAATAACAAAAAAACTATACTAATCATGCCCAAGTTTCTTTCTCCAGCACCAGCATCTCCCCTGACATCTAGAAGGATATATCCAACTATCTTTCAAACACCTTCACTCAGATATTTCATAGACATTTTAAACTGACCAAGTTTAAACAAAACTAATGATTAGCCCAGACCCCGAATCTGGTCATCCTGAATGTTCCAACTCTGTAAATGGCAATTCTTAAGAGTGTTCCAGAAAAATTTCTCTCTCTCTTCAAAATTCATATTAAAGTCCTAAATATTTTACCTTTGAATTGCATCCTGATTCTGAGCGCTCATCCAGCCACCATTTGGATCCTTAGATAAGAGCTCACCACTCTTAATCTCTCACCTGGATCACTACAATGACCTCTTAACTGATTTTCTTTTTTCTCCAAGTATATCCCCTGCAATTTATTTTTAACAAACTATCCAAAGTAATCTTTTTAAATCTTAGTACAGAATATATCACTCCATTCCTAAATGCTCTCTAATGTTTTCCCATAATCCACAGCCCAAAGCCTTAAAATGGCCTCAGTATACATGTCCTGCCCCTTCCCTGCTTCCTTGACCTCACCTCCTAACTACCAATCTTCCCTTAGCTAATTCCACCCTATCTGCCTGGTCACTTTCCTAGTTCTTAAACCTGAAGTCGGCTTCCACCTCCCGCACTTGAGGTGCATTGTTCCACCCACCTGGATAGCGTCTCTCCAGGTGCTACCAGGCATCTTTGAAATTTCATCCCAAATGTCATCCTATTAAAGACGACTTCCAGGCTTCCCTGGTGGTGCAGTGGTTGAGAGTCTGCCTGCCGATGCAGGGGACGCGGGTTCGTGCCCCGGTCCGGGAAGATCCCACATGCTGCGGAGCGGCTGGGCCCGTGAGCCATGGCCGCTGAGCCTGCGCATCCGGAGCCTGTGCTCCGCGGCGGGAGAGGCCACAGCAGTGAGAAAAAAAAAAAATTCTGGTTGTAAGAACCAGATGTAGCACTTAGAAGGAGCCCAAGTTGTGGAAGTAATACTGAAAATATTAATAAAGGACAATGTCAAACTTCAAACATTCTAAAAAAAGAAAAAGACGACTTCCCCAAAACCCCATATAAAATTACAGCCATCTCCATATATATATCCACTTTCTTTCACTTTACCCTGATTAACTCTTTTTCCCTCATTCTATTTATCATCAGAGAATATATTATTTATTATGACTTTCTAGAGAGCCTTATATAAAATTGCAGCTCTCAAATTTCCTTCTCCTCTATCCAGCTTTACTGTTTTTTTTCCCTTATAAAACATTACCAAAGAATATAGTATTTAATTTGTTGTTTGCTTGTTGTATTAGTTTCTTTATGGCTGCTGTAACAAATTTCCACAAATTTAGCAGCTCAAAAGACACAAATTTATAATTCTGTAGGTCAGAAATCTAACATAGGTTACATGCTAAAATCAAGGTGTTGGTAAGGCTAGAATCTTTTTCTGGAGGCTCTAGGGAAAATGTGTTTCCTTACTCTTCCCAACTTCTCAAGGCTGCCTGCATTCCTTAGCTCATGACCCCCTTCCATTTTCAAAGCCAGTAATGTCTGGTCAAGACTTTCTCAAATCATAGCTCTGACTTCGACAATTTTGCCTCCTTTATTCCACATTTAAGGACCTTTGAGATTACACTGGGCCCACCCAGATAATCCAGGATGGTCTCCCAATCTCAAGGTCAGCTGATTAACAAACTTAATTCTGTATATAGTCTTAATTCCCCTTTGCCATAAACTTAACATATTCACAGGTTCCAAGGATTAGGATGTGGCATCACTTTGCCTAATACACTTTCTCTTTTCTCTCTCCCTGGTCCTCAAAAGTATATAAGTGTTGAGAGGATAAGGATTTTGTTTCACTACTCCACTTCTGCAGCTGCATTGTTCTTGGTATATAGTAGCAGTCCAATAAATACTTCTTGGATAAATAAAATAGCAGGTTAACAGCAGCACCAGGCAGAAATGCTAAAATGTAAGTGAATCTTGAATTCTCAATGTCAGGTGTGGTCTGTGGAGAGGCAGTGATATCATCTAAGATTGTTAGAAATGCAGACCCTCAGGCACCATCCCGGAACTGTTGAATCTAATTCAGCAGTTTTACAAGATCTTCCAGTGACACATAAGCAATGTTTGAGAAAGAATAGCCTAACAAACAAAAAAAAACCAATCAATCAATCTAAAGGAATTTACAAAGGTCTTACTCTCTGTAAGTGGGGTGTTCAATGGCTGGACATTCATGACCACTGATCCAAACATGCACATATGTCACATTTCCTTTGCTCTATGTACTACATCAACTCTGATCTCTTGAAGTAGTAAAACCCAAGACTTGGATTACTGTTGTTGACAAGCCCTACACATAAAATCACAAAACAAAGAGGCAAAGAACATGGAAAAGTCTCTACCCCTTTGCCAGCACAAAGAAACCAAAAAAGGCACTCAGCACATAACAACTGCCTGAATCATTTCAACTCTTTTGCTGACGAAAAAAAATTTAAAATACCATTTTCTTGAAGCCTTTTAACAACAACAAAAGCTTGCAGGAGACTTTTAAAATACCGCTGTGTTTCATCAAGGCTTTTTGACTGCTACAAAGGATAAGGCTTACTTTTTGTATTATTATTTGGGGTATGAGTATAAGCATGTATTTTTAAAACGCAAAAAGCAAAAGAGGGGAGGTAATTAGGCACTACAATAACAAAACAACTTTTGATTTTAGTTGGCTCACAATGGGATTAAACATATTTTGTAAGAAAAAGTGATTACATTGTTTTAAATGAATTGATCGTCATGGCCTGAGGTCTGTGGCCTTTGGCTTTCCCCTTGGCAAATGGAACAATAAACAATTTCTCAAGGCTCCTTTTGACAACTCAATGCCTTGGCTTTAGGATGTGATATTTTTTGTCATAAGACTAGATTCATCTCTGTTTCCATAAGGGCTTTTCCTCTTCAAAGAGGTAACACTAGATACTGTGTCCTCTCCCCACAAAATATTAAAATTCCTTTGAATATAGAAAAATTTAGCCCAGTGCCAGAAATCTACACATACCCATACATACAAATATATATTTATTACAGTGGCTTAAAACACTATCCTTTCTTTCTACTCACTTTTATGCTAGAATCTAGATGGGGCCAGGAAGTCACGTGAGGGTCATTTGATATGGACGAAGTTTGGCTGTAGTGCTGCTCCTGGAACTATGGTCTACCTGGGGCGTATGTTTTTCGTGGTGATGGCAGAGGTATAAGAGGACAAGAGTCAGCAAAAACCTCTCCTGTAATATTTAATGAGATCGGTTTCCCAGCCTGAGGAATACTTAGTCCTGAAACTTATCGAAGGTTGACTGATTTGCTAATAGATGTACTGAGTACCACAAAGATGTCATCTTAGTTTCTTCATCCATAACCTGAAGGTGATGATGACATCACCAGAGCATTGTTTTGGGAATAATCACCTATAAAAACGCCTCAGAAAATGTTTAATAAACAATTAATTACAACATGACCGGTCTTTCAGAGTTACCTACCTATCTATTACTTTAATAACAATTTTGCATTATAATGTAGTAAATATGAAACGTCAGTTTAATCGTCTTGCTTATCTATCTCTCAATTGCTACTTACAGCATGGTATACATGAAATAAATTCTGCCTGCCATCACTTACTAGGTGTGAGATTGCAGTCAATTACTAGCAATGAGCCTTGAAGAACCTTTCTTACAAAGCTGGCAAAATAATGCCTCTCTCACATTATTTTAAATAGTAAAAGAAGCAATGTTTTATTTGTAAATCGCTTAGCAATGCATCTGGCACATTAAGACAAGTAAAAACTCTAGCTCTCTTCACCTCCTATTTAACATTTTTATAACCATAAAAGAGATTAGTTTGTCACATGCATGCTTTGAGGTCATAACTAGAGTCATCTCATCTCTACACGTTAAGTTATAAATACTTTGAGTCTATGCCATAATATTCATTTGCTACCACACCAGCAAAGTGCTGAAATTCAAAAGATTTTTGCAATGTGTTTTCTCTTCCAGGGGTGTATCAGAAATCTAATGAAGTCTGTCTTCCAAAACCTGCTATATCAGCGGGAATGTCTAACAAGGTTTTCAAGGGGGGAAGGAAGAGATGGTCATATGCTGATCAGGGACAGATGCAAATCCATAAAATAAAATAACATCCTAATTCCATTAGATGCAATATTATGCCATGAAATGTTTAATCGGTTGCATTTTAACAGGGATTCATGCTGAACTGCACTCTGGACAATCCTGAGATGTTGAGGACCATATGCTAAATTCCTCAAGGTGCAGTGAGAGGAGCTCATGTGCTTGATAGGGACATGCCAGGCCATGAGCAACATATGTACTGGATGGCTTCATAACACACATGTTCTCAGGGGGAGAATTATCTGCAAAAAGTCACAGTCTAAATGAAGAGTCTGCATCCTCTCTTGTACAACTGGAAAGATTATAGTTTTGTATTAAAATTCAATGAAGCCTCAGACTGCTTATTCTTGAGCTATGTAAAGAGTTTTTCAGGCTTCTCTTTAGAATTCTTTAGAAAGATCGTCACCCTTGTTTTTTTCACATTTTGTCCATTTGGGTTGGATGGGAAGTGTGATGAGAGGTAACTGCCCCTGTTTATGCAGAGATCATTGCCACCATCATCAATTTCAAGTCATTATTTACTTCATTTATGTCACCTGGTCTGATAACCACTTTATGTGAATGATGGTGTTTAATCCCAGCAATACCACTATTATATTTTTAATGCCCATTTTACATATTGGGAGACTAATGCTTAGAGAAATTACGGGAATTCCTCAAGGTCACACAGCTTATAGATGGCTGAGCCTGGCTTTTGATCCTGGCTCTATACAATAGGTTCTTGACTATTTTCCATATGAATAAGTAAGGAGGCTGGATGGTTTGAGGAACTTTATGGATTATATGATGAAATCTGAACAAGTCTATAACATAATTTTGCATCAGGACCAAGCCTTACAGATACTTGAAAAATAAAATTATATTTATCTTTCATGGAAATAAAAGCCAAGACTTAATGTGGCAGCTCCATGGTCATGAGCGTTCACGAAAATCTCAGCTTTCTACCCCAATATTCCTACTGTATGCCTATTGACCTCAAAATCCAAGATAGTTTCCAGTACTCCAGTGATAGTTTCCACAACTCCAACCATCAGATCCATATGCCAGGTGGCAGAGTAGAGAAAAAAGGAAAAGAAGGACACATCGTCTTCTTTTTGGATATCCTTGATGGCCATAAGGCCTTCAGTGATATCTCTCTTGGTGGCACATGGCCTCATCTAGCTTCAAGAAACATTGGAAAATATATGCTATTAAGTGGGCAGTAAAGTGCCCAGTTGAAAAGTATGACCCTGGAACAATGATGAAAGGGAAAATAGATGTTAGAACACGGCAGCACCAAATACAACAAAATCTAAAGCAAATACTCAAAAAAAAAAACACCAACATTATTTTCATTAAAAAAAAACAACTTAGAAAATATTAATGTCTGTCTTATGGATAAATCTGAATGACCAGTTTATTTAAAACTATTTCCAGGGCTTCCCTGGTGGTGCAGTGGTTGAGAGTCCACCTGCCAATGCAGGGGACACGGGTTCGTGCCCTGGTCTGGGAAGATCCCACGTGCCGCAAAGCGGCTGGGCCCGTGAGCCATGGTCACTGAGCCTGTGCATCCGGAGCCTGTGCTCTGCAATGGGAGAGGCCACAACAGTGAGAGGCCTGCGTACCGCAAAAAAAAAACAAAAACAAACAAAAAAAACATTTCCATAAGATTTCAGCACTCATATTTGTATTCCTGCTTATAAAATTGTCAGTAACAAATAGCACCATTTTAATTGTTAGTTAATAATGAAGAATTGTGTCAATTCTACTACATGAGTGATATACATATGCCTAATGAAGGTCAAATTACATCACACCACACTATAGAGACAATGGTTTTATAATAATTTGAACAGAGAAAAATGATCATAGTTTTGATTCCCCCTGCGTACATGGTAGAATTGACATTTCAATTGCAAAAGAACCTGTGACAAGTAGCAATCGTATGGCAAGCAGGGACTTTATTTCAGCCAAACAATCTCTCTTGTCAAGAAAAAGTCATGCTTGTTAATGTGAATTTTATTAATGTGTACTTTTTTTATATTTAATTATAAATTTGTGGTTTGTAGTTGTTTATTAGCTATGAGCCTATGAATTTTCTTAACTAGTTTTATGTTTATTGTATAAATAATTTTATAGTAAAATTAAATTAAATCAGCATGTGTTCTGTTTTCTTTTTTTTTCTTCCTTTTAAACAAGTTCATGTACACATTATTCAAATTTCAGAAACACAGACAAGTAAAAAGTGCTTGGTAAATGCAAATAATCACTTGAAGTGGTACAGTCAAGTTTACTTCCCAGTCACCTCAAAAAGAGACCTACTCACTTCCCGCTATGCTTTGTGACCTCCAGCCCGAGATTAATTGACACTGTTCTAATTCCCTCTTCTCAGCATCCATCATTTCCTTCTGCGTCTCCTGTGTGCCTGTGTCATGGATCAGGAAAGGTTTAATATCAGTGTTCTTGACTGCTCGTTTTGAACCCCTATAAAGTGCAGGGGCTGTGGGGGGTCCGTGTGGGCACTTCATGGAAGAGTGACTGATTGTCTGAGTGACTGCCCCATGAATAAAAGCACTGAGTGGAAGTGGAGACGTGTATGTGCACTAGACAGACCCTCCTGCAAGCAGCCTGGAGTATGGTCAGCTCCTTCAGGGCCAGCCTCAGCTCCAGGGAGCTGCTTCACTGAACCCACTCCCTTCCTGGGCTGTCTGCATCCAGGGACTGAGAGGGGCAGGGCATAAAGATCAAGCCATTTTAGTTTGTTGCAGAACAGGGCTGGGTTGGCCGAGGTTTTACCAGGTTTGCATTGTAATTCAACTTCTCCCTCTGCTCAGTTCTGCTTCCTCACCTTCTTTTTGCATGTAATGATCTGTAAGAAACATCTTGCACCCCAAACTACATTTCATCATCTGCTTCTGGGGAACCCAAGTTGTGATCTTGAGTAATTACTGTGTTGCAGGTGCTAGGTTGTTGCTTTTCCTTCCACTCCTGCTTCATTTCCTCTGTTTCTTTAGCAGTCTTTTACACTAAATACCTGTATTATATTCTCATTTTACATCTAAGGATAGTGAAAATCAGAGAAAATCATTTACTTAATCAAAGTCACACAATTGGTAAGTTATAAACGCAGAGTAGAGTCAAGACTTCATATCTGGTAGCCCAGCATTCATTCTTTCATTCATTAAAAAAATCAAAGATAGTTTACTGAGTGTTTAATTTGTCAGTCACTGTGCTAGTCCCTGAGTAGGTAAATGGGAAAATATAATGAGAGAGCAGAAATACACCCTCCTCTCTGCCTTGGTAAAACTTATAGTCTAGTGGGAAAAACAGACATTTCCAAAATAATATAGTCTAGTGGGAAATAAGACACTTCTTGTAAACTTCAAGAAATTACAATTTGTTACATCGAAGAAGAGGCACATATGGTCAGGATAAGCTGTAAAGGGAAGCTTTGAACAACTGCAGGAGATTATATTATGGAACATTTTAGGGCTTTTAGTGAAAAAATACCATTTCATCTGATATGTCAAGGATGAACAAGATTTGCCTAGGCAAATAAGAAAGAATATTTAAGGCAGAAAATGAGATATGCAAAGGCCCTGTGACTGGAGGATCCCTGTAACTGGATCATAGAGAAGGCATAAAATGGTCCAAAATGAGATGAGGGAGATATATATGCACCATAAGGAAGCCCAAGGTAAGGGGTTTTATCTTTATTACATGAGCAATGAGATGTCATCTAATAATTTTAAACAGTTAGCTTTGCATTTTGAAGTCACCATTTTTCTTTATGGCAAGGAAAAGCAATTAGACAGGATGAGAATGGATGTGAGAGGCCATCTAGGAAGTCCAAGCCAGAGATGTCAAGAGATTAAAATGGACAGAGCAGATGGATTAGACAGTTAAAGGGGTCAACACTGAAGAACTGGGATATTTCATGCCAGGCATGAAATATGACATATGAAAGTTATCAGTATGCCACTGGATGATTTTAGTGACACTTGTGTTGAACAGAGCAAATTTCCACTGCAGTACATAAACAACATTAGAAGGAAGAAGAAAGCTAAGCTAATAAAGCCGCAGACCCACAAAGTA
The DNA here is from genome assembly GCF_026419965.1 of Kogia breviceps. NCBI lineage: Eukaryota > Metazoa > Chordata > Mammalia > Artiodactyla > Physeteridae > Kogia > Kogia breviceps. Next base: position 35,680,660 of record NC_081327.1, read on the forward strand.
TAAAAAACAGGAGATAGTGGATCAGACAAAGAATCTGCCTCGGGGAGGTGGTAATACCCATACTTCTTGTTGGTCCACAGTAAAAATATTCTCATACCTTCTCACAGTAGGTGGATTCCTTAAAGTTTCCTTCTATTTTAGAGCCACAGTTGTAAGATTTATAATGGGTCCTCTAATTTATAAATAGGAAGTCTTCTCTTGACACTCTTGCCCATCTTTGGCTACTAACTTAGGAGAAGCCTTGATCCATAGTACTGCACAGATAACTTTGCCTTGTTGCTAAATTATATTAGGTCTCCCACACAGATCAATCCTTAAAGTGTGAAACAGCATGCTTGTGAAACTTCTCTATGGATAATAATTTTTTTTCCTGTACGAAAATTATGTTTATGATTTTATCCATCAGGCTCATCAAAATGCTTGCATGTTCAAGCATTTTAAGGATTGTTTGTTCTTATAAATTAGGTTTCATTTCATTAAGACACCTAACAAGCTACCTAAAAGCCATTCATTTTCAAAGCAGCACTCACATTTAAACTAACGTGAGGCGTGTTGAGAGCTGTAAGATAGGGCTCCAGGAGATAAATCAATATTTCACCCAATAAATATGGCACTTTGCTCTCAAGAGGAGAACTTGATTATTTTTCTCTTCCTTCTGGTCCCTTTTTATTCTGGTCTTTCTTCCACACAGAGCCAGATTTATCTTCTCAAATCAATCTAATCATGGCATCTCATACTTGAAACCCTAGGATGGTTGTCTATGTCCTTCAGAATGAAGTGCAAACATTTTAGCCTGGCATTTAAAGGCTCTTCAAAATCTGATTCCAAGCTGAGTTTTCAGCTTTATCTCCTAATGCTTCCCTCCAGGCACATGATTCTCTCCTTCCCGAATTTCTCATGTGTTCCTCAGCAAAATGTGCCAACACATACCTCCTTGGTTTTATACATGCTGTTCCTTCCGAAAAGAAGCAGAGTATGTGATCCCAAGGTATGCTGCTTTTGCATGTAGATTGTTCTGAACTGAAGGCAATTAAGGCCCCGCAGACTAGAAAAACTGTTACCTCTCCCTTAACTATTTAAAATAATTTAGATAGGGGCCCTGGCTCAGAGAGAGAGCTATCACCAGAGGTAACTTTTATCTGAATGACCTACCTGCATGACAGGACAAACTTCTAATTACCAAACATCTGCTCTTCTTATTGTCCTGTGAATTGTCCCCTTCCCATTTGAAGCCCCAGGTCCCTATCCCGTTCCTTAGCTCATGATGGTATATAAGTCTCAATTGCCCCACTTGCACTTGGGTTCCATATTTTTTTGGGACACCGGTATGTACATAATTAATTTTCCCCTGTTAATCTGACTTATGTCAATTATTAATCATTTTAATAATCATTTGACCAGACAAAAGAATCAAGAAGTTTAGAGGAAAAAAATTTTCCTCCTCTACTCTTCCATCTGGAATCCTCTCTCTTTTCTTCTCTTCTGGTAAATACCTGCTACGACTTAAGACCTGTTTCAGATGACACCTCCTATGAAGAGCCTTCTTGCATATCCACTCATATTTTCCCTATTTCAACAAAGCTTTTAAATATTTCTGTTATCTCCATCACAGTATTTTGTGATGGCCCCTTTACTTATATGTCTTTCTAATGTGCTTTTCGTGGGTTACAGAATTTGAGGACAATACATCAGATACACATTAAGGTTCTATGTTTTTGGTTGCTGTTTGATTGTTTTTAACATGGATATAGAATCTTAATGCAAGCAAAGCAGCTACACAGAGCTGGGAATATGCAGCATATCTCATTGTAGCTTTTGTTGCCCCTCACATCACCGAAGGCACCATAAACACTTGGGATTTAGAGAGAGAGAGGCTTAAAATATAAACTCACTTGTATGAACAAACATACTCAACAGTTAACACTTCAAATTAAGGGAATGGATAAGTATACTAAGCTTTCCGGGTGTTTGAAATATATGCACTGTCACATAGGGAAAATCAGAGAGTTCTGGAAAGGACTGCTTGAACAGTGCAGAGATCCTTAGCAATGACCTTAAGATGTGAAAGATCTGGTTTGGAATGCCATGTCTCCCACATATTAGCCTTTTGATTTGGGGTGTAAGCTACATAAACTTTCTGTCCTTGCAAAATAGGGATTAAAATAACTGCCTCACTGGGTAGCAGAAGACCTTGTACATAAAATATATCACAAAAAGTCTTATTGTGAAAGGAATATTATGCTCCAGAGAACAAGGAACAATATAATAATCTGTGTTAACAGTTTCTCACTTCTTGTGAACAGGTATTGAAACTAAAAGAATATTCCTAGTCTAATTCTATTTTTTTTTTTTCCTCTTCAGAAGCTTTGCAAAAACAACTCAGTACCATTTCCAGACTGGTTAAGGGGTAACAGGGAGAAATCAGTGGAAGCCACTGTTTGACTGAATTTTCACAAAGGTTTGCTTTGTGTTGACCACCAGGGTCTAAACTAGGACACTGAATTTACCTAAAAACAAGACATTTAAAAGCTGAGAGTTGCATTCTTCCTTCAGAAAAGTCATAAAGTAGCCCAGACTATGAAACTGTAGAAGGTCTTCTATCCTTTTGAATTTGAGAACCTTGACACTATTCAACAACTGATTGATAAATTGTCAAAATGGTTAAATTGAACTCTGGATTATTATGGTGGGAGATGAGAAAGTACTTTGTGTGTACAGCTTATTCTGAATGTTTCCAAAATCATACTGTTATTATTATTCTTAGCAGCAGAGTACTTTTCATAGGAAATCTTACATAGGAACCAAATTTACATAACAGAGGAAATAAAAGTTTCAAATAAGTGAAACAAAAGTCTCATTCTCACAATTCTCTTGAATTCTCCCACTTACCTCCTCTTGAATCCCACATACAAAAAGGACCCTTGGGGCTTCCCTGGTGGCGCAGTGGTTGAGAATCCGCCTGCCGATGCAGGGGACACAGGTTCGTGCCCCGGTCTGGGAAGATCCCACATGCCGCGGAGAGGCTGGGCCCGTGAGCCATGGCTGCTGAGCCTGTGCGTCCGGAGCCTGTGCTCCGCAACGGGAGAGGCCACAACAGTGAGAGGCCCGTGTAACGCAAAAAAAAAGGACCCTTATAGTTCATTCTCTGACAAACAGGGAATCTCAGAACACAGTTTGGAATCTTCCAGTGTATTGCAAAAAGCGTGGATTTCAGAGTAAGAGAGATTAGGAGTCTAATCATGCCATAATCGCACCTTACCTGAGTATCTTTTTCTTCCAATTTTCTTCTCTATAGAATGTTGAATAGTGAGATAATTTTTATGGAATTGTCACAATAATTGAATAATCATAACAATGAGAGCCAACATATATTGACTGTTTACTACGTGTCAAAAACTGTTTTAAGTATTTTCCATGCATCATGTGCCTTAATCCTTGCAAAACCTCTGTGAGGAAAATACTTCATCGTTGCTTGCTCCCTTTCTATTTGTTTTACCAGACTTTCCTTTTCTCGCCATTCTTTAGAGAACATTCCAAGGTAACACAGTGTTTGGTAAATTCAGGGTTCACACCAGGGCAGTCCATCTCCAGATCCCTCACTGTTAGCCATTAGGCTCTATGCTTGTACTGAGTGGTGCCTATACAAAGCCCACCATCTGGGACATTCTTAGTAAGTAGAAATTCTCTCAATATCAATTTTATACCAAATAAAATATGGCAATTAGTCATAATTGTCATATCATTGTTATTAATGACATAACACCAAAAAGGCACACATTTAAACATCCTAGTTCAATGTCATGTGTCAAAAAACCTTTTGAGTACTGATGAAATTATATGTTAAGTTGTGCTAACTGCACTCAAGTTCTACATTTTTATTCACTTTTATGAATTTCTCCATTTTGAAAAGAGTCCATTTCTCTTTTTACAGAGATAAAGTCCAAAACAAGAAATCCATAATGATACCTTGTGATAAAATACACTTATTATCTGTCAGTCCTCCATGTATTTAACCTCTCCATAGTCTCAGTATTGAGTTGACTATTAATTTCTGCCCTTTGTTACACCCCCTTTCTGGTTTTTCTCCTGCATCCCCGCCTTCTCCATCTCTGACTCCTTTCCAGTTCATCACCTCACACACACATCCTTTAAATCTTTGCCTTTCACAGAGATCAACGTGATTCCTCCTTTCAATTTCACCCTCTAAAATTCTTACTCAAATTGGGGTCATCAAATTGCATCCGTACACCTACTGATGACTGTAGCCCAGACTTCACCTCTGAGTTCTAAAGACAGAGTCAAAATTGACTAGTTCTCCCTGGAATGTGGTGAATGGAACACATTGTGCAGGGTGCACGGTGGCCAAAGTGGCATCAATCGAATGCACGAGGCTGGAGATACTGACAAAAGGTTAAATGGGAGAGTGCTTATGCGGAGCGATTCTATTTCAGGTTAAGCTGGGGAACTTTTGGTTCTTTTTTTTCCCTCTCCTTTCTTTTTCAGTCTCTTCTCTAATTCCAATGACTCCACTTGATACTCGTTTTCTTACATTACTTCAGACAAGCAGAAACTAGTAATCTATAGACTACCTGCTATTTTTTTTCATGTCTAATTCCTCTTCTTCCTTTTGAGGATGAAGGTAGGCAGTGATTCTTAAAACCACTTCTGCAGGCTTAGAAACTCAGCACAGTCATGCATTCCTACCCTTTTCTGACTTATTATGGTTCATGCTACTCACGCTAAACCTCACCCCAAGCTTCCAGACAACCTAATTTGTCCCTTTTGAAAGAGTGTCTACTTCTCATCATGACCCAAACCGAGTTACTAGAAAGCTTTTCTTTTTCCATTTTTAGGACTCGAGCATTTAAAGACAATATTCAAAGTCATCTACTTTTATGTATGTCCCTTCACGGACATAATCTTTCTTGACATCTTTTTCCCTCCTGACCAATGGACCTTTAAGTCCCCCCTCCCGCCTGCTTCCTCCCTCCCACCCCAGAACCTACTCATTTCATTGGTGTGACTTCAAGCTGAGTTCAGAACTGGATGTGGTATTTGTTTTCATTTTTATAACCCAAACTAGATGATTCAACACAAAAGCATTTTACAGAGAGCTCATCACACAATCCACCCTACGTTGGTCCACGGGAAATGGATTTTACCTGAGAGCCATGGCACATCTCTGTATTTAGGAGCTTGTATCATGCATTGTTGTCATCAGAAAGACCACTTCCTTCAAATCTGCCAAATCACAGGCTTGCAGGACAATGCTTCAAAGCAGCTGATAGCTCATCTCTGCAATTGGTATTAAGGGTGAAGGTGAGTGGCAGGGATAGGTACAGTTGGAAGAGAAAGGCTTAGAAATCTCTCACAAAAGCTCCGGGGGGGTGAATTGTGGGTGGGGGAGACTCATATGCATGACAACCTCAAATGCCAAGAGAAAACCAGCACATGATCACCAGCGAGAGGAAAAGGTACAAATCACTATGATGTGAATCGTGCTAATCGCAGCTGTCCTTCTGCAAAAGGCATGATCCTAAGCTAATTATATTCAAATGACTATTTAACAATACCAGATGGAGTTTTAGTAATTTTTCCAGCCTTTGAAGGAACATAACCACATAAAAAAACAATATGCTCCTTTCCATGAAGTTACACAGTGATTTGGGTATCATAGGTGCCTCTTAATGTTATACAGTTAATGAGAAAATTAGCCCTTGCTGCAGTGCCACATGTTCCTTTGTTCCTAATCAATACTGACATTAGTGCTCAATTAACAGTGACACATATTATCATATGAGCCTTTGCTCTGATTCCAACCCAGTATGGTTGGACCATAAGGAGACCTCCCTGTGTGATCAGATCAAAGCCCCTATGCAGTGTGCTTTTTTCAGAGCAGGGCAGAGACAAATTAATCATATCTATCTAATTTTAAGTAGCATGGTTGAAGAACCACTGGGGAAAAGTCATGGAAGGGGCATATGAAGAAAGTGAGCATCTAAACAGGTTCATGTCACAAAAGAGACAAGGTCTCATGCCTGGCAGTATCTGTTTGCAGTTTTTGCTTTAGAGTTTCTCTCACAGATATTTAAAATTAAATTAGTGCTTTTCTTTCTTTCTTTTTAATAAGAGATATAAAAGGCACTCTTTGGTCATGATGCATAGCACATTAAATACAATTATATCAATGTATCTTTCTCTGCTTCTTTATGCAATTATTTATTTATTTATTTTTCTTTCCAACCTCCTTTGGGGAGCTCTTAGGGAGCAACTTTTGCTAATAATTAATAATGGGAGGTTTCTCCTGAGGAAATCATTTAGAATCGTTATGCTGGTCTAATAAATTGTCATTTCAGATTTCTAGTCAGCAAAATTTGGATTCCAAATGTGCAGTAATTACAGTGTCCCACTGCATCAGGATTGAGTAATATGTAAATGTAACTGATTCTGTCTTCAGAAGTCAGCAATGCCTTTACATTCATGTAGAACAGGATTCATGTGCTTGGGAACTTTGAGGAAGAACCTGATATTGAGATAATAAAAGCATACCTTTCAACATCTGCATAAATTGGTTTCCAAATTCAACTGCACTTTATTCTCTCATTGGTCTCTGCCATAGCTGCTTTAAATACCTAGGCTCTTTCAACAATGTTACATAACCCTCATTCAAATCATATCCATGTTTATCTGCCTGAAATATGTTAGAGCACAACACCGCTGTCATCCAAGGACCTCTTCTATTGCACCATTGCTTAGTTTTTTTTTTTTTTTTTTTGTGGTATGCGGGCCTCTCACTGCTGTGGCCTCTCCCGTTGCGGAGCACAGGCTCCGGATGCGCAGGCCTAGCGGCCATGGCTCACGGGCTTAGTTGCTCCGCGGCATGTGGGATCTTCCCGGACCAGGGCACGAACCCGTGACCCCTGCATCGGCAGGCGGATTCTCAACCACTGCGCCACCAGGGAAGCCCTGCACCATTGCTTAGTAAGAGAACTCCTAGCAATCCTTAGAGAAAGAAGGAAGCAGAATGAACAGTACCTAGATCATAGGACGAAGGCCACCTGCAAAAGACCCAGAGGTTTAATGGATGGTGCAAACAAAATCGAGGACAGCGTATCTAAAGTGGACAATCTAATCCAACTGAGGTCAGACTTCAGACTCTCTTTATTGAAAATTTCTCTCTTTCTTTAGTTAAGAATAGTGTCTTTTCCAGACTATACTTCTTTGTAGATTCCCAGGTAATACAAATTGAAAACTTTAAAATTTTATTTCCAAATGTCATTTCATAGAACCTAAAAGCAGACTACAGTTCCCCTGGGAATGAGTAAGGTATGCCAGTAGTTGTCAAATCGAGCTGTTCATTAGAAACACCCAGGGAGCTTATTGTGTTTGCTGATTTTGTTTGTTTGTACCAATGCTCAAGCCCCACCCACAGAGATTTTTATTTAATTGGTGGATGGAGCACTGGCATCTGTGTTTTAAAAGCTCCACAAATAATGTTATTTTGCAGACAAGTGCAAAAAAACCACTTTTAAGGAAACAGACTCATTTACTTTCTGTTTCCCAGATGCGGCTAAGTGGGACAAAGACTAGGCTGAAGAGGGATGAGTTTCTCACCTCTGAAATAAAATAGCATAGTGCTGAAGTGAACCTCCATCCACCCATCCATCCATCCACGTATTTATTCAGCAAATATTAACTGAATACATACCACGTGCCAAGCAGCGTTCTAGACATGACTGCTATGGCAGTGAACCAAATAGACAGGCTCCGGTCTTCAGAGAGTTCGCCATCTGGTGGGAAAGACAGAAAGTACACCAGTCAGGGAACAAGCCAATGAATCAATCAGCCAAATACACTTCAAAAAATGGAAAGTGCTGTGAATTAAACACAACAGGTTCATGAACATAGAGAATGTCTTGAATGTGCGACTGCTTTAGAGAAGAGAGCCAGGGAAGGCATCTCAGCAGAACAGCACTTGAGCTACAAGTTGAATGACGAGCAGGAATCTATCAAGTGGAGGTCCGAGGTAAGTCTTCCAGGCTGGAGGTACAACAAGCACCCTGTGATAAGATCTGGCTTAGCATATTAGAGGAAGAGCTTCAAAGATCGGCGAGGCTCAAGTGGGGTAGCAAAGAGAAACATGACAGAGACGGGACCAAGAAGAAACCAGAGGTACATTAGGCAAAGCCTTTCCAGTTATGGGGAGGAATTTGAATTTTGTTCTAATTTGTAAGAGGAGATGGTTCGGGGTTAATTCAGTAGGGAAGGTCACCAGAATAACTTTGACTAGAGATGGAAGAAAGAGACCATAAGAGGTGACTCCACATTTCTTTATCGATAATAACAAAGAAATGTATGGCTATAATTTTGAGTTTGTTTGTTTTTGTTTTTTTCCCAGCATCATCAGAAAGTCATCTTTTTTTGCCGTCTGTTCCCTCTTGCAGCTCTTTGATAGACAAAAGCATATGAGGGAATACCAAAACTTGCATCAAGGAACCAGCCCCATCTTCTACGTTCCTAGTATAACAGCTTCCAAACAGACTCTGTGTTCCCCACCCCACATGTTTTGCAATATGTTCCTTCCATATTTTAGGATTAAAAGTAGATATTGTTCCATCCTAGAAACTATCAGGAGATGATTAGGGAGAAGCAGGATGAGAGAAGAGTGTTCATCTCAGGGGAGAATAAGTGGTATTATCGACCCATTCCACCCTCAGACAGCCCTGAGAGGTAGATTTTTTTTTTTTTTTTTTTAATCTTCACTTTACAGACGATTTGACATCTTCGAAGGTGGCTGCAGTATTTGAGCCCAGAGCCTAGATTCTTTGTAGTCCAAAATCAATGTTGTTAACCAGTTGACCATACTTTCACCTGCCAGTTGTTTCTACCCACAGTTTGATACATGAAAGTGCCTCCAAGAGAAGGTAGATGAGGCATCCCTCTCCTGCATTTCTGCTTCCCTTTGTTCCCATGACAGTAGGAAGCCCCTTAGTTCACAGAGTCATAGAGCAATTTACAATATAGCTACAAGGGATTGTGGGACCTGCCACCTCCCGTTCTACAAACAAGGAAACAGAGTCACGCAGCTTGCTAGAGGCAGAATCAAATCTAGAAGTCAAATCTCCTCACTCTTAATCTAGTGCTCTTTTTAACACACTGGGATGTCCTTGGCTCTCCTGGAAATGATCTTTGCTTCAACTCAGACTTCTCTTGACTTAAGGACATTGACTTTCATGATGGAGACTTTGAAATCTGTTTCCTGATGCCATCAATAACCATAGATCCTGATCTGCTAAACAGATTAGGATTCTCTACAACCTGCACTATACAAGAATCTGAGATATTCCACAGCTGCAAAATATTCCGTGTTTTACCCATATAGAGTCAGGGGAACTATGCTATCTAATACTTCTTTAAGCCACAATACTTATACCAGGCTTTTTCAGAGCCATGCCTTCTTCACGTCATTATCCTCACCTGGAATGTCCCTCTCTCATTTCTTTTTGAGAGAGGACTACCAAGCAAGTGCCTTACCCAGGCCTCTGTATTACTGATATCATATTTTGCATGGTCTTGGACAAAGGCAACTAGTTATTGCTATAATATGATCCACCTTTCCCTGCCTGCATTCATTCATTTACGAAACCATCTATTTAGGGCCTTTTAGATGCCAAGTACAATGTTAGGAATCTGGAAATTAAGAGATATTAAGATACAATTCCTGCCCCCAAGGAGACAAAATGGAAAGATTTCCAGTGGAAAAAATGAATAAATTAACAGATAATTACAAAGAATGTGATAATCCTCTAGAAACCTCTTGAGCACAGGTTTGCAGTCAGTTTAAGCCTATAAATATTAAAATCTATATCATGTCAAGGCAATTTACAATGAATTTCTCTTCTGGGTTTAGATGATGTCCTTCTGTGTGACATTATTTTATATGTCACCTGTTTTTGCAAGCTATCTAGTAAATGTTTGTGTTATCTTTGCATTACTTAAGTATTTTTATTTAACATGTCATATATTTATACTTCCTGTCCCAAACTCATCTTTGAGGAGAAGTATTGTGCTGTGCATGCATGCATGTGTGTGCATATCCTCTAAAAGCAACTTCTAAAGGGCTCGATATTTTTTTTTAATGTTTTTATTTGAAAGTACACACTATAATTCATCAAACTGTAAACTTTAAAAAACCTTTCAGTAATGATCTCAACCACTTACAGTTCACAAAATTGATTTCCATCATACAGTAACTTCAATCTAGCTGGTAGTAATAGCTACAGATTTTATTTTCTCTCTTTAAAAAGTGTATCTACAGCACACAATAAATCCATTAGTTAAAGTGTATTATCTTAGGATCCTCTCTCGATAACATCTCATCACCAGTGGAGCTTAAAATGTAATCCCCAACCTCCTGCCAAAAGTGTCAATCACAATTTAGCAACCAAACCCCAGTTTGAATATAGGGATAACAATAACTTTGTTGGAAAAGACTTGCATGCAAAAGCAATGTTGCAAGAGAAAAAAAAAATCTGCTTCCTTTTGCTTATTCTAAAAAACTTAGAAACCCTTGACCTTGAATCCTCCCCTTTCCCATGCCAAGCTCTTCTGATCTTTTGTTTTATTTGCCATACTTGTATGCCATGAATGTTTGAAGTGATAGTTCACACGGGTCTACCAAGATAACCTTCTATAATTACTTTAGAAATAACCTAGAGTGCCACTCGTTGAGAATATAGTATCTGTCCTTTATCCCCTGATCATGAAATCTATCTCCTCCCTCTGGATGGTTGAGGCTCTTTGTGGAAATATCAAGGAACAGAGAGATCCATTGAGGGTTTAAGCTTCCACGGTTAATAGTGACTCTAGCCCTATATTAATTCATCAAGACCATGACTGTTACTGACATTATTCAGTGACACTAATACAGAGGACATACAAGCTAGCATATTCATACGTTCTCTTGCCACAAAAAGGTCATTCCAAAAGAAAAACAACAGACAGGTACTCTTGTGCCCAAGAAGTTCTCAAAATCATGGACTAACTACATCCCTTTTAACCAAAACCTTGACAGAGTATGTCTTTTGCTAAATTAATGTAATGTTTTCAAGCTTTCTTTGCACCACTCACTATGTCATTGATCCATTAACTGCTCTTGGACTATTTTCACTACTTTCACCACATACACACACACACACACACACACACACACTTCAGCCTCATCAACATTCTCAATTATTACTTTATTAATGAAAGATCAACATGAGCTCCTTCAACAATGCAGACTGAAGTGGGGGCAGGGCAAAAACAAGAACTCTTCGCTTACCTGAAGATAATTGACCTAGCTGATTACCTTATGATAAGAACAAATTTTTAACTGTATTCTACAAGCTTCTTCAGTATATAAATCTGGTTTATGTACCAGTTTACTTTCAGGCCACTACCAAAATGACCTTTTCTTGCACTGTGCCCTCTACTCACCTTAAACAGCTTGTTGTACAGGAAGAACTGTGCTTCTACCTTGTTCCCTCCACCTAAGAGGACTTTCCTCTTTCTCCTTTAGATTAATCCCTTGTCTTCCATCAGATATCAGCTTAGATATTGCTTCAACCAAATCGCTCTCTGTAACATCTCTAGGTGTTAAATGGCCCTGGTCTGAGGACCCAGAGCCTTGAGCACTTACTCTGCTGTAGTCCTTATTAACTAAATGTAATTGTCTTTCTCCCTTACTGGACTGTGAACTTTTGGAGATAAGAACTATGCCTTATTCATGTTCATAATCTCTGGTATTCAATTCTACTGGCCAATTTTAGATGCTGAAGGAGCAAAAAAAAAAAAAATCCAAAATCAAGATCTATGATTTGCCCAAACAGCTACAGATACAGAAAAGTTCATCAATTGCAAACAAGAAACACATTCAGGATTTTACCTAGGAGCTAATTAGCCCTATTTGATAAACATCTAAAAAATGTCTGTATTTTCAATAAGCAGGACATTGAAAGAAGGGGAAAAGACTTAAAAACAGAAACAATGGACTCAGCAACAAGACACCAAGCAACATGGACATAAAGAAGGAGGCAGAACAAAACCAATCCTAAATAAATAAATAAGGAAGCAAACAATGACACCCCCCAAAAAAAATATCACAAGAAAACTCAAAGAAGAGGCCATCATATTTGCAGTTAAACAACACTTGGAAAAAACTGACAATTGCGCCTCAGTAGATTCTCAGCCCATGAACTTACTAAAGAATAGTACAAAAAATAATTGTCATAATTTGACAAAAATATAAACACTATACCTTTATTAATGGTATTCATTTTTATCAATGGAAGGAAAATTCTGGGAAAAGAGTCACTTCTGCTCTATACATTTTAATGATGAAAGTGATGGAAACTAATAATTTGCCCAAGGCCACTAAACTTGTCAAATGGAAGCCGGGACTTATACAAAGTTTTCTAATCCCAAATCTAGATTCTTTCTTCTGCTCTTATAAAACATAAGAAAGCATGGAATCCTGATATAAATTTTAGATATTTCTTCCACCAAAAACAACAAAGCATATAATTTTAATGCTAATAAACAAATTGAGAACTATGTAGAGCAAAGAGTCACTTTAAATGCAGCCAATTCATTAGTGTGCATTTCTTATAAAATATATCATAAGACAAGCACAGTCTTCATTTAATATTGACCTCAACTGACATTACTTGTTTGTGTTAAAATTATCTAATTGTGAAGGGAAAGGGTGCTAGACTTTGATTCAGTCCTATTTGGTATGTCCCTAACTTTAGGAGGGATTAAGTGTCCACGTTCCATGACTCATAGCCTCCATCTTCTCCCCACTTTCAAGATGATCACCTTCTGAAAATGACAGGATAGTGCAGGATACAGTATTGGCTTTATAGAGGTACCATATCAACTTTTGTGATTAAAATGAGGAGGTGAAACTAGATCACTCCCCAAAGCTCAAGATTCAAAATGGGAAGAGCCATGTTGTATCTAATTGGCCACACTTGTGTGAGCAGACCTCTGTTCTAAGTCATCACCATGAACCTGTAAACATTCACTCACTTAAGAGGAATATTCTGAAAGTTAGTTGCAATATTCAGTGGAATGTAATTTGGAGCTTCAAACACAACTTTTCATTGAAATGTCACTAAAGGGCTAAGGAGGAAGTGGTATAAAACAAAATTTCTAACCATTTCAACTTCATTTTTGACATTCCCTTCTAAACCTTGCACATTTTATTTCTTTCCTATATTGAGTGACTTTTCAAGCGGTTCTGCTGTGAGCCAGTAGAATTACTAAGAGGTTTCTGATTTCATAGCTATTTTTTATTATATTTGGAAGCTGGTTTTAAGTAGAGCTAAAACTCCGGGGCCACTGTTTTAGAGTAGTAAAGATTGACATCTAAATTATGATCTAAGGAAAGTACCAGGCCACAGCTTTCACTGAATGTAGAAAGAAGTTAAAAAATGGATTTGTCTCTGGAAATGTTGGCTATTTGATGTCTTTGAGAAATTTTTGAGCATATTAAATTCCAAATCTCAGCAATGAAATTATTATAGACATTTGGCTTATACCTGTTACTCTTAGTTAATTCCCAGTTACAGTTCCTTAAATCTAGCTTTAAATGTCTCTCTCTTGTCCTGGAGAAAATATGCTGGCATATGATTTAAGAGTCTAAAGTAGATAATAATATAGGGATTAGCAATGGTCAATGGTAAGACGTAAGGCAAAAAACAATTTGTTGCAAAATTAAGAGGGAAAAGGCATAGGACATTTTTTATTCAATCCTAGACTTCATTTACAGAAACAGAAACTTTATATTCCATTCAAATCTAAGTAAAATAGTATGAATTATTTCTATTTTCTGTGTGAATAAAGCCCAGGTAAGTTAGGAAACATGCCTAAGGTCACTCAAGCAGGAAGTATCATGCTATGTGTCTAGAATGAGTTTCTTCCCACTCTTTCTCCTTGTAGGTTTTTTAAATTTATCCTTCAAAATGGAATTTAAATAATACCTCTTAAGATAGCCATCTATAACCAGCACCATCCAATATGACACAGATATCCAAACTATGTTTCCATAATACCTTGCATGCTCATCTTAGAATTTATAAAACATAATAAATAATAAAATATAATAATAACAGTTCATTTCTCAATTTAACCTACTAGACACTAATCCCATTGAACTAATAAAATGATGATGAGTTGGATGGCATTGTTAGGGGTTTTTTGGGCCATGTTAGAAGTTCTATGTGGCTAACTGTGTTGCCAAGCACCTATTCATCCTAAGACAATACCCATATTTAGTGTAAAAGACCAAGACAGAAAAGAGTTAAAAGCCTAAGATATCATGCTAGTTTCACTGAGCACTGGGGGAAGGGAAAAAAAGGACAGACAGAGAGACTGACTCCCAACTGGCTGAATTTGGGTTGAGAGGGTGAAAAGGCAAGAAAGCAAATGCCTTCCACCACTGTGACCCAAAGTAGGTGTTTAGACTAGCACTTCCCACTTGATTCTCTTATTTTTTTGAAGACAGGTAGTGATAGAACACTGTCTTGAAATCTACATGTATCAAAATTGATTCAAAATACATGATATAAACACTATAGGACCCTGTATTATATTCTGGTTATTTCCATATAGAATATCAGCCCTTGATTTGCTGCTGTTATGACCAACACCATTTATGAGGGAGGAATGGAGAGAAAGAATTCCAAGGATATACCATCAAGGTATAAACATAAATGCATTTTGAGAGTATCCCAGAGTGTATAAGAATGAGGTCATGAATAAGTCTGTACTGCCTAGAGTTGGTTCTGATTAGGTGCTGGCTCTGGGTGTCTGAGAATGCTAGAATGAGAATAGGCAGATTTCCATACATCATAAGGACACCTAGCAAAGGCAGATCTTCCTCCACATTGCCGTGCTAACTGTACCTTGAAGTGCTGGTGTTACCTTGTATTTCTGTTGTGGGTGTGTGTGAATAGAGGGAAGGAATAGTGCGGGAGGGTAGAGAATGACCAATGACTTGCCTGGCCATAAATCCCACCAGCAAAATAATATTTACACTATCTAAAGTGTATGGAAACTCACCAGGCCTAACATACTATAACCTACATACTTTATCTCATGTCATCCTTTAGATAGTCTGGTGAGATTGGTTATTAGCATCTCCATTTTATAAGGATTTCTATATCCCAAGTAGATTAAATGGATTTCCCAACTTCAGCAGAACTAACATGGAACAAAGACAGGACTGAAGACCAGGTTTCCACCTTCGAAGCCAAATTTTATGTGATACCAGCCCCGATGCCATACCTCCTGGTCTCTGCTTGTCACTTTCAGCATAACTGTCCTATGACAGGATTCTGAGGGAAACAGAATTCTCTTGATTAACATGTGTCAACACAGTGTGAACATAGAAAACTGTGGCACAAATAGTTTTTCTTGGAGATGGTGGTGGTGGCGGCTATGCTGATGCCGGGTTTAAATTAGTCTGTTTAGAAAGTCTAATGTCTTCTAGACTGGTGTTATTTTGGCAATAGGAAAAATGGCTATGTGTTTCTCTGTTTCTCAATTTACTGTTGAATTAGATGTGGAGAAATAATGTTCTTCCATTTTCCCCCAACTCAGGGACGCGCACACACACACACACACACACGTGCGCGTGCGCGCAACTCACCATTCGTGTTCAGGGTTATGTTTTGTGTATATTCTTTTGTTAGGGCCGATCTTCAGTCAATGATAATATCGTCCAGGTGTTTTGCCTAATGTTAGGTGTTGGGACAAATAACTAAAATTGTGTCCATTAAAGAGGCATCTGGGGCTTCCCTGGTGGCGCAGTGGTTGAGAATCCGCCTGCGGATGCAGGGGACACGGGTTCGTGCCCCGGTCCAGGAAGATCCCACATGCCACGGAGCGGCTGGGCCCGTGAGCCATGGCCGCTGAGCCTGCGTGTCCGGAGCCTGTGCTCCGCAAAGGGAGAGGCCACAACAGTGAGAGGCCCGTGTACCACCAAAAAAAAAAAAAAAAGAGAGAAGAAGCATCACTTGCATATTGCTTCATAGTTCCTGATAATGCTAATTTATTACCAATTTTGGAGATACCTTTTACTTCTACTAGCTATTGCAGGAGCCTAGCATGACCATTCATCCTTGTCTGGAATATTATAGATTTTTGTTTTTCTCCCTACATAATTGTTAATGCCCATCAATCCTAAAACTTTTCACGTTAAAAGTATCCTGGTTTTGTCTTCCCTAATTCTAAATACCCAGTACTCAAACTTTTGTTAAGTATACCATTGTATTGTTACGGTGTTACTTAATGTTGTTAAGTAAAACTATTGTCAAGTAAACCCAATATTCACCTTGATTAGAGTAGAGACAAAATGCAGAGATGAGAATGGTTTCAGAGACAAAGATATTCTTTCTAAGTATTTCTCTGCTTCCTGAAGGACAAAATAAAATCTTTCAGGTTGTGAGTTCTCTTTCTTCATAATCAGCCTGTTAGTATCTCCCTATGCTTCCATTATCTCAACTGTAATATATATTCTTAGACATTAATATCCTAATGTATAATATAGATCATAGCCCTATCCTTTGGCAATGTGACTTGTTATGCATTCAGAAATATTTGGACTGTAGAATTAAACAAAAGAAGCATGCAGCTATCCAATGACTATGTGTAAAAATCTTTGGCACTTTGCAATTAAAATATTTCTAAATATACCTAGCACACCTCTGCATCCAATTTAAAAAAAAAAGGAATGTAATTGGTAAAATTTTATTTTATTTTCTATAAATAGGTATTCATTTAGTTTTTACCCCCTGAGAGTCTTCAATTACAGTTAGTTTCTATATATTGTCAAAGTTCATAAAATATGCCCTTTAATTTAATATATTAGAGCTTTGACAAAACAGAATCTAAAAATAAACTGATCCATTTTTGTCACCTGTTTTTGTTTTAAACTATTTTTCCTTAAACAATATTGCTCCAACCATACACAGACTTTTTTGGGGGGATCACTATGGAACTTCCATTTCAACCAAGAGTTAAACTCTTTGTGTTGATTAAAATGTCCTTTTATTCTTGAAACCTCAGCAAAATGAACTGAAAGCAAAGATGTGGAAATGGGTTTAAAAACTGTAAAATCTCTGGCTCAATCTATCAGTTAAACAGTTTATTATTTTATAATGAAAAGACACTATCACTAATAGGTCAAACATTCTCTCATTCTCATGTTATTTTCTCTTTTTTTGTGATGGTAAATACAGTGTTGTTATCTTTGGACAGGATGACAGCTTCAGGCAAGAGGTACAACCC
Source organism: Kogia breviceps (assembly GCF_026419965.1). Lineage (NCBI taxonomy): Eukaryota > Metazoa > Chordata > Mammalia > Artiodactyla > Physeteridae > Kogia > Kogia breviceps. Next base: position 35,697,997 of record NC_081327.1, read on the forward strand.
CAGGGACTAGCACTGTAATTTAAAAAGCCAAGAGGAGAAAACACAAGAGGAAATCAGACAAGGCAAGACTGGAACAAAAGCTGCATTTATTTCACAATCAAAAGGTGGACAAGGAGTCCCTGCTAATCTCAAGCAGACTCCAGAGGCTGTACTTTTAGTAGCAAAAAAAAACCAGAGGAAATAGAAACAAATGGCAAAAACCTCTTCAGTGAGGAGCTGAAGACATTCACTGTAAGATGATACCTAAGATGTTACTTTCTGGAATAGATGTATAAGGGAGAAGCATGATTTTCTGACACTCTGGGTATAAAAAATTACTTTCTCTTAATTTAAAGGAAGGTGTTTATAAAGGAAAGACAGTAGTACATATTCCATTCTTCTGTCAATAAACAAGTATTTGTGAGGACCTACTAAATAGTAAATACAGGAGGAAAACAGTGAGATACAGAAACAAAAAGTAATGCTCTAATTCCAGTTTCTAGAACAGATCATTTGGAGTTAACAAAGTATTCATGTGGATGAGATATTAATATTGGACCACAAATTCTTGAAAGTCTATATATGATTATAACGATGTATATGGTGATATATATATACCCTGCTGTCTCAGCGACTAGCACAAGCTTGACAGGTAGTACTCGCATGTATTTCTTGAACTAAACCATTGAAAGATGTGAAATAAAATTCGTATTTTATGTCGACAAGAAAAATGTAAATATAAAGATTCTTCTCTGCCCTTTGGCCTTCCCCTCCCCCCACTCTGCATTGTGTATCCTCATTATGCATGGACCAGACCTCCCCCATTGGCAGGAATATCTGTTCAACCATAAAGAGCAACATTCTTCTAGCATCAACAAGACAATGCCTTAAAAGATAACATTCCCTCTTGATCTTATAAGGGGTCACATGACCACCACAATGAAGCTTAGATCTGGATTATGTAAACTGTCAATAATATGTCATTTGATGTCTCAAAAAACTTGTATAACTGTGTTTTGACTTCTAATAGGCAGAACAGTTCTCAGAGTTTCTAAGATGCTCTTCCCGGATTATATCTCCAAATTTAGCTCAAATAAAATTTTTCATTTCTTTCTTAGATTGACTAATTTTTCATCAACAGATATGAGAAAGAAAAACTTAGAGTGCTATGGGAGTATTTAGGAGGGGCAGGACAACATTATTCAAAGGTGGTGACTTTTTAAGCTTAGTCTTAAAGCAGTAAACATTAAGTGTAGAAAAACGGTGATCTAGTTTTATCAGAGACAAAGCAGTATGTGTAGTTATGTGAAACTTTCTCTATGTTTAACTGTTCATGAAACAGAATGAGAGAAAAATAATAAATGATGGTGATGATGAGGAGGAGGAGAATGACTATGGTGGTGGTGGTGATAGTAATGATTATGATGATGATAACAAAATTCTCAATATTTAAAATTCCTGTTGGCTTCAGTGACTGGTTAAACTGTTTGCAAAGTTAGCAACTGTTCATTAATCTTCATAAAAATCCAATAAAGTAAATGCAATTCCCAGGATAAATTGTCAGTACTTTTTAAAGCCTAGGGGAGAATCACAATATAGTTACATGGGTTAAATAAAACAGCATCTTTCAAATTTGGGGGAAGAAGTTATATCAATTCAATATGGAAACTCTGGTTATCTATCTCATGGTAATTAAATGTTCTGAATGATATATGTGCATGCTTTTAAAAAATAAGAATGGAGAAAAATAGGCACTGATTTAAAATACAGTTCACTAGCTAGGAAAAAGTAAAACATGAGTTGGTAAAAAGGTAATAAAAACATCTTTATGGTGAAACATTTGCAAAATATAAATTCTATATCAACCTATTATTTTATAGTCCCAAAACTTTAAATGACTTAAGATCTCATAGACGAACATGATGCTAGACCCTAAATCTGCTGACTAGCATCCAAGTCTTCTAGCCTCTAAAATGCACCACCAGCATATATGGTCTTTCTTCTCCTAGTTCTTAAATCAATTGCTTATATGTAGTCATTGTTTATGAGCTAGTCTGAGAAGTTAATGAATTTTTAGTTAATATCTAAAATAAGAAGGCCTTCTACACTTGCATTATCGTTTGTTACAAGTTATCAAAGTAACAGAGAGCCTTTAACAAGTATTTAATATCTTTAGTTCAAAATCCACTCCTTCTTCTCCTCCCTTGCCTAATATTGATTCTTTTTACTGCAGCCTAGTTCTTACTACAGGGAAGATCTACCCTGCAATTCTCTATTGCCTTCCATGCACTGCTTTTCAGGAAGGCAAAGCTGACTAATGTGACTTGCATTTTATTTCAATTAATAATATTTAATATTTAGAGGAGTTTACAGAACAATTGAGCACATAGGACAAAGTTCTCACACACCTCCTCCCCCATACAGTTTCCCCTGTGACTAAAATCTTGCATTAGTGTGATATATTTGTTAAAAGTGATGAGCCAATTTCAATACATTAAGTACATAGTTTACATTAGAGTTCACTCTTTGTGTTATACATTCTATAGGTTTAAACAAACATATAATGGCTTGTATCCACCAGCACAGGATCGTACAGAGTTTCACAGTCCCCCAACAAATCCCCTGTGCTCCAATTATTCATCCCTCACTTCCACCAAACCCTGGCAACCGCTGATATTTTTACTGTTTTGCCTTTTCCAGAATGTTATACAGTGGTATCATACATTATACAGTGTTTTTAGACTGGTTTCTTTTACTTAGCAATATTTATTTTAGGTTCCTCCATGTGTTTTCATAGCTTGAGAGATCATTTCTTTTTATTACTGAATAATATTCCACTGGTTGGATGTTCCACAGTTCCACAGTTTATCTGTTCACTACTGAAGAATATCTTGATTGTTTGTTCCAGTTTAGGGTATTTATGAATAAAACAACTATAAACATTTGTGTGCAATTTTTGTGTGGACATAAGTTTTCAACTAATTCCAGTAAATACCAGTAAGCATGGTTGCTGGGTCATATGCTAAGACTATGTTTAGCTTTGTAAGAAATGGCCAAACTGTCTTCCAAAGTGGCGGCATCCCACCAGCAATGAATGTGGATTCCTTCTGCTTAATACCCCTGACCAGCACTTGCTGTTGTCAGTTTTTTGGGTAACAGCCATGCTAATAGGTGTATAGCAGCATCTCGTTGTTTTAATTTGAAATTCTCCAAGGACACATGATGTTGAACATTTTTTATATGCTTATTTGCCATCTGTATATCTTCCTTAATGAAATACATGTTCATATTGTTTTCCCAGTTTTTAAATTGGGTTGTTTGCTCTCTTATTGCTGAGCTTTAAGAGTTCTTTTTATATTTTGGATATAAGACCTTTAGGAGACATGGACTGAAATCTTTGCCTAGCCCAAGATACTTAAGACTTCGTCCTACTTTTCAAAATAGAGTTAATATTTTTACAGTAAGAACGTAATCATTTTGAGTTAATTTTAGTACAAAATGTGAGATTTACACTGAGGTTCATTATTTTGCCTATGGGTGGCCCAATTGCTTCAGCATCATTTTGTTGAGAGTCTATCTTTCCTCCACTGAATTGCTTTTGCAAAAATCTGATGGGCAAATCTGGGTAGGTCTACTTCTTGATTCTCTATTCCATTCCATTGATCTATGTGTCTTTCCTTCTAATGATACCACATATTCTTGACTAATATAATTATCTAATAAGCATTTAAATCATGTAGATTGACTCCTCCCACTTTTTCTTTTTTGAAATTGTTTTATCCATTTGAGTTCCTTTGCTTGTTCATATAAATCTTAAAGAATAAAGCTATGTCTACAAACATTTTGCTGGAATGTTGGTAGGAATTGCACTTAACCTGTGTATCAGTTTGGGGAGAAATGACATCTTTACTGCATTGTGTCTTTCAACTCATTAATATAGTATACCTATTTATTTAAATCTTCTCTAATTTCTTTCATTAGCATTTTATACTTTTCAACAACAAAGTCCCATACACATTTTGCTATACTTACATCTTAATTATTTCATTTTTTGAGTGATTATAAATAGTACTGTATTTTTAATTCTGGTATATACATCTTCATTGCTATAGAAATACAATTGATATATGTATATTTATCTTATATCCTGTTACCTTACTGACATTACTTATTATTCCTAAAAAATTTTTTTGAAGGTTCCCTGGGATTTTCTATGCACACAGTCATGTCATCCACAAATACAGTAAGAATTATTTCTTCCTTTCTAATTTGCATAACTTTTATTCCCATTTCTTATTTACTGCACTGGCTAGAACTTCCAGCATTATGTTAAATAACAGTGCTTATCATTGCCTTATGCCTGAACATCTTAGGTATAATGTTAGTTGCAGCATTCTGCAGATGCTCTTTATCAAACTGAGGAAGTGCCCTCATCTAATTTTCTCAGCTTTTTATTATGAACCGTGTTCAACTTTGTAAAATGGTTTTTGCTACACTGTTTACCATAATCATGTGATTTTTCTTTCGTAGTCTGTTTTTTTTGTTTTGTTTTGTTTTTTTTGTGATATGCGGGCCTCTCACTGCTGTGGCCTCCCCCGTTGCGAAGCACAGGCTCCGGACACGCAGGCTCAGCGGCCATGGCTCACGGGCCCAGCCGCTCCGCGGCACGCGGGATCCTCCCGGACCGGGGCACGAACCCGCGTCCCCCGCATCGGCAGGCGGGCTCCCAACCACTGCGCCACCAGGGAAGCCCCGTAGTCTGTTAACACGGTGGATTACCTTGCTTAATTTTTGAATGCTAAACTGGACTTGCATCACAGAAATAAATCCCACAGTTACTGTGTATAATTCTTTTTACATATTTCTAAATTCTATTTTCTAACAGTTACTTAAACATTTTTCCATCTATATTATTAAGGGACATTGGTCTATAATTTTATTATTTTGTACTGTGTCTTTTTATTGTCTGTTTTTGTTTTTTATTAGAGTGACACGAGCTTTGTAAAATGAATTGGGAATTGCACTCTTTCACTTTCTGAATTGGTGTTAATTTTTCTTTAACATTTGTTAGAATTCTCTAGTGAAACCTTCTTGGTGTGATTTCTATACTTTGGGAGATTTTCATTTTAAATTCAATTTCCTTAATAGATTGAGGGCTATTTAAATTATTCATTTCATATTGAGTGAGTTATGGTAGTTTGTGTCTTTTAAGAAATTGGTCCATGTCATCTATGATGAAATTTATGTGCATAGAGTTTACAGAGTATTCCTCATCCTTCTGTGGTCTGCAGGATCAGTCACTACTGATCCCTGTTATTCCAGATATTGGTAATTTGTATATTCTTTTTCTTTTCTTTTTATCACACTTGTTCAAGATTTGAAATTTTGTTATTTTTTTCCAAAGAGTCAGCTCTTTGTTTTATTCATTTTCTCTATTGATTTTCTGCTTTCAACATCATTGATTTTGGATCTTATCTTTATTATATTTTTCCTCTATTTTCTTTTGGGTTTATTTCATTTCCTTTTTTTTTTTTTTTTTTTTTGTATCTTAAGGTGAGGGTTAGATTATTTATTTGAAACTTTTCCTCTTTCCTAATGTATGAATATAATACTATAAAATTCCTTGTCAGCAGTGCTTTAGCTATGTCCCAGATTTTAATGTTGTATTTTCAATTTCATTCAGTCCAATGTACTTTAAAAAAAATTTTTTTTGTGGTACATGGGCCTCTCACTGTTGTGGCCTCTCCTGTTGCGGAGCACAGGCTCCGGATGTGCAGGCTCAGTGGCCATGGCTCACAGGTCTAGCTGCTCCGCGGCATGTGGGATCTTCCTGGACCAGGGCACAAACCCATGTCCCCTGCATCAGCAGGCAGACTCTCAACCACTGCACCACCAGGGAAGCCCCAATGTACTTTTTAAGTTTCCTTTAAGATTACTACTTTCATAAAGGAATCAACTGTTTGAATATTTTCCTGTTATCTTTATTGTGATTCAAGAACATATACTGCATGATTCTTTTAAATTTGTTGTGATTTATTTTATGATTCATAATATGTTCTGTTGGAACTTGAAAATAATCCATTGAGTGGAGTGTTTTACAAATGTCAATTAGATCCTGTTGGGTGATGAATCATTCTTTACAACTTAGCAGCTTTTCTGTCTAGTTGTTTTATTAATTGAGTTAGGGCTATTTAAATCTCAAATTATAATTGTAGGTTTGTCTATTTCTCCTTCCAGTTCTATCAGTTTTTCCTTCACCTATTTTGCTGCTCTGTTGTTTGCTGCATACACATTTAGAATTGCTATGCCTTTTATTTATTGATTGATTCATTTATTTATTTCATTGTGTTGGGTCTTAGTTGTGGCAGGCAGACTCCTTAGTTGCGGCTTGCCATCTGGTTAGTTGTGGCATGTGAACTCTTAGTTGCAGCATGCATGTGGGATCTACTTCCTGGATAAGGGATCAAACCCAGGCCCCCTGCATTGGGAGTGCAGTCCTAACCACTGCGCTACCATGGAAGTCCCAGAATTTCTCTTTTTGATGGATTGACCCATTTATCATTATATAATGTCATTCTCTGCCCCTGGTAAATTTTTTGGCTCTGAACTCTACTTTATTAAATATTAATATACCTACTCCTGTTTTGATTGGATTAATGTTTGGATGATATGTCTCCTTTCATCCATTAAGTTTCAGACTGCCTATCATGTTATATATGAAGTTTTTTGAACATAGCAGTTGGGTTTTGTGTTTTAATCCACTTGTGCCAATCTTTGTCTTTTAATTGGTGTATTTAGACCATTTTCATTTAATTATTGATATGGAGGACCATTTTATTTTTAGACTCTATTGGCTCTCTCTTTTTAATTTTTCTCTTTTCATTTTTCCTGTTTTCTTATGGGTTACTGGAAAATTTTTAGAAGTCCATTTTGATTTCTCTACAGTGTTTGAGTTTTCTCTTTGTACAGATTTTTTAGTGGTTGCTGACTGTAAATATTACATTATATACACACATATATTTTATCACAGTCTATGGTATCATTTTATCAATTCTCACAAAGCATATAAACCTTACCTTCCTTTAAGTCTCTTTACCCTCCATTTTTAATATAATTTTTCTTAAATATTTACTCCACATACATTTAGAACCACATCAGAGAATGCTATAAATTTTGCTTCAGTTGCTAAAAATAAGCTATACATATTTATCAACTTGTTAAAATGCAAAATTAGTCACTTATTTTTCTAAAAAAATAACCACTTCAAGCTAATAAGGACCTACTGAATAGCACAGGGAACTCTACTCAATACTCTGTAATAACCTATATGGGGAAAGAATCTAAAAAAGAGTGGACATATGTATATGTATAACTGATTCACTCTGCTATACACCTGAAACTAACATGACATTGTAAATCAACTATACTCCAATAAAAATTTTAAAAATAATAAAAAATAACCACTTCAGAAATCATGTTAAATTTTATGAAGTTTGATGGCATCCCTGCATATCTTTTCAGTCATTCTTCTGTAAGTTAAAATTAACATGATGAATATAGGCCCATTATACCAAGTCGTACTTTAAAAAAGTTGTCACTGGATTATGTACCCAGAGATCACTATATATTTTAAGCTTTCTTCCATTCCGCACTTTGCCTTTTATATTATCAGAAATAATTTAATAGCAGATCTCATGTACTTCATTCTACCACTGAAGACTCTGAGTACTAATAGTCTGTGAATGATAGATGTGGAACACATAACCCAGGTTCCTGGGAGGGAGAGTTTAATATCCATCACTTTCTAATGTCCCCATGTGGACAGAAATTCCCTAACAAAAATGGAAAAAGAAGTGTCAGCTATAACTTGAAATCAATGGGCAGCCCTGTCAGCCATGGGGGTTAACTGTCTCTGTGGTATCATTTCTAGATCTTTTGCTTTGTTTAAGACACATCTGCCACACAATAGGTAGGTGAGGAAATAGTGAATCAATAAAGATTTCAAGTTTAAAAAAAGTGATAGTTGTGTCATGAACAGAGGCAAAAAAAGAGAACTTGCTGAATAGTTACCTAGCCAAGTACAGACACTGCCACTTCACAGAGCTTGCCCTCTTTTTTCCATTCTTGTGCACAGCCTTAGAGCTGTCTAGTATCCCCTTCTCACAGAAAAGGAAACTGAGACCAAAGATATTAGTTAATTTTCCCAAATATATATATATAATTTACATAAAATTTTTTAATCCCCAGTAATTCCTCTCCATGACACATGAAGCAACACAAAGCTTTGTTAAAGAAAAGTAAACCACCTCCTTAAGAGCTTCTGCTACACAAGTATATTTGGGAACTAACAGCATGAACAAAATTTTAGAAAAAAATTCGGAGAATGAATCAGAGCATTAATACTGGGACATTCTTCTTTGACTGGTAAGAACCAGATCCGAGTCTTAAATATAGTATAAAATTGTGGCAGGAAGGAATATAGGATGATATTGAAACTGGATAAAACACCATGAATAGAAGCCTGCAGATAAAAATGCTTGAATGATAACAGAAACAAACATTATTGGACGCTTACCATGTTTGTCTCCCTTAATCTCCACAACAATAAAAACAGGAATTTTATACATTTTATGAAACGGGGATATATGAAAAGATCAAAAAGCAACTAAGAGGCAGGCTTAGGGTTTCAACACAATACTGGACAGTCTTACCACAGGTGTTTGGCCTTGACTGAAGCTTTGCTAAGGTGATTGTAAGAACTTTATATTCTTGACTGCATTCTAACGGGATTAGATACCATTCTCCAGGTGGTGAGATGTCTTTTATAGTATTTGAATATGTAGTGACATTGTCAAAGATAAATCTGGCGACCATATGAAGGCTGGATTTTAGTACCAAGTTCCTGAACACAGGAAATGAAGTTAGGAGATTACTGAAGTACTTTGGATGATTGCAAGAAAGTATCTGCCCTAAAGTGGGATTAGTGGTCAAGGAAAAGAAAAATGACTATGGGGAATGCTTTGTAAGTAAATGAGTTGCATAGAATACAGTCATCAAAAGGACAGGATAAACTGTCTGTTTCACTTTTCATGTCCTAAGATATTTTTTTCCAATGAATTAACAAATTAAATCAGAAAGCTGACATTTCAAAAGTGGTAGAAAATGTGGCAAAGCTTTCAGCCTCACAAAGGTGATGGATTTACTCACATAAATGTAGTTTGGATATAGTTGGTAATTATTTCAAGTTATATGAAAGGGATGTAATATTAACATGATGGAGTACTTCACAAAATTCATGAAATCTCTGATATTTTATTAAATAGAGTGTACTAAAATTCCAAATAAATGCATAGTAGTTATTAGGATTAGTAATAAAATCTGATTATTTTTATAATATATGCTGATTTCAGAAATATCGATTTTTCCTTATTTATATTAGGTTACTGAAGCTATACATTACTTACACTGGTTACTATTCAAGTTGGCATATTTATACCTTTTCTTCTAGTTATGTAATTGGCTTTCTTTTTATTCTACCACATTATCATGGTGAACTATTTTCTTGACTGTTGGCTTTATTTTATCATGTATTATCTGCCAAGGGGCATTAAATTAGTTCTTGAAATCTAGATGGAAAGGGGAACAGCTGTTGGCAAAAGCAAAAATATGTATTTTTCTTATTTTCTATGTAGTTTCTTGTATATTCCTTTTTCAGATTCAGAGTCAACTAACATTAGCTGAGTGCCTACTTTGTGCTTTTGTAATGGGGTACACTCAGAAATGCTAAAATTTGCCCAGCAACAAGAAACTTAAAATCAACAGCTTTAGAAGGAACAGAATTGGGGGCAGTAAATCCAGGCCAGATTTTTTGAGCCAGAGATAGAAAAGCTGAGAATAATTACACTCACACACTAGTGTGAGAACTAGGGAAATCTCTCTCTTCAAGTTCTATACCTCAAAATTATAATGCAGTGAAAGCTACCTAATATTACTGAGTGTGGTTCTGAAATGAACTTATAATTTCCTCATAGAATTGAGGAATGTGTCAATCATACTTGGTTAAAAGAAAGAAATGTGTCTGTGTTTGATATGTGTTATTTTCTTCCTGTTCTGTTTAGGTCCCGTTGATCTTTAATTTCCCTGACTCTGTTCCTGTCTTTTCTGAAAGAGAGAGAGACAGAGAGAGAGAGAGAGAGAGAGAGAGAGAGAGAGAGAGAGAGAGAGAGAGAGAGAGAGAGAGAGAGAGAGAGAGAGAGAGAGAGAAAGAAAGAGAGAGAGAGAGAGTGTGTATTATAGTTCTGGGCCAGGACCATCGGACCCTGGATGTCATGTTGAAGCAACCTGTGTAGGCAGTGTTACGGATTCTTAAATCTACAGACCTATGCACAAATCTTCATCATTCTCTGAATTCCTCTTTTATGGCACTGATAATAATTTTAATTAATTGTTGGTATAATTATTTGTCTAGTGGCCATTTCTCTCTAGAATATAACTTTCATAGTGACAAAGGCCTTGATCTTCTGGTTTATCTTTGCATTTCAGCACCCAAAGCAGTGGCTCACATACAGTTTGTCTTAAAACACATAATTTAAGGAAAGCAGTGTGTATAATACTGAAACAATGTTAAAGTATTCAAGGGTTTTGTTTGTTTATTTACTTTTGGAGGGTATTATTGATAACATTGTTCCATTTAGGAGCCATCTACTTTTCATACTCTTAATCTTACTTTCTCCAGACCCTTTTCCATCCTTCTCCATCCTTATTTGGGACCTGGGAGGCTGACCTGTTAGTCTACATTAACCAGATATCCTTTTTCCCAGCTTCCTATTAGATTCAGCCAATGCAAGGCATGGATGGGACATGAGAAAACGATAAAGAGATGGGTCAGAATAGTTATTATCCCTCCTCCTGCCCCGCTAGACCATGCATTCCTCTGTCAAAGACCACTGTTCCTATCAGAAGCCTCTCTATCTCCCAGAGGTACACCATAACTGAGTTACAGTAACCAAACTATATTAGTTTCCTAGGGTTGCCTAACAAAATACCATAATTTGGGCTATTTAAAACAAAAATGTATTGTCTCGCAGTTCTGGAGGCTAAAAGTCTGAAATCATGGTATCAGCAGGACCATGGTCCCTCTGAAGCCTGAAGGAAAGAATCCTTTCTTCATACCCCCTGTCATTCCACACTATCCCTTAGCTTATGGATGCATCACTCTAAACTCTGCTTTCCTCGTCATATGATATTCTCCCTGTAGCCTACCCCCTCATGTCTCTCTGTCTCCACATGGCCATCTTTTTATAAGGACAGCACTCATAGTGGATTAGGGGCTCACCCTACCTCCAACCTGACCTCAACTTAACTAATTACATATGTCAGGACACTATTTCCAAATTAGGTCATGTTCTGTGGTACTGGAGGTTAGGATTTCAATTTATACTTTATGGAGGGACACAGTTCCATCCATGACACAATCCCTCCCCTACATCTTTAGGTCTAGAAGTGCTAAGAAACACCTCCTCCTGCTGCTTGCCTATATGTGTTTCATCATCTTGTTGGTTTCCATTAACTCTGTCTTTGCCTTTGCATATACTCCTTTCATTTAGCTCCCTTGGTTATTTCTCTTGAGTGTGCCTTCTGTTTCCTGCCAGGTCCCTCATCGCGTTAAGCTGCTGTCCCTATTTTCCCAAAACTCAATGCAGAATTTATGAAATTTGGCTGGAATTGGATGTGTCCAAATTTTAGAAGTTTGGGAAGAAGGAAAAAAAAGCTAAAAAAAAAGTATGGATTAAGAGCTAATTAAGGTTTTAAAATAAAGGCATCATTCATATCCAACTGCAAGACATAGAGCTCTATGATTTGACCTTTAGAAGCAAGAAGGTCCATATCTGCCTGATAAGCTGGGGACATCATCAAAGGTGGATGTAGCAAACTGTTATTTTTTACTGAGGTACCCAATTTGCCCTTTAGACATCAGCTGTACTGGAAACTGACAGGAACTAGTAGAAAGGGTAAAGTCAAATTTTCAAAGCCATTTGTGAATTATAAATAAAATATAACACCGTATATTGAATTGTCACTCCAAACCCCTTGCTCACTGATGATAAGGAGATCTGTGCCTGCTTTAAAGTTTAACATGACCATCATTCACCAAAAAGACATGTTAAGTCACTTTAGAAAGTGATTAAATGGATGTGCTAACATGCATCTATATTTGCAACTTCTCCTTAGCACTTTTCGCATACTTTTACTATTCTTGTCTTCACCCTATACAAACACCAGTTTAATGATTTGAGAAATGCAAGTCAAGTATCACTTTTAAGTGGTGGAAATTACCCATTTGGATATGACATCTTTGTTATGAACAAAATAATTTAGAATAGTGGTGATTTTAGCTACCCTGAAAGTGTGTGCGTGTGTGTGTCTGTATGCTTTGTTACAGATTTATCAATAGTCCTCCTGAAGAAATCTTCTGGTTTAAGCAGTAAAATATTGAAGTCTGTGGGACAGTAACCTTGAGAATGTGTACGTTACTTTCCTTATGCATAGACCAAATTAGTTCATTATTCCAGTTTAAGGGTCCACAAATTTTCATTTTACTTTAATGCATTTCTCAGAATAAATAATGTGAATGTATTCTGACTAAAAGTAATTTCTATCAAAAATATCAGAATAACATTAGCAAATAAAACAGTTTGTTTATTCACATAATTTTAAGTCACATATTTGCCTTTCCTTTCCTCAGTCTGTACCCAGAAAAAAATGAATATTGTGGGATTTCAATGTCCATTTTGGTCTTTAAAGCACAACAAAGTGTTGTAATATCATAGAAAAAGAAAACCACTACAATTTAAAGAGACCTGGGTTCTAGTACTAGTTCTGCCTCAAATTTGAAAATTCTAGACAATGGGAAATCTGATTTCTCTGGGGATACCTATGTGTTTTTCTCATCTATATAATGTGAATATTCTAAATTATGTCTTGTTTCTTGTTCAGATCTGTTACTATGTGACCCTATGAAAAATTTACCAACTTGTGTGCCATGGCTTATTATTTATATAATATAAACCTCTTGAAACGTGGGTAGAGATGGCAAAGACATTTCTCATTAGCCTTGTAGGGTGGCTATACATGAAGTCAACACAAATAAAATACTAGTTCATTATATTCTTAATGGTCTCTGTAATTTCAAAGTCCTTCTAACTTGTTTCAATTTATTTTAAAAGAAACAGGTGCAGATGTCTAATACTAGAAGTATGTGAGAAACTTTCTATGATAAACATCTTCTAAAATGGCTCCCAGTGATTTCCACCTTCTGGTATTCATGTTTTTATGTAATCCCTTCCTTTTGCATGTAGGAACAATCTAGTGACTTGCTTCTGATAAACTGAATATGGTAAAAGTGATGGGATGTCACTTCCAAAATTAGGTTATGAAAGATTTTTGTCTTCCACCTTGGCTCACCCATTCTGCCTGGCTAGTTCTTCTCGCTTACTTGCTCTCATGAAGCATGCTGCCATATTGCAAGCTGCCCTATGGAGAAGCCCATGTATCAAAGAACTATAAGTAACATTTAACCAGTAAAGTGCAAGAAACCAGAGCACTCTTTTTAGCAGTTCCTGAGAAACGGAATCCTTGCAAAAACCACGTGAATGATCATGGAAGGAGACTCTTCCCCAGTCAAGCTAACACCTTGATTGCAACCTGTGAGGACCCTAAGGCATTGGGGCCAGCTATGCCACAAGAGAATTACTAAACTACAGAAACTGAGGAAAGAAAATATATTTTTTTAAGTTACTAAGTTTTAGGATAATCCATTACACGGCAATAGATAAACAATATGTTTTCTCTTTAGCATACAGAGTGAATGCCAGAGGGCAGACAGCAGAAGCAAGAAGAACTACAATTTTGCAGCTTGTGGAAGGAAAACCATACTCAAAGAAAGACAGACAAAATGAAAAGGCAGAGGACTTTGTACCAGATGAAGGAACAAGATAAAACCCCAGAAAAACAACTAAATGAAGTGGAGATAGGCAACCTTCCAGAAAAAGAATTCAGAATAATGAGAGTGAGGATGATCCAGGACCTCAGAGAAAGAATGGAGGCAAAGATCGAAAAGATGCAAGAAATGTTTAACAAAAACCTAGAAGAATTAAAGAACAAACACCTAGAAGAATTAAAGAACAAACAAAAAGAGATGAACAATACAATAAGTGAAGTGACAACTATGCTAGAATGAATCAATAGCAGAATAACTGAGGCAGAAGAATGAATAAGTGACATGGAAGACAGAATGGTGGAATTCTCTGCCATGGAACAGAATAAAGATAAAAGAATGAAAGGAAATTAAGACAGACTAAGAGGCCTCTGGGACAATGTTAAATGCAACAACATTCACATTATAGGGGTCCCAGAAGGAGAAAAGAGAGAGAAAGGACCCAAGAAAATATTTGAAGAGATTATAGTCAAAAACTTCCCTAACATGGGAAAGGAAATAGCCACCCAAGTCCAGGAAGTGCAGGAAGTCCCAGGCAGGATATACACAAGGAGAAACACGCCGAGACACATAGTAATCAAAATGACAAAAGTCAAAGACAAAGAAAAATTATTGAAAGCAACAAGGGAAAAACAACAAATAACATACAAAGGAACTCCCATAAGGTTAACAGCTGATTTTTCAGCAGAAACTCTACAAGCCATAAAGGAGTGGTGTGATATATTTAAAGTGATGAAAGGAAAGAACCTTAGAGAAAGAAGAACAAACAAAACCCAAAGTTAGTAAAAGGAAAGAAATCATAAAGATCAGAGCAGAAATAAATGAAATAGAAACAAAGAAAACAAGAGCAAAGATCAATAAAACTAAAAGCTGGTCCTTTGAGAAGATAAACAAAATTGATAAACCATTAGCCAGACTCATCAAGAAAAAGAGGGAGAGGACTCAAATCAATAAAATTAGAAATGAAAAAGGAGAGGTTACAACAGACACCACAGAAATACAAAGCATCATAAGAGACTACTACAAGCAGCTCTATGACAGTAAAATGGACAATCTGGAAGAAATGGATGAATTCTTAGAAAGGTACAACCTTCCAAGACTGAACCAGGAAGAAACAGAAAATATGAACAGAACAATCACAAGTAATGAAATTCAAACTGTGATTCAAAATCTTCCAACAAACAAAAGTCCAGGACAAGATGGCTTCACAGGTGATTCTATCAAACATTTAGAGAAGAGCTAACACCCATCCTTCTCAAACTCTTAGAAAAAACTTGCAGAGGAAGGAACACTCCCAAACTCTTTCTATGAGGCCACCATCACCCTGATACCAAAACCAGACAAAGACACTACAAAAAAAAGAAAATTACAGACCCATCAATGAATATAGAGGCAAAAATCCTCAACAAAATACTAGCAAACAGAATCCAACAGCACATCAAAAAGATCATACACCATGATCAAGTGGGATTTATCCCAGGGATGCAAGGATTCTTCAATATATGCAAATCAATCAATGTGATACACCATATTAACAAACTGAAGAAGAAAAACCATATGATCATCTCAATATATGCAGAAAAAGCTTTTGAAAATTCAACACCCATTTATGATAAAAACTCTCCAGAAAGTGGGCATAGAAGGAACCTACCTCAACATAATAAAGGCCATATACGACAAACCCACAGCAAACATCATTCTCAATGGTGAAAAACTGAAAGCATTTCCACTAAGATCAGGAACAAGACAAGGATGTCCGCTCTTGCCACTATTATTCGACATAGTTTTAGAAGTCCTAATCATGGCAATCAGAGAAGAAAAAGAAATAAAAGGAATACAAATAGGAAAAGTAAAGTAAAACTGTCACTGTGTGCAGATGATGATACTATACATAGAGAATCCTAAAAATGCCACCAGAAAACTACTAGAGCTAATTAATGAATTTGGTAAAGTTGCAGGGTACAAAAGCAATGCACAGAAATCTCTTGCATTCCTACATACTAACAATGGAAGATCAGAAAGAAATTAAGGAAACACTCCCATTTACCATTGCAACAAGATAAAATACCTAGGAATAAACCTGCCTAAGGAGGTGAAAGACTTATACTCAGAAAACTATAAGACACTGATGAAAGAAATCAAAGATGACACAAACAGATGGAGAGATATACCATGTCCTTGGATTGGAAGAATCAATATGGTGAAAATGACTATACTACCCAAAGCAATCTACAGATTCAATGCAATCCCTATCAAACTACCAGTGGCATTTTTTTACAGAACTAGAACAAAAATCTTAAAATTTGTATGAAGACACAAAAAACCCCGAATAGCTAAAGCAGTCTTGAGGAAAAAAAATGGAGCTGGAGGAATCAGACCCCCTGACTTCAGACTATACTACAAAGCTACTGTAATCAAGATAATACGGTATGGGCACAAAAACAGAAATATAGATCAATGGAAAAGGATAGAAAGCCCAGAGATAAACCCACACACCTATGGTCAACTAATCTATGACAAAGGAGGCAAGGATATACAATGGAGAAAAGACAGTCTCTTCAATAAGTGGTGCTGGGAAAACTGAACAGCTACATGTAAAAGAATGAAATCAGAACACTCCCTAACACCATACACAAAAATAAACTCAAAATGGATTAGAGACATAAATGTAAGACCGGACACTATAAAGCTCTTAGAGGAAAACATAGGAAGAACACTCTTTGACATAAATCACAGAAAGATCTTTTTTGATCCACCTCCTAGAGAAATGGAAATAAAAACAAAAATAAACAAATGGGACCTAATGAAACTTAAAAGCATTTGCAAAGCAAAGGAAACTACAATCAAGACGAAAAGACAACCCTCAGAATGGGAGAAAATATTTGCAAACGAAATCAACAGACAAAGGATTAATCTCCAAAATATATAAACAGGTCATGCAGCTCAATATCAAAAAACCAAACAATGCAATCCAAAAATGGGCAGAAGACCTAAACAGACATTTCTCCAAAGAAGATATAGAGATCGCCAACAAACACATGAAAGGATGCTCAACGTCACTAATCATTAGAGAAATGCAAATCAAAACTACAATGAGGTATCACCTCACACCAGTCAGAATGGCCATCATCAAAAAATCTACAAACAATAAATGCTGGAGAAGGTGTGGAGAAAAGGGAACCCTCTTGCGCTGTTGGTGGGAATGTAAATTGATACAGCCACTATGGCGAACAGTATGGAGGTTCCTTAAAAAACTAAAAATAGAATTACCATATGGCCAAGCAATTCCACTACTGGGCATATACCCAGAGGAAACCATAATTTAGAAAGACACATGCACCTCAATGTTCATTGCAGCACTATTTACAATAGCCAGGTCATGGAAGCAACCTAAATGCCCATCGACAGATGAATGGATAAAGAAGATGTGGTATATATATACAATGGAGTATTACTCAGCCATAAAAAGGAACGAAATTGGGTCACTTGTAGAGACTCAATGGTTCTAGAGACTGTCCTACAGAGTGAAGTAAGTCAGAAAGAGAAAAACAAATATCGTATATTAACACATATATGTGGAACTTAGAAAAATGGTACATATGAACCAGTTTGCAGGGCAGAAATAGAGACAAAGATGTAGAGAACAAACGTATGGACACCAAGCAGGGAAAGTGGTGGGGGTGGGGGTGGGGATGAAGTGGGAGATTGGGATTGACAT
The DNA here is from genome assembly GCF_026419965.1 of Kogia breviceps. Taxonomy (NCBI): domain Eukaryota; kingdom Metazoa; phylum Chordata; class Mammalia; order Artiodactyla; family Physeteridae; genus Kogia; species Kogia breviceps. The sequence continues at coordinate 35,715,690 of NC_081327.1, forward strand.
TTATACACTAATATGTATAAAACAGATAACTAATAAGAAACTGCTGAATAAAAAATAAACAAGATAAAATTCAAAAAAAAAAAGAGTGACTGCCAATGTAGGGGGTGGGACTAATAGCCTACTTTTGGGGGTAACAAAGTAGTAAAGTAAACCTAAGTAATGACTGCAAAAGAGACAAGTGGGTTCTTTTCTCCTGGTAGTCTTGGATTCTCAGACAGAAAGAAAAAAATAAATTTCAGAAGCCTTGAAATTAGGAAGAAATAAATGAATACATTTTGCCTTGCTTGCTCGCCAAAATCATGTTGTATCACTTACACGTTCTGGATCTACACCAGATTATTCAATACAGTCTGGTCATGTTTACTCAAACAAATCAGATCCTTTCTTTCATAGGGTCTTTTTCCTTGACATTCTTCTTTCCTAGAACGTTCCTTCTACTTCACATTATTAGCATTTTCCTTTTCTCTGCTTCTCAGATTAATATTCACCTTCTAAGAGTACCCTTTCAAAGTATGTCTCTCTCTTTTTTCTCCATCCAAGCTATCTTTTTCCTGTGTAGATTAGTTACAATTCACAATTATTTATTCACTGTTTGTTTGGGTTTTTTTTCCTACCCACTGGAATGTAAACACCAATGAGTAGGTTCCATGTCCTTTTTATTCACTCTTTATTCCTTAACATCTTAGCTGAGTGTCTGGAACAGCCAGGGGACGCAATGAAGCCTTTTATGGGAGGAATGTGAAAATGGGTATGGGGGACAAGCCAGTTAGCATAAGTACAGGACCAATTTCTATATCAATGTAAGTATCAAAAGCAATTAGATACATCAATATATAGTAGATATGAAAATTTTCTTTGAATGTATCTTAGAATTCATAACTCTTTAATAATTCACTGAGCTGTTAGTCACATTTGAAAAGTTGTTTTTACTGTCATTTGTTTTTGCTTCTTTATGGAAGTGGAATTAGAAAGCTCTAACCCTGGTGCTTAGACAAAAGTATATAATTGTAGTTAAAATTTAAAAAGAATGAGTAGATGTAGAATTCATTATACTTTAACTTGGAGACATACTTTTACTTTTGGACTGCCCATCATTCTATAATACTTGGCAATGCACAGCCTCAATGGGTAAGTTACCTATAAAATGAGAAGACAGATGTGTAAATAATATGAGACCCTCCTAAATCTAAAATACTTTACTATTTTATTTCAGTCTCAATTTTATTATTTAATTTTATATTTTATAAGTTATACTGTATTGTTACTTTAGGACTGTGGCCACCTGAAACCATCTGTCAGAGAGCTTATTATGAAAAAAAATGTGGCAGATTTTTAAAATATCCCAATTATTCAGTACTTCACATATGCAGTCATGTTGATATATCACTTTGCAGCCCAGTCTGGCTCTGGGCCAGATCATGTGACATGCTCTGGCCACTGAGATGTCAATAGGCATGACATAAGCAGAGACTTGAAATGGCTTTTACTTTGGGTTTGCTCTTACCCTTACTCTTAGGACACTGACACCATAAGAAGAACATCCCAAGGCTGACCTACTAGTCTAAAAAAGAAAATGAGAGACTTGTGAAGCATAGCAACTAGTCAGTCCACAGATGCATGTGCAGCTCAACAGATGTGCAGAAATTTAAGTGAGACTAGTAAATGTCAGATGTCCCTTGGCTATCTCAGCTGAACCTCAAAGATGCACGAGAAATAAATCCTTAGTAGCTCATGCCACTGAAGATTTGGAAAGCCTTGTTACACAATTCCTAATTGTTATTAACAGGGAACATGTATTACAAAGAGGAATGTTATACTATGTTTTTTAATGCAACGCAAAATTGTAATGTCAGTTAGTAAGCAGTCAGCTTCTGACTCCATGAAATCATTCTGTAACATCAGAATTTTGATCTTTGATGTTTGATTATGTTGAAATAAAGACAAATTCCCTAAGACCTATATTTTTAAAAGCACCTATGTTTGAAAACCCATTAGGAACAAATGACAATTCCCATCTACATTCTGAAGTGGCTTAAGATGCTACGAAAATTTTAAGGTGGCATGGTTAAAATAAAAAGAAAGAAAAGAAGTGAAAATGGTAACTTTGAAAGGGACTGATTTTTGGACTTTAAAACTTCCTCATATATGAATCATTTTGCTTTACTAATTTGTAAGTTTGCTATTATCTTTTGATTATATCTTTTAAATATTTGTGGTAGCTTACAACTCATGAGAAAAAAAATAACATATGTGCTAGTGTTCTCGTTTGATCTATTAGACTGCATAGATCAGCTCAGATTATTTATTTGTGCCTATATTTATCGCACTGTTGTGCTGTAAATTCCTTCAGGGCAAGAACTGTGTCCCTTTCATTTTACTATTTCACAATAACTGTTCGGCAAACTGAGCTAAATTAAATTTAAGATCTATTGAAGCAAACAGCTATATGTAGAAGTGCACAAAATCATGACCTGAGAGCATGATAGCTGAGGTACAACAAGAACAACTCTTCTCAAAAGGCAGTCATTGTCCGGGACTTCTCTGGTGGTGCAGCGGATAAGACTCCGTGCCCCCAGTGCAGGGGGCCTGGGTTCGATCTCTGGTTAGGGAACTAGATCCCACATGCATGCTGCAACTAAGAGTTCGCATGCCACAACTAAGGAGCCCACCTGCTGCAAAGAAGACCCGGCACAACCAGATAAATAAAAATTCCTAAAAAAAAAAACAACAAAAAAAAACGGCAGTCATTGTCCATCATGTCTCCTCAGAGAACATGAAGACACAGGAAAAAGTATTCCGGTATCTGAGAACACTTTGTTGATGATAAGTTAATTAAAACATATTTTATACTAAAATGCGTATCGATATTTTACCAAGGAGAATGGCATCAGATTATCACAGTTTTAAGCTAAGATTCAAGAATTTAAAAAATAATTAAATAGCAAGTAATCATGGAGGAATTATTTCATTCACCCCTACCACTCATTGTACTTCAGTGAAGAGTCTGGGACATTCTAATATACTGTGATCATTCATTCTGTTTCTCAGTAGCTCAGAAGCTCATCCCAATGCCAGGCCCATTTAAAGAAGTTAAAGCTTTCTTAGATAGATAAATGGATGGATGGATAAACCAACTAATACCTGTTGGTGAAGGTAAAAGTGCGATTGTCTTCAACTTTAATAACATATCACACACATAATATGACTAAATTACGTAGTAGAGAAAGTAATAATTTCCCTAAGAGACAGAGCCATTGAATCTTTCAAAATCTCATGTCTATCTTTTTCATTTTATTAATTGTTACCTGTTTTTAAGTCCTAATTATTTTATCAGCAGATACCTCTTTGACTATTTTTTTTCAACTTTATGGAGGTATAACTGACAAATACAATTGTAAGATAAAATGTTTTACACAGTGATTTGGACTATTTCTTTCTTTATATTTATGTAACCAAACAATAAACTACATTTTGTCTGTATAAACCAGGCACTATGCTAGGCACTGAGGCTGTTGTGAGACAACCATGGACATAAAATCGCTGCACTGGAAGTTACAAACAAGTATCTCGACGTGAGACAGGGAAATACAGAGTGCTGCAATGCTTCTGCAAGTTTTCAGACAATATTTCCTAAAAATTTAGTTATTTTTCAGCTAAAATTTGAAGAATTAGGAAGGATTAAGTAGGCAAAGTGTGGAATTAAGAGGGTTCCAAATGAAAGAACATGTGCTGACAAACTACCTTCAAGCAAAAGGTTGCACAATAGAATAAGTACAAAGATCCTTTAAATAGAGCGAAGGATGGCATGATGAGTAGTGAAAATTTACTCACTTCGAAGCACAGCGTTAAGCATTTCAAATGAAATCTCTCATTTAGTTAATCAGCTATCCAATGAAAAATGTTGTATTAATCTTTCCTGTTCTTAAATGAAAAGAAACTAAGGCTTTGAAGAGTTCACTTACAAAATTTGAACTCAAGTCATCTGATTCAAAGGCTGCTTTCGAAAACCACTTGGCAAGATGATACTTTGTAAAGTGGCTGAAAATCTTTAAGGGCTTGCTTGGTTCTAGATACGATGCTGAGCATTTAAAACTCACATAAACCGTAGCAGGTAGATACAAAAATAATAATTAAAAACTGAAAAAAGCTTAATGGGGTAAGTAACTTGCTTAAGTCTATAAACTATTTGTGGTGAATTGAATCTATGTATTCCAACTTCAAAGTTAATGTTATTAACCACTGAGTTATAAAGAAACATTTGTATCACACCATACTTGTTAGTAATGGTAAGAGGGGTTAACCTTACTGTCTTCAATCTACAGAGATGGCACAAGTAACTATATGTGTTTGGTTTTGATAATATCATTCCAGTAGGATAATACCTTCTCTAATTCATAAGGTCATTGTGAAGATCAATAACACTTTATTACATATAAAACCTAAATCTTAATATGACACAAAAAGCTCTTCACAGTCTTACCTCTACTTATCATTTTAGCATCATTACTCACCAACCTACCTCTTGAACCCAAGACTTCTGTCACACAGAACTTCTCAAATCATACTATTTTCCCTGGTGCAAGCCTCTATTAAGTTGCTGAAATTAGCCAAGTTAACTAGGATTTCAAATCAGTCTATTAATACTTGCTATGCGCTGGTTGATTTGATTAGCAACAAGCTTTCAAACAAAAGGGTACAAAGTATTAATAAATGCCAATTATATGCCAGGTTCATGTTTATGTATTCACATACATGCCTGCTCATAAAATTTTCATAACCCTAAGAAATATATTATTTCTCCTACTATAAAGATGAATAACTTGATGTTTAGAAAGGTAAGGTATTTTCCCATGGTTAAACAATTAGTAACATAGAATGAATTGAGGCCAGGTCAGTTGGATTCCAAAGTTCATTACATTTTATTAAACCAGATTGCCTTAGTTACTTTTAAAGCAAAGCAAATATTCAGAACTAGTTTTAAATTAGTTTGAAACTTATCTTAAAACTTGCATACAGTCATGATTGCCAAAGAATTTCCATCTTTATGTAAAAAGAATGTAATAATGCATATAAATGATCTTGCACTCAATAGAGCTAGTTCCTCTCCCATTTTTTTTTTTTTTTCTAGCATCTGTGATATGGTTGATGATGGATGTTTGCAAGGTCGGATGACAGATGGGGGCCAACATGTCTAGTTTCAGATTAAGGAATTAAAATTGGAGATTAAAATCAAGTATCTCAAAGTGGGGTGTGGATTGGAAATCTTAGAGACTGGTGATGCTCTGATTCTCATCAAGATTCAAGTTTTTTAAAAATGTCTTTTCATTTTAATTTACACCTCTTTGGAGTAGACAGAAATACTACTGCATCATTCATCTAAATGAAGAGTGGAAGATGCTTTTCACAATAGGAATGTGATAAGTTCTTGGCCATCAACGTGGTCTCCAAGAGCCATCTGTTCCCAGAGTCGGTGAGCAGTAAGTACGATTTATGAGCTATTCCCAACAAACTGTGTGTGTGGCAGGGAAGGGCAAATCCAGCTGCTGTTTATTTTCATCAAACATCTTGATCTGTTCTTCAAACACTGCAAATTTGATGAAACCTCAAATAGAATTTGTCAAACACTTTTCTTTTCTAATTGGGAAAATGATTTGAATGTTAAGAGAAATTGCAAAAGATGGTTCTTATTCATTCATAGTTACATAAAGTCACCAATGTTGTAGATACTGTCAATGCCCCAGATTCCCAGGGTCTGCCAAAACAAACAAACATGAACGTGCACAAACTCTTACACTAACACAAACACACAAACTATCTTTCCTCTTAATCTGTCCAAAATTATGCAGAGGTCTGAACTTTGGGAAGTGTGTTTTGTTCCCTTTAATAAATACATTCATTTCAAAACTGTTGAATGAATACTAACATGATTGCTAATAATTATCCTTAATATGTATTCAGCATTTTTTAAACTCTTTAAGAGCTTTCTCACACATTATTGCTGTGTGTAATAGAACCAAAATGATAGAGTTGAAAGCTTTTAAAGATCATAGACCCAACCCTTTCATTTAAAAAAAAAAATCAATTCTATTGAGGTAATTTGCATATAATAAAATGCATCCAATTTAAGTACAGTATGAGTTCTATGCGTTTTGACCATGTATTCACAGTGTAACCACCAAAATTGTGCTTTAGGACATTTTCATCACTGCAAAAGTTTCCTTTGTGCCCCTTCCCAGTCAACCCCATCTACTCCTGGCCCAACTGACTGTTTATCTTCTTTATCACTTTAGAATTGTTTGGTCTTTTCTAAAGTTTCATGTAAACAGCACCTTGCAGTATATTTTCTTCTATATTTGACTTATTTTATTTGGCATAATATTTTTGAGAATCATTCATGTTCTTGACTATATTAAAAGCTCACTGCCTCTTTATCACTGAGTAGCATTTCACTGTATGGATTGTTCACAATCTGTTTATTCCTTAATCTGTTGATGGTCACCTTTTTTTTCTTTCCCAATTTTTGGCTATTATGAATAAAGTCACTATGAACTTCTCTGTGCAATTCTTTATGTGGACATAAGATATTATTTCTCTTACAACTATCTCAGTGTAAAAGGAGACAAGGACTGAAAACTTGGTTATCTGAATCTCAGTTTAATTTCTCCCAATTTACATACTAAGGGTCTACACCCAACCTCATCACCAAGAAGTCTAAAATATCATGCAGGATGACTTGTCTGCCTGTGACTTCGAGTGAGTTACTCAATGTCCATGAGCTTCAGTTCTCTTAGCTCTCAAGGCTCATTTGAATCTTTCTGAGGTGACACGCACTGCACAAGGAATTGTTTTATGATGAAGAACAAAACAGATATGGTTACTGTAGAACTCAATTGAAAAGTAAGACTCGTGTGTGTGTGTGTGTGTGTGTGTGTGTGTGTGTGTGTGTATAATTTCAAAATATGATGAATTCACTGAATAATTCATACAGAATTCTATAATTCAGCTTTTGTCTGGATGACTGGAGAATGCTCTGAAGTAGTGAAAATTAATCTGAAGTTCAGAGAATGTGAAGAGCCAGGAATGTGCAGAATTACCCTAAGAGCATCAAAAAGAGAGAACAGCGTGCATAAATGCCCTGAGACATTAGAAGACGGAGAATAGTAATTGAAGGGGGGAGTGGATTGAGATAAGGCTATGTGTCAAAGCAAACTTCCTTTTTTTTTTAAACTTGTTTTTTAAATCTATGGAATTATAATTTATATACAGTAAAAATGCACACCTCTTAAGATTACAGTTAGACAAGTATTTGGAATGTATTTTGATAAGTATTTGATAAATGTATACACCCGTTAATCAAACCCCAAATCAGGATGTAAAGATATAGAACAATTCCATCATCTCAGAAAATTCCACCAGATCCATTTCCTTTCAGCAGAGACTCATTCTCCTACAGCTACTCCCACCAAAAGGCAACTACTCTTTTGGTTTCTATGGTGGACATAAATTAGCCTAGATTAATTTTGCCTGTGATTAAAACACACAGAAATCACGTCATACGTAGACTTTTGTGTCTGGTTTCTCTTGCTCAAAGTGATGTCTCAAGATTTATCCATGTATTGTGTTTATTTTCATTGTTGAACAGTATTCCAGTAAATGAAAATATCACAACTTTTTAAAAACTCATTAATCTATTGATGAGCATTTGGTATTGTTCTAGTTTTGAGCTAAGGCTTTTATGAATGTTCACGTATAAGTCTTTTGGGCAACTATGTTCAATTCTGGGAGTCAGGATGCTAGGCCATAGTACAGCAGTGTGTTTAACTTCATGAGAAACTGGCAAATGGTTTTTCAAGTCATAGTATCACTTTATATTCCCAGGAGAAATGTATAAGAGCCCCTATTCTTGATGAAATCACCAACATTTGGCATTTTTAATTTTTCCATTTTTTCTCCTATTTTGACTTTTTAACTATATTTCTTCTTTTCCTTAAATTTGTTTGCTTTATTTATAGTTTTTAGTATTTGCTGTTAGGGTTTACAAAATTCACCCATAAGTTACCACAGTAAAATGTGAGTTAAACTACTTATATTATTACATGTGTTAAATAAGAAACTTATGATGGTATTCTATTTTGTGTGTGTGTGTGTGTGTGTGGTACGCGGACCTCTCACTGCTGTGGCCTTTCCCGTTGTAGGGCACAGGCTCCGGACGTGCAGGCTCAGCAGCCATGGCTCACGGGCCCAGCCGCTCCACGGCATGCGGGATCCTCCCGGACCGGGGCACAAACCTGCATCCCCTGCATCGGCAGGCGGACTCTCAACCACTGCGCCACCAGGGAAGCCCTATGATGGTATTCTTATATTTACTTTCTCCCATCCTTTATGCTATTATTACTCATATGTATTTCTTTCATATGTGTTATAAATTTTAAAAGATATTGCATTTATTTTTGTATCAAATCAGTAATTGTCTTTAAAACAAAATAAGAAAAGGAAAAAGAAGTAATTTTTATATTTATTCACATATTTTCAATGTCCACTGTACTTCATTCCTTCTTGCAGAAATTGAGATTATATCTGGTATCAATTCCCTTTCAAGTAAGGAACCTGCATTTCTTGTTGCAAAGGTCTATGAAGGGGCTCATCCCTCTCTGGAATTTATTCCATTAAAGAGTTCTTTGAATCCACTCTCCTTAGATAGCTTTGTAGAAACACATGACTCTTCATTTATTTTATTTTCCTCTTGATGAAATCAAGGGAATGTTGGTCTTTTGTGACTTTCCATGAACTAACTGAAAAGTTAACTCTCCTCAAGGAATGAGATTTCAAAGATCTTGTATGTGCTTCTGTTAAGTGAACTATGGTGTTAGCTATAGTGGGGAAAAGGTAAACTTTGATACAAATAAGTTTTCCAAGTAGACTCAACAGTTTTTGTTAATGGTTTGGAGAAAAGAGGTGAATAAGAAACTAAATAGGAGGGCACTATACATAGCTTTAAAGATATTGGGACGTGACAATGATGTTTCTATGTGAAACTGGTGTGTTGTACTTGGAAGGCCCTTTTAGAAGGTGAGCTAAATATGAATTGGTTTTAGCTGGTCTTGGAGAAGACTGCACTTCTGAAACTTAATTATCAATACATAAAAAATATATTGAAATAAGCTATTATCAAATAATGAAAATAAAAGGCACATGCACTTAAACTTTTAGGTAGATGGAATGAGAAGAGATATATCTAGTTTATTAATGAAATTGTCCTGGGATAATGGCAATCTGATCTAAATTATGAAGGGGGTTGTGAATTGGGAAGGTGACTGTATGGGCCATTGTGGGGATGGCAGCTAGATTTGTTTAGAAGTAGCCAATGTGGTTCTAAACTATGTGCAGCAAAAGATATGTAGAAAATTAGATAGGTATATATTTGACATAATATATGCTCACCAGATGTTAGCTTACTTCACTTCACTTAACCATGCTTACCACGCACACGTACATAAATGCATGTGTGTGTGTATACACACACACATATTCACAAATACACTCCTCTTCTTTTGACATTTCCTCTAAGTGCACAGAAAAGATGATAAATGCAGTAAGTGAGAAGCATGGGTTAAAACAAACAACCCACTGCTTTGTAAGAAAGATGAACTGGAAAGATTTTTGCTGGCTATTACAAGACTCATCTGGCCACAAAAGAGGAATCATCATACCCTGTATCCTTTACCATGCAAAATCCTATTTTCTGGGGGATATTAGGAATTTTTAAAGTTTGATGACACCAGAGAATAATGTGTTTGTATTTGCAGGATCTCTTCCATGGGAAAACCACCTCTCCCAAATTCCATGTTGTCTATTTGGAGTTGCCAGTTATCCAGTCATAGTGTTGTGCACATGACTTAAGTGAGGTCAAAAGTTTTGGCTGAGACTTGACACAAGTACATGGTATCAATTCCTCCTGGTGGAAGAGGCTGAGTAGGGAACCTAGAGTTCTACTTCCACCTTGTAGGAACTAGGAACTAGGAGGCACTTACTTCCATGCCATGCCAGAGTGGCATCAGAGGAAGGCAACTAAAAGATAAGGTTTAAATAAGATCCAGAGCCCCATAATATAATACCCCAAAAGTGAATGTTTCAACAGAAAATCACGAATTGTTCCAAGAACCAGGAATATCTCAAATTAAATTTTTAAAAAAGTCTCTAAAGGTCAACACTAAGATGAACAAAATATTAGAAACAGTCATCATAAAAATACTTCAATAAGTAATTAAGAACACATTTGAAAAGTGAAAAAAAATTAGAAAGTCTCAGCAGAAAAATAGAATATCTCAGAAAAAATAAGTAAATATACAGAAGAACTAAATGGAAATTATAGAACTGAAAAACAATAAATACAATTAAAAGCACAATAAATGAGCTCAACTGCTGAAGGAAGGGGGCAGAGAAAGAGAGTTGGCAAATTGGAAGATAAAATAACTAAAATTACAAAATCTGAAGAACAAAAAGAAAAAAATGAAAAGAAAAGAACAGAGGCTCAGGGATTAGTGAAAATAACAAGAGATCTGACACTCCTGTTCCCAAAGTTTGAGAAAGAGAGAAGAAAGAGGGTAGAGCTTAAAAAAGTATTCAAAGAATGTCTAAAAACTTCTGAAAGATTTTGAAGAATATAAACCTACAAATACAAGAAGCTGAGCAAACTCCAAATTGCATACATCTCAAAAACTCCACACCAAGAATACACTAATAAAACTTCTGAAAAATAAAGACAAATAAAAAAACTTTGAAATCAGAAAGATATGACAGTTTAGGAGAAAAACCATTTGAATTACAGCAGATTTATCATTAGAAACAATGGAAGCCACGAGGAAGTGGCACAACATTTTTCTAATGCTGAAAGAAAAGGCCTGTTAATTCAGTATTCTATCTCTAGCAAAATTATCCTCCTCTTGAGTTTTCTAAACTATGTTTGGTGGTTGAAACAAGAGATAATACTGTATGCTGTGCTTCAAAATGTATTTTTAAAAAATATTTAAGATAATTTTTTCTAAGAAACCTAAACAGAGGTAAGGTTTATAAGTTTTACTTGAAGTAGTAAAATGATGACACCAGGAAACTTGAGATGATATATATTAACTTTAGCGACCACTGAAAAAGCTATATAAAGATATAAACTCATGAGCACTATAGAAAAATAAAAATGCATTTCTAAAAGATGTTCAAGTATTGACAGTAAGGCAGGAAAAAGAAAAAAAAAAAAGAAAAAAAAAGAAAACCAGAAAAACAGAAACCACCGCAACAAAAAAAGCAAATTTAAGCCCTAAAATATCAATAGTTTAATTAACTGTAAATGGTCTTAATATGCTGGGAGAGAAGGAGATTTCTGGCTTCCACTGGAAGTGAAACTGGCACTATAAAGCATCAGAGGGGGAAAAGAAAATAAAGATATATACCATCTTCCTTTATTCTGTCTGCTTATTGATTAGTGAGCATTTGCTCACTAATTGCAGAATTCTCCAAGACTTGCAGTATTAACAACCACAATGCAAAATATTTTCCAAGATTATACATTTCTAAGACTAAACATTATGTCAGTGCAGAACCAGAATGTAAACCTAGGACAAGAGACCCCTTCTTAACCCCTCCATAGAGTTTGCCACAAGGAGTTTATTGTCTAGTCAGGAAGAGTATTAAAGAAAAAATACATATATTCATGACACTTGTTGAATATGGTAAGGAAGATTTTATTCAAAAAGTGTCATGGCAACAGGTATAGAGTCCACTGCAATGTGGTTTTACAGTGGGAGAGAGAAGTTGGACACAATTCTGAATACAGTATGGGCACGTAGGAATTTATAGTGAAGGAGTAGGGTGGGAGCCAGTAGATGGAAATTTATTAAGAGAATATATCAGGATAAGGAGGGATTCTGGCTAAACTGGTATAGTAGGATTCTTGCTAAAGATAGGCCAGGGTGATCAGACATCACTTGGGGGATGGTGAAGGGCAAGGAACCTGATCAGATATTGACAGTGATCAGACTGAAATTGCAGGGGGTGGGGTGGGGGTAGTTCTGGTTAAACTGACTCAGCAGGATTTGTGTTAAAATTGGACAACACGGACACAGACAGGGAAGTTCAAAAGTCAGGGCTAGTTGAAAAAGAGTTCAGGGATGCCCCAGTAGAGTTTAGTCAATGAGAGAATCTTTGTTAAAAGAAATGTGTAAGTATAATTCAGGGAGATAGAATACTTAACTAGAGATAACTAGATGAGTAGAGAAGTAGTTAAGCCATGCATAAGGAATTAGAGAAGCAAAGTACAGATGATGCTGACTCGGCCAGGGAATATCAGGGAAGGTTTTACTTGATTTTATTAGCACAAGTTCGTGTGCCTGACGCACAGTGAGGCCAAACACACCAAAACGTTGGAGTTTGGAGTACAGAAAGGTTTGTTGCAAGGCCATGCAAGGAGATGGGTGGCTCAGGCCCTAAAAGCCCCAATTTCGTCAAAGGGTTTCTGCAAAGCATCTTTAAAAGTCAGGTGAAGGAGAGGGGGTCACAGGGTATGTGACCACCTCATGCACAATTCTCTGCTTGTCTGATGGTGAGGGAACAAGGTAGTGTCCGGGGGTTAACATTATCAGTCCTTAGGCTCCTATGTGCTCATGGTCATCCAGTAGTTAACATCTTCCATTTGGTGGGGGGTTTTCACATCTGTAAACAACTCTGGAAATGTGCATCAAATACTGTTATCTAGGTACTTCAGAGAGGAGCTAAAGCAGAGGATATGCGGGAAGGCCTGTCCTGGGAAGGCCCCACAGGGCCCTGCTCAGTTACAATTTTAGTTTTGATAAATTTAGGTATTTTCCAGACAACAGTGAGGAGGAATAGGAGTGAAGTATTTACAAAGGCTTAGATATATTAATAATAAAAATCCCCAGTGACACTAATTTAATTCATTTGATATTTCAAGAACACTGGTTGCATACAGACATATGTGTTGGTAAATTTTTTAATTTGGAGGGGAAAAATATCCTTAATAGCTATAAATTCTAAGGTAAGCAGAAATTAAAAACTAACTTCAAGTTTGACTTTCTTCAATGTCAATATATCTGAAATTTACATCCTCAAAAATAACTTTTCTGCTAAGTATATGATTTGAAGCTGATAGTTTTACATATCTCTTTCACTAAAGTTTTATAGATTTAGTTCTGAAAAGTTGAATTATTTTCTCTTTATATTATATTTTAAAGACGAGCATAGTTTTCTAGTCCTTTGCTATTCAAAGTGTGGTTTGTAAATCAGCACTATTAACCTCACTTAGGTGCTTGTTAGAAATGTAGTGACTCACATCCTACCCCAGGCCTGATGAATAACAATCCGTCTTAACAAGATTCTTGTGTAATCCTATGTACATTAAAATTTGAGAAACACTTTTCTAGTTGATTAAAATAGAAAGACAATTAATTAATTCAGCTTGGGGTTTTTGTTATTTTGTCTTTGATAGAATGAATTTGACCCTTCCCTCAGAACACCAATTCAGAAATTAATACCTAAATGTTTGTAGTTAATTGGAATTTACTCTCAGTACTCATATCAATTGGCAATACATTTCATTTTTGTTTGTTACCTGGTATTTAAATTCAGGTTGTCTCAGTCTAATCATTCTCTCATTTAATGAAAATAAACACCAGTTGTATTATTTCTGAATCCATATCTTGTCATATCTTTTCTTCATTCATTACTTGTTTTTTCTTCCTGTGTGGCTATGTTTTATTCTTGTTTTGTGCTATGTGATGAATCTAGTTTCTATTATGTCATAAAAACACAAATAGATACACACCATGTGGGATTAAATGTACTTAAGAAACCATAATTTAATCAAAATGATGAAGCCACTGATTTTTGTATATAAATACATGAATTTATGAAAAATGATAATCCTCCAATTTTTTTCATAGCAAATTGCCAGCAGGAATTTTTTTATTTCCTTGGGTGTTAACAGGATGCTTCTGTAATTCATGTGAAAATGAACTGTGCCTTAATGCATGTTCTCCTCAATGCCTTATGGTAAATTCCTGGCCATTTGGCCTGGATTTTAACAAAATACAAGATGTATTTGTTTGTCCCATAGAACACCTTACTTCTGGCCTTCTTTTTTCCAGAAAGACTCCGTTCTTCTTAAGAGGACTCCAGCTGTAGCTTTGATTGAGGCATTCATTCTACAGCTGGGGCAAGCTTTCTCTGAAATGCAGATGGAATAGGCATTTCAAAGGCCCACACTGTTATAGAAATGCTTCTATTTTCCATGTTACAGGCAGACACCGAGTAAAGTGCCCAGACACACAGGCTGTCAGAAAAAAGTGACATGAATTTCTTAAGACTATCATCATTTTTTGGTTCATCTTTCATCTGGAAAAAATCAGTAAAAACACATAGAACAACCTAATCATTGGATGTTATGGCTAAATTATCAAATTGAAGATATCATTCACATTTCTTTGACTGACACCATGATTACACTGAGAGATACACAAGGAATTGCCTCAGGGAGATGGTGACTGAATGAGATGGAAGAAAAGCAATCACAATCACAATTGCTGGTTTGCCCAATAAAACTATGACTGTTTTAGAGAATAAAACCTCCAGGTCATCATAACCTGTTCTCTTTAAACATCAAAATCATATAGCCATTTTTCATATGCTAATTTTATGCTTACCAAGCAACTTTGACAATTTTTCTTCCCGCATATTTTTCCTATGAGGAAAGAATTACATGATACCACATACTAAGAAAATGTCTTATGTTTCATTATAATGGGTAGGGAGGGTGCTCAGTAATTATTATTTTATTTTTTTCTTAAGTTCAGTGATTTGTTTTCTTTAAGTATAGTTGGCCTACAATATTATATTAGTTTCAGGTGTACAACATAGTAATTCAATAGTTTTTTAGATTACACACAATATTAGATTACACATACAAAATTTCAATAACTATTACTTGAACAAAAATTGAATGCATTTATTTGCATTCCAGTTTGTTTAGGTCTATCTCTAGTGACATTTTTTTTTTTTTTTTTTTTTTTTTTTTGCGGTACGCGGGCCTCTCACTGCTGTGGCCTCTCCCTTTGCGGAGCACAGGCTCCGGACGCGCAGGCTCAGCGGCCATGGCTCACGGGCCCAGCCGCTCCGCGGCATGCGGGATCTTCCCGGACCGGGGCACGAACCCGTGTCCCCTGCATCGGCAGGCGGACTCTCAACCACTGCGCCACCAGGGAAGCCCTATAGTGACATTTTTGAAGGGGAAATAACCTCCTCAGATCCAGCCAATTCTAGAGCAATGAGAAGATTTTTAGCTACAAGATCAAAGGTCAGTCATTTTATTAGGGGAACCACTGACTGAAACAGCCCACACTGGCTAGGCACCACAGTAACCATTTGCAGGAGTTATCTTTTGACACAAGGTCCCGGTAAGGAACACGGGATTAACAAGCCACCACCAACTGTAAGAATTCGGGAAAGGTCAAAAGGAGACGCCAGTCCATATGTCCTACCAGCCTCCCAGAATCCTCCTCGCTGGAATCCATCTTGGCTAAGTGATGCATATGCTACCAGGAAGGACCCTGAGTCAGAATGATTGGCCAGAGACAACCTGGAAACTAATCCCATCACCATAAAACCCAAGACTGCAAGCCACGTGGCAGAGCAGTTCTCCTGGGTTCCCTTACCCTCCTGCTCTCCACCTGGGTGCCCCTTCCCAATAAAATCTCTTGCTTTGTCAGCACGTGTGTCTCCTCAGACAATTCATCTCCAAGTGTTAGACAAGAGCCCACTCTCAGACCTTGGAAAGGGTCCCCCTTCCTGCAACAATTTGACCTCCAAAGTAAGGTCATCTAATATGGACTTCTGGCCTAAATCCATATTATAATATTATAAAATAACCTACAGGGGCTTCCTTGGTGGCGCAGTGGTTAAGAATCCGCCTGCCGATGCAGGGGACACGGGTTCGTGCCCCGGTACGGGAAGATCCCACGTGCCGCGGAGTGGCTGGGCCCGTGAGCCATAGCCACTAAGCCTGCGCGTCCGGAGCCTGTGCTCCGCAACGGGAGAGGCCACAACAGTGAGAGGCCCGCCTACCACAAAAAAAAAAAAAAAAAAAAACAACCCTACAAAAGTCAGATTTCACACTGTCTAACATATTACAAATCACATATTCATTAGCCAAGAGGATTTGAGTAAATTAAGCATACATGAATTATGTTTAACTGTTACAGAAACAAAATTATTATCAATTGATACCCTCAAATGCCATTGACCAGTATATTTATCACTTGTATATACAAGATGTATCTGTCTTATCTGTCATAATTTAAGTTAGCTTAGAAGACTTTTCTGTCTTATCTCCTAATCAGCATAGCATTGACAGGACTTTACTACTTCTTAAATCACAGTTCTAAACTTCTGTGAGCATTATATTTTGCTTACTGATTGTTCTCATGGTGACCCCCTGAATAAAAGAATAATGTCCTTGATCAAAGGATCCTGGTTTTCATTTTTAGAAGTCAGGTTAATGATGTTGTATACTACATTTGAAGCCATTTCATTTTAGAGACACAGCTTGACTTTCAGCCACAAAACTTGAAAATAAAAAGATTTTGGGGGGTTATAGTTGAATTCCTACCTGAATAGTATGCCTGTTTCTTCCTATTTAAGGAGTCCGACATCACACTTTTTGGATAGTTTCGCGGACTTCTCTTTTTCTAGTCAACCTTGTTTTACTGGAGGGGCCAAATACTGCTAAGAACAGATTTTAACTTCCAGATGTCACTCAAAGAAGCAGTAAGATATAGAGGAGAGAGGCTGGGCTGGGAGTCAGGAAGTCTTTAAAATGCCAGGATTAGAAGGGACATAGATGTCATTTGCTCCAGTAGTTCATGATGTGGGTGTTGTCCTCAGCAACATCCCTATCAATAAATCATCTATTTTTTAGACTTTTAAAAATTATGTTAAGTAATTAAAAATATTAAAAAGTTTAAACAAATGAAAAAGAAAAGAAAGAAATAAGACAGAGGGAGGGAAAGGAAAAAGAGAAAAAAAAAAAGGAAGGGAGACTTCCCTGGTGGTGCAGTGGTTAAGAATCTGCCTGCCAATGCAGGGGACACAGCTTCGATTCCTGGTCCGGGAAGATCCCACATGCCACAGAGCAACTAAGCCCGTGTGTCACAACTACTGAGCCCAAGTGCTGCAACTACTGAAGCCCACACGCCTAGAGCCTGTGCTCCACAACAAGAGAAGCTACTGCAATGAGAAGCCTCCATACTTCCAACACAGCCAAAAAAAAGGAAGGAAGTAGGGAAATAGTTACTCTTATCTCCCATCACCTAGAAATAACTGTTTAAATGTAGACCTTCTTGAAACATTATAGAAATAAGGAATTAAGTTTTGAAACATCCTGTTCTATATTTGGGGCTCTGATTATGTCTTGAAAGGCTCACCTTTGGCATTTTGTAGCTTTCACCATTGTAGCATGCCTAATTTTGATTTCTTCTGATATTTCAAGAAGCTATTATATCCCTTCGGAGTCTACTTTCCTCCCAAGAGAACTAAGACAGCATTTTTTTTGAAACTTTCTGGAGTATTCAAGTTTGGAGTTTTGTTGTCCTTCCAAAGCCTGGAATTATTGCCTTCTAAGAAAAAATGAGCAAGAAAACAAATAGAAGATGCTGCGTGTAACTGGAGATAAAAGACAGTGACTGACAGCCAGATGAAATTCAGTGTGTGTGTGTGTGTGTGTGTGTGTGTGTGTGTGTGTGTGTTAATAAACTTTATTTTTCAGAATAGTTTTACTTTTACAGTAAAATTAAGCAGAACGTACAGGGCTTTTCTATACACTCCCTACTCCTACTTGTGCGCAGACTCCCCCAATATCAATATCCTCCAACAGAGAGATTTGTTACAGTTGATGAACTTACACTGACACATCATTATCCCCCCAAAGTCCATAGTTTGCATTAGAGTTCACTCTTGGTGGTATACTTTCTATGGAGTTGGACAAATGTGTAATGACATGTATCCACCAATGCAATATCAGAGTATTTTTCACTGCCCTAAAAATTCCTCTGTGTTCCACTCTTCATCCCTCCATCCTCCTCTCCCCGATTCTGGGCAACCACTGATCTTCTTTACTGTCTCCAGAGTGTTGCCTTTTCCAGAACATGATATAGTTGGAATTATACAGTATGTAGATTTTTTTTAGATTGATTTCTTTAAATGCATACTTAGTAGTACGCATTTAAATTTCCGTCACGTCTTTGCGTGGCTTGGTAAAACAAACAGTGTTGCTCACCAACTGGTTCTACAAGGATTAAGCCATTAGCCACTACAGTCACTGACCTACAGTATACCCTGAAAGGAATTCAGGAAAAAAGAACAGGGTAAGGCACTCTGTGTTTGGGGAAAACAGGCAAAATAAGCCCTTAGCTAGTTAGATATATTTTAGGAGAAATTATTTTATCAACCTGGATTCTTGCATCTTCCCCTACTAAGAAAAGCACTAAAATCATTAACTGAGATATCTGATCCTTGTGACTAGTAGTAACTTTCTACCAAGATGTATGCTGGATTGCACAAACTCTTTAGCCAAAATCTCTTATATTCTGGCCACTCCCTTTACCTCTTCAGAACAGTTCCTCAGAGTTATACATATGTATATGTATAACTGATTCACTTCGCTGTACATCAGAAACTAACACAACATTGTAAATCCACAATACTCCAACAAAAATTAATTAAAAGAGAAAAAAAAAAAAGGCAGACTCCACCAATAATCAGGGTGTTATTTTCTTCCAGGCTTCCCATTTATAAACCTAATATCTTTGACTAGATCAATGGTTCTGTAACGTGTCAGGGAGGGCATCAGAATCACCAGCAAGGCTTGTTATAAATAGTTCCCTGGTCCCACTTTCCAGAATAGCTGAGACAATGATACGTTTTAGGATATGTATGGATGTATGAATGTAGATAGGTAGGTATTCACTCATTTTGCAGCCTCTCCAGGTGATTCTAATAGTCTGTAAGTTAGTCTTTCAGAATAGATTATATCTGAGATTGTTCCCAGTGTTAGGATTTTTTTACCCATCAAAATCATTATTATTTTATGGATCTGAAAGTGTTTTATGGTGGTGTTAAAGTAATTTTAACAAGAGGGCTATTACACTGGGGTGGTTCTAATGCCTTAGCCTACCTATGAAAACTAAACCTAAGCCTGTAAATGCCTCAAGGTTAAGAAATCAAAACCTAAGCGTAACCAATCACAAATAGCCAAATAGGCTTTTCCAAATAAGGCAAATGCTTAAGCTATAACTTATCAAATAATTTCCTTGATTTGCTTCCACTTCTTCTCCATGTCTTTCCCCTAGCTCCTGGCTGTGGAGTGCTCCTAACCATTCCCAGTTTGGCACTTCCCCCTTGGTACTGATTTTTGCTCAGATAAGCTCTTAAAATGTTTAATATGCCTTAGTTTATCTTTTAATGGTGGATGGGATGATTTCAAGGCTCAATTATGCATACTACAGCCATGACATAATGGTCAACAAAAAGAAGCGGTATGAGCTTACAAGGATCGAGAGGGTATATGGCTCTTTGTGTTATGTAGTAAGAGATTCTCAACACCTTTTCCTTCTTGCAGGTATGATTCTTTTTCTGGACCAGAAAATTAATGCTCCTAATCCCTCAAATTTAAGTTTCTTCCCAAGGTGGCTGTACCAGAGAGTACAGTTTATGTAAGAGAAATGCTTTGCTATGGAACAAAATATGTCTGGGAGAGTTCCCAGGTAGGAGAAGGGCATCTCAGCTGGCGAGGAGGAGCTCCAGCTCTACATAGGTCACACTGACTATTGACACCCAGGTGAGGCTCTTGTTTGCTCAACCACATAAGGAAATTTCTTGATTCTGCTCTTGTTGCTGAACTGGCAGAAGGTAGAGTCTGAGTATTTAACATGATTTCATTGTTAGCTGTATTGGCTTTCTCATTTTAGCATATCGTGTGAGAAGTCACTACAGAGCAGTCACTACAAGAGCGGAAGTGATTCTTTGGCTCTGTTATTAAAGAAATATTTATTTAGCACCTATTATATGCCACTATACTAGACTCTAGGAATAGGGTAGAAAATAGGAAAAACAAGTTCCCTATCCCAATGGATCTTATACTTAAGTAGGAAACAATCATGGCAATAATAATAATTATAATAAATGTAGATACTATTTATTGAGAACAATAGGAAGTATGCCAATGCTTTAGCTTCCTGTGACCTCATAACATCTTGGAGGTAGGTATGATTCTTATCCTGATTTTACAGTGCGGATCTTGAAAAAGAAAGTCACTTAGCCAAATGTGAAACTAGATGCAAACCAGATCATGATCTGGTCCTACTCTGTTCTGGATTATGATCTGGATTTCAAAGACTTCATTACTCTCCAGCTGTCTGACTTAAACAAGTCACTTAATTTCCCTAAATATCACCTCTGATGATCAGATTCTACATTTGTGAAATAAGATTAAAATTACCTACCTTGCAGTGAACTTGTGAAAATTAAATTAGGAAAAAGAAAGTTCCAAGGTCAAAATCTGGCCAGCAATTCAAAAACACCTATTCTTTTTCTGAACCTCACCCACAACCTACTTTTCACTGACTTCCTCCATAAAAGAAGCAAAAGGTAAATTACTGAAACACACAGTTACCATATCATGTGACATAGGGAATTCAACCATGCAGGCTGGCAGGGCTTACACATGATGCTGTGATAGCCTTCCTTCATGCAGAAGACACATTGAGTGAGAAATGTGGGTTCTCCCCTATCTTGATACAGTGAACCAGAGAACCTGGACACACATAAAAAGAAATAGAAGCCACATGTGTCTCCAGAGTTTAGATGAGAGGTGTTCCAAATCTGTGTCCCCCGATAAGTCAAGCTTTTGTAACTAGGCTGTTACACAAACACACCTAGGGCCTGAAGCAAGGATTCCCTTTCAACTACAAATCCCCTGATTTTTAGCATTGTTTCCATTGGAAGATATGATGAGTACCATTTTGGAAGACTGAGAACTCATCTTAATTTGGCAGCAGTGAATTCCTCAATGGTGATATCAGGCAACAGTGCCTCTGCAAGGAGAAAAGGGATTGGGTTGGTACCCCTGAGGATTTTTATCATGTAACTCTTCTCTTCTCATCTCTAATCTCCAGAAGATGCTTTTCTGATGTACATGTTAAGATGGGTCTCCAGTTTAACTGGGTACAAAAATAATTTGTATGAATAATCCCTGTTCTGGGAGGTTAGTTGGATTCAGTAATACTCAGGTATAATCACAAGTGTCCTTGTAGTTGTTGGTTTTTAAAGCAATCTCTCACCATATAAGGCTCTTGTGGTCAATGTAGAGACTTAGGAGAGTGTGCACTGTTAATTATTTATTCATTAAATACATTTAAGAGTGTGTTTGAAATGTTATGTTGATCCCCAGGGTAATCCTTGAAGTCTACATCACTCATCTAGAATTTGGTGTGCATCAAGGAATCTGCTAGTGAGTTTAGAAAAAGTGAAAGAAAGTTTGAATTCTCAAGGAAAGAAACTTTTTTTTTTTTTTTTTTTTTTTTTGCGGTATGCGGACCTCTCACTGCTGTGGCGTCTCCCGTTGCGGACCACAGGCTCCGGATGTGCAGGCTCAGCGATCATGGCCCATGGGCCCAGCCACTCCGCGGCACGTGGTATCCTCCCATGAACCCGTATCCCCGGCATCGGCAGGCAGACTCTCAACCACTGTGCCACCAGGGAAGCCCAAGAAACTTGAGAAAGGCAAGATAATGCTAAGGGCTAGGGTATTTAGCAAGGGTTAGTGAATTAACATCTATTTAGCACTAGGCACTTTACAATTTTTTTTCTCATTTAATTCTCTCAGTAAAGCACAGAGAGAAGCATCATTAGCATCCATTTTACATTTAAGCAAACTGAAACTCAAAGAGGTTAAGAAACTTGCTCCAAGTGACACAGCTGTTAAACATGTAGCAAGTTAAGATTCAAGGTTCTTTTTTCCACTGAAAATTTAGCAAAAGTATAATTTTGCATACAGGGCTGGTACAGTTTACATAGTCTCTAGTCTTGGTTTACTACACTGTATCTCAAACTCTTTAAATATTAATTCACCTGGAAAGTCAAGCACTGTGCCTTTTACTCAGTTGGCAATCAACAGCCATGAGTGATAGTAATGTTTCTGAATGTGGTTGAATAGAATCCTCTTTCATCATTCATCCTTTACCATAGAGAGATCCAGTGCTTCTGTTTTAATGGTTTACATGCCTGAGGACAAAAGACTTACTTTGCTTAGGGCAGGAGAAGGAAGGGAAGTTGGAAGGGAGGAGGCAGAGAAAGAGAGAGAAGATCATTGAAAACGAGGATATTTTAACTTAATATTCACTAAGCCTATAACAGGGAAGAGCAAAATCTGACTCCATGTTAGATCTGTTTCTTTTACTTTAGCCCTTGCTTTTCATTGCTTTTGTTATTATAGTCATTGAAAGGATGCTGTCTATAGCTGTAAGCATACATAATGGCCTGCCCCAGTGAACCCTGCCCCTCTGCCTGAATGTTAATCTAAAGTGCATTTGTTCAGCTCACAGGGAGACATTCCGACCCTGCCCAACTGTGAATGCCTACAAGAAAGAAGAAATTAATACATCCCCTCCCTGAGGCTGGCCAAACCAGGAGATGTTTTGCAAGACTTATGGCCTTTTTACTTTACTTCCTCCCCTCCTCCCCTCTCTGTTCTATAAAAGAAACTAGCATCCAGATGATACTCTAGAACATTAGTCCACCACATTCTCGGATGCCTGGCTTTCCGAATAAAGTCGCTATTCCTTGCCTCAACACCTCGTCTCCTGATTTACTGGACTATTGCACGGCAAGCAGAGCGAGCTTGGACTCAGCAACAAGCCTAGGCATATAACTGGATAATTTAAAGTCAAACTCTAAGTGACCCTATTGGCTATTTCACTGAAATGCCCAGATAGTAATTGGGCAGGATTTGTAATGAAGTTGAGTATTAATTTGAGTACTATTGTACTATGGCAATAACAGGACAAAAGAGGACAATAAATAAACTACTGAGTTCATAGAAAGCAAAATGCCCTTGTACATATATTTTCAAATACAACATACTTTCTAAATTTTAGCATTAGCTTGTATTTATCATGCATTAAAGGGTGGCATTTGATAATACTTCTTATTCTTACCTTTCCCTCCCTCCCTCCTTCCTTCCTTCTTTCCTTCCTTCCTTTCTTCCTTCTTCCCTCTTCTTTTCCTTTTTTCCTCCTTTCTTTATTAAAGTTATTTTCTGGACAATCCCATGTCAGTGTCACTTTTACTTATTTAGTTTTCAAATTTCTATTTGTCCAAGAAAATCAAAAGTTCTTGGAACCGAGTGCCAGATCTGAGAATACAGTTGAATAACCTATCCAACTAGTGTCCAAGCTCAGTGACCAAATGGTGGTGTGCCACTTAACTACTCAAAATCAAAGACATTCATTACTCTTGTCAATAAAAGCTGTATTCTCTTGAGAGTCTGGAAATTTAAATATAGCATTTAAAATATATATATACTCTCAATTTAGCCAATTTTCAGAGGCAAAAGTGAACAATGATGTCAAATGTACATACTATTTTTAAAACAAATAGTAAGTGTAGAGAAATTAAAATGTAAAGTCTTCTGAGTTTTATATTTGGGAAAATGTTAAAATCAAACTCACAAAGTTCAACTTGAGATAGCTATTATTTCTAATCATAAATTTTTTAAGTTGTTTACAAACACTATTACTTATTGATTATTTAGTGCTACGCATGTGCTAAGAGCATTAAAGAGTTGTGGCATTTAATTCTCACAGAAAACTATCAACAGTATTATTTCAAGTTCTATTAAGTGGCAGATTTATAGTGAAATGTGACTGATGTCAAGATCCATGATCTTTCCTATTGTGTTAGAAAAATTCTACAATGTGACTAGTAAGTAGCTAGGATCTCTCTGGGGGCTTTGGAAAATCCCATGTAGGGAAAGAATCGTGTTGCATAATTTCACAGTAAAATCTCTTTTTGTCTTTAAAATGGTTGATGGCGCACTAGATCTATTTCTTAAGACTAAATTCCAAGCTCCAACTTAAGAGACACATTCAGTCCTACAGGGGAGGTTAGAAGACATGCTACTGTTGACTATAATGTCACCAACGGCTGCCATATAGTTGGGGTAGTCAGAGTGGAGTAGAATATAATTTATAATGCAAAACACAGCAAAAACAATCAGAGGCAGACCAGATCTCACCAGCCTACTCTGTGTGACATGAGAATATGTGGAGGAATGAAGTATTCATAATTATGAATAGCAGCTATATTACCATAACTACATTATTCATGGCTTCAAATGGAAATGCTATCTTGAAATTCCATGCCACTAATTTTTTTTTTTTTAACAGCAACAATTTCTCTTGTTCATTGTTTAACCACTCAACAACACTTCAAAATATCAGGGCAGTGCTGGGGGTGGGGTGAGTCTTCTTTTTAGATTTCTAAATATGACACCTTGGCTGGGTCATAAACAAAAAAGGTATAACTAAAAGAGCCTTTGGAGAGAGGATCTAGGCAGAGTGGGAGGGACTAGCAGGCAATTAGTATCTCGAGTCCACTGAGAAGTAAGGAAATGAGCTGCTGACTGCTGTTCTCAAGTGCTCTCTCACCCCCTGGGTGCCAGGGCAAGACTGGGTCAGCAGAACTTCTGTCTGTCAACAGGATTTTACTCATTGTCTGGATTGTAGTTCAACTTCTTGCCTTTAAAATAACTTAAGGAAAGTAGTCTCTCAAAGGCCTTGATTTTTTACAAGGCCTTTTATTTTTTATAGACATACTGCTTAATTTAAAAAAGAAATGAAAAAAAAGGAAAGGGATATTCCTCTCCTCTCCTGGAGTTTAATCTATAGCAAACAAGTTACAAGCAAAAAGGAAACACACACAGACATACTGCTTAATTTAAAAAAGAAATGAAAAAAAAAGGAAAGGGATATTCCTCTCCTCTTCTGGAGTTTAATCTGTAGCAAACAAGTTACAAGCATTGTTTCATTTTATTCTAAATACATCATGGCCACAAACGTGTGAAATAGTTATTATTATGCCCATAAAAATAAAATGGAGTATCCACAGAGTTTGTAGTGTTGCCCAAAGCCAAGTAGTTAAAAAAAAAAAAAAAAAAAAAAAAAAAAAAAATGAGGGAGCTGTTATTCAATCCAAGGACAGAAAGACAGGAGCTCTTACTTCAGGCTTTTTCTTCAGAAGACATTATGAAAAGTCATATGTTTTATTAATCAATTCCCAGGCAGAGGTGAGTCTATCCTTTACTCGCTATGCAACCGGAAGAAGTTATTTTACCTATGTAAATCTTGTCTACAATACAGGTATGTATAAACTAACATCAACCTTGTAGAAGTGTTGACTGAATCAAATAAAGTGATGCCAGTAGAACATTTCCTACTGGGCCTAACACAGAGGAAATGCTCAGTAAGTTATTATTTATAATCACAAAAATGATGGGAAAAAAGTTTTAGAAGATAAACTGAGGCATGTTAAAAATTTTAAGAGTTTATTTGAGCAAATACTGATTTGAATCTAGCAGAGCCAAATCAAATGTGATTAGAGGTACTCCACTGGTAAGAGGTAAATGGAAAGGCTTCATAGAGCAGACTTGAAGCAAAGCAAGGGAATAATTTGATTGGCTATATAGATTAAGTGGTTGCCTTATTTGGGAATGCCTACTTGGCTGTTTGTGATTAGTTATTCTTAAGTTTTGGTTTCTTAACCTTGAGTCACTTCATGGATTGGCTCTGGCTTAAGTTTTGGTTTGCTTACCTAGGCCGCCAAGGCATTAGAGCCCTCTCAGTCTAACGGCCTCCTTGTTTAATTAATTTAACTGGGTAGAGATACATCGACAGATAGATGATGGAAGACAGACAGGTGGATGCAAATACAGATATAGATACACATACACACAAACATATGCATGCATATCTACACATATACACACAGACACAGACGCCCACACATTTGGTTTTACCCTTGAAATATTTGCTCATTCTCTGTGTTGATGTTTAACATACTGGTGGTTAGAACCTGAGGTTTGATGATAGGTAGACAGATAGATTAGATAGATAGATACAGATAGATAGATAGATAAGACCACATTATAAGTAATGGGATATTCTTTTATCAGAAGGCTCAAAATGTATATTTGTCTCTGTTTTGTGATATTGGCAAACGTTCATGATTTTTGTCTAGATTTGTTATTATACAAGAGGTTCAACCCGTTTTATGACCAAGAATAATGCTTAATCTAGAGAAGAGAGATTTGGAAAGATATAGCCTTGGATAGATAACTTCAAATAATCTTGGGATGATGACAAAACAGAACCTAGACCGCTCATAAACCACAAAATACAGTAACAGTTCCCATTGGTTGAGACATCTGGAAGAATTTCCACTGGGCTAATAGCTACTGTGTTGCATATTAGAATACCTGGGCAGGTATACATAAAATAGCCATATTTCTTACAACTTAATGATTTTCATCCCAATACTGGGCAAAATTTTCCGTATCATAAAATCAGGGTTTTTACATATTCCATATTACATAAGGTTACAAAGAAATTTCTCATCATTCATAAATATTTTGTGAAAGGATAAAAACATTCCTCTATAATTTTAGAGGTTATTTTTTTCTTGTTAAAAAATTGAGAAGCATGGACACTGTATAAAAATATAAACTAAATGAACTATTTTACAATCAGAAAAAGAGTCACAGATATAGAAAACAAACTTACAGTTACCAAGGAGGAAAGCAGGGGTAGGGGAGAGGGATAAATTGGGAGATTAGAATTGACATATACACACTACTATATACAAAATAGATAACTAATAAGAAGCTACTGCATAGCACAGGGAACTCTACTCACTACTCTAAATATCTATATGGGAAAAGAATCTTAAAAAGAGTGGATATATGTATTTGTATAACTGACTCAATTTGCTGTACAGCAGAAAATGACACAAAATTGTAAATCAACTCTACTCCAATAAAAATTAATTTAAAAAATAAAATAAAATTTACGTTAAAAAAAGATTAATAATAGTAGTAGTAGTAATAAGTTTCAAAATCCCACCCAGAGGTAACCGTAGTTATTCAGTTTCCTTTCAGATATTTCCTATCTAAATAAATATAGAGATAAAAATAAATTTAAACTTATCCCACAAAAGATAAAAAGATAGAATTACTGACACTATTTCTTTGACCTTTCAACAAAAGAGATCACCAGCCCTCTCTGAAAAAGTAGGCTTAGAAATCACCCTGGAGCATATCTTGAGGGTTCTACTTACTTATGTAGATTTATGCCAGGCAGACCTCTGCCTTAGAGAAAATATATAAAGGAAACCTTTGTTTAGTTTATCAAAGTCCAACCCTCCCCCTGAGTGGCACACTGAAATCTGAGAAGACAGAATAATTTGCATAAGAAATGCAGAGGGATTTTGTTTGTTTGTTTGTTTTGCAGGGAGGTAGAGAGCAAATCTCCATTCCATTCCCAGGTAGGACATAGACCAAGGAGGACAAGTTCAATTGCAAACAAGGTCCAGTAGCTCCTAAAATGGAAATTGTTGAGTGTAGTCAATGGGGCTGGCTTCATGAGTGTGTGAGCTGTGTGCAGTTACACTGGGCCTGCTATCATAAGGGACCCACCCTTACGTTAATGCTCTGCTTTTGTTCTCTTGGAATTTTAAATTTCTAAACAAGAGGCTCTGCCTTCTTTTTTAACATGGAGCATTGCAAATTACTCAGCTGGTCCTGGTAGAGAAAGATGGGATCAGAAGACTGGTGCCAGCAATGAGAGCAAGAGACAAAGGGGTTGGGTTATTCTGAGTCCATGAGGAGGAGACAGAAAAGGTACTCTTTCTGCTGACAACTTGCCTCCTTGGAGGTAGGTGTGTGTGTGTGTGTGTGTGTGTGTGTGTGTGTGATGAAAAGAAGAAACTACAAAGACATGGTACCACCTTGACTGAGAGTAACATGCTGAGTTACTGCCTTTCCCTGAAAAACTAAGATGATAGCAGAGGCTATGTCCTTGTCCTGGAACCTAGGACACTTTGGCCCAGTCACTCCACAATAAATAGCGGTAGATAGCTCATGTTATTTTCCAGATACTCCTCTGCTTTTTCTTATGGATTTCAACAAATAAAAGACGCTCTTAAGTCTAGGGCCCAACTCCCCTTTACTGAACATCCACAAAGTTCAAATCTTAAAACCTATTGTGACCATAACAGTGACACTGAGCTCCACAGAAATAGAAAAACAAAAAAGAGAAAGAGATTGAGAGAAAGAGAAATGACTTTTGACTCTTTAGAACATATTCTAGCATGCACAGTATATCCACAGCCTGCACATTGAGATAAATGTGAGCAAGAATGGAGTTCTCCCCTCTACACAGACAAGGGAACTACACAGGAATTCTTGTGAAATGACAAGAGTTTGGAGACATGGATAGAGCTGTACTGAATTGAAATTACAGTTAGAAGATGGATCCTGAGCTCTGCACTCCGGGTCTGCTGAGGATATATAATTTATATCTCACATTTTCCAAACATTAATGAAAGAATCACTATTATATATATATATGTTAATAACAACAACATTGTAACATGCACACCCTTCTATAACCTGGGTGGAGGGGGAAATTTAAGCATATATTGTGAATTTATTTTTATATTGCTTAGGCCTTAATCATACTTTTAAAATAGTCACATAGAATTCTGTGGAATGTTGCTACCATAACTGTTATAATTGTTTCCTAATATGACTATGCACATTGCATCTATTTTTCTCCATTTAGTCAACAGATATTTTTTGAATCCAAGACCCTGGCACTTCGGTGGTAGAAATTAGAGAAACGAGACACCTTTTTTTGCTTTTACTGTTTTTCTTTTCCATTATTGTGTATTACAGGATATTGAATATAGTTCCCTGTGCTATACAGTAGGATCCCCTTGTGAGACACCTTTTCTGACTATAGAGTTTTGATGGACCTAAGTAGAAAACACAGAACCATCCCACCATTAATCACCTACAAGTGGCTATTGTTTTTGAAGCACCTAAAATAATAATAAAACACGTTCTGATGTGATGACATCAGATGACAATATATTTTAATGAAATGATGACAATATATTTTAATGAAAACAGATTTTCTCTACATAAATATGCTTTTAGTAACAGGACCCCATGTGATGAAGTAGATAATAATAAGTTTCTGCTATTGCTCTAGAGGTTTAGATGACTTCATAGTTTTCCTTATTGTAAACTCTAAGTAAGAGAGAAGAGGATAAAAGTCAGTTTATTCCCATCTTCCTAGCAACAAGGGCAAAGAGGGAAACAGTATCACAACAGTCTAGTGTATTAAAAAATATATTAATAAGTAAAAGTGACAAATCCATCAAGAATGAGGCATTTTCCCCAAATGTGAATGATTAAAGAAACCATGGGATGGCTCTGCTTATAAGAGGCAAGTGCCATATACAGGTGGTGTCTTGGAAGAAGGTTCACTAGGTTTACTGATAATGTCAAGAAAATTTAAGGGCCAACCGTTTCCCATTCTTGCCCAGATCATGTTATTAGGGCCATGAAAACTGGACCAGTCATCCTCTCTAAAAAGCAAGTTATCAAAGATCCTACAGTATTTGAATGTGACCCCATGTTCTGTATCACAGAACTCTCTAAAGATGATCTTGAGGTTATGTTTTAAAAAGACAGAAGAGGGCTTCCCTGGTGGCACAGTGGTTAAGAATCGCCTGCCAATGCAGGGGACATGGGTTTGAGCCCTGGACCAGGAAGATCCCACATGCCATGGAGCAACTAAGCCCGTGCGCCAAAACTACTGAGCCTGTGCTCTAGAGCCTGTAAGCCACAACTACTGAGCCCGTGTGCCACAACTACTGAGCCCACATGCCACAACTACTGAAGCCTGCGTGCCTAGAGCCTGTGCTCCGCAACAAGAGAAGCCATCACAATAAGAAGTCCGTGCACAGCAACAAGGACACAACACAGCCAAAAATAAATAAATAAGTAAATTTATATAAAAAATAAATAAGTAAAAAGACAGAAGATAATAAATGTGTGATGATGGCCTCAGAATAAACCTTGGCTAGAATACTGGATTTTGAGTTCTTGGTCAATTTCTTCATAAACATAGAGTCTGCGCACTATATTCCTTTTGCTTTCACACAGTACCAACACCAGGGTGGGCAGTGAGTTCATATAAATTCAATGAACTGGCAGAAAACGAACAACAAAACTTTTCTCTCTTGTGTTGTAATAATATATTGTTTCTGAAGATTCAATGCAGTTGGTATTTGTTGCATACAAAAGTTTCTTGCACCTACGTTCACCACAGAAGAAAAATGAGCTGTTCATGGAGCAGGAAAATAAAGGAAACACTGTATTATGAAATCCACTTCTCTAGTCAGTGTTTTAGTTGAAAATAGTTGATTCTGATTAACTTAAGAGGAAATGAAATTTACTGGGTGAACACAGGCTAGATCACACAATCCAGAAGGCCTGAGCCAGACTTGGGAAATAGGCAGGAGCCAAGGAGGACTTGATAATTAGATAACAGCCAGAATCATGTTTTAGAAAACACTAGTTGCCATCACCTCCAGGACTAGCATGCTATTACTGACCTAGCTGCCACTAGACAGCTACTTCTACCTCTTGAAGAATTGTTTAGAAACGGTCCCCTGTTCCTTTGGATTTTACCCCTTTAAATTCAAAGTCCTTGGCAAAAGTGTTCAATCTGCTGAATGTAAGTCTCATGCTTATGTTTTGGTTGTCAAGAATCAAGGAAGTGTTTGAACATGTTTGCTTCTATACTAGTAGGTAGCTGTGTTGAAAGAATAAGAAAGAGACAGAGAGGAAGGAAGGAAGGGAGGGAGGGAGGGAGGAAGGAAGGAAGAAAGGAAGGAAGGAAGGAGGAAGGAAGGAAGGAGGAAGGAAGGAAGGAGGAAGGGAAAGAAGAAGGACAGAAGAGAGGAGGGAAGGAGGGAGGAAAAGAAAGAAATAGAGAGAGAAAGAAAGAGAAAGAAAGAAAGAAAGAAAGAAAGAAAGAAAGAAAGAAAGAAAGAAAGAAAGAAAGAAAGAAAGAAAGAAAGAAAGAAAGAAAGAAAGAAAGAAAGAAAGAAAGAAAAGGAAGGAAGGAAGGAAGGAAGGAAGAAGGGAGGGAGGGAAGGAAGGAAGGGAGGGAGAAAGGGGAGGGAGGGAGGGAAAAAGAAAAGAAAAGAAAGAAAGAGAAAGAGGGAAGGAGGGAGGGAGAGAGAAAGAAAAAAGAGAGATAAAACAAGTGTTCAAATATCATGGACCAAAAGGGCAAGGTGGGGTGGACAAATGTCCAGTTTGGTTAAGAGAGCACATTGTCCAAAAGCCTTCCTAGTTGGCCCAAGCCTCTGCGCTATGCTTCTTACACAAAAGTGATGCTCCCTGGATCTATTTCTTTGGCGAAGACAGTGAGCTCCAA
Organism: Kogia breviceps; assembly: GCF_026419965.1. Lineage (NCBI taxonomy): Eukaryota > Metazoa > Chordata > Mammalia > Artiodactyla > Physeteridae > Kogia > Kogia breviceps. Next base: position 35,747,315 of record NC_081327.1, read on the forward strand.
AACATGAGGGCTACTTCATTTGCAGGCCACATCATTTACGGTGAAGAACATGCATACTGATTAAGACAGCATATGAATTTGAGTAAGTCTCTCCATCTCACTGAATCACAGTTTGCTCATCAGTTTCACTGGTGATAACTAACAATGACTTTACTGTTAATGAATCGGTATATGTAGAGTAAGTAACCGTACCATACCGGAAACTTAATTTAATTGAATAAGCTAGGCATACTGTTACTGTGGTTTTCTAGCTTTATTTTCATTTCTGTGGCTAATGTAATGTCCTTACAATAAGTTCCTTTTCTACTTAAACAAAATTGGCTTCTGTTTTTGTGTATTTGCAATCAAGCTTCCAAGGCCAGTCGTAACCCTCCCTCTCACGTACTGTTGAAAACCAAACCATCTTTGAAAATGGCTTAATCACATCTTTTCCACGAAACCCCTTCTCTTTTAGATGTAATTATCAAGATCTTACATTTGTTTGCTTTAGGTCTTATTCAAACCTCTGTTACAATAACATTAACACTTCTTTGCACTCTGTTTATTTACATGCCTGTTTCCTCTCTGAGCTCTCTGAGGGCAGAAACTCTTTCTGACCTGTTTTTTTATCCTCAAGATCTATGTTAAGGTTTGGCAAATTGGGAGTCAATAAATGCTTGCTGAACCAACGCAAGGCTACAAAGCCTACACAGACGATGTCTATGTCATGGGTGCCCAATGTGGCGTGTGGCACCTAATGATCTCAATGACTGTCCCCTGAATTGAATGGGAGGAAGCTCTGCTTAGCTGAGTGGGTAGTCATCCTCACTTTCTGCATGGACCTGCATAAATGTTTGCAAACTATTCCTTTATCTAGTTGACTAATATATGTCTGTTTATCTCTCATGTCTTCATAAAATCATATATTTCTTGAAGACAGAGACTATACCTTAAGCCATGGCTCCACCTTGAAATGCATAACACATCCTGTGGGGTTGCTATAAATGTTAATTGAATCTGATTTGATAACTGTCAGAATCTGAACATCATGTATATTCTATTGCAGGGAATTAAACATATACCACAAAGCCACAGAAGAAATTAAAACCTCTCCATTGTGACCCCATAGTTCCTGCTTTGTGCTGTAAATGTAAGATTTGGCAATTACAAGACATCACACTGTTGCAGGATTTTTTTTTTTTTTTTTTTTAGCTAATGCAAATGTCTTTATCACTATTGAGATGCTAAAAAGTACCTTTAAAATGAACATCTGCAAGAAAACACTGCACTAAGAGAGGAAAAAAAAGAGAAACAGATATCAATAGGGTTTTTACAAATATGTTCAACATAATTTTAACCAGACATTTAAAGTAATTGAGTTGTGAAGTTTTGTTATTTTTCTTATCAGGACCTACATTCCAGAAAACAAAGTTATCAGTTAAAAAAAAAATCACTTTTCCAATAATATGGAGATAACTTATGTTTTCATATATCCTAAGAAAGTTTCAATATAGGAAAGCTAAAAAGAAATCATTTTCACAAAAATAGTTTTCAAAAATCGCTTTAGTCTCACATTGTTAAGCACATACAGGGAGGATGAAGACATCTAATACATTCAGACCTCAAAGGAAGATACTGTGTTTCACAGACAAGCAGTTCATTTAGAATTGATCCTAAATCACTGAATATACATCATACTTGATGTTTCAATTGTTCCCTTAAAATACAAATTGGAAAATATAATAATTCTCTGCCTTTAGCTCAGCTCTGCTGTTATTGGGTGACATTTCAAATTACATATTTGTCATTCTTTTCCTTGCTTTTTGTAGCACAAATAGACTAAGCAAAGTAAAGAAAATACATTTTAAATCTTAGGTATTCCCTTTGAGAGGATTTTTATAATAGTTGTCATTGCATTTTAATTTGTATTAATAGCAGTTATGAATAAAACATTTACAAATGCATAGAACATACATTTTCAATTCTAACTCAATCTCTCTCTCTCTCTCTATTCCTCCTCCCACCCTCCGCCCAATATAGTCATTTTCCAGGTTGTCAAAAGATGGATGGTCTCCAGGGTTAGTTTGTCATAAAAGGTAAGATCAAACCAGTAGAAAAAAATACAATGAGCTTGTGCACTGAGCCAGGCAGTGCAAGAGTCAGTGGCAGTTTCTCCAAAGTAACCTGACAGACTTCATTTGTCTCCTTGTTGAGCTAATGACGGTATAACGTGTCATGACTTCCCACCACGCTCCCGCTTTGCTCCTCCCACCTCTGCTCCAGGTGTTACCTGTTGAGGACACCACTGAGGCAAGAGGACTTCCAGAGAATTTCCAAAACGAATTTGACTTTTAGGAGCTTCTAAAAGGAATGCTTCTCTGCTCATCTCTCTGCCAAAGAGCTGTCACTTTCTTGGAAAGTTAAATTTGTCATAAGGAAAGAAAATTTCACCATGGCCTGTTTAAGTAAGTTAGGGAATAGAATCTTCTCCCCAGTGCTTTTTCCACAGCAAGCGAATGTATCAATCATTTTATTCTCTGAAATAACAATTTATTATCCATGCAGGAGGCCTTAGATTCAATCTGCACAGTGTTCTGAGTGCTGCATTGGATACTAAGACCTGTCATCTGTCTTTATCAGGGTAATCACTCTGCTCTTGTCATCAGTTTTTAATAATAAAACTATTTATTACCTCAATAATTATTTATGACAAGAAGTCTGCCATTGGCATGAATGAATATTGATAAATTGTTTGGTTTATAAACTGGTGCTGTTTAAGTGGCTTGGAGAATGTGGAAATGAGAATTGTATTATTACAAAGAATTACAAAATGTTTATCTCTTATTGGAAAGATTACATTTTGCCCAACAGGAATCCCATGAAAAGAAAGTGAGAAATATAATTTGTAAACAGACAAAGATTCAGCATGAAAGATTGAAGAGCCAATACTAAACCATAAAAAAACATAATTTTCAGGCATCTTATCTAGATGCCAAATTAAACTAAATGAATTGGACTCAGTTTGAGGCATTGTTAATATATATATTTTTTAAATGGCAACAGATTTGGGATCTACATTTAAAACATTTTTTAAGTTGAGATCAGTTCCCAAGAGTCACAGATTTTTGTTGTTGTTGTTTAATGCCTTTTATGACAGGCTGGAAACACGAATTTGAAATGGGAGTCTGAAATAGCATTAAATCTCATCCTGTGATGAGCTGCTGGGAACACATGGATATAATCTTTACTTACTGAGACTATTTCCCTTGGGACAATTTTCTGGAAATCACAAAGGACTCAAAGCATGACTAACAGTTGTTACCTGGCCAGTGATGCTGGATAATAGGATATTCAACTTAAAAGTCAGAGTGGCACCAAAGCCACTTCGACAGGAGGGGCTGGCACACACCTTTCAACCATCCTGACAGTGTGGCATAGTGGGTGCAAAAGAAAAATAGAAACTAGGGGAGAGGCAGTTAGAAGCAGTTAAGAGATAATTTATTTTAAAAATGCAGACAAAGCTGGAGCCCTTTATGGAAACTTACTGAACAGAAATTGTAAATTTCATCTAAGCCATGTCCAAGTTAGGCTTCTGGAGCTAAAGGAAAACAGAAGAGTGGAGTTCCATGGGTGCAAGCAGATCTTAGGGAGAGTTGCCCCCAATGTAAACGTGAAACACGGATTTGAATGCAAATAGTGAATTTGGGAGGTGATCCTAGGAAGTACCAGGATGGGAGTGGGGACGTGAGGCAGGGAGAAGAAGGATGTGGGTAAACGGGGTAGTACTGAGCTGGTTACTGCTGTGGGGCATTGAGGTTCACTTCCACTGACAAGCTCTAGGGGGCACTCTAAAACACGATTCAGAGTTCATTAAGGAAACTGGGCTGTTAATCCTCCAAATCCCAGCTACATGTGCCAGGCAAAAACATCCAGTGTACCAACAGATTCTTTTACAATGGGGCAATTGAAAAATACAAAATTGGGTTTTTCCAAGAGTTTGGTGGTAGCCAGAAACAGGCCCATGCAAATAAGAGGGGTATAAAGGAAACTATGAAGAGAAGTATGGATGGGGCCTTCTCTTGAGTGCCTTGGAAGGAGATGGTGAGGTTCAAGTACACGTGGAATCAATTAAATATACGCATGGAGAATGGCTATAACAGAGCAGCAAATACCAACCTGACTATTGGCAGGAAATTTGGAAAGTGCTTAAGCACTCAGGCATCAACTTGCCTGGGTTTGAATCCCAGTTCTAAGACTTACTTTCTGTAACCTTGGGGAAGTTGTCACGTGTGTAGATTATGGAGAGGATGAAATGAAGTAAATTACAGAAAATGATTAACGCAATACTGGGTCTGGATAGGTACTCATAGTAATGTTAGCCATTATTCGTTTTAAGCATGTCCTGGAAAATCGAAACTTAGACACAAAACAGACATGACTAATTAGGAACATTGTTTAATCTTTGAGGTTGCCCGAACATCCACTGGCACATGAGGTGGTTTGCAAGAATAATCTATAAGAACGAACCAGTATATTCTGCAGACCCCTGCCAATATCTGAGACAGACAGAATTAGGGTAGAGTGGGGAAAATTTTGGAAAGCCAGCATGATTGACTTAATAACCAGAGGCATTAAATGGATTGTTTAAAGCTGAATTGATTCAAAAATTTAGATAAGGAAACTCCTATTAATCATGGTTTTATATGCAGTTACTTCAACTTCACTTATTTTTTAATTGTCTCCTGTGCATCGGGTATTTTATATGCAGGGCTCTGGGGTTACAGCAGACAGACCCTATGCTCTCAAAAGACTTACATTCCAGTAGTTCGAGACAGATAATGAACCAGTGAATGAAAATACAAGAATGAAAATGGTAAGACGAAATGTTGAAAGGCACAGAACAAAGACAAATGTAGGGGTATTGGCAGGTATCTTGATTAGTAATTCTTCTCATAAATATTTATTCAGCATCTAATATGTGCCAGACACTGTGCTTGGCAGTAAAATACATTAGTGAGAAAAAAAAATGATTAAATTTCAGCTGTAACGAATTACACTATGAGAACGTTAGTCTAGAAAAAGATTACGAAAAAGTATCACTGCAGAAATGATGAAGCTGGATGCTGAAGGAGGGAAAAGGACTTTACAGGTAAAGTCAGAGAGAAGAGTTCAAGCAGGGGGAGAGAGTGTATGCAAACACTTTGCAGCATAAAGAAGCAAGACAGGTGCTAAATCTTCAAAGAAGGCCAATGGAGCTGGACCATGGACAGCAGGTGAACATGGCACATTAAGAAGGTTGGCAGAGAGCAGGCCACTAAGGGCCTTGAAGGCCGCCTTCAGCTTGTGGTTTTATCCTGAGAGCAATGGGAGATGCCGAGAGGTTCTGAGGCCCAGGTTGCATGATGGGATCTGCTTTTGGAAACAGAACACACTGGTTGCAGTTCAGATACTATTTCAGCATGGGCAGAGGAGAAGACCTGCTATCAAGCTGAGGCAATCATCAACGTGAAGGTGGATGGAAGTGGCATAGGCTTAAAAGAAGAGTGGGGAAATTGGCTGAAGAGCAGTGGAAGCAGTCTAGGCAGAAGTAACCAGGCTTAATAGGAGAGTGTGATCATTTTGAGAAATGCAAAGATAATCCATTATTGCTGGAGAACTGAGCACAAATGAGAGTGTGGTGGAAGATGAGGCCTTGGCCAGATTCTGGAGAGGCTTATGAAAATATTTTAAGGACACAGGCCTGGGGAACCCCCTGGCGGTTCAGTGATTAAGACTCAGAGCTTTCACTGCTGTGGACCTGGGGTTCGATCCCTGGTCAGGGAACTAAGATCCCACAAGACGCGCAGACAAAAAAAAAAAAAAAAAAAAAAGACACAGGCCTGTGTTCTAAGCACTATTAAAAGATTTTAAGAAAGATTTTTGAAAAAAACTATAATAAAAATCAACAGCTAATTCCATTGTTATTTTCATATGACAAGAGTCTTTTGGAAAATGCTATCAGCCAAGCAGTTAGGAGCATCCAACAATCCATCTGATATCATAGTGCCCGACACAGAGCAAGTTCCACAGAAAAAATGTTTGTGAAGTTTACACTGACTGATGCAGATCTGATGATGCCCAAATTGGTGCTGCCAATTCACCCATCCTGAGATCCATGCCACTGCTCTGTGACTGACTATAGCAGGTCACGTGTGAGCGCAAGGCTGGAGGAGCTTGGTTCTTTCACACGCAGAGCTGCCTTTTTTTTTTTTTTCACGGTACGCGGGCCTCTCACTGTTGTGGCCTCTCCCGTTGCGGAGCACAGGCTCCAGACGCGCAGGCTCAGCGGCCATGGCTCACGGGCCCAGCCGCTCCGTGGCACGTGGGATCTTCCTGGACGGGGGCACGAACTTGCATCCCCTGCACTGGCAGGCGGACTCTCAACCACTGCGCCACCAGGGAAGCCCCAGAGCTTCCATTCTGAGTAAGAATTTTCAATTACATGGAATGAACGTACCCCCCCTAAGCCACCTGGAAAGAAATCAGAGAGTTATCTACTTGTATAGAAATCATAGTATTCTACACTGTTTCTTGAATGGTTTACCTGTTTTTCTGTGTTTGTTTGGTTAGTTGGTTGTTTCTTTTTAGTGAGGATTTTCTGCTTCTCTGTCTCAGTCGCCCTCAAAATTCTTATTTCAGAGATTTGGGAATGGTTTAGGTATCAGCATTAAAATAAAACTCCCCATATAACTGTGACACACATGTAGGTTGTCAACCTCACCCACTATACATTAAGCATTGAATTAAATTGAAAGAACACGAAGAAGGGTATCTTAGTAATTTGTTCATTCAGCCAGCATGTATTAAGCATCTGCTCTCTTGCTATGTGTAGCCATTATAGTGGGTGAGATGAACCAGAAATAATTTGTATATGAAGACAGAAGGAAGCTGAATGAGGAACCCAGGGGAAGAAATGCCTTTTGAGGGTGGTCGCAGGAGGAGGTGGAGGAGGAAAAGTCAGAGAGACGGGAGGAGTACCTGGCAACAGTGAATCTGTCAAATACTTCATAATAATTATGGCACTTTAATAATTCTTCATTTCTGCTTTTATCACTTGTCAGCCAAAATGTTCATAAACATTGTGAGATGGGACCCAATTTACATATTCTGCTAATTACCTGTATTTATGGATAACCACTCAGAGGTTTTCCCCCATTACCCCAAATAATTGAGAATTGGCTATAGAAGCAGTTTCCCTTCCCGGCTGAATAAATGTGCTGTATTTATATTAACCATTACCAGGTGGCAGACGTAATGTTCAGTGACGTGTGTTACTTATCTGAAACTTGAAACTTCTTTCAAGGTTCAAGGTCACCAGTTAATAGAAGACAGTCTGTATGGAGCATAAATTTCAAGGACATGTCTACAATATATCTTCCGTGAGCCTTCCGTTTGCCAAGTTATCTTGCTGGAGTTGACTATATTAGTAGTAACCATTAGCACTGGGATGCCTGAGACAATGATAAAGCTTTTACATTATATGAATGATATTGGACATACTCTATTTTTTTATATTCATTTGTTTATTAACAGACCTTAAGATAGAAAGCTTTCAAATCATTTGGCAAAATATAATTAAGAATCACTCAGACACGTAATTTAATCAGGAAAATAGGAAATACATAAAGGTTATAAATGACTTCACAAATGACTTCAGAATTCTTATTCATACTAATTCCTTTATGATGCAGATTAGGGAAGTGAGTTAGATGGATTTTAAATGTTTGGTTTTCATAGCATTTTAATTAACTAAAATAAAACCTATGTTGTTAACCTAAGTACACAAAGGAAACAAATATAATTTAACCTCTTCAATGTCCAAGTGTCTAAATTGTGTCTTAGTATTTTGAACATAAGGAGGTTTCATACTGAGATAATAACATTAGTGGAATGTCACTTGTGGGACTATGTTTTTTAATTAATTAATTTATTTATTTATTTATTTTTAACATCTTTATTTGAGTATAACTGTTTTACAATACTGTGTTAGTTTCTCCTTTACAACAAAGTGAATCAGTTATACATATACATATGTTCCCATATCGCTTCCCTCTTGTGTCACCCTCCCTCCCATCCCTCTAGGTGGTCACAAAGCACAGAGGTCATCTCCCTGTGCTATGCGGCAGCTTCCCACTAGCTATCTAATTTACATTTGGTAGTGTGTATATGTCCCTGCCACTCTCTCACTTTGTGACAGCTTACCCTTCCCCCTCCCCATATCCTCAAGTCCATGCTCTAGTAGGTCTGTGTTTTATTCCCATCCTACCATTAATCTCTTCATAACATTTTTTTTCTTAGATTCCATATATATGTGTTAGCATACGGTATTTGTTTTTCTCCTTCTGACTTACTTCACTCTGTATAACAGACTCCAGGTCTATCCACCTCATTACATATAACTCAGTTTCATTTCTTTTTATGGCTGAGTAATATTCCATTGTATAAATGTGCCACATCTTCTTTATCCATTCATCTGTTGATGGACACTTAGGTTGCTTCCATGTCCTGGCTATTGTAAATAGAGCTGCAATAAACATTTTGGTACATGACTCTTTTTGAATTATGGTTTTCTCAGGGTATATGCCCAGTAGTGGGATTGCTGGGTCATATGGTAGTTCTATTTGTAGTTTTTTAAGGAACCTCCATACTGTTCTCCATAGTGGCTGTATCAATTTACATTCCCACAAGCAGTGCAAGAGGGTTCCCTTTTCTCCACACCCTCTCCAGCATTTATTGTTTCTAGAGTTTTTGAGGATGGCCAATCTGACTGGTGTGAGATGATATCTCATTGTAGTTTTGGTTTGCATTTCTCTAATGATTAATGATGTTGAGCATTCTTTCATGTGTTTGTTGGCAATCTGTATATCTTCTTTGGAGAAATGTCTATTTAGTTCTTCTGCCCATTTTTGGATTGGGTTGTTTGTTTTTTTGTTATTGAGCTGCATGAGTTGCTTATAAATTTTGGATATTAATCCTTTGTCAGTTGCTTCATTTGCAAATATTTTCTCCCATTCTGAGGGTTGTCTTTTGGTCTTGTTTATGGTATCCTTTGCTGTGCAAAAGCTTTTAAGTTTCATTAGGTCCCATTTGTTTATTTGTGTTTTTATTTCCATTTCTCTAGGAGATGGGTCAAAAAGGATCTTGCTGTGATTTATGTCATAGAATGTTCTGCCTATGTTTTCCTCTAAGAGTTTGATAGTGTCTGGCCTTACATTTAGGTCTTTAACCCATTTAGAATTTATTTTTGTGTGTGGTGTTAGGGAGTGTTCTAATTTCATACTTTTATAGGTAGCTGTCCAGTTTTCCAAGCACCATTTATTGAAGAGGCTGTCTTTTCTCCACTGTATATCCTTCCCTCCTTTATCAAAGATAAGGTGACCATATGTGTGTGAGTTTATCTCTGGGCTTTCTATCCTGTTCCATTGATCTATATTTCTGTTTTTGTGCCAGTACCATACTGTCTTGATTACTGTACCCTTGTAGTATAGTCTGAAGTCAGGGAGCCTAATTCCTCCAGCTCCATTTTTCATTCTCAAGATTGCTTTGGCTATTCAGGGTCTTTTGTGTTTCCATACAAATTGTGAAATTTTTTGTTCTAGTTCTGTAAAAAATGCCAGTGGTAATTTGATACGGATTGCATTGAATCTGTAGATTGCTTTGGGTAGTAGAGTCATTTTCACAATGTTGATTCTTCCAATCCAAGAACATGGTATATTTCTCCACCTATTTGTAACATCTTTAATTTCTTTCATCAGTGTCTTATAGTTTTCTGCATACAAGTCTTTTGTCTCCTTAGGTATGTTTATTCCTAGAAATTTTATTGTATTTGTTGCAATAGTAAATGGGAGTGTTTTCTTAATTTCACTCTCAGATTTTTCATCATTAGTGTATAAGAATGCCAGAGATTTCTGTGAATTAATTTTGTATCCTGCTACTTTACCAATTTCATTAATTAGCTCTAGTAGTTTTCTGGTGGCATCCTTAGGATTCTCTATGTATAGTATCATGTCATCTGCGAACAGTGACACCTTTACTTCTTCTTTTCCTATTTGGATTCCTTTTATTTATTTATTTATTTTTCTCTGATTGCTGTGGCTAGAACTTCCAAAACTAGGTTGAATAAGAGTGGTGAGAGTGGGCAACCTTGTCTTGTTCCTGATCTTAGTGGAAATGGTTTCAGTTTTTCACCATTGAGAACAATGCTGGCTGTGGGTTTGTCATATATGGCCTTTATTATGTTGAGGAAAGTTCCCTCTATGCCTACTTTCTGCAGGGTTTTTATCATAAATGGGTGTTGAATTTTGTCAAAAGCTTTCTCTGCATCTATTGAGATGATCATATGGTTTTTCTCCTTCAGCTTGTTGATATGCTGTATCACGCTGATGGATTTGCGTATATTGAAGAATCCTTGCATTCCTGGAATAAACCCCAGTTGATCATGGTGTATAATCCTTTTAATGTGCTGTTGGATTCTGTTTGCTAGTATTTTGTTGAGGATTTTTGCATCTATGTTCATCAGTGATATTGGCCTGTAGTTTTCTTTCTTTGTGATGTCTTTGTCTGGTTTTGGTATCAGGGTGATGGTGGCCTCATAGAATGAGTTTGGGAGTGTTCCTCCCTCTGCTATCTTTTGGAAGAGTTTGAGAAGGATAGGTGTTAGCTCTTCTCTAAACGTTTCATAGAATTCGCCTGTGAAGCCATCTGGTCCTGGGCTTTTGTTTGTTGGAAGATTTTTAATCACAGTTTCAATTTCAGTGCTTGTGATTGATCTGTTCATATTTTCTATTTCCTCCTGGTTCAGTCTCGGCAGCTTGTGCATTTCTAAGAATTTGTCCATTTCTTCCAGGTTGTCCATTTTATTGGCATAGAGTTGCTTGTAGTAATCTCTAATAATCTTTTGTATTTCTGCAGTGTTAGTTGTTACATCTCCTTTTTCATTTCTAATTCTATTGATTTGAGTCTTCTCCCTTTTTTTCTTGAGGAGTCTGGCTAATGGTTTATCAATTTTATTTATCTTCTCAAAGAACCAGCTTTTACTTTTATTGATCTTTCCTATTGTTTCCTTCATTTCTTTTTCATTTCTTTCTGATCTGATCTTTATGATTTCTTTCCTTCTGCTAAATTTGGGGGTTTTTTGTTCTTCTTTCTCTGATTGCTTTAGGTGCAAAGTTAGGTTGTTTATTCGAGATGTTTCCTGTTTCTTAAGGTAGGATTGTATTGCTATAAACTTCCCTCTTAGAACTGCTTTTGCTGTATCCCATAGGTTTTGGGTCGTCGTGTCTCCATTGTCATTTGTTTCTAAGGACTTTTTGATTTCCTCTTTGATTTCGTCAGTGATCACTTCATTATTAAGTAGTGTATTGTTTAGCCTCCATGTGTTTGTATTTTTTACAGATCTTTTCCTGTAACTGATATCTAGTCTCATAGCGCTGTGGTTGGAAAAGATACTTGATATGATTTCAATTTTCTTAAATTTGCCAAGGCTAGATTTGTGACCCAATATATGATCTATCCTGGAGAATGTTCCATGAGCACTTGAGAAAAATGTGTATTTTGTTGTTTTTGGATGGAATGTCCTATAAATACCAAGTAAGTCCATCTTGTGTAATGTATCATTTAAAGCTTGTGTTTCCTTATTTATTTTCATTTTGGATGATCTGCCCATTGGTGAAAGTGGGGTGTTAAAGTCTCCTACTATGATTGTGTTACTGTCGATTTCCCCTTTTATGGCTGTTAGTATTTGCCTTATGTATTGAGGCTCTCCTATGTTGGGTGCATAAATATTTACAATTGTTATATCTTCTTCATGGATTGATCCCTTGATCATTATGTAGTGTCCTTCTTTGTCCCTTGTAATAGTTTTTATTTTAAAGTCTATTTTGTCTGATATAAGAATTGCTACTCCAGCTTTCTTCTGATTTCCATTTGCATGGAATATCTTTTTCCATCCCCTCACTTTCAGTCTGTATGTGTCCCTAGGTCTGAAGTGTGTCTCTTGTAGACAGCATATATATGGGTCTTCTTTTTGTATCCATTCAGCCAGTCTGTGTCTTTTGGTGGGAGCATTTAATCCATTTACATTTAAGGTAATTATCGATATGTATGTTCCTATTACCATTTACTTAATTGTTTCGGGTTGTTCTTGTAGGTCTTTTCCTTCTCTAATGTTTCTTGCCTAGAGAAGTTCCTTTAGCATTTGTTGTAGAGCTGGTTTGGTGGTGCTGAACTCTCTCAGCTTTTGCTTGTCTGTAAAGGTTTTAATTTCTCCATCAAATCTGAATGAGATCCTTGCTGGGTAGAGTGATCTTGGTTGTAGGTTTTTCTCCTTCATCACTTTAAGTATGTCCTGCCACTCCCTTCTGGCTTGTAGAGTTTCTGCTGAAAGATCAGATGTTAACCTTATGGGGATTCCCTTGTGTGTTATTTGCTGTTTTTCCCTTGCTGCTTTTAATACGTTTTCTTTGTATTTAATTTTTGACAGTTTGATTATTATGTGTCTTGGCGTGTTTCTCCTTGTATTTATCCTGTATGGGACTCTCTGTGCTTCCTGGACTTGATTGACTATTTCCTTTCCTATGTTAGGGAAGTTTTCAACTATAATCTCTTCAAATATTTTCTCAGTCCTTTTCTTTTTCTCTTCTTCTTCTGGGACCCCTATAATTCGAATGTTGGTGTGTTTAATGTTGTCCCAGAGGTCTATGAGACTGTCCTCAGTTCTTTTCATTCTTTTTTCTTTCTTCTGCTCTGCAGTAGTTATTTCCACTATTTTATCTTCCAGGTCACTTATCCGTCCTTCTGCCTCAGTTATTCTGCTATTGATCCCATCTAGAGTATTTTTCATTTCATTTATTGTGTTGCTCATCATTGCTTGCTTCCTCTTTATTTCTTCTAGGTCCTTGTTAACTGTTTCTTGCAATTTGTCTATTCTATTTCCAAGATTTTGAATCATCTTTACTATCATTATTCTGAATTCTTTTTCAGGTAGACTGCCTATTACCTCTTGTTAGGTCTGGTGTGTTTTTATCTTGCTCCTTCATCTGCTGTGTGTTTTTCTGTCTTCTCATTTTGCTTATCTTACTGTGTTTGGGGTCTCCTTTTTGCAGGCTGCAGGTTCGTCGTTCCCGCTGTTTTTGGTGGCTGTTCCCAGTGGCTGAGGTTGGTTCAGTGGGTTGAGTAGGTTTCCTGGTTGGGGGTACTAGTGCCTCTGTTCTGGTGGATGAGGCTGGATCTTATCCTTCTGGTGGGCAGGTCCACATCGGGTGGTGTGTTTGGGGATGTTGGTAGCCTTATTATGATTTTAGGCAGCCTCTCTGCTACTGGATGGGGCTATAGACCTGTCTTGATCTTTTTTGGGCACAGGGTGTCCAGCACTGTTCGTTGATGGTCCTTGAGTGAAGCTGGGTCTTGGTGTTGAGATGGAGATCTCTGGGAGATTTTCACCGTTTGATACTGCGTGTAGCTGGGAGGTCTCTTGTGGACCAGTGTCCTGAGGTTGGTTCTCCCACCTCAGAGACACAGCCTTGACACCTGGCTGGAGTGCCAAAAGCCTTTAATCCACATGGCTCAAAATAAAAAGGAGAAAAAATAGAAAGGAAAGAAAGGAAGGAAGGGGGGAGGGAAGGAAAGAAGGAAGAAAGGAAGGAAGGAGGAGAGGAAGGAAGGGAGGAAGAAAGGAAGGAAGGGAGGAAGGAAGGGAGGAAAGAAGGAAGGAAGGAGGGAAGAAAGGAAGAAAGAAAGGGAGAAGACAAAATAAAGTAGGATAAAATATAGTTATTAAAATAAAAAATAATTATTAAGAAGAAAAATTTCTATTAAAAAAAAGGGTCGGTCTAACCCTAGGACAGATGGTGAAAACAAAGCTACACAGACAAAATCTCACACAGCAGCACACACCTACACACTCACAAAAAGAAAAAAGGGGAAAATAATAGTATATCTTGCTCCCAAAGTCCACGTCCTCAACTTGGGATATTTCGCTGTCTATTCAGTTTTTCCACAGATGCAGGGCACTTCAAGTTGACTGTGGAGCTTTAATCTGCTGCTTTTGAGGCTGCTGGGAGAGACCTCCCCCTCTCCTCTTTGTTCGCACAGCTCCTGGGGTTCAGCTTTGGACTTGGCCCCGCCTCTGCGTGTAGGTGGTCCGAGGGCGTCTGCCCTTCGCTCAGACAGGACGGGGTTAAAGGAGCAGCTGATTCGGGCGCTCTGGCACAGGCCGGGGGGAGGGAGGGGCCCGGATGCGGGGCGAGCCTGAGACGGCACAGGCCGGCGTGACGCTGCACCTGCCCGAGGCGCACCGCGCGTTCTCCCGGGGAAGCAGTCCCTGGATCACGGGGCCCTGGCAATGGCGGGCTGCACAGGCTCCCTGGAGGGGCGGTGTGGAGAGTGACCTGTGCTCGCACACAGGCCTTTTGGTGGCGGCAGCAGCAACCCTAGCGTCCCACACCCGTCTCTGTTGTCCGCGCCGACAGCCGCGGCTCTCGCCTGTTTCTGGAGCTCCTTTACGCGGTGCCCTTAATCCCCTTCTCCTCGCGCCCGAGGAAGCAAAGAGGCAAGAAAAAGTCTCCTGGCTTTTCAGCAGCTCCGCGCCCGTTTCTGGGGCTCCTTTAAGTGGCGCGCTTAATCCTCTCTCCTTGCGCCCAGGAAGCAAAGAGGGAAGAAAAGGTCTCTTGCCTCTTCGGCAGCTCCAGACGTCTCCCGAACTCTCTCCCTGCCAGCTGTGGTGCACTAACCCCTTCAGGCTGTTTTCACTCTGCCAACTCCAGACCTTTCCCTGGGATCCGCCTGAGGCTCAGTTCCCAGCCCCGCCCGCCGCGGCGGGTGAGCAGACAAGCCTCTCGGGCTGGTGAGTGCTGATCGGCACCGATCCTCCGTGCGGGAATCTCTCCGCTTTGCCCTCCGCACCCTGTTGCTGCGCTCTCCTCCGCGGCTCTGAAGCTTCCCCCCTCTGCCACCCGCAGTCTCCGCCCGCGAAGAAGCTTCTAGTGTGTGGGAACCTTTCCTCCTTCACGGCTCCCTCCCACTGGTGCAGGTCCCATCCCTATTCTTCGTCTGTGTATTCTTTTTTCTTTTGCCCTACCCAGGTACGTGGGGAGTTTCTTGCCTTTTGGGAGGTCTGAGGTCTTCTGCCAGCGTTCGGTGGGTGTTCTATAGGAGAAGTTCCACGTGTAGATGTATTTCTGATGTATCTGTGAGGAGGAAGGTGATCTCCGCGTCTTACTCTTCCGCCATCTTCTCACCTCCCCCCGGGACTATGTTTTAATATTGTCCTTACTCTCCCACATCTCATTTTGAATGACCCTTCTATTATGTAGATTTTTAGATTATGGACATTCTTGTTTATTTCCTTGTCATTCTTTCAAAGCATATGAAACCACTGATCATTTTATATTATTCTAATTCTGCTTTTTAGGGAAAGGTAAACTATACTCCTGTTTCCTTCTTCCTATGATAAAAAATTGCTTTTGAGATCCAATTCTTCTTTGTTAAATCAATCAAATTTGATCATTGAAGCAGAAAAAAGACACATAGTTCAAATTTATATTGGAAATATTATCTTCTTTACTTTTAAATATGAAATCAGAGGAGGAACAATATCTTGAGAAAATAAACCTCAAGTGATGGGGTATGAGTATAGTTGTGATGGGAAAATACTCAGCAAACATTCCAGAATCTTTCACCTTAAACTCAGTCAAACATACCTATACCATCTGTCCACATGGTATATGGATGCAATCCAATATGACAAAGGGAAACGTCTAGATGCCCCGATGCTCAATATGACCCATACTTTTGGTTGAAGACATTCTGCAATAATTCTGTTGCAATTTACTGTTAGTTTAGAGGTTTGGGCCTCTTTCATGACAAATTCTCGTTCTTTGTTTCATTGTTGCTTAAGTATTTGACTATCTCTACCTACTAGACATATGGGGACTTAATGGAAATAATATTTTCTTTGGAGGTAAACAGGCTTAAGTTTGATTCCAAGCTCTGCCACCTACCAGTTATGAGATATTGGTCTTGTTTTTTTTTTAACTTCACTGGACCATTGTTAATCATTTGTAAAATCTAGAAAACAGTTGAAAGCTAGATATTAAGCAGTTATAAGACTTTAATGCATAGAGGTTAAAAGAATTCCGGATCCATACTCCACTTTTAAAACCTTTCATCTGCCATTGAAAGGCTGTGTGACTTTTGGTGAATTTCTGAAACTCTCCCTGGCTTGTCTCTCATGTGTAAATTGGAGTTAGAGTCGATCCTTGAACAATATGGGTTTGAACTGCGTGGCTCCACTTACATGCAGTTCTTCAATAAATATACAGCCAGCTCTCTGTATCTGTGGGTTTCCATCTGTGAATTCAACAAACCACAGATTGAAATTTCCATCTGTGGTGATTTGAAACCCCAGATGTGCAACTGGGGGATACAGAGGGCTGACTATGGCACTTGAGCATCAGTAGATTTCGGTATCTGCAAGAGCTCCTGGAACCAATCTCCCATGGATACCAAGATTGTTTAATAAAATCCATCTCCTACAGTTGTGGTAAGGATTCAGCAATTAATACATATAACATGCCTTAAAATATGTCTAGAACATAAGATATTAGGAAATGTCTTAAAATGTCAAGATTATAGTGCGATAGTAATGCCTCATAAAATGACTGGCTAAGTGGTTGGGATTCTGCACTTTCACTGCTGAGGGCCTGGGTTCAATCTCTGGTCAGTGAACTAATAAGGTGCCCAAAGCCACGTGGTGTGGCCAAAAAAAAAAAAAAGCCTGGCTGATAGAAGTTTATTAATTTTCATCCTTGACAACACCAGGTTTGTCATTCTCAACTTTGTGACCACAGAAATTAGGAAAATATTTTGCAATAAGGTGTGCATAATAAATACATAACTAAATACAGATATATACACCTGAAGATTTTTAAAACTTTATCTTACTAAAAAACTATCCAAAATACCCCGTTGAGCTATTCGTCTCTGCTTCTCCATTGAAGCCTCCCTTGTTTACACTGATTAGTTTCTGATGGTCCTACAAAATCTATTTTATCTTATCATGTATATAAAATGACAGGAAGATACAATATATTTTGACAAGTGAAACAGCAAACACAATCATCTAGGTAACAATATAGAGTCCAAATAAACACATACAACATCTAGACATCAAGCAAAACAGTTGACACAAAGTCCATGTACAGTTGACCATTGAGCAACACAGATTTGAACCACGCAGGTCCATTTATACCCAGATTCTTTTCCCTGAATACATACTACATGATCTGCAGTTGGTTGAATCTGCTGTTGTGGAACCCTGGATACGGAGGGCCGACTGTAAGGTTATATGCAAATTTTCAACTGCGAGAAGGGTCAGTGCCTGTAATCCTCTCATTGTTCAAGGGTGAATTATACTTTTTTCTTAAGTATTAGAATCGCCCTCATGAACACAGTTTAAAGCCTACTGACTTCATACTAAATGAAAATAAATGTTGATTTTGCAAAGATTATCCATTTTTTTAAAGTAAAACTGTTAGAAAGGATATCTAATTTATATTAATGTTTTCCATTAAGCTTCAATATAAATTAGCTTATATTATTTAGACAACTACAATAATTCCAAATCATTTTGGATTATTTAGAATGTTACAATTCCAAAATATATATTTTTTTCAGGAGATGATAAAGGTATGAAATAATTTTCTATTTTAGTAAGTAGTATATTGGTTTGCTACTTAAGGGAAAACACTAGAGGTTTTAAAAATTATATCACTTGTTGAATAACAATCTTCTGAAATTTGTGAAAATGAGGAAAGAAAACACTAATTTTTTTGGCAGGCAGAATAATGATCTCTCAAAGATGTCCATGTCCTAATCTCTGGAGTCTATGACTATTCTATTTTATATGGCAAAAGGGAGTTAGGGTTGCAGATGGAATTAAGGTTGCTAATCAGTTGACTTTAAGAGAGGGAGGGTATCCTGGAATATCTGGGTGGGCCCAATCGAATCACATAAACTCAAAAGAGGAAGGGAGAGGTAGAAGATGGAATCAGAAAGATGTGACTTGAAAAAGACGCAACTTATTAGATCTACCATTGCTTGCTTTGAAGATAAAGGAAGAGTGCCAGCAGTCAAGAAATGTGGCAGCTTCCCAAAGCTGGAAACAGCCTTCAATTTACAGCCAGCAAGAAAGTGAAACCTCAGCCCTACAACCATAAGGATCTGAATTCTGCTAACAAACTGAATGAGCAGAAAACAAGATTCTCACCTAGAGGCTCCAGGAAAGAATGCATGCTTCTGATACCTTGATTTTAGTTCAGTGAGACCCATAACAGACTTCTGGCTTACAGAAACTTGAAATAATATATTTATGTTATTGTAATCACTATGTTTGTGGTAACAGACATACAATAGAAAATGCAGGGGAGTTCCCTGGTGACCTAGTGGTTAGGATTCTGGGCTTTCACTGTCATGGCCCAGGTTCAATCCCTAGTCAGAGAACTGAGCTCCTGCAAGCCGTGTGGCAAGGCCAAAAAAAAAAGACACCCCCCCAAAAAAAATAAACAACAAACCAAAAAAAAAGAAAAGAAAATGCATACAGTACTTAACAGACAAACTAGAGATTTATAAGATTTTATCACTCTTCGGCTGAAACTCTCTTGAAACTTCTAAAAATTAGGCAAAATAAGACTCTTACTCCTTTTAAGTGTTCTGTTGTATGGGTAGAAACTGGTTCACAGAGTTATTTTATCTGTTGATTTAGTAAATGTTTGCTGAGCATCCGTTAGGTTTAAAGACCTCACTGGTCTTAAAACAATACTAGCGTTTGGAATATAGAGTTTGATAGTAGATCTGTGATCATACAACACTTCTAATGCAAGGTAGGTGTAATATCAATAATTCCTACCAGGGAAATAAAAGCAGGGAAGAGGAAAGGGCATTTCTGTTTTGGATTATCAGGAAGTCCTTGATCAATCAGGGGGCTTTTAGAGGGATACTGAAGAATTACTAGGGCTTTATCAGATGGAGTTAGTTTGGAAGGCTGCTCTAAAAAGAGTAAGAATAAATGAACTGTGACATCAATTGAGAATAAGCAGACCTATTTTAATTTAATTTAACTACATATTTTACCCTATGTTTAAATTACATCTGCAACATCAATGAAAGATTTGTTTAAACAATTTTAGTGAAAGGGCACTTAGTATCTCAAAAGGCAGCTGATTCTATTGTCCAACGGTTCATATAACTATTAATTTCTTCCTTAGTGTAAACTGAAATATGTTCCCCTTTAATTTCTAGCCACTGGCTTTCTGAATAACTAGAGCATCTGAATATATGTATTATTCAGCTTTCTCAAACTTGTCCTTCAGATTGTTGAAAATATTCCTCAGTTTCCTTTTGTGTCTTTCCACTCAGACTAAGCGCTCCCAATTCCATCTACCAACAATTAACATAATGTTAGTGACATCCACCGTCATGGTTATTCTTTCCTGGGTATTCTATAGTTTAGAACATTCTCTCTTATTGTTGTAGAATTATACAATTCTACAATTCCAAATTTAATTTGGAAAATATTAAGGAAAAATATTGGCTCCTCTAGGCTGTATCAGGGAATTTCCAGATAACTGGTATGTAGAGACCTGTCAGATCAACATGGAATCTAATGATTTCAGCTTCCACTACGTTTGCTCTAATAGCCTGGATCTCTTGGACATCTAGACATACACTAGAACCTTCATTATGCCCCAATAATTGAGGTTAACTTCCTCTGAACACAATAATGTTGCTTTTTAAATCATTATACAATGAAACATTTCTAAGGTAAACCAGAGATGAAAGAAACACGTGGGTTTACATCATGTTCTCTCCTAATGCTGGCAATTTATGAAACCTCAGTTAAAAATCTTAATTACTATGAGCCTAAGATGTAACATCTGTACGTAATGAATAGAATTGCTTCATGGAGTTGTGGTAAAAAGTACATTAAAGAGCCTATTCAAATTTCCTAGCAAGAGAACCAAGTAAACAGTAGATTCTCAATACAGGTTCTCTTTATTCTTAAACAGACCATATTAAAGATCAATTTCTTTTACTTGACCAAACAAGCTCATTTTTAATATACGCTTGTATATTAAAGATTTTGGACAAACGGAGAACATAGTCATTGAATCATTTATTTTTTTGCTCATCTATTCTCAACAGAATTAGCTGTAAAATACTATCAGAATGTTTCTACTCAACATTCTATCTCATTTCTCATTTGTTCACATAAGGAAATGTCTCTGTTATGGTGCCCTGGTGACCTTGTATATATCCACCTGCTCGTGCAGACAAAGACTTGGACTGCAACTAACATAAGTCCTGGCAGCACACTCCTTGATGCTTCTGGAACACTATAGAGGATGAGTGAGAAGCTACTGTGAGGCCATCGCCCATTGCTTTCGTATCTCCCTAGCAAAGCTCTCATAATATAGTTTTTCATTGTCTGCTGGGCACTGGCAAGGTATGGGGCTTTCTGTCTTGCCCACCTCCAAGTAGTCTGCAGAATATAAAACTGCTTAGACGCTGACTAGAATTTGCTCGTCATCAACTGGTTACCCTGCAAATGGTGTTGCAGTCACTCAGTCCCTTTTGTTTTGATGTCCTTTGGGTAAATGGCACATGGGCCATGGGGAGCTGGATCATTTGGCGTTTCTTCCTTCCACTGTTCATGTAAATAATGCTAAATCTAAAAGCAGCTCATCATAATCTTACTGGTTACATTAGTCAAGTCTTGGCCTTATCTTGTCTTGTGTGTGCTGGACAGTTTGCAAGTAGAGGATAAAAAGTTGAAAATGTAAAAAAATATCCCCTGCCCCCCACCAAAATTCTTCAGAGTCATTGCTATCTAGAGTAAAGGGATTTAACTGTATAACATAAAATTTCATTTAGAATAATGTAATTTTGAAAATAGACACAGCTACTGCTGGAACATAAACATAAGTCTTATTCTGTGTTAAGATAAATAGGAAGTCACTTATTAGTCTTTCACTGCATTTTCTCCCCATTGTTAACTGACACTCCTCATTTCTATGAAATGCTTTATTTTCCTTTCAATTAGTTTGTTGGGATTCTATTGGGTGGGAAAATCAAACAAGCTTGGTGAGATTTACAGGTTAGATGATGTCAAAGTCAGAATATTACTGCGGAAGAGGAACTGTATATATTCTCACTTCTGTTGTCAGACACTGGATCATGGAAAGAGAACTAGTGATCTTCCACTAGTGCAGGCTCTAACCCGGCTCTCACACTATTTTTTCACTTACTTTTGACACTTGAATTGTTCCCCCCAAAATATTTTTGAAACCCATCCTTACCCCACATTTCCAAAACACTTTTTTTTCAAATAAATATTTCCTAGGAACCTAACCAAACAAAACATATTGATTAATGTAGTTTAACATGAAGGCAGTATAATATATGGGCGAAAAGCACTGACTCTGAGTTCAGACTAATGTGAGCTCATATTGTTCCTTTGCTCACAGCCAGGTTATGAGTTTATCCAAGCTATTTAACCTCTCTAAGCATCAATTCTCTTCCTATTTTAGGAAGTTGTTATAAGAATTAAATGAAACATTTTTTAAAGTGTTTTACAGAATAATTTATAGATCTTATAATAGATAAGATTTTATAATCGATAAGATTTTATAATCTTATAAAATCTTATAAGTTTATTACAAATCTTATAAACTTGATAAATGATAGCAACTATTAAAGTGTTCATTCATCCAAAACTCATTGTTTAAGCATATATTGGGTCAGGCTTTGTTCTAGGTATGGGAAATGTAAAGATTTGAAAATCAATTTCTAGAGAGATAGGTATATAAGCAAAGTTGAAGTTTCTTCTTAGCATCTGTCACTTTCTTCTTGCAATTCAGCCTCTGTTTTATGTGCTTTGGCTAAGTTACTAGTCTCCCATCTGATTTTCATTTTCCCAAAAGGTATCATCTTTTGTCATCTTATTGATTCTTTGTCTCTTAGAGTACATATCTGTTTATGGTATAAGGATGTCAATTTTGTTTTTATTAATTTTTATTGGAGTGTGGTTGCTTTACAATGTTGTGTTAGCCTCCACTGCACAACAAAATGAATCAGCCATATACATACAGATATCCCCTCCCTTTTGGACTTCCCTCCCATTTAGGTTACCACAGTGCATTAGGTAGAGTTCCCTGTGCTATACAGTATGTTCCCATCAGTTGTCTATTTTATATACAGTATCAATAATGTATGTGTCTATCCCAGTCTCCAATTCCTCCCACCCCCCCTTTCCCCCCTTGGTAGAGGATGTCAATATAAATGTGGCATTCAACTGACCATGTTTAAGTGCAAGACTAATAAAGCATTTTTAAAGAAAACTCGAAAGTCCCCTGGAAAAATAGACAAAACAATAATGACAATCTTTGCCTGCTTGAGTCTGGTAATATTTTAGGATATCAGAAACATTTGTGTTGAGTCTTTCAGGGTGAACTGGGGTTAGACTGAGAATAGGGTAAGAAGCAGAGGAAGTGTGTACTCATTTGGGGAATGAGGCTTCAGTAGGACAAGTGCCACATGCTTGGAGTATGCATGGGAAGTTCTGGAGGATCTGAAAAGTTCCGACTCTACTCTCTATGTCCATAGAAATCAGAAGGGTAGGGTGACATAGGCAGATTTACATTTTTAAACAACAATTTTTAAAGCATTTTGAAGAAAAACTCAACGAGAAAGAAAATGCAGAAGCAGAGAGTAGGTGAAAGGCTGTTGAAAGAGACAAGACCACAAATGAAGAGGGCATGAGTAGAGAATTTATCTCGTCAGTATCACAAATCTGACTTTTGATGAACTCATTTTGAAATCTTGGAGTCTTTCATAGTAATGTGTTTCTCAGTCAGGCTTAATTCATTTCTCGTGATTTTCATCTCTCCTCCTTCTACCACTCCCATCCTCAAACCATCTTCTCTATATATCCTTGCCAGGAATGTGTAAGAGGACGCTGATGCTAATTTATCTTGGCCTTGTGCTCACCCATGTCATTTCATGATGTTAAACAAATTTTTAGCTCTTACTACTGCGAGCATGAGGTGATATGCATAATCTTATAGATTTGCTTCTTCCTATATCCCGCCCCCCCAACATTTATCTCTGAAACTGGCAGTGCATTGCTGATGCAATCACTGAAATCCCATCCTTGTCCAGAATTCCAGATGGTACACACAGCTTTTTATCTCCTATTGGAAAATGGCATAGTCAGGGCAAGTTTATGCCTACATAAAATTTTATTGGCAAATTATCTGACACTCAGATCTGATTAAATTAATTGAGATTTTAATTTACATTGTTTTATGCAAAACAGTCTGTTTAATCTTTTCTCAAATCTGGATATTTAAAAGTAATGTATTTTTGCCTTTTCTCATAAAAACTATTAATTTCTCAAACATAACTAATTAGCTAACAAGGTATCATAAGAGATGAATAAGTTTTATGGAAGTTTACACTCTCATAGGTTGAAATCACTTTGACATTTATTATTCCCAATAAGCCACATCCTTTTGATCTTAGGCCAATAGTGTAATGTTTATGGTGTATATATTTTTAAGATTCAATGAAGTAATATGGGATCTACCCATGGTATTTATTTATAAATCAAAACTAAATCATATTTGAGTTCATATACATTCAGAGTAGGGATTCGATTAGTTGCTGGGACTCTTGAGGTAGATTTATGTTCCCAGAACAATTAAAAAAAATTTGCTAATAATTCACAAGGGGGATCTAGACATCTGGTAAACCTCAGCCCAGATTAAAAAAAAATTCTTCCAAACATCTGTGATACTTTCCTCTAATTATGTCAAAGCAATACAGAAATAGTAGATGAAAGCCTCCCAGGAATTGAGGTTATGAGGGAAAACATTTTAAGGTGTTTGGGATTTTTTTTTAATTAAAAGTATTTGACTACTTTCATTACAGTCGTTCTCCTGGTAGGCAGCCTTTCCTAAGAGGATATCTTCCTGGAAAAAAGGCTCTGTGAAGTAATGCTCTAAGGAAAATCAACAGCTGTGCATAAACCTGAGATTTTCCTTATCTATTAAATGCTAATTTTTTAATAGCACATGCTAGACAGAAGAGGGTCAAAGTAGGATTTATAAATGAAAAGTGTTGCATGGTCAGATCTCTCAGTTCACAAAGGAAGTGTTAAAACATAATGTAACTTTCATAAATTGAGAGATATGAATGAGTTATGAACCTGGGAGATGGGAATTCTCCATTGAAGACTGTCAGAAGTTTGAGTAGCTTGAGTGAGTCAAGGACCACTGGAGGGAAATTAGGAAGCATGAATCAAATGGCTCTAGGGAAACTCTCCTTGCTACAGTGTTTTAAGTAATGGCTTGAATTAAAGCTTGGTTGGAGAAAGGTTATATATTAGCAATCATTCAATCAGGTAAGTTTTAGACGTGGTAGTCAGTGTCTAAATAGCTGATGTGATCCAATCATGAGGCACTAATCATTTTGTTGTTAACACACTTTAGATATTTTACAATTACATCACTGAATGAGATATTTCTGTATGTTACTTTTTTCTGCTAATGCCATGGTTTCAAATTTGAGATGTTCTGTGGCCTTGTCATCTGTTGACCTCTATTTTTAAATGATTTTTCATAATATTTGCTAAGAGGAAAGTATTTTTTTTCATAAATTATCTTTTTTTCTATACTGAAATAATTGATTGCTTCTGTTCTACATCTTTAACCATATTTATAATTTGACAATGTACTGCTTGGAAAAGCATGATTTTATTCCTTAAAACATACATATTATTTTGTTTTATGAATAGTTTTATTATAGAAATACCCTAAAATGAATGTGTAGCAAAACTGAACCTATGTAAATATAAACTTAAGTACTCTTTGCTGACAAGTTATTACAAACTGATTGAGTTAAAATTAAAAATTACATGGTTTATATTACAAAGATTAATGTCAGTGATGACAATCTATATATGTCACATATAAGATATTAAAACAACTAAGTTGTTCTTTTGTTAGTTTGTTTAAGGAAATCCACCTTTTGTGACCTGGAGAGATTTAATCTCCCTTGGTGATTGAGTTGTGATCTGCTACACCTTATGTAGCAGGGTCTTTATTTATAGGTGGGATTTATTGGAATGGCATTGATAAATGCTGAATTTATCAGTATGGGTCAAATTGTAAATAGAACTCAACTGATTGAAATTCTATAACTCTGGAATGCTGTCAAAGTTGGAAGGGACCATAAACACATCCAGGCCGGATTATTCCTAAGTGTTTGCCACAAATGCTACTTTCTTAACCTATTGGTAGATGTTCCCATAAAGAAGCAGAGGATACTATGTGGCCAAATAAGTTAGGGATATTTAAGCAAAGTTAAATCTGTTTCTTCACTGTAGACTCTCTCAGCACTTATACAATGATAAAGGGCCCTGTGAAGATTTCAGTAAGTACACAGTATTCAGAGGTATATAAATTTATCTTTTTTCTCTCTCTCCCTTCTTCCATCCATTTTTTTACTTTCATGAAATGTATCACAGGACCAGTGTTTTCTGGAATGCACCTAAGTAAAGCCTAATTCTATCCAACCTGATTTTATAGATAATAAAACACTCCATGCCTGTTAAGGGATGAATTCATAGGAGGATGGAAAGAACTAAGTGTGTGGAAAGAACTGAAAGGCAAAGAACTTGTGTTCCTATGAAAATATAAGACCTGCAATGAATCAACTACAATGTATCAATCCACCCAAGACCTTGGTGGTTGTGGAGGGGGAGAAAATAATAGCCTGCTGGTGTTGATGCCTGATATAAATACCAAATTCAAGATAGCAAGATAAGGAACAAGATTGATTTGGCAGAGCCAAGAGCCTGAAGCTAGAGTGAGACACAGAAAGGGGAGAGGACATTGGACATGCCTAAAGTTTAGGGAGAGGGAAGAATATGATGATCTCTAACTCCACTTGAACAGCAATAATGAGAACAAGTCAAAAGTTAATATAGAAACTCCTTTTTGGATTTTTGGATTCTGTTACTGTTTAAAAAAAAAAAAAAGCGTTCCTTACTTCACTATCAGGTAGAATGTTCTTTTTTTTAAAGAGATTTATTTATTATTTATTTATTTATTTTAGGCTACGTCAGGTGTCTTTGCAGCATGCCAGCTCTTTGTTGTGGTGTGCGGGCTTCTCTCCAGTTGCGGCTCGCGGGGTCCAGAGCACATGGGTTCTGTAGTTTGCGCCACCTGGGCTCTAGTTGAGGCATGCAAGGTGAGCTCAGTAGTTGTGGCATGCAGGCCTAGTTGCCCCACAGCATGTGGGATCTTAGTTCCCTGACCAGGGACCAAACCCACGTCCCCTGCATTGGAAAGCAGATTCTTTACCACTCGACCACCAGGGAAGTCCCAGGCAGAATGTTCTTGAATTTGAGAGAGGACTACTAAGATTTAGGAGGGGTAGTAAGATTTTAGGATTTTAGAGATTAAAGGGGCTGCATGCCCTGTGGAGAGAAGAGGACTTCAATTTTAGATAAGGAGTATCTTTCTCTATGAATCCCTTTCTGAGAACGGGGCAGGGACTGCCCTCACTGACAGGATGAGGCTTCTTCCCTCTCCAGTTTCTACCAATTTAATCATGCTGGTCACTCTTTAATTTTCTTTCTCCTTCTTTTTCTTTTTTCTCTTTTCTTCCATTTTTCTTTTTCTTTATTCTTTTCCTTCCTCCCTCCCTCCTTTCCTTCCTGCCTTTCTTTTAGGTAGATATTGAAATCACTACCCTCTTTTCTCATGTATGTGTGCCTTTTATTTGTCCACTTGTTTTATATTTATTTGCTTATCCTGGTGCTTACCAGCAGAGGAACTAATTTTTCAGGAGTAACTCTAAATCCCCATGGAAATGTATCTAAATGTTGATAGCAAAAGCGATTGCAAATTTGGAATTCCACATGATTGAAAATTTGGAAAGCTTCCCACATTTTGCTGAGGGAACTCTGGAAGTCTGATAGACTTTCCAGATGTAAGTGAATTCATCACATTCTCATAGCCAAGCGCACTTGTGATGTGTATTATCTATTTTGTTTTCAACGCTCTGGCCAAAAACAACAGTAAAACAATATAAACCAAATAACATTAGAAGGCCTTCCAGGGCCTTTCTTTCATCAACTGGGGAAGTTGCAAATAATACTACATCTTCTTTCTTCTTCTTAACCTTTTTACAAAACCTCATTCTTTCTAATACATATATTGCTTTTACTCTAAGCAGGAATGAGTATAAGATGCAGCACAGTTGGGAGAAACAAGCCTAGTGAAGTCATCATTCTAAAAGGACTTGCTGCTTTCTAATCTCCTCATTCTGGGCATCTGGTCCTTTGGTTCACAAGTCATTGTCACACATTATTTTTTTTTAAGTCAATTAGTTCATTTAGTCAACACTAGTTTATTGAGTAACATTAACCTAGTGCTAGGCACTAGTGCTAGGCATGGGTGTCACTCCTAGTCTCATAAAGAGTATTTTCTAGAGTGCAAGAAACAATAGGGAAAGAGGAAAATGAATAACGTAGTTTAATGTGTTGATGAGCATTGTGAGGTTAATAACAGTAGATGCGTGTTGGTCCACAGAGGATGATCAGGATGGGGTGGGGGTGTCACTTCAGGATGGGCTGAAGGGTCTTAGTTTGGGTGATTAAGAAATACCTTATTAAGAAGGTGACTGTCACCTAAAAGGCAGAAGGAAATAGACATAAGCATTCTCGGCAGAGAAAACACAAGTGCAAAAGCCCTAGGAAGGAATCAATGTCTTGTGTTGGAAAGTGGAAATCAAATAAGTGTGGCCCAACCATGAAGACCCTGGTGAGCTATTTTAAGCAATCAGTCTAATTCAAAGTGTGGTAGTAAAGCCTGGAAGCGCTTTAAGAAGTTGAAGGACATAAATCATTTATGTTTTTAAAAGATTTTACTCAGTTTTAGATATATGTCTTATAATTTCTGGAAACATATTTAAATCTTGAATACATAATGAAAATATGAATGATTATTTAAGAATTAAAATATGTATATTACAGAGGAAGAACTATATATATGTCAGTCCTTTGTAGTAGGGACATGTATAAGGATACACATTTAACTTTTACAAATCTAATAGCACAAATTATTCATATGTTAATATTACTGAAATCCAAATGTGTTACAATTGATGGTATGTCAAAGTTAAAATTGCAGCATATTATTCTTTCTTAGAGGTAAGTAAAAAATCATTGATTTTACAGTAGATATTCATCTTATATTTGATGAATTTGGGGGAACAAGTATGTATACTAGTATTTATTGAGCATTTACTATGTCATTCTAGGCACTGTTCAAAGTACTTTACATACATTAACTTTTTTTGACAGAATTCTTTTGAGGGAACCCCTCTCCTTCTTGTGTTTCAAGTGGTGCTGTTCTATCATCCAGTCTCCACTGTGAGGTGGATATGTGACCAAGGCCCAGGGCATCGGACTTTCAATGCTAAAATTGGGACAGTCACAGAAACCTGGAGTGACTGGTCACACTTATCTATTCTCTTATACCATAATCAATACTGAAATGGGCAAACAATCCAGACTGAGGCAGTAAGAGTTCTCTCTTATTATTAGTTCTTTTATTGTTAGTTTTTTTTATTAGTTTCATCAAGAATGTATGCTTTCTTTTTGAATTGTTAGATATTAATAAGGCCACTTTATGTTTAGAGTAGTTGATCACTATCATTGCAGATACCAAGTAGAACCCAACCCAGAATGGAAACCAATAGAAAAGAAGACAAGATAGTCTGATAGAAAGTGCTCAGATGGTATCATGTGAATTTGAGTGATGGTAGACCTACAGCCATTTTTTACGTTCAGCTCATTCTACAATAAACTTCCTTCCTTTCTTATACTCTTTGAGTTGGGTTTCTGTTTCTCCTGATCATAACTGTACTCACATGCATACTATTTTGTCCAGTAAGTGTATCTCCTCTTTTATTTTTTTAAAATATAAAATCATGTTTCTGAACCTTTATTTATTTATTTATTTATTTATTGGCCATGCCATGTGGCTTGTGGGATCTTAGTGCCCAGACCAGGGATTGAACCTCGGCCCTCAGCAGTGAAAGCATGGAATCCTAATCACTGGACTGCCAAGGGACTCCTATATTTCCTCTTTCTAATGCATGAAAAAAGCTGAGCGGGAAGATTCTCATAAGAAAAAAAATCCATGTGGAAGAAGAGAAGAGAGTGTGATATACAGGAAGCACAGATAAGTATACAGCTTTAAACATTTTCAAAGAGGTCCTGTTTTAACTATTACAAAATTGATAATGCTTTAAGTATAGCATTTTAAGATTTTGGTTCTCTGTTTATTTCAATATGGTGAAATAACTAAGCTAAGGGCTTTATCTTTGAGGAAGTAGCTTTTAGGAAAAAGTGTTAGGCATGAGAATTATGGAAGTTAGTGCCTTGAACATTATTTTCTTTACCAGTTTTTAAAATGACATAAAAGCAGAAGAGATAGTTTAATATTTTTTTCTGTGCCCCCAATCAAAACTGTAACGAAACTTCAGCTATTTATCAATAAATTTGTAAGGTGGAATGAGTAGTATGAGGTTCAAGAACATGTCAGTGTTAAAGGGAGAGTGTGTAGGCAGAACCCAGTAAGTGCAAGGGAGATATCAGGAAAACAGGGCATCAGCCCAGAGTCAAACATCAGACCCACCCTGCAAAGTAATGTGTTCAGTGGCAGGAGACCCAGAGTGAAGGAAGAAAACTACAGGAGATAAACAAACAGATGTGAGTCTGGGTAAAGAACTTGCAGAACCAAATGCATTCATTAGAAATAGAAATGGACCTTTGAGTCAGGAGAAGATGGGGGGGACTCCAATAAATACTTTTTAGTTGTTTATGGGGTTCCTTTTTTAAAAATAAACTTTTAAATTTAAGAGCAGTATGACACAGAAAAGTTGCAGAGAGTTCCCATATACTCTGTGCCAATTTCCCTATTATTATTTTACCTTATTCTATGTTTATGTATGTTTATTATAAGTAATGAATCAATGTTGACACATTAATAATTAATTATTAATAATTAAATTTCTTTTCTGATTCCCCTAATTTTTACCTAATGTCCTTTCTCTGTTCCAGGATCCCATCTAGAATGAAGTCTCTTACTGTGATAAAAGTCTCCTTGGGCTTCTCTTGCTGTGACAATTTCTCATACTTTCCTTGTTTTTGATGATCTTGACAGTTTTAAGAAGTATTGTAGGTATTTTGCAGACTGTCCCTCCACTGGAATTAGTCTGATGTTTGAATCATGATTAGACTGAGTGGAGGTGTAAGGGCCGTGTGTTTTTAGTGGGAAGACCACAGAGGAAAAATGTCATTTTTATCAGAACCTATCAAGGGTATATACTATTATACTATCAACATGACATCACTGTTAATGCGAATCTGTTTTTTTTTTTTTTTTGGCCGTGCCACATGGCACGTCAGATCCTAGTTCCCTACCAGGGATTGAACCCTTGCCCCCTACAGTGGAAGCGTGGAGTCCTAACCACTGGATTGCCAGGGAAGACCCCTCATGTGAATCTTAATCACCTAGCTGAGGTAGAATTTGCCAAATTTCTCCAGTGTAAAGTTACTCTTTTCCCCCTTTTCTTTTGTATACTATTTGGAAGGAAGTTACTATGCACAGCCCACACTTAAGGAGTGGGGAATAATGTTTCAACTCATTAAAGTAGAATGTCTATGTAACTTATCTGAATTTTCTTCATGAGAGATTTGTCAATCGCTGTCAGTTTATTTATTTAAGCATTTATTTATATCAGCATAAACTCATAGATATTTATTTTATACCTTGGTTAATAACCCAATATTACTTTATTTCCTTCTCGAAATCTTCTGGCTTTAACCATTAGAAACCCTTTCAGTTGGCTCCTGTGTCTTTTTTTGGTGCATCTCCACTTTTCTTTTTTTTTTTAGCACTTCCTTATTTCTGGCATTAGAAGATGCTCCAGGCTCATGTTGTATGTTTCCTACCCCAGCCCAAGAGTCAGCTATTTCTCCAAGGGGCTATGGACCCCCTTGTAAGAGGTATTTTCATTGTCAGCTGTCTTTCCAGCAATGCTCTGAACCTTTTCCGAGATGCATATCAGTCCATATGACCGTTGGATTGAACACAACAAATTCGGAGGTAAAGTGGGGAAGACACACTGTCATGGGGGTTTTCTAGTTTGCATCAATTCATATTATAAGGTAATTTGAGCCTTAGAATAACCGCTTGTGCTGCACAGAAGTTAGCCCAGTATATCATGTAACCCTAAAGGAATTTCAATATGACTGATACAAACAGAACCTAAATTGTGGATTTTTTTTCCTCTTGATTTTTTTTAACACCTGTGTACATAAGCATGGTTAATCTAAGCTCACTCCCAAACCTTCTCTTAACCAGATACATTTATTATAAAACTATGTTGGTTAATCAAGATTTATTTTTTTCATCCATTTGAAAAATATCCAGAACCTAGTTCCAATGAAGTACTAGATGGAATGCTTCATAATTATTTGTGAAACAGTACACAAAGTTTCACTCTGTGCCAAGCATTCAGTTAGAATGATAACAGATAAGTAAGCCAGCATTTTATTTTTTCACAAAGGCACAATGCAAATCTTTTGGGAATGAACATAGAGAAGGTCTAACCTATTCCAGAGAAGTGGACCTCTGTTACTTGCAATAAAAAATTTTTTTAAAAAGCTTAAGCAGCTTTATACCTTTGATGGCACTGCCCAGCGTTCTACATTCTCATTCAAATACCAGCCCATTAATCACTCTTGTCTTGATCACACAAATCGAAGTACTGTGTCTGAACCTATCTACTAGCAATAAGTCTACTATTTTTCATAATAGATTTTGAGTATTTTTCTTCTCTGAGCAGGAATCAAGTCTTTATGCTTTGTATTTACCCCCCTCTGCAATACAAAGAGTAGGTTTGCAAGAAACATCTGTCGAGTGCAGGGGGATGAGTACTGTTAGGTTTTTTTAAAGTGCCAGTTAGGGATGATGTGCTTTTAAGTTCTAAGTATCATAGAATCAGTACTAATTAGAGCTACCAATGACTGTTTAAAACGTTTAATTGTAAAGAATAGATGGGGCTTCCCTGGTGGCACAGTGGTTAAGAATCTGCCTGTCAATGCAGGGGACATGGGTTTGATCCCTGGTCTGGGAAGATCCCACATGCCACGGAGCAAATAAGCCCGTGTGCCACAACTACTGAGCCTGTGCTCTAGAGCCCGCAAGCCACAACTACTGAGCCTGTGAGCCACAACTACTGAAGCCTGTGTGCCTAGAGGCTGTGCTCTGCAACAAGAGAAGCCACCACAATGAGAAGCCCATGCACTGCAACGAAGAGTAGCCCCCACTCTCCCCAACTAGAGAAAGCCAGTGCACGGCAACGAAGACCCAATGCAGCCAAAGATAAAACAAATAAATTAATTTTTAAAAAATAAAAAATAAAAAGAAAGAATAGATGACTAGACGAAGGTCACACAGCTAATATATTTGTTGAGCAGGGGGCTGAATCCAGTTCTTGTCTCTTGATGTTTGGTGGTCTTATTGTATTATATGGTCACATATTGCCATATAGCTAGGTACTCATTTTCTGATCCAAAATACAGCTCCAATACATAACTTCAGCATAATAAGGGTAATTCTCAAAATCATTTCCAGGGGTTTGTAAAAGCTATGCAAAACCATAATCAAAGCAAAGAATGAATACTCTGATTTATGTTTCTTAAATAAATTTCGATTTTTTTAAAAGGATGCTGCATGCTTTTGACTGTGTTTGATCTCACCCATCTCAGGAATTTGCTCCTGGTATTTACTAGCAAATATGTGGAAGGCTAGAAGCATTGTTACAAATATAATATTTACAGCCGTACTCTGCTGATCCCTAAATATGGGCTGCAGATCAGCCCAGCAAAATGTTCAACACTAAGCATTCAAGGATGGCAGGAAGCCCTCAGTCATTGCTGCAAAGATCATTTATCACTCACTGTAATAGCTTTTCGTTCTTAGTATGGTAGACAGGACAGTGAACTGACTGTGGAGTCAAAGAGAAGTAAGTTTGTAATTTTCCTCTGCTGCTTACTAACTAGCTGAGTAAACTTGGAAAAGTTACTTCTTAAGTCTTTGTTACTTTATATGTAACAAAGGATGACGTAACTGAGGATAATAATTCTACATCACCATGTTCCTGCAAATGCATTGATGTGTTTTGCTGTTTCTATCTTCCTCATGCAATCTCTGAACTCCTATAATGTTTATTCTCATCATTTTTTTCATTATGGGCATTTTTGTTTCCCCCTTATTGGATTGTAGTTCTGTGTGTATAAACACATAAGCTCATGCAAGCTTCCTCCACTACCTAGTAAACAGTTTCTCAACCTTGACACTACTGACATTTTGGGCTGAATAACTGTTGTGTCCTGTGCATTGGGGGTTCTGTCCTTAGCAGCATTCCTGAACTCTACTGGATGCTAATAACAGTCCCTCCCCTCACTCTCCAGTTTAACAACCAAAAATGTCTTCAAACTTTGCAGAATGTTCCTTGGGGGGCAAAATCGCTCGGAGCAGAGAACCAGGAATCAAGCACAGTGCTACATATTATGTAAAGCACACCAGCCCTAGATCAAGAAATCTCTGCAAGGAACAAGACAATGCTGCCGCTCTCACCACTATTATTCAACATAGTTTTGGAAGTTTTAGCCACAGCAATCAGAGAAGAAAAAGAAATAAAAGGAATCCAAATTGGAAAAGAAGAAGTAAAACTATCAATGTTTGCAGATGACATGATACTATACATAGAGAATCCTAAAGATGCTACCAGAAAACTACTAGAGCTAATCAATGAATTTGGTAGAGTAGCAGGATACAAAATGAATGCACAGAAATCTCTTGCATTCCTATACACTAATGATGAAGAATCTGAGAGAAATTAAGGAAACATTCCCATTTACTATTACAACAAAAAGAATAAAATACTTAGGAATTAACCTACCGAAGGAGAGAAAAGACCTGTATGCAAAAAACTATAAGACACTGATGACAGAAATTAAAGATGATACAAACAGATGGAGAGATATACAATGTTCTTGGATTGGAAGAATCAACTTTATGAAAATGACTATACTACCCAACGCAATCTATAGATTCAGTGCAATCCCTACAAAGCTACCAATGGCATTTTTCACAGAACTAGAACAAAAAATTTCACAATTTGTATGAAAACACCAAAGACCCCGAAGAGCCAAAGCAATCTTGAGAACGAAAAATGGAGCTGAAGGAATCAGGCTCCCTGACTTCACACTATACTACAAAGCTACAGTAATCAAGACAGTATGGTACTGGCACAAAAACAGACATACAGATCAATGGAACAGGATACAAAGCCCAGAGATAAACCCACGCACATATCTTATCTTTGATAAAGGAGGCAAGAGTATACAGTGGAGAAAAGACAGCCTCTTCAGTAAGTGGTGCTGGGAAAACTGGACAGCTACATGTAAACGAACGAAGTTAGAACACTTCCTAACACCATACACAAAAATAAACTCAAAATGGATTAAAGACCTAAATGTAAGGCCAGACACTATCAAACTCTTAGAGGAAAACATAGGCAGAACACTCTATGACATAAATCACAGTAAGATCCTTTTTGACCCCCCTCCTAGAGAAATGGATATAAAAACAAAAATAAACAAATGGGATCTAATGAAACTTAAAAGCTTTTGCACAGCAAAGGATACCATAAACAAGACCAAATGACAACCCTCAGAATGGGAGAAAATATTTGCCAACAAAGCAGCTAACAAAGGATTAATCTCCAAAATATACAACAGCTCATGCAGCTCAATATCAAAAAAACAAACAACCCAATCCAAAAATGGGCAGAAGACCTAAACAGACATTTCTCCAAAGAAGATATACAGATTTCCAACAAACACATGAAAAGCTGCTCAACATCACCAATCATTAGAGAAATGCAAATCAAAACTACAATGAGGTATCACCTCACACCAGTCAGAATGGCCATCATCAAAAAATCTGCAAACAATAAATGTTGGAGAGGGTGTGGAGAAAAGGGAACACTCTTGCACTGTTGGTGGGAATGTCAGTTGGTACAGCCACTATGGAGAACAGTATGGAGGTTCCTTAAAAAACTACAAATAGAACTACTGTATGACCCAGCAATCCTAGTACTGGGCACATACCCTGAGAAAAGCATAATTCAAAAAGAGTCATGTATCACAATGTTCATTGCAGCACTGTTTACAATAGCCAGGACATGGAAGCAACCTAAGTGTCCATCAACAGATGAATGGATACAGAAGATGTGGCACATATATATAATGGAATATTACTCAGCCATAAAAAGAAATGAAATTGAGTTATTTGGAGTGAGGTGGATGGACCCAGAGTCTGTCATACAGAGTGAAGTAAGTCAGAAAGAGAAAAGCAAATACCACATGCTAACACATATATATGGAATCTAAAGAAAAAATGGTTCTGATGAACCTAGGGGCAGGACAGGAATAAAGACACAGACGTAGAGAATGGACTTGAGGACACGGGGAGGGGGAAGGGTAAGCTGTGACAAAGTAAGAGAGTAGCATTGACATATATACACTACCAAATGTAAAATAGACAGCTAGTGAGAAGCAGCTGCATGACACAGGGAGATCAGCTCGGTGCTTTGCCACCACCTAGAGGGGTGGGATAAGGAGGTTGGAGGGAGATGCAAGAGGGAGGTGACATGGGGATATACAAATGCATATAGCTGATTCACTTTGTTATACAGCAGAAACTAATCCAACACTGTAAAGCAATTATACTCCAATAAAGATGTTAAAAAAAAAAAGTCTCTGCAAGAAACTCCAAACTTATTGCAGCTCAAATTGGATTCATCTTCTTCCCTTCTCCCTAAAACTGTTCCTATCCCTTCATTTCTGATAACTACTAGTTGCACAGTTATCCATGGATCAATCTAGGCATAAACTTGAGACACAACCTTGCCTACATTTTTGCCACTTTTATGTTGTTTCTGTATACTAAAAATAAAATTTTAAAAAAACCCCTCTCAAGTCAATCCCCTCTTTTCTACCCTGGCTCCTTCATTTTTAAACAAATATTTACAGGACAGTTACATTGAATGTATATTATATGTAGTCTGTCCTATGCATAACTATACCTTGAATAAACAAGATCATGATCTAAGCCATGAGTTAAACTAAGAACTAAAAATGAAATTTCCAAGGACTGTACATGTATGGAATGTTGTATGGGAAAATTTTAAGAATTTTTAAAAATTAGAAATTCCTCTCATCTCATCTGTCATCTGCCACCAGAGAGATGCTAACACTCAATACCATGTCTCAGCATAGTGAATGATTACACTAATGTCACTTTAAGACACCCCAAAGTAGTGTTGTTGGTACAAACACATGGGTCAGCTATATTAATCTTACAACAGGCAGATTCTAGTACTTTAGTGATCTGACGAAGTTAGTGGCATTTGCTCAGAATGAGGTCAAAAGAAATCACCCATAAGATTTTATTTAATTGAGATAGAATGATTAATTTGCTTTAATATTATACAATTAAAATTCATAGAATAAGAAAGGTAATTTCTGTGTGAACATGTGTGTATGCATGTTTGAGAGAGACCAACCATTAAACAATATTGTCATTCTCATATTTTTTTCTCTGAATGAAAGGCCTCTGTTTCTTTTGAACTCAATCACTTTGTTTACTTTTCTGAATAGAAATAAAACTAAAATAAGTGCCCTTTGGAAATGAGAAATTAAAGCTCATCATAGATGGTGGGTGTCTCCTCTTGTCTGGTCATCTGGCTGATTTTGAACAAATCCTTAATTAATTCCTTTCTCCTGGAAAATTTCTAATCAAACCTTGGAAAATCAACTCTATCAAACATCACCCACCCCACTTCCTACTTCGAAGGGTATAAAAAGATGAAGGTAGAGGAATTCATGACCTTGAAATGTAAGCAAAACACCATCTAATAACCACTGTAGAGAACAGAATCTTCACTTCCACAGAACAGGTGGCAAAACAATTACAGATGTGCAGCTGTTTTATGCCATCAAATTCTCCATGGAAAAGCCGGAGGTGATTGTTATGTAAAAACTGTGTTTTATCTCCACAGAATATATTTAATAAAACTGTGAGGTATGTAAATGTGCCAGCCAGAGGTAGAATCATTTCGAAATTTGACTATAGTTTTGTTTATATTAAGACATTACACTTATTAGCGTAAATCATCTAAATGATAAATTAGCATAATAGAAACATCTCTGTAATAAAAACCTGCCATTCTATTACCACATAGCTTTATTTCTATGAGACTTTATTAGCAATAAATATCAAGCAGGCCAGGAGATGTAATATATTGCCTAATGTGGTATCGTGGAATGGAAAACATACTCCATGAATATGCAAACTCTATTTCCGTACATAAAAAATTGCTCTATAAATATATGTCCAGCATCACCAACATGGTGGCTGTTATATTATTTTCTTAGCGTACCTCACCCTACATATACCTGTAATTATAATATATTCAAAATGAATCTTTGCTATTCAGGAAATGAAACGATAAATGAAGAAATGTATGGGGGGGGCTTACCATGGACACTGCATTACGAAAGATATTATAGAAGAAGGCGGGTAGGAAGAATGGGAGAAAAGAAGAAAAACAGGCTGGAGAAGGGCGAGTGAAGAACTAAAAGAAGAAAATGAAACATTTCTCCTTGAAGCCTTAATTTAACCATTGAGTTTAGCATGTAATTCCTATTGCAAAGATAAAGAACAGAGGCCCAGATAAATGAGGACTTGTCTGTAGTTACCCAGTAGGTTTGAGTTTGAATTCAGTCCTGATTATGAGTTGCCTGCTCATTAGTTTCTTGGAGAAAGAATGGGAAAGGGCAGGGAAACTGGAGAAACAGTTTTGGAAGTCGGCACTTCCACATCCACCAGAGCATCCCGGCTTCCATCTATTTATTATCTGTATCAGAATTCTGTACACTTTTGTGTTTTTAAAGAAGTTTGGAAACCACTGCACTAATCTGTCCACACCTCTTGTTCTCTATGGTTTATAGTTTCATCAGTATGGCAGAACCAAACCACCCAGAACACTAAAAATGGCAATAAATGTTTCCGTAAGGGTGAAATGAGATCCTTGTGAAGCTCTAAGATGTTAGTGAGGAAGCTTGGTGAGGGAAGACTGAAGAAGGTAAGACTTGCCCCAAGTCCTGAAACATGGGTTAGAAATAGAAAGAGGGAAAGGATTAGCTGATACAATTGTGAAACCACTTCCAATGTGTGGGTTTTTCCCCACACCAAGCTATTTTCCAGCACCAGCTCAGTGTCCTACAATTCAGCTCAATCCTGACACAATCTACCTGGAGGGAGCATCAGGTCCCATAGGTTAAGGGCTCAGTTCTACACCCCCACCACCACCCGCTTCAGATGCCCTTTGCAAGTCCAGGTTGTCACTGGGCTTCTGACCAATTAGTTGTAGATTGAAGGTTTCCACCACTTCCTCCTTGGGTTAATTAATTTGCTAGAGCAGCTCACAAGAACTCAGAATGTTTATTTACTCATTAGATTATCAGTGTATTATAAGAGGACATATATAACTCAGGAATAGCCAGAGGAAGAGATGCATAGGGCAAGGTATATGGGAAGAGGTGGTCTGAGCTTCCATGCCCTCTCTGAGCACGCCACTCTTCCTGAATCTCCACGTGTTCACCAACATGGAAGCTCACTAACCCCCTCCTTTGTTTTTTATGGAGGCTTCATTACATAAGCATGATTGATTAAATCATTGGCCATTGGCAACTGAACTTATTATCTAGCCCCGCTCCGCTCCCCAAAGCCTGGCTGGGACTGCAACTTCCAACCTTCTAATCACAGGGTTGGCTTCATTGGTTAATAGCCCTCAACCTTTGGTACTTTCCAAAAGTCAACCCACTGACACTACAAGACACCATTATTGCTCTCAGCTCTCATCACAGGAAATTCCAAGGGTTTTAGGAGCTTTGTGCCAGAAAAAGGGGCAAAGACAAATATATATGTATTTCTCATTGTAAATCACATCACAGCTGATGAGGAAGAAGCTTTTGATTCCAGGAACTCAGATTTTCTAGCCAAGTAACACTAAGTTTCACTAGGAAAGTGTCTTCTCTAGGAATGAGAGAAGTAGTCAGGAGTATTTGTTTATGCGGAATACTGCAGACTGAATGTGTCCTCCCCGCCCCAAATTCCTGTATTGAAACATAATCCCCAAAGTGATGTATTTGGAAGTGGGGCCTTTGGGAGATGATTAGGTCATGAGTGTGGAGACCTCAAGAATGAGATTAGTACCCTTATAAAGGAGAC
This sequence comes from Kogia breviceps, assembly GCF_026419965.1. NCBI lineage: Eukaryota > Metazoa > Chordata > Mammalia > Artiodactyla > Physeteridae > Kogia > Kogia breviceps. The sequence goes on from NC_081327.1 coordinate 35,786,833, forward strand.
TCCAGAGAGCTCCCTTGTCCCTTGTATGTTAGGACATGGCAAGAAGACTGTGTCTATGAAGCAGAAAGCATGCCTCACCGTAACACCAAATCTGCAAGTACCTTGACTGTGGACTTCCCAGTCTCCAGAACTATGAGCAATAAATTTCTATAGTTTGTAACTCACTCAATCTATGGTAGCACATTATAGCTTCCTGAATGGACTAAGATTATTGAAAGGTGCTAGGGAGTAATAACAACATTGATATTTGGAACAGACCAGGGCCATCCACTATTGAGAAAATGTCTGAGAATAGGTGCTTACTACCTCACAACTAAGCCATTTTGAATTGTTCTAATATTATTGCATTGATGTAGTTCAATTTAATAAGTACTGTATGTTATGAAAGGCTTCCTTATATAAAACAAAAATCAGTCAAAGGCCCCTCATCCATTTGGAGGGACTGTAAACCACTGGTTAATACTCTCTTGCTCCAACTCTGACCTCCAAAGTTTTCACTCTCTGAGAATGGCAATGCCCCTCTCTGCTTCCACCCCCAATTCTGTTCACACTTTTCTGTTGGTGGGATACAGGGGTTAATAGCACAGACACAAGTGTTAAACTGTCTGGTTACAAATCTTGTTTTCAACACTAATCCTTGACTTTGGGCACTTATTTAATTATTGTGCCTCCATTTCCTCCTATGAAAATAAAGGTAATCACAAACATCTCAGTAGGGGGTAGTGACACATGAGTGAGATGGTGCAGGTGAGTGTTGATTCCAAGCCTGTCACAGCACACATACTTGTTGAATGACAGTTGTTGTTTCTGTTAAAACTGGTACAAGACCTATCATATAATATAGGATTTAAATTTAGTTCTTGTTTTCTCTTGGGCCAGAGACTTCTTACAAGGCCTATCAACATAGTGCTTTCCTCCCCTTCTATTTTCTAAAGACAAAAAGGGAGTAAGAAGGGGCTAATTTCCCTGGAAATAAAATCAAGCAGCTCTCTTTCCACTGAATGGTAAATTGCCTTTTCAGTCTAACCACTTTGTGTTGCTTAATGTAGGAAATTAGAGAGTTGATGAGATGCCACAAGCTTCCATATTCTTTCTTGCTGCACATAAAACCATGTCTCCACCATCAATCAGGTAACCTTAGGTTAGTTGCACTCAGAGTTCAGCAAGATGCAAAAAAATAACTCTTTGCATGCCAACTATAGCAGAATTACTCTGAAAGTAAGTTAGCAGGAATACTCATTTCGCATTATTTCTGTTTCCTGGAATCATGCACGACCTCTGTTTTTACTATGCCTCTTTGTAACTTTTATTGTCAAAGATGAATTACACCTGTCCAGTGTAAAAAGTAGTGAAGTGATGTGATTAAGCTATGGGTACTGGGATTATATTGCAAGACCCACGTTTTGGCTACTCCCCTCATTAATCTGTGACCTGAGCAACACTATGTAACCCCTGGACCCACAATTGCCCCATCTACGAATTTTAATACTATCTACTTTGAGGGATATTGAAAAGTTTAAATAAAATACACAAAAAGGGTTTAGTACCATGTCTGACACACATACACACACTCATGCACATAGACAATTCATCTGGTAAATGTTAGTTATTGTTGCTATTAAGGTCACATTCTAGGGAAGTGAGAGAGAGCCTGGATTCCAAGAGGACACAAAGATCTCTACTACATCTCAATAGGATGGGCAGTGTGCAACTTACATATGCTCTGCTGAGAGTGTAGAACAGAAGAACAGGGAAAGAACATACATTTAAGAACCCTTCACAAGTGCTGGACATGGACTGTACTTCACAATTCTTATTTCACTTGCATTCCTTTTACAAAGTTGGAAAGTCAGCAAAATGAAACTCTAAAATATTAATTTTCCAGAGGTCACAGAGCTCAGATGCGAGCCAAAGTTTGTTTAGCAATAAAATCTATGCTTTTCATATTTCACCATACTTCCTCTATTTATCCTGTCTAGAGAAATTTGGGCAAAGCTTCACAGACCTAAAAGAAATGAACTTTAGTCATGGCTTGAATGGTCATAACATTGCTGACAGTATGATAACGAGGCTGACTCTTCAAACATATATATTGTCTTTTTAAAGGCCACCCTTTTATCTAAGATTATTTATCTAGTATTTTGTGATGTCAAATGTGCTTTCTTCAAGGAAAAGATGGTGGTAGAAGATACCAGATGGTAGATCGTTTCCTTCTCCTTAGTATTCACTATATTTGGCCAACCTCTGCTAGTTTCCACACTCCCTCGCCCTTTTTTTTTTTTTTTTTTTTCCTAATGTTACAGCTTACTGTTTGGAATCTCAAATTCTTTCTCCTTGTAACACATATTATACCTTTTTTCCTTTACACAATGTATGAGAGGAGGACATGGTTCCCTTAGAAAGATGGAAATAATGGCGAAATCAGTTTTGAGCAATGACATTGGAAAAAAATGGTGATTATTAGAACTTTGAGGGGGCAATGAATGCACAGCCTAAAAAAAATAAACCGGTGATGTTTACTCTTTTATGTTTGGTTCAGTATGAGAGATGGAGGGAGAGGAAGGAAGGGGTGATGGGGAGGGGAAGAGAGAAAGGGAGGGAGGGAGGGAGGGAGAGGGAGAGAGAGAGAGAGAGAAATAGGCATGAGAGACAAAAATGGATATTGAAAGTAATGTGACCATGAAACCATGGAGAGGTATAGGAAGGAGAGGGAATGGGTTAAAGTTAGGACTTAGCGTAACATAGTATCAAGGTTTAAGAGGTCAGGATTCCAACATAAATCTTGTAAGAACCAGCTTTGTGATTGTAAAGTGTCACAGTGGATTTCAATTAGCTCATAGTTTGCTAATCAATCTCCATATACATACATTCTATCTAGATTGGTATCACACCTCAGTGAGTCAAGAACTTGCATTTATTTATCTGTTTAACTTTTGCACATGTGACTTTGGCAATGTCATGCACTTTAACAACATATAATGCAAGTAGAAAGTGCCTGCATTTCAAAGGCTTAACAGCTGGGGCATTGGAATTTCTCATGCCCAGAGTGACATTCCTCATCTCCCAGGGCAATGTGATGCCATGTCCCACATCTCAGGGGAAAGCAACATTCTGAGTGTGGTCAGAAACACGAATAACACATCTTCCTATGAGACAACATGTTTTCGGCACTGTTGCTCTGAGTAGGCTGCCCTTGCCCTGAGTAGATGAGTATGTTATGCTATTTGGTCCTATTATGACAAAAACAGCAATTTAATTCAGATTCAGTTGACCATTAGATTCAATAACGGTGGTGGCAATGAATTTACAGTATGAGTGGCACTGACAGTACCTGAAATGGAGTACTGTAAATATTACTGCTGGGAGATTGCTGCAACAGCTGCTCGGTTGTACTGTAAATGTCTCTTTCCTCAAGGGAGGGCTTCCTGTCTGACAGTTTTACAATGCTTCTATGTGCGGGGACAAAAACTAGATTTCCTTGGAAAATTGCAATAGAGACAATTGTGATTTTTCTGGCAGTTGTATAAAATGTATAGAAGCTTCTAATTTCACATTCAAATTTGAAAGTGAAAGGCTCATTCCCTCTTTGAAAAGCATTATTTCAGTGGGAACTCTCCCAAGTAAGTAGTAAATGTTATTTTTCTATAAATAGACAGCGACTAAACACTTGGCTCAAATACGGCAAGGTTCTGTGCTCCACCCTTTGGGACAACCAAAGTTAGGTTGTATATCTTTTATATTTAAGCAACATCTTCTCTGAATTGCACTTTATTAATTTCTACCAGTTTGTGGTTACTTTACTATACTTTATAATAATCTCTCCCTGATATTTAATAAGAAGCACTATTGTGTTTATGGAAACAAACTCATTCATTTTACAGTGATCTCCTCATAGCCAAGACCTGCTAAAGTCTGCCAGTGTGTGGCCCTACAACACAGAAGCATATATTTGTAAGGATTGTTAATGTTACTGTGATTTAGATGGAACACTGCCTGATAAGACAAGCTGCTGTATATGTTAAGCACAGTTACCCTAGGTAACGATTTTGCGTGACAATGGGAAAAAATACTATATGTTACAGAAAAAACTTTTTTTTGATGATGCAAACAGAACTTGTTCCAAAATGCAACATTCTCTCAATTGCCCTTGTCTTTTTGTTTTTTTGTTTGTTTGTTTGTTTGCTTGTATATGGCTTTACAGACACACTTCTTGTGGTGTTTGACCAGTCCAAAAGCCAAGATCACTTTTTTCTATAGGTACTAATCACTTCAGTTTCTTTGATAGGAGTACTTTCCTGACAAGAAGTTTTGTACTGGTGTGCCCAACACCTGGGCATAGTGCTCTGGAGTGTACCGAATGAGTGTATTATACTATTTGAACTAATTATGACATAAACAGTTATTTAATTTATATTCAGTTAACCATTAGCCTACAACCATTATTTCTTGCAGTTTACAATTAGGAAATGGGGAAAGTGCTAGTCTTCTGGTGCTATAAATGTAAAGTATAAGCTTAGGGTGAGTATTACTATGCTCTTAAAATATAAAAACCCTGCTTCTTTAATGAAATGTATGCTCTTAAGATCCTTGCAAGGGTTTTGGCTCTCTGAAACATTCTATGAGACATCACCTTAGATCTTTCTGAGGTTTTAACAATGGGTCTTACATTTCCATCCTGGAATTGATCTTGGTCCAGAGAACCTTTCTTTATTTGAGAACTCACTGCTGTCTGAAAGACTGTTCTGGATACTTTATATATCCTTCAAATTATACTTGGGAACTGAATAGTTTGTTCTTTAGTCCATCTCTGTCTTATTTTATTACAGAAGGCAGATGGCATCTTCTCTATTCCATCTGGAAATACCCATCACTATCTCATCAAGTTAATTAAGTACATCTCATAATTTCCACATTACTCAAGGTGACAGTTTTACTAAATATTCTGCAACTTCATAAACTGTCTCCTTTCCTACAGCTTTTTGTATTATTTTCTTCCCAGTCTTCCAAGCCTTGACCATCAAGGTCCTTCCAGCTTTCATTAAAAGTTTCCTCAAGGGCTTCCCTGGTGGCGCAGTGGTTGAGAGTCTGCCTGCCAATGCAGGGGACACGGGTTCGTGCCCCGGTCCGGGAGGATCCCACATGCCGCGGAGCGGCTGGGCCCATGAGCCATGGCCGCTGAGCCTGCGCGTCTGGAGCCTGTGCTCCGCAATGGGAGAGGCCACAACAGTGAGAGGCCCGTGTACCGCAACAAACAAACAAACAAACAAAAAAAAAAATTTCCTCAAGGCTTTGACTGCTTCTGCTTGGTCCCAAAGCCAATGTTACACGGTTTAGATTTTTATTATGTATGTTATAGAATAGTTGGCTATAGTATAGTACTATATACAATATGCAATATTTTATAGGACTTTACTTCCAAGTTCAAATATTCTATTTGGTTAGTATTGCCTAACTACCTACCCTAGGACTTAGTGACAGAAGACAACAACTCTACAATGATCATGGATTCTGTGGGACAGGAATCTGGACTCAGCACAATGATGTGGCTTATTTCTACTTCATGATGTCTGGAACCTCAGCTGGTAAGACTCAATGTTTAGGGGTAAAAACATCTGAGGTATCTTGACTCACATGTTTGGCTGCTGACTAGGATCTCAGCTGGGCTTGTAAACCAGAGCATCTGCAAATGAACTTTGTATGTGACATGGAGACCTCAGGAAAGTTGGACTTCTTAGTTGGCTCTAAAAGCAAGTATTCCAAAAGCCACGTTGACTTTTATAAACCAACCACTGAAATTACCTAGTGTCATTTTCACCATACTCTATTGGCCAAAGAAGACACAAATCCAACCAGGTTAAAGAAAAAATGATGTATACCCAATCTCTCAATGGAAAGATTGTCAAGCTCACATTATAGAAGAGTAGGTGGGATGGAAGATACTGTTGCATATGTCTTTGGAAAAGATATTGAACACATTGGCTAACACAATGCCACATTTTTAAGGTAGCATTCTTGTATTACACAAAGCAAAAATACACACTTCCCCCATTATCCTACATAAATATATTTTAATTTTGAATGAAAAAATAATAAACCTCTATAAATTATTTTTTGTATGAATCATAACCCATGTTTCCATCGATGTTTTAGATCTACCCACTCATTTTACGTATGAGTAAGGTAAGTTGCAGAGAAGCAAAGAGACTTGACTCTGGTCACGTAGCACTAACATTAAAATCCACATTTTAACTCTGTCCAATGGTCCTTCAATTAAGCCAACTAGCCTCTCATCTGAGGCATTTATTAGAATATTTTTGTGGTAAAAAGCATTTTCCAATCACTTTATAAATGACTTGATTCCAAAGTGATTTCATATGAATAACCAAAACAAGACTATAACAATGGGAAAATATGAAGTAACTTCATTTGAATGAACAACTTGTTATGTCAATTCTCCTTTCAAAGAAAATAATGACTGGTTTAGTAGTGATTAAGATATGTGTTGATGTTTTCTAAGGGCAGTAAGGCATCAGAAATCTCCATTTCAGGAAGTGTGAATTGGAGTTAAAAAAATTAAATTGCCATTAGATATTCAGACATCAAGAAAAACTAATGATGAATCTCTTCTTAGATATCTACTATAGAAAAAAGCATGTATGTCAAGCTGTCATTTAGTCTTTCTCAATCTTTTAAAATAGCAGCACAGAAAAATCTATCCATTGGCTATTAATTCCTATGACTAGAGAACCAAGTTAATGGGTCCAAAGTTAATGAAGAGGAAGAAAACTGAGAGGATAAGATTATTTCTATCATCCTAGATTACTGGTTCTACAATTGACCTTTCAACATTAGCCAGATATCTCATAAAGCATGAACTTTTGAGTTAACAGACTTTGATGCAAGGAAAATTACTTAAGATAAAATAGTATATGAACAAACCTAAAAAATCTATTCTCATAAAAAACATGTATTGAGACTTTATAATGTCAACCTTTACATTGATGAAGATGCAATTTAAAACTTCTTTAAGTTATCTCTTGGTTAGCAAAGTTAACCAACAGATAATTGATAATCTCTTAGTTAGCATACAGTATAGGGAACACACATACACATACAATTTTTCTTTTTCTTCTTGAAGTGATTATAGAAACTGACATCCAAAGGAGCTAGAAATTAATAAAACTTTTGAATCAAGCACTTATTATCCCCTATCTATATATATATATAAATAGACTGACCTATTTATTTACCTTTATGTCTACTTGTCTACAAAAACTACATGTGCCAATATTCTTTAATAGTCATCCTTCTTTGGGGAATTTAATATATAAGGGAAAAGCTAAACAGAAACAAATAATTATAACTGTGACAAATATACATATAGTGTGTCTGTGTGTATGTGTGTAAAAACAAACTAAATGAAAATGAAAATGAAGTGGTACTAGTTACTAGCTAATAAATGTTGGAATATAACCAGAGAACAAAACTGGAAAGCAGTATACAAAATTGAAAATGCTTGAATAATGTATGATGGTTGAGGTTATGCGTATTTTTTAAATCCTATTTTCCTTCACTGTTACTATAATATAAAGTACTAAATTTTGAGAATTTTGTGGAGATTTGTGGCAAAGAATATAACTCACTTTTTGGGAGAACTACTAGAAACCAATTTCTCTCTTGTAGACCAATGAAGTTCACGTTGAGTCTTAGAACTGCTACTGCCATTTGGCCATCCTAAGTGACTTCAACCTGTAGGATGAAGATGACACCATGGAATGATAAGTGTGAGGATGAAAAGAAACTATTTTTTTATGCCACTGTATCAAAATAATATTGAACAGTGGTAATCATCTATATGTGAAATACCTAAGAGACTTAGTTTATTATTTGGGCAGAAGTGCTGACACCACTCTATGTTCCATGAGTAGATGAAGATTTATATAATCAAAATAGAGTAAACAGGTGCCCATCCACTACCACCCCTTCAGCTCTTGACATTTCCATGACAATGGGAATTAGTTTAAGAATAAGTAAGGTTGGGGCTTCCCTGGTGGCACAGTGGTTGAGAGTCTGCCTGCCAATGCAGGGGACACTGGTTCATACCCTGGTCCGGGAAGATCCCACATGCTGAGGAGCAGCTAGGCCCGTGAGCCATGGCCGCTGAGCCTGCGCATCCGGAGTCTGTGCTCCGCAACGGGAGAGGCCACAACAGTGAGAGGCCCGCGTACCGCAAAAAAAAAAAAAAAAAAAAAAAAAAAGAATAAGTAAGGTTAATTAATTAGGCCAATGAAACATGAAGAAGGTTTCCCGAAAGATGCCTGTCCTCTAGTGCCTTCTCATTCTCTGCTTCTTAAGTTGTCTGAGATGCCAACTGCCAAGTATCCATCACCCAATAGATGAGACTTGGGTTACTTCAATCTGGGCCACATCAATTTTCTTGGGCTTTTTTCACATTTTTCCCCATGCAACACTGTTCTTCAAATGCAAGTGATTTTTCACTCTTTATGTTGAGTGTGATTCTACTCTCTTCTAGATGGGCCGTGACATTTTGTCTCCTACTGTCCCTTTCCAATTTGTCTCAGGTGTAACCTTCTGTAGTAATTCTAAAATGAAGCTGTATTTTTGCATTTTTCTGAGGTGAGTGGAGAATACTGCTGTTGCTTGTGTCCTATACCCACTATCTTGATTTTATTGGTCTTGGGTGTAGACTGGGCATATGGATGTTTAAAGTACTCTAAGTTGAGAACTCCTTCCCTACTAGAACTACGTGTTTGAGTTTTCTGCAGATAGGGTTCTCTTCCATAGCTGGGGAATCCTCCACAATGTGGGAGATTTGGACTGCAGATATGTCAAAGGACTTGTCATGGGGTTTCATTTTGTCCTAATGCCTCCATGGAAATCATGTTTGGTATGCATACTACTGGTGGTATTCAAGACAGTTTCACATACATAAATAGACAAATACATAAATACACATACATACATATTCTTTTTTAACAGTTACATACATATCTCAAATCTGACTCTCTCACAGTCTGCAAGAATCATTTTTCTAACAGAAATACTAACCATAATAATTAATGTTACTCTCCTGCTTAGAGAGCTTTGTTGCTTCCCCATAAATTTTCCATCAAAAATTCAAACCCTTTCTTAAGTTCATATCCAGGAAGTTTAGAATCTGACGCTTTTTTAAAACTTAAGCTTCATTGCCTGAAACTTCCACACTAGGTCTTGTCTCTAGACATATCAGCAAGCAACAGTGCCCTTCATAAGGACGACGTGTTGAAGAGAATTTTTCTTCTTGGGTCCTTACCAAACTAAATGTAGAAAGTGGCATTTTTGGTGTTTAGGAAGAATAAAAGAAGTTGCTATCTCTCAGGAAAGGTGACAACAGCAGAGGGTCCCTGGGTTGCATCTGAAGCATACTAATGTCAGGGAAAAGAAGTGCTCCTTCCTTGGGTCTTTGACAGTCATGGCAACTTTCAGCATTGCATGTTCAAAGCCAGACGCTGTCTTCATCTGTTTGGCAGAGACGAAGAAAAGCTGTGGAAGGGCTGCCAACGTTTTAACAGAGGGGCTTTCAGATCCAGAGCAGGGACCCTCCTGGACCAGTTGGTCCAGCCCGCCAACTTCATTCCCAAGGACTTGGCAGGCTGTGAACTGTCCTCATTAAAATCCAGTTTGGATCATGGCATTTTTTCATTCCCACCCAGCTGGTAGCCAAGGAAAAATACAGATAATAGGAGATAACACACACAGACAGACAGACAGACAGACAGACAGACACACACACACAGACACCCTGCAAACCAAAAATTTAAATTAGAAGTAGGCAAAACATCAAACTCATTTTTAGTAGTTGTCAACAGAATGCTATCTAGGTAGCTTCATGCCCCCAGAGCCTTCCTTTAATCATCTTCTGGCTTTTTTTTTTTCCTTTTTTTTCTTGCTGCCCTAATTATTCCCCACTTTTACTATTCCCCCTACTGGCTTTAATTAAACTTTCTGTAGTTTCAGCTTGTTTGCCAGGCAGGTTCCCTTTCACTTTCAAAGCCCAGCCCAATTCTTGTGTCCAGGCAGTCAAGGTTATCAGGGAAGTCTGTCAGATCCTTGCTTCCTCAGGAGTTTCTCTCCTCCTCTCTCTGTGATTTCTGTGATTAGTCAATATGAGCTCAGCTCCAAGGAGAGGCTCTGTTTTCCGAGATTAGAGAGGCTGATGTTCTGCACACATTTTTCTCCCTTGTCACTTCCTCTCCTCATTCCCCCTCTAATTGAAATGTAGTTTCATCACATTTTGATTCTGCAAAATCTATTTAATCTTCTCTTTAGTCTTCTGTGGTCTTTATACTCTTGGATGAAATAGCTACCATGAGCTCTGGGATGTTGAGTGAGCTGCTGAGGCCTTTGGGAAAGTGAGAGTTATTTTTATTATTGGCACAATCCTGTTTTGCTCCCTGTTTATGCTCATTATAATGCCACAATCACAAAGCTATTGCTAAGGTCATGAGAGGTGTTCCATTAAGAAAACTACATGTTTAGGTTTTATGTTCTTCATCAAGTGAAATCTGCTGAGGCTAAATTCTAATGGGGATTGTCTCACGATGAACCTATCTTTCTTTAGGAGCGTTGAGGGATAACTTTAGGGAAAGTGTTGATTGTCAAATGAGAATGATAGAAAATGTCTTGCAGTTTTTTTGAACGAAACATTCATTTGTTCATTCCAAGTATATTTATTAAGCATTCCAGTGGCAGGCACAGTAATAGGCATTAAAGTTAGAGAATATGAAGCTATTCCTCCTTTTAAGGAATGTTGGGAAACAGATACATACAAACATCATTACAATGTGGTACGGTAGGTACTGAAATAGAGGTATGCAGGTGGAGATAGTAGTATAGGCAAGTCAGAAAGATGATCAATGGACCAGAAATTTTGAGAGGATCCCTGAATGATAAAAAATTAGATGGGAACACATGAAAGTGAAGAAATCATAGTCTCAGATATTTACCAGAGAAACCTGGTGCAGAATGGGTTGTGTGTGGAGAACTCAAAGCCTACAGTTAAGAGATTGAAAAGTTGGGGGAGTTAAAGACAAGAAAATAAGCCCCAAATAGAGTCACTTAAGCTAAGCCCCACATGTCACCAAACTGAGATTTAACTTAGTTTCAGCTCTCTCAGAAATGGAATCTTAAACTAGTATATCAGGAATACCCTGATCAGCATTAGCTAGGTAAACTGCCTGAGAAACTCCTGCCATTCCCTATAAGGAAAGTAACCTTGTAATAACCAATCAACTTTTGTGCCGAGTACAACTTCCTTTTTGCTGTTCCTTTCTGCTTATAAAATCTCTTGCCTTACACAGCTCTTCAGAGATCCTTTCTATTCGTCAGACTGGATGTTGCCTGATTTGTGAACTGCTAAATAAAGCCATTAAGATCTTTAAAATGTGCTCACTTGAATTTTTGTTCTTTAACAGAGGCAATAGGACATCCCCTACATAATTAAAAGAGAAGCTATGCTAGGAGCAGTGAAAATGCAGGCACCATTGCTTTTTCTTATGATTAATGTAGTGCGTGTGGGCCCCAGGACCAGTCAGGCAGGACAGTGTCCCCAAAAAACTAATGATTCCAAGGCATGGCAAATCTTTTCACACAGAAGAAAAAGCCACTGGAAGATCTTTACCACAGTGAACCTATAATCACAAGACAAACATCATTTATCAGAACACAGAGAATACCCTGCAGAATACAGAAAATATACCCAACAGAAGGGCATTTTCAGTGAATATCCTTGTAAAAGTTGAGGGATTCCAAAAGGAAAACCAGAAATATCTAAAACAACAGATCATTATAAACAAGATTAGTATCAGACACAAAAAAGTAATGTAAAAGGCATTCAGTGGGAGGCACAGCACATTTTAAATCATAAAATTCAATCTACACAGAAGACATACTAACACTGACATCATTTAAATTTAATGGTTTCAACAAACCAGAAACAATTTTTTAAATGTATATTGATTCTTAATATGTGTCTCTGAAAATTCAACTGTTTGGGTAGAAAAATAAATAAGAAAATAAGATATGGAATATTTAAATGACTCAACAAGATTTACTAATATTTATACATACACACATATACATATACATACATGTGTGTATACATGTGTATATTTACACATGTATATACAAGTGAACTATATGAAAAAATGTCATTTTTTCCAAACTAAAAATACACAATATTTTCAAGTACACATGAAACTTTACCTGAAAAATTGATCATGTATATTCCATTAACAAGAAATAAATTTTAAAGAGCAGGGAAACACAACAAAAGAATGTGTTATAAAAGCATGGGAGGGAGACATCTATGACCAAAAAGGGTCAGGAGGGATGCATGAAAAGGGGGTTTTGATGGATGAAGGACAATGTCAAGTGGACCATAGTGAAAGGGCATTCTAGGAGAGGGAATGGCTTGGAGAGGGTTGTCTTATTTGTCTTATTCAGGGATTTTTCAGCTTAAAGCAACTCAAACTCATTTAAACAGGCTACAGCAAAAAGTGACAATTTATTGGAAGGAAACACCCATATGGAGCCAAAGGCAGGTACCCTACAGTCTGGAAGCAGGGACTGCAGCAGGAATTAAGTGTCTCTCTTTCCTATCTCTCTCCTTTGTCTTCTCCCTCTCCCTCTGACACAAGACTCTGTCTCTCACCACATGGTGTCCCATATTTTCTGGTCTTTACCTGTTTTATTCTTTTCCCTTCCCTGATTGCTTCTCTTTGCTTCTCTTTGCTGAGAAACATCCCATAAATCTTAGAGAGTCTCTCAAGACAAACATGTAATGAGAAAAAATTAGCATTCCTGAGTATCAGTTCCAAATTCTTTGAAAATCAAATGTGTTCTGTTTGGGGCAAGGGCTCATTCCTAGTTCAAGAGACTATAGGGGCTCAGACAGGGAAACATGATCTCCTACTTGTCTGCTACATGCTGTGAGGGCAAAAATCTTTGAGAAGATATTCAGAAGCATAGGTGAGAAGGTGACAGTGAATGTGGTTGGAAAGGGAACAGAAATAAAATTATTAAAGATGTTGGTTTTAGCCACCGTCCTCCCACTGTAGGTAAAAGAGAATACTTGAGACATTCCAAGCAGCATACCATGAACTTAGAAAATGGAATAGAGAAGCTAGAAACTAAGAAACAGGGAACATGTCAAACACGAGGGTGGGAAGAAAAGGTTATATTCAACAGGACATTTTTCAACCTCCCAGTTTAGCCTGATGTTAATGACTGGCACCTTTGGCCTGAAGTGTCTAATAATAACACTTTGGACTGGCTCATTCAGGTTTTGAATATCCACAAGTTGAAACATAAAATACTGATATTGAGCCTATTAATCTAAACATTTAGATAAAAGAATGTGAATAATTTGGCCAACATCTGAATCCTTGGATCAAGTATTCACATTTCTGTCTATAAATCTCAGTTATTTCTCCTTGAATTTGAAAGGGCTAATTTCCTTGTCATAATAGTATAGGTAATGCAAAAGTCGACTGCATAACAAACTGAAATTAAAAAATATATAGCTCTTAGAAAGCTACATTTGCCTTTAATATGCCTTTATAAAGCTTAAAAAATTATTTTCTGCTCAATTTCACAACATTTTAAAACATAATGGGTCCCTCCCCACGGCTGACTGAGCCAGAGATCCCTAATCAGCCACTCCTTTAACCCTGTCCTGTCTGGGTGAAGAACGGATGCCCTCATGCGACCTACACGCAGAGGCAGGGCCAAATCCAAAGCAGAACCCCAGGAGCTATGCAAACAAAGAATAGAAAGGGAAATTTCTCCCAGCAGCCTCAGGAGCAGCAGATTAAATCTCCACAATCAACTTGACGTACCCTGCATCTGTGGAATACCTGAATAGATGACGAATCATCCCAAAATTGAGGCGACGGACTTTGGGAGCAACTGTAGACTTGGGGTTGCTTTCTGCATTTAATTTGTTTCTGATTTTAAACTTATCATAGTTTAGTATTTAGAGTTTATTATCATTGGTAGATTTGTTTATTGATTTGGTTGCTCTCTTCTTTTTAAAAAATATATACATATATTTTTTTCCCTTTTTCTCTTTTTGTGTGTATGTTTCTTTGTGCGATTTTGTCTGTGAAGCTTTGCTTTTACCATTTGTCTTGGGTTCTGTCTGTCCGTTTTTTTGTTTTGTTTTAGTATAGTTTTTAGCGCTTGTTATCATTGGTGGATTTGTTTTTTGGTTTGGTTGCTCTCTCCTTTCTTTCTTCCTTTTTGGTTTCCTTTTTTCTTCTATTACTGTTAAAATTTATTTTTAATAATTTTTTTTATTTTAATAACTTTCTTTTCTTTTTTTCTTTCCTTCTTTTTTTCTTTTCTTTTTTTTTTTTTTTTATCCCTTTTCTTCTGAGCTGTGTGGCTGACAGGGTCTTGGTGCTCCGACCAGGTGTCAGGCCTGTGCCTCTGAGGTGGGAGAGCCAAGTTCAGGACACTGGACCACCAGACACCTGCTGGCTCCATGTGATACCACATGGTGAAAGCTCTCCCAGGGATCTCCATTTCAACACTAAGACACAGCTTCACTCAACGACCAGCAAGCTACAGTGCTGGACACCCTATGCCAAACAACTACCAAGACAGGCACACAACCCCACCCATTAGCAGAGAGCCTGCCTAAAATCATAATAAGGTCACAGACACCCCAAAACACACCACCGGACATAGTCCTGCCCATCAGAAAGAAACGATCCAGCCTAATCCACCAGAATACAGGCACCAGTCCCCCCCACCACAAAGCCTACACAACCCACGGAACCAACCTTAGCCACATGGGGCAGATACAAAAAACAACAGGAACTACGAACCTGCAGCCTGTGAAAAGGAGACCCCAAACGTGGTAAGTTAAGCAGATAGAGAAGACAGAGAAACACACAGCAGATGAAGGAGCAAGACAAAAACCCACCAGACCAAACAAATGAAGAGGAAATAGGCAGTCTACCTGAAAAAGAATTCATGGTAATGACAGTAAAGATGATCCAAAATCTTGGAAATAGAATGGAAAAAATACAAGAAACGTTTAACAAGGACCTAGAAGAACTAAAGACCAAACAAAAAATGATGAACAACACAATAAATGAAATTAAAAATTCTCTAGAAGGAATCAATAGCAGAAAAACTGAGGCAGAAGAACAGATAAGTGACCTGGAAGATAAAATAGTGGAAATAACTACCATAGAGCAGAATAAAGAAAAAAGAATGAAAAGAATTGAGGACAGTCTCAGAGACCTCTGGGACAATATTAAATGCACCAACATTCGAATTATATGCATCCCAGCAGCAGAAGAAAAGAGACAGGGACTTAGAAAGTATTTGATTAGATTACAGTTGAAAACTTCCCTAATATGGGAAAGGAAATAATCAAGTCCAGGAAGTGCAGAGAGTCCCATACAGGATAAATCCAAGGAGAAACATGCCAAGACACATATTAATCAAACTATCAAAAATTAAATGCAAAGAAAACATATTAAAAGCAGAAAGGGAAAAACAACAAATAACATACAAAGGAATCCCCATAAGGTTAACAGCTGATCTTTCAGCAGAAACTCTGTAAGACAGAAGGGAGTGGCAGGAAATATTTAAAGTGATGAAAGGGAAAAACCTACAACAAGGATTACTCTATCCAGCAAGGATCTCATTCAGATTAGATGGAGAAATTAAAAACTTTACAGACAAGCAAAAGCTAAGAGAATTCAGCACCACCTATCCAGCTTTAAAACAAATGCTAAAGGAACTTCTCTAGGCAGGAAACACAAGAGAAGGAAAAGATCTACAATAACAAACCCCAAACAATTAATAAAATGGTAATAGGAACATACATATTGATAATTATCTTAAATGTAAATGGATTAAATACTCCCACCAAAAGACAAAGACTGGCTGAATGGATACAAAAACAAGACCAATATATATGCTGTCTACAAGAGACCCACTTCAGACCTAGGGACACATACAGCCTGAAAGTGAGGGGAGGGAAAAAAGATATTCAATGCAAATGGAAATCAAAAGAAAGCTGGAGTAGCAATTCTCATATCAGACAAAATAGACTTTAAAATAAAGACTATTACAAGAGACAAAGAAGAAGAGTACATAATGATTAAGGGATCAGTCCAAGAAGAAGATATAACAATTGTAAATATTTATGCAACCAACACAGGAGCACCTCAATGCACAAGGCAAATGCTAACAGCCATAAAAGGGGAAATCGACGGCACAATAATAGTAGGGGACTTTAACACCCCACTTTCACCAATGGACAGATCATCCAAAATGAAAATAAATAAGGAAACACAAGCTTTAAATGATACATTAAACAAGATGGACTTAGTTGATATTTATAGGACATTCTATCCAAATCA
Source organism: Kogia breviceps (assembly GCF_026419965.1). Classification (NCBI taxonomy): domain Eukaryota; kingdom Metazoa; phylum Chordata; class Mammalia; order Artiodactyla; family Physeteridae; genus Kogia; species Kogia breviceps. Next base: position 35,803,275 of record NC_081327.1, read on the forward strand.
ACAGAATATACTTGCTTCTCAAGTGTTCATGGAACATTCTCCAGGATAGATCATATCTTGGGTCACAAAGCAAGCCTTGGTAAATTTAAGAAAATTGAAATTGTATCAAGTATCTTTTCTGACCACAGTGCTATGAGACTAGATATCAATTACAGGAAAAAATCTGTACAAGTACAAACACATGGAGGCTAAAAAACACACTACTAAATAACCAAGAGATCACTGAAGAAATCAAAGAGGAAATCAAAAAATACCTAGAAACAAATGACAATGAAAACATGATGACCCAAAACCTATAGGATGCAGCAAAAACAGTTGTAAGAGGGAAGGTTATAGCAATACAATCCTACCTCCAGAAACAAGAAAAAAAAAAAAAAAAAAGAAACAAGAAACATCTCAAATAAACAACCTAACCTTATACCTAAAGCAATTAGAGAGAGAAGAACAAAAAACTCCCAAGGTTAGCAGAAGGAAAGAAATCATAAAGACCAGATCAGAAATAAATGAAAAAGAAATGAAGGAAATGATAGCAAAGATCAATAAAACTAAAAGCTGGTTCTTTGAGAAGATAAACAAAATTGATAAACCATTAGCCAGACTCATCAAGAAAAAAAAGGGAGAAGACTCAAATCAAGAGTATTAGAAATGAAAAAGGAGAAGTAACAACTGACACTGCAGAAATACAGAGGATCATGAGAGATTATTACACGCAACTATATGCCAATAAAATGGACAATCAGAAAGAAATGGACAAATTCTGAGAAAAGCACAACCTTCCAAGATTGAACCAGGAAGAAATAGAAAATATAAACAGACCAATCACAGGAACTGAAATTGCGACTGTGATTAAAAATCTTCCAACAAACAAAAGCCCAGGACCAGGTGGCTTCACAGGCGAATTCTATCAAACATTTAGAGAAGAGCTAACACCTATCCTTCTCAAACTCTTCCAAAATATAGCAGAGGGAGGAATACTCCCAAACTCATTCTACGAGACCACCATCACCCTGATACCAAAACCAGACAAAGATGTCACAAAGAAAGAAAACTATAGGCCAGTATCACTGATGACCATAGATGTAAAAATCCTCAACAAAATACTAGCAAACAGAATCCAACAGCACATTAAAAGGATCATACACCATGATCAAGTGGGGTTTATTCCAGGAATGAAAGAATTCTTCAATATACACAAATCAATCAATGTGATAAACCATACTGTCAAATTGAAGGAGAAAAACCGTATGATCATCTCAATAGATGCAGAAAAACCTTTTGACAGAAAACTATAAGACACTGATTAAAGAAATTAAAGACGCTACAAACAGATGGAGAGATACACCATGTTCTTGGATTGGAAGAATCAACATTGTGAAAATGACTATACTAGCCAAAGCAATCTACAGGTTCAGTGCAATCCCTATCAAACTATCAATGGCATTTTTCACAGAACTAGAACAAAAAATTGCACAATTTGTATGAAAACACAAAAGACCCCGAAGAGCTAAAGCAATCATGAGAAAGAAAAACAGAGCTGGAGCAATCAGGCTCCCTGACTTCAACCTGTACCACAAAGCTACAGTAATCAAGACAGTATGGTACTGGCACAAAAACAGATATACAGATCAATGGAACAGGATAGAAAGCCCAGAGATAAACCCATGCACATATGGTCACCTTGTTTTTGATAAAGGAGGCAAGAATATACAGTGGAGAAAAGACAGCCTCTTCAATAAGCGGTGCTGGGAAAACTGGACAGCTACATGTAAAAGAATGATATTAGAACACTTCCTAACACCATACACAAAAATAAACTCAAAATGAATTAAAGACCTAAATGTAAGGCCAGACACTATCAAACTCTTAGAGGAAAACATAGGCAGAACACTCTATGATATAAATCACAGCAAGATCCTTTTTGACCCACCTCCTAGAGAAATGGAAATAAAAATAAACAAATGGGACCTAATGAAACTCAAAAGCTTTTTCACAGCAAAGGAAACCATAAACAAGACGAAAAGACAACCCTCAGAATGGGAGAAAATATTTGCAAACAAATCAACGGACAAAGGATTAATCTCCAAAATATATAAACAGCTCATGCAGCTCGATATTAAAAAACAAAGAACCCAATCCAAAAATGGGCAGAAGACCTAAATAGACATTTCTCCAAAGAAGACATACAGACGGCCAAGAGGCACATGAAAAGCTGCTCAACATCACTAATTATTAGAGAAATGCAAACCAAAACTTCAATTAGGTATCCCCTCACACCAGTCAGAATGGCCATCATCAAAAAATCTACAAACAATAAATTCTGGAGAGGTAGTGGAGAACAGGGAACCCTACTGCACTGTTGGTGGGAATTAAATTGATATAGCCACTATGAAGAACAGTATGGAGGTTCCTTAAGAAACTAAAAATAGAACTACCATACAAACCAGCAATCCCAGTACTGGGCATATACCCTGAGAAAACGATAATTCAAACAGAGTCATGTACCACAATGTTCATTTCAGCTCTACTTACAATAGCCAGGACATGGAAGCAACCTAAGTGTCCATCGACAGATGAATGGATAAAGAAGATGTAGCACATATATACAATCGAATATTACTCAGCCATAAAAAGAAATGAAATTGAGTTATTTGGAGTGAGGTGGATGGACCTAGAGTCTGTCATACAGAGTGAAGTAAGTCAGAAAGAAAAAAACAAATACCATATGCTAACACATATATATGGACTCTAAAACAAAAATGGTTCTGAAGAACCTAGGGGCAGGACAGGAATAAAGACACAGACGTAGAGATTGGACTTGAGGACACGGGGAGGGGGAAGGGTAAGCTGGGACAAAGTGAAAGAGTGGTATGGACATATATACACTACCAAATGTAAAACAGATAGGTAGTGGGAAGCAGCCGCATAGCACAGGGAGATCAGCTCGGTGCTCTGTCACCACCTAGAAGGGTGGGATAGGGACGGTGGTAGGGAGACACAAGAGGGAGGAGATATGGGCATATATGTATATGTATAGCTGATTCACTTTGTTATAAAGCAGAAACTAACACACCATTGTAAAGCAATTATACTCCAATAAAGATGTTAAAAAAAAAACACACAATGGCCTTTCGGAAGGTGCTTATACAAGGCAACTCTTCTTAATTCTCAAGTTATAAATGGCAAGACACTGATAGTTGTTCACAGACATCCAATCTGATGGTTAAGCCCCTTTGAAACATGCTGTATGTTTGAGCAGAGATATGCAAGTTACTGCATCCCCAAGAAATGTGTCCCTTCTCTGGACCGTTCTGACTCTGAAAATTCTTATTTCTATTGGACCTTAATTAATATTCTTGCAAAACATTGGAAAAATTTTTCTTGAATAGTATATAATATTAATATATATTAATTATATTAAAGTTATATACACCCAATAAAAATAAGTTTGGGGACTTCCCTGGTGGTCCGGTGGTTAACAGTCCACACTCCCAATGCAGGGGGCCCTGGTTCGATCCCTGGTAAGGGAACTAGATCCCACATGCTGCAGCTAAGAGTCCACGGCCACAACTTAAAATATAAATAAATAAATAAATAAGATCTTGCATGCCACAACTAAGACCCGGCACAGCCAGATAAGTAAATAAATATTTTTAAAAATAGGTTTAAAAAATTACAATAGTTGAGTCTACTTTTCATGTACTTTATTTTCTCACCATTTCATTCTTCTGCATAAACATTCCCACTGACTTCAGCCACTCCACTGTCCCCTTTTTTCCCCCAAATCTCTCGTGATGTTAATTCTTCTGTTTTCGACATACTGTGATATCTTAATTCTCCCCTTAAAGTGATATGCTCTGAACCCAATAAAATTGCCACTGCACATTTCAGTTTGATTGCATGATCTTATGAATGCTTGTGCTTAAAAGCCAAAGAACTTTTCCATTTCTGAGATTATGTGAGTCTATAAGACCTACAGTGTCACTGTACTGCCCCTTGATGTGGCTTCATTTTCAACACGGAACAGACTCATTACTCCATGATATGTAAACATAACACCATGTCAGAAAACATCAGCTGTTACTTTTCCACAGACATGGATGACAGCTGTTTGTCTGACAACATAGAAGACTGTGTGCCCTGTGTAACTCCAGAGTCCTGAAGCAGCTTTTTGTCTCAAGCATAAAGATGACTCCTCACCCTTTGGAGATGGAGATGACAAAACCCCATAAGACGGAGACAGTCAGACTTCAGAATGATAACTTTGAAACACTGCATTTCCTTTTCCTAGCCTGGTGAGTGGAAACCATCTGGCTATTTGCTTCTCTATGCTCTGGTTAAAGATTGCTCCCTGAGTTAGCTTCAAAGAGCTTTTATCTGGTCAGTTATTTTTATTTCCTATTTCAATCTCAGGGCATAAATGTTTCTTGTTGTGTGATGGCTGTGTAATCCTACTGATTCATCTACCAAGATATTAACACATGATACCATCATGTTCCCTGATATCCTGTGGATAAGATTAGATAAATGTTGGCTAGATTCTTATTCCTTTGGATGATGTGCTAGCTAATTTTATGTGACAATTTGACTGGATCATGAGATGTCCAAATATCTGGTTAAATATTGTGTCTGGCTGTGTTGTGAAGGTGTTTCTAGATGAGATTAGCATTTGAATTGGAAGACTGGGTAAAGCAGATTGCCCTCCCCAATACTGGTGGCCAAAATAGAACAAAACAGTGGAGGAAGAAGGAATTTGCGCTATCTGCTATACTGCTTGAACTGGCACATCAGCCTTCTCCTGTTCCCCATCATTCCTGGTTCTCAGGCCTTCAGACTCAGACTGGAATCTACACCATCATTCTCTGGCTCCCAGGCGTTTTAACTATACCACCACTGGCTTTCCTGGGTCTCCAGCTTGCAAATGGCTGATTGGGACTTCTAGGCCTCCATAATCATGTGAGCCAAATCTTTATTTAAAAAACCTCGTCTCTCCATATCTATCTATCTATCTGTCTATTCATCCATCCATCCATCCATTCATCTATCATCTATCTATCTAGAGTGTTGTTTTTTTCTTCTTCTGGAGAACCTGATTAATATAGATGACCAGTACAAAAAGAATGCTGGCTAACCAGTCTGTATACATTTGTGGGGAGACTGTCTCACAAATTTCTGTGATTAAACAGTGAAATAAAGAACTGTTGTTATTTACAGAGAAGACAAAACTTGGATTAGATGTGGGATAGAGTGGAGCTTACAAAGAAAAATGAGAAAGAAGAAGCCAAGGAATTAATAGGAAAGTCAGTAGAGAGGTGAGTTTCAAAAGTCAAGATAGAAGAGAGTTTGAAAAAGAAAGCCATGGTTTACTCTTTTGAAAGCTACAGAAAAATCTAGTATGATGAGGACAGAGAAAACCATTCACTGGGGAGTATGGATGGCTTTAGTGACTTTGTAAGGATATGTTCCGTGGAATAGTATGGCACAACCAGATCCGAGTGGGTTGAAGAGTGACAGGAATGTAAGCAAATAGAGACAGCATGTATAGGCAGTACTTTTGAAAAGACTGACAGATAGTAGAGGACATCCACAAAAGAAATGATAGCTAAGCTTTAACTTCTGGTTGTACTTAACCAGTGAGCATATAATAAGTAATCTAAACAGAGAAACTGGAGTAAGTAAGGAAACAGAAGGGTAAATCAGAGGGGTCTTTGGGAAAATACTCGTCATCTGTTTTGATCAGAGAGTAGACATGTGGTGGGGGTGAGTGGAGATGCAGCAGGAAAGACTGTTAGTTTATATTTGGCAATGCCAGAGGAAGTAAACATATATCAGCAATTAGGTTAATAGATGAGATGGGGCTGTGGCCCTTTGCCTTGAAAAGCACATCTATCATTTAAAAATTTTATGTTGGGTGCTTTTTGAGTTTCTATTCCAGTGAATCTGTTCTTCTCTGTCCTTTTTCTTATTATATCCTCTAGGTTTCCTGTAGAACTGATCTGAATAAAATCCTGCTGAAGGAACAGATTGCATATGACACCTTTAGCAGCTTCAAACTTTCCAAGATTTGCAAAATTTTCATTTTCTGGTGACCAGCCAGAATGTATTTTATAAATCTCAGTCGTGAAGAGCAACAGCTAATTTCCACTTCCCTCAGAAGAGCAATTCGGTTCCTTAGGGCAGATATTAGAGCCAACATTGAAGGGAGTCCCATATTCCAGAAGAAAAGAATTCCTTGCCAATCATAGATGTCTTTGCCAGAACAGTACTGTGTCATTGTGATAGGGGCCATGGAAATAAGAAAGTAATATTTGCTTTCCCTAAACTGCAGATTTGAACTACTTACTAGATAAGTTACATCAGAGATTAAGAAAACTGTAGTAAACTTTATCAAATTTCCTAGGCAGTGATGCAGTCAAGAGTTAATAAATGCATAGACTTGAGCTTTTCGTATGGCTAAATTTAATTACATGGTACATGCAAGCATTCAATTTTATGAAGGTGAAAATAGGATACCTTGCAAGAAAATGAACACTGACATCAAAGTGTTCAAATTTGCAGATTTAATGTGCTTCAAAATAGCTTCATTTTATCACCATTCAACTGCAAAAAACCCCCATCAAACTCATCTAGGAATTAATATCTAGTATAGAGAATGACAACATGAAACTTTCTTTTCTATTTCAGAATGCATGGGAAATAAATGAATGTAAGAATGATCATACGAAATTTATTTGATGGCAGTTAACAGCCTCTTCCCCAGTGGTCTTTAAAATAAGTACACACACGTCATTAAAGGTCTCTCTATATTGAGAGAAAAGAGGTGATAAATTACAACAGAAGTAACTCTTTCCAGCCCTCGGACCTTCCTCCTCCCACCTTCCTCATCATCTATCCTGTCACTCTGATACTTGAAGTTCTAATTCTACCATGTGATCAAATATATGTCACACAGTCTTTGAAAATGATTAAGTAGCAGTCTATGTATGATCCAGAATAATACACGACAATCATATACAATATTTAAGACAGAATATCCAAATTTCACACCAGACTGAATAAGATTATTTAATGATACATAGCTGGATGTGGCCAAGCAGGGCTTAGTGAAGATTTCCTGATTATCCAGTTCCTTCAATAGATGCAGACAGCCAAATCAAAGTTTCAGGCCAAATAAAATTTATTTTGAAATCTCAATGCATCACTGAAATTACCAGGATTAACCAGATAATTGGCAAAACTTTGTTTCTGTTTGTGTGATGTGAAATGGTTTCAGGTGACATTGCTTTCCCAGGTGTATATTAGACACAGCTGGGATGCCATCTGTGGTCCTCATTGCCTTGTTTATTTGGGTTACAGAAGCAGAATCTCTCTGCTTTTTTTCTAAGGAAGCATAGCATCATTTTAAAGAGCACATTTGCATCAGACTGTTCTGGGTTTCATCACTTATTGTAAGGCCTTGGGTAAGATTACTAACCTTTTGGTTCTAGTTCTTTCACCTAACATGAAAGAAAATGTGTTGCTATTACATATTGCTTATTGTTGTATTTTTATTAATATACCTGTGAAATCAAATAGCCTTCCCACAGGTTACTGAGTTCCACATTAGATGATCATGTTTGAGCACTTAAAGCATAAACTAGTGTACTGACTCATGTTGAGTGGATTTCAGCTAATTCAAGACAGTAAGTTTTTAATGAAATTAAGGATTTATTGACATCATATAACTTGAGCTATTCACTGCTTAACTATCTTTTATTTAAAAAGGCATATATGTCCAGTTAGCACTTTAGAAAAGATAAACAGTTTCCATACATCAGAATCAATTTTAGCAGTTTGATTTGGGATTCTCTCTCTCTCTCTCTCTATATATATATATATAATATATATATAAACACACACATACACATATAGAAATACACATTTAGATATTCATGATACACTGATAAGTTCATATATATACACTTACACATATATATACATATATACTATATATATGTGTATACATATATATATATGTTTTGAAAGTTTTAAAAGGAAACAAATGTGAAGCACTACATTGAAAAAAATAGTTGTTAATATTCTAGCATTTTCTTTTCAGGCCACAAGGTTCAAAGAACACTTGTAATGAACCATGGTCAGGGTCCCTCTATGAACACCTTTTGTCACTTTGGGTTTATTCCTGCTTTAGATGTCTGATAGAGAGATACATCTTTGTAGTTGTATCTCTTTCAAGAATCACACCCATTCCTTCCATTAGTTTATGAGTTATTCAGGACCCTGGAACAGAATTATTAATTATTTCACTGAATATTAAAACTTGATTTTTACTTATGAGTTTTATCAGCCTTCCACTCAAATTAATGTTTACTTTCAAGCCATAAAGATTTTTTTTTAATCTCATGGTTTTCTGACTTACTAAAGAGGAAATAAGGCAAGGACCATATGCAGAGACTGTCTCTGGAAAGATTGTCTTTCTGCTACTAACATTTCCAAGCTTTGTTTTTTCCATACCATCTCTGACTTTGGATTAAAGATAGTTTAGTTTTTTTTTTCTTCTCCCTTTGGAGATTCTTCTTGGTTACCTCCGCTTTTTCTGATGAATCCAAATAAGACCCATGGCTTGGAAACTGGTTTTCTTTGAGGAGGAATCTATTTCTTTGTTTTTCACAATTAAGCAAATATGAATATACAATATCTGCACTCTATAGTTATACTCTAAACACAGCTATACCTGTATCTGGAATGAATCTGGAAAGCAAACAGGAAGACAATGAAAGAGAATTCTAACCAAATATTTCCATCTATACCAAAGATTAATTAACACACATGTGGCTAATATTTCACCTCAACTTCTATTTTGAGAAATATTTTAAAAATAATCAGGAAACTGGGCTTCCCTGGTGGTGCAGTGGTTGGGAGTCCGCCTGCCGATGCAGGGGACACGGGTTCGTGCCCCGGTCCGGGAGGATCCCACGTGCCGCAGAGCGGCTGGGCCCGTGAGCCATGGCCGCTGAGCCTGCGCGTCCGGAGCCTGTGCTCCGCAACGGGAGAGGCCACAGCAGTGAGAGGCCCGCGTACCACACACACACACACACACACACACACACACACACACAAAAAAAAAAAAAAATCAGGAAACATAGAATTTTTCTCTTTAGAATCACTCTTTACATTTTGCATGTAAAACATAAAATGTTTTTTGTACAATGTAAAAATTTTAACATCTGATTTTAATTAGAAAAATGTGAATCTGAAATAATCTCTTCCTGATTTGTGATGCCATTTATAATCTAATTGCAATTCCAATGGTCAACTGACATTAAAACCTAGAGAATAAAGGATGAGCTGAATTATGTCATCCAAATAGAAAACAGTGTTTGATATATTTCACGAAATGAAAAATTAACAGTACTGAATGAATTTTTTAAGGAGATAGTTTAATACATTGTGCATCATAAAGAAGCGTCTCTGGCATTTACAGATTAGACATTGGGGGTTCAGGTAAGTCCAGTGACTTGCCAAATGTCATTCTATTTTTTAGACAAGAACTGGGGTTCACTCCTGCTCCCTACACCATGCCTAAGGTGTTTTCATTTGTCTCTACCCTGTAACTACATGGCTATCTATTGATTGCTAGTATTTAAATTAGAGGCAACTTCTGTATGGATCTGGGGAGTAGAGGGGAATAAGACGTGCCACCATTGGAGCTGACATTTTTGTGGGTGAGGGCAGTCTTGCCATTGTCCCAGCTCAACTTGTCCCATGTGATCCTTCCTTAGGACCCACTTCCACCATTCTGTTTACTATTTGGTTGTCCTGGGTCATGGCTAGCTGCCTGGGTGGAGGTAGGGGGTTTGGGCTTCAAGAGGTAGGAAAGGAGGAAACACACATTAGTTAATATGTTAAAGTATCATCCATGCATACCTACTATAATTGCTATAGTGCTAAAGACAAACAATTGCACATGCTGGCAAGTATGTGCAATAATGGAAATTCATACACCATTGGCAGGGGCATAAATTGGCATGATCACTTTAGAAAAGCACTTGGCAATATCTACCAAAGCTGAATCTTTGCATTCCTGGTGACTCTCAATTACACCTGTAGGTATAAAGCCCAAAGATATGGCCATGAAAGACCAATACTAGAATGTTCAAAACAAGACTACTAAAAACAGCCCCAAACTAGAAACTACTCACATACACTTCAAAAGAAGAACAAATAATTAGTTTGTGATACAGTCACACACTGGAATTCTATATAGCAATGAAAATGAGAACTCCTTGGCATAAGGATATGGATGAGTTTCAGAAACAATGTTGAGCAAAATAGACCAGACAAAAGAGCATATTATAAGGTTCCATTTAAATTTTTAAAAATATTTATTTATTTGGCTGCATCACGTGTTACACGTGGGATCTTCATTGCTGCACACAGCCTTCTCTCTAGTTGTGGCAGGTGGCTACAGAGCACAGGCGCTCAGTAGTTGCAGCACGCGGCATGTGGGATCTTAGTTCCCCGACTAGGGATCAAACCCAAGTCCCCGGCATCGGAAGGCAGATTCTTAACCACTGTACCACCAGGGAAGATTTCATTTATATGAAGATCAAACAGAAACATTAATCTATACTGTTGGATGATAGTATGGTGATTATTCTTGGGATGGGGTGTGGGTAGTAAATGAAAGAGGGTATGACTGACTTTCTGAGGGCAGGTCATAGTCTTTAATTTAAATGTGGGTGTTGATTAAAAGGTGAAAATCTGAAAATTCATTGAGCTATTAAAGACAATTTGTGTACTTTTCCATATGTCAACAAAATTTGTAAAAATAAAAATACCCCGTTTATACAAAATTAAGTTTATTTCTATCACATGGAGAAATGCTCATTTTTAAAATCTTTCTCTATTTTCTTTTTTTCCATCTTTGTATTTCATGCTCTGGATTTAAAGCCCCAATCTATTCCTTTAACTGATTACTGATTAGATATATTGTTTTCCCGGCCACGCAGGTTTCTTTTGAAGCTCTGCCAGTCCCTCACAATCCCTCTCCAGCCAGGTCTCTGGCCCTCGGGCAGGCAGCCTATGCCTGCATTTTCCCACCCACTGCCAATCAGAGCACTGTCAATTCTCCCGCTTGCCATTGTCATGGCAGAGTGCAGCTTTCAGAGCCCCCCATGTTGGCAGCCTTCAGTGCTTCTCCCTGGGGCTTTGCAATCTCATTCCTGTGATGGCCCCAGGGCTTGCCAGGACTGGGTCAGTTCCAGCGCCTCTCCTGTGAGAGGTTCCCTCCCTCAGAATTGCCCAGCCAGGTTTGTATTATTATGATTATGGGTAATGGGTTTTCCATCCTTCAGCTGTCAAAAGCTCTCCCCACACTTTATTCCCACTGTCTTTTAATTTTCACTTTTTCACTGAAAGCAAAACAAACAAGAGCTTTAAAATCACCTCAATTTAACATTTGAAGTGACAAAAAAAAAGAAAAGAAAAGAAAAATTGGCAGTATCTGAGTGCCACTGAAAGCCTCAGCTGCCTGGTGGCTTTTCCTGTTTTGTTCTGTTTTCCTCTTTATCCTCTTCCCCATACCACCCTCGCCTTCCCCCTTCCTGGAGCCTGAGAACTGTCCGTGTGGTGATAGTTTTCAATACCACTCACCCGAATCATTTAACCACAGGTTTTAACCTCTGGTTTCTAGCAGCTTGGTGCACTATTAAATCAGTAGTCCTGACGCAGTACCAGAGAAGGAGTTGGAGAGCTATTAAATTCAAAATAATTGTTTTGGAAGTCATGAATGCATGCTGTACCCATTGGTGCAGTCATAGTTAAAATAGTATTAATCTGTTTTTCCTCTGCAACCAAGTGCTTTGCAGAACTTTGCAACTTCATGTATTCCCAGGCCCAGCACTAGATAAAAACTTCTGGTAAGAGAAGTTATAAAAATATTCCTTATAATTTAATATAATCAGGAAACTATACATTCAAATGTATAAGGAAGTGGAGCTTTAAAACTGGATTTGAGTGTCTATTTTGCCTTCAGCTAACTATTCAAGAGACTCCTTTTAAAGGAAAATGCCTTGACCAATGCCCAGAATTTTTGTGGAGGACAGTTTTTAGAACTGCATAACAATGATGATGGTAGGCAGTCTCCAAGATGGCCCCCGATAACCTCCACTTCTTGGAATTCACACCCTTCTGTAAAGTCCTCCACTTGAGTATGCATTGAGCTTAATGAAATCACTTCTAATGAATAGAATATGGCCGGCCCTTTGTATCCCCAGGTTCTGCATCCAAGTATTCAATCAAACTTGGACTGAAAATATTCAGAAAAAAAATTCCAGAAAGTTCCAAAAAGCAAAACTTGAATCACTGCTCACTGTAAACTATTTATATCACATCTGTGTTGTATTTACAACTATTTACATAGCATTTGTATTGTATTACATACTATAAGTAATCAAGAGATGACTGAAAGTATACAGGAGGATGTGCTACATCATTTTACATAAGGGACTTGAGCATCCTCGGATTTTGGTATTCACAGGGGTCCTGGAACCAACCCCCCACAGATACTGAGGGATAACTGTACAACAAAAATGATGGGATGTCACTTCTGAGATTAAGTTACTAAGAGACTGTGGCTTCTATCTTGGGTACCCTCTCTTGTACTCCTGCTTTCTCTGAGGGAAGCCAGCTGCCATGTCTGTCATAAGCTGCCCTATGGAGACACCCACAGAGCAAGGAACTGAGGGTGGTCCCAGGGATAACAGCTAGCCAGGAACTGAGGCACCATTCCAACTGCTCTCAAGGAACTGAATCTGCCAACAGCATTGTGCAGGAGCTTGGAAGTAGATCTGCTGGAGTGGAGAGGTGAGACAGCTGTACCTTGAGTCAGCCTTCTAAGACACCTGGAACTAGAGAACTCAGCTAAGCCACACCCAGAATTTTAATGCACAGCTGCTGTGATGTCATACATGTTTATTGTCTTACGTCACTATGTTTTAAGTTAACTTTTCATTCATCAATAGTTACCCAATAATATAATAGTAACATTAAGAATTGTTACCATATTTGCATAGTATGTTTTATAGCTTAACATACTTTTTTTTAAACAAAAATTACCTCATTTCATCTTCAAAAGAAACATGTAAGATAAACATTATCACTTTCACTATTATTTACTTTTTTTTGTAATTATTTTTGGCTGCGTTGGGTCTTTGTTGCTTTTCTCTAGTTGCAGCAAGCAGGGGCTATTCTTCGTTGCAGTGCACGGACTTCTCACTGCGGTGGCTTCTCTTGTTGCAGAGCACGGGCTCTAGGCACACAGGCTTCAGTAGCTGTAGCACACAGGCTCAGTAGCTGTGGCTCACGGGCTCTAGAGCACAGGCTCAGCAGTTATGGTGCACAGGCTTAGTTGCTCCGTGGCATGTGAGATCTTCCCAGCTGGAACCCGTGACCCCTGTGTCAGCAGGCGGATTTTTAACCACTGCGCCAGCAGGGAAGTCACTGGCAGGTGGACTCTTAACCACCACGCCACCAGGGAAGTCCCTATTTACTTTTTAAAAAATTATTATTACTTTTATTTGCATTGGGTCTTCGTTGCTGCTTGCGGGCTTTCTCTACTCGCAGTGAGCGGGGTCTACTCTTTGTTGTGTTGCGTGGGCTTCTCATTGCAGTGGCTTCTCTTGTTGCAGAGCACGGGCTCTTGGCACGCAGGCTTCAGCAGTTGTGGCGTGCCGGCTTCAGTAGTTGTGGCTCGTGGGCTCTAGAGCGCAGGCTCAGTAGTTGTGGTTCACGGGCTTAGTTGCTCCACGGCATGTGGGATCTTCCCAGACCTGAGCTCAAACCCATGTCCCCTGCATTGGTAGGTGGATTCTTAACCACTGAGCCACCAGAGAAGCCCTACTTCTTTTGGTAAGAAAAACGAGAAATACTTAGCACGTTGCCACTGTCCACCTAGCTTGTAAGTGGCAGAGTTGGGGGTCAGAACCCTAACTGATAACTCTGAACCTTGTGTTCTTCCCAAAGGAAAGTGCTTTGCAAACTGTGAAATTTATTATAAGTGAAAGTTAAAAATACTAAAGATTACAGACATTAGAAATTCTACCAACAGAGTTTCATGTTTGGAATGTAATGTTCTGAAACCTTTGATAATGGTAATTTCTCAGAGAAATGCACTACTTTTAATTGCATCAATTCCTGGCATCTCAGTGTTACAGAAGTTCATTTGAAGGGAAGAAGAGGCAGATGAAGAATAACAGAAGTGATATTTTATGAAGTAAGAATGAAGGGGAAGTGAAGACTCAAAAATGGGAACCCAGGCCATATCTCAACTGTTAGTTATAGGCCAATAACATTTCCAAAGATTTTGTAGTTATGAATCTATTTAAATTATGCTATAAATATTCAGAAATGACAATGTGAATTAATAATTAGAAATTATGGTCATAAGAAAGAAATTTGAAGATAATGCTTTCCACATAGTATGGGAAACACACACACACACAGTTATACGGTACCCAGGACACAGTCAATATTTTTCTTTTAATTACTGAAATGGAACCTGAAATGTTTATTTCCAAGGGTTATATATTTGTAATGAACCATAAGAATATGTTGCAATTTTTGTTTTATTCAAAATGGATCATGTTGCTCAAAATAATACACAGATGCAGATCTAATAATCACCATGGCAACCAAAATATAAATCTCAATGTCTTATTTTAATAACATTTAATCTTTATAACCCATAGAGAGTTGATAATGTGAATCTTTGTCTTCTATTCATTCTTACACTAATTTAGGAAGGGATATTCTTTCTTTAGAGATTGAGACTGGGAACTGTATCAATTTCCTATTGCTGCTCTCCCAAATTACTGCAAATTTAGTAGCTTAAAACAACACAAATTTATCTTATTGTTCATATCAGAAGTCTAAAATGCGTTAGCAGAGCTACGTCCTTTCTAGAGGCTCTAGTGATGAATCTGTTGCCTTGACTTTTCCAGAGGTCACCTGCCTCCCTCGGCTCATAGTCTGTTTCTATGTCCAGCAGTGTAGCTTTAAATCTCACTTTCTCTCTCTGACCTCTACTTCCATTAACACATCTCCTATTATGGCTCTGACCCTCCTGCCTCCCTCTTAAAAGGTCTCCTGTGACTACATTAGACCCCTTGAATAATCCAGGATAATCTTCCCAAGTCCAGATCTTTAATTATATTTGTAAAGTGCCTTCTGCCATGCAAACATACACAGGTTTCAGGGATTAGGGCATGGACATCTTTGGGGACCACTGTTCTGCCTACCACAAGACCTATTTTGATTTGGAGAGAAAACTAAGAGAAAGAGGTCTAGGAGGAAGCCTTCTAATGTGAGATTCCATGGGAGATTTGGTTTAGGAAGAAAACAGACGGTCATGTTTTCATTGGAACTCCGTTTACTGCAAGCAATGGCAGGGCGCTTACTGATGCACAAGCCCAAACATTCCTGAAAAACTCACCTGTAGATCCAATATCACATCCTCAGATACTCAGTGTCACATACTGTCATCATCTGTTTAAAGAAATTAATAAAATGAGGGCTTCCCTGGTGGCGCAGTGGTTGAGAGTCTGCCTGCCGATGCAGGGGACACGGGTTCGTGCCCAGGTCCGGGAGGGTCCCACAGGCCACGGGGCGGCAAGGCCTGTGAGCCATGGCCGCTGAGCCTGCGCATTGGGAGCCTGTGCTCCGCAACGGGAGGGGCCACAACAGTGAGAGGCCCGCGTACCACAAAAAAAAAAAAACCCAAAAAACAAACAAACAAAAAAGAGTATTAAGTCATTATTTCTGTCATTTAATATGTGTCCAAAACTAGCCAGGCACTCAGCACCTGAGGATGGGAATATTTTCTGTTAGAGGCATTTGCATACACTGATAGTCCTCAAAAAGCTTTGTTGCCTTTTTCTTTGTTGATTTGATATATGTCCTATTTGACTTTAAATAATAGTTTGAAATAAAAAGGAGACTTAAGAAGATGTAACAGGTTTATGTACATGTAGAAGACAGAGTGGCAAAGGACTCAAGGATTAATCTATCCACTTCTCTCTTTTCAGGTTGAGAAATTGAGTTCCCTGATACAGAAAACTTGGTACTAGTAGAAGAACCAAACTTAGAACTCTAATTCCTTCTACTTTATAGCTTCAGGTAGAAATAACTCATAGTAAAATAACAACAAAAGTCTCCTAGGAAGCTCCTTTTTCCCCCCACAAAAATAACAATCTAACAGATTAAGAGACTGCCAAGGGAATTCAGAATTTATCGACAATCTTTTTTAATAAAGTAATAGTAAGTCCCTTAAAAAGGAAGACACAGGGCTTCCCTGGTGGCGCAGTGGTTGAGAATCCGCCTGCCGATGCAGGAGACACGGGTTCGTGCCCTGGTCCGGGAAGATCCCACATGCCGCGGAGCAACTAAGCCCGTGAGCCATGGCCGCTGAGCCTGTGCGTCGGGAGCCTGTGCTCCGCAACGGGAGAGGCCACAACAGTGAGAGGCCCGCATACCGCATAAAAAAAAAAAAAAAAAAGGAAGACACAAAGATAGACATTTTTAAAAAATTAAAGAGCTGATACTTTCCCTGAATGCACTCATTATCAATAAAAATTTAACACCTGCCAACAATGATATGACATTAAATATTTTAAAAAAAGAAGAAAAAGACTCAGAAAACCACTGTTACTCTGATTTTGATGTTTTATGGTTAGAGAAAGTCAGAAAATCTAAGAGGTTCCAAGTTCTGCCATATACCTATGTGTTACCTTCAGCAAGTTAACTAATATCTTGAGGTTTCATTTTTTTCATCCATGCTGAAATTTACAGTTTCACCAGGAAATAAGGTGACTTAGTCAGATTAGCTCCTTGAAGTGCTTCTGGCCAGAGTTCATGCTATTTAAAAACAACAACATGGAAAGTACCCACTCTGCTTTATTTTAAATTTAAATCAGAGAATAATGTTAGTTTGATTATAGAATATTTTCAAAGATCTAAAAGAGAACCACTCTCTTGTATTTGAAATTAGTGAATTTTATAGTTATTTAATCAAAAGCCTATTGAATTCCAATAAAGTGACTAACCCCCTGCCAAGTGTCATTGCGGCTGCAAAGAGACGTATGTGGTCTTGACTTCAAAGAATAACAACACATGAAGAATGCACCAGATATTCTCAGGAATTACAGAATGTATTTAAGAGAAAATCAGAAATTTTAGATTTAGTTATTCCTTAAATGAAATAGCATTGGCCTTTTTTTTTTTTTTTTTTTGCGATACGCGGGCCCCTCACTGTTGTGGCCTCCCCCGTTGCGGAGCACAGGCTCCGGTCGTGCAGGCTCAGCGGCTATGGCTCACGGGCCCAGCCGCTCCGCGGCATGTGGGATCTTCCCAGACTGGGGCACGAACCCGTGTCTCCTGCATCGGCAGGCGGATTCTCAACCACTGCACCACCAGGGAAGCCCATTGGCCTTCTTATAGTTTCTCTAACATGCTAAGCTCTTGCCCTTAAATCATTTCTTTGGACATCTACTCTTTAATAAAAGCCACTTTCAACTCAGTCTAAATACTTGCTTTCTATTTAACTCTTTCTTAGTATTTATTATAATTTAGTTTTATTTGTAGCACTTACAATTTTGTAATTACAAATATTAACTCACTTGATTTTTTTATTATTCATTAATGTATTTTTAAAAATTTGTGTTTATCTGCCACTTTGCCCCCAGTATAGCCACCAGTAAGCACTAAAAAACAGAGAAAACTGTATCTTCATTAAGTGATTTGAGTAAGATCTAAAGGAGTTTCCAAATTCTATCTGGAGGAAAAAAGAAAATGTTATATTTTAAAATTAACTCTGTGAGGGTAACACCCATAAGTTTTGTACTATATTTCTCCAATATCTAACATGGTACCTGGCACAATTTCTACTAGTTAAATATCTGTTCTTTAAATAAGTGATGAAGTGAATGGATGTTTTACTGTACTTAAGGTCAGGTAGATTAGAGGTAGGGGATTATATTTTATCAAAAATTAACTATATATATATATTTCTTAATAATATATTGGTTACCCTCTTAAATTGTTTAACAGTAATATTTTTATAACATGTTTCCCAGGTCAGTCCTCAGCCAATAACTGGTCAGCATGACCACACAAAGAAGTGGTTCCTTTGCCAGTTCTTGGGGAAATTCTGAAGGATCATCCTAGTTTCAGACTTTCTCATGGAGATGGTTGAAGCTTCTGCTGCATCTGAATTACAACTCATCTTCTCCCTCTAGTCAATCCTATTCTCTTTTTTTTTCTTTCTTAACATCTTTATTGGAGTATAACTGTTTTACAATGGTGTGTTAGTTTCTGTTTTACAACGAAGTGAATCAGTTATACATATACGTGTTCCCATATCTCTTCCCTCTTGCGTCTCCCTCCCTCCCACCCTCCCTATCCCACCCCTCTAGGTGGCCACAAAGCACTGAGCTGATCTCCCTGTGCTATGCGGCAGCTTCCCACTAGCTATCTATTTTACATTTGGTAGTGTGTATATGTCCATGCCACTCTCTCACTTCGTCACAGCTTACCCTTCCCCCCTCCCCTCCTATTCTCTTCTATTTCATAGGTGGTGACTCCAAGAACGTTCCCTAATAAATCTCTGGCAAACTAATCTGCATATCAGGTTGCCTTTGGGGAACTTAACCTATTTTTACTGGTGCCAAGAATATTCTGAGAAATCAGATTCTTGGATGGGATTCTGGAGCTGGATCACTTGCTACCCAGCTGGCAATAAGGGATCCAGTGCAACTGTCAAAACTTTCACCAATAATGAACTGAGATGTTACACTGTTTTGAGCAAATGTATTAGCTGCTTTCATGTGCCATACAGGTGAGGCGAGCAATTATAAGACAGTGGAATTGGGTGACCACTGCTCATCTTGACTGTTTTGGAGAAAGGTAATACATATGGGAGAGTCATTAATCAATCATTAGAAGCTGTGTGCCATTCACTGTTTGCAGAGATTAGTAGTTTAGGTTAGAATACACTTGAACATGAATAATATTTAGAAGGTCAGGGACAAGAAAAGTTGGGGTTAGAAGCATGTAGAAAAACACAAGTGAGTGGACAAAGTGTGAAGGTTTTCAAATCATATTTTGACACCCATCAAACGGCATCCACCACTGAAAAGTCACAAAACAACTAAGAAGAATCTTTCTACATTTTCCGGCACGTGCTGGCATTGTCTGCAAGTGCAGCTTCTGCCATTACCACTCGCTCACAGAGTGTTTAATCCACTGATATGGAATCCTGCTTAACATCACTTCAATTCCAGTGACCCACTTATAGCAAAGGTGGTATGAAAATGGGCCCCTTGACTTTGGGTGCCACAGGACATATGATATACCACACTGGCCAGAAGCTGCCAGAGTGCTGGAACAGCCAGTTTAATGCACTAGCCTGGGGATAATACCTTGAGAAGATGGAGAGCCATCTTCTAGGATGTGGTGTACACTTGAAAGCATAGGTCCACGATCCCAGAAACGGTCTCAGTTACCATTAATCCCTTATCAGAATATGTGATTTCTGATTTGCTCTTATCATCCTTGCGACTTTGGGCTCTGAATTTAAAAGTCCTGATTTCAACGGGGAGAACAACTTCCACTAGGGAACAGCAGAGTCCTACTGAAATATAAACTGTAACTTCTACTCAGGAACTTCAGGGTTCATGAAAAGGGACTAGCATTCAAGAAGCAGAACAATCATCTCAACAGGAGTGGTTAATCCTAGTTATCAGAAGGAGGCAGGGGTGTGGTTATCAGGCAATTGTCAAAATGAGGGCAGATAAATAATTTGGCACGCCCATGCAACTCACTTGGGTGCCTCTTTGAAATTCCCTGTCCAATTTTGATTGTAATTGGACAAGCTCAATAACCAACCCCTTTTCTCGAAGGGCACGATGAACACACGAGCTCACCTCTCTCGAGGATACAGATCTGGATCGCTCCACCAGGCCAGCCAGCTTGACCAGTGGATTCTAGGAAGGGTCCAGAGGAGGGAGACAAAGACTATCAGTTGCAGCCCTGACACAGCTATTGAGGAAGGACTACAATCCATCCCACTAATATTCTTTGTAGTTTTTCCTAGAAATACTGGAGCACCTGCTTTTTTTATACAAAAAAAGTAAATACAGGGACCTCCCTGGTGATCCAGTGGTAAAGAATCCGCCTTCCAATGCAGGGGACACGGGTTCAGTCCCTGGTCAGGCAACTAAGATCCCACATGCCGCGGGGAAACTAAGCCCGCGTGTGCCACAACTAGTGAGCTTGACCACCTCAACTAGAGCCCGTGTGCTGCAAACTACAGGGCCCACACATTGCAAACTACAGAGCCCACGCACCCTGGAGCCCACACCCCACAACCCGAGAGAGAAAACCCGCATTCCACAACTAGAGAGAAACCCAAGCAGGCCGCTCACCGTAACAAAAAGAGCCCACATGCCTCAACAGAGATCCCATGTGCTGCAACTAAGACCCAATGCAGCCCTCCAAAATAAACAAATAATAAGGAAAATAAATAAATAATAATTTTTTAAAAGTAAATATAATCAATGGCAGATACAGTCTAGGTAAAGGGTAGACTCTATTTATACTAGGAAATACCAGCAGATCCTCTTTTAGGAATGAAGGAGCAGCTGGGAATGCTGCTGTCAGACAGCCCTCAGCTCTCATCCCTCTTTGGGGATCACTTCCACTGGAGACAGTCCTCTCCCCTAATGATACATTTCCATTCCAGAGCATTCCTTAACTAAAGATTAATCAATATGGAGACACTAATACCTTGTTCCCATGACTCAACTTAGGACAACTCTGGAAGAGTCATTCCAACTTCAGAGCTTCTCATAATGATTGTCTGAGGCCTTTGTTAAGATGGCAGTACAGCCTCACATCTTCCTCTGCCCAATTCTACTTTCTTCCATTTCCTTCCACAGATAGTCACCCCCAGGAGCACTACCCTATAAAGCCCCAGCACACTAATGTCTAGTTCAGATTCTGTTTCCTAGGTAATTCAATCTGCAACATCCCTTCTCCATGACACAAAATTACTCACCCCTCCCCCTCCAAAAGGCCATATTCTTAATGACTTGTCTTTGAACTCTACCAACTTTGAATATGAATGCCTGAACTTTCCCTTCTTGCAAATGCTTCTACTTTGGTGATTGTATTAGTTATGAAAGAGACTGTTTGGCTCAGGAGCCACAAATATTACTATCTGGTTCTTTACAGGGAATATTTTCTAATCCCTGATTTAGATGACACCCCTTCCACAGTCTATCAATATTTCCACAGATGGAAAGTTTCAGTTTAACATTCTCTTTTTGCTTTACTTCTTTTCATTATGAATTTTTATGTTTCTGATTCTGTATTTGAATTATAATGATAACATCAGACACCTCCTTATTTCCAAGTCCATTACCACTAAAATTACTTCTATTATTGTGTTTTTGCATAATAATATTGATTTAACATCAAGTTTTAAGAAACAAAGAAAAATGCTATCTGTCTGTCTGTCCCAATCCCCTACCAAGTGAAATGTACTAACAGACACATGGGAAAGAAAAATCATACAATAACCAGTATGACTGCTGCTGAGACCTATTAGCATAATCCATCAGAAGCTTGACTTTCTGTTTGCTAAACTGTTTTAGACAAGATAATTACATTAAAGTGTTTGGTATTTCCAAATTATTGCATAATGTCATGAGTCTTAGATAATTTAGTCTGGTTGTGCTCCTGATAGCGGAATCAATGAAAATGTGCTGAAATTAAAAGGGAAGATTTTCAAGGAAGTATGTGGGAGGTCTGGATGGAACTTCCTTTTGTTCAGGACTGTGGGAAGATTTTGTTGTATATTACCAGAGAAAGCAGCATGGCCAAACTTTTAGCATTGCTCTCCTAGTTACAAGAGTCAGAAAATTACATAGAACACTTTTTTAAAATGTTTTTTTGGGTTTTTTTTTTGTAAGAATACTTGTGGTGAAGGACTGAAACAAGACATGGAAATAAGTTCCTTCTCTTTCTTATGGCATCTTGTTCTGTCATCTGCTCTCTTTTTCTCTATCAGCTGACATTTCCTTTATCAATATCCAATATCCTTTGGGTATCTTTTTACTACTTCATGGCATCTGTTTACTTATGGTTTCTGCTTCCTCAGGACTGTAGCCTGCAGATGCACATATGCATAATTCTCCTTAATGGCTTTTCTCTATCTACCCTTCCTTTTCTATTCAAGCTTCTAATGTTTTTTTGGTTTTGCTTTTGTTTTTTTCCTTTTTCTTCTATTTTGTCTCATGTATGATCTCACTAAGAATCTGACTGGTCCAGCTAATTCTGTCATGCTGGAACACGTCTTAAGATGTTGATCATTTTATTGCATGGCTGTTTTTATCTGCCCTCCAAAACATCAGATCATACATCTGCTTAATCTGTGGGCATATAGTCATAAGGTCTTCCTAGAGTTTTCTCTGAATTAGGAATATGGACAAGAAACTTATAAAAATGGTATAAACATCAGAAATTCTGTATCAACCAGTACCTTGTCCTAGCTTACCTTAAAAGCAGGACCTGAGACAAAGGCTTTCATGCAGACTATTTATTTGGGGATTGATACACAGGGCATGGGACTGCAGAACAAGGCTAGTGACACAGAGAGGACATAAAAGTCAATGTAAGTATGTGTCATGGTGTTGGCCATTGCCATAGGTGATTGATTGGATCATTATGGTGTTGGCCTTTGCTATAGTTGACTGAATTTTTATGGTGTTGGTCATTGCTATAGGTGATTGACTGGATTGCTACAGTGTTGGTCATTACTATGGGTTACTGGATGCTCCATCACCTGGGATCTTCTGAGTTCCTTTATACAATGTGTCTCAGAACTGACTGCTTTGGGGATGAAAGGAAGAAGCATTTACCCACCATCTACCCCTGGCCATGGATGGCTCTGTGGGCATTAACTTCTTACACTTCTCAGTTGCACATATGTGAGTATAGAGCAACTTCTGCAGGTGTCCCTTGCCACAGGGTCAGAAGAATCCGAGATCAGAAAAGGAGAGGTACACAGAAGGTAAGGTTAAGATGAGGCACTGTCTGATTGAAGCTGTGCAAAACTGTTTGAGAATCTGGACAAGATGGTTTTGAAATGGTACAAGGAGATTGTCCACATCAGTTGGTTAATATGTTCTCTTCATATGCTAACCCTTGAAAAGTCATTGTGTCCCCTCTCTCTATTCTTACTGCTATTACCTAAGTTAGCCCACATCCATTCTTGCCTAGAATGTTTTAATCTTCTGATTCACTCAATTCCCATCTATTCACCATATCATCCATAGAACAGTTAAGACATGATGATGCCATTATTATTATTAATGCCATTTTGTTTATAATTCTTAAAGAGATCCTTATTATTTTAGAATGATGTTGTCTTTGCCTGCCTCTTATTCTCAGTGCCTTCTTCTCTTCCCAGAGTCACTCAATCTCAATTCAAAGCATGCTACAAATGTCATTTCCTCTGCAAAATCAGACCCAGCTTCTTCTGCATCCTCTGCACCCCAGCAGCACATGCTACATTATGACAAAAATCATTTGTCTTCCCATTTGACCACAAACTCCATCTGACTAAGGACCAGATATTATTTCTATATGCACTTTCAGGTTCTGGCACTTTGTCATAGTGTAGGTGTCAGTAATTCATACTGAATAAATAAGTTTAAAAAAATGAAATAGAGTAAGTTTTATCCCATGAATTTTTTATATGATTCCTAATTTTCCACTTCCTGATAATATTTGTAAAACTGGCCTGTGTGGGCACAGAGGGTAGCACTATTTTCTTTTGCTTTAGAAATTACCAAAAACTTGCCAGCAGTAAATGTAGCAATCTGTGCCTTCACAGCAACAAAATAAGGACTCAAACTACTCTGGTTGTTGGGACATAACATTCTGCTGAGCTAGTTAGGGTACAACTGAAAAAATAAAGCAAGTGTTGGTTTTTTTGTGAATCTAAATCCCTACCAAACTAAATAAATACATGAGAAATACCTGTATATATTATGATGTATTCAATTAACCTCTAAACTTGATGATGCCACTCTGCATATGTATGGGAAATATTCTCATAAATAACACTATGCAAATGAATAATAATCTCTGTTACATATGTGTTTGAACACTGAAAATATGAGAATAAGTATAATAGATTATGAGTACTCTGAATAATCAATGGCTTGACAGAAGACAGTTTGAGTTCACCTTCATATGCAGAACACCTTTCTAATGAAACCACTTCTTCCATTAAGAGGAAAAGAAACATCGTCTGCTTCATCATTTGGTGAGCTCTGCATCACTGGAGTTGTCCAAGGAATACACTTTAGCAGATGCAGATAGATTTCACATACCTAGTCTGGACCCCCACACATATGTCTTTGAGCAAGTCACTTCGCTTCTTTAAACCTCAGTTACTTTCTCTGGACAATAGCAAAAGCATCTTCTTTGCATGATACATATAAGGATCAGCAGTAATTTATATAAAAGTGCCTAGAACATCAAAGTACTCAATTATAATATAAATAACAATATGCTTGTCATCAGTTATATTTGTTCCTAATTATTTTTGCTATTAGTAGTGGTACAGTATAATAGAGGATAGGAATTTGTTGAAAATATTTACAAGATAATTCAAGAATCAGGTGCTTGACTGGACAAGATTAGTGTCCCTGCTCCCATTTATGCTGGCAATAAGGAAACCATCTAACCTTCCTTCTGCAGACATGCAGGGCACTGAGAGAAATGAAAGGAGAAGAAAAGAATATAAAATAAAGATGCAAGCCAAGATGCAAAGAGCTGAAGGAACAAATAGGAAGTGTACCAATGTTTATAAATCCTTCACGTGACCTTTTGTTCTATTTATCCTCAAGGTTCCATGAGTCTGTGATGCTAAGTTCTTTAGAAAATTCCAGGGAATATCTTTCTACTTTATCTTTCTACTTGAAAAGTTGTTATTTGTTTTCACTGGGGTCAGGTCTAGAATTATCCAAAATCATGGGATTTGTCCAACCAATCAAATGGAAGACCTCAGACTTCAGACAGACAGATGGTTTAGGAAACAACTGCATTTAAGGGATTATTTATGTTAATTTATGCATTAGTCTTTTCCAAGGGTACACTCAAAATATCGGAGTATTATACACATGCTAAAATTAGATTTAGGAAAGTAAAGGCAGGGACAGATAAACTAAAAGAAAGGAAACTCATGAATATGCATGTTTGAAATGAATACATCTTAAGCCTCAAAGCCAGGGCTGGATGGGAAGCACTGCTTCTGTTATTTCAGTAACAGCTGAGCGAATAAGATGTGACTATACTGCCTAAGAAGGGGGGGGCGATACCTTGGTCACTTAAAAGGGTCAACTGAATTGCCACACAACTGATTAGCTGAATTATATCTACACAGAATAAGCACAGCCACAGTGGAGTCTGGACAATTATCAAAGTGCAATTAAATATCTTATTTTTGGTATGCCTAGAACAGATTCCAAGATGAATCCCTAGAAATATCACTTATATGTGAGACGTTATAGAATGGCAACTCTACTCAAAATTTCCTTCAGAGTTCACATGTTAGGGATGCCTCACAGAGTAATTTTATAGATACTTTAACCATCAGATAGTATACAACACTTAAAGTAATTTCAAGAATTTTCCCAGAACATTGACTCCCCCTAATTTTCTTTCCCAAGAAAAGTACATGCAAATGGCTTGTTTTCCTTGAAAAATCGAGCTTGAGGCAGAGTGGGATAAATTAATAAGCACCAAAATCTCTTATTTTATTGATCCATTTTTTTTTCAATAATTACATCTTATCTTCAAAGGTACAAAAGACAACAGGAGTGTTCAAAATCGATGACACTAAGGATATGAAAGCTAACAGTTTGAACTGACTTTTTTTTTTTTTTTTTTTTTTTTTGCGGTATGCGGGCCTCTCACTGTTGTGGCCTCCCCCGTTGCGGAGCACAGGCTCTGGACGCGCAGGCTCAGCAGCCATGGCTCACGGGCCCAGCCGCTCCACGGCATGTGGGATCTTCCAGGACCGGGGAACGAACCCGTGTCCCCTGCATCGGCAGGTTGACTCTCAACCACTGCGCCACCAGGGAAGCCCTGACTTTTGTATTTTTATAAGAGCGGGGTAAACTTTATTAAAGGGTAGCACTGACGGGAAAGGGATATTAACACCACCATTCTTAGTCAAGCACCTCAATATATCAAATAAGAAAGATCACATCTTATTTATGAGATTATAATACATATATATGCGTACATTTATACATATGTACATGTGTATATACGCATATACATATACACGCATGCATATGTAGACACACAGATGCTCACATACGCATATAAAAAAATGGAAACTCAAACATTACTTTTATTCCCCAAATGAATTATGTAGGTTTCCTGTTACACATAATTAACAGACCACACTTAGTGTCCTGAGACTTTTCTAACCTTTCTTACACTTCACTACTTTAAAAATAAGGGAGTCACGTTATCCTGCATTAGGTTCCAATCATTAATCATTAATCATTACTGAAATCAAATACAATACTAACAACAGGAAAATAGGAATTATACACCTGTTGAACACTGAATGGTTAAGACACTCTTTTTCCTTTGGGTTAGACCTAATGCACTGAGTTCCAGTATCATGATCAGAATTGGTTAGATGTTTTTCAAGAAAAAAAAGGGTGGTAGGGCTAGGTCAGTTGACTGCAACTAAATGTCTTTCATAAGGTTTCAAACTCAAGAGAAAAAAGAAAAGAAAAGAAAAGGGCTGAGTCGTTAAGGGCATGAGATGTCCCTGGTGGTAGGTGTGGAAAGCATTACAACAGGCATACATTGTATTGTGGGAATGTAAAGCAGACAAATAATTATGAAGTGATCCTTGGGTCCTAATACAGTGGAGAGATTTACAAGATCTATAATAAAAGATGAATGCAGTGGCCAACTAAGGTCTTCATACATAGTTGATGCATTCAGATATGCACTCAACAAATATCTGTTTTACATTTGTTATGTTTCTCTGTTTTAATCTCTATCCTAGGGATGAGTGATGCAGAAGTAAACAAGACAAATTTACTTTTACCCCACTGAGCGTATATTTTAACAGTAAACATAGAGAAAAATCAAACAAAGTTGTCCAATAAAGCAAGTTACTGTAAATCTAGCCAAGTATTCGAAAGAGGACAACAGAGTCCTGATATGGAAAATAATGACAATAGTATCTAGGCGGGATGGTTGGCAATGGCATCTCTGAAGAGGCAGCATGTACAGTTCTCAACTACATAATGTGTAAGAGCCAGCCATTCAAACAGAAGGACAAGTGTTCCAAGTAAAAAGGATCAGAAGTACAAAAGCTCAGAGGCAGTGAAGAGTTAAGCCTGTAATGTTGTAAATGCCCCACCCAGATCTCCTTCACTTGCTGGTTTACTTATTCCCCTGCTTTTGTGATATTTAACAATTCACATGGGAAATGGGCAAGTACAGTAATCATACCTGATCAGAACATGGTGACCAGCACCTCAGGGTCCTCAGAAATAAGAATCTAGACTTGCAGAAACTCTAACCTAAGAGAACTAGGATACAGAACACGTGGGGGAGGGAGATGACAGGTTTCAGTAATGACTTTGGGAGAATTGCAGCATGGGGCTGCAGTTTGTCCCACTAACCTTCCTCTTGCAAACTGTCACATATTGTGATAACTAGGGTCCTGGAGAAGCTGTAATTATGTGGAATAAACTTAATATGAGAAGCAAGTGGACATGAGCAGTACAAGAAGTATTCTGAGAATGCACCCACCATATGAGGCTGGTATATCCACACCCGAAACCCTATGAATGTCAACTGCTAACAGTTCATAATTGTTCCTTACTTGGAGGAAAGCTCTCAAAGAAGTGGAATAGCCCTCAAACTCACATGGGAAGTGACTCCCTCTCTCACAGAGGGGCAAAGACATAGCCTGACCAAGTGCAAAAGACTGGCCCCATTGCTTGGAGGTGGCAGTAGCTCTGTATTGCAATTTGTGTCCAGAAATTTCTTATGGCATTATTTAGAAGTTAGTCTCCATCTGAGACCACATTTGTTGCTTGGCATTTCTTCCCTGACTTACCTACTTGCCTCAGACCTTTCTTCTGGAAGCACACCTCCAACAAATTTAGAATATCCATCTTAGCCTCTGTTTCTAGAGAGCTAGCCTAAAGATAGCTTGTTCTAAGAATGAACAAAGTGAATGTGGCTGCAGTGTGGTGAGAAAAGATGAGCCAAGATGAGACTGGAAGGATAGGCTTATGCCAAATTATTCAGAAATATGATAATAGCTTTACCCCTCATTCTGTGGGCAATAGGAAATAATCAAATGATTTTGGGCGGGGGAAGGAGAGTACATTTTATTAAACACACATACAATTTAATATTCTTATATATTTGTTGGAGTATATACTGTATATTTGTCTCATCCACAGTAACCTGTGTGCTCAATAAAGGTAAAGCCTTTTCCAGGATGAAACACAGTGCTCAGAGAAATATAGACACACAATAGATATGTGCTAATAATAGTGATTCATGTTGCTCACCAAGGATCAATAACATGTTATAATCTAGTTTATTTGCAATTATAACATGGCTGCTCTTTTGCTTAAAAATGATTTAGTCTTGTAGAACTTTCATACAAGAAACTTCTGAAAAGCAATAAACCACAGGAGAAGAAGTACAGGCACAGAAAGGGACAGATTTTTTTGCAGCAGATTTATGAATGTATTAAATATTAAAGGGATAATCTCTATTGCTTTGTAGTTTAAGCAGTGATAAATGGGTGTTACGACTGATTAAATGCCTGCACTTTACTTCAATGTTTGTTTTGAACTATTTATGGAAAGAATATGTAAAAGGAATAGAAATGCCTTATCAAGGAGAATTTCTTCTTCTTCTAGATGCACTTGGAGGTGACATATTCATACCTACAAATTTTTTTTTTTTTTGGTGGTACGCGGGCCTCTCACTGTTGTGGCCTCTCCTGTTGTGGAGCACAGGCTCCGGACGCGCAGGCTCAGTGGCCATGGCTCACGGGCCTAGCCGCTCCATGGCATGTGGGATCTTCCCGGACCGGGGCACGAACCCGTGACCCCTGCATCGGCAGGCGGATTCTCAACCACTGTGCCACCAGGGAAGC
This sequence comes from Kogia breviceps, assembly GCF_026419965.1. Taxonomy (NCBI): domain Eukaryota; kingdom Metazoa; phylum Chordata; class Mammalia; order Artiodactyla; family Physeteridae; genus Kogia; species Kogia breviceps. The sequence continues at coordinate 35,832,553 of NC_081327.1, forward strand.
CCTACAAATATTTTTGAATTAGGTGAGTCTGGCTAGTAAATCAAAATTAGGAAGTAGAATGCAGTCATAGAGAACCCATGCTTCAGAATGAGATTGCCTGGTTTTAATTTTGGTTTGATCACCTTCTGAACACATGGCCTTATATAACTTCCTTAAATCCTCTGATCTTCTATTTTATCATCTGCAAAATTATTTCAAAAGCCAAAGCTGTGTATGTGTGTGTGTATATATCTATAACTATACATATCTATATATATGGATATATCTATTTCTGTCTAACTATATCCATCTATCTATATCTTTAATTTAACCCTAATTAAGTAACCATAAATATAAACATACATATATATATACACATATATATACACACACACACACATATATATACATATACACACACATATATAACGTCATGCAAACTTCTTAGGCTAGAGTTTGACATATACTAAGAGCTTAACGGACATCAGTGCTTATAACTGCTGTTAAACATAGGATTCACTGAATGCTTACTGTGGGGCAGGTTTTGTCCTTAGTCCTTTAATGGATTAACATACTATATCCTCCAAAATTTGATACAGGTACTACCTTCATTAACCCATTTATATACAAGCGTTAGGGAACATAAGTGACTTGCTCACAGTTTGTGTGCTGTAGACTGATCTTGATCCAGACAATTTGTTTCCAAAGTCCATACATATAACTACTACTATGAAGCAGCAGCAGCAGAGTAATTATTACATCATGGAGCTAAATGAATGAAAGCATGCATGAGTGAGTGAATGCAAGAACGAATGAATAATAGTTTGATTCATAAGATAGCAAACATTTGGAGCATTTTCTTGGTGACAGAAAGAAGGCCAAGATATGGAATGAAATAAATATTCTCATATACATGATATATCATATTGAAACCTAAAAGAAAGGTGCAACCTTTATACTAACAATTCTACAACTAGAAAACTTCCAGAGGAAATAAGAAATATGTGTAAATGGATTTAGAATCACCAATAATTTCCAAAAAAGAGGAATAATAAAATACATGTTTTTTCTATTTTGTATGATTGAATTTAATTACCAAGTTACCTGAACATGTATTTGGCTTGCTGGTGTAAAATAAACATAAAATTAATTATTTTTAATAAATAATTATCCTATAATGATATTTAGAACATTTTTTCCTATTCTTTGTTTTGTTTTCTGTATCATGACTAATTTTGAATATCAGTTTATCTAAAAATCAATTGCCAGGGCTTTCTGTAATGATCTGTGCCTTTATATATTCTTGCATCATTACCAATATAGTTACTGTCCCTTTATAACATATTTTAGTGCATTAGAGAAATAAAATGAGAACATAATCATTTAGTAACTAAAACTGCAGTGGTATAAAGTATCAGTAGAGTTTAATAATAATAAATATGATGAGGCAGGATTTCCAGAAAACTGATACTCAGATTTTTTAAGGGTTTCTTTTATTATTGTTATTTTAAAAATTCTGGACTAATGCATTAGGGACAATCTAGATTAAATGAAATTATAGAGTTACTTTATTTTAGGACTTTTAGAACTTGTACTATGTTATCAGATGTCCCCACCCTATCAGGCAATAGATTATGATACATTGGATCATAGTTATTGCTATTTTTCCCCTAATACATCTCTAGGGATTAGGTTTTTGTAAAAAAACATTGGAAATCCCAACTATTCCACTGAATAATCATATGTCTTCTTATACACAGACTAACAACAAGGGTTTATCGTTATTCATTCCTAAAGTGTTAGGATTATGCAAATAGTAACCAGGTTTTCATTCTAAAATATCTCTAAGAGGCTTCAGAACTCGGATTAACATTCCTGTAGAACACACAAATGATATATTTAAATAAATTATGTGCTTTGTTTGCCCTTTTTGAATACCAGCCATCACTGGATATGGTGCACCCTACCAGGGCTGTTGTTTCCTCTATAATTGTACATGGGGAAGAAGAATCCCCTTCTTGCACACATGTGCACGGAGAATTACTTTTACTGACCATGTTATCTGGTTTATGTTAAAATTATTAATAAAAAATGAACCTCTATTCTATGAATCATATTGCACCTTGAACAGCAGTAGTATTGCATTTTATTCTCAAATAGGCAGGACAGGAATGATTACTCCATTCAATGGATAGAGAAAAAAAGATTATAGGAGCTGGTAATTATCATTTCACAGTTCTGTATTATGATTTCCATTGGGCCCAGCTCCTGGGAGCATCCGTTCCTGCTGGAGTACCTATGAAGGCTGAGCCATGCAGTGGTATTGATGGGAAGACAGAGCTTGGGGATGTTCCCCTCAGCTTACTGTAAAGTTACCTTCAACAGAAGAGCATATGAGAAGAGCATGAAGGACCAGAGAGCACTGGATCCTCCCTGTCCCTTGTTTCTTCACAAGTACTCTCAGAATCCCCCTCACAAGCCATTATTTGCCTGGGAAACAGATCATAGGCAATCTCTTAATGGAACTTGAAGGCCTTCACTTCACCATGAATATGGAAAAGCCCCGCTACTTATACTGTTACTTTCTCATCTGTGGTCATAACAACCCAGTGCTATATAAGATAGAATACGATTGGGGTTCTTAGCCACGGGCCCAGGTCAGACCTCATACCCTTCTCCATGGTCTGGATCATTAGGGGATGTAGCCCAAAGGGAAGAAGATTTTCCTTTACTGTTTGTTGGACATTTCATTTATTCTTGCATTTCACAGTCAAGGGGTCCTTAAATTTTGATACCCTCTGCTTTTTTGTTGTTGTTGTTGTTGTTTTGTCTTTTCTAGTCCTCCTAACTTACAAGCTTCTTTTCACAACAAAAATAAACTTTTCAGCATTTGGAGGGTGAGAGATTTATTTACTGCCTATTTTAAACTTTGCAGGCACTAGGTTAAATGTTTTACAAAGTTATTTTATCTTGTGAGATAAGTATTACTGTTCTTACATAACATAAAAGCAAATGATGCCTTCATCAGGTTGAGTGACTTGCCAAAGGTCATACAACCAAGCTTCAATTACAGTCTTATTCCAAACTCAAGTTCTCTTCCTTGTTTCTCTCTGCGGGAGACAGAAAGACACAAGGAAAACACGATGACACATAGGGAAATTCCAGAACTTGGAGAAGCATGGATGCTATCATCACCATCAACTAACCAAAAATCTGTGATATCCTGCATTAAAATCTATAGGGAACTGCTGAAGCACTTACAAACCCTACCTCCTACTGTGAAAGATGTTCCCTTTAAGCCCTAGGTAATAATTGGATAAAATCAGCAAGTTAAAAAGATTAAAGCAAAGAACAAAAAGATTTAGTATGGTTTCTTTTTTCATTCTCTGAAAGTGTCAGAGAGCCATGAAGCCAGATACTTTTAAAAGTGGTAAGACAGATTTTATTCAGACTACTGCAGTAGAGGAGAGAGACTTCAACACAGAACCAAGCTCCACTCCACTGAAACGTTTTAAATATTGAAGTGTGCTGAAGAAAAATTACTGAAATAGGTTAAGGGGGGTTGTCAATGAGATTAGGCCAGCTGGGTTTGTTAACTACCCTTATCTGGAGGAGAAACAACTCTATATCTTTATGACAGGAGGTAGTTTTATAAACTGGAGCAAGGCACCCACCAAAATTAAGCTCTTACTCTCCTACTGGGAGACCAGAGAGCTATCTCCCTGCTTATCTGAATTTCAAAGAGATGGTCCCAGGTCCTTGAGGAGACATTTCAGGGTGGTAAAAGATTTGTGTCTTAAATGAAAAGAAAAGATTTATAATTGTAAGCTTTCTAAAGTAAACCATCTAAGAAAAGGAAGGTCAGGATGTTATAGTCAACTTTTGGCTGGAACAAACAGTGAACTCTTTTGAGAGCATTGAGCTTTCTTAGGCAAACATTTTAAGAAGGTATGGGGGGCTTCCCTGGTGGCGCAGTGGTTGAGAGTCCGCCTGCTGATGCAGGAGACACGGGTTCATGCCCCGGTCCGGGAAGATCCCACATGCCGCAGAGTGGCTGGGCCCGTGAGCCATGGCCGCTGAGCCTGTGCATCCGGAGCCTGTGCCCCGCAACGAGAGAGGCCACAGCAGTGAGAGGCCCGCATACCGAAAAAAAAAAAAAAAAAAGGTATGGGATCGCTTGTAGGGTCATGGTATTGAGCTGATAGAAGCCATGGTAGAGTTCGCTCAAGTCTCTTGGTGCAGGAAGTTGAATAGAATCATTTGTGCCTAGAGAAAGTTCTGTAGTTCTCAGAAGCCAAACACATTCTAACTGCATTGTTCCAGTATAGCTCAACCACAAGCTTTAAAACCATGGAAACTATATATGTTTATTATATAGATTTTTAAAAAGTTTTCATTTCTTAGTAACAACCTTTACTTCACCTTATACAAGCTAATGATTTCCTTAGTCATGGGCCATACTATAGAGAAAGCTTCCAGATCCTATGTTGGTTGCTAAAGATGTCATTGAATATCAAAGAAAAATCAGTTAAACCTTTGGATACATTGTACCTTTCAAGAGACAGATCACAGACGTTTAGGGCAGCCTTTCAATTTACAGGAACCAGAAATTACAGCATTTTGGCAACAAGCCCATACTGTGCCTCCTGCGTTGACTACAACCACCATCTGCTTGACTATTCCCTGATGAATCATAGTTGAGGAGAGGAGAACAGTCAACCACTCTCTATGTTCTGTGATTTCCTCCTCTTTCTGTATTTCAAAGTGATTCTAAGTTATGTTGTACAAGTTAAGCATGTATTTCTGGCCCACATACATAGATGACAGTCAAGATTTACAGACTCCTTAAGAGCTGGTATCCCTGATTTTTCAAATTCATAACAAACTATCTGTAGTTCTTTAAATATGTTATTTCCCTGATGCCTTCTCTTGCACAGGCCCATTCTTCTGACAGAAGTATTCTCCCTATTTATGCATCTGAAATTTTCTATTATTTCTTCAATACTTATCTCAAAGATTATGTGTTTTCAGGTTTCCCAACTCACAACCTTTGTGCCACAGTTGGATCAATGACTCATTCACATCATTGTTCTTACGAAGATCCGTTGTAATTACTTATACCCAATTCTACCAACTACACATATGAGCTCTATGAGGTTAGGGATCAATACATATCACATTGTTACACACAATGGGAGCTATAACTGCCCTGAATTCAGAAATTCAGATGTTGGGAAAAGGAAAACATATAACCACACCTACTTAACTTCATTGGATTTGCATTTCTCCTGCCTTAAATGGTCCCCATAATGGTAAAGGATCTGCATGTTTTCTCAGAATGAACTGTGGATGGGTGAGGGAACATTAGGATATAAGTTAGATTTCTTGATTTTGGAAATCACAACTCAAGCTACTGTGACCATTTACCTATCAACTACTTTTGAGGGTCACAGAGATAACTTATCAGGTTCTTTTGGGTTGGAGATAAGGGAAATTCTGAGATCCATATACATCAAATCACAGAGAAGATTTGAAAAGTGGTTATTTACAGGATAGTATGTAATTACTTAGAAAAGGAATCAATGGTTCCTAGGAAACAATATTAGTTCAGCCAGGAACATGTTATAGCAGACTAGCTTCATTTCCTATTATAACTGGTGAGACAATATTTTGTCATAGAAAGAGAGCAAATGGAGAATGGAAAACAGGACATTTCTTTAATTTCATTTATATACTAGGCAAAGTACTCTACTTATGTTGTATAGTCTCATTCAATTCTTGTACAAACCACTGCATAAACTATTAGCCCAAAATCAAATATGAGGAAGCTAACAATAAACAGATTAAGTGATTTTTTAAATGTAATTCAGCTCCTAAGTAGCAAAGTACGTATTCAAGTAGAGATCTCAAATGGATATAAATGTCTTTTTGATAAGACTCAGTGATTTTTCTATAACTTTTCCCCATACAAGGTACCACAGAGATCTCTATTATTTTTTTTCTTCCCTGAAACATGAATATGATTCAGTTTTCGTGATGGAAAGAAAAACAACACCATGACAACATTGGTTCCAACATTTTTCAGAGGTCTATGACTTTGTGACTGACTCATGGTTAGCTAAATAATATTTACTTACAGACACATACACACACCAATTTTTAAAGGTTATTTCAATTAAGCAATAGGCATGTTTCAGGTAATAAAAAATATTAATCAAGATGACCCTCCTGAATGAACTGGATCAAAACACATTAAAGAGTCTATGAAATTAGCACACACTTCTTATAGCATCTACCCTAAAGATAATAGTTACTATTATTAATGCTATTAAATGCCTCATATGCATTTTCTCATTTAACCACTTAGTATCCCAGTGAGACAGGTTATTTTTCCCATTACTTTCCCCATTATACAGGTAAGCAAATAAGAATTCTGACAAGTTAAATATTGCTAATAATGAGGTATAGAAACAGGCTTCAGTTCTCAGTATTGTGATTCAAGAATCCATGCTCTTATCCTCCACAAGCCTCTCAATATGTTTAATCACTCATAAAATTTTTCAGAAACTTTTTTTTTTTTTTTTGGTGGTACGTGGGCCTCTCACTGTTGTGGCCTCTCCCGTTGCGGAGCACAGGCTCCAGACGCGCAGGCTCAGCGGCCATGGCTCACGGGCCCAGACGCTCCGCGTCATGTGGGATCTTCCTGGACCGGGGCACGAACCCGTGTCCCCTGCATCGGCAGGAGGATTCTCAACCACTGCGCCACCAGGGAAGCCCTTTCAGAAACTTTTGTAATTATTTTTAGACATTTTAAGTTTTATAACTCTAGCTTTTCCTTCTTTGTTCCTAAAAAAATTACATAAAACATCAAGGTCAAGAAACAGTTTTTTAAATTCTATAAAGACCATCCAGGAACATCAGTGTTAAGTTCCACTCAGTCTAGTTTCCTATGCCATATGGCATCATTCATCTTTTCAATTTTTGTTATTGTTAAGAGTAATTCTTTTCTCTAGTTTGCACAGTATCTTTTATAGAAATAATGAAGCATGGCTTTTCCTTAAAAATATCACTCAAATAATTAAATTGCCAAAAAAATGGAGAACCTAAAATTTTCTTGGCCTTTCAAATCCCTCTAATAAAACATTAAATCCATTTTTTTTCTGGAATCTTTTCACACTGTTAAGCTAGCTTTTTATTTTTTTAAACTTCATTAAGAAATTAACATTTACTCTCCTGGCAGCCAGTCCTTTCTTCAGATAGATCTATTAATAGTTCATTATCTGAGTCTTTCAATGTCTTATATCCAGAAATCCTTATTTGGGCACTTTTATAAATGATAACCCTTTAATATTTGAAACAGTGTATTTATATTGATATATTTTAAATTTATTTTAAATATAATTTTAAATTTTATTAAGATATAATTCACACAACATACAATTCATTCATTTAATATGTAAAGTAGTATATCTGATTAAAATTTAAGAAGTAATAATTTTCACTAGTCATGTCTGTTTCATTGGACAGTAAGTCTGTGGGGTTCTTCATGCTATCATCTCAGGAGTCAGCTCTTCAATAGTGAGCATTTAATGATATACAAATTATCAAATACAGACTGAGGACAATTTATTGACAACCATCAATTTCCTCAATACAGTTAGGCCCATTTTATAAATAAGGAAATTGAAGGATAGAGAAAAAGATAGTATATGCAAGAACAGTGAGTTAGAAGGAGCCAGATTTGAAATGCAATGTACCTGTTTCCAAACTGTGCTCTTGTTATTGTTCAAAACACTGTGCTGGCTGGAGCATTTTGTGGGGCAAGATTATGAAGTGGTAAAAAATAAATGGAGTGGGCATAGCCCATCTAAAGAGCACAAGGGCCAAACTGACAGACTTCTCAATGGCCAAGTTGGGGGTAAAAAAATGACCAAGATATAAGTCATGCTAGTATTGGATTATTACCCAGGAAATAAAATAAATATCCATAAGCCCATACTGATATAACTAATTAAATAAGGAGATAATTAAATAAGTGGAGATAATTAAAATTTGCTTTCTCACTGAAAAATTCCAATTGATAAGTTAAAAATAATGAGGGAAGTACAAAATCACTACAATAATGGAATAAAATTTAATGTAAAAATTTCAATTAAAAATCAATTTCATAAAATTACACCACGATAATAAATTCTGCAGGTGAGATCCAGTGATAAATGCTAAAAATAGTGGGCAAGGTTGTATGCAAAATTGGTATATCTTCATAGTCTTGAAGTTTTCCCCATAGAATATGTAGTGATTAGAAAGGAAAAAAAACAATTTTATAGTGAAGATTTCTGGCAAATGCCACCTTAATCAAATGATCAAGTTTAACATCATCAGTAATACATACAAATATTACGTACATCCATATGATGACACATCATTGCCACTTTGTTTTTTTGTGACAAATGCATAACTCAATCTAATCATAAGAAAACATCAGACAAACCTAATTTGAGGGACCTGTATAAAGTAATTGACTAGCATTTGTCACAAGTGTCAAGATCATGGAAGACAGAGAAAGAGTGAGAAAGTGTTACAGATAGGAGAAGACAAAAGTGCCATGACAATTAAATGCAACTAAATCAGATGCTGAAACAGAAAAAAATAGAACATTAGTTAAAAATCTGATGAAATCCAAATCAATACTTAATTTCAGTTAACAGTAATGTGCCAAAATTATATTTAGTTTTGACAAGTGTTCTACAATTATATAAAGTGTTAACATCAAGGGAAGCTGGATAATGGTTACACAGGATTTCTCTGTACTGTTTTTGCAACCCTCCAAGCCTAAATATTTCTGTTTTTTTTTTTAAAGCATAATGGCTTAGGCTTGTATAATATTTCAGTGCTGCTCTATCTTAAACAAATGATTGGGTATCAGAATAAATGCACACAATTAATCACTAGTGATGTATGTTAAATGCTACAGAAGCACAGAGAAAAGAGGCAAGTTAAACTGCAAAGAGCATGTGAGAACAGGATTAAAGAAGGCCCCATGCAGGAGGTGACTTTCAGGAGGACTGTGAAAATTAGATAGGATTTTACCGGTTTGAGAAGGAGAGGAGGCTGAAAATAACACTAGCATATACAACAACGTTTGAAGGTGCACTAAACAGTGAAAAGTCAGGTGTTCCTGTGAAATAAAATGCATGGAAGAATCATACACAAACTAAAGTCGGAAAGGCTGACAAATCATGAACAGTGTCAGATACCTAGAAAATATGTTAGGACTTGAAGTATAGGTAAATGCAGTCATTTGAGATTATTTATGCAGTAGAAAACACTCTCTGCAATTATAGTAACACGTACATATCCATGGATGCTGGTTTAATTTGCTCAAAGTCACAGATACTCTCTATGCTTTTAAAATATGTCAGTCAAAATGCAACTATTGTCAGTGGTTTTTTTCTCTTGAGACAACTGTGTGTATCAATTCATGCTACAATGTTTATAAATGGGTGGGCACTTTTTTTTCCTAATTCTTTTCCACCTTGTTTTGAAATAGAGCACTGAGGCCAAATTTGAAAGGGCATTAAATTTTTGATATTCTTTTTGGGGTTTGTTTTGTTTTTGATACTTTGTGTTGGGTTTTTGGGTGCATCTTTAATTTTTCTAGTGTGTTTTCTCCCGTCTTCTCTTTTTCTTGTTGAATCTATGATCATATTAAACTTCATCCACAAGGGGGTGACGCAGTGGATAAGACTCCGTGCTCCCATTGCAGGGGGCCTGGGTTCGATCTCTGGTCAGGGAACTAGATCCCACATGCATGCTGCAACTAAGAGTTTGCATGCCACAACTAAGGAGTCTGCATGCTGCAACTAAGGAGCTGGTGAGCCTCAACTAAGGAGCTCTGGAGCTGCAACTAAGGAGCCGGTGACATACAACTAAGGAGTCTTCCTGCCACAACTAAGATCCAGTGCAACCAAATAAATATTTTTAAAAATAAAAAAATAACATCATCCAAGAGAAAATATTGTTCTTGGTTCATCAGGATTAATCGATCTTTTGCAAACAGTTATGTCTCCTGTTACATTAATTGAAAATGGAAAATAGCTTTTGAAAAACTAATACCCTCAAATATTTTTCCATTAGCCTGCTTTTTTTCTTCTAATTTATTTCAGTTTTGTGAAAATGATGATAAACGTTTTATCCTTTATTTATTCATCAGCTATTTATAGAATACCTATGAATTTTCAGGTCCTCTAATTGTGCTGTGGGAAAAAGTTGGGTAAGTGATTCAGCTGTCATATTCAAGGTTCTCAGAGTTTAATATACACCTTACAGGAGGAAATTACACACACACACACACACACACACACACACACACACACACACACACATATTCAGATTATTCTCAAGGAGATCCGAATATTGATCTATTCTTTCTATGGGATTTTCCTACTTCTAAATGCCCTTTTACTTCAACTTTATTTTCAGTGCCTCTCACTGAGTGAATGCTAACAGTTTCCTGATTCTTGCAAAATACATGAAAGGCTTTTTTCTACAAAGCCTTCTTCGAACTGCTCCATCACATGCTAACTACTACCAGTTCCAAGTTTTCTTTTGCACTTACAATTTTTTCTCCCCTGTGTTCATTGTTTTTGGTATTAGCCATCTCCAGCAGACAATGAGTTCCTGGAAAATTAAGATGAACCGTTTTCTCCCTCTTCATCTCATGTCCCTAGTTCCTAACACACCGGTGGGCAATTACCCAGATGTAGAAAGTACTGATTGATTTATTATCTTAAAGTAACAATATATCTGATTTTCTAGAAAAGTCATTATTTAATTATTGGTTTTTGCAGCTTTCAAAATACAGAAGATATTCATTTGAATTTCAGCTAGAGCAATGAGATACTACTCTTGTTTCTGTACAATGGAGACAAATTCTATTCCCAGGATATTGAATCAATAAGTCATCAAGTGGTTGTTAGGATAAAACCTGCCTCCTTTCTAAGTATTACTGGTAGTTCACAGTAATGAATATATAATTCATAAACAGGGAGAATAAATAAACTGAAGCACATTCATACAATACAATGTAATACAGCAATGAAGATGCATGAACTAGCTCCAGTATGCATAAACATAGCTAGCGTTTAAAACATAACATTGAGTGAAACATAAAAGTTCTAATAAAATAAGCTCTATAAGATACCATTTATATAAATTGTACAACATACTCTAAAATTTGATTATGAAAACATACATATGTAAAAATCATGTGTAGGTATTAAGAGCATTAAGACATGAATGGAAGTTTACATACTGATTTCTTGATATTAATTGCATTTAGGGAGAAAGGAAAAGGGATGTACATGGAGAGGTGTTAAATTCTTTTGTGGCATGTTTATTTTTTAAAAAGTAAAACAAATACATGAAATACTATTATTTTTTAAATCATCTATTTATTCTGTATTGGAGTACATGGGTATCTGTTGTATTATTTTCTGTATTCTTGGATGTTTAAAACAGTCCATACGGGACTTCCCTGGTAGTCCAGTGAGTAAGATGCCACGCTCCCAATGCAGGGGTCCCTGGTTCGATCCCTAGTCAGGGAACTAGATCCTGCACACATGCCGCAACTAAGAGTTTGTATGCCACAACTAGGAGTCCTCATGCTGCAACTAAGAAGCCTGCATGCCGCAACTGAGTCTACATGCCACAACTAAGACCAGCACAGCCAAAATAAATAAATATTTTTTAAAAATTAAAAAATTAAAATGGGCAGTAAATAATCTCTCACCCTCCAAATGCTGAAAAGTTTATTTTTGTTGTGAAAAGAAGCTTGTAAGTTAGGAGGCTTAGAAAAGACACACACACACACACAAAAAGCAGAGTATCAAAATTAAAAAAAATAAAATAGTCCATACAAAAAAGGTCGTGTACCCATACATATATACTAATTAATGTAACTATCTATATACATGTATGTATACCTATATATAAAGTAATACAATTAAACACACATATATAGAATAAAAGTACTTTAAGCTGAAGTTAAAACATAAATAATGTGTAAAATTCTTGTTACATTAAAGTAGGAAGCAGAATGTTCCTGAAACATGGTTTATTTAAAATGGGCAATGTCAACACCTTAAAAAAGAAATGACTCAAATGGGACTTTATGAAAGGAGTACAACTGGTAGAATTCACAAAAACTGTTTCCTAAAGCAAATGTAGGAACTAGCAGACATTATGTTCTTCCAGTGTTACAAGTACTGTGTCAAATACTATTCCCTAAATGAACAGTGAATATTTGGGACACTTTGCATTATCTCATAGCCATATGGTTGTTCTTGGATCTCTTTAACTATCATTGCTTTAGCCCTCACCATTTGAATTTGATTATGTACAATTCTCAAATTCCACTGATTTTTCTTGCATTCTATTCGGGGAGTTAAGGGCATCTAGACTGGACAGTATATTCTTCAACAGCCTTCTTACCTGTCTGCAGCTTGCCACGCAACAAACTTATTGGGAGATATTTTAACAACTGGAGAAAGTTGTTTGCTTTCACCACTTTATTTAGGTATAATTTACAAACTATGAAACTTACCCAATTTTTTGCACAGTTTGACAACAGTCTGGTAACTGCTACCAGCAGCACAGTCAAGTTTTGGAATGTTTCCATCACCCCAGAAAGTTCCCTTGTACCCCTTTCTAGCTACTCCCTGCAGCGTCCCACCCAACACCTCAGCCCCAAGCAACCACTAATCTTTCTGTTGCTCCAGTTTTACCTTTTCTAGAATTTCCTTTGAGTCTGACTTTAATTCAGCATAATGATTTTGAGATTCACCTATTGGTGTCTCCTGTATCAATAGTTTATTTCTTTTTATTGCTGAATGTATTCTATTGTATGGATATATCACATTTTGTTAGTTTATCCCTCCACCAGTTGACAACTTTTCCCTTCCTCCCCTTCCCCCCAGCCCCAGTTTTTGGCTATTATGAACAATACTTCTAATAACATACATACAGAGGTCTGTATGTGAAAATTTGTTTTATCCTAGGAATGCCTAGAACCCAGAAGTGCCATTGCAAGGTCATATCTTAAATGCATGTTTAACATTTTAAGTAACTGACAAACGAATTCCCTTAGTGATGCACCATTTTGCATTCCCACTGTATTAGTTTGCTCGGGCTGCCACAACAAAGTACCACAGTCAGGGTGACTTAAACAGCAAAATTTTACTTTCTCATAGTCCTGGTGGTTAAAGTCCAAGGTCAAGACATCAGCAGAATTGATTTGTTCTGTGGCCTCTGTGCATGGCCGTCTCGATCCTGTGACTTCTTATGCTTGTTCTTCTGTGTGTGTCTGTATCCTAATCTCTTTTTATGAGGACATCAGTCATCTTGGATTAGGTCCCATTTATATGACCTCGTTTTACCATAGTTTATTTCTTTAAGGGCCGTCTCATCAAACACTATCACATTTGAAGTACTTGGGACTAGGGCTTCCACATATTAATTGGTGTGTGGGGCGGGGACACACAATTCAGTGCATACACCCACCAGCAATGTATGAAAATGTCAGTTGTTCCACATTCTTACTAACACTTGATGTTGCTGGTCTTTTAAATGTTTGTTTATTTACTCAGTGTGCAGCCACATCTCAGTGGTCTTAATTTTCATTTCCCTAATGACCAATGATGCAGTACAATGATGTAGTATTTTTAACATCCTCATTGTCCTCTGTTTCTTTTATGAAATGCCTATTCAAATATTTGTCCATTTATTTTAACATGATGTTAGTCTTCTGTTTATTGAATTGTAAGTGTTCTTGATACATTCTGGATGCAATTCCTTTGCCATATAGATATTTTCCAAATTTGTTTTCCCAATCTGTAATTTGCGTTTTCATTTTATTAAGGATGTTTTTCAAAGACCAAAATATTTTACTTTTAGCTAAATAAATCCATTAGTCATATTTTGGTATGGTTTGTGCTTTTTGAGTTTTACCTAAGAAATCTTTCCCTAACCCAAGGATATAAACATTTTCTCCTTCTTTTTCTTTCTTCCCCCTCCTCTTTCTTCCTTCTACTCTTCCTTCTTCCTTTCTCCTTTGTCTTCTCCCTCTTCTTCTTCTAACGTATGGTACGAGGAAAGAATCCATGTTCATTTTATTTCATATAATATCCAGTTATCTCCACACTGTTTATTGAAAAGAACTATCCTATCCCCACTTTATTACATTGATATTTTTGTTGAAAATCAATTGACCATATATAAGTGGGTCAATTTCAGGATGCTCACATCTCTGTTCCATTGTTCTCTTATAACGCTGATGGTTTAAGTCTTTCAATTTAGTTCTTTCCAAAAAAAAAAAAAAAGTTTTGGTTATCCTGTCATTTGCATTTCCTTATAAAGTTTAGAATTAATTTCTTTAAAAAGCCTAGTGGGAATCTCAGATTAACTTTTCTTTTTTTAAATTTATTTATTTGTTTTTTTTGGCTGCATTTGGTCTTCATTGCTGTGCACGGGCTTTCTCTAGTTGCAGAGAGCGGGGTCTACTCTGTGGTGGTTCACGGGCTTCTCACTGCAGTGGCGTCTCTTGTTGTGAAGCACAGGCTCTAGGCATACTCAGTAGTTGTGGCACGTGGGCTCAGCAGTTGTGGCTCATGGGCTCTAGAGCACAGGCTCAGTAGCTGTGGCACACAGGTTGAGGTGCTCCGAGGCATGTGGGATCTTCCCAGACCAGGGATCAAACCCGTGTCCCCTGCATTGGCAGGCGGATTCTTAACCACTGTGCCACCAGGGAAGTCCCAGATTAACTTTCTAAAGTGTGACTTTTATGATAGGCCACCTTCAGCCAGCCACTGTTCTGATTATCTTTTGAATAACCTTGTCATCTGTCTCCAGCCACAGTTTGGCCCTTTCTGCATATATTTTGCATCTCACCTCATTTGGAAGTCCAAATGTGTGTGTGTATGTATGTCTATGTGTATGGTCATGTGCATGTGTGCACGTGTCTGTGGTGATCATTAGAAATATTGTAAATCAAAGGCCAGGTCCGCTCTCTGGCCCTCAGGTTCTCAGTCAATATAAACTTTTTTCTTGTACCTACTGTTGCCTTAGTCAGATGACCAGGCTATATTAGGAGACATGACAGAGATATAACACCCTTGCCCACTGCTACATAATGAAAAAACAGTATGAATGATATTCCATGCCACAGAGGAAGAATAAATGAAAGGGTAAATAAGGAGGGGTCAGAGAGAAGTTTATGAATGAAGCTTGGTTAGATCCCAAAGTAAATTCAGCAGGAGCAAAATCACTGAAGTTCCGAGTAGATCAACCTGGAATCCAGTTTATGTCTCTCACTTGCTAACTGTGATGTCTTAGATGATATATCTACCTTCTAACTTGTAAATCAGATATACTGACAACATACCATCATAGGCAGAGTTTTGATTTTACCAGAAAGTGAACTTGTTTTGTCAATGGTTGGCATAATAAGAAACTTAGTAAGCGTTCCTTGAATCATAAATGTTTGGGTGCATCCATCAGTGGATTCTGAGGAAATAAACTCTTCTGTTCAAGACTCCCTTTACATCCATGGCCAACCCAATCATAAGTCCATCCATTTTCATCTCCAAAATATATTTCAAAGGCACCATTCCTCTCTCTGTCCACTAACCCTGCTCTTGTCCAACCCAGCCTCATTATTCATACTAAAGTTTTCAGTATAGTCTGCCTGTATCCTGCTTCTATTCTAATACCCTTCAAATTATTTCTCACAAAGAAGCTGGAGTGATTTCTTCCTTAGTGCTTCCTTCCTACCCTCCCTCTCTCTCTTTCCTTCAATCTCTTCCCCCCCTCTTTCCTACCTTCTTTTGTTCTTAAAATATCTATTTAATCATGTCACTTCCTTACTTACTTCCCATTGCATTTACTCTAAAATAGAGATGCTCTATTGATCCTGTGTGTGTTGACCTTTTTAATACCCTGATTCTCATGTCCTATAAGGTCCAAACCCTGATGATGTCCATTTTCACTTCATATCATTCTTCCCTACATGGGTTTTCTTTTAGTTCTTACATAGACTGGGCACCTATTAATCTCCCAATCCCTGATCAACATGCCTTCAGTCTAAAGGGTATCTCTTCAGGGGATCATTCTCTGTCCTTCTAACCATATTCCCCTTTAGTCCTGTTTCCCTTTACTACATCCTATGTGTTTCCTCTTGAGCATGTTACCTAAACTGTAATCCTATGTGTGTTTGTTGGTACACTTGTTCATTGTTTGCTTCTTTCATTAGATTGACAAGTCTGAGAAGGTTGTCATTCATCAATGCATACTCAGCATCTTGTATATTGCCTGCTGAATTTATGAGGGATGACCTCAAATGCTGATTCTTACTATTGGATTTGGATTCAGTAAAAAATAGAGATATAAGGGGTGTAAAAGTTTTGTCCAAGTTTGTTTACATAACTTCAAGTGAAATGTATTGAGTGTCACTTTTGATTTTGAAAAAGTTTTGCATGAAGAGATGCTAAAAGTAAAAAAAAAAAAAAAAATTCTTCCTCACTTATAAACACATGGGGAATAAATATTTACTTGACTAGTGTGCTCAGGTTATTGCCTTGATTTTCCTTTTTGTGGTGTTCCTATAGGTATGGTTACCTAATATGACGGTGGAAAAGACCTTTGGTGTGTACCAGCTATATCCCACCAGTGATATTCCATATTCCCCACCTAAGGGTTCACGCCTTTGTAGAATCACAACAATTCAAAGAGGTTATTTTCTTCCATGATTTTAGTAAATGATTCTCCTGAAATGGCATCACATACAAAACAGTTCCTAGAGAGAAGTCTCCATACTAGCTTTGAAAGATTATTTATTTCAAATTTCTCTCCTCCAGTGACTTGGCTTATTAGTCCCTGGTACCTATGGTTTCCTGCCAATTTCAACCTTCAGCTCCACAGACAATCAACAAGACTAAACTGACTCTTCCTTATTTCATGTCTCCTCCTACCACGTAAATTCCAACGTATAATGATATGCACTTATATCTCCACCATGCAAAGTTTAGATACATCAGGAACATATGAAACTTGGGGCCTCGGAGAATCACTTTTTACAATTTGAGAATATTTGAAGGCAGACAGAAAAATAAACACAACTTTGGTGAAGCAGTCACCACAGAAACAATTGCTGCTCTCATTTATCTATTTTTATAGGGTATATTTTAGTAATATTCAAAGATACATGTATTTATTGTGGGACCTCGGTTTGCATTTATTTTCACAGATGGCACAGGAAAATTTTTTCATTACATCCTGCTGTGAGTCACTGGATGACTAAAATGTGCTCATATTAATGATTTAAATGAAAAATAATAAAAGTTGAGTTCTCAGTGTTCCTTCAAAAATTAATAAATTTCTTAGATTCAATAAATCTCTTTGCATGTAACAGATCGTCTCCTTCTGGGAAATATGTTTGGGTTTGTGTGAAGGTTTTAACTTAAGAAGTTTACACTAAGACAAAATGAGTTCTAATAATTAAGAAATAACTCCTGAGGGCTTCCCTGGTGGCACAGTGGTTAAGAGTCCGCCTGCCAATGCAGGCAACACGGGTTCATGCCCCGGTCCGGGAAGATCCCACATGCCACGGAGCGGCTGGGCCCGTGAGCCATGGCCGCTGAGCCTGCACGTCCGGAGCCTGTGCTCCACAATGGGAGAGGCCACAGCAGTGAGAGGCCCGTGTACCGCAAAAAAAAAAAGAAATAACTCCTGAAATCAGGTCAGAGGGGGTCATTTCATTTAACAACTTAATTCTTTTGGCATTTTTTATGTTGTAAGTTTAGGGATGATAATCAACAGAATTCAGGTGACTTAGGAATACCTAACTGTATCTTAGCCCAGCCACCCTCCTTTTCTTAAGATCCTTGGAGAAGAGACACAGAAAAAAAATATAAAATCAAAATAGCAGTTATTATTGGTCGGGCTTCTGCATAGAACCCTCATGCAGAGCTTTGGTGGACTGAGCTGGAGGATATGGCTTTTTATATAAATCTAAGCCTTAAAGAACACCTATTCTCCAACTCTGGATATCAGCAGCCTCTGGTTTGCACCAGAAGCAGAAGACCAAACAGGTGAGAGTACGAAGAAAAGGAGTAGAAAGGGCCCTGATGCAAATAAGGCAGGCTCTTGTTTTTAGTTATTGTCCAATCTCACTGATAGGAGAGGAAGACCCAATAATACATCAGACCCAACCAGGACTCAGTCAGTTTCTTTTGGACAGAGCTGAGTACGAAGCTGATAAAAATAATGCTGAAGAGACGTTATTATCTATTGATATAAAAAAAGTTTTTAAAAAGTAATGATGAAAGATACAGTTTTGTACCTTAAAAAAAAAAAAAGAATGGGGAGGGAGCACAGATCTGAATGCCACACTTCTCACTAAGCCCCCTTCTTTGGATCTTCAAAATGTAAAATAGACTGAAGATTCAAGCACCAATTTATTTTTGTTTCTCGTTTAGTTCTTGCATTTGTTGTCTGTTTTGTTTCAGAAGGAGAAACTCGGTATTATTAAACACTAGAGGCAAGTAATCATTCTCTGGTCCATTATGGAGCAGAACTGGTGCTACAAAGTACTTTTCCTGCAAAGCAGAAGCACAGTGTATTTGTTGATGGAACAAACCATAATCTGCCCATTGGTCAGGGAGATCAAACTTTCATCTTAGCATCTCAGCAAGACTTACACAAATATGTTCCCACCACATAACTAAGGTGCCTGAACGTGTGCTGAGAGACACTCTGCTGGCCTGAATGCCTTCCTTCCGCTGGGAAATTAATGCTGACAGTAGTTATTCTGAGAACTGATTAATTAAATCTCTTTCCTGGCAGTTCCATTAATATCAACACAACATGGCAGAGATATTGACATAGTGAGAAAACATTGCTTTCAACAATAGGGCTTTGTTGACAAAACACTGAAATGTCTAGACCATTAGCAACAATTCAGGAATCCATCTTCCCCATCAGTCTCATTTAGCTTACACATAACTCTCTCCCTCTCTCTCTTACTCTCTCTCTCTCTCTGTCTTAAAATCTGTAGCAGTTAGGCAGAGAAAATGAAGTGGAAGCATTATTAAATATAAAGGCAGGATGCATTAGAAACACACTAGACCAACTGTTTTTCTCTCTCTCTCCATGTACACACACATACACACATGATGGGGGGGCAGTAGATATTCAATATCACCTAATGTTGACTTATGATATTATTTAATGTATCAACCATCAGAGAATATTATTTACTGATTTTCTACTACACGCCTGATACTTCACAAGTATTATTTCACTTGTAAAAAAAAAAACCACAACAACCCGCAACGTGATAGTGCTTATAAGCTAGTTTAGATTAAGATCTGAAAAGGTGTCTTTGAGGAGAGGACATTTGAGTTCCGGCCTAAAGAACTAGGACTTAGTCACGTGAACATCTGGAGAAAGAGGGATCCAGGCACAGGGAAAAGTTACTACAGAGACCCTAAAGTGGGAATAAACAAGTTGAGTTCAAAACAGTGGGGTCAGGGCTGCTGATCCTGGAGGGGAATGGGGGCCTTCTTGCCAAAACTCCGGCCCAGGCTTTCAAGTCAAAGGGTGACATGGTGGGTACCAATCTCCTCTGCTACCCATTCTGGAGCCTACTATGAGGTGGTACTTACTACCATGGGATCTAGGTGCCTGGCCCTTGTAATACCAGGGCCCCAAATGTGGAAGGTTGGCCAGAGTCCTGGAAGGAAGCTGTGAGCCCAGAGTACCTGCCACCTGGACACTGATTTCATGGTATGCTGCCTTGGACTGCTGGAGTGGATGCAATCATCACTTTTCGTAGAAACTTTTTCAGTTATACTGAAAAAAAAAAAAAATTTTTTTTTCCATTTCCAAGAAGTTTTTTGGGTTGCTGTACTTCCCTTATTTTGCAGCAGAGGAAAACTGTGGCTAAAACAAGTTAGGGAATTTGCTAGAAATTATACAGCTTGTAAAGAAGCAGAGTTGAAATTTAAGTTCGAATTGGTCTTATTACAAATTCCTTTTCCTTTCCACACTGGAGTCCTCACTTACTTCTTGACCTCCCTTTCAGTTCCTTTCCACGCCTAACCACCTGTGCTTCTGCTAAGTTGAACTACATGATGTATGCAATATCACCAATTAAATCCATCAGAGGTCCTGCTTAGTTGCTACGTTGGCTTCCGAAGGGTCTTTGCTGGATTCACTTACACACTTGCTCCAGTAGCATCTAGTACTTCATCACAAGTATGAGGAATGAGTGGACATAAATGCTTCCAAGGAATCACATAAAAATACAATCAGAAGGGTACAAAAAAGTCCATCATTGTTCATGCTTAAGTTAATGAGCTCACTTACTTATATTCCGTTTTCTAACCCTGGATCCCCATAGTTGCCTACACTGTCTTTATGGCATATAGATCTTTCCCTCAAAAGTATGCTGTCTGGGCCTTCCCTGGTGGCGCAGTGGTTGAGAATCCGCCTGCCGATGCAGGGGTCACGGGTTCGTGCCCCGGTCCGGGAAGATCCCACATGCCGCGGAGCATCTGGGCCCGTGAGCCATGGCCGCTGAGCCTGCGCATCCGGAGCCTGTGCTCCGCAACGGGAGAGGCCACAACAGTGAGAGGCCCGCGTACCGGAAAGAAAAAAAAAAAGTATGCTGTCTGTAAACCCATATTTCTGGTCCTTCCCCCTCTCCCTTCCTTCCTTCCCAAAACTTCTATGTGCCAATATCTAGGGGTCAACAGCTCAAAAATCTCACAAGAAAGAGACAGCTGTGTTTGGGTGTGATCAGTACAAAGTTAGAAGTATGTGCAGGGTACAAGGAGAACGTGGGAGGCATCTGCTGTTTCGGGAGCTCAGGAAAGACTAGGTGGAGGAGGGAATTAGTGAACTGAGCCTTGAAATATAGGAAATGATCAGGCAGAAGTTAATACAATGTTAAGTGTTCTGTGTTTCAAGAAGAGAGACTTACATGTTTGAAAGCTTTTTAAAAATGTCACTTAAAAATCACTTTCACTCAGGTGCTCCAGATTAAGAACTACGACACGCTGGCTAGGATTCTCTGCAGGTTTGCTCCAGCTGGGCTTTTTTTCGGGCTAGGTATTCATATGAGAAGGGCACGTATTAGGTGTGAAAATGTGTGTTTGAACCTGCCAGAGCTCAAGCACAAGATTACAGCATTAATTCCCACTGTTCAAGGCTGCAGAGTTTGAAAACAAACTCTGTATCAGGGAAAACCCCAGCGCAGAAAAAGAGGCATGATATAATCAATTGCTCACAATTCTGGATACAGGTCAAAATTACTTTAGGGCTTGTGTAAAAATTCAGATACCTGTGTCTCTTCCACGTGGTCACAGCATCTGCACAAGGAGTTTGCACATTCCTGTTTAAAAAGTACCATATACAATTTCTGTGTAAAACTAGGATGCTACTAGAGTTTTAACAATGACCTTCTCTTAAAACTCCATTACACAGGAGGCTCTGAAAAAGAGTGTGGCCAACAGCTGGGCACATTTTCTGTCGTTGCTAGAAATAATGAAAAGCAGGGCTTTCAGTGTTTCCCAAATTATTTCCCAAATTATTTGTTTCCTACCTTAAATATGATTGATAAAAGGACAGATAACAGTTAGAGATTTATAGCTATTATTTTTGAGCACTTCCTATGTGCCAGAAATATAGGAAATACTTTGTATAGATGCATCACCCTTTTTACATAGCAGCTCAATATATTATTGTTCACGGACTCTGTTTTAAATGAGAAAAATAAGAAACAGAGATGTCAATATAGTTTTCTAAGGTCACACGGCTATTGAATGTAAAGTGTAGAACAGAGTTGGGTGCAGGTTTTATACCACTACACTATGCTGTCCTCTGGTATTACTAGTTGATGTGACTACACCCAAACCTAAAACGTTTTATATTATACTTTGTGTGACTATATCTGGTATAAATTTGTAGTTCTGAAATATCAATGGGAAAAACCCTCAAGTATCATCTCTTTGAATGGCCTCTGAAGTCTAGAGCGGCTGGACTGTTATTTGGCAACTTAGACGTGTACGCAGTTCAAATTCCTATACCCAGGCTGAGTCATCCCTTTCTAAGCATGCCTGTACTTTCTCAGTCATTTCTCTATTAAATCCATTATTTAAGCATTTTTGCTTCTCTGCACGTGCTGTTCCACTCCACTGAGCTGCTTCTGTGTGGATTACAGGCACTGTATCATTGTGACTGAAACCTAATTGACTTCCACGGTAAATATTAAAGGAAGGTGGCAAACATGACTAGTTGTCCGTTCAAAATGACATGAAATGGCTAACGCCTATGTGTAATGAGGGAGAACTCTTCTGAGCTTCAACTCTTGTTTTATGGGGGAAAGAGAGTGAGTCCTCAAGTGACGGTTGACGAGTCTATGGCAAATGTGTGCACCAAGTGAGAAGCTGAAATAAAAAGCCCGGTACGAAGTCGTTAAACATCAAGCCCGATGAATTATTCATTTAATGGTTTCAAAGTTCGACTTGGAAAAATGTAAATAAAACACACAGAGAACTTTCTCCTTTCTGGAAACGACTTTATAGTCATGAACTAAGTGCAAGGAGCACTTAAAGTGTCGAACTGCATTGTATATTTTATGTAAATTAAGAATACTGAACAAATTCCCCATTTGGTAGCAAAGAGAGGAAGAAAATATACCTCTCCTGATGATCAATGCCTCTGAGAAAATGAATTATCTTTATTTTCTCCATTATCTTTTATTGCCACTTTATATACTCTATAAAATAGCGACCTGCAAGGTATTCAAATGAAATGTGATGTAATTTTTCTGGTTCACGAGCCTTTTTTTATACCCTTCAGGCATGACTGCAACCTTCTCTACATCCCTGAATATGCCTTATAGCTAGCCTCTGCTCTGGTGACAGAAAGTGGTCTAGTGATAGAGCGTAGTAGTCCTTGGAGTCCAAAGAGGAGGTTCAAATCCCAATTCTGCAACTGAATGGGTGGCTTTGGATATGTTTATTATAATGGCCAACTCAAAGCATTGTAAAGACGAAGAGAGACAGAATACACATCATCAAGTACATGACAGAATCACAAGTATTTGTTAATGAAATGAATCTGATGAAATCCTTCCAGCAACCGGGTCCACAAAATCCTCCTTGAATCTACAGTAACAGCTTTTTCCCCAATCCTAATATTCATTAGCCAGATATTTTTACGTACCATCTAAGGCAAGACAAAGTTACCACTGCAAAAAATGATGTGGTTAACCCACAAGAGGGCAGCATTCCAAAAATCCATTGAAAGCCAACACAGACCCAGAAACCATATCAACTACCAAGTCCTCAATGAAACTACCCTGATCTAACCTACGGGTACACCTGAGTGCAATCCACGATGAAGTTTCCACTGAAAGCAGCAAAATGAAAATAATACATAAATATAAATGCTTATTGCTTAAAAAGACACACCTAAATTTAAATGTTTTAACCTTAAATTAATGTTTAAATCTCTCGGAGAGTACCTTTCTGAGTGGCTAGTCTCTACAAAGACTCATTACAGAGGTTTAGTAGAACAATTTACTAACTCCACTGCTATGGTTGGTACAAAGATAGTAATTAAAATTCATTATCAGTCTATTCTAGTTCTCATGCTTCCCTGACCTTTGGCCAGAACTTCTGCTACTCTAGGGTAGTTGTCAGAATCTTTATCCCCAAGGAGGAGTCTGAGCCCTGATTGTCTTGCCCTTGTTGAACTGTGGCTCTTATAGTTTTTTTCTTTGATATTACTAAGCATGAAAGCACCAAAACCATCCAGTGACATGACTGGGGTTCATTTTGATCAGGGGCAGTTACCTCTTTTTTGTCTGCTAGGCCATTGGCAGGATTCCAAAGTGATTGGGTGGTGGTATTAACTTCAAATTCAGGGTAAAGCATACTGCTACCTCTAGTGGAAGCGATCCCTTCCCCCAGCCCAAACTAAGAACCACTGATACAGGTTTGCCTAAGATCATGGGGATGACAAGCATACTTTTATATTTCCCCTAATTAGGTCAAATTGGTCAAATGAGATCAAATAAAGGTGAAAAGAGTTATTCCTGATTCCACAGTCTGGTTCCTGCAATTATGTATTCTAGCTGCTGTGGAGAAACCACCACATTAAGAGCTGTTGATTCAGCAAATATCTCACATACTAGAGCGTAGCACTGAAATCCTGCAGAGACTCATCTCTGAACTGGTGCTTTGGCTGAGCCTTCAGTGGACAATCCAATTGTTCTTTGAGGTTGTCTACTTTTACTTGATGAAGCGTCTGATAAGACCAATGGGTCATAGTCACAGGTCTATCGCTATGCCACAAAACTGGCTCCTTGGTCTGAGAAAATGTTGTGCAGAATATCATGCAAACAGACCAGGAATTCTGCAAGTATTTAAATAATGGTGCTTCCATAGGCACTGCAAGCAGAAAAGGCAAACTTCTATGTGAAGAATCACTACATCCTCAGTATAGAAGATTCCCAATATGTAGTTAAAACTGTCATCAAGTGGCTGCTGGTCCATTTATAAGAGGGTTCCTTTCTGCGGGCTCAGTCTTGGGCTCTGCTCCTTGTAGGTTAGGCATTGAGTGGTGCTAGTAACTAGGTCTTATTTGTTGGGGCTCATGAAGTTTGGCCACAATGGCCATTCAACTAACACTGTTGTAGCTGGAGAAAAATGCTAGCTGATATCCACAGGATCAGATATTCATTTGTTAGCCACCAAGTGCCTTCTCATCAGTGGGTGCTCTCTGGTGGGCAGCCATGTGAGATAAGAACGTTTTCACATATTGTGCTACCTCCTCCGAGACTAGTCACATGCCTCTTTCCCAGAATTCCTTGGTCCAGTTGTTCAGTCTTGCTCCTTCTGGGCTATTAACAGACCAAGCATTCTCCCAGGGGTCTTTATATATCCTCACCTTGGGTTACTTGCCCCTTGGCACAGAGTTGATGACTATGCATACAGTACAAAGCCCCATTCACTGGCAGGGTTTTCACCAATGTCCTTTGGGAGAAGGACCCCTGGGTGGGCCTTGGTAAGGAAGCAGCCCAGTTGGGGCTTGTACCAGCTTATCACACTGACCCATTTGTGAACCAGGCCCCAGTGTTTTCCTTCTCCATCAGTTGGCCATAAGGACAAATAAAGATGTGTTTGTTAAGGGAGTGTTTGAGTTGAGGGACAGGCATTGGTAAGACACAAAATAGGTGATGTGGGAGACTGGGCCACATGTATATATAATTTATACATGCCCCCTGAACCAGCTGGGTCCTACCCTAGGGATAATATTTCCATTGCCTGCCCTGGCAGATTGCTGCTGTACCAGGCTGACCTCATGACAAGTCACCAAGGGCAGCTCCATCCATATGGACATTCATGTCCCCCATTTACAGGCTCTCAGTCTCTACAAGGGCCCAGCAGCATGACAGGAGCTCCGTTTTAGATTCCAAGACATTCTCTGCTGTATGAGGCATATCTTTTCTCTAGGTCCTAGGAGTCTCAACTGAGATCCCCTACTGGGGCTTTCTCACACCGGTTTTCTCAGCCTGAGTAACTAATTGTATTGAAGGTGCTGGCTCATATGGCAGCACTGCTCCCATCACCATCTGGACCTGTTGGCAAGCTCTCGCTTACTCCAGGCCCTACTCAAAGTTGGCAAGATTCTGCGTTGTGCAGCTCTGAGTGCTAAGTGAGTTTGTACTGGCTTCCAGTGCCTTGGTGTTTGAGACATAAGACAAAGGAGACAAACACCCCAGGCAGGTACTGCCCTGCTTCTCCAGCAGACTGGTTGCCATAGTAGTGGCTGGAGTAAGAGGTGGGGCCATGGAGGTATGAAGTGAAATGCAGTAGTTGTCCACTATAATGTGATAATGGATACATATCTTTCTTCAACTGAAATAACAAGTTTTATTTTTAAATTAATGCCTTTCTGACATTTTGATGTTAAAACGTCCTTTAATTTTGTAGCTCTTTGGGTTTTTTTGTGGATCCCATACAAATTTTAGGATTATCTGTTCTATTTATTTGACAAATGCCATTGGAATTTTTTTTTTTTTTTTTTTTTTTTTTTTGCTGTACGCGGGCCTCTCACTGTTGTGGCCTCTCCCGTTGCGGAGCACAGGCTCCGGACGCCCAGGCTCAGCGGCCACGGCTCACGGGCCCAGCCACTCCGCGGCATGTGGGATCTTCCCGGACCGGGGCACGAATCCGAGTCCCCTGCATCGGCAGGCGGGCTCTCAACCACTGCGCCACCAGGGAAGCCCCACATTGGAATTTTGATAGGGATTGCACTGAATCTGTAGATTGCCTTGGACAGTATGGACATTTTAACAACATGGATTCTTCCAACTGATGAGCATGGAATATCTTTCCATTTATTTGTGTCTTGTTTAATTCATTTTATTACTATCATAGTTTTCAATATATAGGTCTTTTACCTCCTCCCTTAATACGTTGCTTTTTGAAAAGGATAAAATACAAAAACATTGCCAATCATAGATCAATTATTTTTCTTGCTCCAAACACATATGCACACACACACACCACAAAAACATACGCACATCTATAAAATTAAAAATGAAAATAGTATATATGGGGGAGAATTCAGTTCCATCAGACAACCTGAAATTTAAATCTCCAACTTTGTTGATTAGATGACCTCAAGTATGTTCAAAAACATTTCTGACTTTTAATTTTCTTATCTGCAAAGTATGGATGATAAAACATATTTTACTGCAAAGAATTGCTTGGAACATACACAGGAAGCACATAGGAAAGCTTTGGGAAATGTGTGAATCTACTGCAATTAAATGTGAAATTTTAAGTACACCAAGGTACAAATACATATATGAATTTTTTAAGGACTTAGTTTTAATGAGAATAAGAGTACACTGTTTATTTTAGTAACCTTATCCTTTTTTTTCTCTTCTTTCACTAATTTATCCATCTCTGACAACTTACTCACTAAAATATTTCCATTGGAAGGCAAGAACTTTACCTGACTTGCTTTACCTTACCATGGAACTTTCTGAATATTCCCATACATTTAAACTTTTTTGCAGGAGGTAGGGGGAGTTGCCTTCAGCCATATCTCCTGCCAGTAGAAAGGTTGGAGTTTCCAAAGAAAATGATAAATTTTCAATGGGAAAAAATGTTAACTGTGTTTTATTTTTTGAGATGAAGGCAGTCATTGGGTCTGAGCAAAAGATAAGTGTTTAAGAGGTATCATTTCCTTGCCTCTGGGTGTGAAATACTTCAGAAAGGCAAATTTGATTCAAAACTTTAAAAATTCCATGGTAGTTACAGTTTGCAAAATTATCTTTCATCTGCTTCACCTGAAACGATAATCAGACTTCCAAGAATAGGTTTCATAGGTTAGTCTTCATCACAACATAGTATATTGCAGATGAAAATTGAATTCTGCAGCACAATCAAAATGATAATTTTTTCAATGTGTGTTTTGAAGCAGCCTTTGCCACAGAAGACAACAGCATATACAAACTGTAATGTGCCAAACCTCACTTAGTCCAGAATATATCAAGAAACAAAATTCATTCTTTGAGGTATATATAATATTTGTTTAACTTGTATCTTTATACATCCATGTCCTTGTTGGATACCAATTGGGCATCCAAATCTATGTGATTGAACTATATAGTAATTTAATTATTTTAATTCAGTATTGGACTTTGTTTTGGTAAAGTTTTTTTTAAAGTAGTATAAATAGGGCTTCCCTGGTGGCGCAGTGGTTGAGGGTCCGCCTGCCGATGCAGGGGTCATGGGTTTGTGCCCCGGTCCAGGAGGGTCCCACATGCCGCCGAGCAGCTAGGCCCGTGAGCCATGGCTGCTGAGCCTGTGCTCCGCAATGGGAGAGACCACAACAGTGAGAGGCACGCGTACCGCAAAAAAAAAAAAAAAAAAAAAAGAAAGAAAGAAAGAAAAAAGAGTAGTATAAATAAAGAATGTCTAGGAGTTGCTTTTTATTTTCTGTGGAAACAACCCATAGTTTAGAGTTAGAAGAGTCAGAATGTCATGGCCTTGGGCAAGACATTTCAATATTAGTCTCAGTTTTCTCATGTTAAATTAGGGTAATTATATCTCTTTAAGACTTTTTTTTAAAGTTTGAATGAGACAACCTATGTAAAGCCATTAGCACAGGCCCTGGCTCATAGGAAGAAAAAAAAATCAGTAAGTGGCTATTATTATTTAATGATGTTGTTGTCATCAAAGATGATAATAATACTTTTCTACCTCTCTTTATTAAAAGCAAATAATATTTCCAGGACTTTTCACTGAAGCTAAAACTGATTATCAGAGACATTGCCAAAGGGTATTACTTACAGATAGTACAATCAGGATGGTGAAGGAACTAGATATTAAGCCTGGTGATAAAGACCTGATGGGGCTAAGAGTGTAGTCGGTACAACAGATATAATTAATATGAATAAACGCTTAAACATCCTTACATGGAAGAGAGGAAATTTAAACTCTGTGTTTCCAGATGGCAGAATTTGGATCTACAGTTATAGAGAGTAGAAAATCAGTTCTGTTATAAAAAGGGCTTTACCAATGCAATTGTCTAGTAATGCACATTATACAAGAAGCAACATCAGTCATTCTTTTGTGCATTTCATGGAGGTCTACAGTACTTTGACCTAGGGAGAATGGTTTCATTACAAACAAGCAGTTATGATGAGGAAAGAAGTGAAGCAATATTTGTTTTCTCCCCATCAGCACACTCGGTTGAGGTCTACAGCAAGAGAGAGAATAAAAGAATTTCTGTTTGTTTCTATGTACAACCTCTTGCTTTGTAGGTGTCAAGAACAATCATTCTACACCTCAGAAGGTTTGGCTATTCATTCAGTAATTCCCCATCACTTGTTCTGTGGCTCAGGCCTCTCCCTGGATACATAAAGGTGAGTCAATCATGGGACTTGTTCCTGAGCACAGTCAGGAGGGAGAGATGCAGTTGTAAACCCATAATTGGAACATGGTGAAAAGTTAAGAGAGAGTTGTGCAAAGTGTCCCATGATCTGAAAAACAAAAATAGCAAGCCATGTTAGAACCTGGGATTAATTCAGGAGCAAGAACAAAGAGGTGTTCTTATACAGTATGCTTAATAATACATAGTTTGGGGCTTCCCTGGTGGCACAGTGGTTAAAAATCCGCCTGCCAATGCAGGGGACACGGGTTTGAGCCCTGGTCCGGGAAGATCCCACATGCCACGGAACAACTAAGCCCATGCGCCACAACTACTGAGCCCACGTGCTACAACTACTGAAGCCCATGCGCCTAGAGCCCATGCTCTGCAACGAGAAGCCACCACAATGAGAAGCCCATGCACTGCAACGAAGAGTAGCCCCCGCTTGCCACAACTAGAGAAAAGCCTGCATGCAGCAACGAAGACCCAATGCAGCCAGAAATAAATTAATTTTAAAAAAATAATAATAATGCATAGTTTTCCCAGGATGGCCACAGTGGCATGGATCAAAAAATGGGTTGACTAAGGAAAACAACAGAAGTATGGAAAAGAACTGGAGTGATCACGGGCAGCAAGTAATTAGGTAGCTGTGGAGGAAAGAGGCTATAATGGAGAAATAGTGGGAGATTATCCTACAGAACAAGGCTAAGTCCACCACAGAAAAGACCTTGAAAGCCAAAACAAATAGCTTAGATTATGCCATATGCTATGGAAACCTGACATTTTACTCTGGAAGTGCAGAGATAGATCGGGGAGGTCAAGAAAGAAGGCTGAGGAAAGAATTTGAAATATTAAAGGTAACAGGTGATGAGGTGATGGTCATGGCCACAGGGTAAGGAACCCATTGGGGATGGGACCCCCGATTATTGTGCTCTATTTGCTAAAAGGTAACACTCTAAGTGCCGGGGTGAAATAATAGACTTAGAATGAGAAGGAATCAGTACAAGCTAGGTTTCTGTTTCTAACTCACTGTATTACTTGGACCTTGGTGGTTTCACAGATCCTTTTTGCTCTGATATTCTTTGACTATTTTTCTGACATAAGGTATTTTTATAATAAATATTTACTGTATTTTTCTTTGCTCCTTGAATTTAAGAGATCAATGCAAAGGCCTCTTTTCAGCATGTGACTTTAAATTGTATGTCGTTTTGATCTTTTTGCCATACCTAAGTTAGCCCCATCGATGAGATTCATTAAACCATTTTTGTCTTGAGAGGATACATTTTTATTCTCTCTCAGACCCCTTTTAAGTAGCTGTTACAAAGTGTCTTTTCTGACTCTAATTAATAAACTACAACTATTTAATTAACAAAATATATTTAAAAACAAAAACTTGGACCATTTTCAAAGCAAAAGCCTGCTGTACACAATTTCAGACCTCTACCAGGAATTAGCAACTGATGTGCTGACACAGTAGTACATGCATATTTACTTTTGTTATCCCCCAAAATGCATTGTTACCATGGTAACTCATGTAGTGCAGCTGCTACCAAGAGACAGAAGTTCTTGGTGGTTACCAAAAAATAAAAAAAGGAAGAAACAAAGAAAAAAATAATCAATGGGAACTAGTATAAATGCAAAGCCATTTTTATGCACCACCATGTAAATGGCTACAAATTATCTTGGGAAAATCTAGGAAGGAAGACGACTATCAAAGAAATGCTTCAATTCTGGACACTGCTCTTAACAGTCTCTTTCTCAGAAAAGAAATACTGTAAAGAACTCTATTGGTTATCTTTCAAATTGTATGAGTAACTTCATTCATGTTCACTTTATGCTCCCTGAGGGAAGAGACCTTGAATGTTTTGCTGAACAATGTATGGCCAGCAGCTGGTACAATACTCAACATATAATAAGCATTAAAAAATTGTGAAATGAATGATTAAATGAATGAATGCAAGTTTAAGGCAATGCCTACAAAACAAATAATTAAAGGGGATACTGCTGAAGTAGAAGAACAAGACTTCTTAATTTTAATGTACATTAAAAGTAATACTGGGAGTTAATGAAATACAAAACTCTAAATGATTTTGATTCAGTAAAACTAAGATGGGCCTCAGGATACTTCAGCATACATTTAACATGAGTTCTAGGTGAGTCTGATGAATTTGATCTAGGAAATTCCCTTTGAATACATGTGGGGAGAGTATTAAACTAGATGTTAAACATTCTAAATTTGCTCTATTGCTGAACTGCTTTGCAGAATCATGTAGAATTTCTAGGTTAGGGTTCTCTTCTCAGAGAGAAATAAAATAGAATTTCAACTGTTTTCAAAATAGATGCATCCCAAGGTGCCCACCTCCATTTAATTTAAAATAGCTCTGACTGCAATAGGATCTTTTTCTTTTTTTAACATTTGTGTTTTACATAAGATTTCTTTCTTTTCAGAGAAGCTTTCTGCTGCTGACAGTAAAATGCCAATGATGACCTGAAATGTAAAAACAAAGCAATTTTGGAAATTTCAGGAATATATGTTTCCAAAAGAAACATCTAGGTTTTAGAAATTACCTGATTTGATTAATGCAGGCAGTTTTTTAGAGTTTTCTAAAACAAAATAAAACTTATTGGAGGATCATCAATAAGCTTTCTTTATTAATTATGTTTAACAAAACCAATTGCTAAATCACCATGTTTAGCTTGATGCAGATAGAATAGAATGATATATTTATTTTTAAACAGATTTTCTTTGTTTTTCCCAGGAAGAGCACCTCTTCCTTCATCTTGTTACCAAAATTGCAAAAGCAAGATTTCATTGTTGGGCATACTGAAATATTCTAGGGTAGTAAGTAGAAAGATTAAAAAGGAGCTTAATTTCTGATGTTCTCATTCCCTAGGTTCCAAATGAAGAAGAAATTGAGTTTAAAGTAGTATAGTTGAAACCGCAATCATTTTGTGTTGCATTAATATGAATGGCTGCAAAATATCAACAAAAAAAACCCCTGCAATCAGCTGTTGCTTTTGCCTGCAAAATAATTTGTCATTTTGCATCAAACTCTGACTAAATGTGCTCTGGGTTAAAGGTTTTGTAACTTGATCAGCTTCCAGACAAACTGGTCCAATCTTTTCTTGTGTGGATTGGGCTGAGGGCCTGTTTCCTCTGACTTTTTTCAATCCTCTGTCTCCTCCTTTTTTCCTCTTCCCACCGTCAGCCCTGAAGATGCTGAGCCACTATTTCCCGGTTTGGCCTGTCTTAGTCATGAGTACTTCCCTCTGGTCAGACACACTGCTAATGCAGACAATGACCTTGTAAGATGAATAACTCTGAAGATGAAAATGGATGTGCCAGTTTAAAAGAGGTCAAGCAGCAAGTGGGAATCAAGTGTGAACAGCAAGCAGATGGCGACTGCATTTCAAAGAGACCAGTACTTCCAAAATGCGGGCTGCCAACACAATTACTCTATTGCTGTTTTTAAAGAAAAGACATTTATAAAGAATTATTAATGTAAAGCTCATTTAAAATGTAAAGCCCTTTGAATATCTAATTCTTTTAAATGAAAAGCATACTTATTTGAAAATGTAAGTCATGATAGATTGACAAGCGAATTTCTAGAATCATCTGATTTCAAGTTATGTATGCGTAATAAATGTTCCCTCCTTCCCTATGTGCCAAGGTTGTACTAGTTGCGTTCACACATCTATTTGCATGTAGTTCTAATAACTCAGAGGCAAGATAAGGAGATTGTAACAAACTACATTTCAGATGAAGAAACAAATGTTCAGAGGATAAACTACTTTCCACAGTTAAAGTTACCCAGTTGATTGAGTCATCACTCAACTCTAGTCATCATTAGATTATATCCCCTATCTTGAACAGTAGCTACATATAATAGAATAAGAAACTTTACAGAGATTAATAGTGACTAGAGAACATAGTAAAGTCTCATGACTCATCGATTTGATCCAGACTTTGAAAGATGTAGTCTGAGGTGAAAGAAATTTAAGTTAAAGGAGATCATGAACAAAGACATGAAAATGAGAGCTTTCAGGAACTCTGGCCATAGAGTAAGGCATGAGTTGAGGGGTCTGGGTTGGGCTGGGAAAGTTACTAGGCTGAGGCAAAGGCTCTCAGAAAAAGTTTATCCATGAAGAGCTTTGGAGAGGAAAAAACTGAATTTAATAAAAGCAATGATAATAACAATAATAACAAGAGCCAATATGGGTTTGCATTTCTTGGCCCACTTGTGTGTTCATTCATTTATTTGTCCATTCATTTGCCAAGGCTTATCCAACACTTAATCTAGGCCAAAACAGTTGTGACACCCAGAATGGAGGGGAGCACAGTGCAGGAAGGTAAATTGAGGATCTCATTGTTGGGCAGAGGTAGTGATATAGGTTTGTGCAGGGACTCAGAAAATAGAAATCTACTTGGATTTGAGAGACAGGTGAGATTTCCTTCTGACTGAGCTGAAACTTGAATAAAACAGTAGGAGCCGGCTAAACCAGGGATGGATGAAGGGAAGGTGCACCAAAACAAAGGAGAAGGAAATATATAAACAAGCAGACAACAAAATAACAGTATAAAGCACACCCAGATGCTCAGGGAACTCTAAGGAGTGGAGTTTAATGAAACATGAGGCTACAAGTATATTTGAGGTTCATGCTGAAGTACTTCTATTTTATCCTATAAACAGTGGGAATCAAGCAATAAATGTTAAGCTTGGGAGAAACCTTAGCAGGTATTTGGTCTAAGGAGATGACTCAGGCTCCAGTGTGGAAAATGGTTATCAGAGCCTGGGAAGGCAGATGGGAAAGTGGTGATGGTTGTGATGGGGTCAGGAATAAAGAGGAAGAACAAACACGTACTCTCCCTACATATATTTATATCTTTAAAGAATTGTCACATTTAAGTTCAAAATAAACTTGGGGTGGGCCCAAACTGAAAATACTATTTGAGCTCCTTCCCCCAAATGGTGCAACCTGCTTTGTTTCTTGAACCAAATGGAATGGATCATTGTACACCACCTCCATTCCCACACAATCAATTAGAAGATTTTTCCCCCCATTTCTGCTTCCGGAAAGATGTTTCTTTTTTACATGGCCTGGAGGGAACTGGCCCTATGTGAACAGCAAAGTGACCCTGGCCTCTGGAGAGGCAGGATCTTTGACCTTGAGGCTGCTGTAGCCTTTGAATGACTCCCAAGATACAGCTGGAGTCCCCTGGAGACAGACTCAGCAGGACCTAGGAAAGATGAGGAGGAATTTTTAATGTGTTCAGAAATATTTATCAGTGCAGAAATGCAGTGTCTGGAAGTTATGGCAATGAAAATTGAACTGGAGCAATCAGGTTAATGATGGCCTGCATTTTACTAAATACTTTAATATAGGACAGGTACTTTCCAGCACTTTCCAGAGATTTTCTTATTTTATTCTGACAATTCTGTTAAGTGCTCTATCATTTAGGGTCCAAGTAGGAAATACTTAGGGTGCCTAAACTAGGGCAATTTGAGAAGAGATAAATCAATGCACTCTTTACAAAGGTGTGTCTAAGACTTGAGGAAATCAAAAGATGTAGTGCAGTATCCCCAGACTAGTAAAAAGTGGGCTCTGTTACCACCACGAGTGCTAAAAGGGCAAGGAGTGGAAGCAGTAACTGAAATAGCACATAAAAGAGGAAGAGAGCTACGTAATGGGAGAGCTGAGCCCAGAACAGAATGGAGCCATGCCAACGCATATATTGACCCTGCAGGAAAGCCAGAGCCAGTGGAACTAATACTGAATCAGCCAGGGTTCTCCAGAAAAACAGAACTAATAATATACATATATATTCTTTCTCTCTCACTCTACATATATACTCTATAAATAGAGAGAGAAATTTATTTTAAGGAATTGGCTCATGAGATTATGGTGGCTTACAAGTCCAAAATATGTCTGGCAGGCTAGCAGGCAGAAATTTCAGGCACAATTTCTTCAGCAGACTTGAGGCAGAATTCCTTCTTCTCCAAGAAACCTAAGTTTTTGCTCTTAAGGTCTTCAACTGATTGGATGAGGCTCACCCATATTATGAATGTTAATCTCATTTACTTAAGTCAACTGATTGTAGATGTTAATTGTACCTACAAAATACCTTCACAGCAACATCTAGAATAAGACTGGATCAAGCAACTGGGTACCATAGCATAGCCAAGTTGACAGATAAAATTTAACCATCACAAATACTCAGACCCCTCTCTTTCTCCCCTTCGGTCTCTTCCTGTGGCTTCTTAGTAGCCAAATCCAAGCATTAACTAGAAGTTAAGGGAACCTCTTGACTTAGTCTGGAAAGGCTAGGCTCCCTAGAATACATAACCCCACTGCTTCCTCTCTGTCACCACTGACGCCCACAAATACACAGGTAGGAAATATTTTTTAAATGATTCTTGGCATTCATAACTCTCTATAGAATCTTTTCCCATACTTTTTATTTCCACACGTGTTCACTTAATTTTCACAACAGGTACTCTTAATAACTCTACTTTGCAAAGATATAGATTAAATGGGGAAGATAGGTGACTGCGTAGAGCTATACAAAGCTAATGAGTGGTAGATTTAAGATTTGATCCTAAGTCTTCTAGCACTAACTTGCCATGTGCCACCCACTCTATCACGATTCTTTAAACTTTGCTGCGTACATGAATCTAGGGTATCAGTAAAATAGAGATGGCTTAGCACCACCCAAGGACATTTAGAATCAGCTTGATGGGGTGTACGGCCTCAAAATCAGAAGTTTCAACTCTCCATTTCAATAATGTCTTTTATTAATGGATCCATCTGAGAGAAATATGTGAAATAGTTATTGACATCTAGATTTAATTTAGACAATCCATTAGGTTTCTTTACAATAAAGTGGTACACATCTGTGTCCACTGATACCAAATAAAGGTTTTTCTTTATAAAAAAAGGGTGCTCTCCTATTTACAATAGCCAAGAGAAGGAAACAACCTAAATGTCCATCGACAGATGAATGGATTAAGAAGTGGTATATATATATATACATATATATGTATATATATGTATGTATATATATATACACACATACATACACACACACACAAAACACAATGGGATATTACTCAGCCATCAAAAAGAATGAAATAATGTCATTTGCAGCAACATGGGTGGACCTAGAGATTATCATACTAAGTGAAGTGAGTCAGAGAATGACAAATAACCATATGACATCACTTATATGTGGAATCCAAAATACAATATAAACCAGTATGCCTACAAATCAAAAACAGACTCACAGGTAGAGAGAACAGACTTGTGGTTGCCAAGGGGGAGGAGGGGTATGGGAGGGAAGGATTGGAAGTTTAGGATTAGCAAAGGCATACTATTATATATAGGCTACTGTACAGCACAGGGAACTATATTCAATATCCTGTGACAAACCATAATGGAAAAGAATATATATATATATATATATATATATATATATATATATATATATATATATATACACACATACATGTCATTTTGCTGTACAGAAGAAACTAACATTGTAAATCAAATATACTTCAATAAAATTATTTTTAAAAAGAAAGGTGTTCTCTTTATTAGTATGATTATCTGTAGTTGCTATCTCAGCTATTTCAGACCTGAGTTTGTTTTTTCAGATAGTTTCTCCATCTACTATCAAACAGCATTACGTTTGTGAACAGAAAGAAAACTCTTTAACACCCAAACTCTGTTGCTTCTATCAGAATGGAGATGTTAATTTCTCCAAGGTTTTGTATTTTTCTGTTTGCTTTGCTTTGTTTTGAAAGACAAGGTATGCTTATTTTTTTTTCTCTTTGAAATGTCCTTATTAGCTCATCAACTTTATTTTTAACAAATTGCGAGTGGCATTTGCTATCCTCTAATTGCTTGATTTCTTCTTGGCACAGTGAGGGCAGAATGGGCTAATTGTTTTGGATACCGATTTCTAGGGTATAAATCACTTATTTCTCAACCACTTTTAGATCAAGGGTTTCCACAGTTACTTTGTAAAGGACCACATCATAAATACTTCAGGCTTTGAGGGCCATATGGTTTTTGTCACAGCTACTATACTCAACACTGTCATTGTCGTATTTAAGGAGTCATGGACAATATGGAAATAAATGAACATGGCTTTGTTCCAATAAAAGTTTACTATGAACACAGGAATTGGAATTTTATATAATTAACCTTCCATTTTTGTAACAATTTAAAAATATGAAAACCATTCTCGGCTCACAAGTGCTGTGTCGGATTGGGACCCAAAGGCTGGTGTTTGCTGACTTCTGCTTTTGGGAAATCCTTTTGTGACACCCAGAAGGACACTTCCTAAGAGAGAGGCACCGCATGTTTTTTATACTGCTTTATATATTTTTAAAAAGTTTTATTGAGGCAATATTATTATATTAAAAACTGCATATATTTAATGTATGCAATTTGACAACTACACTGCTTTTGAAGGAGAACGTTAGAGATATAGGAGTGGACATTTATTGTGCCTTTATCCTGTTGGGTGTTTCATATGTTTCTTCAGTTAGTCCTCCCAGATGACTGAGGACACCAAAGTGTCTCCCTAACACCCCATGTAATTTCTGTTGGTTTCACTACAGATCTGAGCATCCAGTGAAGTAAAGAGACTGCTGAGAGATCTTCTTTATGCAACAGACCAGAGTTGACTTCGGGATCTAGAGGCATCTGAATGACTTTTATTCTTTATGAATAATGATAAGAAGTTTAAACCAATATGAATATCTGCAAGAAAGTTATACACTCTATTTTCAAGTATTTCAAAAAGAGAGACCCTAAAATAGTGGTACTCAAGCTTAGTGAAGCAATGGTATCACCTAGAGAGGCAGTTTAAAAAACTCCCTAGGATACTAAAATGTAAGGTTGGAAACTGCTGTTCTAAAAGAAGGGAGTATGTTCATAAGTACAGAATTGTAGTTGTAAAATACATATGGATTATAGGAAGTCAAAGCAGGTTGTGTGTGTGTTTGTGTGTATATGCATATATATGTATATATACAGATTGTCAAAAATTCAAGACTGTTTTCTAATCAAAATAATTTCACCTGGTATTCTAATCCTTTATTTTAAAAATATGCTTACAAACTGTCCCTATAACTACTAACCATCTCCTCCAGGAATTCTTGCCAAACACATAGTTCTGCATCTAGAAAATCAGGAAAAAGAAGAGGAATTTTCAATTCAAAAAATACTTTTATATATGTTTCTCTCTCTTTTTCTCTACCTACCTACCTATCTATCTAACAAGAGAAAAGGGAAAAGAAGCCTGCTTCTTGATTTGTATATAACCCCATATTATCAGATTCTGAACCAGAAAATGTGTGTTACCAAATAGATTTATAGGCAGAAATTCTGCATTTATCCAGTGTTTGGTCAGACCTGCATTTGAGAAGGTATATTACTGACTTGTGAGAAGGATGGATTCAAGGTGGGTGAGGTTGAAAGCAAAGCAGCAGTTAGGAGGTGATTACATTTGTGCACATGAGAGCAGACCAGGAATAAGTCAGGAAGCTCCAGTAGGAATAAAATATATTCAGTGAGACTTGATATCTTACTGAATGGCAAAGATGGTCTGGAAATTCTAGGCCCCTTGAAAATATTCAAACTTGAAATTTTGAGGCATCTGGTTCAATTCTGTAATGTATATGACAACAGCCTCTCCAGGCTGTGGTTTTGTTGACAACAATTAAATGTCTAAACATTGACAGGCCAAGGGAAAGTGTTTCCTTAATAATTCAGTGATCATATTAATTAACCTGGTCCTAAATGAATCAGAGTTACTGCTCAAATCTCCTTTGGAGAATGTTTGGCCCCTCCAAGTTATTTCAGTAGATTTTTGTTTAAGATGATTTAGTTTGTTGCAGGTTGCAAGGAAATTCACATGAATTCTAAGAATCAGTCTGGAAGACAGCAAACCATTCATTGTGCTCTGAAAAGGCCACTTTAAGTATAAAAATACCTTTTATATTTAAGACAATCTTGGGCATCAGATGCACATTAAACTTTTTATTATTTTTTTTATTTTGGTAAGCAACTTTAAAAATGCTTTTCAATATATGATTGAAAAAACAATGCAGGCTCATTTTCTGAAATTTTGAAAATACACAAATTCACAGCAAAAAAATTAATAATAAACTTCCAGATAGGAACTGCCAATATTTCTTTTAATCTATTCTTTCTTTCTGTATATATGTATACACTCATAAAATCTGGAATTAATTGTATCTTCTTTTTTAAAAATTTATTTATTTTTGGTTGCATTGGGTCTTCGTTGCTGCACGCGGGCTTTCTCTAATTGCGGTGAGCAGGGGCTACTCTTTGTTGCGGTGCGTGGGCTTCTCATTGCAGTGGCTTCTCTTGTTGCAGAGCACAGGCTCTAGGCACACGGGCTTCAGTAGTTGTGGCACCTGGGCTCTAGAGTGCAGGCTCAGTAGTTGTGGTGCATGGGCTTAGCTGTTCTGCAGCATGTGAGATCTTCCTGGACCAGGGCTCAAACCCATCTCCCCTGCATTTGCAGGCAGATTCTTAACCACTGTGCCACCAGGAAAGTCCCTAATTGTATCTTCTTAACAGTAGATTCTAATAGTTGTATCTTAAATTTCTGTCTCATGATGTGTTCCAGTGGCCAAAATTTCCAGGACAATATTGGATGATAATTGGCCCCAACTGTCAATTTCCATTTTGAGAAGAACAGTCTCTCGTTTTCAATATTTAACACAATCCAGATGAATTTCAGGATACATTTTCGATAATTATTCTTCAATAAAGTGTCATGTATTTCTTCCAGATTTAGAATTGAAGAATTCATCTGTTTCAAAGTTAAATTTTTGAAATTCTTTAGATCTGGGGCTAGATATTATCCCTAAGTTTTGTACTTTTCCATTTTCTCTACATTTTAAAATAATATTCAGATGTATTACTTTTTTTTCCTATTTTCTGATCAAGTGGTTCCAAAAGTATGGTCCCGGGATGCAAAATATCAATATCACTTAGAAATTGGAGGAATGCGAACACTTGAGGCCCACTCCAGACCTAACCCAGTAGAAACGCTAAGGGTGAAGCCCACATTCTGTATTTTACCAAGCATTCCAGGTGATTCAGATGCCTGCTCAAGTTTGAGAATCACTGTTTTAAATCTCTGTGACGGTTTTTTGTTTGTTTTGCTTTTCAATTTTCTGCTTCCTCTTTGCTCCAGGTTTTTTTGTTGTTGAAATTGTTACTCTTTATTAACCTTTTAAATTAAGTTTACAGATTTTAAGTGTAATTTGACAAGTTTTGGCAATTGAATACTTCCATATAACCACCAAATTAAAATTTAGAACATGTCCATCGACATCATGCCCCATTACAGTCGACCTCACCCCCTCACCTCTATGCCATGATTCTTTTATTCTATCAGCACAGATTACTACTGTCTAGCCTTGGATTTCACATCAGTGTACTCTTTTGCATCTTACTTCTTTCACTCACATAATGTCTTTGAGATTCTGTTTGTTTCTTTTAACTGATGAGTAGTATTTCTTTTGTTAATATACTAGAATTGTTTTCTCCATTGGATTGTGTTATTAAAACTTTTGGCTCTTATAAAGTGGACTATAGTCAATAGTTGTGTAGAAGTTTTTTGGTGGACATGTTTTCATTTCTCATTGGTAAGAATCAAGGAATTGGTTCTTAGTTAAAGGGAAGATGTTAAGGGGAAGATGAGTGTTTAACTTTATAAATAAGCAAAGCAACTGTTTTCCAAAGGTCCTGTACCATTTTATACTCGCAACATCACTGTATCAAAAATCAATCTGCTTCACATACATATTCCTATTTGGTACTGATGATCGTAAAAAAAAATTAGAAATTTTAGTGTGTGTAAATGGATATCTTAATGTGAAATTTTATTCATTTTATTTTAAATTATTAATTAATTTATTTTAATATTTATTTGGCTGCATCAGGTCTTTAGTTGTGGCACACAGGATCTTCGTTGCGACATGTGAGATCCTTTGTTGTGGTGCACGGGCTTCTCTCTAGTTGTGGCACATGGGCTCCAGAGTGTGTGGGCTCTGCAGCTGCAGCACACCGACCTAGTTGCCCTGAGTCATGTGGGATCTCAGTTGTCCGACCAGGGATTGAACCCGCATCCACTGCATTGGAAGGCGGATTTTAACCACTGGACCACCAGGCAAGTCCTGAAATTTTATTAATTTTAAACATTGATTTCTGATAATAAATGAGTTTAAAACTTTGAATTTGTTTCTAGATTTTTTTTGTCTTGTATTAATACCCAAATAGTTGTCATATATTTATACTTTTTCCAGTTTTATTTTGTTGAAATCAGTGATAATAGACCATACTTACATACATATTTCTTGGAGCAGGGAGCGAATCAGTTTGTTCATAATTTTGTAGACAAATTCAGAGAAGGCATGGTTCAGTGGGCGAATCTCTATTCCACTGGCATGAGTTGGGATGGCTTGCAAAACTGGGGCTAGCTTGAGTGGATCTACAGTAGCCATGAGTCTGGGTTTTGGGTTTTACTTTGGCTGAATCCCTTGGACCTCTTCCATTGGCCTCTTCATGTGGCTAGTTTGCGTTTCTCAAAGCGTGGCAGTCTCATGATAAGTAGAATTTTGGCTTTCTCCAAGAGGCAAAACCAGAAGCTGCAAAGTCTTCTTAACTTTAAACATGGAACTGACATTTCTGCTGTATCCTATTGGTTAAGAAAGGTCTCATACTTAGCCCAGCATCAAAAAAGAAGGGAGGGCTTCCCTGGTGGCGCAGTGGTTGAGAGTCCGCCTGCCGATGCAGGAGACACGGGTTCGTGCCCTGGTCCGGGAAGATCCCACGTGCCGCGGAGCAACTAAGCCCGTGAGCCATGGCCGCTGGGCCTGCGCGTCCGGAGCCTGTGCTCCGCAACGGGAGAGGCCACAACAGTGAGAGGCCCGCATACCACAAAAAAAAAAAAAAAAAAATAAGAAGGGATTATAGTGGGACATGAATACCAGAAGATATGGTTCATTGGAGTCCAACAATGTAACAGACCAACAAAGCATACATTATTAATACAAAACTGATAATACAGAAAAATTAAAACTATGTTAAAAAATATCACTGAACACAAATAGAAAGAAATAAGAAATTACATTATTACCAGCAGACAAATTAGATTTCAGGGGAAAAAAAGACATTAAATGGGACAAAAATGTCATTTTATATTGTTAAGTGTTCCCAATAAATCTATATGAGTATTTATCTAAACTTTATATGCCAAATAATACAACAACCCTATATAAATCAAAACATGTTAACAGCTTTAGAAGAAATCCCTTAAAAATCCAAGTATGGAAAACCTATTCATCTAGGATTTTTTAAAAAGCATCAATTACACCATTTACAATAATATGTGGAGGATAATATATCCTTATACTTTGGCACAACGTCAACAAAGAGTTATACTGAGGCCTAATATCTACTACAAATATATATATTTGGGTTCTGCTAATACCTCACTCATTTTAAGGTAGGTAGTTTATTTCCACTGACTTCAGTCAAAGTTTTGTTATGTAATTGCACTGTCCTGTTATGAAAAATTTTATTGTTCCTATTGCCTGGCAAGTTTACTCTGAAGAAAATATCCATTCCTAAAGAATTTGAAGCAATCTGCAGTTCTCTCTTTGCCAGAAGCACTGCACAATAAAATATAAAATCCAAAGCGTAATACTTCAAGGCATGATCTATCCTCACTCTGACATGCCCCTATTTGTTCATTGCTCCCCATGTTAGAGCTGCATTACAGAGAACTCTAGTCCCCCAAAGATTAGGGAGAGAGGTAGTAATTGAGTATGTGGGAAAAATGAATGGCCCTGGAAAATCATGAAGCAGAACTCTTGCAAATGGAGGTGGACTGTGAGATTTCTGACAGGCAAAGTCTGCTTTTGATTAAGAGCGGGTACTCAGTAACAATATATGATGATCTCCCTTCTTCCTGCCTGGACACATTATTTTCCTCTAGGTCTCCCTATGTATTAGAAATTAGAAAGTTTTGCTATTGAAATGTTCTGTTTTGGTTTCTGTCTCCTCCTGGTTTTATAGGATCTTCGAGGCAGAGACTGTCATTTATCCATAGCTCTCTACCTGATATACAGGATTCAGAACCTGGGATATTGGAGGTACACCATAAATGTGTATTATGGGGCTTCCCTGGTGGCGCAGTGGTTGAGAGTCCGCCTGCGGTGCAGGGGACACGGGTTCGTGCCCCGGTCCGGGAAGATCCCACATGCCACGGAGCGGCTGGGCCCGTGAGCCACAGCCACTGAGCCTGCGCGTCCGGAGCCTGTGCTCCACAACGGCAGAGGCCACAACAGTGAGAGGCCCGCGTACCGAAAAAAAAAAAAAAAAAAAAAAAAAATGTGTATTATGCTATCTACCAGCCCTTCTGCCATCTCCCCCATCAAAAACAAAACAAGACAAAGAGAGTTCTATATCATATTACAGTAGCAAAGGATATTTAAAAAGAAGTTTACTAAAAGCCAGACATGGAAATTGGTTCCAAATGAAAGATA
Organism: Kogia breviceps; assembly: GCF_026419965.1. Classification (NCBI taxonomy): domain Eukaryota; kingdom Metazoa; phylum Chordata; class Mammalia; order Artiodactyla; family Physeteridae; genus Kogia; species Kogia breviceps. Next base: position 35,876,136 of record NC_081327.1, read on the forward strand.
ATGAGTAACCAAAGGCACAAAAAGGGTTAAAGCTTTAGATAGTTATAGTGGTAGGTTTGAAAAGGGAATCTGTAGCCAAAAAGGTCCTAGAGCTGGAAAGATGTAAACATGAATATGATTAGTAGGAAGTAAGTAGTGGTTGGTTTAATGCTCTGCTGTCACTGTCTTGAAATACTCAATACATTTTCCACAAGAAACCTCACATTTTCATTTTTTACTGTGCTCTACAAATTATGTCACTGGTCCTGGCAGAAAGGTTTTATAAGATGTAGAAGAATTTATTGCACTTTCTTTTATCTTCATCTCTTCTTCAATAGCATGGTTAGTCTTTTTGATTTTAAATATATCGTGTGTGTGTGTGTGTGTGTGTGTGTGTGTGTGTCAAAGCAATGTGTGTTCCCTCTATGAAATTGTTAAGACTTAAAAAACTTATAAAAAGCCCCCAAAATTCCCCAAACTTCAAAACCTAGGAGCTGATATTAACATTTTTAATATACTCATCATGTCTAATTTCTATGCACTTTTCTCTAAAAAGTTAAAAAAAATTCTCAACACCTCTCCTACTTTGCAGTCCTTTTTCTTTGGTCTTACATTATAATTAAATACTTTTATGACATTATATATAAATGACTAAATGATAATCCAACTGTATGGTTACAAGATTATTTGATTTTCTCATTCACCATGTTTCATTATTCTTTTGTTCTTATTGTTATTTTTCTACCCCAGTTGTTAAGCTTGCCTTTGCAAGCATAAGAGAGAATACTGAAAATGGGGCTTTCCTACATAATTAAGGTATAGTTTTTCCCTACATGTTGAACGTAATATTCATAAAGTAGCAAATAATTTACTTTTCACTAGATATTTGTATTATTTGATTGCTTTTAAAATGACATTGATGTCTGTGTTACTCTAAATGGCATTCTTAAACCAGGACTCCATAGGTTCATGTGAGTCTCAAGCCCACTTATAACAGAAGCATCTAGGAAATTGCTTTAGCAACTGTTTTTTTTTTTTTTTTGAGACCTGAATGTGTTTCAGGAGATAGGTGCTGGTTTATAAATAGAAATAGTATGATAACTGCCTATTCACTGTGAAATGTATCATGTGTACTACTGCTTTATCATATATCCTTTGTAAGATTTCACATGTCAGTCATTACAGAATGAAGCCACTTTTTGTTTTAAGGAATGGAATGCCAATCAAAGTCCAACAAGTTTTTTGAGAAGTGGATCTCTTTGTTTTAAAGTTTGGATCTCACACCTCACTCATCATTCTCAGGAGGTCAGATTAAAATTGTATCTGTGTTTTACTATGAAATCAGCGCCTAAATGTACAGTAGAAAATGGGAATAGTATAATAAGAACTATTTGGAGACACTGAAGCACTAACCATTTTTCTCAGTAAATCAGACAGATGAGTTTCTGCAGTAATTGTAACTATGTTTTCACCATTGCATTATAACAGCAACTACACATAAGTCATTTCAAAGGGCAGTGAGTCTGTGTAGAATTTTCTTTAAAATTTAAAATAAAAAATTGAAATTTAAAATGGAAAATCTGAAGTTCAATTGACAGAGTGTGTATTGGCTGGATTTTGTAAAGAAATATCCTGCAGACAGTATATTCATTGATTAATTTCCAACATCATCGTTGTACTAAACCAGGGGTCCCCAACCCCCGGGCCGTGGACTGGTATCAGTCCACGGCCAGTTAGGAACCGGGCTGCACAGCAGGAGGTTAGCGGCAGGAGAGTGAGCAAAGCATCTGTCACTCCCCATCACTCCCCATCGCTCGCATTACTGCCTGAAACCATCTCCACCCCACCGTGGTCCATGGAAAATTTGTCTTCCATGAAACCTGTCCCTGGTGCCAAAAACGATGGGGACTGCTGGTACTAAACGATGAGTTAGCTATGCTACATTCTTTGCGTTCACCATTTTGTTCGATTTTCACAAACTTCCTGAGAGTTGAGTATCATTTTTACCCCAGTTTTAGAAATACGGAGCTCAGAATTAGAAACATAAAAGAGCTTATTCAAGTTTATACAGCTACTAAATTGTGGAGTGGATTTGAATCCTGCTTGTAATCTGAAACCATATCCGTTTACTTACAGGCTTACTTAAGCTTTTCCAACTTCCCCCATGTCTTATGTAACTATCATACATTATCAAAACCAAGAGATTAACACTGGTACAATACTTTAACTAAACTACAGAACTGACTCAGACTTCAACCATTTCTACGTGTACTCAGGTGTGTGTGTGTGTGTGTGTGTGTGTGTGTGTGTGTGTGTGTATGAAATTTTATCACATGTTTACATTTGTGTAAACCTCCACTTAACGTTTCACTTCTGGAGAAAGTTAGAGCTTGTCTCTAGGAGCTAATCCAATCGGGTGCAACACAAGCATGGATATAAATCAGAGATTACCTGTGCAAGGCTGGAGTCAACCTGAATAGGCTGAACAGGCTTGATCTCAAGCACCCACAAAGAAGAAGATCTACAGAGATGAGTCAAACAATGTCCTTTGAGAAGGGATGAGAAGTGTCAGAGAAATCATAATTAGGTAACAAGCCTAAGGAGACAGAAGTAAAGATTCAAAACTGGGCACAAATCCAAGGGGCAGTAATTTGCAGAATGTGGTTGATGGTAGTGCAACTACATGAGTCTTTGAGTCTCAAGCTACTGTCAAAACGGAGGTGAATATTTTTTTATATAGCTTTTCTTTCTTGTTAATTGTGCATAATAAATGGGAATGCGTAGGACTAGCTCAAAGGAATAGAGTTGTGATGAGCAATTTTGATTTCAAATATATATACAGTTGATAGAAGTTATGTTCCAAAACCTGGTACAAGAAAAATGGTATCATTCCTTTTAATCCCCTACATATTCACACCAAGCTCCTTGATGATGGCACTGACACCATTTCTGCGAAGGTGTTGCTGGGCCCTGATTCTATCTGCTACTGAAGGGCAGAGGGGGTGAGCTGCAGAGTGGTGGGTTGCCAATGACCATAAACTCTCTAAGCAGTGAAAGTATTGAGTCTGCATGCATTACAGGACTGAACATCTGTTGGGATTATCAGCCTACTTTGACGAAAGAACAAAACCCCCACAAATCTGTCAAACATTCTTTTTGTGTTGTGCGCATCTGGAATACTTTCCCTACACCATCTCCCTTTTCAGACCTGACTTTATTCAATTAAACAAAAATATATTAATGTCCAATCTCTAACCATAATTTGTAATCCTAAAATTGAACCTTCTCTCGACAGGCATCTTGCATTAGTCATTTTTTTCATTTTTGATTATTCAGGGCATGCTGAATTGACACACAGTTGATATTCAATAAATTTAGACTAAACTGAACAGGAATGACATTTACCAAATGCTCAATAAGGGTCAAAAGTATGCTAAATACTTCAGATATTTATTCCTTATCCACAGTGATTAAGAAGGCATTATATGAGAAGCTAAGCCCCATGGTAGTAAATCAACATGGTAAGACCACACAGCTAGTTAGAGAACTAGAATTTTATCTGATGTTTCCATCACATTTATTTTTTTTCCCCAATCATTGAAAGTGTCATTTTGTGATCTAGTTGAATTCATTTTTTTATGTAATTAAACCTACAACATAGAGGAGAGGATTATCTTTTTAAAAATAAAATGGACTGTAAGTAACTCCTCTAAAGTAAAAAGTTATTTTAATTCCATAGTATATGAATGCCCAAAATAATCTGGAATTCAGGAACAATCAGGGATAATCTGACAAGCACCATTTTAGGGAAGAATAGCAAATATTTGATTCTAGGTGAGACAGGATAACAGAACAGAGTTGTTGTTTGTCAGAAAGATGCACAGAACTACTTCAAAGAAAGAAGCTCCTAACTTCTGAAATAGTGAAGAGGGATAGGCAGGGGACCACTGCAAAGACATCCTTTTACCTGTACAGACTGCTTTAACTGATCTGTATTCCTCATTCCTCCTTCCCCCAAGTCCCCTCAAAAAAATGTTCCAGTAGTCCAACTTACTGTAGTTTGGTTTTGTGATCTCAACTTGGAAAACAGAGAAAAAAAATGGATAAATTACATAGTGGAAATTCCAGAAGATAAAAATAAGTAAAACTGCAAGTGAGGTTGAGGGAGTAGGTGAATAAAATTTGAAGTCAGATCACAGATTGTGATAGCCATTTCAGACATTTGGCCTAGAAGCCTAGAGTTTATCTCTAGGTCTTCAGGCTTGTTTTGCTGTCAATATATTTAAAAGAAAAAATACAAAGTTTCAGCTTTTCAAATCAGAATTTTGCAGGCTAAGTAGTAATTGAAAAATGTGTCTTATATCATGCTAAGTAAAAAGAAAAAAAAGTCAGAATACAAAATTGCATCTATGCCAGGAGACTACCAGTGTTCAAATCATGCATATGTACTGACAGGGTCTGGTGGGAGATGTGTACATGTAGAACACTTACATTTGTTAAAGTTATGGGATTATTATTGGGATGTTTCTTCCATTATTATCTTCTTCAATGTCATAATTGGAGCTATATAATAAGTATAATGGTTTTTAGCAGGACTAAAAAGTTGCTGTTGTACCCTGTGCTCTCCCAGTGAGACAATTTGACAAACTTCCTTAGATTTAAAGTATATACTTTGTGAATAAATATGTATTTTTTCCTCCAAAATGATTCAGAGTTCCTTTTAATCTATAGCACAAAATAAAACAAACATTTGGTGAATTCTTAGGATCTGACAGACGTAATCAATGACTTGGATCCACAGTCAGATGTACGTCATTGCAATTTCCCCTATATGCTTCACCAGTTCCTACTGTGAGGGTTTAGCAATTGTGCTGACTTGAGTTTTATGATAAAACCAAAAATCACATTAAAAATGGTCTAATTTGCTACAGCCTTAAAGAAAAAGTTAGCTATTATGGACTTTATTTGTGAATTATTTCCAATCCAACTCACTGTGGAAATCAAGGATGCCATGATTATATCAGTCTGTTCTACAAATAGGAGCTTGGTACAGGGGATGTCACAGCCTAAAGTGAGGGAAGACATCAATTTTCCCATTAAATGAAGAAACTAAACAAGCAAGCATTTAATATCCACTCTGACAACTGGAAAATCAGTAAAATATATTTGTCCTTCAAACAACTCTGGATTATGGTAAGGACCAAATGGATGTAAAATAGATTTGTAATTTTCAAAAGGTTATGAAGATATTATTGTTGTTATAATAGTCAGCCAATAGTGATTTGCAATAATCTAATAATTCAAGTAAGTTGTCCTCTGGCTTTTCATTCTCTGAATAAATTTTATCACTAGGAATTGAATCCATTTTGACATGATTCATTTATTGCCCCTTTCCTGTCTACCTTTTAAACAACTCCCTTCTTTGTTGTTTAATTAATATTACAAAGTGTTCCAGAACCCTTAGAAAGAAACATCAGATGTACTTAATTGTTGTATTTAATATATATCATGTCCCTCATATTCCCACATGATAGAGGATAAAATATTATAAATGTTGAACAATGACATATTTGCAATTTATTTTGAAATTGGTGAATAAAAAACTACTGATAAAAATAAAAAAATACTGATTTAGGTTTTCAGAGCAGTGATGTTTGAAATGATCTATAAAACTACAAAGAATTCTTAGCCACATTTTTAACCACTTAAAATATACCAGCATTTGTGTTAAGTGCATTTGATACAATAATGAACAAGATACGATCTCTGACTTCTGAGGGCATGCATTCTAATTAAAAGTCAATTGGAAGTTTAAAGAAGTAAAATTTTGGCCTAATAATGATCATATTTGGAAACATTCAATTTATGTAGACACAATAGACATCTCAGATGTTTATTTTATTTTTTGTTGTTTTATGCAAAGATATTCTAAAAATTGTGCAATTTCAAATATGTAAGAAAAATATAGGCTTCATGAGAACTGTAAATAAAGAGATGTTAATTTTTTAGTTATAGATTCACTCTCTGTTATCTTCCGCTCTTTAAACTCTGTCTCACTGATAATATTGATTTAGCCAACTTGTGTTTTGCTGGTATCATTTCGATACTTGCATGCAGAAGACTGGAGCATTGTTGTACACTTACAGAAACACTTGAAAGGTGATATCTATCAATTATTTAGTAGTTATCTGTAGTATTTCTTCCTACAAAGTATGCAAGAAATAGGCTGTAGAATGCTTTATTATTTTCATTTCTAATGTTACAAGGTAGAAGAAAAGTAAAGCAATAGATTGGAAGTAGGACAATAATCCTGAACTCCAGATAGGGACACATGAAAGTGAAACTCAGGTGAGACGTTTATAAAACACTCCTGCTGGGCACCGTACCTCACAGAAGCCATATAAGAATTTTTGAGATGAATATTTCTATTTCCTTTTAGAACATGGAGCCTGGAAATAAAAAATTTTAAGCATTTTGTCCCAATAATGGGAATAAAACCTTGACTCAGATTTTCCAAGGCAAGTATTCTTTCTATTATAACATGTTCTGACCTATTTTAAAGGAAGTGGGACCTTAATAAAATTGTCTGGAAAATTCTAATAGAGCGTTTCTACTTCAAATACCCAAGTATATGAGATGCTTTTTAAAAATAATTAAATTAATCCATTTTAATAATAATTGAGTATACCCTCTTTTTTATTGGACTCTAAAATTAAACAACTCATGTTGAACAAGGAAGGGAAGGAGGAAGAAAGGAAAGTAGGTAAGTAGGAAGGAAGGGAGAGGATGGAGGGAGGGGGGAGGGAGGGAAGGAGGGAAGGAAAGAAGGGGGAAATAATTCTCCCTTTAGCACATCTAGTAAAGAATTTTTATAATGTAAAAAATGTCCAATTTGGCAGATTCCACAGTTTTATTTTTTTTTAAAAGTGCCGTTATTCAGAACATGTGAGAGGGAAAATATTTTATAAGAATCCTGACACCCCACCAAAAAATTAATGTAGGCATGGAAACAAACATAAAACAGGGACTTACACATATCATAAGCAATTAATAACCTCAAACTATTAATAAAAATCCTAAAAAAAAAATGTAACCAAACTTGATGTAACTCACATGGGATATGAAAGTTTGTGAATGAGAGGAAATAATCTGTGTAATCATCTGTGGAAGGAGAACTTTGGACCCTGGTTTTCACACCAGAGATTTTCAAACATTTTCCTAATTTGAAAAACATAAATTGTGATTTTTACCCTAAAAGTCAACTGTTCAAATGGGCACCAAGCACAGAGCATGATCTTGAGCAGCTAACAATCTCAATAAATTAGACCTGCCACTTTCTAATTCTGATAAGTTATGGAGTATTTAACCACTCTAGGTCTCAGGTCCATTAACTCTGAAATGTTGGTGCTAATACCTACCTTTTAGCATTATCCGTTCATTCAGTCAATCATTCAATCATTCATTCAGTATTTACTCACTACCTATTATGTTCCAGGCATTGTGGGTAAAGTGGTGGAACAACAACAAAAAGTATCTGCCTACTTGGAGCTTTAATCCAGTGAGGAAGAAAGACTTATGGATACTATAATGACATTAGGTAGTATTATAAAACAAGTAACAAAGACAGAAAGAGAATCACAAGTGATGGTTCATGCAATTTGTGTAGGGGGGTCAAAGAGAACTCCCTGAGAAGATATCATTGAGAATTAGGTAGAGGTGTGCATGATGTGATCAAAGAGCAGTAGGAAAGCCAGTATGGCTGAATCACAATCAAAGAAGAGGGAAATTATAGCAGAATATTTTCTGAGGGTAGCCAAGGGCTAGATCATGAATTGGTCATGATAAAGAGTCAATGAAGTTTAAAAAGAGAGTAGGATATATTAATCAAATATGCATCCTTATTTCTGTGACTGTTTATCTTAAATAGCCAGTGTTAATTTATCTTGTATTTAAGCAATGCTTTTGAGTGTCTATATTTTCCTTGCACTTTAAACTGAGCAAGAAAAAAAAAATACGGAATCACAAGAAGACTGTACTCTTAATAGGTATGAATGCTAAACACTGAAATAAACAAAAACAAACACTTAATCCATTAACCTCATATCCTAGAGACTCAGTAAATATTGACTCAAAAATAACAATGTGGGGCTTCCCTGGTGGCGCGATGGTTAAGAATCCACCTGCCAATGCAGGGGACATGGGTTCGAGCCCTGGTCTGGGGAGATCCCACATGCCGCAGAGAAACTAAGCCTGTGCACCACAACTACTGAGCCTGTGCTCTAGAGCCCACGTGCCACAACTACTGAAGCCCGCGCACCTAGAGCCCGTGCTCTGCAACAAGAGAAGCCACTGCAATGAGAAGCCTGAGTACCCCACGAACAGCAGCACCCGCTCACCACAACAAAAAGAAAGCCTGCACGCAGCAACAAGGACCCAACGCAGCCAAAAATTGATTAATTGAAAAAATAATAATAATGTGAACTACTGAAAAGCAAAGAATTAAAATAAAGGTTTAACAGGGTCATTTTTAGATGTCACTAATCATATTCCATTATTTTTAAAATCAGCAATTGGCATGTTTCTTAATATGTTCTGGGGAAGCATACTGTCTGCACCATTTAAAGTCCAAGAGAAATTTTCTCTTTTATCCATTTTCCTTACCTTATCACAAGTCATGGAAGCTTGAAGTATCAGGGAGAAACATGAATAGAGTTGGATGTGAACGTTCACGTGACAACTAAACTGAGCTAGAATGTGTTTCTCCTCACCAGCACTGGCTAGGGTAACTATGTCTACACTTCACTGCCAGAGTTCTGAGTTCAATGCTTGCTAACAAATTGTGAAATGAACGCTGACAACCCGAAGTGTAAGTAAGAGGAATTATCAAAACACATAATGGATACAAAACCCCATGCTGAATGAGACATTCAGTAAAGAATTGAGGATTTCTGGTCTAGAATAGAGAAGATGGGAGAATAACACTTCCACACAGAAGGGCTTCCATGAAAAAGAAAAACAACCCAGGCTGAGATGGACTTTCTATGAGTAACGAGTTCAACAACATCACCAGATTTATTAAAAGAAACGAGTGACTGGCATATAAAAGAAAGGCACAAACAACCTTGGTTCAAAGATGGGACTAATAGAATACTAAATTCTTAACCCTTGATGTGCTTCTCTTATTCTGAAAAACTCAATGTCACATACATAGGAAACAATCTCAAGATTATTCTATCCCCATTTTTCCTACTATCCCTATGGCACTTCTTCAAACAGAAAGAAATCCATGTACAGAAATACACTTGTTGTCTCTGAGATAGATAGATAGATAGGTAGATTGATAGATAAATGAGAGAACAATACTGGTATGGATATCCATATATAGACTTCTTTTCCCTGCCCTTTGCCTCTGGGTCTATTCAGTACCTACTATTTAATCATATGGTAGCAGGGTTTTAGTAGCATACAATGAAAACTATTTCCCTTATTTCATTCTGCAATATCCATTTATAAGCATTGTTTCAAGGCAATTTCTTTAAGCATTTAACAACCATATTTTCCCACAATTGTGTTCATAATGTATATAATTTTTCTCTTCCTTTCTTTGTATTATTATTTGCATTTCCTGTGTCAATCAGTACTTAATAAACATTATTCAAAGCATTGCATAATATTCCAAATATTTCCTACCATCCCATAATTTACTTAACCAGTTTTCCTATTTTGTGATTTTTCACTATTATAAGCAACATGGTAAAAATATTTGGGCAAAAAATATTTTCCTTCATGTTTTGGATGGACCCTTATGTTAGTTTTCCAGAAATTGAGCTACTGGCTTCAGTAACGTAAGTTTAAAAGATTTTTAATCTATGAAACCTAACTTTCAAATGACTAATAAGCCTTTTAGACTATTTTAAATATTTCTTAATGAACTGTAATGCAAACTTTTTGAGGACTGTAATATCTTTGTCAGTCTATGCACGATACATTTAGCTGAGTTTTAATATTACAAAAAACACTGAGCAAATGTTTTTGGAATGTTATGTGGTGTTAATTCTCATCATCGCTCACACTTAGAGAGGGCTTATTGTATGCCTGTCTCTTATTCTGGTTTATCTTGCTCCATTTTCAGAACAATCCTAAGACAGGTCTTATTATGGTCTTTATTTTGCAGAGGAGGAAACTTTAGAGAAACTATATTCCTTATTACACAGATAGCAAATGGTAAAGGACAGAATCTATGCTGCTTAACTCCAAAGTGGACAAGTTTTTTTTTTTTTTTTTTCTTTTGCGGTACGCGGACCTCTCACTGTTGTGTCCTCTCCCGTTGCGGAGCACAGGCTCCGGAAGCGCAGGCTCAGCGGCCATGGCTCATGGGCCCAGCCGCTCTGCGGCTTGTGGGATCTTCCCGGACCGGGGCACGAACCCGTGTCCCCTGCATCGGCAGGCGGACTCTCAACCACTGCGCCACCAGGGAAGCCCTGGACAAGCTTTTAAAATGAACTATTCTGTTTATTTATGGATTCCAATAAGTTTTCAAAATTGGATTCTTTCTTTTACAGTATGTTTGTTCCCTATAAAGTGGGTTGTGCCCAGGGGTATACTGAAAAACTGGTTCTCCAAGAATAACGACAACAACAAGAAGCACTGAATTGCAGTGTTTGCCAATTTCTATTTTGTAGATGCTTCCATGATGGCCAATTTCAACCTACATGATGCCACCAAATGTGGAGAGAAGTAAACATTCAACTCTCATAAGCTGGCACAGCCAGTCCCAGCACACGGCTGACTGTGCCACTCATCAGTTAAGGTCTTCCTGCTCACTCTTAATGATAGAGGAACTAGATCCTGTAAACATTTCTCCTTTACCAGCTTGCTCTGTTAGGCTTTATGGAAAGAGGGCACTGGAGAGAAACTGGAAGACCAGAGCAGGAGGACGAGGTTTCCCTCTGTGGTTCCAATATGCTTTCTTTCAACAAGCCAACAGATCAGTAAGAAAAAGATGAGCAGCCATGACAGAAAGTTTCTCAGCCACTTGGTGAGTGGTTCCTCCAAAGCAGCTCAGGCCCAGCCCCTTTGCAAAGGGCACTTCATTGTCTGTGTGGTTCTGTGGCAGCCACGCTCTCTCCAACATGAATTTCATCTCAGCCTTGGATGGTGGTGGGGGAACTATCTTCTAAATTCTTAGTTCTTTCCTTGTTCACTTTCCCTCGCATATTTGTGAGCCTAGACATATTTGCTGCTTTCTGCATCTGTAATTTCTAGATCTCTTAGAGCCCTCTTTAACCTCTTTTACTAGTTAACCATCTATTCAATTCATCACACAATTTGAATTACTGGTGTGGTTTCTATCTCCTTTCAGGACACTGATTTACTAAAAGAAACAAACAAATGAGAAGTAGGATGCAAATCTCTTTGACCAAAAATTCCCCAGCAGCATATCCAAGGCCAAAATGAAACTAATCTTAATATTCTGCATCATCCTCCAAGGGATAAACAGTTCAGCCTGAAATTAAAATAAGCAACAATAATTATAATAATAGTGGTAATAACCTACAGTCAGTGTTTATTATATGTGAGGGATATGCCAAGATCTGCTACAAAATAAACCATCCTCAAATTTCTCCTTTGAGGAGGGTAGTCATTTTAAAGCCAAAGAAAGGCCAGTGGACATGCAGAGCCAGAACTCAAGACCACTTCTGGTCTTGTTCTCTTCATAACTGTACTCTACCTTTTTAAAAAATTGTCTTTCACTATAATTATTAAGATACTAATTTTGAGGAAATATCTGCTAGAAAAAGAAGACAATCGAATGATGAATTTCATTCCATTATGATGTGTTCCAAAATTATTTTATTCTTTTATTTTAGAAGTTAAGGAATCTTCTGGAATTAAAAAAAAAAGTAGTTTCCCAGTCACTTGTTCTACTTGAAGAAATGACTAGGAAACTAGAAAACTTGCCTGATTTGGTGAATACTTGGAATTTTCCCAGCTAATGCTGAGAATAAAAGAGCTGCCAAACTCATTAATTACCCTTAATATTCAATTCTCAAGTATAATGAATTCCATTTTCAGACATATCTGAGAAAATTACATTGGAAAGTTAATATATTGCCTTTTGCTGGGTTTCAGTGAATACCACAATGTGAAAGCAGATCAGTCTGAACTCGGAACTCACTGGCAGACTTGTATTTATTCTCTCAGCACCCATATCAGATGTCAGTCATGCTGATCCCCACTGCCCCACCGCTCTAATACAATAGCTTAAAGATGGGACTCTAGTGGCACAATATATTTGCAGCAGGCTTCTGTTTTAGACCATAGCAGTACCAGCAGTGCTTATAAAATATGTCATCTACCTCACCACATGCCCCAGTTCCTCCCTGCACTTCAGCAGGGACATGTGGCTACTTATGGCAGCTGTGTTGTGGATAGAAGTGATGTGTATTATTTTCAGGATAAAGCAATGAAGAGCTGTCAGTCTTTTTCAATGTCATGGGATCTGAGAATGTGCTGACGGTACAGCTACAAGGGGGTTTCTCAACCTTGATACTATGGTCATTTTGAACCAGGTAATTCTGAGTGTCAGGGGTAGGATGTGTCCTGTGAATTGTAGGATGTTTAATGGCATCCCTGCCCATTAGCTTCCAGCATCATTCTCTCCAGTTATGACAATAAGTGATATATTATGGCATTGCCAAATACACTCTGGGGAGATACTGGCTCCAAGTGAAAGCCACTGAGCTCCAAAATGGTGGAGCTTCCACCAGCCTGATGCTCTGAGAAACTAAATGAAGCTGAGCATCTCACTCACATATACTGTGTAACAAATGTGAAATAAAACACACACACACACACACACACACACACACACACACAAATACATTTTAAAAGCAAAAAAAAAAAAAAATCCTGGGCTTCCCTGGTGGCGCAGTGGTTGAGAGTCCGCCTGCCGATGCAGGGGACACGGGTTCGTGCCCCGGTCTGGGAAGATCCCACATGCCGCGGAGCGGCTGGGCCCGTGAGCCGTGGCCGCTGAGCCTGCGCATCCGGAGCCTGTGCTCCGCAGCGGGAGAGGCCACAGCAGTGAGAGGCCCGCGTACCACAAAAAAAAAAAAAAAAAAAAAAAAAAAAAAAAATCCTAAAAGTAAACCTTTATGTTAAGCCAATGAGATTTAGGAGTTGTTTGTTACCTCTATAGAGCCTATCCTGATAAATATATACTCTATATGTGCTTTTCTTAGGCAAACACATGTATGTCTATGGCTTCAATTATTCTGAAGATTGGGATTTTATTTTACGTCCAATTTCTTCTCTAATATTCTGGAACTTTATCCATCTACCATACTGTCATTACCCATTAGCGATAATAAAGGCACCACAAACCCTATGTACTTTTCCTCATATGTGATGTAAGCAAATTTGGCAAACCAAGAGTAATTCTTGTCATCTCCTTCTGCTTCATCTAGCAATGATTCCCCTAGATTTTATTTCATAAGTATCTCAAACACCCACTCTCTTCTCTGTACCTCCTATAGTCACTCTAATATAGTCTTATCATCAAATCTGGCCTTGATCTGTACAACGGCACTGTAACTCCCAGAATTCATTCCTGTATCATGTAATCTGTTTTCCACAGAGAATACAGTACAATCTTTTTTAAAAAATGCAATTATGTCCACACCATTACCATGAATATAACCCTTTAAAGATTTTTCATTTTTCTCAGGCTAAAGACCAAAATACTTAACATTGTCTACTGTCTGTACAGGGCTTACCTCTGTAGTTTTATTTCTCATCTTTTTTCCTCTACATCTCTAACATTTTTATACCTCAAAACTCTCCATGTATTTTGTCACTTTAGGTCCTTGTGCAGATTATTTCCATTGCCCAGAATATCCTTACCCTAACAAACTTTGCGTAGCTAATCCTATGCCTCTCTCAGATCTTAGCCCAAAGATACTTCTTCTGCTGCCTTCAGAAGGTCTTCTCTGAAACTCTCAACCCATTAGGCTGTGCCATGACCTCTCTCAATACTGGATCATTTTCAGTATTACCCCAGTAATACTGTAATTACTGAAGGTAATTTCCCCAGGGAGATTATTTATTGACACCTATGATATCACTAGACCAAAAACTCTATGAGGGTACAAACCCACCTCATTAGACATTTTTTGACTTTCCAATCTATGGTGCCTAATTTACAACAAACTCCTCAGAAGTATTTTTTTAAAGGAAGGGCTGAAGGAAGAAATGAACAAATGAACGAATGAATGAAGTTAATTAAGGGGACAAACACTTAAGGTTCTGTAAGGTAAAGAAAAACAGATTTCTATCCATGTTTTCTTCCTCTTCCATCTATAGGAAATAAAAAATATTAAGTAGTAAAGGAACAACACAGTTAAAAAATACAGCATGTTTATTTAATGCATGCTACAAAGGTAAATGTTAAAGAATTATTTTAAAATGTATAGAAACATTTGATGAATATACTAATAGATAATAAAATATAATTATGTCAATATTTTATATAATTCAAAATACTTTCACTCTTATCAACCCACACTTATCTTGGGTTTTCATTTTTATTCCCAGATGTGTGTGTGTGCGCATGCGTGTGTGTGTGTATGTGTATGTGGTGTGTTGGGTGTACGTCACCATTGGTATAAGCAATATGTCCATGCTGAGTAACTATGCATATCTAACACTGCCAGGGTACTTAACACCAAATTAATTTCCTGTAAAAGCCACTGCATCTGTGTTTCAATTACTAAAATTCTAAATTTAGTGGAAAATATAAGTATGCTTTCTTGTTATCACTGCATTAGTATTTCTAGGGCAAACAAGAATAACAACTAAAGTGGTTATTAGGGAAATGGTATTTCAGTGTGAATTTATGCTCACCAAATATAAGTGTGTTATTCAGATGTCATTTATGTGATTGGCTCTATTTTGGGGACAAGTATTCCAAGATATGATTTTTCCCTTCAAACACAAGCATACAACAGCAATAGCTTCCACTTAGAATTGGTCCTTTTGTATTCACTGAGACTATGAATTTCTTAGGAGTTAATATTCAGGCATTTAAATAAATATGCTGTATTCATAATGATGTTTATCTTAAAGATGTATGAATAAACATGTTTTTGGTTAAAACTTTTGGTCACACAGGCTTTTCAAAATCCTTTGCTGCCCGTCTTTCTGCCAACTAAAAATACGTCCTTCAACTATCCATCCAGTCTAATGAGTTAAGGTCTGTCTCAAATGCTCCCTTTTTAACAATGCCCTCTGTTTTCAGCCCAATAAGTAATTTATGTATTGATTTCAAGAAACACCTGTACCAGAACTGATTGCAAAGGTATTTATATAAGTACATTTTTCACTGAACTCTGCAACTAGTAATTTTGATCTTCTTATTAATGATTAAGAAATTTCTAAGTGACTTTGAAATGTGAGGCTATCCATATATGTAAATATAGGCAACTGGGATGCCTACATTGTTCAGAGTTTCTTTTTATTAAGGAGTATATCATTGCAGACGGCAGAATGAAATCTTGGGAGGTGATATACTTCTCATTCTGTTTCTATCTCACATTTTAAAAAATGCTTTCTCTTTCCTTCAAGAGATTTAGCTACTTCTGGATCTTGTTGGAGTAGATAGCAACCTTGAGTGCCTCTTGCTAAATACATATACCTGGAGTTGGAAGAGTATTGACCTCAAACCAATTGCCTTAAATTAGTATGTAAGTTAATCATGAACTTGGTTGCCTCCTGGTAAATGGGTCCTATTCTTTCTTATTAAAAAAGAAAATCAGTCTTGCTCTGTGTGCAAAACAAAGCAAACAAATCTCACATTCCATATGTTATTCTAAACTAAACACACACATAATCAAATACATACACTTTTTTACCAAATTGTTACTCATAATTTAGGTTTCGGCTCTAGTATCCCTTTCAAGAAGTCTTCCCAGCTGCTATAACCAAAATGCAAAGTTTTTGTTTGTTTGTTTTGTTTTTTGCCTTATGCACTTATAGAGTCACTGTCGTGACATTCCTAACACTTATCTCAGGTTTTTCTATACTTTTATTAATGGGCCTACTTCACTAATGTCTCTTTCCTTCATTATATTCTTCGATGTGAGAAGACACATATTGAGTTTTGTCCCCATCTTATTTCCAGAGCCAAGAGGAGAGTTAGGCATGTAGTAAGAGTTGAAAGGCTTTAGTACGTGATGAATAAAGGAGGCATATGTTTTCCAGCAGAATATGATTTGTCTTCTCAGCACTCTTTGAACTGGCACAAGTTGGTACCATTTCAAGTTCTGGTTTTTTTTGTTTGTTTGTTTGTTTTTTGTGTGTGTGTGTGTGATATGCGGGCCTCTCACTGTTGTGGCCTCTCCCATTGTGAAGCACAGGCTCCGGACACACAGGCTCAGCGGCCATGGCTCACGGGCCCACCCGCTCCGCGGCATGTGGGATCTTCCCGGACCGGGGCACGAACCCGTGTGCCCTGCATTGGCAGGCGGACTCTCAACCACTGCGCCACCAGGGAAGCCCCTCAAGTTCTGTTTTAATTTCCTGTTTAAGAACCATATAGATGATCTTTGTCTTCCAGCAACTGCTAATGGTAACATACTGTTAATCCAATGAGGATGAACACAGTTGTGGTTTGTAAGCTCTTAAGTAGAAAGCTTAAAGGGGAAATCCAAAAGATCAAAATGGGGGAAAAAATCATTATTTGATCAGTGCAAAAGCAAGTCTCGATTCACAGAATCATTTGGTTGTTCATTTTCTTCCATATTCTTTCTCTTGCACCTTGTCATACTTATGCTTAACATTTTTGCTATTTTTCAATGGCCTTCCAGGGGAATCCTCTGATTTGAGACTTAATGGCCTTTGTAAAACTTACTTCTACTTACCTTCCCACCTCGTTTTCTTACATGTCTCTTTTAGCACTAATATACAAACTTTGTAGTCACTGACACCTCCAATCTGGGCCTGAGTTTCCGCTCCTCTAGAAATGAAGGATATGGGTGACCTCAAACATATCTCCCAGCACTGATATCCCATGATGTAATCTTATGCAACACCATAAATAACCATATGTAAGAGTTTTACTACAATAATGAGGCCATATTTATAGCCATTTATATTGATATTTATTCAGCAAATGTTTACGGAAAACCTACAGTGCGTTAGGCAATGCACTAGGTACGACTGGCTATAACCAAAGAAGGGAATACAGGTGAGATAATGAGAGCCTCTGAGGATTAAATATCATCATGTTCAAACTATTTGAACTGGGATGCAAAGCCATGACTGAGACTCCAAGGGTTCTGTTCAAATCTCAAGCCTTCTTTAATGTTCGATTCAAGTCCTATTTTCTCCAAGAAATGTACTGAACAGTGCTCTCTCATTACCAAGAAATTTGGTTGTTCTTACAAATGGCCAAGGATATTGACATTCAGTACTTGTTGTACTGTTTCTGAAAGTTCTGAAATTAAATACCGCTTCCTTTATCACACTGGAAGCATTTGCAGTTAAGAAATATGATGCTTATCTTAGAGTCTGCACAGTAGGGGGTGAGATGAGAAATGTATAAAGAAACAAACAAATCCATAGCATGATGGTTTAGTACCCTTTTACCATCATCAAAATATCTGACCTTGTATTTGAGTTTCAGATTATATATCTGAAAAATGGTCACATGCCTAATGAAATTTGCCTTTTAGGGTTGTTGTGAGGGGTTAAAGTAAGTTGAGAGGCTGAAGTATTAGGTACAAGTTAGACTCCCATATGGGGATAACTAAGAACCAAAACACTAAATTCCAGAGCATTGAATTCAAAAGAATGTCAACCCTCCCCTTATCCAAATTCGTACCAAGATATGAAGATGAAAATTTGTTTGAGGGGCTTGGTTTAGAATAGAAAAAAATTAAAGGAAACTGCTGGCTTTAGGCAAGACAGAGACAAAAGACTGAGAGAGTTAGAATGGAAAAACAGAGTGTGTGAAAAGTGAGAGGGAACCAGTTGGTTTACCCATGAGATATGGTGATCCTCATGGGGGGCAAACAAGTTTCCCATTGTATACTGAGAATGAAAGAATTCGTCTTGTTGCTCAGGCAATGTCTAGAGGGCAGCAGAGAGATGGTGGTGTCCATGGCTTATCTAGGTGGAAAGGGGCAAGCCTTGGGACTGTCTGTGGACAGCATATGAGAGGAAAAACTCTGTGGGCTGAGAGAAAGCCCCTAAGTTATCTAAGAAGGGCGATTTACCACCTCAGGGGCAGTATTAAGAATTTCCATGTGGGAGGAAGCATCAGAATGTCATTCTCTTACGGATGGAGTATGGGAGGTGATGGAGAGTATTGCCTTGAAGTTGTATTTGCAAAGAAATCTGAAAAACAACAGTTGCTGAATTAGTTTTTTATCTCCATTGCACCAAATATTTCTACAGATTACATTTAGAGGTCTCACGTAATTTTCATACAAACACTAATGGAAGTCAATACCCACTTATTCATTATCTTCAATTCTATCAATTTTATGTGGATATAATTTTCCTAAATTGTCCTTATTTAAATCAATGCTGAACTCTAACCTTTGGAGAGAGAAGAGTACAATATCACTTTGAGGCCACAGGACATAAAATTCTGTGGGATATCTTTTAAGATCCCAGGTTCGTTATTTTCTGTTGAAAATCTGACTTTCTATAGTCAGTGAAGGGTTCCCCATCCTGGACTCATAGCAATGAAGTGTATGTCTCCTTGAACTTAAATTTCTGACTCTAAGAATTTAGACAAGCACCACCTATCAGGTATTTGTTCATTAATTTATGTATTTATTCAACCACATCTTAGGCATATAAAAGAAAGGAGAAGTTCTAAACCGAAAGTTGACCTGATTTCAACTGATTTCCTCCTACCATCTTCATTTGGTTATTTTTCCCCCTAACAAAATCCTTCTTTTAAGAAGTAAATCAGTTAATTAGCTTACTAACCTCTACTTCGAAAGTAAAATATCTAATTACGCCAGCCATCAATGCCCAAATAAATTTGCCAGTAAAATGGAGGCTATAAAATGACACTCTTGGTGTTTTCTATGTATAATCAGAGCAGTTATTGAACTTTCCAACAGACCATTTTTAAAATTCAATATTCTAGCAAGTTTCTTTATATAAAATAGATTTATCTGCCTACATACTATCATTTCCTATTTTATAAATGGATTTTGTATCAGCTCTTACTATCTACAATGCAAATCTTAACATACTTCAATGATATGTATTTAATTTTTTGAGATATATATGTATAATATACATTTCATATAATATGTATGTGTATTTGGATGTTTTTACACAAAGGTTTTGTTTTGTTTTGTTTAGCACAGGAGAATTTAAAGAAGCTGATTCACTCACAGGAAAAAAACTAATTGCAGTTTTTAGAAGTGTATAAAAGTTATTCCTTATGAGCACAGAAGCGGTTAACTTCCCACGAATATACTTTTATTCAAATTAATGGAGGCTACATGAATGCATCTATAACATAATTTGATTCTTAATCTCTCCTTAACTGTGACTACGTTTTGTGTGTTACAATTATAATAAAAGCCTTAAAACTGACAAACAGAGAAGACGTATTAGATCCTCTACCTTGTTCTTTGAACGATGCAAAATTCTTTCTTTTCTCCCCCCACCCCCCACTCAGGAGCTTTCTCAAATAAACTCTTTTATTCAAAACTTACAAATACTGGGAAAAGAACCCTTGGGAAAATATTCTGAAGCCCGGAGGATCCTTCGGGCATGCTTTTACTTTCTTGAAACCCAGCCTATTTCAGATTTTTGTCTTCCGGACTGCTCTTCTGTTTTATCTTCTGCCACTCATTTTACAATACCTTACGTCTGAAAAATAGCAATGTTCCAAACAGAGGCTCAGACTCTATGAAAATCGTAACTATTGATCTGTGACTGCTTACCAAGGACTATGCCCTGTGATTTGCATAAAACATCTATCCTTCAGACCAACACTCACATCTACTTGTGGTCAGATGAAGAAATCGGGGGTCAGTGACCTAAAATAAACCACTCAAGAAAAACAAAATGAACAGCAAAAGAAATGGGATAGTCAAGATTCTAACCAAAATTATTGAACTTCAAAGTCCTTGAGAATTCCACCATGTGTATCTCCTGGAAGCTACAAATGAGGTTTTGATGCAGAGGTATCCAAAGAGAGGAACAAACATCTAAACACCTGGAGTCATAGTTTTTCTGTAGAAGCTATAAACAATCATTTGCCCTGGGTTCTTTTATGGATCTGTAATTCAAGCATGAGGGTCCTGGTATGTCTTTGTGCTTGCAGTTCTCACTTGACTTCATGCTAACCCTGTTATCAGAACTACACATTCGGGACTTCCCTGGCGGCACAGTGGTTAAGAATCCGCCTGCCAATGCAGGGGACACAGGTTCGAGCCCTGGTATGGGAAGATCCCACGTGCCGTGGAGCAACTAAGCCTGTGAGCCACAACTACTGAGCCTGAGCTCTAGAGCCCATGAACCACAACTACTGAAGCCCGCATGCCTAGAGCCCGTGCTCCACAACAAGAGAAGCCACCGCAATGAGAAGCCTGCGCACCACAATGAAGAGCAGCCCCTGCTGGCCACAACTAGAGAAAGCCTGCACACAGCAACGAAGACCCAATGCAGCCAAAAATAAATAAGTTATTTTTTTAAAAAAACCTACACATTCATCTAGAAAGAATTTTCCAAATATCTAGGCTTGCATTTAGATCGAAGACTACTCTCTTAAAAAATGAATTTTCCTTTTCGAGGCTATAATTTTATTAGGAACAACACACACAGACTCATACGTAAAAATTCTACATATTGAAAGTATCCACAGCTTATGTGATAATTTGAAATAATAATAAATTTCTCCTCTTACTCTTTCTGCCAAGTCCCCACAGGTTGTTTACCTCCCTACCTCTGTATCTTTAGCTATTCACACATGCATTCTTACTGAGATTGCTCCAGGCACACTGGTCTTCTGTCTTCCTGAATATAGTGTCTACTCTGCCATTAGCACTTACTATTTTCTTTGCTTAGAAAACATTTCTCCCCACTCTAAAAATGACTAGTTACTTCTCAGAATAAGTATTATCTCCTTAGAGAGGCTTTCCCTGATGTTTTAGATCAGATTTCTCAGAAGTTGACTCATAGGGTAACCAACCATCTTGGTCCATCCATAACTGCCCCAATATTTGTACTGAGAGTACTGCCTGCTGATAACATTCCAGTCCCAGATGACCCCACACCCAGAGCAGAGTGCGACAGTGAGTCACCACAGATTTATAAGGGAAGTGCCCCCAAGAGGTTTCTGGGGAGGGTGTGAGGGAAGCAGGAGAGAGAAAAGGATGCTAAGAAAGGTGAAGTCCAGTGGAGGTAGCTTAAACCAGACCCCGTAAGGGAATTCTGGAGTCTGAATCATTCCCAATGGAGGCAAGGAATTTGGGTTTTCATAATCCCATATCTGCCGGTCAATGGCTAACCACGTTTCCAGGTGGCAGTAGGAGGGGTAAATTTCCAGGTCCTGCTTTCTGAGAGTGCAGGCAAAGCAGTTCTGTTAGTTCAAGAAAAGATTTCCAAAGAGAGTTGCAGGTGTGGTTCATTAGAATAAAAAGCACACTGAACCTGGAAGAAGCACACGGAAACACTGTTTTCCCCTTTAGAACCATCTTCCCTCTTAAGCCCTACCACATTATTGCATTACCCTCTTCAAGGCACTTATCAATATCTGGTATTATCCCATGTGTACAGCTATCTATATGTGCATGTATAACTAACTGCATCTTCATCCATATTCATATTGATATCAATTTCTGTATCTATTTGTGTATATTTTACTATTTGGTTTGCACTAGCATTTAGCTCCAAGAGGGCAGACACTCTATTTTGTTCACCATCCCTAATGTAACAGTTGCTCTATAAATATTGGAGAAATTAGTAAATTCACAATCTAACTGATAACACTCCAGCAGAATGAAATAGAATAGCACTTGCTTTGAATTCTCAGCTGGGTCATCTCATAATTCCAGCATCTCTGTTAATTCTTCTTGCATTTTCTCTTTTCTAAGGTTTCATTGCAAAAATACAGCTCCTGTTCTGCCATTCTTTAAGTCTGTCTTCTGTCTTGTCAATCCCTATTATTTTTTTCTTTAAAAACATTTTTACGGGGGCTTCCCTGGTGGTGCAGTGGTTGAGAATCCGCCTGCCGATGCAGGGGACACGGGTTCGTGCCCCGGTCTGGGAAGATCCCACATGCCGCGGAGCGGCTGGGCCCGTGAGCCATGGCCGCTGAGCCTGAGCGTCCGGAGCCTGTGCTCCGCAACGGGAGAGGCCACAACAGTGAGGCCCGCATACCACAAAAAAAAAAAAAAAAAAAAAAAACATTTTTACCAACCGAAACAGTAGAGTTTAGATCTTGAGAGCATACACTCTGGAGCACCCTGGAATGTGTGATTTTGGAGTTCAGATCTGCTACTTACTATGATTATGACTGGTTTTTACTCAACCATAAAATGGGGGAATATACTGCCCCATTCACGAGGTTATAGCGGACATTAATATATGCATAAGCAGTGAGATACGGCTTAGTACATGGAAAACACTTAAGAAATATTACTTATTACCAATTGTTAATAAAATATTACCAATTTTCCACATGGACTCTGTGCCAGTTTTGATTAATTATGATTTATTTTCCAACCACCTCAAAAAAGGGTACAAGATAACTTGACTCTAGTCTGTTAGAGGTTTCATTTTTAGTCATCTTACTAGAAATTGTCAACTAGATGTATTTATTAGATTATTTACATCTTACTAGAAATTGTAATCAGTTTTCTCAAAAGGCATTGGAGTGATTTTCTCATGCAACACATGCAGGCACTTGCACTCACTCACATACTCAAGGCACACAATATGAAAAGTTATTTTTTTCTGTTGGCCAGCCTCTTGGAAGAATCTTAGGCAGAATTCATTAAAATACCTCTATGGTCTCAAATGCATAAGTGAACAGAGTGATACAGTGTTGTCTTCTCATTATTTAAACGAATTTTTGTCAGCCACTTAGAGTTCCCTTGATGGTTCACTACATTTAAGGTGGTTTGATTTGTACTTTAAGAAATGCAGGGGCTTCCCTGGCGGCGCAGTGGTTGAGAAAACGCCTGCCGATGCAGGGGACACGGGTTCGTGCCCCGGTCCGGGAAGATCCCACATGCCGCAGAGCAGCTGGGCCCGTGAGCCATGGCCACTGAGCCTGCGCGTCCAGAACCTGTGCTCCGCAACGGGAGAGGCCACGACAGTGAGAGGCCCCCGTACCACAAAAAAAAAAAAAAAAAAAAAGAAATGTATTACTGTGATCACTTATAAACATCATTGCTTTAATGAGTTCTAAAGGCAAGTAAATATTTATAACCTCATTCAAAATATCATCTAAAAATTATTTTTGCTGTTTTTTAAATTTCATACAATATATGTCATGTTTTAATGCCTGAATAATATTTTTGCTATGGGTACCTACTATTTGTATTTAAATATTAAATGAGGAGACATTTGCATGTCAATCATTAGTTATGAAAGTCTATTTGCATGGCAATAACCTGATATCAGATCTTTTAAAATATTACATACTTACTTAAATATACAAATAATATTTGAGAAGTAGTGTGTTATGGACAGAGAACTTAGAGTGCCTACTCTACCTTTAACTATCTATGTGTGAGCTTAGCAAGTTATTTCCATACCTCAATTTCCTCAGCTGCAAAATGTAGATAACAATAGCACTTAATCTTAGGGTTGTTATTAATTTTCAGTGGGTAAAACCAGGGAAACCACTGAAGTGGTTTGGCATGAGGCTTGGCAAATAAAAAATATAATTTAAGATTTTGCCATCATTGTTAACATTTATATATCATAATCCTCTGGAGCTAATTTTATTCATTCATAGTATGGTCTGAGAGTGGTCCTATATGTAATTCTTTTTTTTTTTTTTTTTTTTTTTTGTGGTACGCGGGCCTCTCACTGTTGTGGCCTCTCCCGTTGCGGAGCACAGGCTCCGGACGCACAGGCTCAACGGCCATGGCTCACGGACCCAGCCGCTCTGCTGCATGTGGGATCTTCCCGGACCGGGGCACGAACCCGTGTCCCCTTCATCGGCAGGCGGACTCTCAACCACTGCACCACCAGGGAAGCCCCTTATATGTAATTCTTATAAAAGGGAATTTCATTCTGTCAATGTAATACTGTACTTACGTCATGATTGCTGTTTATTCTTAGAATGCATTGTATATGATATAGAATCATAAGGTTTAGGGTCTAATCTTAACTTTATTATGTGTCCTCAAGAAACACAGCCTCTCTGTGGTTCATTTTCTGATCTCCAAATGAGACAGTAATCATATCTTCATGAAAGAGTGGCTATTAGGTTTAAATGAAATGACATCATAACAGTGAGAATTCTCTGTAAACCCCATCCAAAAAGTTGTGCTAATAGTTATTGTAATCAATGGAAGATATTTTTTATATTTAACGTTTATTTTACATTCCTATTCTTTTATTTCCCTGGGAAACGTATCTCTTTTAGTTAGTCTTGATAAAATGTTTAAATGCTTTTTGCATTTAATGATCTCATCTCTAGAGTTCTTTTCCTGGCCTACTGCCTTATAGTAAGGATAGCAGATAAAATTCATTCCATGTGCCAATATCAATCTACCAGTAGTAGCTCCCTGGTAATGCTGTGATGCTAAGGATTCTGAGGCTATATATGAAGAGACTGTTTGTTGCAAGCCATCACACCTTCCGTGGCTGTGGGAGGAAATTATATTTGTTTCTTTTTCATTTTATTTTATTTTTAATTTTAATGAAGTACAGTTGATTTATAATGTTGTGTTAATTTATGCTGTAGAGCAAAGTGATTCAGTTATATATATATATTCTTTTTCATATTCTTTTCTGTTACGGTTTATCACAGGATATTGAATATAGTTCCTAGTGCTATAGAGTAGGACCTTGTTGTTTATCCATCCTATATATAATAGCTTGCATCTGCTAATCACAAACTCCCGATCCTTCCCTACCCCACCACCCACATCCCCTTGGCAACAAGTCTGTTCTCTATATCTGTGAGTTTGTTCCTGTTTTGTAGATATGTTCATTTGTGTCATATTTCAGATTCCACATGTAAGTGATATTTGTCTTTCTCTTTCTGACTTAATTCATTTAGTATGATAATCTCTAGGTCCAACCATGTTGCTGCAAATGGCATTATTTCATTGTTTTTTTCTTTTCTTTTCTTATTTTGGCTGTGCTGGGTCTTCATTACTATGCTCGGGCCTTCTCTAGTTGTGGCGAGCGGGGGCTACTCTTCCTTGTGGCGCCTGGGCTTCTCATTGCAGTGCCTTCTCTTGTCGTGGATCACGGGCTCTAGGTGCATGTGCTTCAGTGGTTGCAGCACGCAGGCTCAGTAGTTGTGGCACTCGGGCTCTAGAGTGCAGGCTAAGTAGTTGTGACGCATGGGCTTAGATGCTCCGCGGCACGTGGCATCTTCCTGGACCAGGGATCGAACCCACGTCCCATGCATTGGCAGGCGGATTCTTAACCACTGTGCCACCAGGGAAGTCCTATTTCATTCTTTTTTATGGCTGAGTAATATTCCATTGTGTGTGTGTGTGTGTATATATATATATATATATATATATCTCACATCTTCTTTATTCATTCATCTGCTGATGGACATTTAGGTTGTTTCCATATCTTGGCTATTGTAAACGGTGCTGCTGTGAACAGAGTGGGGCATATATCTTTTTGAATTATAGTTTTGTCTGGATATACGCCCAAGACTGGGATTGCTAGATCATATGGCAACTCTATTTTTAGTTTTCTGAGGAACCTCCACACTATTTTCCATAGTGGCTGTACCAATTTATTCAATACATTCCCACCAACGGTGTAGGAGGGTTCCCTTTTCTCCACAACCCCTCTAACATTTGTTACTTGTATTTGTTGCTCTTAATTACAAAATACAGCTTGGCTGTCAATAGGAATAAAAGGCACAAATGCTGGTTAGGATTTGGGTCCAAAAACTTATAGCAAGAAGAAGAACTTATGTTCAATGCATTATTTTCTGTGTAAACCTCTCCAGAGTATTTGAAAGTTGGCTTATCAAGAATAAGACTGAGGGGCTTCCCTGGTGGCGCAGTGGTTGGGAGTCCGCCTGCCGATGCAGGGGACATGGGTTCGTGCCCCGGTCTGGGAAGATCCCACATGCCGGCGGAGCGGCTGGGCCTGTGAGCCATGGCCGCTGAGCCTGCGCGTCCGGAGCCTGTGCTCCGCAATGGGAGAGGCCGCAACAGTGAGAGGCCCACGTACCAAAAAAAAAAAAAAAAAAAAAGAATAAGACTGAGACATCCAGCAAACAACGTCCCAACCCACTGCCAAATTTCAATCTGTCCACCTTGCTATGAGCAGTTAGACCCAGAAACATAAACAGATAACTTAATACTTTAAAAAAATCTATTTAGTCTATTTATTGATCCTTTCTATAGGAGAGGCCTCTGGACTTTTCCATAAAAACATTTTACTGCCAAATTGTATTTTTAATTAATTCCTTCTTGGCATACCTTAAAATGAATTCCTCAGAGTGGCAGAAACTATTAATGTCCATATACTGATAATTAATATCTCAGAGAAACTCCCTTATGCTGAAATTCATTTGCTGATGATTTAGGCTCAAAACATAAATGTTGTATTTATACAACAAATGTGTGTATAAACCAATTATATCTTTATGCCTCATTGATCAGCATGTGCAAAGCTGGGTACAGAGAATGTCTGCCACTAATCTGTATGTTGTAACTTTAAATCCTTCTCAAAAGAGCCTTGTATAAACAAGAATGGCGCCTTTTCAGAACACATTTCAATTCAAATTTCAATGCAGTTTTAAAATGTCTTATCCTTCCCCCACCCAGCTGCTTCTCCATACCTCTGCCTCCCCTCCAACCCAACCCAATTTTCATAATTGTTGGACTCATTAAAACACTCACTCTCAAGAATCTGATAACCTTGTTGTTCAAAATCAAATTAGAAAAGCCAGGGAAAATTCCACATTGAATCAATGACTCATCACCATATAAGGGTGTCAGGGCAACAGTGGAGATAACGAGGGAATGATGGAGACAATGCAATAGGATCAAATGGTGTTTTGAGTATAGGTGTTGATACAGGACAGTCATAAATTAAAACCCATTTATGACTGAAAGGGGTATAAATATTTTTTGTTAGATTTGGAGAAAGGGGAATTTAACTAACATGTGAGCCATTACTGTAGGTGAGATAATGTGCCCAGCATTTTGTTTATATTATTTAAATAAATCCTGATAACTATCAAGTTTTTTATTAAATTATTATTTTTACCTTATTGACTAGAGAGCTTAGGTTCATAAAGGATGTGAAGTACTCATGGAATCAATGGGAAAGAAGGGATTGCAGGAAGGCTGAGAAACGGGGGGACTCTAGGTGTCTTCTGCCAGGCACTAATGGACACTTCCTCAGGGTACCATCATCAGGATAACCAGTCCCCTTCCCAAGTGATTTGAGTCTTTGGGTCACACTTGTAAAGATGGGAATTCTTAAGGAGATCATTTGATTGACTGGAGCCACCTGCCACCACTTGGCCAGGTTAGGCTGGACTACTTTAAGTGACAGCTTTAGATGGTAACAGAGGGAAAGGAAACACGAAAAAGAGAAATGGACGCTGGGCAAGTAAACATGATAGCCCAAATGAGATGCCCTCTGGACAGCTGTTAATAATCTAAAATGAAACCCATTACAATTTTTGGATGGAGGGGCAAAATGCTCAGGGTTTTGCCTACTTTATGTTATCACAACTACTTCTGTTTTCTCTGACCACAGAAAGGTTTTAATAGTTCTCTCACTCTATCATCATAAGACCAACATAACCTGCTGTGGTGCACAGGACCTAGGTTGCAGTTATTGCTCTTCACTATACTGT
This sequence comes from Kogia breviceps, assembly GCF_026419965.1. Taxonomy (NCBI): domain Eukaryota; kingdom Metazoa; phylum Chordata; class Mammalia; order Artiodactyla; family Physeteridae; genus Kogia; species Kogia breviceps. The sequence goes on from NC_081327.1 coordinate 35,904,175, forward strand.
GTGCTAACACAAACCATTTCAGCAAAACTTCGGGCAGATCATTTAACCACTTCCAAACCCTCATTCCCTCAACCATAAAATAAGGTTAATAATAGCCCTTTTACTCAATAATAGTGAGGGCAGGCAGAGGAGAGAATGCATGTAAAACACTTGGCACTGTGCCTGAATGTTTCACTGATACCTGTAAAATTCTTTGGCTGGCATGAAAGAAAGCAAGGCACTCAGTCTTGGGGGAAACCCTGGCTCAATAAACTGATCCAAATTAAGCAACGGTTTGGGCTGAGATCAATATTTTAAGCAAAAAGTCAGAATATTTTATTTCTTTTGGCTCCTGCACCTATCAAAAGAAACTCTTGTGAATTAGGATAAGACTATTAACATTTATGCATACCATTTTAGCCAACACACATGTCAAAATGTCAAACTCTGTGTTTAATTGTACACAGCCTGTTAAAGTAAAGTAGAGCCAAATATCATTAATAGCCATCAAGGAAGAAAATGATGTTACAAACTAACATCCCCTGGGAAACATGCTGTAAAATAGAGTATCAGGCAGCCCTATAAATAATCTGTTAACTACATCTTCACCTAAGTCAGAGACAGGCCCAACCTTCCTGTAAATTACATCAAAGCAGCCCATACCCCACACGAGGTTACAGCAAAGCTATAAACTCTTCCCATGCACTAATATATTATTAGATATTAATTTGTCAAGTTTGGGGTGGAGTAATAATTTAAATATAAGTGAATAAAGCAGTCACCTCGTCTAATGAAAACAGAGAAGAAACATTCCTGAGAAAGTCTTATCCCTCTTTCTTTGTTCCCTGCTTTCAATCCAAAATCCGTCACTTGCACTGTGGCAGTTAGCAATGGTGATCTTGGTAACATTATACACATTCTTCCTGGAAGAAATGGGCTTATCCTCAGAAACATCACAGATCAGTGTTTGGGGAACTGAATTTTGTTATCAAAGATAGATCTAAATCCATCTGACACTGAAATCTTCACCTCTTTGGAAAGGTTCCTTGTTTTTCTATCTGGGCTGAAAAATCAGTTTTCATGTTGAATAATATTGTGGAAAAGAGTAAACTCTGTTAAAAGGAAGACCTCGAAGCACACTGTTAAACTGCTTCCAATAATGAGAGAAATAAGAAGCACTTTGAGACTTTTAAGTCTTTCTGCTCTCCTCCACCATTAAATCTCCAAAGTACCTAAAATTGTTAGATCTCTTGAACATTGTGCATGTGAATGGTGGTTGAGGATTGGAGAGGGAGAAACTCCTTTTTTCTCTGCCGAGTAATTATGCCAGTGGGGAAGTTTAGAAATGCAAATGAGCCTCTCTCCAGCTTCTATATGGCGGTTTCTCCACGCAGTGTTTTTACTTATAACCCTGGCAACAAGTTCTGACATTTCCAAAGACAAGAACCTTATTCTTGATTTGTTTCAGGTGCGGTGAAATATGTTTGGTTGGTTGGTTGGTTGGTTGGTTGGTTGGTTGGTTGAAAAACTGCCACTTCACCTTCAGTTTTCTTTGTAGTGTCAACCGAATGGAGAAATGTCCGATCAGGAAATACTATTCATGGTCATTTTTGCTTAATAATAACAAGAACAACAAAAGGCACAAACCCCAGGTCCATCTATCGAAGAAACCCCTGACTAAACAGAAGTCCTTAAATACATTTCATGTAAAAAAATGCATTTGCTTATTTTAAAAATTCAAGGAATTGTGACTTTTTCTAGTAGGCTAGTAAACAGTGTTATTTTCTACATGTACACTTATATATATAATAAGTAATTACAAGTGGTTTTAGGAACAATTACTAAACTCAATCTAAAAATCCAGTATAAAATACTATTTCTTCACATTAAATTGTTCTATCTTGATATTGTGAAAATTTGTCCAAAGTGCTTACTGATGTACTTTAATCCATTTTAATTCAGTACTGTCTAGTGTAATTCTTCCTTTCCTTTTTTTAGTTAATAACGTTTCTCTCTAAAATGTCCATGTTACAAGTAAACATTAAGTTTACTTTTTGCTCTGAATGGTACCTGAAACGACCCCTCTCAAAAATGACTGCAATATCTTTCCAGAATCCTTGAAAGTAAAATAAAACATAACATTATGGCACCATCTAGTGACCTAATATTTCTATTTTTCTTCTTTTGTTATTCAACTTAAAAGTGCATATTACTATTGATTACATGAAGCTGTGTATACTCTAAGCAAATGTACAGCTGGAAATAGTTTCTTTATGCTGTTATACATGAATAAAAGAAACTGATCTTGACAAACTGAAATTTCAAAAATAATTTTCCAGAGTAGAAAATGTTTTACACACGAGTCAATAATTTTGAACCTAGCCTAGTTCTGCAAACAGATAATAAAATTTCTATACACTCATATTTGGAACTGAGCAAGACAAACCGAATTCTAGAAAATGTTTTCATGAACAAATGAAACTTTTTTGTACAGCAAAAATGAAAAAAACTGATATTATTTTTCTTACACAAGCAACCATAAGTATTTATATGACAGCAATATAAGTCCAAAAATACTAGTAAAGAAAAAGAAATACCTCTAAACCTACCAGAGATAACTGTTAACTTAGTTCAGAGCCATGCATACTCATGGCCAACAGATATGTACTGTTTGGCATTATGATATGCAAATTGATTTATAGTTTATTTCTTAAGTTCATAAATGTCTTACTATTTAACAATACCTTATTATTCTAGAGTTAGACTGCACTTTAAACAGGAAAGTACTATAATTTTATGCATTTGTGAAAATGTGAATTATCAAAGTATTCACCTATCTTTCTCTGTGGAGGGTGCCGTTTTATATTCGTGGTGGGATGTAGAATTCACAAAACGGAGCTTGCTAAAAGCATACTTAAAACTAGAACCTTTAGGCTATGAAAGAAAGTTAAGTGGCTTATACTATAAGTAAAACGCATGTGCAGTAGTTGTCTCTGTAACATGGAATATATTCAAGAAAAAATTATCTTCACTGAGGATACAGAACTATACACTTCCTCCATCTTTGAAATCAGAATTTGACTGTAACAGTGAAGTAATATCTATCATGAACAATTAATTTGTTTAAAATGAAACAATGCAAAATAAAATTGTAGTTTTTTTTAAGACTCAGAACTTAATAAAAATACTTTAAAAAAAGAAGTTGGGAATGATTAGTCCATGCTTTGTAAAAAGAAACTTGCATATTTCATTCTACTATTATTCATTGATATGGAGGAGTATAAAGACTCTTCAGTAGTTTCTGATAATTATCTCCAGTTCCTTTTTTCCTATGAAACTGGCAACACCCTTTCACCAGTGTGGAAAAGGGAATGGTTCTAAGAAATACGGGAACTGATTCATCTTCTTGTTAAGTGCCTACTATGCATCTTACTATCTACAATGGGCTCACTTCAAGATCTTTATTCTGAATCACAGAATGTGCTTACTCAAATGCAATCTTTAACTAATCTTTATCAACTGATTTCCATGGAAGACCTACCGTATCTTCTACACTCTCTTTAAATCCCTGGTTGCCGAGTTTAATTATTAGTTCTGGCAGTGCTCTGGTGACTCCGTTTCTCTAAAGTATATGATACTCATGTAGGTGAACTCAAAGGCGATACCCTCCTCTATAAGCACAATGATGGTGGTGAAGAGAAGCTTATTTCCAACCCTATTTGTATTAGCCCAAAACCTAGCAAGGCAAATTCTATTTAATTTCAAGGCTTGAGGATAATTGTCTTCTGCTTGAAGCTCTGTCCTTTGGGTTCACTAGGGAGAAGGTCCCGCCTTCGGAGCCCACTGGGGTGGCAGCATCACCCTCCTTGGCCCTGGGCAGCACCAGCTTGACCTCTGAAACCGAAGAGGAAATAGCCTTGCTCCCCAGGCCCATGGTGGGGGTGACAGTTCTGATTTCTGAATCATCTTGGTGGTCATTCTTCCCTTTCCTTGAAAGGTACTGCATGTTCCCAGCTATACAGCTCTATTGTTCTCTTGTAGAATTCCAGAAGTCTGACAGCCTTCCTTCATTAAGGCCTGTCTCTATCCCCTTTGTCCAATTTGGCAGTGTTTCTATTGGTATAACCCCATCTCTGTTCCTGGCTTCTGCTGAGATGGCTTCTGCTGACCCACAAGTCCCACCTGTAATCTCTTTATGGGGAGATTGTCCAGCCAAACCCTTCGGGTTCTCTCCACAACACACCTGCTCTTTTTGGGCAACATGGATGGGCTGAGAATTTTCTAAATCTTCAAGTCCTGGCTCCTTCTTACTTAACAATTTTTCAATTTATTTCTCTCCTCTCACATTTTACTATAAGCAGCAAGGAGAAAACAAATTGTTCCTCCATCATTTTGCTTAGAAATATTCTTATCTAAATATCCAAGTTAGTCACTTATAATTTCAAGTTTCCACAAACACTAGAACACAATTCAGCCAAGTTCTTTGCCACTTGATAACAAAGATTGCCTTTCCTCCAGTTTCCAGTAACATGTTCCACTCTCTGCCTAAGATCTCATCTGAATCCCCTTAAATGTCCATATTTCTATCAACAATCTCTTCAAGGCAACCTAAGCTTTTTCTAACCTCAAAACTCCTTCAGTTTCTACCCATTACCTAGTTCCAAAGCCAATTCCACATTTTTAGGTATTTGGTACAGCAGCACCCCACTTTATGGTACTGAAATCTGTATTAGCTAGGCTTCTCCAGAAGAGTAGAACCAACTATACAACCAACTATACATACAGGTGTGTGTGTGTATATATATACACACACATAAACATAAATATATATACACACATAAACATATATATAAATATATAGACACACATAAACATATATATATATATATATATATATATATATATATATATATATACACAGTTGACCCTTAATCAACATGGGTTTGAACTCCATGGGTCCACTTATACTCAAAGTTTCTTCAATACATGTACTACAGTACTACACAACCCATGGTTGGTTGAATCCATAGATGTGAAACTGTGGATATGGAGGGCCTGTAAAGGTATATTTGGATTTTTGACTGTGCTGAGGGTCTGCACCTGTAACCCCCCCGTTGTTCAAAGGTTAACTGCATTTTTTTCCCCAAGGAATTGGCTCACATCATCATGGAAGCTTGGTAAATCCAGAATCGACAGAGTAGGTTGACAGGCTGCAGTCCCAGAGAAGAGCTGCAGTTTGAGTCAAAAGGCAGTCAGCTGACAGAATTCCTTCTTGCTCAAAGGAGGTTGATCTTTGTTCAATGCAGGCCTTCAAATTATTGGATAAGGCCCATCCACATTATGGAGGGTAACTGGCTTTACTCAAAGTCTACTGATTTAAGTGATAATATCATCTAAAAAACTCTTCATCAAAACACCCAGAATAATGCTTGACCAAAGGGCTCGGTACCATGGCCCGGCCAAGTTGACACAAAATAAACCTTTACACACTATTAATGATTTTCCCCATCAAGGAAGAAAGTTCTTACTAAATAGTTAATATTTTCACATGTGATCTTTATAACATAAAGACAGAAGACTTCAATTTTAGAAACTAGATATGTATTTTATGGTAGCAATTTATTTTGGCTTATTTATATATAGACATAGATGAACTATGCAATATATACTGGTCATCCATGATTCAGTAAATTCGGTTGTGACAAAAAAGCATGACCCTTTAACTGAATACTTTAACAGTGCTTGCTAGGTGTTAGCATAATTCTATGTGCCATACATGCATTTTGCTCATTTAACCCTTACAACAACCAGATTTTTCAATATTTTTCACTGCCCAGATGATTTCTAAATTTGGAATTAAAAAAGAAGACAGATTGCATACATATGGTATGAATATATCCTCCTCCTCCTATCTCTCATATAAATGAATATATATATATATATGAACACACACACACATATATTCTCCCAGAACTATTGAGATGGCATCCCAGCAGAGATGAAGACATGAAATCAGGGCAGACACAGAAGAGACATTTTATCTGCTTTGACCCTCTGAGGATTTTGGTCATCTGGGGTCAACTATGTGCACTTCATAACACTTTACTACCTCACAGGACTGTTATGAAGATTGCATAATAACATATGCAAAGAGTTTAAAAGAGTAGCTGGCATCTAACAGCACTATATAACTGTTTGACATTAAGTTCATTAAAAATATTAATTCATAAAAATTATCAATAGATAAATCACATAAATATACTAAGACATTTTCCTTCTCTCTCTAAGCCAGTTCAAGTAAGTTTTAAGTGAAAGAACAGGGGAGCTTTCCTTAGTAAAGTTTAATCAAAAATACATATTTGGATGCGGGGGGCAGGGCAGTTCCAATGGAATAGTGAACAATTCTAAAGTTGAGTCACTTAGGACTTCTTAAGCTTGGAGTTATACTAACAACTCCATTTATTAAAGCTTAATTCAAACACTCAAGGCACCAATCCATTTTTCGAGGTAAGCAAAGTTTTGTTATCTAATTAGGAATAACAATGACAGCAATATATTTTATACTAATATGTAAATCAATGGAGCCCTGTGTTGTGGTGCAATCTGTAACTCTGATGAAGGAAATCCTGAATGTGGAAATCCTGAATCCTAAAAGTTTGTTGATGGTACCTATGACAGATTATATGATAACATATATGGTATAGAAGATCCAGATTTAAAAAAAAAAAGATTCACATATATACATGTGTAAATACATAATAAATGTGTTCCCTATACCTCTGCTCCAAGAGATCAGGCACCAAATGTCCTTTATGAAGCAGCATGCTACTTAACGTGACCACACGTTAAGTGATTTATAAATCTGTCCTCCATTCAGTTTCTCAAATTTTCAGGGTCAATTTGTCATAATAGTCAGCCCCCTATACCTTTGGTTCCACCTCCTCAGATTCAACCAACTGTGGATCATGTTTACAATCCATGACTGGTTGAACCTGCAGCTGGTTGAACCCACAGATGCGAATCCATGGGTACACGTACCGAGTGTCAAGTAAGAGACTTGAGCATTCGCAGATTTTGGTTATCTGTGGGGAACAGAGGGGAGGGTGCAGAGGGAGTCCTGGAACCAGTCACCAGCTATACCAAGGGACAACTGTTCTGTGCATAAGTGGGTTCCATTGTCCTTATTTCTTCTATCCTTCTTGGACTCCCAACTGAGTCAGAGGCAGTCTTAATGGGGCCACCAACAGTTGTGCAGTACCAGGAACATACTCTCTTCCTCTGTCCTGTTCCCACAGCCTCCTTCACACTTCAGGACAATATCAAAATAAGTATTTACTTGTCATTTCTTCCCAAGTAAATTTTGCACCAACCTCTCCAAATATCTAGCTATTCTTTGAATGTCACGTCCTTTGTTGCCTCAGTAACTATCCAGACGATGCTTGTTTTGTTTATATTGCCTTTCCTATTTCTCCTCAAGGTTAACACTTGCCTGTCCTTTAATATTCAGCTCATGTGTTATTTCCCTTGTGAATGTATTCCTATTCTATTCTCTCTCTCCTTTACACTTCTATAACTCTTTAGCACATATCTACTTTGAAGCACGTTATATTTTAATGCAAATAATCTTTATATATCAAATTAGTGTTTTTTTTAAATTATAAGTGACTCAACTCTGATAGATACTGATGACATTTGCCTACTGAATATATAACTCCTCTTCCTCCCTACTGACAGGACCCAGATTTTGTGCAGTGTCAATTTGATGAGTGTGAACATATCTTTTGCCTTCATCTTTCCCTGCTTCTTCTTGCCTGGAATATGATCAAGGTACTTAAGAGGGAGGAACATGAGTATGAGCAGGAACCATCCTGTAACCATGAGGTTGAGAGGTCTATGCTAAGAGCGATGAGTCAGAAAGAGAGGAGTGTGGGACACCAATCAAAATTGGCCCCTGTAGCACTATTCCTGAGCTACCTGTCCACACACTTCTTATGGCTTGAGAAAATATAAACAGAAACTTCACTTTTCTTTTTTTTTTTTTTTTTTTTTTTTGAGGTATGCGGGCCTCTCACTGTTGTGGCCTCTCCCGTTGCGGAGCACAGGCTCCGGACGCGCAGGCTCAGCGGCCATGGCTCACGGGCCCAGCCGCTCCGCGGCATGTGGGATCTTCCCGGACCAGGGCACGAACCCGTGTCCCCTGCATCGGCAGGCGGATTCTCAACCACTGCGCCACCAGGGAAGCCCTAGAAACTTCACTTTTCTATTACTGTAGCCAAGCATAATCCTAGCTAATGCTCCCAACTCAAAATGATAAAAAATGTAAAAAAGTAACTGTCAAAAATGACACAAATTCTCTACAGTCAACTAATTAAAATGTCTAATTAGATGCTCAAATTATATAAATATATATATTCACAGAAATACATTTCTCTCTGTGTATCATCTCTTATTTTCTCTATGTCATAATTATTCACAGATGGACTTTCACTTTGGATTTGGCAAAATGGTCTCTGGAAGTTTCAGGTTTATATCTTATTAACTAAACACTCGGCAGAAAGTGAACTCCATTTTCTTGATAATTTTAGCACAAATCTTTGGACTGACCAGATTTCATGTGTCCACCACCCAAACAAGCATTCTTATTAAGGAATGGAACATAAGGATTGCTGTACATATAAAAAGAGGTGTTTATTTTTCTTAAGCAAAATCAGACTGTGATTACTATAAGAAGAATGATGCTGAAAGGCAAAATCAACGGATTTCCATTAGTTATGTTTATCTGAATTTCTGGAGAACATAAATTATTTCTTATTCCTCTATGAATACTACACTTACACTGAGTTGTTAGAAAAAGATAATAATAGCCTTACCAGTGTATGTGTATGTGTGTGTATATGTGTATATATATATATATATATATATGTGTGTGTGTTTTTTAACAAAAGAGAGGGAGATGGAGAGTGAGAGCTAGAGCAAGAGAGGAAGAGATAAAGAATTGATGTTTTTTAAAACTAGGTTTCATGACAACCCTCTTTAAGTTATCAGTCCAGATTTTTCTATCCCATATCCTATCTGTTACAACCTTGAGAAGAAATCTCACTAATTATTTTTCTATTTATTTTTCACTTTGTTTCTCACTGTTTTATTTTCTTGTGTTTAACAGGACTGAAGGCGGGAGAATTTCTGCTCAGTTACTCACACACAGAGTCTGGATAACACAATTATGATAACATAAGAATAGATTTGAGAGTTTACTGACACACTGAATTTGATTATCTCTGTTATTCACTTGATTCTCCTGTTTTCTTTTCTCACAACTGAACCAGGAAGAAGCAGTCATCTCTAGAGAGTGGTTATTACATTTTTGCCTAATATTTTTTGACTCAAGTAATTCACAATTCTGATAAGGTTGGGGGCTTCTGAGATGGTGCAATGATTGCTAGAAATGAACTCATTTAAAGAGTCCCTATCCTCATGTCACAAACCATTAGTTCAATAATGTCAGATCTTGAAATTTTACCTAACCATCTAGAGCCCATTATTATAATCAAACATCTAACCACGTGGCCTTAAATGTTTATGGACAGAATGATGTGCATGACCTGGTTTCTACACAGCACCCAGAAGCTCCCTGCTTGCTACTAAATAGATAATTTTAATGGTTTTATCTGGGTTGAGGTGGGAATAACCCAAATTATATTTCTTTCAATATTTGCCAAAAAATCCAGAGGAAAAAAATGAATGTGAGTCCCTATTTAAGTTTATACAATGATAGATAAATCCATGATGTTCCACAGCCTCAAGCCCGATGCCCAATACCATAAATGTAGACAAATGAAATATTTACCTTTAGACTATAACTATACTATTAACATATAAACATCCTAAGATTTGAGATTTGAATATAAAGACACATGTATTGAATTTTTCTTATAAAAATGGACATATCATATATGTAAATAAGATACTTGAGGCTGACAAAAAGAAAACATTGCTTCTACTTATAAATAGATACTTTCTTGAGAAGGTTAGGTAACTACTGAGTGCAAAGATCTGGGAAGTGACTGACGTCTTAAGTCACAGACGGGGATATGATTTTTTTGACTCTATATTTTACAGTTAGTTTTACAGTATAAAAAGCCATAGTAAATCCATAAACATTAGGAATAAATAATATTTAAAATTAATAAAACATTTATGCAGTGCTGGCTCTGTGAAAGGCATTGCTCAAATGATTTACATGTAATAACTCATTTATTCAACTATTACATAGGTTCTTTTATCTACCCATTTTAGAAAGAGAGAAATCACCATTAAGTCTAAGATTATCAAATAATAACAGGCAAAAAGATGAATACCTACTATGAGTAAAGCACTACCAACCCCAGGTGTTATTTATTCAATAACCTATAATTTTTGAGTTCTTACCATAGGCCAGACAGGTTCTACGCACAGGAATAAGGCATAAGTCTTGTCCTTAAACAGGTCAGTCTAATGGGAGGTAGCTGCATGTGTAAGTAATTTCAATACAACATCACATGTGTGATACAAGAGATAAAACAAAGAATTTTTGAAGCATATATGGAATCAATTAAATTCAGGGAGTCTTCATAGAGGAGATAACATTAGAACTGATATGAAAGATGAAGGATGGGGGTTTCCCGGGTGGTGCAGTGGTTAAGAATCTGCCTGTCAATGCAGGGGACACTGGTTCAAGCCATGGTCCAGGAAGATCCCACATGCCGCGAAGCAACTAAGCCCGTGAGCCACAACTACTGAGCCTGCGCTCTAGATCCTACGTGCCACAACTACTGAAGCCCACGTGCCTAGAGCCCATGCTCTGCAACAAGAGATGCCCGTGCACCTCAACAAAGAGCAGCCCCGGCTCAACGCAACTAAAGAAAGCCCACACGCAGCAACAAAGACCCAACGCAGCCAAAAATAAATAAATAAATTTGTAAAAAAAAAAAAGAAAGATGAATGATGAAGAGAATTTAATCAGATATAGGAGGATATATTCATTCCGCATCTGTGTTTCTGAACCTCAGTACTACTGATATTTTGGACAAATTATTCTTTGTTGAGGGGGCAGGAGGAGGGAAGCACTGTGGTGAACTATATTATGTTAACAGCATCTCTGGCCTCTGCCCACCAATGGTAACCACCTAGTCATGACAATAAACAATGTCTCCAGCTATCGGAAAATGTCCCTGGGGTAGGGGACCACAATTGTCCCAAATTAAGAACCCGTGTTCTCCAGAGAAACAACATATTCAAAATCAAAGTGCTTAAGAAACAGAGGTTCAGCATGGCCACAAGTTCTAATGGAGATGGGGAGGAAGGATGCCAAAGGGAGAGCTGTGGAGGCAAGTTAGGTCACACAGAGAAAAGCCAGATGGCTATACATAGCAAGTTAGACTTAATTTCATAGACAGCTGGGAGTCAAAGAAAAGTAGCATAATTACATCTGTTGTGTTAGGAACTAACTGGGACAGCTGTGAGGAGGACAGTTCAAGACGGAAAAATGATACCCATTCCCTGTCTCCAAAATACGCTCTTTGGAATTGGAAATTTTTATTATTTCTTATTGGTTCCATAGGAAAAAGGAACAGTGTACTCCTATCAGTTCAGGTTAGATTGGTATTTATACATAAATATATCCAAAGCTTCATCTACTTCTTCAACTTCATGACTGTGTGAAATTTCATGTCTCTCTGTAAACGTAAAAGTACCATCTAACACAAGTAAACACTGCCTTATAAAATAAAATTATAGTTAAGAGTAAATATATGCACTTACTAATGTCACTTCTGAATTGCATTTTCTAAATTGTCTTCAAAATTCTCCAAAAGTCCTATATTCCCCTAGGTATTATTCTCAATGCTGCCTTTCTTTGACAATTCTCCAAATGTGAGATTTCTTTCTTCTTTCCTCTTCTGAAGATTACAAATGCCATGACCCCCAATGATCCCACACAGAGTATTTTTTGTGTATATCATGACAACTGTAACAATGCAGTCTGTCCAACTCACCCCAGTCAGGAAGCCACCAGAGAGAATCCCAGGCATTTTGATATATGCTACATACCTATGGCTTATAACTTTAGGAGTACAGTTCTGTTTGGTAAGAAACTTTGGAGCAAGTAAGAATACAATTAAAATTCCCTACCCAAAATATCTCTCATTTGACTTGAAAAAGAACTGGATGTATATATGTATGTGTATGTATGTGTACATGTGTGTGCATGCATATGCACATATATATTACTGTTTGGGAAACTTTATAGCAGTGTCTAGGGAACTTTTACACACTTCCATACTTAGATATTTCACCTGGTTCTTATCTATTTCCCCCTGTTGAATTTCTCTCATAAATAAAATTCATTCCAACTTGTTTTCAAATATACTGAGGTCACTTAAGTGCTCAGTGGGTCAGATCATTCATTTTTAGACCATAATATTTTTATTAAACTTAGGAATAACCTCAGAACCAGATCACTCTGTCTCAGAACTCCATGAGAACTCAGAGTTTATGGATCCAGTAAAGTTTAATATCTGTTTAAATGATCAATTTTAACAAATAATGGTAAGATTTTTTAAAACTCATCTAATCTTACCTTGTGCCTTTGTCACTGGACTCTGGACCTGAATTCATGAAAAGTCTGGTTGTTTTCCTTAATTTTATCTTCTTAGTTGACGCATATAATCCCAGCATTTTGGAATCTTGTTATTTTAGCCATTGTATTCTTTATCCAAGCCTCATGTCATCTGTCAATTTGAAAAAGATGAAACAAAACAAAAAAACAGAAAATGAAAAAATACTTTATATCTAAGGTCTGGGCTGAATAATAAGCCTACTACTAAGCTTCTCATAGAAGCAGTTAGACTTAGAAGAAGTCTTACCTATTTCTATTCTCAATGTTTTGCATCAAAAATACATCAAATATGTGTGTATTTAAAATAAAGGAATGGCAGTGTTCAGAAAAAAAGAATATTGCACAAAAGATAAAAACTGACAAACCTTTTCTTAGATTAAGAAAAAAGAGAGAAAACTAAAATAAATAAAATGAGAAATGAAAAAGAAGACATCACAACTGATACCACAGAATACAAAGTATTGTAAGTGATTACTATGAACAATCACACACCAATAAATTGGATAACCTAGAAGAAATGGATAAATTCCTAGGAACACACAACCTACTAAGACTGAATCAGAAGAAATAGATCAGAACATACTATTAACAAGGAAAGAGACTGAATCAAAAATTTTAAATTTTCCAAAAAAGAAAAGACCGGGACAAGAAAGAATGCTTCATTGATGAATACTACCAAACATTTAAAGAAGAATTAATACCAATCCTTCTCAAACTCTCAAAAAACTGAGGATGAGGTAACACTTCTAAACTCATTTCATAGGCCCTGCATTACCCTGATACCAAAGACAAATAAGGGCACTAAGAAAGAAAAAAAGAAAACTTCAAGTCGATATCCCTAATGAACAAGATGCAAAAATCCTCAACAACATACTGGCAAACAGAATTCAACAACACATTAAAAGGATTATGCACCATGATCAAGTGGAATTTATCCCTGGAATGCAAGGATGGTACAAATTAAGCAAACCAATAACTGTGATACCCTACTCTAACAAAACGAAGGATAAAAATCATATGATCACCTCAATACATGCCAAAAAGGCATTTGACAAACTTCAACAACCATTCATGATTAAAAACTCTCAACAAATTACAGAAGGAATGTACCGCAACATAATAAAGGCCATATATAATATTATATACTTAATATATAGTGAAAAACTGAAATCTTTTCCTCTAAGATCAGGAAGAAAGCAAGAGTGTCTAATCTTGCCACCTCTGTTCAACATAGTACTGAAAGTCCTAGGCAGAGCAATTAGAAAAGAAAAATAAATTAAAAGCATCCAAATTGGAAAAGAAGTAAAACTGTCTCTGTTTGCAGATGACATGATCGTGTATAAAAAATACCCTAAAGAATCCACAAAAAAATGGTTACAACTGATAAACAAATTGAGTAAAGTTAAGAATACAAAATAACATATAAAAATCTGTTGCATTTCTATTCACAGACATGAATTATCCAAAAAAGAAATTAAGAAAATAAACCCATTTACAATAGCATCAAAGACAGTAACATACTTAAGAATAAATTTAACTAAGGAGGTGAAGATCTGTACACTGAAAACTATAAAACATTGATAAAAGAAATTGAAGAAGACACAAATGAATAGAAAGATATCCTGTGTTCATCGATTGGAAGGATAATTGTTCAAATGCCTATACTACCCAAACTGACCTACAGGTTCAATGTAATCACCATCAAGTTCCAATAACATTTTTCACAGAAATAGGGAAAACAATCCTAAAGTTCATATGGAACCACAGAAGAACCCAAATAGCCAAAGCAATTTTAAGGAAGAAGAACAAAGCTGAGGCACACTTCCTGATTTTAAGACACAGTAAACAAAACTCTATGTTACTAACATAGAAATAGACACACAGACCAATGAAACAGAACAGAGAACCCAGAAATAAACCAATGCATACATGGCCAATGAATTTACAACAAAGGAGTCGGAATACACAATGGGAAAAGGACAGCCTTTTCAATAAACGGTGTTGGGAAAAATAAATAGTCACATACAAAGGAATGAAACTGAACCGCTATTTTATATCATACACAAAAATTAACTCAAAATGAATCAAACATTTGAATGTAAGACTTGTAACCAGAAAACTCCTAAAAGAAGCCTCGGGTATGATTTTTTTGGGACTTACATCTAAAACAAACAAAACAAAAGGAAAAGAAAAAAAAAAAAGAGGGCTACACCAAACTAATAAACTTCTGCACAGCAAAGGAAACCATCAATGAAAGGAAAAGGCAACCTACCAAATGGAAGAAAAAATTTGTAAATCACATATCTGATCAGGGGATAATATGCAAAATACATAAATAACTCACACAACTCAACAGCAAAAAATCAAACAAAATGATTAAAAACTGGGCAGAGGATTTGAATAGACATTTTTCCAAAAAAAAGACATACAGATGACTAACAGGTGTATGAAAAAGTGCTCAACGTCGCTAATCAACAGGCAAATGCAAATCAAAACCACAATAAGATATTACCCAATACTTATTAGAATGGCTATTACCAAAAAGACAAGAAATAGCAATTGTTGGTGAGGATGTGGAGAAGAGAGCACCTGCATTGTTGGGAATGTAACTGTCCCCAAAAATGTTGGTGGGAATGTAGATTGGTACAGCTACTATAGAGACACAGTATGAAGGTTCCTCAAAAAAATTTTTTTTAAATAAATAAATAAAACTACCATAGTATCCAGCAATTCCACTTCTAGTTATCTATCTAAAGAAGATGAGAAGAATAACTCAAAAAGATATATGCACCCTCGTATTCAGTATAGTGTTATTTACAATAGTCAAGATACAGAAACAAAGTGTCCATTAATGGATAAAGGGAAAAAGAATATGATACACACACACACGCACGCACACAGACACACACACACACACATAGGAATATTTTTCGGCCATAAAAAAAGAAAATACTGCCATTTGCAACTACATCGATGGACACTGAGGGCATTATGCTAAGTGAAATAAGTCAGACAAAGACAAACACTGCATGATCTCACTTATGTGTGGATCTAAACAAACAACCAAACAAAGCCAGCATATGGATACAGGGAACAGACTGGTGGTTGCCAGAGGTGAGGGGGCTGTGGGATAGGGGGGAAAGGTGGTTGGGGCAGAAACAGGTGAAGAGGGTTAAAAACTAAAAACTTCCAGCTAAAAAATAAATAAGGCATAGGGATATAATGTACAGCATGGTGATTATAATTAATCAGACTGTATCGTATATTTTTAAAGTGCTGAGTAAATCATAAAAGTTCTCATCGTAAGAAAAAATATCTGTAATTATGTACGGTGATGAATGTGAGCTAGACTTACTGTGGTGATCATTTTGTAAAATATAAAAATATTGAATCATTATGTTATATGCTTCTGAAACGAACATAATGTTATATGTCAATTACATCTCAATTAAAAAATCTATGCAAAACAACAACAACAAAAATATTTACCCCAAATCACATGACTTAGAACTAGGGAAGTAAGGATGTTAAGCCAATTCCGACTGCAGTGTTGGAGACCTTAACTCTTATGCTTTCCTTCTTCTCTTCCAGGTTGTACTCAAGAAAAAGACAGTGTAAGCCTACAATGCTTCCACTTTATTGAATTGTAGATCTTTTGTGGTGAGTGATATCATGACAGATTTCCAGTATATCTAACAAATCATTTTTTTAAAGTGGTTAGACACTGTTTCTTAACCCTGCCTCATAATATGTGTCATGACATAATGTATATCTCATAGCGACCTAACAGTCTAATTATATTTTTTAACCTAAATAATTTTGAATTTAGAGAAAAATTGTGAAAGTAATATAAACTGTCCATACACCCTTTTCCAAACTTCCTCTATTGTTACTATATGTAACTACAGTATAATTTTCAAAACCACAGGACTGGGACTTCCCTGGTAGCACAGTGGATAAGAATCCACCTGCCAATGCAGGGGATATGCGCTCGATCCCTGATCTGGGAAGGTCTCACATGCCATAGAGGAACTGAGCCCGTGCGCCACAACTACTGAAGCCTGCAAGCCTAGAGCCCATGCTCCACAAGAGAAGCCACCGCAATGAGAAGCCTGCGCACTGCAACGAAGAGTAGCCCTCGCTTGCTGCAACGAAGAGTAGCCCTCGCTTGCTGCAACGAGAGAAAGCCGGTGGACGGCGACGAAGACCCAACGCAGTCAAAAATAAATAAAATTAAATCTTAAAAAAAAACCACACAGGACTAATGCTGGTATAATATACATTGGAAGTTATTAAGAAACTGTCTTCAGAGATTTTTTTATGTTCAGTAACAATCATATAATTTAATTTTCACCTAAAATTTTGGTTATTTAAAATTTTACCTAGTTGCCTTAACTTTTTAAATAGTTTCCTTCTAACATTTCAAGGTTTCTGATAAATATATCCAGACATTTAGGATGCTCTCTACGCTACTAGAGTCTTTGATAATGTAATATGTGCAGTGTCTATGACTGCCAAATGGCATAAAGTATTAGAATCTCTGGAGGACAGACATAAAAAGGAATGAAATTGAGTTATTTGCAGTGAGGTGGATGGACCTAGAGTCTGTCATACAGAGTGAAGTAAGTCAGAAAGAGAAAAACAAATACCGTATGCTAACACATACGTATGGAATCTAAAAGAAAAAAAAGGTTCTGATGAACCTAGGGGCAGGACAGGAATAAAGACACAGACATAGAGAATGGACTTGAGGACATGGGGAGGGGGAAGGGTAAGCTGGGATGAAGTGAGAGAGTGGCACTGACATATATACTCTACCAAATGTAAAACAGATAGCTAGTGGGAAGCAGCCACATAGCACAGGGAGATCAGCTCAGTGCTTTGTGACCACCTAGAGGGGTGGGATAAGGAGGGTGGGAGGGAGACGCAGGGAGGGGATATGGGGATATACGTATGCATATAGCTGATGCACTTTGTTATACAGCAGAAACTAACACAACATTGTAAAGCAATTATACTCCAATAAAGATGTTTAAAAACACACACACACACACAAAAAGAATCTCTGGAGGAGAGGAAAAATATCCCAATTTCTACTCTGAGAAATCTGAGAGGGCTTTTGAGAAAATACAGTTTTAATGTTTCTTGTATAATTCTGATGTAATCAATTTATAGATTGATTTAGAAGAACTACTATATAAATGTTTAGATTTCAGTTATATAAATTTAATATTTTCTGTCTAGTGATATAAGAAAGTTCCCACACAAGTAGATATTCTTCTAAGGTAAGTCTAAGTAAACTTGTAGACATATAGTTCTTCAAGTCTTCTGAATCTACTCTCCACATATTGACTTGATAAAAGAAAATGTGGCAGATATTATCTAGACTAATATCCATCTTCACTATGAAAAGAAATAATAAGATGGAAGAGAGGGAGGAGAGATGAGGGAGTAACAGAGGAGGAGAAGAGGAGGGAAAATGGTAGAGAGAAATGAGATAATGAATACAGGCTTTAAAAAATTCAAAAGGTGGAATGGAGAAAGAGATGAAGTGGAAAAGAAAGAAAGACGAAGGAAAAGTAAACAGTATTGGATGGGAGGTAACAATAAATGGTACGAAAAGAGAAGGGAAGAGAAGGTAAAGAAAAAATAGCTAAAATATATAACTACACATTTTCTATTAGATATCACATGTCACATTCCATGTGATGTGATTTACTTACACTATTTTATTTCATCCTCACTCTTGAGAAATTCATTTTATGCCTGATGCTATTACCTGTCCCTAATAGCCTTGACTCCTGACCATTTCTTTTAAAAGATGACTTCCAGAAATTATAATCAGAATTTAAATTATTTTTGACACTGACCTCAGCTCCATTTCATTATTTCTAAATGAAATTATTGCATTTATAGTATTATGTCTAATATTTGATTTTTTAAAATCTGAAAATATCTTTATTTCACCTCCATATTTAAAAGACATTTTTGTTGGCTGTAAGAGTCTCAGTTGAAATTCTTTTTTTCCCCCATCTGTTTTCAATGTTTGGAGACCAACATGAGAAGAAGAATATTTAAATATTCCCAAGAGTTAAGCTGTACAGGTTTAATAAATTAGAGATATACTCAGGTGAGACAAGCCAGCACTGTTGCAGCCTAGGGCTGCTCACTTTTATTTTATCAGTGTTTGAACTTTGAGCTAGGAAGGTATTAGACCTGGGTTTCACCTTTCTATTTTGTCTTAGCAGAGACTCTGATGCCAACCACTGTGAAAATGGGTAAGAATGCATGGATTCCTTTGCTTTTCAATGCAGGCCTTCACTATCTTGTAACACTGAGACAGGGGTTTTAAGAGAACAGCTATACTGAGCAAGTACTATTGATTCCAAAGGTCAAGACTTCCAAACTACAGTCTATTCCACCAAACCCCAGCAACAGTAACTTTCCTGTCCTCTTCTCGTTGTTATCAAGTAAAGCCTCCGGTCTGACAGACCTCCAGCTTTCAACCACCATCTCATCTCTCTGGAAATCAGTTTATCCGTGTTCTTTCTCCATTAAATACGTTTGACTTTTATATTTTCTGGATTTTTCTGTGTGTTACTGAGGGGCTAATGATCTTATAGCTCTTTAATATCCTAATTGGAAGTAGAATTCTTATTTATGGGCTTCTTGAGGAAAGAACATAATTCCATTGGGCTGGGACCCAGTACCCAGGCTGGTCAACATGTGGGGAATTTTCACAGAAACAAATCTCCAAAGTCTAAAAGGTTGTATGTTTAATTTGAGAATATGTGAGATGAGTAAAGATTTTCACTTCTAATTATTCTGGTGAAGCCTAGATATTCAAGAATACTGTTCTGCCATCTTTGGCAGGTAGATTTCAGTTGTCAGTTTTCTGACTATGTCTTATAATTATGTAATCTTATCACACATTTACAAACAGTCTGACATTTCTCAGTGACAAATTATTGAATAAACAGAAGCTATAAAGTTGTAAGAATAAATTTTCAATGAGTAACAGGAATCATGATGTTTCCAAGGGAACCTAAATGACCAGGAGGATGTTTTAGGAAGTAACAAAACTCACTTTGCAAAGAATTCTTTTAAAATAGGGGAAAAAAAAAACAACCCACCTTTTCCTAAATTTTAATACAGAGAATTCTGAGTATCTTTAAGTTCCATAAAATACAAATCTAACAAATGGCTCCATATGCATGATGAATGACTATTCACATTTAGTTCTTTTATTACTCCTAGCAAGGCAGAAAATAGTTCTTTTGCATGCTTCTGCAGAAACTAATTGTTTTTCCTTTCTCTCTGGTTGTTTAGAGTTCATATTCTCAGTATGAAAAGATGACAGCTATTGTAAGTTCCTTAAGTGATAATTAGTCCTCTATGACAGTTTATTATGTTGCCACAGTTTATTAAAACTCTTCATTTTCACACAATTATCAAAATCACCATTGGAAGGCCACTTTCAAAATGGAAATTTGTATGCAGTTGCTAATTTCTGAAAAAAATAACATTAAAAATTTTAGTATGCAGGATCAACTGGCAGGACTAAAAGGACACACAAGCACATACATACATTATTATTTTTCCTTTTTTTTTTTTTGGTTAAACTTAGTTTTCTTGATTACTGCAAACTTCCCAGAAAATAAAGTTAAAACTTACATCTTTTGAAAACGAAAAAAATGTGAAAATAATTTTCTCCTTTTGTTTTCCTGTGATATTAGTATATGCTAAGAAGTTTTAGCATTGCTTCAAAATTCACAGAAGAATGCCATGATAATTTCATATACTAGAATACTGAGAATTTTTTAAACCATTTTCTGTTGTGCAACAGAATTAGTCATTTTCAAGGCAGAAAGTCAATTTTTTGAAAAATGAAATTTTATTCTTAAATGAGAAGATTTAATTGCTAAAGGATTAAAAGGAAAGCCAATAGCTTCCCTATAAAGAAACCTGAAATCATTTTTGGCTCTTACTCCTTATAAAAGTGATTTATTTGCATACTTGATTTCCTATTTATTTATCAAGTTTACATAATGCTTATTTTTGTCAAATACTGTTATAAATGTTTTTATCAGTACAGATTTGTCTAATCCTCATAACAATTGTATGAGATGTTGTTATTACTCCAACTTCACACAAGAATAGTTGAAGCAAAGAGAGGTTATTTACTTTGTCACACAGCTCATAAATGACAGATAGGATATGAACCCAGGAAATGAAAATCTGAGTATTCACTATAATTAGTAAAACTGAAATACTCCAATGAAACTCTATTGCTGCTTGACTTATCTAAGCCTCTGTATTCTTTTAGCTGAGTTCTTGACACCTTTGTTCAAAACAATAAAACATGACTATTTGACTCACTACTTTGAAATTTTCAGTGGTTGCTCATGGCTCACGGGATAAATTCTCAACAATTCTGCTTACGGTTCATACTCTTTCTTTGTTTCCTTCCAGTTTTATGGAGATATAATTGACACACAGCACTGTATAAGTTTAAGGTGTACAGCGTAACGATTTGACTTACATACATCATGAAGCAATGACCACAATCAGGTTAGTGAACACCAATTATCTCATACAGACATAAATTTAAAGAAATAGAAAAAGGTATTTTTCCCTTGTGATAATAACTCTTAGGATTTACTCTCTTAACTTTCACATATAACATACAACAGTGTTAATTATATTTATCACGTTGTACGTTACATCCCTAGTACTTATTTATCTTATAACTGGGAGTTTGTACCTTTTAACTACCCTCATCCAATTCCCCCATGTCCCACCCTTCACATCTGGTTACCACAAACCTGGTCTCTTTTTCTATGAGTTTGTTTGTTTTGAAGTATTATTGACCTACAACACTGTGTTAGTTCCTGTTACATAACATAGTGTTCTGATATTTCTAGACGTTTTGATCACCATGATAAATCTAGTTACCAACTGTCACCATACAAAGACATTACATACTTACTGATTATATTCTGCATGCTGCACATTTCACCCCCTTAACTTACTTACTTTGCAACTCAAGTTTATTCCTCTAAATCTCCCTCACCTGTTTCTTTCCTCCCCTCCCCCCTCCCCCTCTGGCAACCACCTGTTTGTTCTCTGTATCTGTGACTCTATTTGGTTTTGTTTGTTCATTTGTTTTATTTTTTTAGATTCCACATGTAAATGAAACCACACAATATTTGTCTTTCTCTGACTTATCTCACTTAGCATAATACTCTCTAGGTCCATCCACATTGTTGCAAATGGCAAGATTTCATTCTTTATTATGACCAAGTAACAGTACACTACATATAGAAATATATATAGAGAAATATATATATATATATATATATATATATATATATATATATATATATATATATATACACCCCACATCTTTTTATTTTTTATTTTTTTTGTGGTACGCGGGCCTCTCACTGCTGTGGCCTCTCCCGCTGCGGAGCACAGGCTCCGGACGCGCAGGCTCAGCGGCCACGGCCCACGGGCCCAGCCGCTCCGCGGCATGTGGAATCCTCCCGGATCCGGGCACGAACCCGCGTCCCCTGCATCGGCAGGTGGACTCTCAACCACTGCGCCACCAGGGAAGCCCCCCCACATCTTTTTAATCCATTCATCTGTTGATGGGCAATGAGGTTGCTTCCATATCTTGGCTAGTGTAAATAATGCTGCAACGAACATAGGGGTATATATATCTTTTCTAATTATCATTTTCACTTTCTTTGGATAAATACTCAGGTATGGAATTGCTGGATCATACAGTAACTCTTTCTTAAGTTTTTGAGGAATCTCCATACTGTTTTCTATAGTAGCTGCACCAATTTACATTCCCACCAACAGTGCAGGAGAGCTCCCTTTTCTCTGCATCCTCACCAACTCTTGTTCTTTGTTGTCTTTTTCATAATAGCCATTCTGACCCGCGTGAGGTGATACCCCACTGCAGTTTTGTCTTGCATTTCTCTGATTAGTTATGTTGAGTATCTTTTTTTAAAGTGCCTGTTGGCTGTGTGTTTGTCTTTCTTGGAAGAATGTCTATTCAGGTCCTCTGACCATTTTTTAATTGCTTTCTTTTGCTTTGTTTTTTTGGGGGATATTTAGCTGTATGAGTTCTTTGTATATTTTTGATATTAACCCCTTATTGGATATATCATTTGCAGATATCTTCTCCCATTCTGAAGGGGTCCTTCTCATTTTGTTGATAGTTTCCTTCTCTGTGCTAGTTTGATATGGTTCCATTTGTTTATTTTGCTTTTGTTTTCCTTGCCTAAGGAGACACATTCAAAAAAATATTACTAAAACCGAATTCAAAGACTGTACTGCCTATGTTTTATTCCAGAAGTTTTATGGTTTTCGTTCTTACATTTAAGTCTTTAATCCATTTTGAATTTATATTTGTGCATGGTGTGGGAGAATAGTCCAGTTTCTTTTGCATGTAGGTGTCCAGTTGTCCCAACACCATTTATTGAAGAGGCTGTCTTTTCCCCACGGTACATTCTTGTCTCCTTCATTATAGATTAATTGCCCATATAAGTGTGCTTTCATTTCTGGGCTCTCTATTCTATTCTATTGATCTATGTGTGTTTTTTGTGTCAGTACTACACTGTTTTGATTATTGTACTTTTGTAGTATAGTTTGATAAATTGTCAACAATGTTGCTTATTGTTATACACTTTCTTGATTTGGCACTTGCCAAGCTATCCAGCTTAACTGTTGTAACTTTTTCTGCCCTCTTAAGAGCTCCATAGTTAAGTAATACTTAAGCATATAATTACCAGCACATGCCCATTCTTGTGTTTGTACTTAGTTTCCTATATCAAGAGCAGCTGGGGCTTCCCTGGTGGCGCAGTGGTTGAGAATCCGCCTGACGATGCAGGGGATACGGGTTCGTGCCCCGTTCCGGGAAGATCCCACGTGCCGCGGAGCGGCTGGGCCCGTGAGCCATGGCTGCTGAGCCTGCGCATCCGGAGCCTGTGCCCCGCAAAGGGAGAGGCCACAACAGTGAGAGGCCCGCATACCACAAAAACCACAAAAAAAAAAAAAAAAAAAAAAAAAAAAAAAAGCAGCTGATCTCTGCTGATACACCTAGTGTCATTCCATTTTTTTTAAAATTTTATTTATTTTTGGCTGTGTTGGGTTTTTATTGCTGTGTGGGGGCTTACTCTAAGTGTGGCGAGTGGGGGCTACTCTTCGTTGCAGTGTGTGGGCTTCTCATTGCGGTGGCTTCTCTTGTTGAGGAGCACAGGCTCTAGGCATGCAGGCTTCAGTAGCTGTGGCATGTGGGCTCAGTAGTTGTGGAGTGCGGGCTCTAGGGTGCACGGGCTCAGTAGTTACAGCACGTGGGCTCTAGAGTGCAGGCTCATTAGTTGTGACGCATGGCCTTAGTTGCTCTGTGGCATGTTGGATCTTCCAGACCAGGGACTGAATCTGTGTTCCCTGCATTGGCAGGCAGATTCTTAACCACTGTGCCACCAGGGAAGTCCCCTGGGGTCATTCTTTAAGGCTTAGAAGAAACACTGCCTTATATGTGAGGCCTCGAGTTCCTTCATTTTTGATGTCCTCATTCCTGTACACTGGTCTTGTGCCATGAATACCATTAAAATAATCCTCAAACTTCACTGTTTTCAGATAGGAATGATTTTAACCCACCTTAAATATGAGATCCTTGAGGTCGGAGGCATGCTTTTGACATTTGCATATACTTTAAATAGGTGCTTTGTAAATTATGGACATACCCTCAGGTCATACCCTCCTATGATGTAACAGTTGGCAATGCATTCACAGCCAGTAATAATAAAACTAATATACAGGGCTGTATATATATTCCAAGGGGCTGAATATTCCAGTTGGCTGAAGTTGATGGTTCGGCAGCTCAGAACATAAGCTAGGGATTCTGCTGAAATATTTGTATTTGTGTTTGTGTGTGTGTGTTTGTGAGCATGCACACACCTTTGACTCATGTTTTCAAGTTATTATTTACAAGATGGCTGCCCAATTCCAGACATAACAACCACATCTGGAACATAAAGCAGGGAAAGAAAGCAATGAAGCAATGTCAGTGCAGGAAACTTACACCAATACTCATAAAATTATATCACTGGGCCACAGTGAATATTTAGCTTTTACAGCTTCTATAGTGAATATGAGGAAGGGAAAAAAATGACTGGAATGGGATTTGGAGCCAAACCTCAATGGAAAAAACATAATTTTATTGGGATCTTCAAGATCCATGTCTAGTGTCTAAAGATTTTATGAGTTATTTTTCTTAGTGCAGACAGAATGCAATTTCATTGGGAAGTTATTCCATGCATAGCAATTTCACATGGGGAAAATCTACTGTCTTTGTTTCAAGGTGCACATTTACTTTTCTTTACTGGTCCATTCTTCAAGGTCTGGGAGAGTGGGGGACGCGTGTGTGTGTGTGGGGGGGGGGAACTCGATGCATAGTAGCATAGACGAGAGGGTTTTTTTTTTTTTGTATGCTTTAATACAGCTAGCATAACATCTTCTGTTATGATAACTACATGTATTTTCAATAGTTTGGGAGGACATGGCCCAAACTATATCACATGATATTTTTCCTTGAAATGATCTCTCTTCCTATAGTTAGAGAGCTTAGAAGGAACCTCTCCTCTATGTCACTGAAATAGTAATATTTTGTACCTTGTCTTTCTTCAGCTTAGGAAGGCTTCTGAGAGAAATATCAACACAGGCATTTCTTTCTACTGACCAAAAAACACACTGGAGCAAATTACCCCAGGTAGTGACCAGTTTAAATAGCTAAATAAATCTCTGAAAAGTGTTACATTTGAGTCAGTGGTTTATTCTGCTATGATACTGGTGAAGAATAAACTGTAAGGAGTTTCCAGTATTATTGTTTAAATTTTTAAAATATTAGGGTTTTAATAAAAATAATGATCGATAATATTTAATGATCATCCTTATTTTATGTCAGTCACTATGTTTATGTTCCTTAATGTGGTAAAGTACTTTGTTTTTTGAAACCTTCACAACCACTTCATGAGGTGGGGAAGTATTTTACATTGATTTTTATAGATGTGGAAACTAAGACAATAAGAATTTACTTACTCAAAGTCACATGATGTTAAGGAATAAAGGTGACCTGCAAGTTTATATTTTATCACGTTATATTAGTTTCTTCTGGCTGCTCCAAAAAATTACCACACACTCGGTGGCTTAAAACAGAAGAATGTATTATCTCAGTTATGGAGGATAGGAGTCTGAAATCAGGGTGTCTGCAGGGCACCACTCCCTCCAGAAGTTCAAGAGAATCTATTCCTCACACCTTTCAGCTTCTTGCGGCTACAGGCATTCCTTAGCTCGTGGCAATATCATTCCAATCTTTACCTTCATCTTCACATCAACTCTGTGTGTCTGCATGAAAACTCCCTCTGCTTTTCTCTTATAAAGATACATACAATTGCCAGATAATCCAGGATAAACTTTATCTCTCAAGATTCTTGGGTTTTTGTTTTTGTTTTTTGCGGTACGTGGCTCTCTCACTGTTGCGGCCTCTCGCGTTGCAGAGCACAGGCTCCGGACGCGCAGGCTCAGCGGCCATGGCTCACGGGCCCAGCCGCTACGCAGCATGTGGGATCTTCCTGGACCGGGGCACGAACCCGTGTCCCCTGCATCGGCAGGCGGACTCCCAACCACTGCGCCACCAGGGAAGACCTGTCAAGATTCTTAATCACACTCTTTTCCACATAAGCTAATATTTACTCTTTTGCCATACTGGGTGATATTCACAGGTTTCAAGGATTAGGAAGTAAATATACCTCTGGGAGGCCAGTTTTTTAATTTACCACACATATGTAGTGAGGAATCTTCAAAACCTGCTTTGAAAGCTCAGAATAACTCTGTGGAATTTGGTCCATATGTATTCAAACAGAAATATATACATTCCTTTGAGAGAAAATAATGATGGGTATCTAACGTACATAGTTAGAACAACAACAAAAAAATACTACAAGAAACTATGAGGAAATGACTTCATTTCATTCAGAGAATTTAAGAAAAGACAGGGAAGAAGCTGTGTCACTCCAAAACCCTCAGGACAAAATGTGGCTTAGAGTCAAGCTTGGGTACTCATCTTGCCTGTGATCCAGTTTGAAAACAATAGTGTGAAGAATCTGGATGTCTGTAGTAAGGAAGGAAGGGATCCTTGAGGTGGGATGTTTGGAGTGTCCCCTCCATAAATTAGCCAAAGACTGACACTAGAGGTAAACTTACTAGAGGTAAACTTCTTTTCTGGAAGACTCAGGTCAGATACTGGTATCCCAAAGGAAGAAATGTTCTGGTGAGTTCTTATGCATTTTCATCATTTTTGGAAAATAGTTCATCTGTGTTTATGCAAAGCTTCTGAGTTATAGGGTGCTGTCTTTCATTTAAAGGTCTCCATTTCTGCCATATGATATAACCATACTCCAAGAAAGCTACATGATGAGATTGCAATGTGTATCTTCTTAAGTTTCTTTTATCAGTGAAGCAATGTCTATTACCCATTTTTTCTTTTCCTTTTTTTTTTAAAGTCATCTTGAATCTATACAAATGTTTTTACCTAGTGTCTAATGGAGACATAATGTAGACATATACTTTTAATCAAGATCCATCCAATTTGAGACCATTTTCTAGATCTGAATAAGCATACCCATGGGCAGGTAGTCACTGTGCAGCCAAAAGGGCACTTTCATAAATACTGACGTATCCAGATGATCAACAGATTGAACACGTTGCAATGTTTTAAAATTAACACTTTATTTCTTTTCATAACTAATTATTCTCCATCATCACAGCCTAGGCCTAGATTTATATTTTTGATTCATCAACCTGTTAATTTTTTACCAACATTTTATTTCTATTCATCTATATCTGTCTATCTGGTATCACCTATCATCTATCCTTTTCATTAAAATATCTCTTAAAGTTACAATTCTATGAAAAATTCTTCAATCAGTCAAATATTTCACTTGCATAATTTTGGTAGAAGTGATTCAGAACTAGTGATTAAAATAAATGTTCTGAATATTCTATGAATTTTTAAAAGTTGGGTTAATCATAGCACTATTTAATATGACAATGATAATTTACTCAGAGTAATCAAGCTTTTCAAACTATATTTCTAAGGTGATTCATTGGCTATACCGAATAGAAGGATATCTATATTTATATCTACTTCTGTCTCTATCTAGACATATACAGACATAGATATGTCCGTATCTTATGTTATTTCCCTTAAAAATTATTAATAAATGAGGTATTTTTCTCCATCATAGCCAGGTTGAAATCATTATTTAAATTAATTATGACAGCCATATCAATTAGACAGAAGAGATTTCTAAAGCTAATTAGAGTCTGAGAGTTTTTAATTTGACGTCTATCTCTATGTAATATGTGCTTTATGCATTAAATTAATGAAATTAAGCCTGCATCATTATAAATTTCCACTTTCATAGTTCCGTAAGTTTCACAATTACATGCCATATTTGAATGATAATTGAATGAAACTAAATAATTATGTTCACATCAGCACTACTAAGATCTTAAGAATATATCCCTTATTTTTCACTTTCATGTCTTTCCAAACAGGACCTAGCAGAACACAGCTTGTTACCTACCAAACCACCTTGTCATTTCCAAAATAAGGCCACTTTAATAGGAACTGCAAGGGAGATAAGGCACATCAGAAACATACTAATGTTTGGGCAGGGCAATAACTCAAGGCCAAAATAATTCTAAAATCTGACTACACATAGTGTATCATTTTTCTCTTCAGCTTAAAGAACCACATTCACCTGAGATAATTACCTGCTGTTAGACTGAATACTATATGAAAGAAGTTTTATATTTTAAAATAAAAAGTTGATTGTCTCTGCTGCATATACACACAGAGTAAGGTCGTATAACCGTATAATGTTTTGAAATAAATCATTAATGTTGCCTGTGAAAAGACGTATTTAAAATAAAGAAAAGAATTTATTTGCATGCAGATAGGTCTAAAGCATGATATATGAGAGGACTGCAACCCTGCCTTTAAGATTTGCTTTTGACATTTGTGTTTTAACGGGCAATTAAATTTTAATTTGTCCTAGAATTAAAAGCAAATCCTTTTATCCTATTTTAGCAGTCTGGAGAGGTACAGACTCTATTACAAAATAAAACTGTGGCAGGAGGTTTCTTGTGCCCTCCTGACCTGTAGTGTGAAATTGATGATAATCCAATCAGACGACTGACATAAAAATAAGTCTGCATATAAACAATTATGAGAGGACAGACAACGTCCAAGAGAAAGGAACCATCGGTCATGCTCTACAGGAAGTTTTAGATGAAAGCTTCACTTGTATTTTTTGCAACAGGTACACCATCATGCTAGCATATTGTTAGTATGTTGCAATACCTAATTGGAGATTCTGCCAGGATAATATTAATGCAGAAAACCAGGTGGGATGTCTCTAGGCTGCCACCTCAGAGAGAAACAAAGAGAAATGGGAAAAAAAAAAGTGCAAGAGATTTTACCATAAGCTGAGGTGATAAAATATGTCTACAAAACACTTAGAAATCTATAAGGTGTGAATAATTCTGTATTGCTTTCCTTTAGACTCATAATAATTTTGTATTAAAGTGATACAAATAATCAACTAAGAACAAGTCATCTATATATCCAAAATATGTTTCCCACTTAGTTGGCCTCATGCTTTCTCAAATAAGGACAGGGATTTAACTCGAGCTTTAAAAATGGGGCTAAATATAAACTAGGATAAACATTCTGAACAAGGGAAGAACCATATTCTGGAATGGTGTTTCAGAAATATATGAAGACATTTTTCATTGCACATTGATTGTAACTCTCCACCTTCATTTAAATTGGGGCAGCCCTCTTCCCCCAAAAAATATTTCCCATATTCAACACAACTTGTGAATCTCTCTCTGATCATTCGAGAAGGAAATATAATTTATTTATGTATATATGTGTTATATGTACAAAACTATATATAATTTATAATCATTTGAATCTCTAATGCAATATAGTCTAATATGCACTAAATTCTGGAGAAAAACTACTCGGTATAGTGAGGAAATATTTACTTTGTTTGGTTTTGAAGTTTAGCAAGAGTTATTCACTATTTCAGAACAACATTTTTTATAGCAATACTGCTTGTCCTGATTTAGTTACCAACACAACCCAACTCTAGCCGTCTGGCTTTGTAGCTGATACACTGATAATATTTTTGTGTTTAGAGGTAAGCACTCAGTTATTTTATTCCATTTTAGTGTAGTTATGCTCAGTCATCTCCATATTAAAAAATGATTTTATAGTAACTTTTTGTTTATTTCTCTTTTAGATTACACTTAGGGCATTCCATTTTTTTTTTCTTTGCTAACTAGTGTGGTAGGATATACTATCCATAAATATTATTTCAAGAGAGGAGAGCAGATAGCATTAGCTAAATAAAATCTATATTAAATAGGGTGATAAATCAGTAAGGGCCAATAATCTGTGATCAGGTGATTATGTGTACTATGTGATAGGTGTGAGTGTGAGTATAGATGTAAAATAAAATAGTAAATAGTAAATAGTAAAATAGAATGTCTGAAACCAAATATATCTCAAAGTTGGATCCTACTGGTGAAGCTAGCTTCATGAAACAGGGGATGGTTTTAACATCCAATGCATTGTGGTTTATGAAAATAAAGAAGATTTGATATTAAGGGATTTGCAAAAAAAAAAGGTGGGGGGAGGATAGAGTTGCCTGAATTCAAGATTTTAACATATCTCTCAGGGAAATTTCACCCAAGAAAATGGAGCTTTCTAGGTAGCACTTCTTCTTGCCTGTTGGCTGTTGAAAACTGTAATATGCAAATGTATATGACAGCAATAAAATTCTTTTCATTCAATACCATATGAGTTAAGTGTCTTTAAATTTTAATTAAAATGTCCATTCTTCTAATATAGGTATCACTCAATTTATGGAGCCACTGAGCATTTTAATAATATTGGCTACAAAAGAGAAATGTGTAAAATATGAGGCTTTTTGATTAGCATATGGATATATAACTCTGATATGATGAAGAAAGTAAAATATGTGCTCCTAAACTGAGTTGACAACTTATCAAGAACTGGGTTTTGATATGGACAAGTCCCACGTTATGCCAAGCAATATAGAGTAGAGGCATTTTAATAGTTGCCAGCAAGATAAAATTGTTACTTCTCTGGTTATATTTTCTTTGAAACCACCAAGTACTGAGTTGGACAAAGAGTTCATTCGGTTTTTTCTGTAAGATGGCTCTAGTAGTGCTTAGTTGTCTTTAACTTCATTTGAAACAATTTTGTTAGATTGTATTGTGACAGCTGTCACATCAGTGTGCATTTAAAAAAAAAACTTACAAAATTGGTGAATTTTTGTGTAGCCATTTTAATATTGAAGATGGAAGAAAAAAAGCAACATTTTCAGCATATAATGCTATATTATTTCAAGAAAGGTAAAAACGCAACTGAAATGCAAAAAAAGATTTGTACAGTGTATGGAGAAGGTGCTGTGACTGACTGAATGCATCAAAAGTGGTTTGCGAAGTATCATGCTGGAGATTTCTCGCTGGATGATGCTCCATGGTCGGGCAGACAAGTTGAAGTTGATAGCAATCAAATCAAGACATTAATTAAGAATGATCAATGTTATACCACGCGGGAAATAGCCGACAGACTCAAAATATCCAAATCAAGAGTTGAAAATCATTTGCACCAGCTTGGTTATGTGAATTGCTTTGATGTTTGGGTTCCACATATGTTAAGCGAAAAAAACCTTTTTGACCATATTTCCTCATGCGATTCTCTACTGAAACGTAAGGAAAACGTTCCATTTTTAAAACAAATTGTGACAGGTGATGAAAAGTGCATACTCTACGGTGACGTGGAATGGAAGTGATTGTGGGGCAAGCGAAATGAACCACCACCAACCACACCAAAGGCTGGTCTTCATCCAAAGAAGGTGATGTTGTGTATATGGTGGGATTGGAAGAGAGTCCTCTATTATGAGCTCCTTCCAGAAAACCAAGCAATTAATTCCAACAAGTACTGCTCCCAATTAGACCAACTGAAAGCAGCACTCAATGAAAAGCATCCAGAATTAGTCAACAGAAAACACATAATCTTCCATTAGGATAACGCAAGACTGCATGGTCTTTGATGACTGGGCAAAAACTGTTACAGCTTGGCTGGGAAGTTCCGATTCATCCACCATATTCACAAGACATTGCACCTTCGGATTTCCATTTATTTCGGTCTTTACAAAATTCTCTTAATGGAAAAAATTTCAATTCCCTGGAAGACTGTAAAAGGTACCTAGAACAGTTCTTTGCTCAAAAAGATTAAAAGTTTTGGGAAGATGGAATTATGAAGTTGCCTGAAAAATGGCAGAAGGTAGTGGAACAAATGGTGAATATGTTGTTCAATAAAGGTCTTGGTAAAAATGAAAAATGTCTTATTTTTACTTAAAAACCGAAGGCACTTTTTGGCCAACCCAATACATTTTGAGGAATTTTGCCTTCTTTTCCTCTAGGTAATCACTCTGGAAACATGTTGTTACACTCATTTATCAGAACTTAGGATATTTTCTGGGTCCTGTTTACTAATGAGTAGGTGGATTTGCGTCTTTCAAGAAACAGTTGCCAAGATGAGAACTGATATGCTGAAAAATATCAGAGAGAGCGCCCTCAGATTGGGATGAAGTTTTGATCCCTGTGAAAGAGAAGGGAGAGGAAGGAGGATGGTATAGAAATGATTTGAACTGCAGTGCAATTTCATCAAAGTTTTGGTTAAAACATTGGGAGTCTTCAGGTAGAAGGTGCACTCTGGAGGAGTCCCACGTTTTGCTGCAATGATCCTGCACTAGTATCACCGTCATGCTGAGTCAATGGCTGATTTTGGAGCACATGTAGTAGTAGATCCAGTGGGAGAGCAGTTGGAAATGTCCGTCAGTTATGCTCCCTACAGCAGGCAGGATGAGCAGCACATTTCATGGTTAGAAAAAGGTGCTTCCAGGAATGAGGAGCTGTTTATGATTGCTCTCTTTCACTTCCTGCTACATACTGGAATCCACTCCAGTAGCTCAATCTGAAACAGGTATGCACATCAGTTCACTTCTGCGCCGTGCCTCTGGTCCCCTTGTCACACGGGAGGCTATAAAGAGATTCTAGGCCTAAGGCTTGTAGTCTAGCAACAATCATCAGAGATAACTTTGCTATTAGCAGTGAGGGAAGGGGTAGGTAAGGAACAGGTCTTAATTTGATGATGGGGAATAAAATATACCTTCTCCATATGACTGCCTATGACACTCAAAGCAAATTTGATTTGTGGAAAGCATCTTTCTGACTTCTATTTTGAGAGCAAAAATTTCGTTGCTCCAAGTCTTCAGATTATTTTTGATATTTCCATTTTATGATCCTTTGCAATGAGTACAAATGTGTCCTATGCCGTTCTTTCTTAAACTATTTTAAAGGTTGTGTGATGTGTAATGTTTGTTTTCCATAGGAGCTGCAGGCTGCATATACACTTGCCTTGTGTGCAGTTAACATCTAGGGGCACTCAAGGTTAATTAGAAATGGTAATAAGTTTAATCATGATGAACTCATTTGGTGCTGATGCGGATGTCACCTGTAATTCCATTAAAATTCCATTGTAATTTAGCATTAATTAATGTCCACTTATCAACGAGTGTTACAGCAAATTTGTACAGAAGTGACAAGTTATGTGCTTAAGAAATGCTTAATGGGAGGAAAAAGCATTTACTAGGTCATGTGAAAATATAACAGACTGAGACATCTTTATTATTTAAAATGAGATTAAAATCAGGTAAAGTGGTAATAAATAGGCAAGACTTTTGCTAAGAATTTGTCTGAGAACTAATGGGGTTACAACAAACATTAGGAAGATAGATTTGCCTGGATTACCAATTTTTAACATAAATGACAGAGAAGAGATGAAGCTGTTCTTATCATTACCCTATAATAAGAGAAGCTGCTGAATTTTCAATAATCATCATCATGAAGCAATGGTCTTATTCATGTAAAAGTATTTTTCTCCGTATGTAAAAAGGCTATTAGCCATATTTGAAGGCATTATACTCAGATATCATTTTTCCATTTCTGTAAATGACAATCATTAAATGCAATCGTAGCTACATGACAAGACTATTTTTATTACATCAAAAAGAAGAAAGGGATTTAAATGAATTTATTCAAAGGTGTCATTTGTAACTTTCCTTTTCCTTTATCAAGGCATATATGGGACAGCTTTAAACCTGAACACTGAAATCTGACCTCATATTTGAATAAGTTAATGTGATCTGGTGTTCTCTGGGAAGTATTGAAACCTCTCCTTTGTATCCAGAAATCCCAGGAGAAATTTTGACTTTTAGATGGTCAGCTCCAAGGTTCCATTTCTTTTCATCATTTTCCCTTTTATTATTTGGCAGTTCTTGACAGCTTAGGGGGTCTTCTGGTGTCCGTCATGCACAGTGTGAAGAGGAATTTATAGTTTCTTTCCTATTACCTAGATCTTTCAGAGGCATGTTACTACTATTTGGAAAGCCATATTTGAAGGCATTATACTCTGATATCATTCTCAAAGAGGTAGACTAATTACTGTAAATGCAAACTTAAAATGCATACTTTAGAGAAAAATTAGAGCTATCAATTTCACTAAAGTATTTATTGGATTTCAATTTTAAATTTGGTTCCATTCATTTGTATATGTTCTTAAACATTTTAAATGATTTTTTAATTCAAGCAAAAGACATGCTTTATTAAAGGTTTAGTAGCATTCTTCTGGATTTGTTCATCAAGCAGTTTTAGTTTTATGGACTTATCTACTTTGGCTTTGGAGATGTATGTTTCCCCTAAACATTCAATGATTATGACATATATGCTCAGGGAAAATAAAAGAGATGTTGATAACAACAATTGACAGTGAATAATGAGTTTGAAATATAGCTTTGTTTCTACAGCTATTTAAACATGGCAGATAAGACTGGTGACCATCATTCCTTAGTCAGTGGGGGATACAAAGTGGATATTTTGATAAGAGCATCAGGTAGGTGTAAATGAACTGGGAATTCCCTGAAGTAAGAGAACAGGTGGTTCTATTCCCCCTCTGAATTTGCAGCCCCTGGTACCGTGCCTGGCACTCATGAGGTGCTCAGTAAGTGTATATTTGTATTTTGAATGGAAAGTGTAAGTGGGTTCTGCATCTCATGTAGAAACACAGCATTTCAGCATTGAATTGACCTGAACTACAACATCTTCCAACCTCCATTAATTTCCCTATGAAAACATCAATTATCTCCTTTGCTCATATGCCTTGTGATTAACATTGTTTTCAGGATTTCTGAATGCTTAGATGAATAAATTAATCCCTCTAACAACATGGTGGACTATTCTTTTTTAACTAAGGTATTATATATAGTAAATTGTGCAAACCTTAAGTGTACAGCTTAAGGAATGTTTACATTCATGTAACGACCACCCACAACAAGGTACAAAATATTTCCATCACTCTGATAGGTGTCTTCTTGTCTCAACTTAGTCAATCATCCCCTAAGATGTTATCGCTGTCACAAAGAACAATTCTGAACACAGATGAGTTTGAGCTCATATAAATGAAACTGTGTGTTTAGCTTCTTTCCTTCAATATTATATCTGAGATATTCATCTATGATGCCACATGCAGCAGTAGCCCATCCTTTTTTATCACTGTGTAGATTTTACATTATAACTATATTACAATTTATCTATTCCATAGTTTTTCAAATGTTGGGTTATTATATGTGACATTATTAAAATAATTTTGTACATGTAGAAAAAGTGATCAGAAGTATTAATTTCTGTTGGGTTTATACCCAATGTGAAATTACTGGGTCAGGTTATATATGTATGTGTGTGTACAACATATATATATATATATATATTTCCCAAATTAACTGTACTACCAATTTCCATTTCCAGAAGTCATGTATGAAAGTATTAGTTTTCCTATATACTCACCAACACTTGGTATGGACAGTCTTTTCAATTTTATTCATTGTGTGGGTGAGGGTGAAGGTGGGTGATATCTCATTATAGATTTTATTTGCATGCTATCAAATGCATTTTCCAAAGAGGTGGGGTTCCTGGCTATTTTTGAACACTCCAATTGATTAGAAACTCAATTACCACTATATACACCTTTTGATTTAACACAAAAAACAAAAACAAAATATGTTATAACAAAGTCTTCCAAATGTACTTTACCCAATACCACCAATATATTTCTTTTTGGAGTGTTTCTAGAATGTTCGTAATTGAAACTATGCCTAATAGTTGCTCAAATAAAATTTCAGATCCCTTATCTGCTTCAGTTTGATTTGAATCCCCCTCTACTCTGTTCCTTGTCACTTTGTACTTGTGTTTATTGAGAAACTTGGCATTCTGTATTGTAGTTAATTCTCTGTTTATCTGGCTCCCCCACCGAACTTTGAGTATCACACAAGTAAATTATGTGTTATTTTACGTTGCTTATTTTTTGACTCGCAAAATATTTGGCACAATAAAGGCTCCAAAAGTTTTTGTGCAATGAATGACCGTGAGATTCACTAACTCTCCACTTTTCCTTGGAAAAGCTCTCTGCCTATACATAAAGAAGATGAAAGAGAGGGAGCTATAAATAGAAGTTAGATGGATGGATGAATGAATGGATAGGGTGAATATGAGAGATTGCTACCTTAATATCTCATAGTCTTATTAAATTCCTCCCATATTCTTATACTAAATCTCCCATCACACCTTGATTGATAGGGTGACCCATAATTTATCATATGGAGGAGGATAGTATTGAGAGTGAAGTGGGCATTTTAAGCTGGAATATAGGGATAAGAGATATAATTTATTTCATATTAAAAAGCATACAAATTTTAAGTAGTTTGTGCTTAAGCAAATTTGAATGGGTTTCTATTCCATGTACCCCAAATACCTTTGATAAGCTATAAATATTTCTTTGATACTGTATGATCCTATAGATTCTTATAGAAGCATATCTCGTAACTGGAAAAACTTTTAAGAGCAGCTTTGTTGCATGAATCGCAAGAGGACACTGAGGTGAAAACCACATAACTCCAGATCGTGTCAAATATAAATTATTAAGGATTAGCTGAATACCCCCATTCTGATGATACCTTTGGATTCAACTGCATACCCCATCTGAAGTTTTATGACATTCAAATGCACAGGTATTCCTACCTAAAGATGTCTGCTAAGAACAGATAGTGGAAGAATCTTGTAAGACCTAGAAAATGTTTAAAAGCCAGGGGATGCATTTTATGAACTTATGAACTTTCTCCTAGACCTAATAATTGAAAATCAGAAATATGCCAGGCTTTGTGGAACAATCTAAGTGAATCCAAAAACATAGTCTAAAGTGTAGGTTTATGTATCTAAAGTGTAAGTTTATGTAGTTTATATATTCAAAAAAGAAGTATTTAAACAAACGGGTGTGAAGAGTTCCTTTGGAAAAGAAGGAAACAAGGTCACTGTTATGCAAATTACTCCACAGTCAGAGCAGGTGTTGAAGGGGCTCTAGGGAGGACAGGTAAGAGGTGGAATCCTGGGAGCCTTTAACATGGGAAAAGGTGTTCAAAGAACCTAGACGAGGAAAGAAATATCCGTGAGACTAAACAAGGGAGCCTTAAAGTTTCCCCAGCTGTCATCCCCCACAGTGAGTGTTAGGGGCTTCGATTTTATCACGAGATCACTGGCTACCCAGACAATTTACAATTTCATCTAGGACTCCTCCATATTTGTTGCTCTTCCCTTACGACACCTCAGAAATCCAAACCTGTTTTATAACTCTTCAAAAGCCTTATAATACATTAGTTTTCTATATATGCGTCCTCTGTAGCCTGGGCTCTCAAGGTGCAACTGTTTGGCAATCATCTAAGTTCTGTGCACATAGCCCTGTGGGCAAAATATTATAAAAGATGAATAAATCTTTGCTGAATAAGTGGAAAAATAAACCAATGAAATTTCTCAATCTGGGTATTTGTTTGTGTTTATCATCAAAAATTTAAAGAAAAGACCAGATAATTTGTAAATATAACACTAACTTTAACATTTGGTGTGCCAACATTCTCTAAGTAATTATTAAAATATACTTTCACAGGCTAAAATTACTTGCTTTGATAAAAAAAAAATATGACTTTGAAAGCCCTCTGTTTCCATTTCACATTTGCTGTATTAACATTTAAAACCCTGGTAGTTATACATGAGCATTAGAGAGTCTATCTTAAAGGAAGTAATTAAGATTGAATGGGAAATGCTAGGAGGCAGAAATTCCAAATAACTCTATAGTGTTACTGCACTTTAAAAAAATGTCATTGATTTTAAACAATGGGTTGTTTTTTTTACGTGCATGACACTCTATCCTCAAATGCAGAGAATTATAAATCACATTTCTGTAATGATACAGAGATTATAGAGCAGTTTTCTAATGCACTATTTCATTGATTTGCAAATATTTTTTAGGAGAAAAATATGTTACCTCATAAAATTTTGTTTTTGCTCTTGAATCTATTCCGTAATTTCAACAGTAACACAGAGTCAAATGGAGTTACTTCGAATGGAAAAAGATGGGATCCTGGGGTCCCAATCATTTGGTCTTGCTCCTACCGACACCAGAGGACTCTGAGATGCTTCCAATAAATAAATCCTAGGCTCTGTGGAACTCAGTTTGAATGCCATTAACCATGTACCAAACCTTTAAGAGTCTGTTTTACTGAATATCAAACTAAGTCAGAGACATTAAACAAATTGCTCAAAGCCTACATATAGTGGTGAAGGGATAAATACACATATTCAGACACTAACTCATATCCTTCCTAATTCATCAAACCTGGATATGAAGATTTTAAAGGGAGTCTACTCAACCTTCCACTAGAGAGTCAAATCCTCTCTATAGTACACCTGTAAAATCACTTTTTCCTTCTCTTTCCACATTCACTACTCTAGAGAGATGAACACACTTTTATTAAGATTTTTTTCTCCTTCATTTCTATTTTAAAGGAGTTATTCTTGGGAGGAGGCATTTGCCTATTGTTCTTTTCTAACCTGTCTCTCTCTAAGGCCAACTTACAACTACCAGCACCTGCAACTTCTTTCCTGAGTGGCTGTGGAGCTTGCTTTCCTCTATGCATGGCAGAATGGAAGTGTTAGAATACTATCACTACCCAGGAATAGTCTTTGACCAATGGCTGGCAAGAGTTTATACATAAGTAGCTCCTTTATATTAGATTAGAAAACTCCGAAGGAAGAACCTGCACTCTTTAGCAGAGTACTGTAATAGAATTAAGCTTTAGTTACCTAGAGTGGTAACTTGCTTAATATACCCAGTTTTACCTTCCTCCATTTTCTGTCTCATTTTCTTACACTCCTACCAGAGTTTCTTAGAATTGCTTCTGAATATATTACTTACATTCAGATCTTTTTTTTTTTTGTAGGGTATCTTTCTGAGAGAATCCAAACTAAAACAGAAGTTAAAGTGTTTCATAATCATTTCATAAGGGTCATGGGTTCTTGCTCACCAGGGAAAAACAGGCAGCACTGATGATTCTGGGATTTTTGAAGGAGAAGCCCTGTTATCTGGGTCCAGAATGTACCATGGGAAGTGGCTCTGTGTTTATGCCCTGACAGAGTAGTAAGTGGTTAGTAAAAGTGGCCATACATATTGCCCAGATGTATCAGGGTGCAAAGTCCTCTTGATCGAACTTAGAATGGGGAAATTAAATTGCTTGGAAAGCAGGTGTGACTGTTCTTTCCAGAACCATGGACAGCAGCTAGAGCAGGGGGCTCAACTCACTGCCATGGACTGGAACTCAATTTCCAAAACATGTTACGCTCATGGGACAGCCTAGACCAATTAGACTTGTAGCTGCTTTTATAAGGCTAACAGTGTGGAGGAGGGGGTAGGAAATCCACCTCATAGAGAGGCTTCTACCTGGGAAGATGCTAATCTAGCATTTGTAGATGCCATGGAATTGTGAGATTTCTCCAAGCTTTTTTTTTTTTTTGCGGTACGCGGGCCTCTCACTGCTGTGGCCTCTCCCGTTGCGGAGCACAGGCTCCGGACGCGCAGGCTCAGCGGCCACGGCTCACGCACCCAGCCGCTCCGCGGCATGTGGGATCTTCCCGGACCGGGGCGCGAACTCGTGTCCCCTGCATCGGCAGGCGGACACTCAACCACTGCGCCACCAGGGAAGCCCCAAGCTTTTGTTTTTTTACACTAGACTTGTGAAGACTCTCACACTCGTATTTATCACATCATGTCACCAAGAGAGGACATGATAGGTTGATCCATCTGAAGACACTTTAAGAGAGCTCATGGATCTCTGTATGCGCATTGGAAACAGGGAAGGGTAATGGAAATTGGGAACTTCTCACCATTATCAGCACTCTGTGAACTGAGACTGGACAATCCTCGGTATGTACATAGGACATGATCTGGTTCCCATCAAACTCCTTCTTAACACCCTTTTGGCTCCAATTTCTAATGAAACTGAATCACCTGCTGCTAATAAACTTCTCTTTTCTCTTTTTTTTTTATGTCTATGATAATTTGCATCTATATAACTTCTTTTATATCAAAATTATGTATATATATAAAGTTATCCAACTTATATTTATTCAAAGTTT
Organism: Kogia breviceps; assembly: GCF_026419965.1. NCBI lineage: Eukaryota > Metazoa > Chordata > Mammalia > Artiodactyla > Physeteridae > Kogia > Kogia breviceps. The sequence goes on from NC_081327.1 coordinate 35,944,565, forward strand.
TTTAAAGGTAGTCAACACCTATTTGAAATCATTTTCAACTAAATATATCAAATATTTATTAAGCACTTACTATGTGTCAGTCACTGACTTTTGCATGATGGATACAGCAATAAAAGCAGACAAGGCCCCTCAGTTTAGAGTTTACATTCTAGTGGTATAAACATTAACAGATACTTGCTACTAAAGGTAGTTTGGACAAAATAAAAAGGACATGAAATGACCAGTATTTCAAGCCAAAGAAAATTCCCTCTAGGTCTTATTATTATCACCCTACAGACAAGTATAGTCCATATAAATTATATTAGTCTAAATGAATATATTAGTTTAAGATTAAGTATCAAATGCCTTATTGGGATATGTAAATCATGACCTAGCTCTGTCAAATAACTGGATCTTCTGCCGTGATCACTTAAGCTCTACACTCCAGCTAATGTGAACCACTTCCAGTTCCTAGAACAATTTCTCTCTTATTCCTCTCTCCCTTGTAATTGCTATTCTCTCTGCTTAAATTCAGTGATATCCCTTTAATTGTCTTTCTGGCAAACTGCTATTCAATCTTTAAGACCCCAAACAAACATTAGCTATTTGATTATATATCAATTCCTGTCCCAGACATACAGTTCAATTTCCTTTGCCCTCTAAGCACTTCCCACATCCCTAACTCCAATCACACTTCTCATTGCATATCTCACCACAGGACATAAAACACCCATCTGCAGCTCTGTACAAGTTTTTGTTCATTATTGGACTGTGAGTTCGTTAGATCAGGGCTTCTTAAACTTCAATGTGCATGCAGAATTACAAGGGGGCCCCGTTAAAGTACAGATTTTACTTCCAAGGGTCCAAGGCGGGGTTTGCAATTCAGAATTTCTAGCAGGCTCCCAGGTGATGCTGATATCTGATGTTACTGATCCCTAGACTTTTAGTACTGAAGCTTTGAAGGTTACTTGTTTCTGTTTGGATCTTAACTGCCTGGCATGGAATTTGGCGCCTCATAGGTACGTCAGTGTTTATGTATAAGTGGTTTGATCCACATGCTGTTATTATTTCATATAACTCCAATACCAAATCACAAAATTCCTGGACTTCTTTATTTTCTGTGTAAGACCTCCTTGAATATTGTATGTACATGGGGCTTTCTATAATTGGAAATATATAAAATGTGGTGAAATTGTAGCTGAGCTTTGCAAAGTGACTGGTCAGAGTTGTAAATTAAAAGGTAAAATGTTTCTGACATATTTAACTTTTGAAGCATAGTAATATATTAAAGAAACATATTTATGTATCCAATACCATAATTAAATTTTAACTCATAAAAAATAATCAACTCCCTACAGGAACAGAACATTTTCAGTTAAAAAGCTACTTATCATGTCTATAGCCATTCAATGTTGAATGTGCTGTTTGATCTTTTAACAATTTTATTTTAAAATATTCACAAAAGAGTGGTAATTAAGTTACACGGGTGCCATGGGTTACCACTGCATTAATTATGCTTAGACCCCATGCTCTAACATTTTGGTAGTGAAAAGGGTATTCTTATTCTGTGACAATTACAAACTGCAATTGTTTAGGTCAACCTCCACCAGGCTGCCAGTATAAGGTAAGCAAATCTGAGTGAAGCTGGATCTGGGATGTCAGGGCTTGCTCATTGCTGTAGAAGAATCCTACAGCAGATTAGAAAGTGCATTGGACTGAGAGTCAAGATTCTTAGTTCTAGTCCAGGCTCTGTCACTGACTAGCTGTGTGTTCTTTGGTAAGTGGCGTAATTTCTCTGAGATGCAAACTCCTGATATATAACGCCAGTAGGTTGTAGATATTCTAGAATTCAACCTAGTTCTTTCCAATTCCATGGAACCTTTATGATTTAATAAGCACTACTGATTTTCACACATACTTCCTAATATATAATTTCTGTATTAGTTTCCCAGGGCTGCCTTACAAAGCACCATAAACTGGATGGTTTAAAACAATAGCCATTTTTTCTATCACAGTTTTGGAAATGAGAAGTCCAAAATCAAGATGTTGGCAGGGCTGTAATCCCTTTGAAGCCTCTAGGGGATGATGACCCTTGCCTTTTCTAGCTTCTGGGCACCCTAGGCATTCTTTGGCTTGTGGAAGTATAACTTCAGTCTCTACCTGTCTTCACCTGGCTCTCTTCCCTTTGTGTCTCTGTCTTCTCTTCTTAGAAGAACACTAGTCATATTGGATTAAGGGCCACCCTACTTCAGTATGATACCATTTTAATTAATTACATTTGCAATGATTCTATTTCCAAGTAAGGACATTTTGAGGTACTGAAGTTAGGACTTCAACACATCTTTTTTGGGATACACAATTCAACCCATAACAATTTCCTCTTGTGAAATCAAAATTATATTGTGTTCTTCCAGTTTATAATCTGGTTATAAACTGCAAAACAATATTATGTAATCCTCTGTGTACTGAGGGAGCTGGGGATAGTCAGTGACTATACTATAACCCATGACTACAGAGCTATAGTTTTAAGCAAGTATACTTACTCAGGACACAAGATAACAGAATTCTTCAGTGTTTTGGGAGCATGCAGCAGATCTTTGTGAAACGCTTCACGGCAATATCTCAAGCCACCTGGTCTCAACACAGCTAAGGTGTATTGGCCATGCACTATTGCCCATTCTCCACAACATGCCTCTACCATAGGGTCTCATTGCTCTACTTTACTTTTTTATAGTTGTAGAAAGCTGTTCAGCTATACCTAACGGAAACCCCAAAGTAAGGAAATTAATGCCTTCGAAGAATGAGGGATATAAGTTAATGGGTAAATATCTATATGTCTACCTTCTGATGAGACAACAAGAGCTAACCAGCTCAAAAACACACTATCCATTGTTTTTGTTTTTTGTTTCTTTTTTCTTCTCCATTTCCTGTCTCCCTTTACCATCTCCTTTATTTACTGGGATCACCTCTAAAATAAACCATCTGCACACAAGTGTCTATCTGCATATCTCAGGGTCTGCTTTAGAGCAATCCAAGTTAAGGCAGAGGGTCAAGTAGGTGGAAATAATAGCATGTGCAATGACCCTTACTTGTGAAAGAGAAAGACATTGAGGGAGCTGAGAAGTCAGGTGTGGCTGCAGCAAAGACAATACAGAAAGGAGATGGAGAGGTGAGGCAGGATAATGAAGGTTCCTCTCTACTGCATTGGGAAGTTTTCAACCTCTTGTTTATTTAGTAGAGAACCATGTAAGCTCCTAGGGAGACGGGGATATGATATAATCTGTATCTTAAAACAATCACTCTGAGGAGACCTGAGAGGCAGGAAGACCAGTTGTGATACCCTTGCAAGAGTTTAGTTATGAAACAATCAAGGTTCAAACTAAGGTAATGACAGCCGAGCCAGAACTAGGATGACAGAGAAAGGTCACACAAAACTATTTTGGATTAGACAGAATTTACTGATTGCATAGCTGTAAAAGATGGGAAAAAAGACCTAGGAGTGATTCCTAGGTTTTGTTTGAATAACTAGGTGGTTATGATTAAGAAAGTGAAGAAAAGCTTGATGGAGTAACATGATTGTCCAATTTGATTAGAGCCAGTTTAGTTCAGTGTTCCTTAAATTTAAATATGTAGGGCTTCCCTGGTGGTGCAGTGGTTGAGACTCCGCCTGCCGATGCAGGGGACATGGGTTCGTGCCCCGGTCCGGGAAGATCCCACATGCCGCGGAGCGGCTGGGCCCGTGAGCCATGGCCGCTGAGCCTGTGCGTCCGGAGCCTGTGCCCCGCAACGGGAGAGGCCACAACAGTGAGAGGCCCGCGTACCACAAAAAAAAAAAAAAAAAAATTTAAATATGTATATGAATCACCTTAGGATCTTGTTAAAATGTGGATTCTAATTCAGCAGCTGTGGACTAGGGCCTGTCTTTCAAACAAACCCCCAGAGCGAGGGATGCTGCTGGTATTCAGCACACCCTATCTGTGAGATTCAGACCCAGTCCTAGCTTGGGCATTTACTCAAAACCGCCATCCTTCTTAATTTTGTTTCCTTCCAGCTCTTACCTGATGGGGTCTTTGATGTACTCTCCCATAAGCTAACTCCCAATTACTTTGCTGGTCCTTCCTCACTCACATCTTTTTAGCAGTACACATCTTGTATTTTTGCTGCCAATATTCTAATCATCTCTATCCTGGTAACCTTAACCTATCCCTACCCACCTCTGATGATTCAGTTACATTAACTACTGCCCTCCCCTTTCTCGTTTGCCAGTTTGAGTACTTTACATCTGTCTCCCAATTTCATGGACTTGACACTCCTCCTGACCTTTCTGTTAATTTCTCAGGCTTTTATAGTCTTTCAGAATTAGTGCATTAGTATAAACTCTGTTCTACTGACTTTCTCACTATTTTACACATTGGCTTTTGCCTCAACATCCCCTACCTTTCCTTGTTTGTAGAGAAAATTTACAATGTACACAACTTCTCCCATTTAAGAACAATTAAAACATATCTAATTTGATAGAAAACATTTGGGGTCATAAAACTCAGTGCTCATAATTCTTCCAAGAATTGAAGTCAACCATGGGAAGCCCAAAGAATCAAACAATTAATGAAAGGTAGCAGATTTTCACATCTATCCCTTCTCTCTTCTGCTATGCTCTTTAAACAGGGACATGTATTGTACAATGAGATTCATTTCTCCTGACGGAAAAAAAATGTGAGCTGTCTTCAGTATCATGTTAATATAATCCCTGTCTTCAGATTCCTTTGCTTCCATTCTAGTAATACTGTGGTGTCTTCCTCAAAATTTGGTGCAGTGGCTCTCAACAGTGAGGAGTATCCCTGACCCAGGGAATGGCTGAAAATGTGTGTGGGGCTGGTCTGAGCTGCCGACTGGCGTGACTATCATGGGCGATGCCACCGACACTTAAGAGGGGAAACTCAGGGATGTCAAATATTCTCCAACATATATGGTAGTCCCATCCATAATGATATTGATTCCCCATTGAGAAATATACCTAGAATATGACTGCATTCTATGTAAATCTGTATTATATGACTTTGAAGGGGAAAGAAGTACTGCATCAATAGATTGTCTATGGGACTTCCCTGGTGGTCCAGTGGTTAAGACTGTGCTCCCAGCGCAGCAGGCCCCAGGTTCAATCCCTGGTGGGTGAACTAGATCCCGCATGCCGTAACTAAGACCCGGTGCAGCCAAAATAAATAAAATATGGAAGGGAGAGGGGGAGGGAGGGAGGGAGGGAGGGAGGGAAGCAGGGCTAAAAACAAATAGATTGCCTACATAGAGGAATAATGTACAATAATCATAATTGTTCAAATTTTTAAAACTGAAAACAAAATTCCAGGCAGAGAGATACTGAAATTGTACACTGTCTTATCACAATTGCCACACAGCAGTGTCATGTTAGTTGGAAACAGAAAATTCCAGCCTTACTTTTTACAAAATATCTTGAACTATGCAAACTATGGATTGTGGGAGTTGTTATCATATCTCTGGCATCTTTTCTGTTTACTTTTTTAATAGTCTGCATTGATAGGAAGGATAAGTTCCCTATCTGATGCATAAATTTGTTTTACTTTAGACATTTGATGCATCATGTTATATACTCCAGAGAGGAGGCAGAGAAGTAAAACGGCTTCCTGGAAGACTGAAATGGCTGGAGCTGTCTGATATCGGATAACCTAACTGCGGATGTTGTACATCTTTAGATGTCAAGAATTCCTAAGAAGGTAGATATTTGAATAGTAATGCCCCCAAAGCAGGCATCGAAACCCTTCCCTACTGGCTCTACTGCTCAAGGCTCCCATTGTTAGTACAGGTTGAAAATTATTATTGTTTATGGACGGGCTTGAATTAGGAGGAGATAGCATATAAAACTTTTATCCTGAGATTTAGCATGGAGATATATTTCCATTGACAAAGTATCAGAATGTCAATTTTAAAAAATCATGATTCTGTAAGTCAAACTTTCTCTCTTCTCTATATTGACCTAAGGGGTCATAGCTTTAATGAGGACAGTTGTATCAAAAGTAGTCAAGTCCATTACATCTCAACAATCTTTACCTTACTGTAGAATGTATGTGACGGTGCAGGCATGAGGAGAGAGTTGCAAAGGGAGGGATAATTAATTATAAGAGAACAAACACTGGATGCAGAGTAAGGGAGACTTAAATTGAAATTTCAAATGAAATTCTGGCTCTGCTTTGTCTAAGCTATATGATTATGCAATTGAATATTTCTCAATATATGCTTCCTTAGCTGCAACATGGAGATCATAATGCTTTATTTGATCAATCACATGGCTTGTAAGGAGTATTTAAATCAGATAAACTGTATGAAAGCAGCTAAAAGTTCACTTTTTGCATTGTAGACACTCATTACAATTGTTGATTCTGAATAACATGCCACATTTTGAAAGGGTTTAGAAAGACTGAGCTTTATTTTGAATTGCACACTGTAGCACATTGGAGTTCGCTGTTTGATTTTTGTTAAATGTAGAATCAGTTAATTATAGTAAGAGTGCTAAAGGTCTTCGGGGCATAACATATTGTCTTTGTGTGTTCTACAAATAACTTTAATATCCAGTGATGACCAAATGCATTCCTCACAGTGGCATGAAGTCTATCATGCTAAATGGATTTCAATGAAATTTGGTTCTTGGGCAGAGGTTGCAGCAGTATCGGATTGTGTTGCATCAAACATGAAACTCACAAAATTGGGAATACAGAAGCTAGGTGTTTGATCATGATGTAATGCTTGGATATATAGTCCCTGCGTCTCCCCTCTATCCACCAACATTTTCAAAAAGTAAGATAATCTAGATTATTTAAAGCCTAGGGACTGGTTCTTCTCATATGATACCAATAATGGGAAATCTATGCATATTTCTGGGATTGGTAGTTTCTATTAGCTTTCCTCCAGGACTTGAACATTTATTTTTTCCTTCCTATTAAATACAAAGAAATGAAACCACTCAGCATAGTAGAAGTAAAGTAGTAACTCTGCTTTTAAAGGGCAAAGGAGGGGGGCTGGAAACCATAAAGTAAGCATGAAACCCCTAGAGCTTTATTAGTTATATTAGGTAAACAGAATAATTATTGTTTGTGTGGCATTTCATTGTTTACAAATCATGTCTTACATTTTATTTTCCATGAAGAAATTAGTACTCATTATTATTTCTATTTTATAAATCAGGAAACCCAAGGCCCAGAACAGTTAAGTGAACATGTCAATATCCTTAAATGTCCAATGACCCTTCTCATTGCAAGGTCTTAACAAATGCTGTTTTCTGTACCTGGAATTTGATCTTGTTCTGATCTCCTATGAATGCTCCTCTTTGCATAGTTACTGCCTTCTTAGCCTTCAGATTTATATTTAAACATCACAGCCTCTGAAAGCCATCCTTTCTAATGTACCCCTACAACTTTACATCTTCCATTTTATAATTTATTATATAAATTTTACATTTATATAATACTTTCCCTTCAATGTATAATTATGCCACATCATTACATCATTATTTGAATGTGTTCACCTTTCAATTATAAGCTGCATAAATTAAAGAATTCTATGTCTTAATATCTGTTGCAGCCAAGAGCCCAAATTAGTGTTCAGAACATAACAGATGCTCAGAAAGTATCTGCTACATAAACAAGGGGAACTTAAAATTACACAATACTAGTCTTCTTGATCTACAGGTGAATTAATAGAACTTTGATCACTTTTTCCATTTAGATCCTAAGAGAATCACGATGCTGAATTATGCTGGTGTTGATTCTTTACCTGATCGTCATTTAAGAAGATAATGAATGTACCCTACAATTTAGAAAAGCACTTTCTCATATAGTAACTAATTTAAAAACTCTCTAGAACACCAAGAAGAGTACAGGAAAGTAACTACTACTGATTTTTTTTTTAAGATAAGGAAACTGAACTTCATAATATTTGTGTACGAGGTGTGTGGTGGGTTGCAGAGAAAGAAAAAAAAAAAGAGAATATATCTAGAGCAAGGTCCCATATCTGACAAACAAATCTTCATCTCCTTTGTAGTTTGACCTTCTCTTTTCATGAGTAATTATGATTTGACAGAGCATGAATCCTTATCATGCTAAAATAATCTTTTAACAAATATCTATTTGAACCTGGGTAGGAGATTAATTTGTTTTGTTTTGTTCCAGGGTCCAGGAGTAGCTGGTAAAGCCCACCAGCTGGATGGGACAGAATCTACTAGTTGGTCGTCAATTCCCCTTCTCTGGTGCTTTCTCAACAATACAACTACCATGTTAGTGAGTCACACGGACAAAATGAAGATTATATTTTTGTTACACCTTACACATGGTAATGTAAGTAAATCATGATAAAAGTGAACCTATGTGGAATGTATAATTTCTAGAAAGTGCCTTCAAAATGAGTACACATTTCTTCCCTCTTTTCAACTCTGGTTACTGTAGCTTGAACAGCCATATTGAACCTTAGGGCAAGAAGGCATATATTGAAGATGGCATGACCACAAGTAAGAAGAAACATAGGTCTTTGATATCCATGGAAACATCTTACCAGTCCTGGACTCTTTACCTTCTCTTTTTTTTTTTTTTAACATAAACTTCTTTTGAAATAAGCTAATAAGCTTTAATCTTGTTTAGACCTTTTTTTTTCTTGCAGCTAAACCTAAATATAATGATAGAATAGTTAATTGTTAAATAAAGACCAGAGCACCCCCAAAAAAAAGTATGAGGAAAGACTTATGTGTAAGAATTGTAGAATTGTGTAGTAATTTCAGAAAACAATGATTCATTTTTCTAGAGCATATGGTATCTGTAGCCCAAGCTGGAGATGAGACTACAAAGGTAGCTGTTGGTTAGGAAATGCCTTTTAAGCCTAGCTAAGGAGTTTAGACCCTAAGGAGAACTCTCTGTCATAAACAAACTCTAACCTGCAATTAGAATTAGGGTTCTGTCTCATGGAATGGTGGACGATTTCAGTGAGGATGTAGAAATATCCTTCTGATCCTGACACATGGCTCTCTCATATCACTCAGCCTAGAGGATGTCTTTATTCTTTCTTCAAGTGCAGACATTCTGCAATTGTGCTTTTGACAGCTGGAAGCTGACGTGAGAGTTAACTGTTCTTTATATTTGATAGCAGAGTCCAATCATCAATTTGATCCCACTGCCTCTGCTCTTGAGTGGCTACAGACAATGTGACACACAGGAAAAGTCTAATTTAAGAAAAGCACCTGTCAGAATATCGAGCACCCTGCCCTAAGGATATCATCAACCCTAGAGATTTAGTCTCCTGATGTAGTATGTCTGACTTGTCTCATTTGCTATGTTGACATGCAATGCATGGCAGAAAAATAGAAACTGAAGGAAGTTGCAGAAATTTTTATGACTTATTGACAGTATATTCAGTGCTATACAAAACCAGGAAGAAAGATATTTTCAAATAGGACTGAGAACTATCATGAAAAGAAAGAATATGTTTGGACCACTATGCTGCTCCTGAAACTGACTATCCAAAGACATGCATAAGATTTCCTTCCTGGGAAAAGAAATACTCTTTACGGAATGTCACATAAAGAGAGACTGGCCCTTCATATGCCAGAAACATGGCAGTCTGCTTCACTGTCACGATACAACATTTTCTTCTCTTCACTGCCGTGTATCTGAGAGACAAAACATAGGTAGCAAAAGTGGATGGAGTTAGCTTTATGATGGTATAGATGGTGGTGATCTGCAAACATGTGGAATACCAAGTTAAAAAGAAAGTAGAAGAAAAATATTCCTGGAGAGGGGGATGCTCCTCTAGGGATATTTGTGGTTTCTAATGATTGAACTCTTCAGGCAGTTCCAGTTAACATACTAAACTTTCTGGTTCCTTGTCTACATATCCCACTACATAGGAATTCTCTTTCAGTGCTTGGTAATCACTTACAGACTCCTGTGAAAGCCAAAGGAGGGGGAAGTAAATCATCTTTCATCTTCTTCCTGTGTCACAGAATCCCTGACTCTTCTATATTAAGGTAATTCAAGTAATCCTTAACTCCTCATACCTATGACCTTGAACATGGCCATGAATGCCCTCTTTCAAACACAGCTCTGGAATATAAGTCTGATTTTCTTTTAAGTAGGTTAATGACCTTGAGCATTCCCAGCCTCATCAGTAATCTTCTATTCAGTGACTCCAATTTTAATTGTTTCAGTTTTAATCAATAGCACTACCATGAATATCTCGTATTCAAGTATTATTCTCAACATTCCTAGTATTGGCAACTTTTAGAATTATAACTGGTTGAGTTTTAAAACTTCACCTGACATTCCCAATAATCAGTTATTATTACTGCAACACAGCGCCAGGTGACATCAAGGGTGTGGTTTCTTCACAAGCCATATACCATCATATCAAAATCTACAGACAGCATAAGGGAACAGCAGATAATGATAGGGCCATTACAGCAACTGAGGATTGAGATGGTCTAAGAAGTAAAGCTAGAGATGTAGACTTTCCACAGGTCAGAAATGAGGGAAGAATCAGAAAACAGGAACTCTAGAAATAGCGTAAGACAAGTTGAGGACAAAACACAGTAATTAGTAGAAGCTATAAGATTAGAAAGCAATGTCGTTTGTCAAAAGCCCAGTGATCCACAAAAAGAGATAAAGAGAAAAACATTGGCAGTGATATGACCTAAAAAATGGTCCAGTTCTGCCTTTGCCAGACTCTTATATGAATTCTAGTTAATGGAAGCCAATGTCAGAGTTGGTAGATGAAAGTAGTTAAACTTTATTGGGGAGGTGGTAAGTTCATTGGTAAGATTGGATAGGGAAGTATGGGCTTAGAGCTAAAGTCGAGTTCTGATAATAAGACTTGCAAATTTCTCTTTGATGAGCCTTTTAATTCACAGATGCTACTAAGTACTAACACTATTCTGGTCAAAGAAGCATCAAAGTTAGCTTAAAAACAGGTCCTAAAATACAGGAGTTAATAGTCTACTTGGGAGAAGTCATGGGAGTAATTTGTTATTAGCAAGAGATTTTTGTGGTCACGTTTTTTTTATTTTGTAATACTCAAGAGTTATTACAGGGGATGGGGGTTTGTGACATATCTGAGTAAAGAATAACAATAGTACTGGCTAGAACTAATAAGGCTTTGAATTAAGGCATACCAGATTTGTGTGTATGTGTGTGATTTGAGAATTATTACGGGATTAAATTGACAAGATAGAGGGGAAAAAAAGAGAATTACACCATGTTTCTGGTATCTAAAAACAGCTGAGAGTATTACCTAAAATAAGGGGCAAAAGAAGAGGATGACTAACTTTCTTTTGCATCAGAGGGGGAAGGGGAAGAGTTCTGAGCAGCTGAAGCCTATAATGACCCACTTATTTGTCATCGTTATGAAATTGTCAGAAAGATGGACATGCCAATCATGTTTGATCCATGTGATTAGGAGAATAACTCGGGCTTCCATAAACAGTGTTAGAGGCACAGTAGTAAGAAATTAGCATCAAAAAGAACTGGGGTTAAATCCAGAATCTTCCACCTACTAAACAGATTAGTATTAATCATACTATTCAATTTCAATGAGATTTAGTTTTCTTATCTAGAAAAAAATATTAGCACAGAACTCACAGAACCACACTGTACCCAATATACTCAGCACTATTCCATACTCTAAAAATATGTACAATCATAACATCAATCTTTTAAGGTACAAACTCTTACTATCCCTATTTTAAAGATGAGAAAATTGAGACAACAAGGAAACATTAACCAAAGTCATAAAGTGTTAAGTGATAGGGTTGGAAAACTAACCCCAGGAGTAGATGCTCATAGAATGCAAAGTCCTTTCCTTTTGCTTCAGTGTGTGTGTCTCAAAAGCAGGGAAAAATTATGTCTTGAGTACTTTTTACATCACTTCAGAATGTAGAACAATATTTCTTATAGAATAAACAGAAATGATAATTGATGAAAAACAAATAAAAGAATTCCAATAAATTAGTCTATTACTAGTTCTTACCCAACGAAAGTCTGTTTTTCTCTGAATATAAAAATAATATAAGTGAGTGACATTAGCAACATGGTAAAACAGGATGTCTCCCATTCACATCCCTCCACAGAAACCATAATTTGACTATCTATAGACAAAAGTGCCTTTGTGGAAACTTTTTATTCAAAGTACTGAAAAAACAAACAAACCTGCCAAACAAACTACTATACCTGGCAAAGCTACCCTTCAGCAATGAAGAAGAGAAACAGCCATTCCCAGACAAACAAAAACTGGGGGAGTTCACTGCCACCAGAGCTGCCAAGTAAGAAATGCTAAAGGGATTCTTCAAGTTGAAAAGAATGGATGCTAAGTAACACGAAAACATATGAAAGTATAAAACTCATAGGTAAAGATAAGTATATAGTCAAATTCAAAATACTCTAAACTGTAACACTGATGTGCAAATCACTTTTAGCTCTAGTATAAAAGTTAAAAGAAAGCGTATTAAAAATAATTATGGCTATAATAACTTACTAATGGATGCACAATATAAAAATACATAAAGTGTGGCATCAATAGCACAAAATGAGGAACAGGGAGTTTTTGTATGCAATTGAAGGTAAATTATTATCAGCTTAAATAGTCTAACTACCAGATGTTTTATGTAAGTCTCACAGTAGTCAAAAAGAAAAAAAAAATCTGTAGTAGAAACACAAAATAATGAGAAAGGAATCAAAACATAATGCAACAACAATAACAACAAAGCCCCCAAATCAAAAGGAATAGAGCAAGAGAGGTAGAAAGGATCAAAGGAGATACAAAACAGTGAGAAAACAATTAACAAAATGGCAATATTAAGTCCTCACCTACCATAAATTAAATGTAATTAAATTGAATTATCCAATCAAAAGACAAATAGTAGATGAGTGGATTAAAAAAAAAAGCCCACATAACTGTATGCTGCTTACAAGAGACTCACTTTAGCTTCAAGGACACACATAGGCTGAAAGTGAAGGGATAGAAAAAGACCATCCATGTGAATGGTAATCAAAAGAGAGCATGGGTGGCTATACTTAGACAAAACAGATTTTCAGTCAAAATCTGCCACACAAAACAAAGAAGGTCAGTACATAATTAGAAAGAGGTCGATTCATCAAGAGTACATAACAATTATAACTATATGTGCACCTAATATTGGAGCACTTAAATATGTAAAGCAAATATTAACAGAATAGAAGGGACTAATATACAGAAATACTAATAATACCAATAGACAACAATAGATAGGCAACCCAGAAAGAAAATCGATAAGGAAACTGCAAACTTGAATAACATTATAACCAATTATGGATCTAACAGACATTTATAGAACATTCTATCCAATAATAGAAGAATAAACATTCTTCACCAGTACACCTGAAACACTCTCCAGAATAGGGCATATGTTAGGCCACAAAACAAGCCTTAACAAATTAAAGAAGACTGAAATCACATCAAGTATCTTTTCTGACCACAGTGGCATGAAACTAGAAATCAATAACAGGAAAAACCCTGAAAAATTTACTAAACAACACACTCTTGAACAACCAATGAGTCAAACGAGAAATGAAAAGGGAAATTAAAAAGTATCTTGAGACAAATGGAAGTGGAATCACAAAAAACAAAATTTATGGGCTGCAGCAAAAACAGTTCTAAGAGGAAAGTTTATCATGATAAATGCTTACATTAAAAACATCTCAAATAACCAACTAACTTTACACCTCAAGGAAATAGAAAAAGAAGAGCAAGCTAAGCCCAAAGTTAGCAGAAGGAAGGAAATAATAAAAACTAGAGCAAAAATAAATGAAATAGAGAACAGATAAATGTAAATAAGAGTTGGCTTTTTGAAAAGATTAAATTGACAAATCTTTAGCTACATAAGCCAAGCATAAGACAAAGAGGACTCAAATAAAACTATAAATTAAAGAGGAGATATTACAACTGATACCACAAAAACACAAAGGATCAGAAGAGAATAATATGAAGAATGATATGCCAACACAATGTATAACCTAGAAAAAATGGATAAATTCCTAGAAACATATAACCTACCAAGACTGAATCATGAGGAAATAGAAAATCAGAACAGACCAATTACTAGTATGAGATTGAAGCAGTAATCAAAAACCTCCCAAAAAAGAAAAGCCCACGACCAGTTGGCTTCTTGAGTGAATTCTGCCAAACACTTAAAGAATTAATGCCAATCCTTCTAAAACTCCTCCAAAAAATTGAAGAGGAAGGAACAGTGCCAAACTGATTTTACAAAGAAAGCAACACCCTGATGCCAAAGCCAGATAAGGGTACTACAAGAAACAAAAATTACAGGTAAATATCCCTAATGAACATAGATACAAAAACTCCCAACAAATTCTTGTAAATCAAACACAACAGCACATTAAAAGGGTCCTACATTATGGTCAAGTGGGATTTAACCCCAGGATCTAAGGATGGTTCAACATACACAAATTAAATAGTGTGATACACTACATTAACAGAATAAAGGATGAAAATAATATGATTATGTCAATAAAAAAAATTATGAACTTCAACATACTTTCATGATAAAAAAAAGTGTCAGCAAATTTGGTATAGAAGGACTGTATGTCAACATAATTAAGGTCATACATAATAAGTGCACACCACACTCAACACTGAAAAACTGAAAGCTTTTCCACCAAGATCAGAAAAAAGACAATTGTTCCCCCACTCACCACTTCTATTCAATATATTACAGGAAGCCCTAGACAGAATTAGGCAAGAGAAATAAATAAAATTTATCCAAATAGCAAAGGAAGAAGTAAACTTGTATTTTTTTTGCATATGATATGATCTTATATATAGAAAACCCTAAATACTCCACCAAAAACTGTCAGAACTAATAAACAAACTAATAAACAAATTGAATATAGTTGCAGGATACAAAATCAACTTATAAAAATTACTTGCATTTCTATACACTAAAGAAAATATTTATTAAAATATTTAAATTTTATTTTAATTATTATTATTAATTATTTTGATTTTATTTTAATATTTAAAATATTAAAATAAAATATTAAAAAATTATTAAGAAAATAATACCATTTACAACTGCATAAAAAAAAAATCCTAGGAATAAACTTAACAGAAGTAAAAGATCCATACACTGAAAACTAAAAGACACTGATGAAAAACTGAAGAAGACAAAAATAAATGGACAGATATTGTGTGTTCATATATAGGAATAACTAATATTGCTAAAATATTCATACTATTCAAAGTAATCTACAGATTCAATACAATCTGTCAAAATTAAAATGACATTTTGCACAGAAAATTTTTTTTAAATTCTAAATTTTGTATGGAGCCACAGATGACCCCAAATAGCCAAAGCAATCATGAGAAGGAAGAACAAAGCTGGAGGCATCATACTTCCTGTTTTTAAACTACATGACAGAGCTATAATGACCAAAATAGTACAGTATTGGTATGAAAACAGTATACTGACCAATGGACAGAATAGAGAGCCCAGAAGTAAATCCACACACGTATGGTCAACTAATCTTTTACAAGAACACCAAAAATACACAATGATGAAACATTTATTAAATTATTATTAAATTTGTTGAAATCTCTTCAATAAACGGTGTTGGAAAAATTGGATTATATGTATGCCAAAGAATGAAATTGGACCCTTGTCTTACATCATAGGCAAAAATTAACTCAAATGAATTAAAGACTTAAATTTAAGACCTGAAATTGTAAAAACCCTAGAAGAAAACAGAGGAAAAACACTCCTTGACATTGTTCTTGGCAGTGATTTTTTACATTGTTCTTGGCAGTGATTTTTTAAACTATAATACCCAAAATACAGTCAGTTAAAAAGTGAGACTAAAAACGTTTCTGCAAAGCAAAAGAATCAACAAAATGAAAAGTCAACCTACAGAGTAGTGAAAATATTTGCAAACCATGTATCTGATGAGAAACTAATATTCAAAATACATGATAAACTTATATAACTCAATAGCAAATAAAAGAAAGAGTAAATAAATCAAGAAAGTAACCCAATTAAAAGTGGACAAAGGAATACTATGAACAATTCTATGACCACAAATATGAAAACTTAGATAAAATGGACCAAGACCTTGAAAGACATAATCTGCCAAAACTCACACGTGAAGAAATAGACTATTTGAATAGGACTTTATCTATTAAAGAAACTGAAACAGTTGTTAATAATCTTCCAAAAGAAAAGAACCAGGCCCAGATGGGTTTACTGGTGAATTCTACCCAACATCTAAGGAAGAAATTATACCAATTCTCTACAGGCTCTTTTGAAGGGAATGCTTACTAACTAATTCTGAGGCCAGCATTACTCTAATACAAAAACTAGACAAAAATATTCCAAGAAAACGTCACACCCAATACCTCTCCTAAACATAGATGCAAAAATCCTCAAAACTATATTAGCAAATCAAATCCAATGATGTATAATAAGAATTATAAACTATGGTGAAGAGAGACTTATCCAACGTACAGAAAACTAGTTCAACACTTTAAAATCAATTAGTGTATTTCATTACATCCATAGGCCAAAGAAAAACAAGAAAAAAAAATCATACGACCATATCAGGAAAAGGAAATGCAGGAAAAGCGTTTAATAAAATCCAATACCCATTTAGGACAGGAATTCTCAACAAAATAGGAACAGAGAGGGAAATTCATCACCTTGCTAAAGAATATCTACAGAAACTTATAGCCAACATCTTACTTAATGACAAAAAACTTGAAGCTTTTCCACTAAGATCAGGGACAAGCAAAATGTCCTTTCTTACCATTCCTTTTCAACATCATATTAGACATTCTACCTAATGCGAGAAGACAAAAAGGAAAATAAAAGATATATAGGTTGGGAACAAACAAACAAACAAAAACTGTCTTTGTTTGCAGATGACATGATCATCTATGTAGAAAATCCCAAGAATTTACAAAACAAACAACTCCTGGAATTAATAAGGGATTAAAGCAAGTGTGGGATGCAAGGTTAATGTATGAATTCAAAAGTTAATCACTTTCCTATATATCAGCAATGATTAAGTGGGATTTGAAATTAAAACGCATATATTTACATTAGCTTTGAAAAAAATGAAATATTTAGGTATAAATCTAACAAAATATATATAAGATCTATATAAAGAAACATAAAATTCTGATAAATGAAATCAAAGAAGAACTAAATAAATGGAGCAGTATTCCAAGTTCACGGACGGAAGGACTCAGTAAGGTCCAGATCTCTGATGTTTCCAACTTGATCTACAGATTCCATGGAATCCCAATCAAAATCCAAGCAAGTAATTTTATGGATATTAACAAACTGTTGCTAAAGTTTATACGGAGAGACATAAGACCCAGATTAGCAAACACAATATTGAAGTAGAGGAACAAAGTAAGAGGTCTGGCACTATGTATAATACAGTAATCAAAAGTGTGTTATTGGTGGAATAATGGACAAATAGATCCATGGAATAGATTAGAGAGCCCAAAAACAGACCCAAATAAATACAGCCAATTTTTTTTTTTTTTTTTTTGCGTTACGCGGGCCTCTCACTGTTGTGGCCTCTCCCGTTGCGGAGCACAGGCTCCGGACGCGCAGGCTTGGCGGCCATGGCTCACGGGCCCAGCCGCTCCGCCGCATGTGGGATCTTCCCGGACCGGGGCACGAACCCGTGTCCCCTGCATCGGCAGGCGGACTCTCAACCACTGCGCCACCAGGGAAGCCCAGCCAACTCATTTTTGACAAGGGAGCCAAGGCAATACAATGGAGCAAAGAGAGTCTTTTCAACAAATTGTACTGGAACAACTGGAAATTCACATGCACAAAAAGTGATCTAGACATAGATCTTATACCCTTTACAAAAATTAAGTCAAGGGGCTTCTCTGGTGGCGCAGTGGTTGAGAATTTGCCTGCTAATGCAGGGGACACGGGTTCGAGTCCTGGTCTGGGAGGATCTCACATGCCGCGGAGCAACTAGGCCCGTGAGCCACAACTACTGAGCCTGCGCGTCTGGAACCTGTGCTCCGCAACAAGAGAGGCTGCGATAGTGAGCGGCCCGCACACCGCGATGAAGAGTGGCCCCCGCTTGCCACAACTAAAGAAAGCCCTCGCAAGAAACTAAGACCCAACACAGCAAAAATAAATTAATTAATTAATAACTCCTACCCCCAACATCTTCTTTAAAAAAAAAAATTAAGTCAAAATAGATCACAGACCTAAATGTAAAACACAAATGTATACAATTCATAGCAGACGACAATAGGAGAAAGACTAGATACCTTTGGATATGACAATAACTTTTTATATACAACACCATAGGGACAATGCATGAGAGAAATAATTGATAAGATAGACTTCATTAAAATAAGAAACAGCTGCCCTACAAAAGACAATGTCAGGACAATAAGACATGCCACAGACTGGGAGAAAATATGCAAAAGACATATCTAATAAAGGATAGTTATCCATAATATATACAGAACTCTTAAAACTCAACAATAAGAAAACAATCTGATTTCAAAATGGGCCAAAGACCTAAACAGACACCTTATCAAAGAAGATATATAGATGACAAATAAGCATATGAAAAGATGCTCCATACCATATGTCCTCAGGGAAAATCAAATTAAAACAACAATGAGCTACCACTACACAGTTATTAGAATAGCTAAAATCCAGAACACTGACAACACCAAATGCTGACAAGGATGTGGAACAACAGAAACTCTTATTCACTGCTGGTGGGAACGCAAAATGATACAGCCACTCTGGAAAACAGTTTGGCAGTTTCTTACAAAACTAAACATATAAACACTAAGATCCAGAAATTGTACTCTGTTATTTATCCAAAGGAGTTGAAAACTATGCCCTCACAGAAACCTGCACATAGATGTTTACAGCTGTTTTATTTGTAATTGCCAAAACTTGGAAGCAACCAAAATGTTCTTCTGTAAGTGAATGGATAAACTGTGGTACCTCCAGACAATGGAACATTATTTGGTGCTAAAAAGAAACCAGCTATCAAGCCATGACAACACATGGAGAAATCTTACTTGTATATTATTAAGTGATGGAAGTCAATATGACAATGCTACATATTGTATGATTCCAACTATATGACATTATGTGAAAGGCAAAACTATGGAGACAGTAAAAAAGTCAGTGCCTTCCAGGAAATAAGGAAATGAGGAAGACAAATAGGCAGAACAGTGAAAATAATGTGTATGATACCACAATGATGAACACGTTACTATACATTTGTCAGATGCATAGTATATGCAAACCAAAAAGTGAACCATTATGTAAACTATGGACTTGGGATGATTATGATGTGTTAATGTAGATTCATCCATTGCAACAAATGTACCACTTTGCTGGAAGATGTTGAAAATGGAGGAGGCTATGTATGATAATGGGGGCAAGAGGTATTTGGGAAATATCTTCACCTTCCCCTCACTTTTGCTGTGAACCTAAAATTGGTCTAAAAATAGTCTTATTGAAAACAATGGACAAAAGGCCTGAATAGACATTTTTCCAAGGAAGGCCAATAAGTATGTGAAAAGACGCTCAACATCATTAATCATGAAGGAAATGCAAATCAGTACCACAATGAGGTATCACTTCATACCTGCTAGGATGACGTTTATCAAAAAGACAACAGATAACAAGTGTTGGCAATGATGAGGAAAAAAGGGAATCCTTGTACACTGTTGGTTGGAAGGTAAATTGGTACAGCTATTGTGGAAAGCAGAATGGAGTTTCCTTGAGAAATTAAAAACCAAACTACCATATGATCAAGCAATCCCACTTATGAGTATATATCCAAAGGAATTAAAATCAGTATCTTGAAAGATATACGTACTCTCAAGTTCACTGTAGCATTATTCACAACAGCCAAGATATGGAAACAACCTAAGTATATCCATCAATCAATGAGTGAAGAAAGAAAATGTGATATATGTGGCACAACAGAGTATTATTCAGCCTTAAAAAAAGAAAATCTTGCTATTTGTGATAACATCGATAAGCCCGGGGAACATTATACTAAGTGAAATAAGGCAGGCACAGAAAGACAAATACTGGATGATCTCATTTATATGTGGAAAATAAAAAAGTCAAATTCATAGAAACAATATAATGGTGGTTTACAGGTGCTGGGGGTAGAGGAGATACGGAGATATTTTTCAAAGGGTACCAACTTTCAGTTATAAGATGAATAAGTTCTGGGATCCAATGTATAGCATGGTGATTATATTTAAAAATACTGTACTGTATATTTGAAATTTGTTAGCAGACTAAATCTAAACTATTCTCACTACACCAAAAAATGGTAACTATGTGAGGTGATGAAGTGTTAGCTTGCTTGATTGTGGTAATCATTTTGCAGTGTATATGTATATCAAATCATAATGTTGTAGACCTTTTTATATAGAGAGACATATGTATACACAATACATATAACATACATGTGTATATATAATATGTTTATATATTTGATCTTTGAACAAAACCAGTTTGAACTGCATGAGTCCACTTGTATGAGGGTATTTCTCAATAAATACCTACTGCAGTACTGCATGATCCTCAGTTAGTTGAATCCCCAGATGTGGAACCCCTGATATGAAGGAACAACTGATACAGATGAACCACAGATATGGAGGGCCGACTGTAAAGTTGTACCTGGATTTTCAACTGTACAGAGGGTTGACAGCCCCAACCCCTGTGTTGTTCAAGGGTCAATCATATATACAATTTTTATTCGTCAATTATACCTCAAAAAAGCTGGGGGGAAAAACAGAAAAAAGAAGAGGACAAATCAAGAGTTTATCCCTGAGAACTGAACAGATGTAGTGAGAATCCGTGGCCAGTACTAGAGAAATAACAATCATCTCTAATCATCTGATAACAGCTTGGACTTAGCCCAAAGTCCAAGAGATCAATGCCATTGCATTAAAACCAGGTTGATTATCAAAATATCCATATAGCAAGAAGTGTCTTGATATGAAAAATGTCTTTCTACTAACTAACACATGGAAAGTAATTCCAGCAGGATTTGTTTTGTTTTACCATAATAAAGTAATACATAAAATGAAAACCTTAATCATGGAAAAAATAATAGAAGCCTATTTAGATTATAAAAATAATAAAAGTAATCTGATTTGAAGATGGAAATAAGAAGAATGATCCCTATTCAGTCACATTAATAAAAGCTCCTCAGAGAAACTAACAAAGGAACTACCAAATTTCAGTAGGTTAACCCAACGGAAGATGATCTCTCATTTACTTAAAGTCAAAATGAGTGTAGTAACCTCAGTGCTTCCTGTTATCTAGTAGTTCAGTCATCTCCTAAAGGCTCTGAGTTCAATGACGGGTCCTCTGCAAGTGGAAAGAGAATTGAGAAGACCCATCTCCTTCCACTGGTGATAGCTAGTCTCATGTCTCCACCTACATGCAGGATGGAAGAAGAGAATGGATTTTTGTTGGACATCTGCATAGTTTCCTAAGGCTGAGATCATACTGCAAATTTTATCACTGTGTGTCGTAAGAAAAGACTTACTCTTCTGAAGATGTCCTGGAATGAACCATAGCACTCATGTCTCTTCCAAAACAGAGCAGTGAGAATTTTTAAAGCACCTACTATGTGCCTGGTAGTGTACTCAACACGGTGAGGAATACATAGTATACGGGATACGGACAATCGACTAATAATGCCGCATTACCAACAGTAAGTGGAATAGTAATAGTTAGACCAAGATAAATGTAATCAAGTTCAAATTCTGTGAGCAGGGCAAGTAAGGAACTAAGAAAGGCACTTCACAGAACTTGAAGCATGAATACAATGTAGACAGGCACAGAAGAAGGAGAAAGAAAGTCCAATACACAGGAGATAATGAAAAACCATGAATCATAGTTCAATGCTTCCAAAGATCACCATTGTTAATCATAATTCAAATATTTTATGAGGTTTTCATATATGACCCTCTTAACAAATGACAGAAGGCTTTTAGGCTTTCACCAATTGGTGATAAAAACTGAATTAATTAAAATTTACAAGATCTTTCAGAGTGTTCCAAACACTGTACTTTACTCATCTATTTTGAAAAAGATTGGTCTAATCAGTACAATTTCATCATTTTATCCCATGGGGATAAAGAATGTTTTACTATGGCATAGTATTTATTACAATGGCTTTTCATTTTTTGTATCCACTTCATTTAACATTTAGAAAGAACTTGATTATATCAAAGAAAACCACAGCACAAATCACAACTGTCAACTCATAGTTTTAGGCTTTAAAATGACTAAGATAAATTACTTCATCATTGAATAAATCATTACTAATCATAATTTGTGTATGTTCTTGGACTGTGCAATTGAGACTGGCGGCACTACAGCCTGCCCAGAACTAATTGCTATAAATGTGCCAGATGTTTTAAAAATCTGGACACATTTGTGATAAAGCCAAATGGTGCAAATTCAGTATGAAGCAAGACGGGCATGATTTAAGGGTGTAATCTATATTTCTGACATTACAGGTCAAAGAAATATAGTAAGTATAGAGAGCCTTTATTAATATTGTAAAAGGTTATTTCCCTCTGCATTAAAACCCATTTTTTTCTTTTATGTCTTGATCCTAATAGATTGGGGTTTGGCTATAAATTTCTGTGCTCCCACAAAGGGCATCAGTCTGTGGAAAAATAAGAAACCAAGGTTTAAATTAGAACACTGTTCTTTTTATTTCAGATATTAACAGAGACCTCTGCCTTGTTATACACAAAAATGCATCATAAAATAGAATGCTTCTATTCTTTAACAGTCCTAAGTCTATTATGACAGAAATGATATGTTAGGAAGAAGAAAAAAAAAAAACAATGCCTTGGCACTTTCTGATTCATTTAGAATTAAGCTGCATATCCCTACATTAAATAATAACCAAACATCACTTAGAGGTTATGGGTATCAATATTTCCATTTTCTGAGCATTGTTATGGTAATAAAGCCTTTTAGTCAAGGAAAATATGAAGCCATAAAACTTAATGCTCTATTTGAGGAGCAATTACAGCAAATTATAAGCAACTGGGTTGTACAGAACTGCTATGAATAAAATTTTAAAGTATAATAATATACTGTAAGGATTTATATAGCTGATACTATCCATTTATTTTAAGTGTTGGTCTTTCTAAAGACAATTACCAAGAAAACCTGGATTCCTGAAATAATTATCATATTGATTACTTAGAAATGCAGGCTTCAAATGAATTTCAGATTAAGAATTTTTAATAGAGTTTGGGTATAAAATACCATATATTCTCTTCCATCTCATTTAATGCAATAGAGAATTTGTGGCATGCTTCACAGTAACATTCTGTGTGTGTATATTGTATGTGTGCACATTTAATTACTTTTGCAAGACAATTGTGTATTTGCTATTAACTATTTTTGACTAAATACTGCAGACACTTTACAGAACTTTAAGTATTTTACTCATGATATTCTCCAAATTAAAATCAATAAGCTCTGAAACCTACAAGATGACTGGATTCTAGTATATATGAACTATTAAATATAGTTTATAAAATTCACCTCAATACGTGTTTTCCTATGTATGCTTTCATCAAACCATAAAACACTCAAATCAATATGTAACCAGACATACGTATTGTATCAATACATGAATTATACACCATAAATAATCATTGATTATCATTTTTTATTAAAACCATTTCCTAAGCTTAATAGTGATTTAGTAATTTGAGTAATATTTAAGTTTGCCATTTAATTATTTTCATGCTATTTTTGATGGACATATTAATGAACCAGTTCACTTGAATATTATTGCAAATTTTAGTTCTATATTATATATTTGTAATTTATTTGATATCTAACATGTTTCCCTACTAGTCTTTTTTAAAAGATATTTTCTCTTTTCTTCTATTCATATAGATTATTTGAGAGGATTTGCAGTTAATAATGAGATATATTGGTTAGTTACTGGTTTCCTTAATAATCTTAGCACAGCTGTGAGAGAATCTTTTTGCAGTGGGGAAATAAAAAAAATTATAATGTACTTAAATGGACAGTGAATCATTCTAAATCTCTAGAGTATTCTATAGGGTCTTTGGTATTCTGAATACATATAATACATCTTTGTTGACTGAATGAATATACGAATGCAATGCAAGACTATACCAGACTATACCATAAGACATATAGACATACAGACATATAATTGAGTGTCTGCCTTACTCATCTGTCACCAGCTTCTCTGACATATATCAAGCCCATAGAAATTGCTAAAATGGTAGGCCTAAGTTACAATTTTATGTTTTCATAACTTGACCCACTGGCAAACTCTGATGAGCTCAGAGATAGGCACCTGTCCCTGTCCCAATTGTCTGCTAGTAAGTTAACTAATTTCACTTAATAATGCAAATAAGAGAAGCTGAGCTGCATTTAGGTGGTGTTATCTCTGAGCTGCATTCTCTCTTGGGATGGGATAAGAGTCAGGGCTATGGAAACCCAGACACACATGCTAGCCAGCATAGTGTCGGAGGAAAAAAAAACATTTATAAGCAGATTAAACTTTTATTCAGAGAGCAAACACACCCCCACACACAAACAAAGAAAAATTAAACCATGCAATCTTTATAAGTGAGAACTGGGACACTGCTTCAGTTTTTGAATTTTATATTCAAGTTTAAGTCTCCAGGAGGTATGTGTTACTTTCCTACTGTTTGTTAATAGATATCTAAGGAATTAAATTTTGTATTCTCAATTACTACCTTTTTACTCTAAGTTACTTTCAGTAGGTTTCTTTAAGTTGCAATCATAAGTCCCTGACATGGGAAGAAAAAGACCAAAAAAACAATGAATAAGAAATAAAACTACTGGGCTTCCCTGGTGGTGCAGTGGTTGAGAGTCCACCTGCTGATGCAGGGGACACGGGTTCGTGCCCTGGTCCGGGAAGATCCCACATGCCACGGAGCAGCTGGGCCCGTGAGCCATGGCCGCTGAGCCTGCACGTCCGGAGCCTGTGTTCCGCAACGAGAGAGGCCACAACAGTGAGAGGCCCGCGTACCGCAAAAAAAAAAAGATAAATAAATAAATAAAACTACAGAATTCTAAGATTGTTTTTTACTAAGTTAAAATTTTAAACAATAAGTTTCAAAGAACTACCAGCCAAACATCCATAGATGGAGAGTATGGATATTAAATTCCCTGAAATATGCTTCCTGTCCTACAAGCCCAGGGTCCTGGTCCCTGAAAGCATTTGAGAATTCTTCAGAAAGAATTCACTCTTGGGCACCCTCTTTGAGCATACATAATAAGCTGTGGGTTAGCCCTTTAGACAACTAATTTTTTCTTCATAGATTTATTTTCTAGATTAAGTCCTTTAGTGTTCAACACTCACAAGTTCAACTAAGATAGGTGGAGAATTTCATACCCTAATAATTAAAGGTAGTAAGAAAGAAAAACTGGCAGATACAAAAAGAGACAGTAGTGAGTTGTGAGCGAAGGAGCAAATAAGGATCAAGAGTGGCCACAACCCAAGGACAGAAGATCAGAAGATAACAAGGGAACAGCAGCAGAGTTTCACCCATCCAACGCTCCTATAATCTGAAGAGGAATTGCCATATTTTAGAGTCAATTTCCACAGCAATTGAGCCCTTGTTCACTAAGTACCTTTATTCTAGAAGTTTCTGTATCCCACCCACCAGGTGGATGAGCTCTAAGGAATGAAAAAACAGCCCTTCAGATGCTGAACCCCTACTCATCCCTGGAGGCTTCATTCTGTTACTCAGGCTTTTTATCTTTTCTCTAACCACCCCAGATTTCTTATACAAATCATCTTGCTTTTCTAGGAAAACAGCAGAGAGTTCGGTTATTGAGAAATAGTATAGAAAACTAATTCTGTCTTAACTATGAAATTATTATAGTTTATTTTCCATAAGGCTTTCAAAGTTATTTTTATATGGCTATGTAAAGTGTGTGGGATTGCCTTTATGAGAATATAACATAAGATTGTGATTAATTCACAAAAGCTTCTTACATTGAGCTCTTTCATACTATTCTCTTTAAATAGAGCATATGACCAAAGATCCACCAAATTAATTAAAAATAAACCAAAACCTAAACAAAACTAGCATCCAGTGGTCTAGTTTGTCTACTGAAAAAGGGATCTCTCTGGTGGGTTCCTGTTTCTTATCACATCTCCTAAATTCTCTCTGTACACATGTTCTGTACCCATATGCATCCCCTAATGCAACTGTGTACACATTTTACTGGGCAGACCAGTGCATTAATTGTCCAGGTTGACTAGCGTGCCAGGTCACACATTTCTAGTTTGTAGGGATAAAGTTTTCACACATCGGCAATTAATGTAGTCTCTCTTCTGTTTCCAGGCAGTCAGAGTGATACAGATGTCCAGTATGTTTTCCTACATGAGAGGAGACCAATCATATCAGGTACTTCAGTCTCAATGTCTACTGTAAAATGGGGACCATTAATTACCAAAGAGGGTACTATAAAGACTAAAAGTATATGGGGTACTCCCAAAGTATAGGTAACATTCAATTAATGCTTACTAATACACTAAGCATTCAATTCATAGTAGTTCTTTCATTTTTACAGTTTATTCCTTTATTTTGATACATCATGTCTGGGTCATTAAAACAGGAATACATTTAGTTAGCACTACCTGAGTCTAACTAGGACTAAGTCATAATCTACTTCTTCCAGATGACTTCATTACCTGGTTAATCATTTGGGTTCTTGAATCATCTTTAAGTCCTTAGAGTTCAGATTTTCAGCTTCTGGTGAACAATGAATGCACCTTTGCTCATATTTGATGCGATCTCCTCAACGCTGGTCAAAGTCTGTGATTTGATCATGTGTTTTAGTCACGAAGCTAGAATGTTCTTAAATTCTTCCTTGACTTTGCATGGGAAGCCACTAGAAGTGTGCACATGTTCTTACTACCTACCTCAAGAGATCTATTAAATAGTGAATGGACTTGTATCTTCCATATCCATTAACTATTTAATTTTCTATTGCCTAGAGATAGAAATGGGAAAGGGAAAGGAAGAGAGCCAATCTGAAATGTGCTAAAGTATCCTAAGATGTCAGTTTTCTATCCATCTATCAGCTTGACATTATAACACTTACTAGCTATTAACCTGAAGAGACAGGCATTTAAATCTTAAAGATCACAAAGGAGGAAAGTACACTATTTTGATGTCATTATTTATATTTCATTTCTAGCCCTTCTTTTGATTCTCATTTATAATGGGACCAGATTATAATGGCTAAGGTTAATGAGACAATTAACTTTATACATGATACCAATCACAAATATTGTTTTACTGTAATTAACCATGGTGACTTCTAGCAGAGTCCTTTGTACTCATAAATACACTTTTTTCAGGAGTTCTCAAGGCTTAAGGGAATTATTTTGCAAGTTTCAAAAGCATACCAAGAAGCCAGATGTAGAAATATTTAATTAAGTTTTGCTATGGGAGATGCAATGAGCATGAATCACGTGAAATGCAACTTTGTGGTAGTCAGCGCTAAAGCAGTTTCGAAATAGATAGATACGGGCATTCATGGCAAGCTTTTAGCGGGTTTCTAGAACCTCCCGTTTGACCTTTTCTTAAATCTGTTTTTCAAATGTGCTTGTTTTCTGACTGATGTATTCAAAATGCTCTTTTTCTGCTGACAGTGTCCAATTTTGTTGTTTTATGGGGATGCAGCTTGAGAAATCTGCAGACATGACCAGCCGCTCATGTACAAAAATGGATTTTAGAAATTGAAGAGCTGTAATGTTTCTTGTGTTTTCTACCCTCACAGTGAAGCTTGTCAGCAATGCATGCAAATGCAACTCGTAATGTTCCAGACTCAGACCTTTAAAGGTATACCCACTGTTAAGATTTCACTTGCTTTGGTGGGGTTTCCCCCTCTTATATATCCCTGGGATTTTAAGTGACTTCCTTCGTGTGCTCAAAGAGAATAAATAAGGAGTCACTTTGACAAAGTAATAGGCCATCAGGAGGAGGCAAACAATTGCTAGCTGAAAAACAAGTTATTTTTTTTATCTTTAAACACATCTCTAGAGGTTCTTATTTCTATTATGTTCTCTATCAGTGTTGAACAAAGCTGTAATTAATTTGCTTTCCCACTATTAAGTGAAATAGAGAACTTCATACAACTTCTTTGGAGAATTTTAAGGCTTTCTTCTTTCTTTTTTTTCCCTAGAATGACACAATGACATATCTCTGTACAATGGTGTCCTAATTTATCTCCTGACATAATTTTACTTAGCTTTAGGATATGTCTGGCTGAGTTTTCCTCATTGACAATTGCTCCTGCTTCTTGAAAAAGAAAATGGTGATATTTATGTTACAACCTCATTTACTTTTTGAAATCCCCTTAGATCTGGCACAAAAAGAGAATGTTTTCCTTTTCACTAACGAGGCAGAAGTTACAGTAAAACAAACAATGGATTTCTCCCCTGATGAGGCCCTTTTTGACATCTGGGCCCTGGACAGCAGTAAAAGTGTTTGTGTACAGAGGCAATCAGTCACTGCATCCTCCATGAGAACCGGGAATTCCCAGCAAAGTCTGCCGACCGAAGCCATACGTGGATGGCCTAGAGGGAGCTGAGCTTGTTTTTTTGGTTTGTTTTTTTGTTGTTTGTTTTTTGTTTTTTGATGCCCGTATATAGCCCTATGAAGGTTTTCTTCTATTATTTTACTCACCTTCTCTACCATAGTTTTCCTGTTCTTCTAAATTGGAAACATAGTTTTCATTCTATTTGGCAATTATTGTTTCCCTAGTGGTTTAGTGTATATGAATCATTTGTAAGACGGTGAACATTCAATATATCTACAGCCTCATTCCCAAATTACCGGAAAGATGTAAAGGGGTAGTTTGGGATTTAAAGTCTGTTGTAGAAAACCCCTTTCCTCCCTTTTATCAGCTACTAAATTACTATTTGAATCAGTTATTGAAAACCAGCATGTAATCTCTAGTTCTCACTCCTGCTTTTTTAAGTACAGAATGGATATAGCTGAAATATTGGAATCAGGAATACCTGGTCTGTCATCTGTAACTGAGATAACCATACTCACTTTTAAAAATGTAACTAGTATATTAACAATAACAACAACAAATTCTGATATAGTTTCTATCTGCTCCTTCAGTTTCTGACTTTGAATTCCAAACTCTTGATTTGAGCCAAATGAAGGGCCAAATTATGCACGCTTCAGGAATTCTCAAACACCAGTTACTTAAAATATAATTTTATTTGTCATGAGGAAAGGATATCACATTGTAAAGCAATGGTGGTATTCCAGATGAGCAAAGACACTAGAGACAAAAGATTTAACATTGTCTTTTAGGAAAACATACTTATGTCTTCACAAAAAGTTATTAAATAATTTAATAAACGAATGCCTAAAAACACAGGGTTTGGGATCGGCCAAATGAAGCTTTGTCTCTATTCTCAGACTTGCCTTTTGTTGACTACGTGATCACAGGAAAATTACTTAATCTCTAGGCTCCAACTGTACCATTTAAGCAATAGGTGTGATTACAGCACCTACTTGAATACGGCTGTAAGAAGTAAGTAAGACAAAGCATACAAAAAATTTAGCATTAACAAAATGATCCATTAGAGATATTACTATTTTTATTATTGTTGTTGTTGTTAAGGCATTCAGATTTGGTTGAAGTTGGATTTGTGTGGGATTTTATCAACCTGATTGTGTTCCATTTGTATGAATTATACTTTTTTGCCCATGGTATTACCAAGGGTCACTTTTTGACTTTTATTACAGAGGGAACTTTTTACAAATTTCTTGATTACTTTGATTGATTCAAGATCATGACACAAACAAGAGTTCCTATAATTGTTAGTCACTGAACGATGCCAGTCATCCTCCTCGTATCTTAAATCTTAAAAGAAAAAAACATGAATTTTCTCTTTCAGGGTTCGGTGAAATTTACTTGATATTTCAAAAGCTGAGAAAATTTGTCTTTTTTCCCCCCTTCGTTTCAAACATAAAATTAATGACTTTGCAGCCAAACTGATAAAAGCACTATCATTTAATGTCTCAGATGAAATAATAGGGGGCATGAGTAGTTTGTGGATTCTCAGGTGTGAAAATGCTCCTAAGTGGCAAAGCTCTTAATACATGGCTTTATCTTGTCAAGAATTTTAATCCCTCCACCTGGAATACTGATGCGCCTCAAGGGAGATCTCACTTGTTCTCACATGATCAAAAGCACTTGGTGCCATAATGTGTGAGTGAGAGATTGGCACCCAGGAGTTGCCACCTGTGAAAATGTCCTCCAAAGTCTGATTATTCCAACAGCCTGGTGATTCCAGTCCCTACTAATGATGTGGTTGTCCCCAGCCTGCCGCTGAAGGCAGTCCTCTCCAAGGTCACTCAGCAGTATATTTATTTCTCATGTGTTTATTGTTAACTGTAGCTTTTAAGCACAGACCAATTATAGTTACCTGGAATGCCTGTGTTTTTCTGAGGTTACCTAACAGAGGCTGCTAAATATCCTTTTGCAAAGCCAAGGGAAGGTAGGTGAATCTTACCACAAGTTTTCTTAAGTAAGGCATCTCTTTGAAACCAAATTCAGGGTTGTCTTTGTCTTTCTGCCTCAAGGTATCATAATATAGGGAAAATCATAGATTGTCTTGCTTCTTTCCCTCCTTCTTTCTCCTCTTCCCTTACTTCTCCTCTTTCCTTCTTTGTTGAAATCATTAATGGCATTAAATGAGATTCTAAATGTGGTAACACCTAGCATGCAAAATACTCTGAATGAATAATTAATAGAATGTCCTTAAAAAAATCTCAACTCAAATATTGCTATGTACTCTGATCAATTAGTTCTCACTATAGAGATTGTCCTCAGTTTTACACATACATATTTTTTCCTTCTTTCTTTTTTTTTTTGATAACTGCTTTTCCATATACAAAATAGCACACGCTTATAGTGGAATGCCCAGAAAAATTACATCACTTCCCTGAGGACATCAGCATATACTAAGTGGCTAAGTGGACTGGGCTGCCAATGTTGATAAAAAAAAAAAAAAAAACAAAGAAAAAAAAATGAGGGCTCACATCTTACTCATTTGCAAAATCACCGTACTCATAAAGGAGTCCTTTGCCTTTTATAATCTCTCCTTGACTTTTTTTTTTTTAATTTTTTCGGGCCACACCCCACAGCATGTGGGATCTTAGTTCCCGACCAGAGAACAAACCCTTACCCCCTTGCAGTGGAAGCACAGTCTTAACAACTGGACCACCAAGGAAGTCCCTCTCCTTGACTTTAATATATCTTTTGCATTTCTGTATGGTTGTATAGTAAGAAATGCATATACTTTGCGAATGAAACAACCTGGATTTCAATTCCAACCACATCTAGCATTTGCTAGATATATAACGTTGAAAATATTAAACTCCCTTGCATATATTTTTCATTTAGAACATGTAGATAATATATTCACCCCACAGGGTTACTGTGATATATTTTTGTGTGTATATATGTTCATATTTATGATGATTTTCACGAATACACACTGCTAGAGTTAGGCTCAGAGCCTCTATTTGAAATTAGATATCTAACTACCTAAAACATTTATGTCCCACAGAACATTCTGCTGCCTCAAAAAGGTACAAATAGAGGTAGAATGACAATGCTATTACTATTTTTTAGATACACATTTATATATTTGTGTGCTTAATGTTTGCATGTATGTGCACATTTCCTCTGTGATAATGTGATATTTCATTTCTGGATTCTTAGAAAAAATACAAAAGATCATGTTGAACTCCATTCATTTATCAAAACTCTTTTGAAAGACTGTATTTTGAAGGAATATCACAATTCCAGTATTTCAGGGAAGAAAAATAAAATATCTAGAATTAATAATTTCCACACTTCTATATAAAAATTATAAGTTTTCCCACTTGATTTATTTGTACAAGAAAGGAACACTGTTTTACTATGTAAGATCAATACCATACATTTCTAGTGGAGCCATACTATATGTTGGCCTGATTTCTTCAATATCAGTGAAGGTGCCAGATGTGGATGTGGCCTGATTTCTTCAATATCAGTGAAGGTGCCAGATGTGGATGTGGAATAAACTGATACTTGGTTTGATCACCGGCTTAAGATAATTAAGCATTTGGTGGAGAATCAGCTTGAAAGAGTTGACTATGATGAGATAGAGAAGGAAGCAGAAATAAGAAGAGACGGAACAACTGGAAGAAACTGGGAGTGTAAAAGGTGCATATTATAAGCAGGTGAGCCGTCATGCAGTGCTTCCACATGTACGTCAGACACAAAACATCACACTCCACTGCAGCCCCATAGCAGCTCCCTAATTCTTCTCAACACAGCCTTCCAGGAAGCACAAGCAATCGACCCCCACTATGCCTCTAGATAAATCTTACCTAGCACCATGATTCTCCATCATGTGGCCTTTCTGTAAGTCATTGCATTGATAAGAGAATGGAAAGAGAATTGTGTTTTGGGTAGGTGATCTGAAGGTTTAGTCCCATATGATTTCCCTTGGGAAATTCACCTCAACCTTCTAAAATTACCACATTCCTTCCCACAAAGGGCTGTTGGAGAGATCATGTAAAGACGATGCATGTGAATGTGCTCTCTAAATTCTAAATACCAGCAGGTTCTCCTATAAGTATTAAAATCCACATTTCGGGCTCTCATTTTCAGGAATTCTGGTTTGTTATGCCTGAGGTAGGGCTATACAATCTTCATTTTAGGCGTTTCCTAGGTGATTCCAATGAGCAACCTGATAATGCACTACCTCAACATTTTGCATGCAGATATGAAAATAAACTATGCTGGTAATAAACATCAGAATGATAGCACAGCGATGATGGACATGCCAAAAGTGGAAGACTCCTTAATGTGAATTTGGACGAAAATTCTCTAGAAATAAGTACACTTCTAATCAAATTAACTTTTTAGAAAACCGTACCTGGATAAAAATAACCATCCTTCTTTGAACTTCTTACATTCCCTTGCATAATTCAAATTATTTTAGTGCTTGAGGGCAAGTACTTGGGCATCTAGAGATGAAAGACAGAATTTTACAGGTAAAATTACTCCAACAAAAGCTACATCAATGCCAGTGAACAGCTGTGCTAGATGTCTGCCCCAGTACCCTGTCACACCCCCTTTGTAGTTAGCTGAAAATCAGGTCATGAAGTTGAAATAGCACAGAGATCTTGAATGAGATGCAGAATTTTTTTCACTCTTCCTGAACACATTGTAGAACACTACAGAAAAAAAAAAAAATTGACTCTGGTCTCATAGACATACTCTCATTCTCATCCCATTACTGCTAGTAGGTTATCTCTGTGCAAAATGCTTCATCTTTGAAAGTCTGAACATATTCTTCTATGAAAGAGAGAGAATAACCTTAATCTTGGAAGGTTGCTGAAAGAATTAGAGATAAAAAGAAATCTGCATGTATCTATATAATACCTTACCCTATCCCTAGCATGAGTATTTATTAAATTAATATCAGGACTTTTTCTTTCTGCTTGTTAATTGCATAGGAGTAAGACAAAGAAAGCATTTGTCCTTATTTCAAGATGATGCTATTGAGTATAGTAACAGCAGAATGATTTTGGAGTTGATCTATTGGACACTGGCAGGGATAATAATCACAATTGGGTCTCACATTGGGTGGTACAGCATTTCTTCCAAGGAATGTCCCCTGGGACATGCAGAGGCCATGGGAATGTTCAGACTCTGTTTTGCTCATGGAAAGTCACAGCATGGGAGCAGACAGTCATCCAGAAGCCATATCATTTTGCTTTTGAGAAATGAGGTAAAGAAAGGTGCTCAGAGGTTAGGAATAAATAAGAAGTTCTCAGGAAGTCCTCTTGTCCTCTCTGGACACCTGTGCAAATGCATCTTCACTTTATTGGGGAGGGTGGTCTCAGCTTCCAGTCTAACAATTTCCTAACACTGATTCACTTCTAGAAAACTCCCCTTGCCACAGGCAACAGCCCTCACTTTTCAAGAAAGTGATCTACTGTTCCTTCTCTTTCGGATTCTATCAAGGACTCTGCAAGGACTCTTTTCTGACTTACACTGTGATTCCAGTAACTAACAGCTCTCTTTACTGCTCTGAGCTGTTCTCTGAAGGCTTCTGTTCAGTGATTCCTCACTCTCCTTCCTCCTAGTTCTCATTCGTATCTTACTCTGACCAGACTCTGGCTTGGATCAAGCCTAGACTGAAAATCAGCTGGCGATACCACACAGATAATGCCTACTCTAAAAACATTTTATAGTTGGGTTAACCCTAAGTCTAACACAGACATTGAAGACTTTTTACTTTTTTTTTTTTTTGGCTGTGTTGGGTCTTCGTTGCTGTGTGCAGGCTTTCTCTAGCTGTGGCGAGCAGGGGCTACTCTTCGTTGTGGTGCACAGGCTTCTCATTGTGGTGGCTTCGCTTGTTGTGGAGCACGGGCTCTAGGCGCACAGGCTTCAGTAGTTGTGGCACGCAGGCTCAGTAGTTGTGGTTCACAGGCTCTAGAGCACAGGCTCAGTAGTTGTGGCACACGGGTTTAGTTGTTCTGCAGCATGTGGGATCTTCCAGGACCAGGGATCGAACCCATGTCCCCTGCACTGGCAGACAGATTCTTAACCACTGCACCACCAGGGAAGTCCCCTGACATTTTATATCGAAATGAAAGGTTTTCTCTTCTAAGATTTGGAATGGGTAAGATGAGGGAAATGAAACTCCAGAAAAGGAAAGAGCATAGAAGATCAAATTTATTAAGAACAGCTTCTTTTGAACCTCAATCAGGATATTCAAAGATGTATTATTTTTAAGTTACAGGTGGGAAAGGAACATTCCTAGTGAGGGCACAGCATCAGTAACAGTATGGTGTGTCTGAGAAATGTTGATGAGGAGTGACTTTCTGTTTTATGAACAGAATCTGTAGAGCCTAAGAGCAGATAACCACCTTGGGGCTGGAGAAATTTTATTATGTACAGTCTAGTTCTTTTCCACACCCTCTCCTCAAAATCATAACCCTAATCTCTACACCCAAGTCAATTTTTTACTTTTGCTCTAAATCTGATACCATCACTCCCACATGTTTGGGTACATAATGGGGACTGGTGTCATTTCAGTCCCATCTATTATAATCCTTGAGACAAATTATCTTGACAGTCTTCACCCCAAACATTTCTTTCATCTCACTTTTCTTACTGGCTAGTGGTGCTAAATTTTCAGCATCCATAAAAACTAGTTATCCTAAATTGCTATACATTCGTTATAAATATGTTTCTGCTTCAAAGAGGAAATGAGCACACTATTGTTCAGTAAGTGAATAAGGTGATGGTTTGCTGAGGTTTTTGTTTCCCACAAACAAGGTAGTCATTTCGTCAACATGAATTTGTCTGTACCCTGGTAGGGAACCTCAGCTTTCATCAAGATTTTCCCCTACTAACAGGGTATTAAGTAGCTTCATATCACTTCTACCTGAGATCCAAGCTCTTCGACACAGCACTCACCACATTTCATAATCTTGGCAAACCTACCAGACAAGTTTCTACAACCATCTCTATCCACAACTTATACTTCAGGTAATAAATAACTTTTCAGCAACTAAGTAATTTACCGAAGACTTAATACGATATACACTCTCATGCCTCTACGTCTTCACAGTTGTGTTTCATCTACTGTGAATGCCATTCTAATTATTTCCTTCCCAGTAAACATCTATTTAGTGGTGTCACATGTTCTGTCATTATCCCTGATTTGAAACATTTCAATTCCATTCAGATTCCATTAGTCATTAGATTTTTTGCGTGTTTCCACAGCACTTTGCCCCCATAGTTTTATCAGCATTTCACCTCTTAACACATCTGTGCTTCCCACCCTACTTTACACATATGGAGCTCTGGAGAGGTGTGTTACAACTCTGCATATCCCTTGAGTCTAGCTCTATAATCAGCTAATGTTTGTTAAATGAATGCATAGATGGGTGAAGACAGGATCAAGCTAGTCTGAACCACAATGGGGCTTGAGGGAGTCTCTAGAACCCAGTGTACAAATGGGTCTCTGACCCAGGACCATAAATAGCATTTGTTTTGATTTGCTTTTTTACAGGGAGCCTTTGTATTGCATTTAAGGTCCACTGGCTGCATGGCAGTTTGCACATCACATCACTCTCTAGATGCTGTGGACCTTCTGAAGCCAACGCCAGCAGCTTGGCTAAAGGACACCTCACAGCTTTCTGTCAAGCAAACAGAAGTTATCTCTCTGCAACATTCTCAGGGAGGTCTTGATTGTTTCTGCAAAACCAGTTTGTACATTCAAATCAAAAATAATAGTAAAATAATGTGACACAACACAATAAAAACCCGGAAGTTCATGTGGAGGGCTGAACTGCACCATACGGCTTCCAGTTCTGTACCTAGACCCCATGGGGTGCATTATGAAAGTCATTTAGGCAATGGCCTGTTGTGCCTGGTTATAGAAGGGCATATGGTATATTATCCCACACTGGAGCAATTATGAATTTCCTTGTGTTGATCTTTACCTCTCTCAAAGTTTTGTTTTTGGGCACAAAGGAGGCTTCAGCAGGGATTTGTTAGAATTCTGTTCTTTTGCTTTCTTTACTATTCACATCTGAATAACTAAAGTTGAGGTGTGTGACTCTGTTTCTTATGACAACTACAGTTTTAAAAAGGAAAAAAATAGTAGTCTTTGAGGACTTAGGGATTTGCAGTCATGACAGAACTGAGTGTTTCTGACAAGCATTCACCTCATATCTTGCCATTAGGGAAAGGATATGGCAAATGGAAAGAGACCCTGCGTGTGTTGAGTAGGAAGAAAATAACCTAATTACACAGTGGATAATTTCTGTGTATTTAACCCTATTCTATGTATGCTGTATAATTAATCTAACTATAATTCACTCTCACAATGTGTTGAATTAGTGTGATTTATTTCCCATGTCATTTATCACCTTCTATCAGAGTAAATGATTTGCTTATCTATTGGACTTGTTATTTACTGCCTGTTTCTCCCACTTGTATATAAACTCCACAAGGGAAGGTATTTTTCTCAGTTTTGATCAATAAAGTATCTCATGCACCTAGGACATTGTCATATAACGTAATCGATGCTCAATGAATGTCTGTTGAACGAATTATCTCCACTTTGCAAGCTGAAGAAACTAATGATCATCCATGTTACAGAGCAAGGTAGCCATGAAATTTTAACCTTTATGTGTAATTGCCAAGACTTATTCTTTATTCTAGCATGTTGTAGCATATGGAAAATATCTGTGTCTGCTCCCAAGCACATCACTTACTAGTTTTTAATCTAGGGGAACAACTTATTCTTTTTCAATCTGTGAAATGGAGATATACAAACAGATAAAAATATAGTTATATAGCTATAGGTTATATATAGATATGGGCACAATTACACACACACACTAATAATTATTGTTTCTTCACTTAATATTTATAACAAGTCTAAAATGTAGATAGGTTAGGTATTATTATGCCCATTTACATATATATCTATAAATCTATATCTAGTTCAACAACAAACATAAACATATGAATTAATGGATGTAAAACTCAATGTACTTGATTACCATAGAATTATAGAATCTGAACTGTTTACTGAATGAGACTGCCTTTTGGTGTCAGTCTGTCAAATCCCTGGCTCTGACACATTAAATTAAAAGTGTAGCCTTGAACTTACTCTGTAAATATCTCTGAACCTCAGTTCTTCCTATATTAAATAGGGATTATGGAGTCTCTTTCACAGGGTTGATAGTTTAATCAAATGAAAAAAGAGGGCTTCCCTGGTGGCGCAGTGGTTGAGAATCCGCCTGCCTATGCAGGGGTCACGGGTTCGTGCCCTGGTCCGGGAAGATCCCACATGCCGCGGAGCAACTAAGCCCGTGAGCCATGGCCGCTAGGCCTGCGCGTCCGGAGCCTGTGCTCCGCAACGGGAGAGGCCACAGCAGTGAGAGGCCCGCATACCGCAAAAAAAAAAAAAAAAAAATGAAAAAAGATAGATAAATTGCTTAGCACAGTACCTGAAACACAGTAAATATGCAATATTTATTCCTTTTCATTCTTACTATGTCAGTCAGCTGTTCTTTTCTTTTTAATAGCATTGCACTCATTTCAAAATTAGTACATCACACTAAATCCATATGGATAGTCGTCTGATTCTATCTCTAGATTTATATTAACTCATAGTTACACATTTATGCTGCTGGTAGACAAACCTCTTCTGATACCCTAATTTTGACCAGTTGTTAGATGACTTGCATATTTTTCCATTTGATTAGAATTCCAGGCAGTAAGGGCCTGTTCGGTAACTTTCTAGTCACTGAAGTAAAATCCATTTTTGTACTGAAGCAATACTTAGAAAATGACAAATGGTAATAGATAATTTCCAAATATCAAGTATTCAGCCACAAAGTGAAGTTAAAAACTTCAGAGACTGTGGTTTATGTACACTTTTTGCTGATGTATTTTTTTCTTTTAAATGAAAATCTATATAATTTAGTGTGTGTGCACGTGCATGTATGTGTATAATTTTAAAATATTTTTATATAAACCTTTCACTTTCTTTTTCTTCAATCTAACAGAAGAAATGGTCAGCTTTGAAAAAAATTATCTGCCAAAGGCAAGCAAAAATGCTGAGCATGTTGAAATGCAGATGGTGTGAGCATGTTGAAATGCAGACGGTGTTCTGTTGAATGCACTTTTCTCTGTCGTTTTTAACTTGAAAAAAAGGTAATTTTTAATGACAGCTGTATAAACCTAAATATGTCCCCAACATTAAGCTCCTGGTAGGTCTTAAATGTTCTAAAAATGGCCTCTAAGTGACATTTTTGCCCCACTTGTCAATTTTTTCTTTATATGGTTTCAGCGGTTTGAGAGTTGGTATACTGCTGCTAGGCACTTTTCAGCAAGTTTGAAGATTTTAACGTCTCTGCCCTGCTGTTTTATTTCATCCTCAGGATTTCTAAAAGCATGAGACAGGAAAGATGTGGTTTGACCATTTGAATCTGGCAACACACTGATGGTAGTTTCGCCCAGAAAGAATGCTGTCTACTAATATCAACATATGATGTTTACAAAACAACCACAATGTATTAATATTTATCGAGTGATTAAATAGAAATTTGAATAGAGAAAAGTTAGCATCCTACAAATGGAAGCATAGTTTTTGTGACATTGGGACCCATTAGCCACCAAAACCCTTCATCACTGGAGGCAGAGAACCAAATGTTGGCTTCTCCATGGGTGAAATTTCGGCAATTAGTTGTAGCTGCAAATGCATAATTGCAGGTGCAACCCAGCTGGTTAGTCAACAATTTGTTAATGTTTGATGTATAGCACACTAAGTACTTTAGTAATTAGAGACCTGAAATAACAATTAATTAAGATCCTAAATTAAGTCAGGCAAGAAATGTCATTACATTCAAAGATTCAAAGACTAAATGTTGCTACGAAAATTTAAAGGAGACCCCAAGAAAAATAACTTCTCAATTGATACACAGAGAACTTTGTAAACAGGTGACCTATTTTGCAAACGTTATCAATCAAGTTAAATATATGTTGTAAAAATTTACTGAGTTAGCACCAATGTAAATCCTTGAAATAAACAGAAATTCTCGATCACCCAGAGGAATGTCTGGCTCACTCCTTACAATTTTTTGTCAAATATAAATTAAGGAGTTCTTCAGTTTCTCACACTTACCCCATCCAACAACCCAAAACTGTAATGCTCTTTGGGTGGCATTAGCAAACACTGTTCTCTACATTTCTAAAGAGGAATGGTTATGAATACACTCTTGAGTCCAGAGGAAAGTTTACTTCCCTTCAGGTTACCTTCTACACCATGCCAACTCTGCCTTACAAAACTGCAGAACAACATCCCTTCATTGAGTTTCCTAATTCCTCAGTTGTCTGCCTGCTTTCAAACAGGATCTCTGCTTTCTCCTTCTACCATCCAGTCAGAGAGGTGCCGAGTGGTATTTGAATGCGCCTCCTCCTATATTCTGCACAGTCCAGCACTAGAGCAACACACCTCTCTCCTGCACACACTAACTGCCTCCCATAGCACAACCTAGTTGCCTTGTTGGGCTAAAACATATGCTCACTGCCAGGAGCATGAATGGAGAGGGACAAAGTTAACTGAGAGCAGGAAACATGTGTGGAAAATCATGGTACCTCTTTAGAAATAGTCTCTCTAACTAAACAGGAAAAAAAAAGTTGTCGTAGCTGGTAATATATTCCATTCCATATGCTGAACCATTATTAGGGAGTAAAATACTAAGATCATAGGGTCTTATTAGCAAGGATCTCTTTTAAACACCAAAGATTTTAGCAAAGATCTAGAATGAAATTGACTGACAATCAAGAAGAAAATAAAAAGGGAAATGGAGGAGGGACTAATCAAGAAATCACAGAGTAACAGATTGTTCTGGTCACCTCCCCTTCAACCTATTGTTGATGGAGGAATTCCCACCCTGGAGTTATGGAGATGGCTGAACGTACGGCACCTGACACTGGAGAGATGAAATCAACAGCAGTTTACTAGTCACATGCACGCACAGCCCACAGGAAGAGGACACAGCACCATACAGCGCCATGTGGATGCTGCACTCAGGAACAGAGTGAGCAGCCAGGGGCTGTGGGACGCAGCTCTGTAGTTACAAGAGGGTGAGGTGAATCCTGATTCTTGGGAGAGAATGTAATTGGCTTAATTCCATGGGGTGGCAGGCAACTGAAGCCCACTTGTCAGGGATGAGCAGGCACTGTTCCTGGTCCTCTGATAAGGACAGGTATAAGGACAGTTGTTTGGCTATGTGACATTCACAGGAGCACAGTGGATGGAGCCTGTGGTTAGGCCATTTGAGGCTGTCAGATTTTAAGATATCAAAGAAGCACCTTATGTTGAATCTTCATTTTAAGCCTTATACTACACAGATGAGTGGTGTGTCAGTATGTAAGAATAATCATAAATGTTCTTCATGGCAGGGACTGTGACAATATCAGATGAGTTAGTTGGTCAGAGTGGGAGGTTTTGAACTCCTAGGACCACCTCTTAAGACTTGCAATTGACTACTCAGCCATAAAAAAAAAAGAGAAATTGAGTTATCTATAGAGAGGTAGATGGGCCTAGAGTCTGTCATACAGAGTGAAGTCACAAAGAGAAAAACAATATTGTATGCTAACACATATATATGGAATCTAAAAAAAAAAAAAGGTTCTCATGAACCCAGGGGCAGGACAGGAATAAAGATGCAGACATAGAGAATGGACTTGAGGACACAGGGAGGGGGAAGGGTAAGCTGGGACGAAGTGAGAGAGTGGCATTGACATATATACACTACCAAATGTAAAATAGACAGCTAGTGGGAAGCAGCTGCATAGCACAGGGAGATCAGCTCGGGGCTTTATGACCACCTAGAGGGGTGGGATAGGGAGGGAGGGAGGGAGATGCAAGAGGAAGGGGATATGGGGATATATGTATACATACAGCTGATTCACTTTGTTATACAGTGATAACTAACACAACAATGCAAAGCAATTATACTACAATAAAGATGTTAAAAGAAAAAAAAAGACTTGCAATTGTTTTAAAGTAGCCATGTTTGGGGCTTTGTGACTGAAAACTGCTGTGCTTACCATGTTCTAAGAGGACTGAGTAAAGAATGGTTAAATATAAACTAGAGTCACTAGTGAGCCTTACTTAGCACTTTGGAGAGTTTAACTGAGATTCCTTATCAGATAATAACCTGTTTTGTGTGTATGTTTTACCTCCTTTATTTTTATAATGGCAGTAGAACTTGTGTGGGGCCATTCCACTGACATTAAAATAGTGTCTCCATTGACACCATAATGGCTCAGGCATTGACACAGTAATGACTCCTGTGGGGCTGTTACTATGTCTGTGCAAGTATATGAGACACTTCATTGACATTGTAACAGCTCCAGTACTTGTGAAAAGATGGTAATGGCTCCTCTGGGGCTGCTGCTAGGGCACTGAAAGTACAGGTGGTACCTACATGGACACTGCAGCAAACCTTGCACTCATACTTCAAATAAACCCATGCTAAATACACACATACATACAAATATACACAAAATGTGTAAAAAAATGAGCTGTAGCTTTGACCACACTTTTAAATAATATTATTAAATATGCTTTATCTAGGTATTTAATTGCAATATAAAAATAAGAGATTCTCACTAGCACATTGTAAATCAACTATACTCCAATTAAAAATTTAAAAAATAAGAGATTCTCTCTTTATATATATACACATATATATGTAGACATGCACATACATGCAAACACACAAACCTCATCAAAAGTTTCATGTTTATGGGCTTAAAAATTAACTTTACTTCTTTTAATTTTGGAAATTTTATAGAATTAATGGTGGAAATGTGGAAAACACCAAAAGCTACTGTGGCAGGCAGAACTCTTAGATGGCCCCAAGAGTCCTGTCTCCTACGGTACACACCCTATCTAATTCCCGCCCCTTGAGTACAGGAAGAATCTGTGAGTATGACAGGGCATCAATCTTATGATTAGGTTAACTTATATGTGAAGGTGAAGGATTCTGCAGATATAATTAGGTCCCAAAATCAGTTGATTCTGAGTTAATCAAAAGGCAGATTATCCTGTATGGGCCTGACTTAATCAAATGAAAGCCCTGAAAAGAGATTCACAGACCTTTACTGCAAAGATGCTCTTGCTGACTCTGAAAAGGGGCCATGTTGTGAGGGGGCCTGAGAGACAGTCATGTAGTAAGGAATTCAGAGTGGCTTCAAGCAGCTCAGACTGGCCCTGGATCACAGCCAACAAGGAAATAAGGACCTAAGTAAGACCTACAATAGAACTGAATTCTGCTTAGAAGAGGACTCCAAACTCCAAAAAGGAATGTGCCCGGCCAACCAAGCTTACCTTGATTGCAGCCTTGTGAGAGACCCTGAGCCAGAAAACCAAGTTAAGCTATTCTGGGACTTCTGACCTACAGAAACTGCGAGATGATTAATGGGTGTTGCTTTAGAAAGTTGTTAAATTTGTAGTAACTTGTTACACAGCAATAGAAAACATACAGTTTTAAAAGATTAAATATTACCTATAACTCCTTAATACAATCATTTAGCATTTAAGGCATCCTCTCAGTTCTTAATTTCAGTTTGTCTGGGATATTTATTTTTAATGATTGAGGTCACCAAATATGTACTTATGTATTCTTCATAATTAACCAGAGTGGTCTGTGAACAGTATTTAAAAATCTTCTGAATTATGATTTTAAAGGCTTATTTTCCTTATGATAAAGTAACATCCATTCATTGCGAGAGACAGAGAAAACAGTAAAGACAAAATCATTCATAATTCTGTGGCCTAGGATAAGTTTAATAATTAGGGTTATAATTTAATAAATTATAATTAAATTATGTAATATTTCCCATTATTACTAAATAATAATTGCATGTATTAATAATACATGTATTGATAATCTACATATATTATTTTTTGGATTGAAAAGTCATATATGTTAATGATAATTTAGGATGTAAAGTAAAAAATAATTTAAAAAGTTACCTGCTATCTTATCTATCAGTTCAGCTTTGTTAGTATGTTAAC
The DNA here is from genome assembly GCF_026419965.1 of Kogia breviceps. NCBI lineage: Eukaryota > Metazoa > Chordata > Mammalia > Artiodactyla > Physeteridae > Kogia > Kogia breviceps. The sequence goes on from NC_081327.1 coordinate 35,988,334, forward strand.
ATTAGGTAGGAAAGAAGGCTAACCGGATTGATACAGGATTAGAGATCTGCCTGACAGATGCAACTGTACAGTCAAAAATGAGTGGGGAAGGTGTACTTTGGTTCCCAAAGGTGTGTACACAGAAGAATTATCTGGTGAGACTTTTTTTTAAATGCTAGTGTCTAAGTCTTACCTCCAGATATTCTGATTTACTTGTTCTAAGGTTGAGCCAAGTTTGCTGTTGTTGTTTTAATTGTTTATTTTTGTAATAAATATAGGCCCTAGACTTGAAGCTGGATGCAAAACAGACAGACAAGGGGCAGGAATGAGAGAAAATAGATATTGAATCATCCGTGAAATCAAAGTTCCATGAAGATCTCAGTGAGGTTAAGATGGTCATGATAGGAACACTAAACAGTGCTACTCAAATTTAATATGCATACAAACTACCCAAGTATATTGTTAAAATGCAGATTCTGATTTATGACCTCTGGGTGTGACCTGATATTCTGCTACATTTCAAATAGCAAGGCAGCAGAAAATGTAAACTTGAAAGAAGAAAGTTGTGACTAGGAAACATAAGGTTTGATTTAGTAGCTTTAGAGGTGAAGTGGTTTCAGGTTATGGCAATTTTCAAATATGACCTAAAGTGAGATAAATGAGCAGGACTTAATACTACACGAAGATGCTTATTTCACTTCCAAAATTCCTAAAAGAGAAGTTTTTAATACTGTAAAATGGAAGTATTTCCTCCCATTTAGTGTTTGCTTCTAGTCTCATGGGCAACTGAAGGTGGCTGGGGTGAATTAATGGGTTTATAAACTTCTAGCCCAGAAGTACGGTATTGGAGCCCAGACTGTGGTTTGCATACACGTTTGTCCATTCTTGCATTTGAACATGGATAATCCTAATTCTTGCCTCTTACTGTTCATGTTAAGAATAGACATTGTGGGGCTTCCCTGGTGGCGCAGTGGTTGGGAATCCGCCTGCCGATGCAGGGGACACGGATTCGTGCCCCGGTCCGGGAAGATCCCACATGCCGCGGAGCGGCTGGGCCCGTGAGCCATGGCCACTGAGCCTGCACGTCTGGAGCCTGTGCTCCGCAATGGGAGAGGCCACAACAGTGAGAGGCCCGCATACCACAAAAAAAAAAAAAAAAAAAAAAAAAAAGAATAGACATTGTGGAAAGCAACAGGTATATTGCTTAGCCAAAAATACATACTCAACAAAACTTTTCTTCCTCCAATTCCACTTCCCTCCTCTACTAATCTTTTTTATATATCTGGGAAGCAGAGGTCACCCAGACCTCCTGAATTTCCATTCAGAATGGTGACTATATGTGAATGAGCCTAAGGGTCCAGATGTTGAAATGAACTGGTATCTACAGTTGCAGAACATATATTTACCATGTAAATTATAACAACAATTACAGCTGTTGACAGGCAGTTTGGTGAAATCATAATGTAATAATTTCCATATTTACAGTTGAGTGGTCATTAGAAAAAGATAAAGAGAAGAGCTATGTTTGTTAAAAACAGGGCTTTATTTCATTTTCCATGTATAATAGCAAGCTGAAATAAAATACCCTGCAAGATCTGGTTTTTAAATAAATCCTGATTGCAATGTATGTTGAATTTCTTCCATATATTTCCCACTAATAAATAAATGACATGCTTGTTTAAAATTATGAAGATCCCTATATGTTGACCTAGTCCCTTCAAGAATTTTCATCTAAAGTTCAACATGCTTTTCCTTGCGAAAATGAACAAAAATGTTCATTTACTGATAGACGTATTGCAGGGTTGTTGATGTCTAGATACCACCTATATTGTGGTCAGCTCTTCATGGGTTTTCTCTAGATAACACAGGCATATACATTAAAAGACTTAGTAAGAACTCTCTGGGAGTCCAATATGGGGCTTTCGTTAAGGATAACTGAAATGGAGACAAAGGATTTTCTCTAAACCATTTTATTCTAATAATTTTGAAGGACCCACAAGAGCTATATAGTTTTTTTAATCTTTAAATATGTTTTGTGTTTCCCTTAAAGAAAATTCCTTTTAAAGTTATTACTGGGGCTTCCCTGGTGGCGCAGTGGTTGAGAGTCTGCCTGCCGATGCAGGGGACACGGGTTCGTGCCCTGGTCTGGGAGGATCCCACATGCCACAGCGCGGCTGGGCCCGTGGGCCATGGCTGCTGGGCCTGCGCGTCCAGAGGCTGTGCTCTGCAACGGGAGAGGCCACAACAGTGAGAGGCCTGTGTACCACAAAAACAAAACAAAACAAAACAAAAAAACAAAAAAAAACAGTTATTACTGAATAGTGGGAAGTGAGACAGATGGGAATCTGAATAGTTGTTATGCTTCTTAATAACTATTTGGCCTTGAAAAATAAACTTTCTAAGGCTCAGTTTCTTCATTGGTGGAATGGGAGTTACAGTACAAAGATTTATTGTGATAGTGTTATCAGATATATTGTGTTTAAATGACTACACATAGTAGGTGCTTTAACAGTTTTTTTGTTTTTGTTTCTTCCCATTCTCCAGACCCTACCTATGACCTGGGCTCATTTTTCTTTTGGAGTTTGGGTATCCCAGAGGGATACTGAGAACCACTGGTTGGCAGAAATGAGGCCCATGGTTCTACCATCTGTTACTGATACAATCACAAAGACAAGGGAGTCTTCCCTAGTAATGACACCCATGAAAACATATATTTGTAACAGATTAAAAGGAAATACCCTTAGGATATAAAAATATTTATGAAAGTAAAACAACCAGAATTCTTAAACTGTCAGTAGGGGAAAAAGGCGGGGGGCAGGGAACACAGAGAATGTATAAAGGTGAAATAAGCCTGGCTAATTCACAATCAGGAAAAAAAAGTTTAATTTTACTTATTTATCCAAAATTATTGAGAAATACCTAGTATATACCATATACCGTTACAGGTATCTGGGGTCCAATGAAGAAATAAACGTGTGATTACTGTCACCAAACATGACAACCTATTATAAAATATAAATACATAAGGAATAGTAATTACAAAGATTTTGTGCAAGGGATACATTTATGAAGTTATGAATACAATTCAAACCTTGCTTGGCTGAAGCAGTGATTTCATAATAACTATAAGACTGGTAGTGTGCTGTAGAGCAGGTACTCTCCCAGGATGGGTCTTTGTTTCCTAAGCATCGTAAGACTGCTCAAGGTTTCACTCTGCCTTTTAGATGCTTCAGGTTACCTCCTGAGCCCCGCCATGCTATTCCAGAACCTAGGAAATGTACCGTGGGGGAAACAGTGACCATGTGCTTCAAGCTCTTCATTTTCAGATGTGGATTCAGTCCTCCACACTTGCCAGAAGAACTGCGGGTTTCCCTGGTTTCTTTTCCCTCACTCTTCCACAGGCTTTTGATCCCTAAAAGTACAGATTTGTGTGTGTGTGTGTGTGTGTGTGTGAGATTTACCCAGCAGTTTCTAGCTGTGCAAAGGAAGTGCTGCTCTGCTACACACTAATACACCTGATTTGGAAATAGAAGTCCTCCTCCACTTTTAATAATGGAAATATTCAGGGTGGGAAGCAACAGCAAATATATAAAATACAAGGTTGGAGAGAGAGAGAGACTATTAATATTCAAAGTAAGTATAGAGGGGTTGAAGTGTCTGTTACTCAAATAAGAATACTGGATATATCATTATTTTTCTTTCCATGATAAGTTCACCAAGCTGGAATTCTTGAAGTGAAGGCAAATGGACACTGAGTAACTGATATGCTTGTGGTGTTAGGAAAGTTAAAACCAGGGCTTCCCTGGTGGCACAGTGGTTACGAATCCGCCTGCCAATGCAGGGGACACAGGTTCGGGTCCTGGTCTGGGAAGATCCCACATGCCACGGAGCAACTAAGCCCGTGCGCCACAACTACTGAAGCGTGCACTCTAGAGCATGTGAGCCACAACTACTGAAGCCCGCACACCTAGAGCTCGTGCCCCGCAACACGAGAAGCCACCTCAATGAGCAGCCCGTGCACCACAATGAAGAGTAGCCCCTGCTCGTGGCAACTAGAGAAAGCCCGCACGCAGCAACGAAGACCCAATATAGCCAAAACTAAATAAATAAAAGTAAATAAATTGATTTTTTTTTAAAAAGTCAAATATCTTTCCTGACACTCAGATTTCTCTTTTGTAAAACAGGATAAATGATCGTATATCACATTTTCCTCTTGCAGAGACTACATGTCAAATCATGACAGCGAGGCCCTAGAAGCAAATTAGATGGTGATCACCTCTCAAATTATTATGCCTTAATAATCACGTACATCCTATGGGAGCATGTTTTAAGTTGCTCTGGGATTTGCACAGTTACAGTAAGTTAGAATAGATGTCTTTGCTGTTGGCACAAGTAGTATATGATAACTGACTAACACCCAGGTTGTACCATTTTCAGAGTTTCAATTTCTAAGGCTTCACACCACTTGGTATCATGGTACCAAAATTGGCACATTTTTGCAGGAGAAAAATTTAACTCTAAGGGTTTGGGAAAGAAGCCCTTTTTAGTGAAAGAAATGTATTTCGCAGGTAAAAATTAACTTCAAATGTAAGCAAAAAGGAAAAAAAAATCTTAACACAAATAATCTTTAATAATCTGCTGTGTTTTCAAAATAGTTTCTTAGAATTATATACCCATTACAAGATAAAAAACACTTTACTTCCCTGATTTTAGTTGATCTGTACCATTCTTTGTGTTTATCCCCATTTTACAGAAAGAAAAAAACCAAGATTATGACATACCTAGAACGTGGCAGAAACATTCTGATAGAGACTTTATTCTCTCTCACTCCACTTCTAATAAGTAAAATCTTCATACTTTAAGCAGGCATAAGAAGTGCAGGCCAAATATTTTGTATTAAAAAAACCCTTTTTTTTGTATTTTGTATGTTGAAGCAGGTATTATATGCTTCAATAAAATATTAGAGGGGCTTCCCTGGTGGTGCAGTGGTTGAGGGTCCGCCTGCCAATGCAGGGGATGCGGGTTTGTGCCCTGGTCTGGGGGAATTCCACGTGCCGCGGAGCGGCTGGGCCCGTGGGCCATGGCTGCTGGGCCTGTGTGTCCGGAGCCTGTGCTCCGCAACGGGAGGGGCCACAACAGTGAGGGGCCTGCGTACCGCAAAAAAAAAAAAAAAAAATTAGAAAGTTTAGATAATATTTTTAAATCTTAAATGGTAATATATTAACTCTATTATACAATCAATTCCATTTGTACTTTCCCTCATGTTCCTATGACAAGTTCCCTGTAGTTGCAGCTAAAATGTATATACAATCTTATACCATGTGTTTTCCAACTAATGCAGTGCCTCTTGCATTTTCCCATGTATTTGCATAGTCTTCACTCCTATCATTAGAATTTATACAATAAATCTTTCAAAGATGTGCTTTAATTTGCTTAACTCATCCTCTCTTCTTGTACTTTAAAGTTGCTGTTCATGATTTCAAAGTTATTTAAATATACATACTACAAATAAAGCATAGTCTAGAATCTTGGAAAAGACAGTAATAGATCAAAGGGAATGAAACTGACATGGCTCCTGAGAAGTTATTTTAAAATTTCATCCCAGATTGAACAAAGTAACTTTTAATTTTGCCAGAAACATTTGCAAACCTCTCTTCAGGTTACAATAGTGGTGTAACAACTAACTTAGAGGCTTAACATAACAACAACCATGTTATTTCTCAAGGTTTCTGTCAGTAAGAATTTTGGAAAGAGATTGCCAGGAAAGTTTTGCCTCAACTTTCTTATACAGCTGAAGTCAGATTGCGGTTGGAGCTGAGAGAGCAAAGAAGCCAGAGTAGCTGGACCTGACTGAGCATTTCTTTTTCTTCTTAGGCATCTTTATAGTTTGGGCTTCCTCATAGCATGGTAGCCTCAAGGCAGTCAGCCTGCTTACAATGCAGCTGCAGGCTCCAAAACTGAGTATTCCAGCAAGCAGTGAATAGACTTATAAGTCAAACAGGGTCATATGTGCACATTCTACTGTTACAAAAGAGTCTCAAGTCTGCCCAAATACAGGGGAAGGAGAAGCAGATTCCACCTCTTGATGAAAGTGTGTCAAAGATCCAGACAAGCATGTGGGGTCCAAGGTATTATTAAAGCTTTGCCCCTAAAGGTCACTAGGATAAATCTGGAGAGAATACATACTGTTTTAGATATAAAAATACCATCACACGCTGGCTCTTAAGTGGTTTGGCCTTGAAATGATCAAACTAGCTCTGATTATGGTTTCATCACATGGCCCCTTTCCAGTGCCCTTCTAGGTATGCAGAAAGAGGGAAACTCAAAATATTGCTGAGTACTAGTCTACCACAGGCATGGTGGATTATTTTTCACTCTTGTGAAATAAAAGTATATAATCTTCTATAATAAAAGTATTCATAATCCAGTGTTATAACAATATTTTCTAATATTACTCTATGCTTTTTAATTTGTATAAAACCATGCTGCTTTGGATTATCACTCAACAAATATTCAATCCCCTTTTTCTTCTATAGTAAGCAGGGTTTACTACCCTGGCCCATTAATTTCAAACACAGGAAAATGACTTACTTTGACCAGTGGCCATGACTCAAGTACAGGCCATAAATGCACTTATACAGTTTGGCTTGCCACTGGCTATGCCAGTGACCTGCCATAAGAGGAGAATGTATTGGGCAACCACTGCTCCTTCAACCTGGCCCAAGAATAAATACACAAGGAGCAGACTTCTAAAACCAGCCTGCAGTGTGAAGTACTGCTACCCCTCTGAGTCCATCCTAGAGAAGCCAAAACATCACTGACCTGAAAAATAATGAGTATAACGCAAATGTGTGTTTTTATAGGCCACGGAGTATGGGGTGGTTTGTGATGGAGCTCTCTTATATCAATAGCCAATTAATATAACATCCAGACCTGTATATCATTTTTGTTCTTGTCCACAGATGCCATTTTTTCCCTACTAATACAACTGACTCAGCTGATTACTTAAATGAACATCAGAGATATACAAGGCAGGCTCATATGTAGGGGAAGTTTTAGACCAACATGGATAGTGTTGCGGTTTTTACGGCCACTTTTTGTATTTACCAAATTAGGGATGAAGATAGGCAATCTTCCCATTAAAAAGCTATGTCAGTGTGCCAGCTGGCTCAGGGCCACGATTTAAAGGAATAGTAACGAATGAGGCGGAAGTAAATGGTCACCATCTGGGGAAAGCTCAAGTGAGCTTGTTTGGACAAGGCTCCAGGGTCAAGTAAATGAAGCAGACTTTAATTTCGAGATGCAGCTGTGAGTGGATAATTCTCTACTGCTGCAAGACACTGCAGGTGTGAGAAGTCGGCAATATGTTTTCAAATGGGGTGGGATGCTGTTGTCTTGAAGGCACTGGCAGTTGTCATGTCTGAAGAACCATATGCAGTGGCCCCTGAGCCAGCATCAAGAAATGGGGAGGTATTATTAGAGCTTGCCTGAGCCAAAAGAAACAGCATGGGGGTTACACTAGAAAAGGTATGTTTCTGCAGGGCTTATTAGAACATGCTGATTCCTTTTTCCTCTGCAACCTGGATTACTAAGAATGATACTTTACTGAAACGCCTGAACTGCTAGGGTTTTGTTGCTAAGTGCTTAAATTGGTGGAGAAAACACAGCTAAAGGTAAGGATCCTGGTGATTAATGTTGCCCTCTTGGCAATCGGGCTCTATGCATTCTGAAACAACTTGGATTGCACTGAATAATTTTAAAAGGAAGGCAGACACTGGATTCAAAAAAAAAAAAAAAAATCAAGAGGGCAAAATTGGGTCCAGGACCACCCTGTGCTAGGGTTCATATCTGGAGCATTCAACTTTGGGATTTCTGATTGTGTCCTACTGTGTGGTTCAGCCAGTCTAATAATCTGCTCAGCTTAACAGCCCATGTATGTATACTATAGTGACTGACTAGACTGCATACAGTGGCACAGATGATAAATGATTAATAAATGGCAGCTAATAATATGATTTACCACACTCCAAATTTCAGGAAATTATTTCTAAAATTTGACACCACAGAAAAAAATAAGCACCCAGTGAGGAATAAAGCATTTCTTTGTGTCTAAGGCCTTCTGGTGAGAGTAGGTGGAATGGGGGCTGTTGAGAAAGGGTAGCCACCTTAAAATCCCTGAGTGGGAGGGTGAGGGAGCTTCTGGCTGAGTTACTAAGTTTGGAGGAAGCGAGGGCAAAGTAGCACAGTTTGCCTATAACCCAGGCACAAAAGAAAATGAGGCAGAAAGGAGGAGGGGTGACAGAGGTGTCCTAAAACATAAATATTTGATACAGGAATACATGAAAGGCCTGGACATACAATTTAAATAAAGGAGATTACATCCAGTAATAAACTTGTCCAATAGCTCCAAGTACATCTTTGTGGAACCCTTCTCCCTACCCTCCTGTACTGTCTGCCTCCCTCAGGGCATCTTTGCACTGGATTAGGATTTTGTGTGGAGCTATGTCTTGATCTCTGGAATCAGAGTTCCTACAGGGCAGGAGTAATGTCTCATTCCCCTCTGCCTCCTCAACAATTTAGCACAATGCCTTGCTCTACTGTATATACTTAGTGCATGCTTGTGAATTTGAAGGGAACAAAACATATTAGTCAGTACTTAGTGGAATTAAACAAGATTTATGGAGTTTTCATATTAGAAAAAAATAGTCATGGCAGCCAATATGAGCGTGGATACGGAGAAAGAAGTCCATGTTTGTAGTTAGTATCTGTGCAAATTGGTTTAATCTCTTTTGGAAAAACTGGCAATGTATATTATGACATATGAAAATATGCAGATCCATTAGACTTAGTAATACTGCTTCTTGGAACTTATCCTAAGGAAATCAACCAAAGAATAAAATAGGTTTGTGCAAAGAAGTCGCCACTGAATATACTTTCCAAAACTAAAAGTATGAATTAATCGTGTTACTTTTATCAGATAGGGTAAGAAGCATTAAAAACAAATAGTGAAGTACGTACAAACCATGGGAAATGTTTGAGTTATAATATTAAATGAAAAACCATGAGTTAAATAGTATGCATGCAAAATTTCTAATTATGTAGAATTGTGAAGTACAAAATGACTGAAGACTATGTTACAGGTAAAATGACTGTGAGATGAAGTATTTTATTAGTAAAATTTTTATTATGATTTCCAAATTTCATGTAACCTACAGTTTCACTATGATAAAAATAACTGAATATAAATTAATTTAAAATGTATTTAGTATTTTCCACATAGTACAAAGCACTCTGCTAACTCTGGTATTTCTGTTCTAAAGGAAGACATTATTATTATTGTATAATAAGGGATAGATATATATCAAAATATTACAGTAGATTAATTACTATGTACTAGAATTTTGCACAGGTGCAGCTTGGGGGTGGTGGGGATGGATTCTAAAGGTAGGTGGAAGGATGGCGGTGATAAATAGGATGAAATCTACAAAGAGATAGCAAATGAATTGAGCCTAAAAAGGTGAATATTTTTTTGACGCAGACAGAGGTGAGAGGTTGTGTTCAAGGCAGAGGGACTAAAGTTTGGAGGCAGAAATATAATCATGAATTCAGGTAGAGTGTGGAAGATGCTATGACAAAGGAAGGTAGGTACAAATCTTGGGTTGCGGCGTTAATCTTAGGGACAACGTGAAGTCAGTGAAGTGCTCTGAAAGGGGAAATGCTCTGCATTCCTTTATGAGATGGTCATTCAGGTGTGGCCACAAGAGGAGAGGCTCAGGAACAAAGTTTATTATCCTCATAGGTTCTAGAGACAGGAGGCAACACCACACCATGCAGGGCCACATGGGGAAAACAGCTGAGTGTCTTTAGGAAGCAGAAAACAACACCTAGGAAAAAGCTTTAGATGAAAGCCTTTATTGGGGTTTCTGTGGGAAAGGCAAGAGAAGAGAAGGTGAACAGTTTAGGACTGGCTAAGTTTGAATACTCTCAGCAGGCTTTGGGCTACAGAGGTGGTCCCTAGCTGCTGGGTTCCTGGCTCTGGGATGACTAAGGCAAAAGACTACTGCCTCTTGCGGGGTGTGCACCAGATAGGAGGAGCAGGGCTCTGCGCTGGTTAGTCTGCATATCAAAGACATGGTCTAGAATGGGTCCTTTGCTCTAAGAATTGGCTTGCCCAGGGAGGGATAGTCTCCCCTCAGCCAAAAAAGTTGAGATGTCAAAACATCATAATATACAGAAAATTAAAAATACTTATAATACAGGGAATAGATTTAAATATTAAAGGAGAAAAAAGATACATTCTTCTAATTTATCAGTAAACAATGGATCTGAGTTCTTCTTCTCAGATTTCTTTGTATGACCTCATCACTGACTCTGTACCTAAGACTCATATGACATTGGCACTTGTTTAATGTCACCAAAAGCAATAGTTTCCACCTTTTCTTTTAAAATATATTTTTTCATGTTTTAAAACGAATCCTGAATGTTAAGGCAAATTGTTATTTTTAATAGAAAGAAAGAGGGTAATATGTAGCTCCAGTAGACTTTGTGTTTAACATCTGCCTTTGGATGTCAATTACATGGGGCAATCATTTAACAATCCAGTAATAATCAGTCTCAATAGATAAGGATGAAACATCGTGGACTCCAGGAGAAATGGTCTGAGCTTTGCTCCACTGAGTCAAAGCTCAAATAACATTGATTGTAAGTTGAGAATTTATCCTCAGGGAATTAAACCAACATTGCTGTGGTCTACTGACACTATTTCATACCTTCTTCAAACAACACCCAGAGAGAGCGTTTTAAGTTCTCATTTTCCACACAAGAAAACTGCATTTCAGAGGGGGTAAACTTTCGGAAGTGTACTGTAGTCTCCTTAAACTACAAAAAATACTCTAGTGCATCTGTGCCTTGAATATCAAGAGTGCATTTAATGGCACTGTCATAGGAGATGCATACACAACTCAGTTCACTGAATAAAAAAAGATTATGAGGTGTATGACATGCTCCAGAACCAGGGGAAAAGGAGATGGATCAAAACCTGTGCTTAGGGCTTCCCTGGTGGCGCAGTGGTTGAGAATCCGCCTGCCGATGCAGGGGACACGGGTTCGTGCCCCGGTCCGGGAAGATCCCACATGCCGCGGAGCGGCTGGGCCCGTGAGCCATGGCCACTGAGCCTGCGCGTCCGGAGCCTGTGCTCTGCAACGGGAGAGGCCACAAGAGTGAGAGGCCCGCGTACCGCAAAAAAAAAAAAACCTGTACTTGTAGACTTTTTGGTCTAATGGAGTGACTGATACGTAAATAAATGGTTGAAATATCTTGATGAGGATAACTGAAGTAATGCCATGCCAGATTTGATATGATTATTTATAATGGACAGATATTGTCCTGATAATAGAGTCATGATTTCCACTTGAGAGATGGAGAGAGATAAGAACACATTTTAAAGATGAAGTGATACCCTACTAGACTCATCCATTAGTCTCTGCAATATCAATTAGCACCGCTGATATACAGCCTTAATGAGTACCATGTACTTAGCCTCTCTCTGTCAACATTAGTCTAGTGAAAAGGGAAAACGTCACCTTTTATGATGAAAATGTGGTACCTTTACTGAGTGAGAGTTCATATGAGCTGACAATGTGTCACTCTGCATCCATTTTAGGAATGACTGGAAATTATTCTGTTGGGAGAAGCTTGGATGAAGAATTGGTTTTGGGATGCTGGTGCCTGCCCCTCATAACCAGGCATCCCTTTTCAAAACTGGGTTGCCATAACAACCAGATAGCACTTTTGGTCCCAAACACAAGACTCCTTTATGGTGATGATTATTATTAGTCAGTTTGCACTCCAGGCAGAAATCTGATTTACTTTCCCTGAGGAAACTCACCATATGACACGCAAAATGTCAGAGACAGAATTATACAAACTGGAAGTATGGAACTGCTATGAAATAAAGCATGTGTAGGAAAATATACCTTGTGAGCCCTTTATTATTATTCTTATTATTGTTTATTATTTTTTTTTTTTTGCGGTACGCGGGCCTCTCACTGTTGTGGCCTCTCCCGTTGCGGAGCACAGGCTCCGGACGCACAGGCTCAGTGGCCATGGCTCACGGGCCCAGCCGCTTCGCAGCATGTGGGATCTTCCTGGACCACGGCACGAACCCATGTCCCCTGCATCGGCAGGCGGACTCTCAACCACTGCGCCACCAGGGAAGCCCTCCTTTATTATTTTTAAATGAAAAGTTGTCAGATTATTCAACCTGAAGTGTGATGTTAACCATGTCATGCCTGTGAGCTACATAATAGTTATTGTAAAGGCAGTGCTTGTAGATTATCTATTATGGCATGTTTGATAAAATGTGACACCTGAAAACTTTGAAGGTGCATGGATTTTTGACATTATTCTGCAGACCTCCTGATTGAACCTGAAAATGCATAAAAAAACGAGGTGTTTTCCCTAGTACACAAGGCAAAATGAAACATATGTCTTCCTTCCTTTGCAACCATTTAAGAATGCGAGAAAGCAATTTCACTCCCAGAATACAAGTGATCACAGTGACTATGAATAACGTATCCTGCCCCAAATGTGCTGCTTCTGAAAAGTAGAATTTAAGCAGTTTCCTTCCCACTCAAACTTAGCCAATCCATTATTTTAACCTTTACTGAGGTTTGACCTTCAGGCCAACCCAGGAGAAGAAAACTTTTGGGAATCTCTTGCGTGGAAAAAAACTGCATCTGCTGTACAAGCCAACTATTTCTTTGTGGCATGTTTATCAGTAATGTGCCCCTGCCCAGCAAAATTGTGTCCTTGAACCAGGGATATAAAATGATCCTATTAAGGGAGCCAAGCCAAGTCTGGTCAAATAAAGCCATTTATTTTCACTGACCCAGCTGGTCAAGTGAATTTAGGTTCAGCAGCTTCACTCAGTTGAGAATCAAGCACTGCCATCATGCCTGTAATTATAGCAGGAAAGTGATTTCCAGCAATGAACATCAAAAAGGAAACAGACTTTCCCTGGCAATGTTATACTTCAGGACAGGAGAGTTGGCAAGGTGCATAGGAAACATATATTTTCATGTGATTCATATACTAAAAACACTTTCTATTTGTATACATCAGATTTTTACATAACAAACCACCCCACACATAATGCACTGACATGATGAACATTAATTATTTATCCAAAATTCTGTGAATTGGCTGGGCAGTTTTTCCACTCTGGGCCAGCTCATCTGGTCTGGGATGGCTGTGCTTAAATATATGGGGCTTCAGCTGGGACTGCTGGTGGGGTAAGACAGATGGGGTCTTTCTCCATGTGGTTTATCATCCAGCAGGAAGCTAAATACATTTCCTTCATATGGTCTTTGAAGGGTTCCCAGCATCAAGAGTGTGCAAGCTCCAATGCAGAGCAATTTCTAACTTCTCCCTAAATCATATTTACTACTGCTACATTGGCAATTACATGTTATACCACAAAGTCAAAATTCAAAGGATGGAGAAACACACAACCCTTTGATGAGAGGTCCAGCAAAGGACCTCTTTGGCTGTTTGATATTACCTGGGGCTGGGAGATCTCTGGTGAACCAATGTCCTGAACTCGGCTCTCCCACCTCAGAGGCTCAGGCCTGACACCCGACCGGAGCACCGAGACCCTGTCAGTCACACAGCTTCTGTCCTGAAGGAATAAGTTCAAGGAGGCAGCGGAGCACTTGGCCCACAGAATTTTCTCTTGCTGTTGCCTGACTCCTTAAAAATGCATCTGGTTCTACAAGAATGAAGTCACTAGCCTCTGTAGTCACTGACCTTCTACACACTCTGAAAGAATTTCAGGGCAGAAATCAGGAATGAGACACTCTGCTCTGGGAATACCTCACAGTTCAAAGGCACGACAGCTCTGGGAGTTTCTTCCCAGTGGAGCTTCACCATTAACTGTGTCCCACATTACCAAGGGGGTCCCAGAGGCCACGGGCACTGAGGTGGTGGAGGCGGGGCCTGTGGCAGAGGGCACTGCAGAGTCCAGCCCTGCGAGGGCGGACCCCAGATTCCATGTGTACCCTCCACCTGCACCTGGCTCTGCAGACACCCCTTGGACAATGTGCTTCGAAAACAAAAAAAAAAAGGGTTCTCAGTGCAGGAAGTGCTCTCAGCCATCAGAAGGTTTTCGTGAACTCTCTCATTGCGTATCTCCCTACAACCTTCAGGACAGCGAAAGGATGTGACACCTGGGTCTTTCAGAGCTGTGCAGGACCAACAACGGGGTGGAGGATGGGATGCCGCCTGCTGCTGCCACCCCACAAGCAAAGTGGCCTTGCGAGCCAGTGCCACCAGTAGCAGTGTGGCGAACACCCCAGAGAGTGTGGCTTTTTATTTTTTAATGTACTTCAGCCTTCTTACCGTACTTGAGGATTACAAAATTACTGATGTGCTTTAGCATATTTTAGTTTAGATTTCCGTTTGATTTTTTTTCTCTTATAAAGAATGTGAATGTTTCCAAATGCATTTAAAGGTGGAAACAGTAGCAGCAAGTTAACTAAGGTTAAACACATAATTATAGATGCTTGTATAAAATCTCAATTGCGTGATTTGAAAACTGAGCAACTGAGTAAGTAGGATCAGTTAGGCTTATCTTTGCTTTATTTTGTTTTACTGTTCTATGTGACATAAAATAATTCTATGGGCTTCCCTGGTGGTGCAGTGGTTGAGAGTCCGCCTGCCAATGCAGGGGACATGGGTTCGTGCCACGGTCCGGAAGGATCCCACATGCGGCGGAGCAGCTGGGCCCGTAAGCCATGGCTGCTGAGCCTGCGCGTCTGGAGCCTGTGCTCTGCAACAGGAGAGGCCACAACAGTGAAAAGCCCGTGTACAGCAAACAAATAAAAATTAAAAATATAAAAATAATTACATGGTTTGATATATGTCCACCACGATGGCTGTTTTGGGAGGATGTGAAAATATTTAGAATGAAACATTCTCTTGCCCCAATCTGAGAGTATCAACAAATACTATTATTTTCATCAACCTATTGTATTCATAAGAGATTTAAGACCATATATTAGGAAGTTGTAGAATTTTTAAAAAGGTCAGCTAGTGTTCAAGTCATCTATTTTGTATTTGAAAATCACCCCAGGGACTTCCCGGTGGTACAGTGGTTAAGAATCCACCTGCTTATGCTGGGGACACAGGTTTGAGTCCTGGTCCGGGAAGATCCCATATGCTGCGGAGCAACTAAGCTTGTATGCCACAACTACCGAGCCTGCACTCTAGAGCCCACAGGCCACAACTACTGAGACTGTGTGCCACAACTACTGAAGCCCATGTGCCTAGAGCCCATGCTCCGCAACAAGCGAAGCCACCACAATGAGAAGCCTGCACACCTCAACAAAGAGTAGCCCCGCTCGCTGCAACTAGAGAAAGCTCGTGCGCAGCAACGAAGACCCAATGAAGCCAATAAATAAGTAATTAATTAAAATTACCCCAAAAAGAAATGCAGAATCCCAGGTTCCACCCCAGAACTACTGAATCAAAATCTGCATTAAAAAAAAAAATCACCCTAAATTTACTAGTTCAAAACAGTAATCATTTACTCTGTTTCTGTGATTCAGGATATAGAAGTGACTCAACTACAAGGTTCCAGCTCAGAGTCTTTGATGAGATTGTGTTTAGAATATAGCCAAGGCTGGAGTCATTTCAAAAGGTACTCATCTGACAATGACTGAAACCTGCACTGGGAAACTTCAGCAGCTGGGAGCTGAAACAACTTGGTGTCCTCCAGCACCTCTTTCTCTGTGTGGTTTCTTTATAGACTCTCTACAGCATGGTAGCATCAGGGTGGCTAGATTTCTTATAGGGAAGTTCAGAGTTCCAAAGGGATGTGTCCCAATAGATAGACAGATGGAAAGTGCATCATCTCTTCTAATCTAACATTACCATTGTCACAGCATCATTTCCTGTATATTCTATCAAGGCAGTCACAAAAGTCCAACCAGATTCAAGGGGCGAGGACATAGACCCCAACTCTTGATGGGGGAATGATAAGGTTCTGGAAGGGCATGTGAAATTGAAAATAATTTTTAGTCAATTTTGGAAAAGTATAATCTACCACTTCTAGGGAAACTTTAAAATTTGCAACATAGCTCTTTAGTAGTATTCATCTTAACTCTTCCTGCACAAAGTTCTGGTAATATCGTTACACAGTATCACTTTTTCTAGAGCATTTCAAGGTTACCATTGACATTAGTTTTGTGAACTTTGTTTTATTTCAGTTTCAGTCAAAAGAACAGCCTTAAAAGGGCCTGAGTACAGGTACCTTATCTGGTAAATAATCCTAGAAAGCAGATGGGAGGGAATGAAGAGAAATAGGGAAAGAGGTAAAACCAATGCAAAGATACATGGCCACTTAGGTAAGTGATTAGTGCTTTCAAACTTGCCAGAACATTCTGAGAGGACTTATGAACTCTATGTCAGAGCTATACATTTAGAGGACTAAAGGATGGAACATGTATTCATTGGTATTGGTTAAATGTGGTCCCAGGGTCATTAATCCCAATGCATTTTCAGCTTTCTCATACATGGGTGTCTAATGCATCCCACAAGCATGCCACAAAGTGCATTCAGAGAAGCACCAGAATGGAAAGTTAGAGGTATGTGAAGCCAGTTTGTGGTGAAATACCTTGAGTTGCACTCAAACCGAACTGGTAGAAGATTGCTCAGAACCGGTCACTGCAGGAAGACGTAACACGGAGATAGTTTATAGTGGTACATGAGATATGTATGATACACATTCATTCAAGCTAAAGAGAATCAAATACTGAGCACTTAGTGTGTGCCGGCTATTGTCCTGAGCATTAAAGTAAAGAGGTAAAATGGTACAGAAAGTTGACCCTTTTTACACATTCTAGTTTGATAAATCTCCAGGTAAACAGACCATCACCACACAACAAAATAAATGCTATGAAAGAAGGATACAATGTGTTACTGGAGCCCAGGAGAAACAGAAAACAGTGTATCAAAGAAGAGCATGTATGACTAGAAAAGCCTTTATGAAGGGTTGATGATTGACTAAATCTTCCACAGAGAGATTTTTCTAAGTGGGATATCGGGATAAAAGGGAGTAGACATTCCAAGCCAACATTAAAATAGGAAAGAAAACAAGTCATGAAGTTTATATACATGAGAAAGCCTTGATAAACCTTTCTGAAGCCTTGATAAACCTCTTGACACAAATTTTATGTATGAGTAAATTGAGACCCAATGGAATTAGTCATCTGGCCAGGGTCACACTCCTTTACAGTTGACATTTCAGACAAAAGCCCAGAAATTCTATGCCCTCACCCAGCTTTTCTGTTACCAAATATTAATTTTTAATCATTTATTTAAAAACAAATATGTCAGAGGCCATGTCACTTATTTTTCCTTTCCATTAGTGCTTATGTTCAATAACAAATTGAATCAACCTTACTTGTTTTTGGCTTCCCTCTTAATGGAGGAATTAGAAAATTTAATAAAAAATTTACAGTGAACACTTTTTAAAGTGATCACTTAGAAAATCAATTCTCCCTAGGTAGAAGCATGGAACAGAGTTCAATTTTTAATTTAGGCAGTTAGTGTAAACCATATTTTAGAAACACTGGATAAAGAACCAAACTGAGACATCTCAGAATTGATGCCTCTGACACATGGGTTGGAAGGTACCAAGATGACAAAACCAAGAGAGCTTGTTAGAAACCCAGAACTGGGCAATAGCAACTGGCATATAAGGAAAAAGGTGTGGGCAGGGTGAAATTGGTTTCTGATTCCTCCAGCAGTCAACACTTTAAGAAGCCACCAAGGATAGTTTACACAAGATTGCTCAAGTGTCTTAAGCAAATATGTCAGAGAAGGAACATGTTAAAGTTTTGGGAATGGATTCTTACATTGTCTGGTACAGTTTAGCAAATTTCCAGGGAGACAGCTACTGCTGGGTCAAATATGTGTTTTCTCTAACCCTTCTTCCATTCTCCTTTTTTGGGTTAATGGATAGTTCACCTCTACAAGGGGCTCTGGAATGGACCTGGGGCAGATGTTTTTTTTTTTTTTTTTTTTTTTGAGCTAAAAGGCTGGAGAGGCACTTCAAATCACTGGGGTCACTGTAACCAGAGTAAAGGCCCAGAAGAATCATTGCTTTTCTGGGAGTGAGGCATAAGGGGGAGTCTTGTAGCAGTTTTAATCTTTTTAAAACATTTATGGATCCTTGGAAAAGGAAAGGCTATGCTAAGAAGGGAAGGGCTATTACTCAGGTACTGCAGAAGGAGGACTTTGGAGGTTACTGGTGATTTTCTTGTATAACAGGAGGGAAGAACGGGGGAACAAACTGATCTATGTTAGTAAGTATAAAAGGGCATGCAATAATCCATGAGGGACTTCCCTGGCAGTCCAGTGGTTAAGACTCCACGCTTCCAATGCAGGGGGCGCGGGTTCAATCCCTGGTTGGGGAACTAAGATCCCACATGCCACGGGGCGCAGCTAAAAAACAAAATCCATGAAGCACATGAGTGTAACTAGGGAATTACTGCTCTCTGGGGGGACTAGTGGAGAGAAGCCATCCTATACAATAGAACAGCAACAATGAAGGCAGAAAAAACATGAACATGTGCTTATCTGCTCTGGATATCCTTGGTACCATTTGTTTTCTGTCACAGTGAAGAAATGGAGGCAACTTAGTATCATGTCAGCTGTCTCAATCCACAAAGCCACAAACTAACACCAAATTGGAGAATCAAAGCATGCTCAAATCTATGTAGTTCAGCACACCTGTTCTGAGCTTCTCAATGTCAACACGTAAGTACGGAGTGACTAGTATATGCCTTCCAGGCATTTCGCCTGAGACTAAGATTAAAAAAAAAAAATGAGTATGATATAGTCC
The DNA here is from genome assembly GCF_026419965.1 of Kogia breviceps. Classification (NCBI taxonomy): domain Eukaryota; kingdom Metazoa; phylum Chordata; class Mammalia; order Artiodactyla; family Physeteridae; genus Kogia; species Kogia breviceps. The sequence goes on from NC_081327.1 coordinate 36,007,217, forward strand.
CTGCACTTGCATAACTGACCATCTTTTATATGAGGCCTGAATTTTCCATTCAAAATGGTGTCATGAGAAAGCCACTCAGGCTTTTCCAGAAGAATTCAGAGAAAGGAGGATACTACTTCATATTGAAGGTGAGTTATATGCTTAAAGTGTGTGCTTAGTTTGTCCAGGTAAATAAAGTTAGGAAGGGCATCCAAGGCAGAGGAAAGAGCATGAGCTGATGCATGGGGCCAAGAAGGAGACTGGAATATATGCCATCGGTAAGTGATCTAACACTGAGACTTTAAAATATAAGGCAGGATACAGGAGGGGTGAAGAAGATTAAAGACTTGCTGGCTATGCCACACTGCTTGGATTTCAGGACTCTAGTCTATAAATGTTGTATATCCAAGTTTTGCATTTTGGATGTGCCAATTCAGAGTGTTCGTGTTTGAAGGCAGGAAGAGTAATTAGAAATCTCCTATAATGATCCAGTGAACAATTAGGAGCTGATATAAGGTAGTAAAAGTGAATGGATTTCAGAAGTATGTAAGATGATAACTTTTAGTTTAAAGGGTGAAGGAGAGCTGAATGCCCAGGACTATGCCTGTGACTAGGAGATTAAGTGTATCGTAGAGTCTGCAGGGCTGGCAAGGCACGACAGCTAGACCAGAGGATCAATAATACAGCATCAGTGGTTGCCAGCATGGCAAAATGGCAACAGCTACGAACCAAATTTGATGATGCTAGTGAGTGCCTGCATTGAAAGATGGTAACTAAGGGATAGAAAGGCCGTGTGATCCCTCCAGGCCATATTCACTTCCCATCCCAAACCCACAAAATATATCCAGCTACTCAGAGATGTTTGAGAGGATAAAACAATAAATACAAATAAAACCCCAAACTGGCATTCTTTACCTTGAAATGACTTTAAGTGTCTGCTTCCTGATAGAGAAGGAGCAAAGATGTTTTCAACCAACTAAAAATTACAGAACAATTTTTTAATACACCTGATTGTCTTCTGCAGTGTCCAAGAAAAGAACAGATTACTAAGGTTAAGAAACTAAACAGTGAATCACTGGTATTTCAGAACTCTGGGCTAGACATTACCAGGAGAGAGAGGGGGCATCAAGGTACATCTTCTGTGTGGTTCACATTTGACTGTCTTCAGTGTTCGACTTTTTCTGACCCTCAGAATCAATAAGGGGAGTGTTCTAAAGTGCAGTTTTCCAGGCCCCAACCCATAGCTAAGAAATCACAATTTCTGACAATGGGTCAGAGTTTCCTGCTTTGAAACTAGCTTCATTGTGAGTCTTAAACTCACCTGAGATTAGAATTACTGAAGCTACTCTTATACATCCAAAACAGCACCTGCAGGCATCACTTAAAACCCACAGGATACGTGAACTTGAATCAGAGAATTGCTGCAGGCTGTCCTTTCTTCATCCGCATGAATGTCCTCATGAATCATTTCTCCCACCTCCCTAGACAAATCTCCTATTCTCCCTTTCTCCCCTCATCTAACTGTTTTAATTTGGTAACTAAACATTTTTTCCCTTGCCTCATTCTCACCTGGCAATCCCTGTACCTCAGTCCTTGAACAGGTCCGCGAGTGAAAGGCAACCCATGCTGAGACTGGCAGAGCACAGCCTCCTCACAGCCCCTTAATATAGCTTTCTTGCCTTTACAAGTCAAAGGAGAAATTTTCCCTTAATATAAATTTTTTATAACATGACTGGATACACAAGCATCCATTTAAAATGGATTACTACAGAAGTAGAATATGAATAGGTGGCAACATTTGGCTTCCAGTCTTAAGACTGCAGAAGAACACAATGACCAGCTATGTGACCTTCAGCAATTAACTTAGGTTCTCTGGTACTTGGTTTACTCATCTTTAAAGATGGACTAAAGCAGGGTTTCTCAACTTTGACACTGTTGGAATTTGGAGCCAGAAAAGTCTTTATAAAGTGAGGGGTGGGTAGAAGCTGTTCTGTTTATTGTAAGAACTTCTGATAACCAAAATTATCTCTAGGCATTGCCAAATATCCCCTGGGGAGAGGGGAGTCGTGAGCAAAACTGCCGCCAGTACAGAGCCAGACACTGATTAAAGTTACCCACTAAACAGTGTTCTTGAGATACTGAATGAGATAATGTATATTAAAGTGCTATTAAATTCTAACAGTTTTTACAAGCTAAGGAGTTGTTTTTATGATGTTCAAGAATTTGACCATGCTTAAAACTAGCTGTCAATATGGTTCAAGCTATTTATTTAATCATTACAAGAAATATTGGCAATAATGATATTTCTAAGGATGCAGGTCAAAAAGCTACCCAAATGTGAAATTTAAACGCTCTGTGACCTTCATCAATGTTATGAGCATAGAGGGCAAACCAAAGACTTGCACTACCCTGAGAGATACCCCAGCACTCATCTCAGCAGGATGCACTTGATCAAATACTTTATGCCTTTATAAATGTATACCCTTCAGAATTAGGTACTAGTCAGCTTTTATGTTTCATCAGTAGGAATGGCTTTTAAATGAGCAGTCCTGTAATAATATTCAGTAAAACAAATGTTGGAAGTCTCTACTTTTAAACTGGTCATTCCCATCTTAAAATACTGAAGCCGAAATAGCTAAAGCCAAAATCCTATAAGAAATTTATTTCAAGGTAAAACTATATTTTAGTTTCCTTCCATTATTATTCCCTGCTAAAAGTGCATTAAAGTTTCTCCCTCTCTCTTCTTCCTCCCCTCCTTCCCTCCCTCTCTCTCTGTAGCCATTAACCCATGCTCATATTGCTCCTCTGCCTTTTTGCAGCTGTGTGTCTGTGGAGACGCTACCATATGAAATTTCATATGTAAGTTTTTTTTTCCTCTGCAAGTAGTTTTTTTTTTTTTTTTTTGAGATGGCCTCATGTCCTCTGCCTGATTCAAACTTTTGTGTGGTTTACTACAATACTGCAAGCATGACTTCAGCCTAGGCCTGGGGACTCCTGTCCACAACTAGGAACCTTCTTCCGGGTGGTCGTTTATGATACTTTTGCATTGTGATCACTGCACCAGATGCTCACTTCTTGGCCGACCTGCTGCATCCTCACGGTGTGGTATGAACCTGGTCTTTTCTCTTTACCATCTGGCTGGAGGAACAGCTTCCTTGACTGTGCTGGTGACAAGATTGAGACTCTGAAACTGTTCAACTACCTAGCCTCACCTTGTGCAGTCTCAATTACTTTTCAGAATTACTATGGTAATGTAAGCCAAAACTCACAGTGAATTTATTTTGAATTGCGCCTTTCATATGCCTTGTCTCATTTATTTCTTACAATTAAAATATGCCAGGTATGTACTATCAGTTCCACTATTCTCCTGAGGAGTAAACTGACACAGATAAAATAACTAAATCACTGGACACACGGCTGGAAACATGTGGGACTAGGATTTGACACTTGTTGTACTGACTCAAGGGCCGTATTGCCACTTCCATGGTATTTTACTCCTTGGGTGCCTGGTGGAATTATGTTTTAACATAGGACTGGGAACATTTTCCCCAATTATGGAGCCATATTCTATATCTTTCTCCCTCTACAGTGTTGAAACAACCCCAAGAAGATAAAAATAATATTCTATCCTCTCCCACAAGTCCATCTCCTCATCTCCCCCACCCCCATTTCGGTTTTCTCTCTAGTTTTTTTGTTTTGTTTTGTTTTGTTTTTTGTGGTATGCGGGCCTCTCACTGTTGTGGCCTCTCCCATTGTGGAGCACAGGCTCTGGACGTGCAGGCTCAGCGGCCATGGCTCACAAGCCCAGCCGCTCCGCAGCATGTGGGATCTTCCCGGACCGGGGCATGAACCCGTGTCCCCTGCATCGGCAGGCGGATTCTCAACCACTGCGCCACCAGGGAAGCCCTTCTCTCTAGTTTTGACCTAAAATTGTAACTATTCCTCCTTGGGATGTTAGGAAAAATCATTGAAAACTTGGAAATAAAATAAAAGGTTGACTATGTGTTCTTTCAGGGTCATAGTAGGGATGGCTTAATAGGTCCATACAAGGATTGTTTCATTGCCTAGGAAAAATGCACCTTTATTTAACTTTTCTATTTGTTATTTGATTAGATCTCAGATACTATAAAGTTACATGTTAACTTATAGATATCTGTGTAGTGGAAAAGACAACCCAAATGTAATGTTTTTCCCTAAAGGACAAGAAGTAGCTTTGTATCTAACTTAGCAAATTTATTCTAACATACTTTTATTTTTCTTAAAATGTTTTTGCTGGAGGCCTAGATAAAATTTTTCCTTAAATTCTGTGAGAACCTTCTTTACCATTTTACTAGTCCCTTCATTAATTAATGAGTTGAATAAAATCTTTGAAATATGTTCATATTTGTATTGATATAATAATCATGTTTTCATTGGTTACTTTAGCACTCCTTATTCATTCATTTGTCTAGGCATACAATCATTCATTTTTACAAATATTTCTCATTTGTCTGGTGCTGGGTACTGTAATATCAGACTTGAGTGCTTAGAATACAGCAGTAAACAAAACAAAGTAAGTTTCAGCTTCCATGGAACCAAGAGGGCTCATATGACCTGGAAGACGATATAAAAAAAGTGAGGACATTCATTTAGAACTATGGGTCTCAACAGTGACTAAATATCACCTTGGAAACATAATAAGCTTAATAATCATGTTATTTTCGGGGTGTCAACCATGGGTATTCTAATTCTGTAAGTCTTTTATAGGAGCCAGTTATCTTTAATATGCACCTTAGGCAATTCTGATGCACTTGGTCTTCGGAAATGTATTTTGAGAAAAAATCTGGGATTTTCACATATTTTGAACATTTGCATTCCTCTAGTTTGTTCTAATGCAAATGATCAAATCACAACATGAAAGGAAAGGGAAGGGAAGGAATGGAAAGAAAGGTGGGAGGGAGGGCGGGAGGGAGGGAGGGAGGGAAGTCAGTCATGCCAGGGAACCTGAATTCAATGTTTTTGCCTTTGTTTATTTTTCTTCCCCAAAATATTTAGAAATGCAACCTTGGGAAAGTTACATTCTGTCTCATCTCTGGGTTTCAGCTATGTCATTCTTAAATGAGCAGATTGGACAAGAGGACAGCTAATGTTTATTCCAATTCTGAATTCTTGAGACAAGGCAAAAAGTTAAACACAGAAATATCATTTCATGATCCAATATTCATTATGCATAAGTTAATTTATTAATATTAGAGTTCATTAGTGAATAAGAGAATTAATGCAACAGAGATTATGAACTTGTACCAAATTTTGTTTGGTTTTGTTTTATAAGATATGCAATAAATCAGATCTTCTACCAGTTAACATTTTGTTGCTGATCTTTCTTGCAATACTGCCTAATGAAAAAACAGCTAATTAATATGCTTCTAATAATTTACTGAACCATATCTTTGGCATTTAAAAACAACACTTACAAATAGCTGGAACCATGAGGCATGGGCATGCCTGTGACTTCCAATCTTCAGAAAAGATTGTGAATTACATATAGCGTCTAATGAATTATTTATAATGGTAAGAAATGAGCTGAAACATGCATACCAGCCATGGGGAAGAGTGATATGTGATAGCACTTGAAGCAATGGGCAAAATTATTTTACTCTGAAGTTCTCTGTAAGCAATTTGTGGCTTATTCAGGCTTTAATCTTTTATCAAAAAAAATTAAGATCACCCTTCTCAATTTCCTCTGGGTCTGTGATGGTCAATATTTTGTGAAAAAGAATACCATCTTGCCCAATTTTCTCTACTTATTCTATCCATATTTCTTAATCTCAATATATTTGACATAATTCATTCCTGCAATCGACAGATGGAAAACTAAAACATGTTTGTGTTGGAAATTTAGATGGACTTTTAAAAACATAATTATTATTTTTTACTCCATAAAATGATATACAAAGCAAATCTAAAATAGAAAATATCATATCTACTGTAAACTCTTCCATTAGATCAAATGTACACTGAGGACAAAAACTAAGATTCACCTTTGCATCCTCCCATAATACCTTGCACCTGCTCTTTTCCACAGTGAACATATTATCCAGCAAATTTATTGAACACACTGAGAAGACATACCTGGAACTTATCTAAACAATAACGATGCAGCAGCACATAGACAGAAAAGGTTACTCCTTTTATGCAGTTAACATTCTAGGGGCACAGAGTAAATGTTTGTTGAATAACGGGAGGCATTCTAACAATAGATTTTAGTTGTACCCTGAGAATGAAAGGAAACTCCAAAGGTCCTATTCCTGTCTTCCACAATCCTTTCCCAGTGTCTTCCTTAGGATATGACTAATTATTTCTTTTTTTTTTTTCTCATAATGAATGCTTTTAAAAAAAATTTTTTTAAAAATTTATTTATTTATATTTGGCTGCGCTGGGTCTTCATTGCTGTGCATGGGCTTTCTTTTTAGTTGCGGTGCGCGGGTCTCTCATTGCGGTGGCCTCTCTCGTCACGGAGCACCGGCTCTAGGCACACGCGCTGTAGAGCGCAGGCTCAGTAGCTGTGGCACACGGGCCCAACTGCTCTGCAGCATGTGGGATCTTCCTGAACCAGGGCTCGAACCCGTGTCCCCTGCATTGGCAGGCGGATTCTCAACCACTGAGCCACCAGGGAAACCCATGAATGCTTTTTTGTTAAGTGCATTTACCCATTCTCATACCTATTTAAAAAAATAAATCTAGGGCTTCCCTGGTGGCGCAGTGTTTGAGGGTCCACCTGCTGATGCAGGGGACACGGGTTCGTGCCCTGGTCCGGGAAGATCCCACATGCCGCGGAGCGGCTGGGCCCGTGAGCCATGGCCACTGAGTCTGAGCGTCGGAGCCTGTGCTCCGCAATGGGAGAGGCCACAACAGTGAAAAGCCCGCATACCGCAAATAAATAAATTAATTAATTAAATTAAATAAATAAATCGAAAACATTCTTCGAATATACATGTGTGCATGTATCTATGTTTAAGTATGTATGTATCCTGCCGCCAGGAACCAGCCCACTATGCCATGAGGTGGGAATATAATTGAAAAATAAGTGAGATATAGCCTCTATCCTCAAAGTAGGGACATACATTTGGAAGATGTGATCCCAGAAGAGGAAATGGCAGTGTAACAGCCTAGGGGCAAAACCATAAGGAGCATATCCAGGAAATTAGATTTCACTTTGGAAGATTTCAATGTATCAGCCTTCAGGGGTCAGGGGAGATCCTGAAGAGCCTTGTGAACCATAAAAAGGCTATGTTAGAGTTCCCTGAGGGCACTGAAGAATTTGTATAAGGGAATGATGAAATTACATTTATGTTTTTGGAAAAATGCTGGTCTGTAAAATTTAACAGTAGGCAGTAAGTGGGAAAGACTGGAGATAGAGTGACCAGTTAGAAACCCATTTTAATTGTACAGGTGAGAGATGATGGTGACCTGGACCAAGAAGAGTTCAGTGGAGAGAAATAGGGAGATGGAGCCAGAGATTATTTTTTAATATGGTAAAATATCCATAATATAAAATCTACCATTTTAACCATGTTTAGGTATACAGTTCAGTGGCACTAAGAACATTCAAATTGTTATACAACTATCACCACCATTTATCTCCAGAAATTTTTCATCTTCCCAAACTGAAACTCTGTATCCATTGAACCATAACTCCCCATTCCTGCCTCCCTCAGCCCCTGGCAACCATCATTCTACTTTCTGTCTGTATAATTATTCTAGGAACCTCACGTAAGAGGAATCATACAGTATTTCTCTCTTGTGTCTGGTTTATTTCATTTAGCATAATGTCTTCAAGGATGATCCATGTTGTAGCATGTGTCAGAACTTCATAAGCCATAAAATATTTCCAAGTTAAAGTCAACAGGAATTGACTATTGATCCAATATGAAGATTGAAGAAGAAAAGAAAGAAAATAAAATAACCATTGCATGGCTTCAGAATCTAGGAGTGTCAAAAGAGCTAGGAAACAAGGGAGAGAGAAGAGGCTTGTTTCAGAGCTAGAAGAGCTGAATTCAAACATGTTAATTTCATAGGCTGATTATTACTCTACCCTCATCACCTTATGTTATAGATGCACATATACTGTGACATTTATCAGAATTTGCTGGAATAAAAATACCTCCTTTGGTTACAGTTTCAGAGGACTTTCTATATCTACCTCATTGAGAAGTAATGTCTTTGTCAAGAATTATTACTTACACATTCTTGGTAACTGACATGGACTCCTGATACATAACCTGAATGGGCTAGTCACTGCATTTCATATCTTGGCCCAGGAGGCTTAGGTGAAGACAAGCATGTGACCAGGACAGAGAAGTGAGATTTTTCTCTGGGACTTTTTTTTTTTTTTTTTTTTTTTTTTTACTATTGCTGAGTGAGAGAAGTTCTCTTGACACATGAGTTCTAGATCTGGCTGTATTCAGTCTTGGTCTGTCAGCTTTCATGTTACATGCTACCAGAAGGCCTGACCACAGAGAAACCTCAGAGTGTCAGGCACAGAAGAAAAACAGAGGAAAAAGAAGAATACTAAAAATGACAAGACCTTAATGAAAGAAATTGAAAGCAAAAGAAAATACAAATAAATGGAATGATACTCCATGCTCATGAATTAGAAGAATTAATATTGTTAAAATGTCCATACTACCCAAAGCCATCTAGAGATTCAATGCAATCCCTATCAAAATTCCAATGGCATTTTTCACAGAAATAAAACAAACAATTCTAAAATTTGTACAGAACCATAAAAGACCCCAAATAGCCAAAGCAGTTTGAGGAAAGAACAACAAAGCTGGAGGCATCACAGTCCCTGATTTCAAACTATATTACAAAGCTACAGAAATTAAAAGTGTGGTATTCACATAAAAAACAAATGCATAGATCAATGGAACAGAATAGAGAGACCAGATATAGATGCACATATATCTGGCCAAGTAATTTACAACAAAGGAGCTAAGAATATACAATGGGGAGAGGATAGTCTCGTCAATAAATGGCACTGGGAAAATTGGACAGTCATATGAAAAAGAATGAAACTGAGCCACTATATTATGCCATACACAAAAATTAACTCAAAATGAATTAAAGACCTGAATGTAAGACCTGAGAACATAAAACTCCTAGAAGAAAACATAGGCAGTAAGCTCCTTGACATATGCCTTTGTGATAATATTTTTTTATCTGACACCAAAAGCAAAAGCCACAACAAAAAATAAGTGGGTGGAACTGCATCAAACTAAAAAGCTTCTACACTGCAAGGAAAACCATCAACAAAATAAAAAAGTCAACCTACTGATTGGGAGAAAAATTTTCAAAAACCGTATCTGATAAGAATCTAATATCCTAAGTATATAAGGAATACATACAACTCAAAAGCAAAGCAAAACAAAACAAAATCCCATTTTAAAAATGGGCAGAAAATCTGAATAGTCATTTTTCCAAAGAAGACATACAGATGACCAACAGGCACATGAAAAGATGCTCCACATCATTAACCATCAGGGAAATGCAAATCAAAACCACAATGAAATAATCACCTCACAACTGTTGTAATAGCTATTAGCAAAAAGACCAGAAATAACAAGTGTTGGAGAGGATTTGGAGAAAAGGGATCCTCTGTGCACTGGTGGTGGGATTGTAAATTGATACAATCACAAGGGAAGGTGGTATGAAAATTCCTTGAAGTATTATAAATAGAACTATCATATATTCTATAAATAGAACAACATATGTTCTATCATATGTTGATATCAAATCATATCAAACTGTTTTCTTTTGTTTTAGTTTAAATAAATGATCCAGCAATTCCACTTCTGGGCATCTATTCAAAGAAAATGAAAACATTAACTAAAAAAGATATATGTACCCTCCTGTTCATTGCAGAATTACTTACAATTGACAAGATATGGAAGCAACTTAAGTGTCCATCAAAGGATGAACAGATAAACAAATTGTACTGTGTGTGTGTGTCTGTGTATCATATGCAATGGAATATTATTCTATCATAAAAAGAATAAACTCTTGCCATTTGCAACAACATGGATGGATGTAGGGGGCTTAATGCTAGGTGAAATAAGTCAGAAAAAGATAAATACCATATGATCTCTCTTACATGTGAAATATAAACAGATAGATAGATAGATTAAAAAAAAATTAAGGTCACGGATACAGAGAACAGATTGGTAGTTGCCAGAGGTTGGGGGCTGAGAATGAGGGAACAGGTGAACTGTTTTCTTTTGTTTTAAATAAATTGAATTTTTTTAAAAAAGCAAAGGGAAGGGATTCCCTGGTGGCGCAGTGGTTAAGAATCCACCTACCAATGCAGGGGACATGGGTTCGAGCCCTGGTCAGGGAAGATCTCACATGCTGCAGAGCAACGAAGCCCATGTGCCACAACTACTGAGACTGTGCTCTAGAGCCCGTGAGCCACAACCACTGAGCTTGTGTGCCACGACTACTGAACTCTGCGTGCCTCGAATCTGTGCTCCGCAACAAGAGAAGCCACCGCAATGAGAAGCCCGCGCACCACAACAAAGAGTAGCCCCCCCTCGCTGCAACTAGAGAAAGCCCGCACACAGCAATGAAGACCCGATGCAGCCAAAAATAAATAAATAAAATAAACAAAATTTTTTTTAAAAAAAGCAAAGGGAAAAAGAGACAACTGGTATTGCATGACATGTGACTCCCTGACTCCAGGCTTCCCCGAGGTAACTACTTTCCAACACTTAATAGTGATTAGTTGTTGTTGTTTAAAGTCAGTAACTGACTTTTTTTTTCACATCATCTGTTGGAAGGTAAATTACTGTAGCTTTCATCCAATAGTGATCAAATCAACTTGGCTTCCCACTCTTTGTGGTTTGTGCAAGGTCCATGGCAACCCAGTCACTCTAATCTCTACTATTTTCCCAGATGCTTGCTCACCCTGAATCTTAATAAAAAAACTACTTGAAATTATCCAAAATCCCAATACTCTATCATGCCTCTTAAGTCTTTCTTTTTGCATTTGCTCTCCAGAAGGCACTTTACTTTTTTGCTTAAACACCTACTTTTTATTAAAGTCATAGCTCAAGTATCACCTTCCCCAGGAATTGCTTTCTTCTTCAAGGTGAGTTAAGTACTAGCCCTTTGACCTCCCATAGATCCCTGACCTCAGCTTGTTATACTCTAATGTATATTGATAAGTTTTTGTTTGGTTTATTCTATTCCTAATTTGATTCTCTGAGAGCTTCCATTCACCTCTTAAGAGTCAGCTTCATAATGATCACATTTGTGACATATCTTTTGGCTGACTTTTATGTCTTTTTTTTTTTTTTCCCCCGGTATGCAGGCCTCTCACTGCTGTGGCCTCTCCCATTGCGGAGCGCAGGCTCCGGACGCCCAGGCCCAGTGGCCATGGCTCACGGGCCCAGCTGCTCTGCGGTACGTGGGATCCTCCCTGACCAGGGCACGAACCCATGTCCCCTGCAACGGCAGGTGGATTCTCAACCACCGCGCCACCAGGGAAGCCCTTGGCTGACTTTTAGAGAAGTTGATCTCACTCAACGTGGTGTGGCTTAAGCTAGATGATCACATCTCGCTCTATTATATATTCAAAAATGTGCTTTATTTGTTTCTATATCCCCGTGACCTAGCACAGGATCTGGTGCACAGTAGATACTTAAGGAATGTTGTCTAGACTGAATTTTATGGTCAACATGCCAAATGCATATGCAAGTAACTGATTAGGTTTATTCCCACCCCCCACCACGTTTTTGAAATCTGCCTATATTCACCATTCCACTTGGAAAAATGGTTCCTTAAACATGTAATAAAATCCCTGAGTCTCTCCTTCCAAGGTTTGCTTGCTACGACAGTGCAGAACTCAAACTCTCTACGACAACACTTCATGGCCATGATTCCACCTAGAATTTCTGCCTTCCTAAGAATGCAAACCAGGAGGGCCTGGCTTCTCTGTGACCCTGTGAATGGTAGAAGCAATCAGCATTTGGCAGTGTCTTGTGTCCGTGAGGGAAAGTTTTCTTTGTCCCTAGAGACTCAATAGCTGAACGGAGAACTGTAATCACAAAAGTCCTTCTACAAATATTTCAGCATAAAATACTCACTATACCAGGAATTTTTTTTTTCCAGATAAATTGGACAGATTACACACAGCAGTGTTGGTGGCTCAAAAAAAATTGTAAGAGGGTATTCTGCAGCCAAACTGGTACCCTTAAGATGGCTTCTCCTGTTTTTTTTAAGTTCTCTCTGGGGTAGATTAGACCAATGAATAAATAACCTAATCAATAAATGTGTACTTATGACAATGTGAAGACAAGTCCTCGGAGGATTCAGGTATGCCATACTACTGAGAAAGGAAGTAAGAAGTGCTCGTGTGGTGTCATAGATTCTAGGGTCTACATCCTTTCTCAGTCGCAAATCTCAGAGTAATTTCTGTATCCATATTAATTGATCCCTCAATTGTGTTTTTCAATAAAGAATTCAAGGTGCAGAAGAGTGTGCCTAGTATACTACCATTGTTTAAAAAAAAAAAAAAGAAGGAAAAGTATGTTTGCTAGTAGGTATTTAATTTTCTCTGAAGCGTACTCAAGAAATCGGTAAAGGGGACTGCCTCCAGGTATAGGGAAACTGGTTATCTGGAGTAGAGAGGTAGGAGGCAATTTTTTTCCTATATAACACTTGTGCTTTGTGGATTCTGATCCACGACAGTGTGTTACCCATTCAAAAATAAAATAGCAATGTATCTGGCTGAAAGACTGACGTCTGACTCAAGTCATTTGCGAATGTGCTAGTTATCAAAGTAGCCAGAACATCTACATCTCCCCTGGGGCCTATCATACCTCCTTTCTCTTCCTTTTAGATGTCACCTGTGAATTCTCTTGTACTGATTAATACTAGATGGGCTCATATGATGCGTGCTGCATTAGGGGTTTGTTTCTGTCATAAAGCTTTCCCCATACTAATATGGGCATAATCAAAACACCACTACCAGAACTTTCCAGAGGCCAATTAGGCAAAGATTTCCTTCCAAAAATTTGAGCCCTACTGACAAAACAAAAAAATGGGAAAACCTACAACAGATTTCATGAGGCATCAAATATACACTGAGTGCCTACTGGGCATGACTGAGTAATTTACATTTACAGTGGGAGTTATGTTATACTTACCTTGAAAACAGATCAATAACAGATAGAAGGAAGAAAATGAGCATTTGTTAAACCACTACTAGATGTGAGATTTTTGAGACCGGTGCTTTCATATATTAATTCATTTAATCCCCTCAAACCCATGTGAGAGAGATATTTTTATTGTTTTATAATTGAGAAAACAGATAGGAGATATTAAATAACTCATCCATGCATGCAGTCCCTCTGACTCCAAGGCTCTTTCTACCAAACACTTGTAGAACTATAAAAATGGTGTAAAAATAGTAAAAATTGGAAAGGGCATTTCTTTGTTTCTGCCTTGTTGGATTAATCCTATGCAACAAAATGTCACCGCCAAATGCAAGATATATTTTATAAAATGCCTTAATCTGTTTACTCATCACTTAAGGGTACATTCGAGAGACTGGTAACTTGATCTTTATTTTCCTACTAACAGATGTTGTTGCTATTCAGAAACATGTAATTGAGCACTTCGGGGCAATTATTTTAAAATATAATGCTCACCTTTCCAATAATTTTCCATGTGGTTCCCTGAAATTAAAACACATTTCATATTGACTCATCAAAGGGCCCCATGCGCCCTCCTCTGAGACAATCCTACCTCAAAAAGTACAGTTTTAAATTGCCAACCCAGTACAAAGAGGAAGAATGTCAGGCCTCCTACATATTCAGAACCGTCTGTCACCAGATCTGGAGCAGCTTTCTGAGGCTTTTTAAGCATCTCTCCCTTGTTTCCTTTCCTTGCATCCAGGTGATTATTGCATTCATAAAGCATTTTTCTTCTTTTCAGAAATTCCAGAATCCTAAAGTATATCTGTATCAGGCAAGATTTTAAAGGACAGTTTAAATAGTCAGAGCAATTACTTGATTTCTACAAATGTGCTATGCTCTAACACACCTTTCTGCCTGTCTACCTGCAATTTCCTCTACCAAGCATGCTGCTGCCGAGCCCACCCACCCCATCATCTCCTGCTAATCTTCATTTATTCCTCAAGACCCATTTCATCACTGCCTTTTCTCAGCAACATTCCTGATGCCACCCTACTCTCCAGGCACAGTTATGTATCTCCCCATGTGACCATGTGGAACATTATGAAAAACTCTCTTATAAGAGTGATTTCCTGCATTTGTTTACCATCTCTCCACCTCTAGACTAATGCTACTCACAAATTGCTGTACATACTCACACAGGGAAAAAACTATGCTGCTAAAAAAAACAAGCTGCGCCTAGGACAGTGTCTCATTCAATGGTAGAATATATTTTTGGTGAATGAATGAAAATGTATTATTTGTTTTTTATTACAGCAACAGAAATTAATTGAGCCACTACTGTGTACAGACCATTATGCTGGGTGTAGTATGGGATCCAGACACACACAGTCTCTGCCCAGAAGAAGGTACAGTCCTACTGTACCACTTATACACTCTAAGGTGTATGGCAAATTCATTAACTCCATTATACAGCAGTTCCTTATTAGGAAAGTGAGGAAAATAACAGTATTCTAACTTCATAAGGTTGTCCTGTGTGTTTAATGATAAATGTGTATTAGATATTAACTAACGGAGCTGGAACACAGTAAGCATCAAGGAACCTACCATCCATTTGGGAACATAAGACAAGAACAAAGAGTTCAGAAAACAATTATTCTCCTTTGGATCATCTACATTCTCCAATTCATAGGTCAAAGTTCTCCTGGTGGTGGCAGTGGGAAAGAAATTAAAGGAGGAGACACAGGTGGGGGGCTGATCCACCAAACCCTCTCTGCTACTATGCTGACCCATTGTCCTAATGTTCACAACTGCTCCTTATACTCTTTTTAGATGGATGATCATGTTGCGTCTCTTTGCTCTTGAATGATCCTAGATCTCTAGGTAAAAGTTACTACTATTTATTGTTCATATAGCTTAAGTCCTCCATGTAGCTCAGAAAGACAATTTAGGAAACTATACCCTAAGTCCTAGCTGGACATCATCTTTTCTTTCAATTTCCCTGGGAAAGAAATGGCAACTGGGTAATTGCAGCCCAAATCCACCCTGATTGGGTATCTCAAGAGTTCAACAGGATATTCAGGGAGTCCATCCTAATCTTTTCTTATATACAAATCCATGATTACCTTGTTTCTTTAAAAAACAATTTTAGAAATAGCCAGCATTTTCGCCGTACACACCTGCCCTAAATCAGTTACACTACCACACATTAACTCTGTTCCAAAGAGATCCATCTTTTAAAAGGGCACATTATATGCAACTTGAAAACAAGATACTTAATATTCCCTACCATAAACATGTGCTTCAAAAGTAATATGATGTTTACCCTATACTGGATCTCTTGCCTCACACTGTTGCATTCGAAAGTCCAGCAGCTCAGGGGTAACTGGAGGCTCAAAAGTTCTATGTTCTTACAGCAAAGAAACTGAATAGTGAAACACAAAACACACAAAGATTATAAAGCAATGGATGTGACTTTTCACTTCCTCAATTAAAAAATATTTTACTAAATCTACACAGCATTTGTTAATTTTATCATTTATTATTATTCTTTTAGCAAACTTCACTTTATTTATTGATTGATTGATTGATGTGGACCATTTTTTAAAGTCTTTATTTAATTTGTTACAATATTGCTTCTCTTTTATGTTTTGGTTTTTCTGCCGTGAGGCATGTGGGATCTCAGCTCCCCGACCAGGGATTGAACCCACACCCACTGCACTGGAAGGCAAAGTCTTAACCACTGGACCGCCAGGGAAGTCCCCAGCAAACTTCACTTTAGATGTGGAATCTTATATAAACATATAGACAGCATGACAATCAAAAAGAAAGTATAAATGCAATATTATTTTTTTTAATTTAATATACCATGTTTTTAAGTTGATGCCACTTCCTAAAAAAATTGACCAATTATCACGAGAACGTGCCCAGTTTGGTGAAAGGAATTCAATGTGGTCTAACTAATTCTAGTTTCCGTTTCCACTGGGGAGATATATTTTACTTATACAGACACTGTAAGTATAACTGCCAAAGTGGTGATAAGAGTTTAGATGAATACCAGCTCTAGTAAACAGTATAACTCAAACTTTCCAGCAGCACAAAACTAACTGTCAGCTCAGGTAGGTGTATTAGCATTAAATTTTGGATCCCTTTTGGACATACATTTTCAGCTTTATAATGTATGAGTAATCAGTTGAAATTAAAAAATGGAGAAAAGTTTCTAAGCTATTTAGAGTCATGGACTATAGCCTGCATTTCATAATCTTTATAACTTCTTTTAGTTCACAGGACAGTACGTTATGCTTCAACAACTCAAAGTGAAAATGTGTCAATACTTTTAATATGGTCGTCATCTTCTTCTAAAATAAATGTACAATTCCTATGAAAACCTCACCAAAAGTGAAGATACTACATGCAATAAGTTAGAATGAGGAAGCTAAAGGAGTTGGATATTCTTACTTTATTAGTTTATTAATTATCCTAGGATAAGATTATTCAAGCTTGTTCAAACACTAATTTAATTCACATTTAATTTGACTTAGCTTGGCCAGAAAATATGTATATTTCATATAATAATCAAGTAAAATTTTTCTGTCAAAATTGACCATTAACAAATTTACTTTTGAAGATGTACCTGTTAGATGATTTTTTTAATAAAAAAAAGACAACTGTAAAAATAAGCATAAATTTCTATCAAAGATACACCGGAGGAGCCAACTATTTTGGGTTATACCTGCTACTTAATGCCATATTATAAATATTGAAGTTGAAATATGTTTAAATAAAAAACTAAAAACAGCAACAATATATCTTTTATAATGTGTTTGACTAAATTCATTAAGTACTCCAAATACATTTTAAACTTTGATATAGTATTTATACTTCTAGGAATCTATTTTTAGAAATGAACATTAAAAACAGGGCTTCCCTGGTGGCGCAGTGGTTGAGAGTCCGCCTGCCAATGCAGGGGACACGGGTTCATGCCCTGGACTGGGAGGATCACACATGCCACGGAGCAGCTGGGCCCATGAGCCATGGCCACTGAGCCTGCGCATCCGGAGCCTTTGCTCCGCAATGGGAGAGGCCACAACAGTGAGAGGCCTGCGTACCGCAAAAAAAAAACCCAAAAACAAAACAAAACAAAAGATAGCATTTTAAGTAATAAAAATTTCTGTTAAAAATCTGTGAAATACAATAAATATCTAAATATATATATGCATGTTGAAGTAAACCATTAACTATCAGTGCAAAATTCTATGTAGCTGTTGATAATAGCAGTGGTATAATTATCTAACATTATGAAAAAATATTATATTAGATTAACCATATATTTGATTTACTCAAGGCAGTCCCAGTATAGCCTTTTGCAGGTAGGTTAAAAATTGCTAATTACTTTAGGTTCTTCCTTTCATTTTTACAGGTCAATTACATGTTTACTGTACTTATTATATATATATAATTTAAAGAGGAAAAATACTCAAGAATATGTGCAATTATACAAGGCACAAATAAATAAGTTTATGAATAGGTTCAGAAAAAATATAAGTGGCTTTATTTTGTTAAATACAGTGGTTGTTAAAAATATTAACAGTGGTTGTTTACTGTTTTGGAGGCTACAGGTAATTTTACTTGATTTTATATTACACTGTTGGTCAAATGTTTTCCACAGTGAGCATGAATTACAATGAAAATGGCATAAAATAAGAAAGTTTAATTTAAATTATATATATATTTATTAACCTGTTTTAGATAACTTGTATTGAAAAGGGTTTATATTAACTTAGGATATTAAAAAACATAACTGGAGTCATGGTTCAAGATGGCGCAGTAGAAGGACATGAGCTCACTCCCCCTCACGAGAGCACCGGAATCACAACTAACTGCTGAACGATCATCAACAAGAAGACACTGGAACGCACCAAAAAAGATACCCCACATCCAAAGACAAAGGAGAAGCCACAATGAGACAGTAGCAGTGGCACAATCAAAATAAAATAAAATCCCATAACTGTTGGGTGGGTGACTCACAAACTGGAAAACACTTATACCACAGAAGTCCACCCACTGGAGTGAAGGTTCTGAGCCCCATGTCAGGCTTCCCAACCTGGAGGTCTGGCAATGGGAGGAGGAATTCCAAGAGAATCAGACTTTGAAGGCCAGTGGGATTTGATTTCAGGACTTCAAAAAGACTGGGGGAAACAGACACTGCACTCTTGGAGGGCACACACAAAAGTAGTGTGCACATCGGGACCCAGGGAAAGGAGCAGTGACTCCATACAAGACTGAACCAGACCTACTTGCTAGTGTTGGAGGGTCTCCTGCAGAAGCGGGGGGTGGCTCTGTCTCACCATGAGGACAAGGACACTGGCAGCAGAAGTCCTGGGAAGTGCTCCTTGGCATGAGCCCTCCCAGAGTCCACCATTAGCCCCACCAAAGAGCTGGGTAGGATCCAGTGTTGGGTCTCCTCAGGCCAAACAACCAATAGGGAGGGAACCCAGCCGCACCCATCAGCAGACAAGCAGATTAAAGTTTTACTGAGCTCTGCCCACCAGAGCAACACCCAGCTCTACCCACCACCAGTCCCTCCTATCAGGAAAATTGCACAAGTCTCTTAGATAGCCTCATTCACCAGAGGGCAGACAGTAGAAGCAAGAAGAACTAAAATCCTGCAGCCTGTGGAAGGAAAACCACATTCATAGAAAGACAGACAAAATGAAAAGGCAGAGGGCTATGTACCAGATAAAGGAACAAGATAAAACCGCAGAAAAACAACTAAATTAAGTGGAGATAGGCAACCTTCCAGAAAAAGAATTCAGAATAATGATAGTGAAGATGATCCAGGACGTCAGAAAAAGAATGGAGGCACTGATTGAGAAGATGAAAGAAATGTTTAGCAAAGACCTAGAAGAATTAAAGAACAAACAACTAGAAGAATTAAAGAACAAATATACAGAGATGAACAATATAATAACTGAAATGAAAAATACACTAGAAAGAGTCAACAGCAGAATAACTGAGGCAGAAGAACGGATAAGTGACCTGGAAA
This sequence comes from Kogia breviceps, assembly GCF_026419965.1. Lineage (NCBI taxonomy): Eukaryota > Metazoa > Chordata > Mammalia > Artiodactyla > Physeteridae > Kogia > Kogia breviceps. The sequence goes on from NC_081327.1 coordinate 36,026,414, forward strand.
ACAGAACAGTGGAACTCATCGCCTCAGAACAGGATAAAGAAAAAAGAATGAGAAGAAATGAAGACAGCCTAAGAGACCTCTGGGATAATATTAAACACAACAACATTCACATTATTGGGATCCCAGAAGAAGAAGAGAGGAAGGACCCAATAAAATATTTGAAGAGATTATAGTCAAAAACTTCCCTAACATGGGAAAGAAAATAGCCACCCAAGTCCAGGAAGCAAAGAGAGTCCCAGGCAGGATAAACCCAAGGAGAAACACGCCAAGATACACAGTAATCAAACTGACAAAAATTAAAGACAAAGAAAAATTATTGAAAGCAACAAGGGAAAACTGGCAACATACAAGGAACTCCCATAAGGTTAAGAGGTGATTTCTCAGCAGAAACTCTACAAGCCAGAAGGGAGTGGCATAATACATTTAAAGTGATGAAAGAGAAGAACCTACAACCAACATTATTCTACCCAACAAGGATCTCATTCATTCGATGGAGAAATCAAAAGCTTTACAGAGAAGCAAAAGCTAGGAGAATTCAGCACCACCAAACCAGCTCTACAACAAATGCTAAAGGAACTTCTTTAAGTGGGAAACACAAGAGAAGAAAAGGACCTACCAAAACAAACCCATAACAATTAAGAAAATGGTAATAGGAACAGACATATCGATAATTACCTTAAATGTGAATGTATTAAATGCTCGAAACAAAAGACAGAGTATTGCTGAATGGATACAAAAACAAGACCCATATATATGCTGTCTACAAGAGACCCTGTTCAGACCTAGGGAGACATACATACTGAAAGTGAGGGGATGGAAAAAGATATTCCATGCAAATGGAAATCAAAAGAAAGGTGGAGTAGCAATACTCATATCAGATAAAATAGACTTTAAAATAAAGAATGTTATGAGAGACAAGGAAGGGTACTACATAATGATCAAGGTATCAATCCAAGAAGATGTAACAATTATAAATATATATGCACCCATAGTAGGAGTACCTCAATACATAAAGCAACTGCTAACAGCTATAAAAGAGGAAATCAACAGTAACACAATAATAGTGGGGGACGTTAACACTTCACTTACACCAATGGACAGATCATCCAAACAGAAAATTAATAAGGAAACACAGCTTTAAATGACACAATAGACCAAATAGATTTAACTGATATTTATAGGATATTCAATCCAAAAACACCAGATTACACTTTCTTTTCAAATGCACACGGAACATTCTCCAGGATAGATCACATCTTGGGTCACAAATCCAGCCTCAATAAATTTAAGAAAATTGAAATCATATCAAGCATCTTTTATGACCACAACACTATGAGATTAGAAATGAATTACAGGGAAAAAAATGTAAAAAATGCAAACACATGGAGGTTAAACAATACATTAGTAAATAACCAAGAGATCACTGAAGAAATCAAAGAGGAAATCAAGAGCTACCTAGAGGCAAATGACAACGAAAACACCATGATCCAAAACCTATGGGATGCAGCAAAAGCATTTCTAAGAGGGAAGTTTATAGCAACACAAGCCTACCTCAAAAAACAAGAAAAATCTCAAATAAATAAACTAACCTTACACCTAAAGGAAGTAGAGAAAGAAGAACAAACAAAACCCAAAGTTAGTAGAAGGAAAGAAATTATAAAGATTAGAGCAGAAATAAATGAAATAGAAACAAAGAAAACAATATCAAAGATCAATAAAACTAAAAGCTGGTTCTTTGAGATGATAAACAAAATCAATAAACCATTAGCCAGACTCATCAAGAAAAAGAGGGAGAGGACTCAAATCAATAAAATTAGAAAAGAAACAGCAGAAGTTACAACAGACACCGCAGAAATACAAAGCATCCTAAGAGACTACTACAAATAACTCCATGCCAATAAACTGGACAACCTGGAAGAAATAGACAAATTCTTAGAAAGGTATAACCTTCCAAGACTGAACCAGGAAGAAATAGAAAATATGAACAGACCAATCACAAGTAATGAAATTGAAACTGTGATTAAAAATCTTCCAATAAACAAAAGTCCAGGACCAGAGGGCTTCACAGGTGAATTCTACCAAACATTTAGAGAAGAGCTAACACCCATCCTTCTCAAACTCTTCCAAAAAATTGCAGAGGGAGGAACACTCCCAAACTCATTCTATGAGGCCACCATCACCCTGATACCAAAACCAGACAAAGATATGACAACGAAAGAAAATTACAGACTAATATCACTGATATAGATGAAAAAATCCTCAACAAAAGACCAGCAAACAGAATCCAACAACACATTAAAAGGATCATACACCATGATCAAGTGGGATTTATCCCAGGGATGCAAGGATTCTTCAATATAGGCAAAACAAACAATGTGATACACCATATTCACAAATTGAAGAATAAAAACCATATGATCATCTCAATAGATGCAGAAATAGCTTTCAACAAAATTCAACACCCATTTATGATAAAAACTATCCAGAAAGTGGGCATAGAGGGAACCTACCTCAACATAATAAAGGCCATATACAACAAACCCACAGCAAACATCATTCTCAATGGTGAAAAACTGAAAGCATGTCCTCTAAGATCAGGAACAAGACAAGGATGTCCACTCTCACCAATATTATTCAACATAGCTTTGGAAGTCCTAGCCACGGCAATCAGAAAAGAAAAAGAAATAAAAGGAATACAAATTGCAAAAGAAGAAGTAAAACTGTCACTGTTGCCAGATGACATGATACTACACACAGATCATCCTAAAGATGCCACCAGAAAACTACTAGAGCTAATCAATGAATTTGGTAAAGTAGCAAGATACAAAATTAATGCACAGAAATCTCTTGCATTCCTATATACTAATGATGAAAAATGTGAAAGAGAAATTAAGGAAACATTCCCATTTACCATTGCAACAAAAAGAATAAAATACCTAGGAATAAACCTATCTAGGGAGACAAAAAACCTGTACGCAGAAAAAGAGAAGACACTGCTGAAAGAAATTAAAGATGATACAAACAGATGGAGAGATATACCATGTCCTTGGATAGGAAGATCAATACTGTGAAAATGACTATACTACCCAAAGCAATCTACAGATTCAATGCAATTCCAATCAAATTACCAATGTTATTTTTTTTTTTTTACAGAACTAGAACAAAAAATCTTAAAATTTGTATGGAGACACAAAAGACTCCAAATAGCCAAAGCAGTCTTGAGGGAATAAAAGGGGGCTGGAGTAATAAGACTCCCTGACTTCAGACTATACTACAAAGCTACAGTAATCAAGACAATATGGTACTGGCACAAAAACAGAAATATAGATCAATGGAACAGGATAGAAAGCCCAAAGATAAAGCCACACACCTATGGTCAACTAATCTATGACAAAGGAGGCAAGGATATACAATGGAGAAAAGACAGTCTATTCAATAAGTGGTGCTGAGAAAACAGCTACATGTAAAAGAATGAAATTAGAACACTCCCTAACACCATACACAAAAATAAACTCAAAATGGATTAGAGACCTAAATGTAAGACTGGACAGTATAAAACTCTTAGAGGAAAACATAGGAAGAACACT